>NC_135806.1:84187270-85428249 GCF_964213995.1 Mustelus asterias | reverse complement strand
GGCACTACAGGTGGCTCAGCTGTACAGCAGCTTTGGGTGGGGGGTGGGGACTAGAAGAGCGATAGAGATAGAAGATTCAACTGGATAGGGGAACAGGCAAGCATTTCTGTGACCACAGACACAAGTCTAGAATGGTATGTTGCCTATAACAGGAAATGCTGGTGGTGAATCTCAGCAACTTCTGTGGAGAAAGAAACAGAGTTAACATTGAGCCCAAGATGGCTCTTCATCAGAACTAGAGAGAAGTAGAAATGTTGAAAAGGGCTTTTGGGGGGGGGGGGGGGTAAAAGACAAGTGATGCAAAATAGAAAGTCAAAGATAAATTGGAGGGCAGGAGAGGTTAAAAGACAAAGATGTCATACAGCATAAAACAAAGGGAGTGGTGATGATAGTATAAAGATAAATGCTTTTGTCCAGAGTAGGTGTTAATAGCAGGACAAAGGTAAGTAGGTCAGGCAACATTGGTGGAGAAACATTAACATTGAGTGGAATATGACTCCTCCAAAACTAAAAGAGGGTGGAAATATGATGGGTTATAAGTCATCAAAAGGAGGGAGAATCACAGAATTGTTATGGCGCAGAAGGAGCCATTTGGTCCATCGTGTCTGCACCAGCTCTTTCAGATGCCAGCCACTCGTTGCATGAAATAGATTTTCCTCATGTCTCCATTGCTTCTTTGCCAGTTACCTTAAATCTATGCCCTTTGGTTTTCGCTCCTTCCACCAATGGGAACAGTTTTCCCTCTTTGCCAACCACTCTTAGTGCCATTCCCCTGCAAAACAAAGTTTTAGGATAGGATAGAGGGTGGGAGAGTAAATGACAAAGATGTCATGGAACAAAAGGCAAAGGGAGTGGTAATGTTTGTAGTAAATAAACAAAACATTTATCCAGAGTGAGTGTAAATGCCAGAATAATGAACAGCTCCGTCCAAAAGCAAAAACAAGAAAAATATTATTCAAACCGATTATGTCAAACTTGTATAGAACCTTGGTTAATCGTCAACTGGCAATTTGTGTCAGGTTCTGAGTGTCATTAAGAAATGATTCATGAGAATGGTTCCAGGGATGAGGAACTTCACTTAGACTGAAGAGGTTGGAACTATTTTTCTTGGAGAAGAGAAGGTTGAGAGGAAATTTGATAGAGGTATTCAAAATCATGACGGTTCTGGACAGAGCAAAGAGGGAAAACTGTTCCCATTGGTGGAAGGAGCGAAAACCAAAGGGCATAGATTTAAGGTAACTGGCAAAGAAGCAATGGAGACATGAGGAAAATCTATTTCATGCAACGAGTGGTTGGCATCTGAAAGAGCTCCCACCTCCCTTTCACTGACAGTGTGCGCTCATGACTTTGGTTAAGGGGATTTCAATGCTCCAGAAAAAGTCAACCTGATTGAATGAACAGGGAATTGGGGGTGAGCTGGGATGTGATAAGTGATTCAAAAACCTTGGAGAGGAAACGTAAGCAGGAAATGGGCACTAGTTAGTGAGGCGTTTTTTTAAAAATGAGGAGTATGCTGACAGTTTTGATGAGGAGGACAGTGCACAAGAAAATATAGCCATTTACAATGTCAGTTAACATGGCGCTGAAGAGAAAGGTTGAGCAGGTGGCTTATCGTACAAGGTGAACTTGGAAAGGGTATGTGGGAAAATGAGGAAAAACTAGAGAGAGTTCATAGCTAGGGTAGGGGCATGTTTGGTTTGATATGCAAGAGGGAACATGGGGGAGGGAGGGGCGCAAAGCAGCAGAATGGATGATCTTTATATTTTATTAATAAAGAAGTCCAGAGGCTCCATGCATTAGTGATGAGAATGACAGAAGGAGGGAAAGACAGAGGAGTCAATGAGATAGCTGGTAGCAGAGGAAAGGAACTTAAGAGTCATCTTTATCATCCACAATGTTTCTGTAGTCAGGACAGTTTTGGCAGGAGAGAGAGAGGCCAATTGTAGCTCTGTGTGCTTCAGCCAGATGTAATAATGGATGGCTAAGTCAGTTGCATGCCATAAATCAGCTCCCAACTGAACTGTAGGTGCCCGATTTAAATATTACATAGATTGGAGAAGCAGGACACAGCAGTACACAAAAACATTACACAACTCACTGCTGTAAAAATGACAGCAGGCATACATGCTCTGGGTTGGGTCACATTTTGCAATTTTTTGTTTCCTCACCTCCCGATTCTCTCCTGTATGAAATGCAGGGAGCACAGAGTTAATACCAACCAGTTTGGCTCCTTGAAGGAAAATTATTTTCAATTAAAGATTATTGCCATTCCAGGGCCTCTGGCTCTCCACATTGGAGTTAAGTACCCGCTCCAGCTTTGCAGAACTTTATCAGGATGGGCACCTCAACAGACATACTGCACTTGCCCTAATTATTAAAATAACCCCATCCCCAGGATTTGAGGTCAGGGTTAATATTCACTTTAACAGAGACCCTTCTATTGCAGTTCCTAATCACAGAGCAAGGACACTAACATTTCAGAGGACAATAGTCTTCATTTGACCAACGTGTAATGCAAAGTATGGGTAAAACTTTACACTTTTTCCTTACTGGTGCTGAGGCATTATCACCTTGCGCAGCAATGCTAAATAACTGAACTGGAAAAGACATGCAAGTTCTAGGTTAAAAAGGATATTCAACCTGGAATTTTGCTGGGTTTCTCTACATCTCTCACTGTAAATTCAGCAGGAAACAGGCAGAATCTTCAGAGAAGCAACGCAACCTATGAGTTCTGACACGTTTTCCACCTAAATGGTGATAGGACACTGGGAGACAACCCTCATTTCTCCCCCACCCCCACCCCAACGACAGGTCCATGTTTTTCCATAACCTCAGCAACAATGTAGTAATTCCATAAGGAATGTATTAGCTTTTACTGTTCTGTTAATATTTAAACAAAAACACAGACAGAAAGAAGCCCCCTGCCTTTTACTGTTCAACATTAGGAACTTGCTACAGATGGCCTGGGGTTTATTTACTTCATATACTTTTTATACTGGGGATATTTGGAATTTTGTAAATGGATCTGTTGCTACTACTTGGTTTAATTAGCTTCAAACAATGAACATAAATGAGTTTTCTGCTTTTTAATAATGCCAACCTTCTCCATAGACATCAATGAACAGAAACATTTCACTATGATTTCTCTGCAGTTCAGGTCATCTGTTTCAAATTGACAATTTAACAAAAGTGAATCCAGTTCATGAGCATTACTAAACAATATGGTTTACTGCTTCACAAGTTCAAATGTCGTGGTTTTAAAGCAGAATCCAATGCAAACTTTAGTAGCTGGTTTTTAAACATTAAAATATGGAATTAATCAGTGCCAGTATAAATGTTCTTTTTAAATTTTGCCATTTAGGAATACTTACAGAATTAACAAATTTTAAAAGTAACTGTCGGTTTTCACTATTTTAAGGTTAAGAAAAATCTAAAACCTTGAGTTGCATTAACAAAAGCTTCTATCATTTCAGAAGAATAAAGCTTCTTCTCTTACTAACAAAATAATCATGAACCGAAACATTATTTTTGCAGTGCAAATATAATCACATAAAAGAATGTTGTACTATGTATCATATTTGGCCTATCCTCATTCCTGTGAAGGGCATAAAGAATGTACTTTTTTTTTGGAACAGCACTCCTTTCAAAGGACTGCCTGTCAGCTTCTGAGTTCATCCAAGGATTCGTACAAGCACAGACTTGAATCTATAAGCACTATGGGTAATGGTTTCAGGCTGCAGGTGGTAGGGAATGTTTAGATACAACTCTTCTATCTGGTTTCCAGCCAAGATGGTAGGCCTGCCAGAAGTTCAGGTGCATTTGTTTTCCTTTAAAATAAGATGCAAGCTTTTTTTAAAAAAAAAATATTTAAAATACAATTCACTTGTTAAGTTAGTCACTTTTTGTTATATGGTTTTTCTTGTATGTTCTCAGCAGACGATTGTCTAGGTATTCATAATCAAGTGCTCTGTTCAACTGCAAAGTATCCATTTTTCAGGAACTAAACAAGCTGCCAAGTCCACAACATGGGAAGGAAGAAGAGCACACCCATTTCCAACCAATGCATGCCTGCATACTCAATGAGAAATTGTCTAGCCATGCCCCCACCTCCAACAGGCAGTAGGCCTTCTGCACGTTCAGATAAGATGTCTTGCGCTCGAGCCCCCACTGCAAGATTGGTTTGCCCTAAAGCAGCAAGCTGCATGAAGAAAAGTCATGCCGCTGCTTACCAGCAAAATATACTTACCTGAATGTAGAGTAGAAGGTCTTGTGGTAACGATCAAGAGCTCCAGGTTCAAGGCCACCATTAGGACTTGTCAGCCATGGAAGGAGTGTTCATAACAGTTCAATATGCTGATAATCAGCATAGCAATCCTCCCATCATCTCCCCACTATTCCCCAAAGGGAAAATAACGTGTGAGCATGAGGATATGCTCATGTAGAGCCAGGAGGAGTGCTCTGACCCCACATTTAAAGAATGCGGATTTCCGCCTCTTGCACCCACTCCAGTCACAGCCTCATCCCAATCTAGCCGCTGATCTCTCTTCCCAGCCTGATTTCCCGACCTGGCCTCCAGCTGAAAAAAGCATTCAGGGCGGCAAGGACAGAGAATGTACTCTGGGAGGGGCACTTCAATATCCATACCAAGACTGGCTCAGTAACACTACTACTAACCAGGCTGGCAGAACCACCAGATTCGGCCTGCAGCAGACGCTGAGGGAATCACGAAGGAAAAACCTACTTCTCTCGCTCTCACAAGCCTACCTGTCACAGGTGCACCTGTCCATGAAAGTATTGGCAGGGGTGACGATCACAACGTTAATGCAGAATTGAAGCCCCATCTTCACATTTAATCTATCCTCCATCTTGTTGTTTGGCACTATCACCATGTTAAATACAACAGATTCAGCACAGCTCTAAAAACTCAAAACTGGGCATCCATGACACACCATGGGTCATCAGGAGCAGAATTGTATTTGACCACCATATGCAAGCTCATGGTCCAGCATTTCACTGACTGTCATACAAAGAACAAAACAGCACAGGAACAGGCCCTTCGGCCCTCCAAGCCTGCACCGATCATGTGTTCCTAACTAGACCATCCGTTTGTATCCCTCTATTCCCAGTCTGTTCATGTGGCTATCTAGATAAGTCTTAAATGATCCTAGCGTGTCTGCCTCAACCACCTTGCTTGGTAGTGCATTCCAAGCCCCCACCACCCTCTGTGTAAAATACGTCCCCCGCATATCTGTATTGAACCTTGCCGCCCCCCTCCCCCCCTTACCTTGAACTTGTGACCCCTTGTGTTTGTCATTTCTGACATGGGAAAAAGTCATGGTACCATCAAACTGGTAAACCAACCCTGGTTCTATGAGGAGTGCAGGCGAGAATGCCAGCAGCAGCATCAAGCATATCCAAGAGGAAGTTGCCAATCTGACGAAGCTACCACAAAGGATTAGATGAATGCTAAACAGCATGTGATAAACAAAGCTAAGCAATCCCAGAACCAACAGATCAGATCAACTCTCTGCAGTCCTGCCACATTGAGTCATGAATGGTGGTGGATAATTAACCAAGTAACCAGAGGAAGCAATTCCACAAATATCCACATTCTCAATGATGGGGAGCTCAGCACCTCAGTGTAATGAGCAAGGCTGAAGGACTTGCAAACAGGTTTAGACACATATGCTAAGTGGATGATCCATCATGGCTTCCTCCTGTGGTCCCCAGAATCACAGATGCCAGCCAATATAATTCATTCCACATGATATCAATAAATGATAGAAGACACTGGACACAGCAGAGACTATGAGCTCTGACACTATCCGTGCTGTCGCACTGCAGACCTGTTCTCCAGGTCTATGTTCTATCTCTAAACAAGCTTTTCCAATGCAGCCACAATGCAGGAATCTACCAAACAAGGTGGAAAATTCCCAGCTACGTCCTTTCCACAAAAGCTGGAAAAATCCAATCTGGTCAGTTCCCATCTCATCAGTCTGATCTTGTTCATTAGCAAAGTGATGGATAGTGTCACCGAGAGTGTCGTCAAGAAGCTCTTACACAGCAATGACCTGTTCGTCGATGCTCAGTTTGAGTTGTGCCAGGGCCACTTGATTCCAGGATTTATTACAGCCATGGTCTCAAGATGCATAAAGGAGCTTAATTCAAGAGGTGAAGTGAAAGTGTCTGCCCTTGATATCAAGGCAGCATTTGACAAATATGGCATCAAGCAGCTCTGGCAAGACTGGAGTCAATGGAAATCAGGTGCAAACTCTCCAATGGTTTGAGTCATAAAATAAAGGAAGATGGTTGTGGTTGCTGGAGTTCAATCCTCAGCCCCAGAACATTGCTGCAGGAGTTGCTCAGGGTGTTGTCCTAGGCCCAACCACCTTCAGTTGCTGCATCAGTGACCTTCCCTCCATCATAAGGTCAGAAGAAGGGATGTTCACTGATGACTGCTCAATGTTCAGTACCTTTCACAACTCATTAGATACTGAAGCAGTCTGTGACCACATGCAGCAAAATCTGGATAACATTTAGGCTTGGGCTGAAGTGGCAAGTAACTGGACAGAGCAGATAGGGTGAGATTGTTCCCACCTGTAAAAGGGTCAAGAATGGGCGAGCACAATTTTAAAGCATTTGGCAAAGGAAGCACAATAGATATGAGGAAAAACGCTTTTCACACAACACTACCTAAAATGCAGGTTCAATCGAAGCATTCAATGGAAATTAGACTGTATTCCAAAGAGGAAGAATGTGCATGGTTACAGAGAGAAGACAGGAGAATGGTACAAAAGGAATTGCTCATTTGCACAGCTGATGCAGACGAGATGGGCTAAACGGCCTCCTTCTGTGCTGTAACAACTCTGTGATTGATAACCTTAAAATTAGTGGCAGGCCATTCAGGAGAGAAGTTAGGAAATACTTCAAGCAAAAGGTGATAAGAATGTGGAACTCTTTTTCACAGAAACAGCATATGTTAGCTCAATTAATTATTTAAACCTGTGATCGATAGATTGTGGAATTGCCAAATGGAATAAAGGATATATGCAGCCAAGGCAAGTGGATGTAGTTGGGGTGCAAATTAGCCATAATCTCACCGAATGGGGCCAAACAGGCCTGAAAATGAATGGCCAAGCCCTGTTCCCATATGGTCATACATATTTTGACTCAGGTTGTGCTGAAAGCATGGGAACGTTAACAGTGCAACTGATGAGCATTAAGTGATGCACATTACAAGTTATAATTAATTTCAAGGAGATTTTACTTGATTACTATTGAGGATTGAAAAAAAAGTCTTGTTTTTTTTCCTTCCTGAACCATAAATTTAGCTTGAGGACAAGTTTCTTTCACATTCTTTGGTTTTGTATAAGTTTATGCCTTTGAAGCTGTTGTTTTTGGAAACAAGGGGGGGAAAAGATTGCTAAATGCATCAAGCCATTTTCTCCAAATGTGTTATTATTGGTTTCTTCTTGCAGTATTAGGAAAGCTGAAAATGATGAGCAGCCCTGAATGCTTTTTAAACTAGACCCAAGGACAGATATCCATCAACAATTCTTGATTTTATTTGATCTAATGGTCACTGGGGTCTTTTCTATTTGATTTTCTGGAAGAATCGGAAAAGTTGCAGTCAGGCATAAAAGATCCCATGGTACAATTTGAAAAAGTGCAGGGGAGCACTCCTGTTATCCTGGCTAACATTTATCCCTTAACCAACACCAATAAACAGATTATCTGGTCATTTATCTCATTGCTGTTAATAGATGCTTTTTGTGCACTAAACGGCTGGCATGCCTCCTACATTACAAGTCACTTTGAGAGCATTTCATTGGTTGTAAAGTGCTTTCAGATGTCCCGAGTTCCTTCTTTGTAATGCGTAAATGAAAAAATATGAAACTTAAATATTTACTGCCTTTACATTACACATCAAGTGCTACAATATGATTGCTTAGGAGTGAATAAACTTATCAAGATACATGCTTAATCCTGCAGAGGCACCAAAGAAGGTATTGAAAGCCAACGGGCAAACCTTTGTTTTCTTGACGAAGTTTACCACCAACATCTACTCATGTCTCCTTACAGCAAGACTTATTGTTGCACTGCCTCCAAGAAGATATTAAACAAGGATGCAGATCTACATTGATATGGAAACAGTAGATGGCATTTCTATTGAGAAAGTGGAGGGACACATAGGTCAACTGATATTCTCCAAATTCACTCTACCTCTCCAGATTTACAAAGGAATTAAGATGAGTGGCAATGCTACCATACACCCTTGGGTACAGTACAGGAGAAACCAAGTAATTGTGGTAGTGGTTAGACTAGTAATCTAGAGGCATGAATGTAATTTTTGCTGTTAAATCTCAACTAGTGGAATAATGTTCACTGCAGAAGGAAACTTTTGTTCTTATCCAGGCTAGTCTATATGTAACAACTGACAGAGGGCACATTTTTCTTTGCAGGTACAAGCCAAGAAAAATAGTTCATCTGAAATACTATTTAGGTTATAACAGTTTAACAAAGGAATGTTTCTTTAACTTTATGCAAGAGAAAAGAATATCAATAAGCTGATCCGTCTCTTGGAGCAACATTAATTAACATTAGGTCTGACTGAGGAAGAATGCCACCCTTTTTGAATTGTTTCAATACTGAGATAGGTATAACCTGTTCCAAAGGAAACAGAATCAACTAGAAGATATCAAGTCGTGGACTCTCAAGTTTCTTTTTTAAATATGTTGTCAATATTTATATTGCAGCGCATGGCAAACAGGAGCTAAGAATCCATTTATAAAGGAAAAGTATAAAAATAGATTTCCTCAACAGTTCACACAATGCACCTTTTTCCAAAAGATTACACTATGAGAAAAACATGTGCACTGGATTTATGCTACTCTACTATTTGCCATCCCACTGGCAAAGTTCCTTCAAGGCCAAGGATTTCAGACAATCATATCTGGTGCAGAACTAATTTAGTCATTCATTATCAGCCAGTCACATCAAGCATTTTCAAGCTTTATTCTCCAATGCCAAAACTATTAGTCATCTCCCCTATCCGCTCCAGCCTCACCACCACTAAATGCAAGGTGGTCATGGACCTTGTCATTAGAATTCAGACCAATCTGTTCACTGCCACTGCTACCCCAACTTTCCCACTATGTTGAACCTCCACCACCAGCTCCTGCCTAACTTAGCCCCAAACCTTTGTTTTTCCTCATTTGCCTCTTTTGCTCCCTCATGGCTGCTCCAAGTTCACCTCTTATTCAGGAGATGAGACTGTTGTGTTCTTGAACCCATTCCTGGTAAAATGTTAATCACTTTTCCTGCCTTTCTGGTCCACATGTTAAGTGACGGCAAAATCGGTTCTCTCTCCCTTCCAAAACCGCTGTCATCATTTCTTCCTTTAAAGCACTACAAACCTTTGTCCATATCTCTGGCCTCTCCAAAAGTTCTTGGAAGCCTTGCGGCCAGTGAAATTCACGTGAATATTTCCCACCACTCCATGCCTGAATCTCTCCAGCCACGTTAAGCATTAAAGAATTGTGTTTGGTCCCTTCCACAAACTCTTTGCCCTTGATTCCATCTCCACCCCAGCCACAAACCAAATACAGAACCAGACACTTGGCAACCAAGGTGCTTTATTCAATTCCAAGGTGAATTTCTGATCTCATATCCTCTGTCATAGCCAATCTGCATCTTCTGTAGCGATGCATGTCTCCACCCCATCTCACTTGGTCGCCAAAAGCATAATTTGTGCCATTATCACCTCCAGATGCAGAAACTCCAATACTCTTCTGGCCAGCCTCTTGAGCTTCAGCAACCTTCAACTCATTCAAAGCTCTGCTGCTAAATATTCTATCCCATACCAAGTCCCACTCATCTAGCATGCTGTCCTTGTTGATCTGCACTGGCTCCAGATTATCCAATTTTAAATTTAAAGTTGGCTGGAGTAAATTCAAATAATTCACTCAAAGGCATCAGCTGGCATCAACGTCCAGTTATGTCTGGTCCCATGTGCCTTTTTGGCAGAATGAATATGATCTAGGGCAAGTGCTACCTTAATTGGATGAGAATTAATTAAGTTAATTTATGAAAATGATGGTCCATTTCAAGACAGATTGTGCGCTGAAGAGTTAAAAGCAGCATGGATTTGCACTCTATATAACCCAGATGATCGACAGCCATCCCTTCAGCTGCCAAGATTCTAAACTTTGGAATTCTCTCCTTAAGTGTCTGCACACCTCTTTCCTGATTTAAGACATTCCTCAAGACCTACCTCTTTTAGCTAGTTCTTGATCACCTTATATCGCTGTTTCAAATTTTGTACAACACACTGTGAAGTTGCTTGGAATGTTTTACTCCATTAAAGATGCAAGCTGTTGTTGTAGTCATAATTCATTCCAACAAAACAATTCCCACCCAGAAATATAGATTTTGATTTTCAAGGAAGGAAATATAGAAATTTGGACTGTGTAGGTGAAATAGCAGACTCATTTAGGATCTGTGAAAGGACATCAAGCAAATTTAGTGTATTATAGTGGAATTACTTTTGGTATATTACTGAGGAATTAAATAATGAATGGTTTTCAGTTTACTTAATCATTAGTCAAAAGACTTTATTTGCATTTTACAAATTGATATATAAATCAAAGTTTAAATAATTAATTCTGTACTGATTTATTCCAAGTAACAATTTTGTTTCAAAAATGGAATATGAAAACTCAATGAAAAAACAAGAAACAAAATGATTCCAATAGCACCTTTCAAGTGTAAGTAAGAACATGATGAGGGAAATTTAGAAAGGTTTCCTGAAAGACTGAGGTGAAGTAGATTGCATGGGAGGAGATTCCTGTGGAGAATAACCTCCAACACAGATTATTTGGCTGTGATGTATGTCCTATGTAATTTAAAATATAAGGGTCAATGTAACAAGAATAAAACCTCTATTGAGTAGAAACACCATTCTGAGGCCTAAAATCTATAATATTTTATTAAACATATACATGCAATAATCTAATGGGTCGATTAATTTGGAAATGCAATGATAACATTTGTTGAATTAGAAATGTAGATTCTCAAAAATAATATCAAAATTTCTAGCTTCACAAAAGACAAATTAATACTGGATGTTTGAGCCCTTCGTTTGAAATTATATCCACATTCTTAAGCTTAGATAATAAGCCTAAAACAGCACATGAATATACTGAACTAGAATTGGTGAGCGCAATTAAACGCATACATTTTTCCACGAACATAGGGCATTGGTTTGCACTAGTGAACAAATAGGCATGGTATTCGTTTTGGTGATTCATTAACCAAGAGCCCTCTAAATCACAACTACACATTTTTGTCTGAGACGGGTCAATCCTTACCCTTGTCTGCATGTTTTTCTGGCAGAGCTGGGACTGCAGGCAGGTCTCCCCAGTTCCTAAAGGGGAACAAACTATAAGAGGAAAAAACATACAGTTGTTTTATTTATAATTATTTGCAATGCACGTAGCGACGATCTTTTCAAGCACACATCGTTAACTTCACGATTTTAATATCTGCAACACCAAAAATTAAAAAAAATCAGATGTAACTGAAGACAACCCAAATGTACCAATACCCAATATTTTAAAAAAACACATTCTAAATCTGCAATGGTTGAAAGGAAAACTAAGTCGGAATGTTGGGAGAAAGAACAAAAGAACGCTCATAAAGGAGAGCTCAGTTCAAGCGCTTACCCACGCCAAGCTAATACACAATCAGCTACCCAGAAACAAAAATCGATATTCTTCAACAAAATGAATGCTTTAGAAGAAAAATTACTGAACTGATTGCTCCACGGCACAATACTTACAGACAAAGCCCTCTGCCCCGCTCCACCTTCTACCCTACATAGAGATCTGCATTGTAGCTCCCACAAACGGGAGCATTTTTCCCATAAAAGCAATAATTACTGCACTCCACAAATGAAGTGCAGCCAGCTTTTTCCACCCTTCCTCCCCCCCCCCAAAAAAAGCTGCTTTACTGTCTACCCCAGTGCCCGTAGTTGGACTGTACAGAACAATGAGCTAATTCTGTAGCTAGCTAGCTAGCTGGCTGGCTGGCATTAGTCCAAACCTTCAGCGCTGGGATACGGTTAGTGCTGCTGCAAAGCCAGACTGCTTACTCTGCATTAATGATCAACTCCAAAGTCCCCCCTCTCCCCTCTCCCCTCTCCTCTCTGTCTGCTCTGGCCCCGGCCAATCAGCGCGCGCGCAGCCCAGGGAGCCGCCGCTTCAACCGAACCTGCTGATCCGGGCCCGGCCTATCGGCGCCTCCCGTTGGCCCGATGACGTCAGCCGGGTTCTATTTTGGAACGTTGCTAGCCTGGGCAGGGCGGCGCGGCTGGCTGTCAATCAAAGGCAGCAGGCTAGGGTGTGAGGGCGCTGGCTCAAACACTGCTGCGTTGACTCAGCTGCCAGAGAGAGAGAGACTGGGACTGGGAGTCACCCAGCTGGTGTTATATAAGGTGACGGAGCAACATCTGAGACGCCAGCCAGCGCCAACAAACAAAATAAAACTGCATGCAGAACATCTTCATATTTATATTCAAAAATCCACTGCTGCTCCCAGCATTGGGAGGAAAACAAAACTTATGCAAAGTAAGATGTATCATTTTCTTAGAAAATGCTACATTTTCAAAGTAAGAGAATTCAATCTAAAAAAATCCTACATCGAGTTTTTTTTATAAAACTTCATGAATATTTGGGTATAAAGGAACGGTTGGCATGCCCCTGTAAGAATAACCCGCAAGATGGCACACTTTTTGCTACGTGTTACACACTATATTGAAGTTGCAAGTTACTTGGAAATTTTTACCTCTGTTGTTTCACAAACCAAACACGAAAAGCTGTGTTGATTGTATTAAATTGACACAAATCCCTTCATTCTACCAAAGTACTTAGTGAGGTTACAGACTGGGTTTCTGATGATGTAATCCGTACGCACACAATGCAGGCAGAAGCGGTGCAGATTTCGTTGATTTTTTTTAACCTAAAGTTTTAATAATACTGTACTAGTGACACATCTTTTAGTTCCAAACTCTGCCCTTAGAGACTGCAGTTATTCCAGCGTCCAGACAGATACATCCTTTCATTGGGAGTGAGCTGCCATGGAAACCTCATGTTCGAACAAAAAGCAAAATACTGCGGGTGCTGGAAATGTGAAATCTGATTAGAAAATGCTGAAAATACTCAGCAGGACAAGCAGCATTTGTGGAAAGAGAAACACAGTTCAAGTGTTGAATTTTGCCTAGAGGGACGGGGTGTGGTTAATAACGCCGAACTATCACGTTCGCCCGTATTACTTATTTGAAATTGACTTTCCCCCCACCCCGTCAACTTCAGGGATATTCAGATTAGTGCGGAAATCCTAAAGTTTGGAGCTGTCAGTCAGTAGTCTGACAGACTCCGCTGTCCCCGCACATCCAGAGACAACAATCACTGAATCAATTCAACTTTCCCACATCCTTCGTACAAAACCTATAATACAGTGATGGGCAACCTAGGCTAGTGAGTGGGTTGTCTGAGTGGCCCTCCTTCATCCTAGTGGGTGACAAGATTATTGGATGACACAGTGGTTAGCATTGCTGCCTCACAGCTCCAGGGACCTGGGTCACTGTGTGGAGGTTGCACATTTTCCCTGTGTCTGCGTGGGTTTCCTCCGGGTGCTCCGGTTTCCTCCCACAGTCCAAAGATGTGCAGGTTTGCTAATTGCCCCTTAGTGTCCTGGGATGTATATTAGAGGGATTAGCAGGGTAAATATGTGGGGGTTTTGGAGATAGGGCCTGGGTGGGATTGTTGTCAATGCAGACTTGATGGGCCAAATGGCCTCCTTCTGCACTGTAGATTTCTATGATGATAGTTAGTGACTCTTGAATAAGATTAAATATATTTAATACACACCAAATATTTCACAAGTTGTAGAAAATGCTTAATCATTCATATATTAATAGAATTGTCATCAACTTCAAGTGGTAAAAACAAAATAAATATTTTACTTGATTGAAAACATGGCTCTCGTGGTCAATGTGTGCAATCAGTATGCTCTTCACTTAACGTGTGTATCACTTCAGTCATACCATTAGGAAAGAAACCCCGAGGAGGATAGTAATGGACTCCGAAAGAACATAGTCAGACTGATGGAATGGGCAGATATGTGACAGATGAAATTTAATACAGAAAAAAGTGAAGAGATAACATTTTGGAAGAAGAGCAAAGAGAGGAAATATAAAATAAAAGATACAATTCTAAAGTGGTGCAGGAAGGAGCAGAAGGACCTGGGGGTTATTGTGCACAAATTGTTGATGGCAGCAGGGTAGATTGAGAAAATGGTTAATAAAGCATACAGACTTCATAAATAGAGGCATAAAGTACAAAAACAAGGAGGTTATGGTAAACCTTTATAAAACACAGCCTCAACTGGAGTATTATGTCCAATAGTCAGGACACTACATTTTAGGAGGGGTTTGAAGGCATTTGAAAGGCTGCAGAAAAGATTTCCATGGAGGGTTCCAGGGATGAGAGACTTCAGTTATGAGGATAGATTAGAGAAGCTGAGGCTGTACTCCTATGAGAAGAGAAGGTTGAGAGGAGATTTGCTGGAGGTGTACAAAACTACAAGGAATCTGGACAAAATAGATAGACTGAAATTGTTCCCATTGGTGAAAGTGTGGAGAACCAGAGGACACTGATTTAAGGTGATGACAGAAGGACTAAAGGTGACATGAGAAAAAGTAGTGAGTGGTTAGGATCTGGAATGCACTGATGAAAATGTGGCGGCAGCAAATTCACAGAACCACAGAATTGTTATGGTGCATTGTGTCTGCATTGGCTCTCCAAACGAGCATCATGACTTTGTGCCATTCCCTTGCCATTTCCCCATACCCCTGCACATTGTTTCTATTCAAATAATCATCAAATGCCCTCTTAAATCATAGAATCATACAGAGCAGAAGGAGGCCATCCAGCCCATCGAGTCTGCACTAACCACAATCCCACCCAGGCTCTATTCTCATATCCCCATGCATTCACCCTAGTTAGTCCCCCTGACACTAAGGGGCAATTTAGCATGGCCAATCCACCTAACCCACACATCTTTGGACTGTGGGAGGAAACCGGAGCACCTGGAGAAAACCCATGCAGACACGGGGAGAATGTGCAAACTTCACACAGACAGTGACCCAAGCCGGGAATCGAACCCAGGTCGCTGGTGCTGTGAGGCAGCAGTGCTAACCACTGTGCCACCATGCTGTGCCTTGTTTGAACCTGCCTCCACCACACTTCCAGGCCTGAATCACTCGTGTGAAAAAGGTTTTTCTCACATTTCACATTTTCTCACATCACATTTTCTTCTTTTGCAACTCACTTTAAATCTGTGCCCTCTGGCACTTGATCTTTTTACGATGGGGAACAATTTCTCCCTATCCACTCTGTACAGACTCCTCATGATTTTGAACATCTCCATCAAATCTCCTCTCACCTTCTTTCTCCAAGGAGAACAGTCCCAAACTCTCCAATCTGTCCTCATAGCTGAAGTTATAAATTAGGAAATGTTGACGTACCAAGAGTCCTGGGTGTCCTAGTACACTGAAAGCAAGCATGCAGGTACAGCAAGCAGGTAGGATGGCAAATGATATTTTGGCCTTCATTGCAAGAAGACGTGAACACAGAGCAAAGATGTCTCACTGCAGCTGCATAATCTCTCTTCGCTTCTCAATGTGCTTTTTCACCTCCCCTCTGAATCTTCTGTATTCTTCTTGGTTCTCAATTGTATTTTCTACCTGACATCTGTCATAAGCAAACCTTTTCTTCCTTATCTTAAATTTCTGTCTCATTTTTCATCCAGAGAGCTCTGGATTTGTTTGTCTTACCTTTCCCTTTTAAGGGAGTATACCTTGACTGTGTCTGCACCATCTCTGCTTTGAAGGTAGCCCATTGATCAGCTACAGTTTTTCCCACCAACCTTTCATTCCGGTCTATCTGGCCCAGCTGCGTTCATGCCCATTGAAGTTGGCTCTCTCCCCGTTAAGTATTTTTACTCCAGATTGTCTTGTTTTGTTTTCTTGGCTTCAATACATTTTTTATTATTTCATAGAGGGTGGGCAATGTTGGCAAGGTTAGCATTTGTTGTCCATCATTTGTAACCATCTTCCTCCAGAAAGGCCAAGATGGATAATCCACTCAAGGGTATCAGCAATAAATGCTGGCCTACCTAACGATGCCCATATCCCATAAATTAATTTTTAAAATATTGCATGCTGCTTCCACTATTTGCCATGTAAGTACTCGTGTGTTGTAGCTTCGCCAGGTTGATGCCTCATTTTCAGGTATGTCTGCTGCTACTCCTGGCATGCTCTCCTGCACTCTTCATTGAACCAAGGTTGATCTCCTGACTTGATGGTAATAGTAGAATGAGCAATATGCTCAGCGAATAGGTCATGGATTGTGGTTGAAAGCAATTCTGCTGCTGATGTCCCACAGCACCTCATGGATGTCCAATTTTGAGATGCTAAATCTGTTCTAAATCTATCCCACTTAGCATGGTGGTGGTGTCACACAACATGATAGAAGAATGCTCAATGTTAACTCAGGGCTTTGTCTCTACTGTGTGATGGTCACTCCTTCCAATACTGTCATGGACAGATCCATCTGGGACAGGTAGATTGGTGAGGATGAGATCGAGTAGCTTTTTCCCACTTGCTGGCTCTTTCACCCCCTGCTGCAGGCTCATTCTAGCAGCTGTTTCCTTTAGGACTTGGTCAGCTCAGTTAGTAATGGTGCTACTGAGCCACTCTGATGGGCATTGAAAATCCCCCATTCTGAATACATTGCCTTGTCACCACAAGTGATGATTCCAATTGATGTTCAACATGGAGGAGCACAGACTCAGCAGCTGGGAAACGGGAGTGCAGTAGGTGGTAATCAGCGGGAGGTTTGTTGCCCATGTTTGATCTGATGCCTTGAAACTTCACAGAGTTGAGGACTCCAAGGGCAGCTCCCTTATGACTGCATGGCATCGTGCCGTGACTTCTCGTGTGTCTGTCCTTTTGGTGGGCAAGACATACTCAGGGATAGTGGTGGTGGCATCTGTAGGATATGATTCAGTGAGTCAGGCTGTTGCTTGACTAGTTTGTGGGACTGCTCTCCCAATCTTGGCACCTATGTTATTAAGGAGGAATCGGTTGCATTCTTGGACACGCGCATCTCCATTAAGGACGGTCACCTCAGCACCTCACTGTACCGCAAGCCCACGGATAACCTCACGATGCTCCACTTCTCCAGCTTCCACCCTAAACACGTTAAAGAAGCCATCCCCTACGGACAAGCCCTCCGTATACACAGGATCTGCTCGGATGAGGAGGATCGCAACAGACACCTCCAGACGCTGAAAGATGCCCTCATAAGAACAGGATATGGCGCTAGACTCATTGATCAACAGTTCCAACGCGCCAAAGCGAAAAACCGCACCGACCTCCTCAGAAGACAAACACGGGACACAGTGGACAGAGTACCCTTCGTTGTCCAGTACTTCCCCGGAGCGGAGAAGCTACGGCATCTCCTCCGGAGCCTTCAACATGTCATTGATGAAGACGAACATCTCGCCAAGGCCATCCCCACACCCCCACTTCTTGCCTTCAAACAACCGCACAACCTCAAACTGACCATTGTCCGCAGCAAACTACCCAGCCTTCAGGAGAACAGTGACCAAGACACCACACAACCCTGCCACAGCAACCTCTGCAAGACGTGCCGGATCATCGACACAGATGCCATCATCTCACGTGAGAACATCATCCACCAGGTACACGGTACATACTCTTGCAACTCGGCCAACGTTGTCTACCTGATACGCTGCAAGAAAGGATGTCCCGAGGCATGGTACATTGGGGAAACTATGCAGACGCTGCGACAACGGATGAATGAACACCACTCGACAATCACCAGGCAAGACTGTTCTCTTCCTGTTGGGGAGCACTTCAGCGGTCACAGGCATTCGGCCTCTGATATTCGGGTAAGCGTTCTCCAAGGCGGCCTTCGCGACACACGACAGCGCAGAGTCGCTGAGCAGAAACTGATAGCCAAGTTCCGCACACACGCGGACGGCCTCAACCGGAATATTGGGTTCATGTCACACTATTTGTAACTCCCACAGTTGCGTGGACCTGCAGAGTTTCACTGGCTGTCTTGTCTGGAGACAATACACATCTTTTTAGCCTGTCTTGATGCTCTCTCCACTCCCATTGTTTTGTTTCTTAAAGACTTGATTAGTTGTAAGTATTCGCATTCCAACCATTATTCATGTAAATTGAGTCTGTGTCTTTATAAGCTCTGTTTGTGAACAGAATTCCCACTCACCTGAAGAAGGGGCTTAGAGCTTCGAAAGCTTGTGTGGCTTTTGCTACCAAATAAACCTGTTGGACTTTAACCTGGTGTTGTTAAACTTCTTACTGTGTTTACCCCAGTCCAACGCCGGCATCTCCACATCATTAAGGAGGACTTTACAGGGTCGACAGGGCTGGGTGCGCCATTGTCATTTCCAGTGCCTAGGCTAATGCCTGCTGTTCTGTCCCATTTAATTATTTTTTGACTTTTCTGCATAACTGTTTGATACAACTGAGTGGCTTGTCAAACCATTTCAAAGTACATCGCAAAGTTAATCACATTTCACTGCATCTGGTCAGACCCATATGAGGTAAGGAGCAGATTTTCTTCCTTAAAAGGCATTGCCATTCAGGTAGGTTTTATAACAACTAATGATGATTTCATTATTGAGGCTAGCTTTTTTTTAAATTCCAGATTTTTATTAAATTTAAATACCACTAGCTGTCTGTGGTGGGATTTGATCCATGTCCCAGAGCATCAACCTGGACCTTTACATTACCTGTCCGGTGACATTACCACTAAACCATCGCCTTCTCCTAAGTCACGTCATGTCAATTTCATGTCACACTCGCTGTTTAAGTGTAATTACTTATACATCATGCATCAGACCATTGGGTCTCAGTATTCCGAGTATAACAAATGAGATGATATAATATGATCCCAAAATACTATTACCATTTGTGAAACCCACTGTAATAAAATTAATTTAACAGATTCGGTTGCCTGAAGCACACTTGGGCTTTATTATTAAATGTTATTTTAAATGTGATGCTTTTTATTATCTGCTTCTTTTTAGAATTGGGCAATAGTCCTTCTGTGTTTTGAAGAGTGAGAGGTATGTTCCCTTCCTTTTCCTTTATTAAAGGTGATATTTGAAGGAGGGGGGATCTTATCTGTGTGGCCCAGATCATTGTCTGGCATGTAGCAGAATTTTGGTGCTTTGGAAAATTGACAGCTTGAATGGGGCTGTGATTACAATAATAGCAATAATGATTTTTACACCAAATGCTCCAATAAGTGTGTGTGTATGTATGTGGAAGGGGTGCTGAATTAATAATGATGGAATGAAATAACCATTTTTACAAGTTTTATTCACCCCTAATGGAATATGGAACATCATTGTGGTTGAACGAAATCACAAAGTAACAACTTAAAGCCATGGAAAGTTTTCAGAAAAGGACTTGCAAAGTAATTATTGGCCCCCCTTACCATAGTTACTCAGATGCTTTACTTGACTGTGGTTTGGAGATACTCGAGAATAGATGTGATTAACTTTATCGTTCTTCCGCAAGATCACAGCCGCACTCCAAACCTCACCTTTTACCTGTGGACAGATCTCACAGTGGTATCAGCTACAGAACTAAAATAGCAAATGAATTAAGATGTTGGTGTGACTGAGATAGCAGGAATGCACATGTCTCTGGTTCCACTACTCCACAGGTTACAACATATCTTCAAGTGTTTCTAGAGCTAACTATATGGCCGAATATGTGCTTTATCTAGGGATCTCAGAATGAGCACTTAATGCCCAGGTTTCTTCAATAAACAACAAAATCACTAGTTTATTATAAAAACAGACTTGTCAAGTAGAAGACAAAGCTTATTAACATAAAGTGTGAAATATGAAAGCATAACAATTATTCTTTTTAAATACCCTAACTTACGCACACACACACACACACAGTGTAAAAAGAAAGATGAATTCTGCCAAAAGGTTAAATGTCACTGGTTCAAGGGCCAAGGATAGATAATGGAGTCCTTGACATGATGCCTCTAAGGACTGGTCTGTGAAACGATCAATGATTCTTCCACTACATTTCAGGCAGACTTTGCAGAAAATTTGCAGTCAGTCAATTTCAGAAGGTAGAGTGACTTTAGAACAACTTCCATTTACTTTTTGCTTTCGACTGGGTCAGGAGATTTGGCAGCTGTTGTCTTCTTTACCCAAGCAGTTGATCTTTCTTGTTTTCTCCCGAAAGGCAAACCAACTAGCAGCTTTTTTACATAGATTTCCAGGCATGCGTTTTTTCAAAGCCATAAACCACCATGTGACCCTCTTATAAACAGTCCACCAGAGTCAGTTTAGGTCTCCTTATCTAGGAGAGGATATCCTTGCCATAAAGGGAGTGCAGCAAAAGTTCAGCAGACTGATTCCTGAGTTGCCAGAATTGTCATATGAGAATCTGGATTGACTGGGTCTGTATTCACTCAGGTTTAGAAGAATGAGAGGGGATCTAATTGAAATGTATAAAATTCTGACAGGCTGGACAGACTGGATGCAGGGATATTATTTCCTCTGGCTGGGGGTCTAGAACAAGGGACCACAGTCTCAGGATATGAGATAGACCATTTAGGACTGAAATGAGGAGAAACTTTTTCACTCAGAGCATGGCGAACCTGTTGAATTCCATACCACAGAAGGCTGTGGATGTCAAGTCACAGAATATATTTGAGAAGGAAAAAATAGATTTCTCAAGAGTTATGGGAGAGTGCAGCATATGGTGATGAGATAGAGGATCAGCCATGGTCACATTGAATGGCAGAACAAGGTTGGAAGGCCCAATGGCCGACTCCTACTCCTATTCTGTATCTTTCTAAGAGGTTTCCAACTTCTTTAAAACTGCTAAGTTATCTTTTCTTGTAAAATACTGTTTTTTCCAGGAACAATAATCTCTCAGCAACCCCCCCCCCCCCCCCCCCCCCACGTCAAACCCTCTAAGAATTTTATACCCTTCAATGAGATAAATATTGCACTGCCCTGGTGCTGTCTTTCTCAGAAATTTTCCATTGTTAGAACATGCTCCCAAGTCTGGGGCTTAGCAAAGAATCTAGGCTGACACTCCAGTGCATCACTGAGAGAGTGCTGTACTGGTAGACATGCTGGGCAGAATTTTACGAGATTGATTCTAAGTGTCTAGCTAGAATGGAAATCGGAGGATTCCTGATTGTTTTTTTGGGTTAGTCTTCAACCCAATTTTATTCAATTAGACGTTGAAAAAATGGTGTAGACTGTTTCTAGCTGCTGCAGGCAGTTGGCTGGGCTTAATTCACCAGCCAGTCTATAGAGGGAGCTACTATGCATGTGCAGACCTCTGATGCTGCACATGCTGAATAGCAGCAGCAGGGGTCTGACGGATGGAGAGAAAGCTGTCAGGGTCCTGCTGCTAGAACCAGCCTGAACCAGCACCTCCCCCACACACCTCGCAATCACGGCAACCCATGGCCAAACGCAAGCCCCACTGCCCATGGGCATCTAACCCCTGCTGCCAACACCCGCTGCCAAGACCGATTGCGCCCCCCTGTCCCCCCGATCCGATCCCATTGTAGAGTGGCAGCAGGCCCCCCCTCCACCCCCCGATTGGGCATCCCCTTCATGCCCCGTCCCTTCATGCCCTGTCCCTTCATGCCCCGTCCCTTCATGCCCCGTCCCTTCATGCCCCGTCCCTTCATGCCCCGTCCCTTCAAGTCCCACTCCCTTCAGGCCTTGCCCTCACAGGCCCCATCCCATATGCCCTATCCCCACTGAGCATTGCCCAAGTGCCAGGCTGGCACTGCCAAGCTGGCACTGCCCAAGGGACATCCCCCTTGCTCTTGGTCTCTCCGGGGTACCTTAATGGCCTCTGGTTCCACCAGCGAGGCCGACAGGACTGTTCCCCATTCGTGGGGAGCAGGTGTTTTCCTCATAGTATAAATCTGTGCTGATTCTCTTTACTCTTAGCTCTGATGAAGGGTCATCTAGACTCGAAACGTTGGCTCTATTCTCTCCCCAGAGATGCTGTCAGACCTGCTGAGATTTTCCAGCATTTTCTGTTTTTGTTTCAGTTTCCAGCATCCGCAGGATTTTGCTTTTAATTTATTCGCATTCAGTATCTATTGGGACCAGAAAGGAATAGAAATCAACATGGGGAGATAATACTATCAAACAGCAGTTGCGCACCTCACAATGTTGTCTGTCAATCTACTGATCATCTATGCCAAGTTGTTTGGTGGCACAATGGTTAGCACTGCTGCCTGGGACCCGGGTTCAATTCCCGGTTGGGTCACTCCCTACACAGAGTCTGCACGTTCTCAGTGTGGGTTTCCTCAGGATGCTCCAGTTTCCTCCCACAGTGCTGGTTAGGTGCATTGGCTATGCTAAACTCTCCCTCAGTGTACCAGAACAGGCACCAGAGTGTGGCGACTAGGGGATTTTCACCATAACTTCATTGCAGTGTGAATGAAAGCCTACTTATGACACTAATACTTGAACCAAAAAAGCTTATACACCATTTATTTGGCTGGATTCTCTGACCTCGGCTACAACTGGGATTCTCCTGTCCCGCTGCAGGGAAAGGAGATTTGGCTGAATGCCAAATTCTCCATTCTCACAGGCAGCAGCGGCGGGACGTGAATGGCCAGAAAATTCCGGCCATTGTGTCTCACCAAGCCACATATTGCAACTGCAATTTCCAATTGAAAATCTTGCTTTGCTCATATTTTCCAAAGTGTTCACATGTTAAATGATTATAACACAGAAATGGAAGCTGACCAGACCGCACAGGACAAGCTTCAAGTTGGGCAAAAGGCAGCCATCTATGATTCTCTACATTTTGAAAAATGCAGCAATGCAGTGACAGTGGGAACAGTTTCAAGCTGTGTGATAAAAAGGGAGATGGAAGTGTGAACCATGCTGACTAAGGCATCACTCACCTGTTTAATTTATCTATGAACAGCACATTAGTTGTTTCTGCAGTGCTGGCCAGGAATGAGCCACAAGCTTCACATTCGAAGGCATTATTCACCTTGCCAACTACACGTTGCTAACTGGATATTTGAACTTGGTTGAATGGTGCACTGGCTGCAGATGGCAAAGCTCTGCAACGGGCTTCCTGTTGACCTTGAGTAAACTAAGCCACTTGTCATTGGTAATTGGCAGGCAGGTACGTTATGCTCTATGGATGCGGTCTGCTTCCAGTAGATTTTTACAGCACATCTTTCCTTTCATCTTATATCATCTCAGCCATGAAATACCGTATGTAACGTAAAACAAATTTACTCTGAGTAAAAATAAATTGGCTTTCCAAATTTTTCATTGAGTATAATAAAAAAGTCAAAACATGGAAAAATATCTAATAAAACATTCTAATAAAATCTACTGGAAATAGGATTTGTAACATAATGATGACATTTAATTTTTTTCACATCAAACATAACTACACAGAATTATTTTATTTTTTTTCTTTGTGCTCTTTCTTCCTCCAACCCAACATATAACTGAGAAATATTTAAAACTATTTACAGCCTTTTTAAAAGATGGATGATTTTTCACCTCCCCATCTCACCTCCTCCTCCTAGCTCTCTGCATCTGGTCCAAAGTTTCGAGGAAGCATGTTCTAATAATATAAGTGACTTGACTTTTGAAAACTTAACAAGGAGACGATGTGAGGAACATCATGCCTCCAACATTGTATGTCATTAAAGCCTTTGGTGGAATCTTTCCAGAACCATAGGAAGCTGGGTTGGAGGAGGGACAGGGAGTCAAATCTGAAGATGATGTCTGATCAGTTAGACCATAAGACCATAAACATAGGAGCAGAATTAGGCCGCTCGGCCCATCGAGTCTGCTCTGCCATTCAATCATGGCTGATATTTTTCTCATCTCCACTCTCCTGCCTTTTCCCCATAACCCCTGAACCCCCCCTCATTAATCAAGAACCGCCCATGTGTTCCAGCCTCTGAGTGATCTTGCTGGAGGCAGGGACAGTTATCTGCCCAGCAGCAGTGGTAGTCAATTAAGTCACAATTTTCAATGTTCCTGCGATCTTCCTGATGTCAGAAGCACACCTACCCCCGCCCTCCCCCTCCCCACTATTGCAGTGTAGGACCAATGTGGGAGGCATCAATACCTCTGTTAAATGAACACCCCTCTCTACCCAGCTCTTCCCCCTTTGCAGAGTCACAGAGATTAGAGGGCTATGGCCATAAGCAATCCTGTGAAGGGATTTGTGCTCCTCAATGATTGACTGCCAGCTGTGTCATTCTTCATTTATAAGTTTTCATGACGCTTCACAGATCATCTCCATTTTGAGGCATTCTCCTGGCCTCACGGTCGCCCACATGCAGTGCCCACCTCTCCTAGTCATAGAAAGTCATAGAAACCCTACAGTGCAGAAGGAGGCCATTCGGCCCATCGAGTCTGCACCGACCACAATCCCACCCAGGCCCTACCCCCACATATTTACCCGCTAATCCCTCTAACCTACACATCCCAGGACTCTAAGGGGCAATTTTTAACCTGGCCAATCAACCTAACCCGCACATCTTTGGACTGTGGGAGGAAACCGGAGCACCCGGAGGAAACCCACGCCGACACGAGGAGAATGTGCAAACTCCACACAGACAGTGACCCGAGCCGGGAATCGAACCCGGGATCCTGGAGCTGTGAAGCACTAGTGGGCTTGCCAGCTGTCCACAGCTTAGTGGCCTCTGATTGAATCCAGCCTTGGGAACCTGTCTGCCATCCTTAATTGGGGAGTGACAGAGTAACTGGTCTCTTAATCCGGCCACCTGCAAGATTGCGATGCCATGTAGCGACCAGATATCATTGTGATTAGGCCTCCCTTTGATCCCAATGGTAGATGAATTTCAGAGGTAGTATGATTCTGTCCCTTATGTCTTTGAGAGAACTCAGAGTCTCAAGCTTTGCAAATTTCTAGCCATGACAGTTAGTTGAAGATATTCAGTTGATCATACATTTGTGTCTGCAATTTATATAAAGTTTGGGGGTATTGTGTATGATGGATAGAAAGCTGGTTGGCAGACAGGAAACAAAGAGGAATAAATGGGTCTTTTTCCGAATGGCAGGGAGTGCCGCAGGGATCAGTGCTAGGACCCCAGCTATTCACCGTATATATTAATGATTGAGATGAGGGAACAAAATGTAATATTTTCAAATTTGCAAATGACACAAAGTTGGGTGGGAGGGTGAGCTGTGAGGAGGATGCAAGAATACATCAGTGTAATTTGGACAAGCTGAGTGAATGGACAAATGCATGGCAGATGCAGTATAATTTGGGTAAATGTAAGGTTATCCACTCTGATAGCATTAACAGGCAGGCGGATTATTATCTGAAAGATAATAAAATGAGAGTGGGGAATTACAATGAAACCTGGGTGTCCTAGTACACCAGTCACTGAAGGTAAGCATGCAGGTGCAACAGACGGTGACGAATGCAAATGGTATGTTTGCCTTCATAGCAAGAGGATTGGAGTTCGGAACAGGGATGCCTTGCTGCAGTAATACAGGGCCTTGGTGAGGCCTCACCTGGAATATTGTGTGCAGTTTTGTTCTCCTTATCTGAGGAAGCAAAGGTTTACCAAACTGATTTCTGGGATGGCAGGACTGACGTATGAGGAGAGATTGCGTCAGTTAGGATTATATTCGCTGGAGTTCAGAAGAGGGGGTATCTCATAGAAAGCTACAAAACGCTAACAGGACTAGTTTGGGTAGATGCAGAAAGGACGTTCCTTATGGTGAGGAAGTCCAGAACCAGGGGTCACAATCTAAGGATATCGGGTAAACCATTTAGAAACCATAGAATACCATAGAATCCCCACAGTGCAGAAAGAGACCATCCAGCCCATTGTGTCTGCACCAACTCTCCAATAGAGCACTCCACCTATACCTTCACCTTCATCCTGTGCATTTACCATGGCCAATGCACCTAACCTACACATTTTGGAACGCTAAGGGGCAATTTAGTATGGCTAATCCACCTAATGTGCATATCTTTGGACTGTGGAAGAAAACTGGGGCACCCGGAGGAAACCCACACAGACACATGGAGAACGTGCAAACTTCACACAGTCACCCAAGGCCAGAATCAAACTTGGGTCCCTGGTGCTGTAAGGCAGCAGTGTTAACCACTGTGCCATTGTGCCATCCTAAACTGAGGACTGGGACAAGGAGAAGTTTCTTTGTCCAGAGGGTGGTGAGCCTGTGGAATTTGCTACCACAAAAAGCAGAAGAGGCCAAAACATTGTATGTTTTCAAGAAGTAATTGCATATAGCTCTTGGGGTGAAGGGGATTAAAGGATATGGAGATAAGACGGGATCAGGATATTGAGTTGGATGATCAGCCATAATCATAACGAATGGTGGAGCAGATTTAAAGGGCCAAATGGCCTCCTCCTGCTCCTATTTTCTATGTTTCTATGTTTATGATCGACAGCAAGATTACTATTCACAAAGCATGTCAGATCTTGCTGTTTGTAAGCTTTGTCCTTTCTAAATGAAAAGAATGAAAATGCGAAGAAACTATTCTTAGGAATAATATAAATTTTCTGTACAGCACCAATACAAAGTAAAACCTGAATGTTTTTTGAAGTAACCTTTTCATAAGGCAAACCCACTCCTGAGCCTACAGAGGAGGAAGAATTGCCATCCCAAGATTTGTCAGCACAATTTCCTCCGTCTGCTGCAGGCAAATGATGGGAGGAGGTAGGATTTCTTGGAGGCCTTTTTTACTCCTGGATGTTCAGTGGGAGCCACTGCAAAGTCGCCAAGTTTCAGGCATCTTAAATTTCCTTTGGCTCAACCCCCACTACTTTTGCCTCCGTGTCTGCACACTTATACAGAAGTACTTCAAGTTACTACTCGGCAATGTCTTCCTCACGAATCAAAAACTGAATTCTGCCAGTTGCCAGCCAGTTGTGGGCAGAGCTCACAAGGGAAACTCCAGATAAGTAAAATATAAACCCACTGCCAAATGAGTCTTGGCCTAATCGCATTCTTCCTTTGGCAACAAACTCATTCTCTTGCTGGCAAGCGGTTCTTCTCCGTAATTATCAAGGTCCCCATTTGTAAAACATTCTATTACTTCTCCTAACAGGTGTTTTCAACCTTGACCAAAATCATTTCACAAATATCCTGTCTGTGAGCAAAACATTTTAATGTAAACTAATCCCTTACTATCCTGCTGCTTATGATCATGGATGCAAATACAGTATTGTATGCTCTTTCAATCTTCTGAGGTGATAGATTGATGCTTTCCAGCAGTTTTGGGGGGTGGGAGGTGGATGGGGGCTGTTGGGGATTGGGTTGGAATTCTTGTCTTTGCTGATGGTTTCCCCATTCAGGAAGAAATTAGAAAATCTGGGGGACTCTGTGTGTGTCAATATTGAAATGAACCCTGGAATCAGAAAGCATTTTGCAAAGAGCAATGAGAAAGATCAAACCATAGAATCCCTACAGTGCAGAAGGAGGCCATACAGCACTGACTCGCTGAAAGAAAATCTTATCCAGGCCCACCCCCAGCCCTATCCCCCTAACTCCGTGCATTTACCATGACTAATCCCCTTAACCTACACATCTTTGGACACCAGGGGGCAATTTAGCATGGCCAATCCACCTAATCTGCACATCTTTGGACTGTGGGAGGAAACCGGGACATAGATCAGTTAGATCGTCAATATCTTTTCCCAAAGGTAGGGGAGTCTAAAACTAGAGGGCATAGGTTTAAGGTGAGGGGGGAGAGATACAAAAGTGTCCAGAGGGGCAATTTTTTCACACAGAGGGTGGTGAGTGTCTGCAACAAGCTGCCAGAGGTAGTAACCGAGGCGGGTACAATTTTGTCCTTTAAAAAGCATTTAGACAGTTATATGGGTAAGATGTGTATAGAGGGATATGGGCCAAATTGGGCAATTGGGATTACCTTAGGGGTTTAAAAAAAATGGCGGCATGGACAAGTTGGGCCGAAGGCCTGTTTCCATGCTGTAAACCTCTATGACTCTATGATCCAGAGGAAACCCATGCAGACACAGAGAGAGTGTGCAAACTCCACACAGTCACCCAAGGCTGGAATCGAACATAGGTCTCTGGCACTGTGAGGCAGTAGTGCTAACCACTGTGCCACCATGCCACCTGAGAACACGTGAAGGAGAGAATAAATTGTGCAAGTCTTCTACTGTTTCCTTACTTGCTCTATTTGAAGCAAAGGAACTCTTGCAGAAGAAGCAAGCAGTGTCGAGAGTGTTGGGTACCCACTGCTCATTAACAAGTTGCTAATTGTGTTAACACAGTGAGGGTAAATAAATATGAAAACTGCTAATTATAGTGCACTGTTGGAAGTTCTGACTGCTCCCTATTATTTTCACTACTTTGAAAAGGTCAATTAACCTCTTTTAGCATTGATTAGTTGCATGGGGGACGCTGGAAGATCACTGCCAAAGTCATTTTCTTTTACTGTGCCCGAACCATGTTTTTTGTGCTCTTCCTACCATTAGCTGCTTGTTGAAGGATTATAAATTAAAGACTGCAGGCTTCAAAGCAACAATTGTGAAACAGCAAAGTGTCCCAAGATGCATCATAGGAGCTTTATCGATAACATTTTAAATTGATCCACAGAAGGATGACCAAGAAGAAGTATGAAGGAGCATCTAAAAGGAGGATTCAGAGGGAGCATGAAGAGCTGCCATTGCAGTTGATTCTCTTCTATGATTGGATAAATAAGAATAGAAGCAGACAAGTGCATTCCTGTTCTGGATGATGTGCCATCTGGAATTATCATTGACTGTTACTGATTTAGATTGGTTCAGATTTCAGCTTGCGTTTCAGGCTACTGAATGGTCATCCTGGGGTAAATTTCCTCTTAGTATCTGGAGCCTGCATTTACCTCTTGATTACTACCTGTTTTTGAGATATTCCATCACAGATAATAGAAGAAAATTGGTTAATAGGGCAGCACTGAATTCTATTCTCTAAAAGTAATAGCTGGAACTTATTAGAGGCTGTATCTGATCATTCATTAATTGCCTGTCTCACCACATGTAAATGAGAGTGTGTGGGCAAGTCTTGGACCCCACATTTAATTTTCCTCAATTTCCTCAAAATTACTTGCGAAAAACAATCTTAAAGATGTATTCAGAGTTGTTTGTTGGTGCAAGCCAGCTGATATGTACAGTGAAGGTCACCAAATGTCTTTCTGAAATTCACAAAACTATGGGAATAGACTAGAGAATGAGATTGACTGGATTGCTGCATAGGGAGCCAGCATTGACTCCATGGGGAGAGTGGCCTTCTGTGCTCTAATGACTCTGTCCTTCATTTTCTATTTGATCGCATTACAATTCTCTTGCCTCTCCAGAATAATTATTTGCAGAAGGATTTTTTTATTTGCAATTAGGCTTCTCTGTTTAATGAAGTCATTGGCCTGCGCCAAATTGCTGTGGTGAGTGAAACATTGCAGCAGGATTTTATTGTCCTCCTGCAGCAGTGGCCTCCCTGCGTGTGCAATTGGCCCCCATCTGGGAAATAGCATGGGCTCACAGTGAGAGCAGCTGATGGTTGGAAGTCCTACCCTTCCTACTTTGGACAGGAATTTTGCAAATAAGCAAAATCCAGACCTATTAGTACATTAAGTACAAGTATACTTCTGGATCTTTTTTAATACAATGGCAGCTCCATGCAACTTTTCTCAATATACTTCTTTCAAGCTTGGATGTATCACAGATAATGGACAACTGAGGCCCCAATGTATCTATAGTAATGAAGCAAAGCCACTCATTAAGCGACTAATAATGTACTTCATGTGCTCAATCCTCTAAATGTTGTCTAAATCTCTTGAGAAGTGCTCATTAGCATTCTAATGTAGACATAAGGATTGTATAAATTCAGTTTGGCAATAAAAAATATTCAATACTTTTGACTTCTAAAATTGATGAATGTGTTGAAATCCTTGCTTGTGAATGTGTTATTACTTTCTTGTGGCTTATCAGCAGCAAAGCGAATGCCAGAACATATAAAATTTACTCATATTATTTTTCTATGTTTCTATAGAGGTGTATAAGATGATCAGAGGTACTGATCGAGTGGACAGTCAGAGGTTTTTTCCCAGGGCTGAAATGGTTGCCACAAGAGGACACAGGTTTAAGGTGCTGGGGAGTAGGTACAGAGGAGATGTCAGGGGTAAGTTTTTCACTCAGAGGGTGGTGGGTGCGTGGAATGGGCTGCCAGCAACGGTGGTGGAGGTGGATTCGATAGGGTCTTTTAAGAGACTTTTAGATAAGTACATGGAACTTAGTAAGATAGAGGGTTATAGGTAAGCCTAGTAATCGCTAAAGTAGAGACATGTTCGGCACAACTTTGTGGGCTGAAGGGCCTGTATTGTGCTGTAGTTTTTCTATGTTTCTTTCTATGTTTCTTTCTATGTTTCTATATCTCATGTTTTCCTCAGTTTTCTGTTGTTGAATAATGGATCTTTCTTTCTCAGTGCCTCTCCGTGTAATCAGTCTCACCCAGAATCCAGAAGGGGGCTGAATAGAAAGCACCACTGCCACTAGCATAAACCTTCAGCATCTGTAGAATACAGGACAGGGCAAGTTGAAGAACCCTGGTTCACTTTGACATAAGTTGTCCACTGAAACAACGAGCCGTGCACTGATCCAAACTGACTCCAAACCATAAAAATGACCATCCGGCATCCTGTCAGAAACATATTTGTGAAGTGACTGACAGACCAAAACAGGACAATGATATGCATGATGAAACAAAGAGAGGGAACATATGATTCACACCATCAATCTCGTGGAAAACGTACAGGCCAACATTCACTCACACATGGGCATAAATTGGAGAAAACTTGCAAGAGAGATAGTCTATTGGCTGGGTATGAACAATGACATTGCAGTCGCCATCAAGAAGTGCGAGGCATGTTAAGAATATTTGTTAAGTCAGCACAAAGGACCACTCATTCCTACCCATCTTTGGCTCAAAATCACAGTCAACCTCTTTCATTTCCATGTGCCCCTTTATTTGACAATTGCACAACACATCAAGCACAACTGTCGCACACAATGTAAGTGCTATTTTCAGTTTATTTGGTGTGTCTAGAGAGATCATTCCAGATAATGGTCTGCCATTTCACGATATGTGTGAGAAGTAGAATATCGATCACATTACTTCTTCTCTGTCTGTGTGGAGTTTGCACGTTCTGCCCGTGTCTCCATGGGCTTCCTCCGGGTGCTCCAGTTTCCTCCCACAGTCCAAAGATGTGCAGATTAGGTTGATTGGCCACGCTAAATTGTCCCTTAGTGTCAGGGGGACTAGCAGGGTGAATATGTGGGTTTATGTGCATAGGGCCTAGGTAGGATTGTGGTCAGTGCAGACTCAATGGGCCAAATGGCCTCCTTTTGCACCGTAGGTATTCTATGATTCTCCTCGTTATCCTAGACCTAATGGCCTAGCTGAACAAATTTTTTTTTGTATATCCAATTCAATCCAATCAAAGTCCAATTCAGAGTCTCAGCAAGTGAGACATTCCCGATCCAAGCTGACAAGACAGGCTTCTCACCTCCTGCCTTGGGCTTGATCTACATGATCCAAGCTGATTGGAGTAGGCATTACACCTCCTCCAAGGCTTGATCTCCATAAGACCATAAGACATAGGAGCGGAAGTAAGGCCATTCGGCCCATCGAGTCCACTCCACCATTCAATCATGGTTGATTTCAACTCCATTTACCCGCTCTCTCCCCATAGCCCTTAATTCCTCGAGAAATCAAGAATTTATCAATTTCTGTCTTGAAGACGCTCAACGTCTCGGCCTCCACAGCCTTCTGTGGCAATGAATTCCACAGACCTACCACTCTCTGGCTGAAGAGATTTCTCCTCATCTCTGTTCTAAAGTGACTCCCTTTTATTCTAAGGCTGTGCCCCCGCGTCCTAGTCTCCCCTGCTCATTTGTATCTTAGCCAAAAGGCCAAGATGCCACTTTAAAAAATTGCTTCAAATGAAGCCACAATGTAATCTTATGACTTCAACCAAGTACAGACTATCGATACTACACTTGATCTCAGCCAAAGGCCGAGAAGCCTAGCTGAACAAATTTTTTAAAAAATATACTTTTCCAATTCAATCAAATCAAGTCCAATTCAGAGTCTCAACAAGTTGCGACATTTCCGACCCAAGCTGACAAGACAGGGTATGCAACCCCTGTCTTGGGCTTGATCTACATGAGCCAAGCTGATTGGAGGAGGCGCAGGTCTTCCTCCTCCAAGGCTTGATCTCATTTGCATCTTAGCCAAAAGGCCGAGATGCCGCTTTAAAAAATTGCTTCATGTGAAAATGAAGCTTAAATGTAACCTAATGACCTCAACCAAGTGCAGCATCCGATCCATACTACACTTGATCTTAGCCAAAAGGCTGAGAAGAGAAGCCTAGCTGAACAAATTTTTTTTATTTATTTCAAAAATATACTTTATTCACACAAAAAAAAACTCTCCAATAAAACATTGCCAAGTTACAGATCCAAAAGTCATAAACAGTGTAAAAAAGAATCATTTTTACAGTACAATACCGTGCTCATTTACAAAAACATTACATTCCGTTACATTTCATTTCTTAAAACTATATACATGTGTCAGAGTTTACTGTGTGCCGTTATTTTTCAGATTGGCACACAGTTACGCAGGCCGAGGGTATTCTGCAGTTACCGGGCCCTCGGTCTGCCTCGGTTGAGGCGCTTTACACGGTGGCCTTTCCCCACTGTGCCTTGGCGGCGGCTGCCCCAAGCTTGAGCGCGTCCCTGAGCACGTAGTCCTGGACCTTGGAATGTGCCAGTCTGCAACACTCGGTCGAGGACAATTCTTTCAGCTGGAAGATCAGCAAGTTTCGGGCGGACCAAAGCGCGTCCTTCACCGAGTTGATGACCCTCCAGCAGCAGTTGATATTTGTCTCGGTGTGCGTCCCCAGAAACAGCCCATAGAGCACTGAGTCCTGCGTCACCGAGCTGCCCGGGACGAACCGCGACAAATACCACTGCATCTCGTTCCAGACCTTCTTTGCAAAGGCACATTCCACAAGGAGGTGTGCCACCGTCTCATCAGCCCCGCAGCCGCTTCGAGGGCAGCGTGCGGTGAGGTTGAGACCCCGGGCGTGCATAAAGGATCTGACGGGGAGTGCCCTTCTCACCACCAGCCAAGCCAGGTCTTGGTGCTTGTTTGTGAGTTCTGGAGATGAGGCATTCTGCCAAATGACATTGACAGTCCGCTCAGGGAACCATCCGACAGAATCTGCCGTCTCCTTTTCTCTCAGGGACTCAAGGACATTACGTGCTGACCACTGCTTGATTGCCATGTGGTCAAAGGTGTGTTTCTGGAAGAATTTCTCCACGAAGGACAGGTGCTGCGGTACGGTCCAACTACTTGGAGCGTTCCGCGGCAAAGTGGCCAGACCCATCCTCCGCAACACTTGGGACAGGTAGAACCTCAAAAAATAGTGGCACTTGCTGTTACTGTACCGAGGATCTACACACAGCTTGATGCAGCCGCACACAAAGGTGGCCATCAGGATGAGGGCGGCGTTGGGAACGCTTTTCCCTCTGTTCTCTGGAGATTTGTGCATCGCCTCCCTGCGGACACGATCCATCTTTGATCTCCAGATGAACTTGAAGATGGCCCGGGTCACTGCTGCTGCGCAGGACTTGGGGAGAGGCCACACCTGCGCCACGTACAACAACACGGACAGAGCCTCGCACCGGATCACAAGGTTCTTCCCAGTAATGGAGAGGGAGCGTTGCTCCCACAATCCCAATTTTTGTTTGGCTTTGGCGATGCGCTCCTCCCAGTTTTTGGCGCATGCCCCTGCCGCTCCGAACCATATCCCCAGCACTTTGAGGTAGTCTACCCTAATGGTGAAAGGGACAAAGGATGTGTCAGGCCAGTTCCCAAAGAACATGGCCTCACTCTTACCCTGGTTGACTTTGGCCCCCGAGGCCAGCTCGAACTGCTCACAGACTCGAAGAAGCCTGCGAACAGACGAGGGGTCCGAGCAGAAAACAGCCACGTCATCCATGTAGAGGGAGGCTTTGACTTGCGTCCCTCCGCTGCCTGGGATTGTAACCCCTTTGATGCCTGGGTCGCTTCTGAGGGCCTCGGCAAAGGGTTCAATGCAACACACAAAAAGGACGGAGGAGAGAGGGCAGCCCTGCCTGACTCCAGACCTGATTTGAAACGTATCTGATTCCCACCCATTGATTGAAACTGCGCTACTGATGTCTGTGTAGAGCAGTTGGATCCAATTGCAGATTCCCTCCCCAAATCCCATTTTGGAGAGCACATCCATCATGTAGCTGTGCGATATTCTGTCAAACGCCTTCTCCTGGTCTAGACCGATGAGGCAGGTGTCCACCTGCCTGTCCTGCACGTAGGCGATCGTATCCCTGAGTAGCGCGAGGCTATCAGAGATCTTCCTGCCGGGTACAGCACAGGTTTGATCAGGATGGATTACTGACCCCAGAGCAGACTTGACCCGGTTGGCGATGACCTTGGCCAGAATCTTGTAATCCACATTCAATAGTGAAATAGGTCTCCAATTTCTAATTTCTTCCCTTTCCCCCTTCTGCTTGTAGATGAGGGTAATGATGCCTTTCCTCATGGATTCTGACATGCTGCCTTCCAGAAGCATACTCTCGTATACTTCCAGGAGGTCCGGGCCCGTCAAGTCCCACAACGCCGAGTAAAACTCAGCCGGTAAGCCGTCGCTACCGAGAGTTTTACCCTTCTGAAGGGACTCGACTGCCTGTGTCAGCTCATCCAGAGCTACCGGTCTGTCCAGGCTCTCCCGCTCGCCGTCGTCCAAGACTTGCGTGATAGACGACAGGAAAGACTGGGAGGCCATGCTGTCTGTTGGCTTCAGGTCATACAGTCCGGCATAGAAGGATTTGCAGATCCTCAGAATGTCAGACTGCGATGACCCTACAGAGCCATCTTCTTCCTTCAGGCTTGTGATCACAGAGGATTCTCTGTGCACCTTCTGGAAGAAGAAGCGCGAGCACGTTTCGTCCTGCTCCACGGAGCGAGCCTAGCTGAACAAATGATTCACACAGTGAAATTCCAAATTCTCAAATGTCAACAGGGCAAGCAAGATCTATATATTGCAGTGTTACCTGAGAGCAACACCTTTAAGTGCAGCTATTCCATCACCAGCAGAGCTCATGTTTAACAGACCTGTGTGTAGCAATCCACCTGCTCTTATCCATTCTACTCTCTCAGAAACTAGAGACCAGCTTATAAAACTCCAAGAGACAATGACTAACATATATGATAAAAAATGCAGGTACACAATTGCCATGTTTATAGTTGGGACAAGAAGTTTGCATCCAGGATTCTACAGAAGGTATATGGCAACCAGTTGAGGTGATAAGGGTTTGTTTGGAATCAAAGTCCTATGAAGTCATTACACATGAAGGCACAATGGTGAAGTGTAACCCAGGACAAGTTGGATACGTTCCAGTTCCTTAACCACTGTACAGTTCTACTCTATCTAGGACAAGACCCCAAAAGAAACCAGAAACAACATCCAAGAATGACAATCCCACAGATCACTGTGACCAATTAAAGACACCTCCAGACAAGGTTACCATTACAAGTTCTGGGGGTAGCAGCAGATTACCTTTACGCTTTAGAGACTCATAGATTCACCAGTTCTGTAATAGTAACTCAATATGAAAATGGATTGTAAATAGTTTCACTTCTTTGGAAGGGGGACAACTTTCTTTAAAAAAGAAAGGGGGATGTTGTGATATACCTTTAAGGGATTTCAACATTACAACACGAGAAGGAAGCGTGTCATATAATCCAATTTTAGTTTCATTTTTGCTTTTAAGCAGAGCACATACACATAGCTTTACAGCTCTAATGTCTTCAAATCTTCTGTCCATGTTTATCTGTTGATATGTACCTAGAAGTAATAAACTAATCCACAACTTGTTTACTGATGCGCTATCAATAAGGTGAAAGACTACCGATATGCCAATATAAGTGTAGGCTTTTATTCACAACAGAATCAGGAGCAGATCCCAACAATTAACCGACCTGGACTGAACAAGGGGGAGGAGACAGCCACCTTTATACTAGGTGCTGAGGGGAGGAACCAAACTGGAAGGGGATGTGTCCAGGTATGACAAACACACACAACGGTGGTCCATATAGGACAAAGGCACAACTGAGGTCCACCACATTCACCCCTTCCTTTTAAAAAAACAACACGGGGGTGAAGCGGAAACAATATCACAAGTCCAGACGAACCGGTGGATTGATCCGTCGTCGCGATCGTCGTAGTGCAGGTCGCAGAGTCGTCCGAGCAGGGAGCGATGTCGGCCCAGGCTCCGTACAGTGAGCGTCGAGAGACGGCGCTGGGTGGTGTGAAGCGGACCGATCCATCGTCCCGTCCAGTCGTCGGGTACTGCGTGGCGACGGCTCCGGCGACTCAAGCGAGCTGTACATAGGGGCGAGAGGAGTGAGCAGTGGCCCTGGTGGCGTATGGGGAACAGTGGGAACCGGAGCTGGGGGGTGGGGGGCTGCAACAGGCTCTGGGCGCACTACATTGGGGACAGGGACTGAGGGAGGAAGAGGCGTAGCAGTCTCCGAATGGACGACACCAGGGACCGTGGGGCGGAAGGACGTGGTGACCTCCGGGGCACCCGCGGGTGCCAAGTCACGGACAGAAACCGTGTCCTCCCGCCCATCAGGGTACGCTACATAAGCATATTGGGGATTAGCATGGAGCAGTTGGACCTCCTCGACCAAGGGATCTGCCTTATGGGTTCGGACATGCTTCCGAAGCAGGACGGGTCCCGGGGACATCAGCCAATCCGGGAGCGAAGTACCCGAGGAGGACTTCCTGGGAAATGAAAACATCCGCTCGTGAGGGGTCGTATTGGTCGCTGTGCACAAGAGTGACCTAATGGAATGTAATGCGTCCGGAAGGACGTCTTGCCAACGGCTGACTGGAAGGCCCCTAGACCGTAACGCTAATAGAACGGCCTTCCAGACGGTTGCGTTCTCCCGCTCTACTTGACCATTGCCCCTGGGGTTATAGCTAGTGGTGCGGCTGGAGGCAACGCCTTTGGCGAGCAGGTACTGCCTCAGCTCGTCACTCATGAAAGAGGACCCACGGTCGCTATCAATATAGGCTGGGAAGCCGAACAGGGTGAAGAGCTTGTTCAGGGTCCGAATCACTGTAGCCGTGGTCATGTCCGAGCAGGGGAAGGCAAAAGGGAAACGTGAGTATTCGTCAATGATATTCAGGAAATAAACATTGCGGTTAGAGGAGGGGAGGGGGCCTTTAAAATCAACGCTAAGGCGCTCGAACGCGCGAGTGGCCTTTACAAGGTGCGCCCTACCTGGCCGGTAGAACTGCGGTTTGCACTCAGCGCAGACCCTGCATTGCCTGGTAATCGTCCGGACTTCCTCAAGGGAGAAGGGCAGGTTACGGGACTTGACAAAATGGAAAAATCTGGTGACACCCGGGTGACAGAGGTCGTTATGGAGGGACTGTAGCTGGTCTAGTTGGGCACTGGCACATGATCCACGGGACAGGGCGTCTGGGGGCTCATTGAGCTTCCCGGGCCGGTACATGATGTCATATCTGTAGGTGGAGAGCTCAATCCTCCACCGCAAGATCTTGTCATTCTTAATCTTGCCCTTTTGCCTGGTGTTAAACAGGAAGGCAACTGACCGCTGGTCCGTAATTAAGGTGAATCGTTGGCCCGCAAGATAATGGCGCCAGTGCCGGACGGCTTCCACGATGGCCTGGGCCTCCTTCTCGACCGAGGAGTGTCGAATCTCAGGGCCTTGTAAGGTCCGGGAAAAGAAGGCCACCGGACGGCCCCTCTGGTTAAGGGTGGCAGCTAGGGCAAAGTCAGACGCATCACTTTCCACTTGGAATGGGATGGATTCGTCCACAGCGTGCATCGCGGCCTTCGCGATGTCCGCTTTGATGTCATCGAAGGCCCGACAGGCCTCCTCCGCCAGGGGAAAAGAGATCGATTTTAGGAGCGGACGGGCTTTATCTGCGTAACGGGGAACCCACTGGGCATAATAGGAGAAGAAGCCCAGGCATCTCCTCAGTGCTTTGAGGGTAGTAGGAAGGGGAAGCTGCATAAGGGGACGCATACGGGCTGGGTCGGGGCCAAGGACACCATTTTCTATCACGTACCCAAGGATGGCGAGGCGGCGTGTCCGGAAAACACACTTCGCCTCATTGTATGTGAGGTTCAGGAGAGTGGCCGTACGAAGGAATTTTTGTAGGTTGGCATCATGGTCCTGCAGGTCATGGCCGCAGATGGTGACGTTATCCAGATACGGGAAAGTGGCCCGTAGTCCGTGCTGGTCCACCATTTGATCCATGGCCCGTTGGAAGACTGAGACCCCATTGGTGACACCAAAGGGGACTCGGAGGAACTGGTAGAGGCGGCCATCCGCCTCAAAGGCAGTGTATGGGCGATCCTCCGAGCGGATAGGGAGCTGGTGGTAAGCCGATTTCAAATCGATCGTTGAAAAAACCCTATAGTGCGCGATGTGGTTGACTATGTCCGCGATACGGGGAAGAGGATATGCATCTAGTTGGGTATACCTGTTTATGGTCTGGCTGTAGTCAATCACCATACGGTGTTTCTCCCCCGATTTAACTACGACCACTTGCGCCCTCCAGGGGCTGGTGCTGGCCTGGATAATCCCTTCCTGGAGCAAACGTTGTACCTCGGACCGAATGAAGGCCCGGTCATCCGCACTATAGCGCCTACTCTTGGTGGCTATAGGCCTACAATCCGGGGTGAGGTTATCAAATAACGGGGGGGGGGTGATCTTGAGGGTCGAGAGACTGCAGGTGGTGCGCGAGGGGCGCTGCCGTGACGGCGCCTTGCAGACGGAGAGCGGGGGATAAGGGCCATCATACTGCAGGATGACGCTTCTATGATGGCTGAGGAAATCTAACCCCAGCAGTACAGCTGCGCAGAGTCGCGGCAGCACGAGGAGCCGAAAACGCTCGTAGACTGCGCCCTGTACCGTCAGCGTCACCAAGCAGCACCCGAGGACCTCCACTGAGTGAGAATTCGAGGCCATGGAGATGGTCTGGCTCCAGGGTCGCACGGGAAGGGCATATTGACGCACTGTGCGAGGGTGTATAAAACTTTCCGTGCTCCCACAGTCAAACAGGCAGTTTTCTGCATAACCATTTACCTTGATCTCCATTATGGACTTGGAGAGTTGATGTGGCTGCGACTGGTCCAGGCAAATCGATGCCACTGTTGAATTAAAGAAGAATCCATCTTCGTCGCCGTCTGATGACATCACGGATGAAGCTTCCTGCTCAGCTTGCCTTGATGCCAGTCTCAAAGATGGCGACTCCCGCACTTCCGGTGACCGCATCAAAGATGGCGATTCCTGCACTTCCGGTGACCGCATCGAAGATGGCGATTCGCGCGCAGCCGCCGCCTGCATCAAAGATGGCCACGCCCTCGGAGCACACATGGCTCCACGAGTCTTCAGAAGCGGCTTTGCTCGGCAGACTTTAACAAAGTGGCCTAGCTTACCGCATCCGGAGCAAATCGCGTCCTTTGCCGGGCAGTGACGCCGAGGGTGCTTAGGGAGGCCACAAAAGTAACATTTGGGCCCTGCTGGAGCAGCCGTCGCAGTGGAGCCGTCGGTGGAACGGGATCCAAGGTAAGACCCGAGATTATGGGAGGCTGCTTCTAACGTTTCAGCCATCGTGGCCGTTTTCCGGAGGTCTAGGTCATCTTGTTCCAGCAGACGCTGCTGGATGTATGTAGACTCCATGCCCGCAACGTAGGCGTCGCGGATCAGATCCTCCGTGTTCTGAGCTGCTGAAACAGCCTTACAGTCGCATGCTCGGGCGAGGACTCGCAGGGCGCGCAGAAATTGGGCGCACGATTCTCCTGGCTGCTGTTTGCGGGTAGTTAGGAGGTGTCTGGCGTAAACCACGTTAGGGCTCTTTCGGAACTGCCCTTTTAGGAGTTCGATTGCGTCCGCGTAAGTAGCAGCGTCCCGGAAGATTCCATAGACAGTTTCGCTTACCCGGGCGCGGAGCACGTGGAGTTTAGCAGCGTCGGTGTCGATGGCCGTAGCGGTGTCGACGAATGCTTCGAAGCAGTCCAACCAATGATCAAATTTATCAGAGGCTCCAACCTCTTGAGGGTCTAATGCTAACTTGTCGGGTTTTAGAAACTGCTCCATACTAGTAACTGTTGTGAATAAAATTGATGCGCTATCAATAAGGCGAAAGACTACCGATATGCCAATATAAGTGTAGGCTTTTATTCACAACAGAATCAGGAGCAGATCCCAACAATTAACCGACCTGGACTGAACAAGGGGGAGGAGACAGCCACCTTTATACTAGGTGCTGAGGGGAGGAACCAAACTGGAAGGGGATGTGTCCAGGTATGACAAACACACACAACGGTGGTCCATATAGGACAAAGGCACAACTGAGGTCCACCACATTTACCCAGTCCCTTATGAATGAATGGTGCTTTCATATCATTTAAAAAACACATGACAAGATTATCTTTAAAGGGTTGCCGGCACTATTTAGAATTGTTGCAGCAGCAAAGAGCAGGCCAGGGCAACAATGGAAGAAGCAAAGATCTGGGTGGCCCCACAGTTCAGTGATCCCTCTCTGCAAGCTCTCCACCCGACATTGGGCAGCACGGTAGCACAGTGGTTAGCACTGCTGCTTCACAGCTCCAGGGACCTAAGTTTGATTCCCGGCTTGGGTCACTGTCTGTGTGGAGCTTGCACATTCTCCTCGTGTCTGTGTGGGTTTCCTCCGGGCGCTCCGGTTTCCTCCCACAGTCCAAAGATGTGCGGGTTAGGTTGATTGGCCGTGCTAAAATTGCCCCTTAGTGTCCTGAGATGCGTAGGTTAGAGGGATTTGCGGGTAAATATGTAGGGATATGGGGGTAGGGCCTGGGTGGGATTGTGGTCGGTGCAGACACGATGGGCCCAATGGCCTCTTTCTGCACTGTAGGGTTTCTATGATTCTATTCTATGACTGCTCAGGCAAGGCAGGAGATCTCCTTCCCTGGGATGGGAGGAGGAACCTTGCTCACGGGACCAAGGATGCCTGGGTGGAGATTGCAGAGAACGTCAGCATCCATGGGGTGGTGCCTAGAACATGGTTGTATTTGCCAGTTTTTATATCCGGACCTGCATTCCAGATCAGTTATCCGAAAAGCTCTGCCAATGGCAGTCAAATTGAGTATAGGTAACTTATGTGCCTCTGGTTCATTCCTGGCTTCAGTTGGGGTTAGTGTAATATGAGACAAGCCACTGTTTGGTTCTGCATTCACCAGGTCACCTCTGCCATTTTTAAGAGAATTGGAATACACGTCCATTTTGAAATGTGATGAAGAAGTGGCTCGAAAGAACGATTCAGTTCTACTAGATTTCCCAAAATTCAGGGCAATTCGATAATAATCTCATTGTATTGCAGATAGCTACTGGGAACCCTTTAAATTTCCTAATATAGAAAGGGGTGACACTTCTTGAATATTCAAGTTGTTTGTGAACAGCATCAAGTTCTCCATGTCATTGCCAATTTGGCAAAAGAGTGTTATATTACTTTTGTTATGAGTCTGTTCAGCCTTCTAGTTCTATTGAGAAGAAACTGTTAAGACTCTGAGCAACAATATACACTTCTTTCTTTCAAGACGGCGGCACGATGGCACAGTGGTTAGCACTGCTACCTCACAGCGCCAGGGACCCGGGTTCGATTCCCGCTTGGGTCACTGTCTGTGTGGAGTTTGCACATTCTCCCTGTGTCTGTGTGGGTTTCCTCCGGGTGCTCCGGTTTCCTCCCACAGTCCAAAGATATGCAGGTTATGTGGATTGGCCATGCTAAATTTCCCCTTAGTGTCAGTGGGACTAGCTAGGGTAAATGTATGGGGATAGGGTCTGGGTGGGATTGCGGTCGGTGCAGACTTGATGGGCCGAATGGCCTCCTTCTGCACTGTAGGATTCTATTTCTATGTCAAGACTCACAACTGCTTTGGTACATTACGGCACATTCATTAGCTACAAAAGCCACTAAAAGAATTGTTGGGATACTGAAGTGGAGGTTCCAGTGCATTGAAAGATCAGGAAGGAGAGGTAGATTGCTCTGAAACATGTGCCTTGCATTGTGGTTGTTTGTGATGCTCAAAACGACTTGACAATGTTAAAAGATCTGGAGGAGGTGAAGCCACCCAAAGCCCAGCATCAGAGCAATCTGCATTCAGAGGATGCCAGAGAGATATTGAAGGAGGTTATAGTAACACATTCTGATAGTAGAATGTTGTTAATCCAGTCTGCACTTCCAGTACCCAGCTTTCATAGCTACACTGTTATTTTCTATGCTGGAGTCTCACAAAACAAGTATGCCCCTTCACCCTATCTAGCTTGCACAAAACCCAACCAACTCTTAAATAACAGATTCCATAGCAAACAATAAAATCTAATTAATTATAATCCTTCTGTACACATTTCATATAAAACTCCACTTTGCATTATTCTTCTTCACCCGGATGGTTTTTTCAACTTTTTTCACAGGATGTGGGCATCACTGGCAAGGCCAGCGTTTATTGCCCATGCCTAATTGCCCTTGAACTGAGTGGCTTGCTTGGCCATTTCGGAGACATGAAGACCAGACTGGGTAAGGACAATAAATTACCTTCCCTAAGGACACTCCTGAACGAGATGGGTTTTTACAACAATTAATGATGGCTGTTTCATAGTAATCATTACTGAGACGAGCTTAATTTTCCGTATTTTCTAATTAAATTTAAATGACACCAGTGGCCAGTGGTGGAATTTGAACCCATGTTCACAGAGAATTCAGTGACATTATCACGACCCCACCATCATCTCGACATAAAACAGAAAATGCTGCAAAATCAGGTCTGACAGTATCTGTGAAAAGAGAAAAGAGCTGATGTTTCAAATCTGGATGAGCTCTGACGAAGACTAGAAGACCTGTTGGTGAAGGCATTAACATTGCACACAATACGGGTCCTGATTTTCACAGTAACCTCATTGCAGTGTCAATGTACGCCTACTTGTGACACTAATAAATAAACTTTACTTAATGCAAAGTAAGCTAACTGTCCATGGTATCAGCACTGTCCAGGCTTTGCAAGTCTTTATATATAAACAAGATGATGTGCCCTCATAACATTTCTAATCTGCCATTCATGATATACTTGGAGTGCCAGGACTGGAGGCCCAGGGCTGGAGGCCCAGGACTGGCGTGTCAGGGCTGGAGGCCCAGGACTGGAGTGCCAGAGATGGAGGCCCAGGGCTGGAGGCCCAGGACTGGAGTGCCAGAGATGGAGGCCCAGGGCTGGAGTGCCAGGGCTGGAGGCCCAGGGCTGGAGGCCCACTGCTGGCCTGCCAAGTGCCTGAGTTGAACAAGACGTGGTGGGTTTTCTACAAATAAGGGAGCTTTCAGCTTCAAGACCCCCATCACCTCCACAAGAGTCCACCCAGGTATACAGTCTTAAATGGATAGCCTACTGTGAGATAATGAGGTATTTCTGGTCTTGGGTCATTGTGGAAAACACCAAGGGCATTGTGAGCTGAATGTTAACACATCAATGCAGTCTTCCTGCCAGCGCAATTCCCGTTTTCTTTCATCAGTGACAGGAAAGATTTTAAAAATGCAAAAACTCAGTTAATTTTAAAGCAATTCAGTGTCATAATTTCCAGATAATTTCTACCAAATAATGGACAGAAATTCCTGAAACATGACTAGCATTACACCATGGCCAAGCTAAGCTACAGAGAGGACACCAGAGAGGTTGTGGAGGTCCATGGCTTTAGTTGCTGCTGCTACATTTCCAGGGCAAATGACCCTGAGTTTAGATGTCATCATGTGGAAATGCCGGCGTTTGCTACCAAATAAACCTGTTGGACTTTAACCTGGTGTTGTTGGACTCCTTACTTTAAATGTCATCAACAGAGTATCATTCTGTAGGCATAAGAAAACCAAGCAAATCGCATGAAGCAATGTATTTGTCCACATCTAGATGTTATGCAGGAATGTATGGTTGGGATATGGATCCGTAACAGACAGCGGAAGGAAGGCGTTCTCCCAGATAAATGCTGATACACTGCAGCCTCAATTCCTGAGAGTACAGTTACAATGATAATCCAATGGAAAGCACCTACTCTTTACTATCAGGATTAGAGCAGTAAAGCCTACAACATTCTCTTAATGCAGCTGGTGGAAACAAAGGGGGCATGAATCTATTCATAAACATGAACTTAATTAAATTCAGTGGCCATTACGTAAAGTTCTTGAAATGCCTGAGGAACACTCCAGCTGCACTGTACCTACTTGGTACAGACACCAGAAGGGAAATCATATGATTAAAGACAATCTGATACTCCTGACGCCAATGCTTCCTTGTTCATGCCCCCATTTGCCCCCCACCCCTTGCTCTTCCACTTATGCTGAAAAATATCCCTGTGCGGCAATGGCAGTCAGCAGCCCATCATAAACTGTTGTTGCACAAAGCCTGGGGTCAAAATCTTGCCTGCCAAGAGCAGCTAGCCAATCAGAGGCTGGCAGTTCTTGGACAGCAGCTCCATCAGATGGCTGCTGCCGGTACAACACCTGACTGCGGCCAAGGAATATCCCCTAGGTGTGATGGACAGCGGGAGATCATGGATGGATGGGGGGGGAGAGGGGTCAACAACAAGGGCAGAGTGGTGGCTCCCGTTGATCCCTTCCTGATACCGGGTTCCTCAATCAGGTACTGAATGCCTTTGAATAAGGGTTCCTGACACATACCCCAATCCCAACAAAAGCCCCCAAGCAACCCAGCAATCGGACAGGATTTGCTGTCCGCATGGCGAGCCCTGACCTGCCTCTGGCTCAATATCAGCAGTGGCAGATCAGTCTTTTAAATGAGCATTAATTTCCCACTTAAGGGCTTCAATTGGTGGAGGGGTGGGAAGGCCATGCATCGGCCACAGAATTAATTGGGGTAAGGATCACTCTCCCACCCGATTAAAACACCTCCTGCACTAAGCTCCGCCTGGGGAAGTGCACAAGATTCTGCCCTTTGAGTGCATAACAGTCAGCTCGGTATATGCTCTTGTGAGAGTAATAGTTGGTTTAGCGGTCAGGTCTACCTGCAAATCCGTGATCAGCAAAGAGGTTGGGGAGAAAACTTCTGGGAACACAGGGAAAAAACAGAATAAATCAATCCATGCAACGTGATCTATCCACTCATCTGTCAGCTATACCGGGTATTCCGAACTGATCACAAGCACCATTTTAATGTTAAAGAAGTGAATTTCCATTTCTTTCACCAGGTTGCAATTTAAAGTTTATTTATTAGTGTCAATAGTAGGCTTACAGTAACACTGCAATAAAGTTACTGTGAAAATCTTCTAGTCCAGCGCCTGTTTGGGTACACTGAGGGAGAATTTGGCATGGCCAATGCACCTAACCAGCACGTCTTTCGGGTTGTGGGAGGAAACCGGAGCACCCGGAGGAAACTCACGCAGACACAGGGAAAACATGCAGATGCCGCATAGACAGTGACCCAAGCCGGGAATTGAACCGGGTTCCTGGGGCTGTGAGGTAGCCACCATGCCGCCCTATGTTGGTTAAAGTTATATTTAGCAGGGAATGTTTCTGATGTCTACAGCATTAGTTTTGGTCCAAAAATAAATTGAACTATGCTATGATATATTTAGATAGGAGAATATATTTAGCAGGCTCTATCCCAATTAAATGCCCCATTTCATGGCTATGTGAAAAGACAACGAATGAGCACCAACCAACAGTGAAAATTATGAATAAGAAAGATATATTGATGAATTGTGTTAATGTAGGTTCAAACCCAATGTTCGCTTGGATTAAATTAACATTTGGAAAAAGACAGTAATTAAGCAATCAGTTGGACAGAAGAGAATATGATCACTCCAATGGTCATACTCAATATATGATGGAATTTTATTATAGTTCTAAGTTATTTTCTTCTGCAAAACCAGCCTACCCATTTGTAGGATTCAAAAGAAGCCAGAATTAGTGGAATAGAGAGTTTTGGAGACTTCAGGGAGCTGGATGGGCAGGGGTTAACAGAAAGGGCAAAGCAATGAAGGAAGGTAGTCCAAGGTTTAAAATTTAAAGTTAGGACCATTTGCAAGTGTGAGCCTCTTATGGTCAGGGGAGAGAAGTAAACCTGAACTCCTTTATTTTCTCATCATCTGCCCGTGAGCAGAAGTGTTTTAATTTTTGAAATAGGCTGCGACGTGTTTCCTCAAAACCTGGGTTTGTGAGTGACCTGGGTGGCTTCTGCCTCAGAGTGGGCAGTCTGCGCTATGTACTTTATGTCAGGGTCCTGCTGGTGTGCTCTGAGCAAGGAGGTTTCAGCTGAGCACCTCCTCCCCTTCAGTCAGGTTTTTCAAAAAAGTCTCCGCTGATCAACTAGGGCATTGGTTCCCTCTCGACTAAGCTTGCCTGCCTGGCTTAGGATCGGGTCACAACACAGCTGGGGAAGACCCCTGGAACCTCCTCTTGTAGCTGTTCAGTTTCTCTTTTATCACTCGACTGCTCTAGAATTATAGGGGATGCTACCACCTTACTGCCAACCAAATCATTCCCAAGTAGGAAATCTATCCCTGCCACTGGTAGTACAGGAGCAATTCCTACAGTTATTGGACTCTAAACTAGATCGCACTATAAGTGGACCCATTAGAAGGAAACAGACATGTATTCTTCTCCCACTCAACTCATCAATGCCTTGGCATTCACTGAGACTTGCGGGCAGAAGGATTATGTTTCCCTCCAAGGTGAAGGATTGAGAGGCCTCTGTGTCCCAAAGCAGTACAGGGGATTTGCTGGCATACTGGGAAGGGTATAGGGACACTGATCCTCAGAGGGAAAAACTCTGATGGTTCTCAGGGATTTCTTTTGACTTGATCACATATGGGGATTCTCAAAGGACCCTCCCTCAGAGGGACTAGTTCCTGCAACAATGGGCCCTGCCTGATTTGCTGCATTACCTATTGAGGTATCCTTCTTGTGGCTACCTTTGTGGAATTTTCTATACAGCCCACGGGTTTTCCTTTTAGCCTACAGCATTGAGTCCTGAATGTCCTATTTTTTTACAGTGGCTTGGGAAGGACTTCTCACACCTTCATTTGTACCTCCCTTGTAGCCCCTTCTTCTTCACTTCTCCATTCTTATCTTTCCAATGGTTTTGGGTGGCTTGGAAACCTGAGTTTCCAGGCCTATGGTCAAAGCAATCTGCCGTGACTCCTGCATCCCAGGCTGTGAGGACTTCCTGCTGCACCAAGCATTTTGAGCTCAAAGATAGGAAGCTTTTAAATTCTCCTCATAAAATCAATCCTCACAATCTATCATAGGTATTTTTAAAGACTGGACCCATCGGTTGAACACAGTTTGGTTTAGCCATATGATTTCTCAGTAGGTCTGCATGGGTTTCTTATGAGCATTGTGGAATTGCTGCCTTCAGGACTAATTCATAAGTTGTAAGGATGACAGCCTTGGTCTGTTCATGACTAGTGGGCATTTCAAGAGTCAGCATTGAATAGACCTCTAGAGCTTTCCCTTTCAACTGGATTTGTATCATAAAGGCCCACATTTCTGGTGGCCACAATAGCCGTCTTGCTACCTTCTCAAAAGTGATGAAAAAGGATTTCACATCACTGTCCTCAAATTTGGGAATGAACCTTGTGTATTTAAGGACTTCAAAGTTTGGTTTTGGGGTAGAAGATTTAGATGGTTACCAGGTAGAGAGAGGCTTTGCCTAGCAGCTTCCATCTGTCTGACCTGTCTCTCTGAGCCCCTAACTCCATCACCAATTTTCAGAGATGGAAGGCCCTTTCTCCTTTCCTCTCTCCCAACTTCCTTTTCTCTCTCCCAACTTCCCTTTCTCTCTGCTGAAGCTTTAGCTGTATTTTAAGCTCTTCCAGTTCTATTTTAGCTATGGGAAGTTGATCTGTTTAAGGATCTAACTCCACATCTATCTGTTCTGGTAGAGGACTGAAGCCCAAAAGCTCAACCAGCATCTGAAATAACTCAGTTCTTTTTACCTGACTGGGTAGTTTTAATTGAACCTCCCTAGTTACAGCTTTCAACTGTCCTATGTTTCGAAGTGCCAGTGTTTCACTAGTTCAGCCTCCCTGACTAGAGTCATTTTGCTCTATCTAGTCTTAGGATAAGGGAATTTGCTGCGGTAGTTTAATTGTTTTAAAGACACTTTCCATTTTGGATTCCAATTGGTTCCTTTCAGTGTTAGATTCAGCTCATTTGTTAAATTTTGACTTTGGTCAAATTTTGGCTTTGTTGTAATGGATTCAATCTCAGATTTAGACCTCAATTTCTGTTACAGATAGGGGAGGGAAGAAAACACGAATTCCTTCATTATCTCTCGCCTTGAGTCACAACATCTTAATGATAAGGCAGGGCGGTGCCAAAGAAAGAAAAGGAAGCAAATGCTGCGCTCTGTATCCCACTGCCTTGTGGGGCCACCTGCTCCCCGTATCCAAAGATTTGTGGGTTGACAATCACTGTGTTCAGTCACATCAGAACCCATGGCAGAGGATGCAACCCTGAGCTCATGTTACCTTTGAACCAAGGGAGATCCAACATCTGGGAAAGTTGTCTGAAGTGCAGTCGTCTAAATGTCATCTGGAATTAACTTCCTTGACTTTCTCATTTATCACTTGTCCTGCAGAATTTGGCATTCTGTGTCCTCAGGTACCACTGATAGCATTTGGAACCTTGAAAAATTTTGTTCCATAACACTGCGAACGAAGTGAGAATTCCCAAAGGATGTAATCGCTCTATCTAACTAATGCAGTGCTTAGAAAGGAAACTGCATTGAAAGAGATATTAAATACTACTAGAAAGTAAATTCTCAGGTAATAAATCTAAAAGTCTTGGTCAGTCATATTTTCCAGAGGGACACAGTATTTCTTTGTGAGTTAATGTACCAGTGTTGGAAAGCAATTAAAACAACTGATCCAGAACATTTTTTTAAATGACCCAAACCTTATACATCCTTCATGCTAAGCACCAGCAAGCACTGAGCACCAAGCCTGTTTATAAGAGGAATCTCTCAATCAACGTACAGTCAAATCTCATTATTACAATTTTATGTGAAGTGATAAATTGATTTAACCTGCATTGCTAATTAGAATAGAGAGGTTGCCCATTTCTTTCTTCCCCTCTTTCCTCCGCCTCAAATTGTCAGGTAGAGCTCACTCTACATAGCCCTCCTAATTTGACCTAAACTTTCGCTTACTTGTGAGTTCATCTCAATATAATGGTCTTCACAATTTCCTGACAAAAGATAACTCAAAACCGTATCACCTTTCCAGCCTTCAGATAATGGTAGCTGTGGTAATTACCACTGGTTTCAGAGCCTTCTGTTTGCAGGCCAAGTAAAGGGACGTACCCATTGGTACCTACAGTAAATTGCTGCCAGTACATTCTTAGAACATCTTACCTGAGTCCCACTTCCAATAAGTCACCCTGCTTCAGGCACTCTCAGTTGGCGACCCATGAAAATGAGGTAGAAGTTGTGCTGCTGTCACTTAAGTCTCATTACCATTTAATTTACATCCATTCCAATCCAAATATTATAAAGCTCCACCAACACCCCAACTGCCTCCCAAAGTTTGTATGAAATAGAAAATTTTGAAAATCACCAGAGTAGCGTCCCAGATGAGACCAGGATAAAGATAAAGATGTCAAAACTCCGGCAAAAAAAATTAACGAAAATGAGTTGCATTGTCATGTTTAATATAGATAACGTACTATTCACAAATCAGTCTATAATTTGAACAGAATGGGTACACTGTTACCTGGTGCTTCCAATTAACTTGACAATGAAAATTTGTGCAGCACCATCCCTATGGTTTACTGTCGATGGTGATCATTCATGCCTGTTGTGCTGAACAATGTAGAATGTTCCAAAGACATTATCTGTTCTGCAACAATGAATAGTTCTGTGAATACCTGGGCTATCATGTTCCATCCTCCCAACAAACTGCCATTGGCCCTTAAGCACCTTGCAGCAGTTACAGAACAACAATTACAAAGATCTGGCAGAATAAATATATATTCGTTTACAAATGCCTTCATTAAAAGGGAACACGAGAAAAATTCAAGGCATGAATTTCCTCAAGGAAAGTTGATTTTATAGTCAGTACAAATTTAAAATGAATATGATTGGGCCCAGACTACAACCTCCTCTCATTCCCCATTCACTCCTTGTTCAGTTTCAATGTATTAGTAGCCAGGTGCATTTGGAAGGTTGGATCATAAGACATAAATGTGTTGGATTTCCAATAAATAGTTTTGTGCAGCTTCCTAGTTCTGCCTATTTGAACTGAGAAGCCATGAGGTGAACAAGCCATTTCTCTAACCTGTAATGTAACCAATTTAATTACCAGGTTCCTCTGTCACCCTTATGTCAGGAGACTTTTTCTCATCAAAAAAAATGGAATAACTGTCTTCTAATCTTATTGAAGCTGTATGTGTTCCTATAGCAGGCAACTCTAGAAATTGTGTTTTTCAACAAAATACTGCAGATGCTGGAAATTGCAATGCAGGTCAGGTAACATCAGTGGAGAAATTACAGCAGAGTTAACACTTCAGTCTGTGATCCTTTCTCTGAAGGATCATAGAGCTGAAACATCAATTCTTTTCTCCACTGATGCCATCAGACTTGTTGAGAGTTTTGAACATTTACAGGGGACTTTGACAGCAAAATACAGCCAACATTGCTGGCTTAAGCACTACAGGAGCTGCATGAAGAGGAGAATGGTGAGCTTCCCAAAAGTTTCCAGCATGGCCCTTTTCTTTATTCATTTGCGGGACATGGGCATTGCTGACTGGCCAGCATTTATTGCCCATCCCTAGTTGCCCTTGTTCAGAGAATAACTGAGAGTCAACCACATTGCTGTGGCTCTGGTGTCACATGTAGGCCAGACCAGGTAAGGACAGCAGATTTCCTTCCCTAAAGAACATTAGTGAACCAGATGGGTTTTTCTGATAATCGACAATGGTTTCGTGGTCATCAGTAGATTCTTAATTCTAGATATTTTTTATTGAATTCAAACTCCACCATCTGCCATGGCAGGATTCGAACCCAGGTCCCCAGAACATTAGTTGAGTTTCTAGATTAATTGTCAATCACCACGCTGTCAGGGCGATCACATGGGCCTCCTATGTGTGCACCAGAAGCATGCAGATTGTGATATCAATTTGCACCAATTTTAGTGCCTGACATACCAGTTGGCTGGATGGCTGATTTGTGATGCAGAGCAACACCAACAGCGTGGGTTCAGTTCCCGTCCCAGCTGAGGTTATTCATTATTCTCAACCTTGCCCTTTGCTTGAGGTGTTGTGACCCTCAGGTTAAATCACCACTGGTCAGCTCTCCCCCTCAAAGGGGAGGCAGCCTCTGGTCATCTGGGACTATGGCAACTTTACCTTTTATATCTTTCCTTAGAACCAACCTATCCCTGACCTCACATTCTGCCCCACCCACTCTCCAACTAAACAATTCGTTACACTCCTATCCCTCTGCACTTCTGTAGAAGGGTCATATGGACTCAAAATGTTAACACTGTTTCTCTTTCCACAGACGCTGCCAGACCTGCTGAGTTTATCCAGCATCTTTTGTTTTTATTTCAGATACAGAGTCTTTAGTTTTATCTTTTTGTTATCTTTGTAACATCTGGACTTGATTGTTGGTGTATTTTTAGGTTTATTTCTCTCTATCCCTTCCTGCCATCCTCTGACTCTCATTGCCCATCTTACTATTTTGCTGTTCTGCCTTGACTCTACCCTTTGATTTGTTACATCCACCTAAGCTTGATACCTCACCCTTCTTGTTTAGTTTAAAGCCCCTAGTTATGGATCTCACCAGCATTGTTCAGGTGCCTCCACTTTCCCCAGTACAGAGGCCAGTCCCCCACAAACCAGAACCCACTTCCCCGACACCGGTCTTTGGGCCACACATTCATCTCTTTAATCTTATTTTCCCTATGCCGATTTGCATGTGGCTCAGGTAATAGTTCTGAGATTATTACCTTTGAGATTTTGCTTCCTAAATTGGTGCCTTGCTCCTCACACTGACTGTGTAGAACTTATTTCCTTGTCTTTCCTGTGTCATTGGTACACATGATACTGGATCCACCCCCTCCTAGTACATATTCCTTTGCAGCTCGTGGCAGTAGTCTCGAATGTGGTTACCAGGCAGGCAATGCAGCCTTCTGGACTCTCGCTCTTTGCTGCAGAGAACAGGGTCAATCCTCTTCACTATATTGTCCCTGCTACCATTACATCCTTGTTTGCTACCCTTGCTTGAACGATTTACTATGGCGCCATGGCCAGTCTGCTCATTCACCTTGCAGATCTTACTTTCATCCACACAGTTGTGAGCACCTCAAATATGTTTGACAATTGGAAAGTCTGAGGCTCCTCCACTGCTGCCTGCTTGGTCCCTTTACCTGCCTCACTCACGGTCACATCCTCCTCTGTCTCACCGCTGAACAAAACAGATGACTCTATTCAAAAAGATGTGTCCATCTTCCAGAACAAAGTGTTCAGATAGTTCTCCCCCTCCAGTATATTGCACAATATCTGCTGTTTGGCTTCCAGGTCAATAATCCTGATCTGGAATTGCTCTAGCCGCGTACACTTTCTTATGCTTACACTTACATGTTTGTCCTGGATCGCCTCAGCTTCTGAAAATTCCCACATTCCACAGCTGCAACATAACACCTGCCGTGCCATTTCAACTTATATTATTTAGTTAACTTAACTTAGTTGCTTCCTTAATTAACTTAATTCACAGAATCTCTACAGTGCAGAAGGAGGCATTTGGCCCATCAAGTCTGCACCGACCACAATCCCACCGAGGCCCTAACCCCACGTATTTACCCTGCTAACCCACCTGACAGTAAGGGACAATTTAGCATGGCCAATCAACCTAACCCACACATCTTTGGAGTGTGGGAGGAAACCGGAGCACCTGGAGGAAACCCACGCAGACACGGGGAGAATGTGCCTACTCTACACAGACAGTCACCCGAGGCCAGATTTGAACCTGGGTCCCTGGAGCTGTGAGGCAGCAGTGCTAATTACTGTGCCACCGTGCTGCCCATTGCACGGTACCTATGCATGTTACAATTTACTGTGGTTTTTGAATGCTAGAACATTTAACAACTAAATGTTATACACAGGTATGTGTTTTAGATGTTTATTTTAATTATATTATTTTTATTGTTTTATTTTAATTTTAATGTTTTAGCTCTTTTTATTGCTGGATCTATCTTGTCTCTTGTGTCCAATTTTTCTTCTTCATCTTAAACACTATCTCTTTTGTCATCTAGGGAGCTGTCAATTGTTTGTCCTGTCTTTCCCGTTCAGGGAAATATACCTTGACTGTCCAAACTATCTCTTATTTGAAGGTAGCCCATTGTTCAACTAGCATTTTGCCTGCTATTCTTTGATTCCAATTTATTCAACCCAGAGCCACTATTACCCCATTGAAGTTGGCTTTCCCTCAGTTACTTATTCTAGATTGCTCTTTATCACTTTCCATACCCAGCCTAAACCTTATGATATAATGATCACTATCTCCTTAATGTCCTCCGACTGTGATTTGATTCTCTATTAAATAAGCCCACCTAATTCCCAAGAACCAGATCAACAGGGTCTGCCTGTGCTGAAAACATACTGCTTGCTGGAAACGTACTGCTGTAGAAAATTTTCCTGAACACACACTAAGAACTCTTGTCTCTTTACACTACTGCTATCCCCAGTCTATATTCAGATAATGAAAGTCCCCCATTTTAACTATTCTAATTCCTGCACCTCTCTGCAATTTCCATGTCAATTTATTCCTGGTGTTGTTAAAACCTGGTGTTGTTAAAACTCTTACTGTGTTTACCCCAGTCCAACGCCGGCATCTCCACATCAATTTATTCCTCTACATCCTTTCAATTAGTTGGTGGCTATAGACTACACTGAGCAATGTAATTGCACCTTTTTTGTTCCTTAGCTCTAGGTAAATAGATTTGGTCCTTGATCTCTCTGGGATATCCTCTCCAGTACTTCAGTGTTCGTCTTAATCAAAACTGCCATCCTTTCCTTTTCCTTCCTTTCCTATCTTTCCTTTATACCTTGTATCCAGGAATATTTAACACAGCATTCCTAGTTTCAGTTTCTGATCAATGGTAACCCCAGGATGTTAACAGTGGGGGATTCAGCAATCATCATGCCGTTGAGTATTGTGATGACTTCAGCCAGGCTAATGAGATTGGCTTGCTAGAGTATGAATTACCTGATGAGTTCTAAGTGTGCCCCTGCTCGGACGGAATTTCACATTGGCCCCAAGTCTAGACCACCCCCCCCCCGCCCCCCCACCCCACTCCTCGCCACCCTGGGTCAGGCGCCCCACAGTATGAGCCATCTCATGGAAATGCTCTCCGTGCCCTTTGCTACCGCACGGAGGCATTTCCTGTACGGGCTGCTGCTGCACACCCTCCACTACTGCGTCCTCGCCTGTCGCCTGGATACACCTTGGCAGGCCTTGTTGCCGCTGGGCAGCGGAGGTCCCTCTACGGAGGGATCTCCCCCCACTATCTTGGGGACCTGGGGTGGAGGGTGGTGCTTGCAGCAGTTCCGTACAACTGTAGGTTCTTTTGGTTCATGGGCTCCCAAGCTTGCCCCTTTTTGTAATTTTGTGGAGCCCATGGACCATGTCTACGTTTTATGTTATAGGTTGCACATCCTTCTCAGTTTTCTGAAAAGCCTTTTATTGATAAAGCCTTTTATTTGCACTTCTGTCCCACTCCCCTGATCTACGAGCACCTGGTGCGGGGGGGGGGGGGGTCAGGAGGATGACCTCCTCATGAACCTGCTCCTGGGCCTGGCAAGGCGTGCCATCAATAGGTCCAGGCAGTGGGCAATCGAAGGGGTCATCCATCCTGACTGTCTGCCGCTCTACTGTGGCTATATTCGCGGCCAGGAGAGGGAGCATGCGGTGTCCACGGGCGCAGCCGACACCTTCTGTGCCCACTGGGCACCGCAGGGGCTGGGATGTATTATAAAGCCCGACAATCATCTTTTAATTTAATGTTTTAAGTTTCCTTTCTACTTTGATTTTTGGTTCGGGCTGCTCCCCCTCCTTTTGGGGAGCTGCCCCTTTAGTTTGTCCCTCAGTTAATTTGATTTAGTTAATTTGGTTGGTACAGAAAAGAAATACCTGATGAGTTCTAAACTGATGGTTAAATCAGGGAGCCCCATGCTCCTTATTTAAAGCAGGTGTGTCAGACTCCCAGTCTACATTCAGCAGGGAGCAACTGGAGAGCTGGCTGTGTACAGATGTATGGTGTAAATAAAGTAACTTGGTGACGGGACTTTCGCCTCCGTGGAGTTATTACAAGTATCAAGGGAAAATGGTTTGATTCTCTCTTGTTAGGGTTGGTCATTACCTGGCATTTATGTGGTCCAAATGTTAGTTGCCACTTGTTACAAATGTGAGGTTTTATAGGATTGTTAAGTTTTGGGACCCTGTCTTTAATTTAGGGTAAAATGGAGGAATGAAGGGTGTCATGTGACCTAACCTGTCCACAAGTCTGAGTCGCTTGGTTGTTAGAGGTTAAGGGGGCTCAGATTGTTTAACTGGGAAGAAGGTGTGATGCACATCAATTTAGACACGAGGCTCGAAGCTCAGTAAATGAAGGCTTTTATTTACTATTAATGAAGGCTTTTATTTACTATTAATGAAGCTATCAGAACTTATGTACACTATCCCAGACTGAAGGGGTCCCGGCCAGAGCAGGGACTCTTATACCTCTCCCAGGAGGCGGAGCCCGACTGGGATGTGCCACAACAGTAACATACACAGGTGTAACAACCCCACCCGAACCCAACAGCAACAATAGCACAATCCAACAGTAACATATGTACATCCTTGTAGTCCTGGCCAGCCCCTGGCTCAGCACTGTCCAGTGGGAACCAACGATCGTTCACCACAAGGTGCAAGGTGTTTCGAACGCTCGTAGCATTCAAAACAAGGTAAATGAGTTGACAGCACAAATCATTGCGAACGAGTATGATTTGGTGGCCATTACAGAGACATGGTTGCAGGATGGTCACGACTGGGAGTCGAATATCCAGGGGTATCAAACTATTCGGAGGGACCGACAGGAAAGGTAAGGGAGGTGGTGTAGCTCTGATATTTAAGGATGACATCAGGGCGGTAGTGAGAGATGATATAGGTTCTATGGAAAAAAAGGTTGAATCCATTTGGGTGGAAATTAAAAATCGTAAGGAGAAAAAGTCATTGATAGGCATAGTCTATAAGCCACCAAATGACATCATGGTGGGGTGATAAATAAACAAAGAAATAACTGATGCATGTAAAAATGGTACAGCAATTATCATGGGGGATTTTAATCTACATATCAGTTGGTCAAGGCAGCCTTGAGGAGGAGTTCATAGAATGTATCCGCGATAGCTTCCTTGAACAGTATGTAATGGAACCAATAAGGGAGCAAACTATCCTATATCTGGTCCTGTGTAATGAGATGGGAATAATTAACGATCTTGCAGTTAGGGATCCTCTTGGAAGAAGCGATCACAGTATGGTTGAATTTAAAATTTAGCTGGAGCGTGAGAAGGTAAAATCCAATAGCAATGTCTTGTGCTTAAATAAAGGAGACTATAAAGGGATGAGAGAGGAGTTGGCTAAGGTAGACTGGGAGCAAAAACTTTATGGTGGGACAATTGAGGAACAGTGGAGGACTTTCAAAGCAATCTTTCACAGTGCTCAGCAAAAGTATATACCAGTGATAAGGAAGGACTGTAGAAAAAGAGATAATCAGCCATGGATATCTAAGGAAATAAAGGAGTGTATCAAATTGAAAGAAAATGCATACAAAGTGGCAAAGATTAGTGGGAAACTAGAGGATTGGGAAATCTTTAAAGGTCAGCAGAAAGCCACAAAAAGAGCTATAAAGAAAAGTAAGATGGATTATGAGAGTAAACTAGCTCAGAATATAAAAACAGATAGCAAAAGTTTCTACAAATATATAAAATGAAAAAGAGTGGCAAAAGTAAACATTGGTCCTTTAGAGGATGAGGAGGGGAATGTAATAACTGGAAATGAGAAAATGGCTGAGGTATTGAACAGGTATTTTGTGTCGGTCTTCACAGTGGAAGACACAAATAACATGCCAAAAATTGATGACAGGAAGGCTATGGCAGGTGAGAACCTATAAACTATCATTATCACGAAAGAGGTAGTGTTGGGCAAGTTAATGGGACTAAAGGTAGACAAGTCTCCTGGTCCTGATGGAATGCATCTCCGGGTACTAAAAGAGATGGCGGGAGAAATAGCAAATGCACTAGTGGTAATTTACCAAAATTTGCTGGACTCTGCGGTGGTTCCCACAGATTGGAAAATAGCAAATGTGACGTCACTGTTTAAAAAAGAAGGTAGACAAAAGGCAGGTCAGCTTAACCTCTGTAGTAGGAAAAATGCTTGAATTTATCATCAAGGAAGAAATAGCGAGACATCTGGATATAAATTGTCCCACTGGTAAGACGCAGCATGGGTTCATGAAGGGCAGGTCATGTTTGACTAATTTGGTGGAATTCTTTGAGAACATTACATTTACAGTGGACAATGGGGAACTTGTGGATGTGGTGTATCTGGATTTCTAGAACGCATTTGACAAGGTGCCGCACCAAAGACTGCTACATAAGATAAAGGTGCACGGTGTTACAGGTAATGTATTAGCATGGATAGAGGATTGGTTAACTAACAGAAAGCAAAGAGTAGGGGTAAATGGGTACTTTTCTGGTTGGCGATCTAGTGGTGTGCCTCAGGGATCAGTGTTGGGACCGCAATTGTTTACGATTTACATAGATGATTTGGAGTTGGGGACCAAGTGTAGTGTGTCAAAATTCGCAGATGACACTAAGATGGGTGGAAGAGCAAAATGTGCAGAGCTACACCACCTCCCTTACCTTCCTCTGCACATCTTGGGTGGAAGAGCAAAATGTGCTGAAAGTCTGCAAAGGGACATAGATAATCTAACTGAGCGGACGAGGGTCTGGCAGATGGAGTACAATGTTGGTAAATGTGAGGTCATTCATTTTGGTAGGAATAACAGCAAAATGGACTATTATTTAAATGGTAAAAAATTGCAGCATGCTGCTGTGCAGAGGGACCTGGGTGTCCTTGTGCAGGAATCTCAAGGAGTTGGTTTGCAGGTGCAGCAGGTAATTAAGAAGGCAAATGGAATTTTGTCCTTCATTGCTAGAGGGATGGAGTTTAAAAACAGCGAGATTATGTTGCAGCTGTATAAGGTGCTGGTGTGGCCACACCTGGGATACTATGTACAGTTTTGGTCTCCTTACTTGAGAAAGGATATACTGGCACTGGAGATTCACTAGGTTGATTCCGGAGTTGAGAGAGTTGGCTTATGAGGAGAGACTGAGTAGACTGGGGCTATACTCTTTGGAATTGAGAAGAATGAGGGGAGATCTTATAGAAACATATAAGATTATGAAGGGAATAGATAAGATAGAAGCAGGGAAGTTGTTTCCACTGGCGGGCGAAACTAGAACTAGGGGGCATAGCCTCAAAATAAGGGGAAGCAGATTTAGGACTGAGTTGAGGAGGAACTTCTTCATACAAAGGGTTGTGAATCTGTGGAATTCCCTGCCCAGTGAAGCAGTTGAGGCTACCCCATTGAATGTTTTTAAGGCAAGGGTAGATAAGTTTTTGAACAGTAAAGGAATTAAGGGTTATGGTGAGCGGGCGGGTAAGTGGAGCTGAGTCCACAAAAACATCAGCCATGATCTTATTGAATGGCGGAGCAGGCTCGAGGGGCCAGATGGCCTACTCCTGATCCTAGTTCTTATGTTCTTATGTTCACAATTGTAAACAGTGGTCAGAGCAACCATGCTGATGGTGGATGGTCTGTTAGTCTCCAAAATACAGTCAGAGTTTTAACAACACCAGGTTAAAGTCCAACAGGTTTATTTGGTAGCTAATGGCATTTGCTACCAAATAAACCTGTTGGACTTTAACCTGGTGTTGTTAAAACTCTTACTGTGTTTACCCCAGTCCAACGCCGGCATCTCCACATCATGATTACCATCGAGTCTCCAAAATCCCAGGTTGGTGTTGTGAATGTCAGGTTTTTAAAATGGTTATACTTCAATATGTCTATTTAACTCCAAAATGTAATAAGATTGGAGACCTAGAGGATAGCTAATTAGCACCTCTACTTCGATGCAAAGTCCATGTGATTTATGTTGCCCAGGAGACAGGCTTTGAAAGGAGAAGAGCCCAAAGGAAGTTATTTGTTGGAATGGGTTGCAGATTTTCACAAAAATATTGCCAAACTTCACAGTAGGGTCATTCTGCAAGAATCCAAAAGAGAGAGAGGGAGAAGAGGGGTAAAGTTTATTAATTGTCTATTCTTCATCATGAAAAGCTCATGCTTAGATTGAAGGGACCAAAGTCTTGAGCGTTTAAGCAAAGCTGGAAGAGTCATCTAGCTTTGGCTAGAGGGATGGATCTCCAGAGTAGCCCATACCATGAAAGTCAGTTCAGGGATTAGAAGTTATTTAGCTGGAAATGAGAAGAGGCACTAAGAGTCACTTTGGACTAGTCCCGATAGAATGAAAGGGACAGAGTAAAGTATAACCATAGGGGGAAATTTACAGTTGTTTTAAATGGAGGATGTTTTGTAGTTTAAAATATAAGTTGCCAACTGAAACAATATCGGTTTTAGTTTCTGTTACAGTAAAAGTCTTAAAATTTGAAATTTTGCTGTGTGATCCTTTCAGCCATTCATTGGAAGTTTGAATTTCTTTTTATAAGTTATTGGTCTCTCTAGGGATCATGGCGCACTTATCAGTTAATGCATTGAGCTCGCCACAATCATGGGAATGAGCAGTCAGCACACAGTTTTCGTGCTGTCTGCGTCACTTGCATCAGGAATGGAATTATCACACATTGCGATTCCTGCATCCACTAATGGGCCCGATCAACATTTTCCCTCCTTGTGTTTCTGACAGGCGCTAAACCTCTGGTTCTGTAACTGCAGTGTGGTTCTAAAACAGTCAGAATTTAAATTTCCAGACCAAGTAGCAATCCAGGGTTCACTTGACGCCATAAGGTTTTATATGTATATATAAATCTTCTATCTCGATAATAACTGAATTGAATGCTTCCATTTAATGTCTTAATTTCCAAGCATAAAGTGTTTCCTAAACAACCTAAATTCCAAAGATTGCAAGAACTTTTCTAACTTATCTTGACTTTGCTACCAATGTAATATTCAGATTTCTCCTTGGTGCTCAGTATAAAACTACTCCTCCAGGGAGAAATGAAGTTATCATCACTCTCATTCCTCAGTGTTATTTTTAGGAGCCATGATTCATTCTGTGAACCTGTATATGGTGTGTTTTTTGGCATTCTTAATAACCAGCAGGAGTTTAAGTTCAGCGAAGGGACTGCAATTTTGAAGCAGCCTGCAAAAAATAACTTCTAAGTGCAGCGGAAAATATATGGTATGGTAAACTTACAGGAATCAGTAGACCTTTTCTCAAAATTAACTGTTATTAAAGATGTCTGTAATAATATAGTTTGCACTTAGCCAAAATAATGCTCTTAATTATTATTATAAAAAATGTGCAATATATTAAATGTTCCTTATGGATGTACCTACAAAATATAGTTCACTAATTGTAATTTGTGCCAAAATCTTTCCAATTCATAAGGATTGCTACAAAATGTTGATTTTATTTCTTTGCAAGAACAGTTTTATCCTGCTAGTTCTGATTCCAGAAAGTTCTTCCTTTATCTTCAGAGCAGGCTTGTTTGCAAAGGGTGATATACCCACATTTACACAAATTGCTAACACTTTCGGTATTCAATTAAAAACGATTTTGTTATCTTTAACTATTACATTTATATTTTTCAAATTTTAGTTACAATTTTTAATTTCAATTTGGCTTAGAAACCTGAACAAAGGAAATAAGTCAATATTAACAAAACCTTCCTGCAGTTTTCCATTCATTGAGTTTTGGAGACAGGTTTACATTAGGTATATTCTGGTCCAAATTTAGGTGATGTCAAGGGAGCAGTTCCAACGAAGCAAAGGCGAGGGGCTGGTGGAACACAGAAAATCTAGAAATCAGGATTTTCCTGCATGCCGTGGAGCTTTAACTTTATAGACAGAATCTTGTGAAGACAACAATGGCAACTGAGAGCTGGTGAGACCCCATGTCACCTCTTTTGCAGAACACCCATCACATCTGGCGCCAATCTGGCGCCAATCTGGCATTAACACTTTAAATCCCATACCAACTCACCCAAACATGCCCACCATTTTTGAGTTAAAACTGCCTCCCCACCACCACACCAAGCTGGAAAAGTTTAAACATTTAAAGGCTGAACGATTTGGTAATTAAGCTATTCTGGTTTTGTTCACTCTACCTGTATTTAATATTTTGTACTCTTTTTGAATTAACAATATTCTTTTTCTTTTCATTTCCATTGTTTAATAAATAAATAGTTTAGTTTCCTCAGCTTGTAAAACCTGGGCCTGCACTTAATGGGCTGCTACTTCTGGCAGATTACAGAAAAGCTGCAGTTTTTGGATTATAGAAGATAATGTCCACTTCCAGAAATTGCTATGAAGATGTTGATAGAGAAGCAGTGTTTGTACAATCTGAAGTCACAACAAGAATATAATCAAAAAAATACCCCCCCCCCCCCCCCCCCCCCCCCCCGCCCCCCACTCCACCCCCACATCCAGTGCCTTCCTGCTCCATCTCTGGAAGAAGTATGGTGAAAAGGTCAGAAAATAGATCAACCCCACAATTGCTGGGTCCAGGCGGCCTGAGGAAATTCTACAGGGCTTTGGAAGCCTCCCTATGGCCTTGTAAGGCCTAATGAGGCAGGGTTGTTTGTAGGAGCTCCCAATATCAATGTCATTTCATTGCCCGTCTCTCAGTAGATAATGCAGGATTGACAATGAGGGGCTCATGTGGGTCCCACCTAGAATCATGATTTGAATCTTCTGAAGAGAGGGGGCTGATGAGGAGCTTTTTTTGGTTGGGGAGGAGAGAAATGGGATGAACCCATTTATATACCCTTGGGTTGGCAGTGAATAGCTTTGTGAGATGGTGCATGCCTAAAATGTGTCCCTGGTGGTGCAGGAGCCTTCCGGAAACATTCAGATTTTTTGATTTTTCCCTGAGTCCACACATTCTAGTGATGTCAATGGCTGAGGTAATTCATGGATCCAATTTGAGCGTGAGTACCTGGAATGTGGGGGTCACACATTTTCAGGCTCAAATAGTTTGAAACAATTACTTGTAGGCATTTGCATTTATACCATAACACGATAAGAAATAGGAACAGGAATAGGCCATTCAGCCCTTCAAGCCTGTTTCACCATTTAATAATCGAATTGCTGATCTATCTAACACTCACTTTCCTGCCTTCTCTCTGTCACCCTTAATTCCCCTACTGATTTAAAACCCAGCTCTCTCAGGCCTTGAAAATGTTTAAGGACTCAGCCTCCACAGCTTCTAGGGATAAAGAATTCCAAAGACTCACCACTCTTTGAGAGAAGAAATTCTTCCTCAAATCCATCTTAAATGAGAACCCCCTTATTCTGTGAATATGCTGTCTGGTCCGACACTCTCCCATGTGTGGAAACATCCTCCCAAGTCTTACCCTGTCCAACCCCCTAAGAATCCTATAAGTTTCAATCATTTCACCTCTCATTCTTCTGAACTCCAAGTAGTACAGACCCAACCTGTCCAATCTTTCCTCATATGGCCTCATCCTAGTACTGTGCTGCCTCCAATAATATATCTTTCCTTAAATAAGAGACCAAAACTGTACACAGGATCCTAAATGTGGCCTCACTAGTAACTTGTACAGTTGCAGCAACCCCTCTTTACTTTTATACTCCAGCTCCCTTCTGCACCTGTATGTTAGTTTTCTGAGCTTCATGGACAAGGTCCCCTGCAAGTCCCTTTGTGCTACAGGTTTCTGCAGTCTCTCTCCATTTAAATAATAATCTGCCTTCTCATTCTTTCTTCCAAAATGAACGATCTCACATTTCCCCACATTGAATTCTATTTGCCAGTTTTCTGCCCACTCACTTAACCTGTCAATATCTCTCTGTAAGCTATTTATATCCCCCTTACAACCTGCTTTCACTCCCACTTTTGTGTCATCCACAAATTTGGCACAGTACATTCTGTTCCTTCCTCCAGACCAATATATATTGTGAAGTGCTGCAGTCCCAGCACTGATCCCCGTGGCATTCCACTGGTTATTGCATTCCAATCGGAAAAAGACCCCCTTATTACAACTCACTATTTTCTGTTAGTTAATCAATCCTCTATCCATGCCTGAATATTACCTCCAATATCCTGAGCCTTTTGTGTGGCACCTTATCAAATGCCTTATGAAAACCAAATATGCAACATCAACTGTCTGTATGGAGTTTGCACATTCTCCTCGTGTCTGCGTGGGTTTCCACCGGGTGCTCCGGTTTTCTCCCACAGTCCAAAGATGTGCGGGTTAGGTTGATTGGCCAGGTTAAAAATTGCCCCTTAGAGTCCTGAGATGCGTAGGTTAGAGGGATTCGCGGGTAAAATATGTGGGGATAGGGCCTGGGAGGGATTGTGGTCGGTGCAGACTCGATGGACCAAATGGCCTCCTTCTGCACTGTAGGGTTTCTATGATTTCTATGATTTCTATGAACTAGTTCTCTTCTATCAACTCTGGCTGATACCTTCTCAAAAACTCTAATAAATTTGTTAGACATGATTTCCCCTTCATGAAACCATGCTGACTCTGCTTGGTCAGATTATGACTTTCCAAATGCATTGCTATTCTCCCTAATAATTAATTCTAATATTTTCCAATAACTGAAGTTAGACTAACTGGCCTATAGCTTCCTGCATTTTCCTTCTTCCGTTTTGAACAAGGGTACCACATTGGTGGTTTTCCAATCCTTTGGCACAGTTCTTGAATCCAAGGATTTTTGGAAAATGACTACCAATGCATATCTGTAGCAACCTCCTTAAAGATCCTGGGGTGCAAACCATCAGGTCCAAGGGATTTGTCAGCCTTTAACCCCATTAGTTTGCCTCAAGCTAATTCTTTGGAGAAGGTGATTTGATATCCATTCCTGAGATCAGGCTGTCACTTGCAATGGTAAACTTAAAATAAACCAATCTTGACATTTGCAAGTAACTAAGTGCTAATAGCAGCCTTAACAGCCTATTGATTGGATGGAATATAAAGAAAGCATTGTACTGTAATTCACCCAGTAATTTTGCAATTATAAAATGTCAGCATTTGTTGGGAAAATATTTTACACTTCTCTGGCAACAGCTGTTCACATACAAGGGGTTGGTTTGAGGTCTGTATATTTTATTAGATAGTGATACCAAAATAATCTGAGGTCAAATCTGCACATGTGCAATCTTGAAAAAATATGTTTGTAATCGGTAATCTGAAAATAGTTGACAAAATGATAAGCATTAGATAGTGCGAGAATAAATGACATTGAATGAAACACTGTTATTTCCGCATACGAGCCATTTGACAACTCTGAAATTAGCTTCCTGTGCTATTACAAAGTTTCATTTACAATCTGAACAGTTAAATTGTTTTTACAAGTTGTAAGAACTGAGAATCGTTCTCTCTATCTCCCACATCAGCCACGACTGCAGGAGGTTGAGTGGGATAAGTGAGAAGGTGAGCGCTGAGGTTAGAGCTTCCTGGGGGCTGCTATATGACTCCTGCATGATGATTTTGCTATTACTCACTCACTAACGTGCAGGCCCCAATTTTAAAGTCGAGAGGAGTGGGAATAGTGCACTCGAATCTGGGCCTAATATCCTCACTCTGACCCACCTGAACATAACCAGACCCACTATCTGACTGGCAGGTGAAGGTGAGAATCTGCCAGCAGGAGGCAGCAGCTAAGAAGGGTACAGTTGTGCTGATTAGGACTTTGGGTGCAACTGTGGTGAGTTTGGGGGAGGGCGGGGGGGGGGGGGGGGGGGGGGGGGGGGGGCGGGGGGGAACCCTGAGCAAGGGAGGTCTAAGCCCAAAGGAAACCTAAAAGTTTAAAACCTGCCTTGCTGAGCTCTGTCCATAAGATAGACCATAAGATACAGGAGCAGAATTAGGCCATTCAGTCCATCGAGTCTGCTTTGCCATTTGATCATGGCAGATATGTTTCTCAACCCCATTCTTCCACTTTTTCCCCGCCATCTTTGATCCTCTGTCTGGCAGATCCGATCTACTGGGGAAGCCATCACCACTCCCCCACTAAGGCCTTCAACTGAAATCACAAATTTGATTCAAAATGCATTATTGCACCTGATCTGTACATTTAGAGAAGAACTCTACCTTCTCTTTAGGGGTGTTCCACTTGTCTGCCCAAAAGAGTACATTAGTATTCCTAATTTCTCTCACTCTTTCACTCTGGATGGGATTTTCCAGCCACGCTCACCCCAAACCCGGAAAATCCCGCCCATGGTCCGCCCCCCCCTGCCGGCTACGATTCCCGTGGCAGGCAGAACAGGAAAATGCCCCTCTCTGTCTTTTATCCATTCACTTCTGCTGATTCATTCATTAGTAATTCACCTTTCTTTTTATTCATTCATGGGGAGAGGGTGTCACTGGCCAGGCCAGCATTTATTGCCCATCCTTAATTGCCCTTGAGAAGGTAATGGTTAGCCACCTTCTTGAACTGCTGCTGTGTGGTATAGGTATGCCCACAGTTCTGTTAGGGAGGGAGTTCCAGGATTTTGACCCAGTTATAATGAAGGAATGGTGATGTTGACCCAACTCAGGAAGGTGTGGGGTTTACAGGGGAACTTGCAGGTGGTGATGTTCCCATGCATCTGCTACTTTTGTCCTTCTAGGTGGTAGAGATTGTGGGTTTGGAAGATGCTGTTGAGGGAGCTTTGGTGAAATGCTGGCGTTCATCTTGTAGATGGTACACACTACTACCACTGCAGAGAGTGAATGTTTAAGGTGATGATTGGGTTCCAATCAATCGGGCTGCTTTGTCCTGGATCATGTTGAATCGCTTGAGTATTATTGGAGCTGCACTTGTCCAGGCAAGTGGAGAGTATTCCATTCCACTCCTGATTCGTGCCTTGTAGATGGTGAACATGGTTTTAGGAGTCAAGAGGTGAGTTACTTGCCACAGATGTCCTAGCTTGTGACCTGTTTTTGTAGTCACAATATTTGTATGACTAGTCCAGTTCAATTTCTGGTTAACAATAACCCCCAGAGTGTTACTAGTTGGGGATTCAGTGATGGTAATTCCATTGACTGTTAAGGGGCGATGGTTAGATTCTCTCTCATTAGATATGGCCATTGCCTGGCACTTTCGTGGCACAAGTGTTCCTTGCCACTTTTCAGTCCAAGCATTAAGGCCAAGCCCTTCACACCTGAATATAACCTCCTCCCCCCACAACTGAATATAACCCCCCCCCCACACCTGAATATAACCCCCTATACCTGAATATAACCCCCCTAAATTCTCAATTCGGCATAACTGCCCCACCAATTCGGCAACCAACACAACCCATCACAACCTCACCCACCATTCTCTCTGCTGCCACACTACAGCCCTGTAGCACCCAAAGTGGCAGACTCAACCAGCAATGCCTCCTCCGCACCTCCATCATGTCTACAGTCCTCTTCTAGCCTTTTTTTCACCCTTAACAGAGACTCTCAGCCCAGCAATTCCTCCTGCAGCCTTCCATCCTGCAGCTTGATGATGGAACCCATGGAAAAGTCCCGAGAGGAAGAACTGAAGCTTGGGTGAGATCGCCACGTGGCGGAACTACACACTGCCCACCCAGGGATGTCCAAGGTGAAAATGTTGGCTCGCAGAAATGTGTGATGGCCCAGGTTAGACACAGGTATAAAAGCATGGTTAAACAGTGTGACCAATGCCAGGTACAACAAAGGTTACGATCAGCAGCCCCCATGCAGCCTTGGGAGTGGCCAGGTCAACAACATTCCTACTTATAGTGGATGCACACTCAGAATGGCTAGACATCTATGAAATGGAGTCCATGACTTTATTTGCAACAGTGAAAAAGTTAAGGCAAACCTTTGTCACCCATGGTTTGCCGGAGATGTTGGTTTTGGACAATGTGATGGAATTTACCAGCAAGGAGTTCCATCGTTTCATGTTGTCAAATGGTATTAAGCACATATGTTCCCCACCTTACCATCCCTCCTCAAATGGACTGCAGAGAGGGCTGTGCAAACTTTTAAAGCAGCCGTGAAAAAGCAACCACCAGCATCCCTACAGACAAAACCAATGTGTTTTCTTATAACCTGTAGAACGACGCCCCACGTGACCACCGGAGTAACTCCGGCAGAGTTGCTGATGGGTGGGTGTATTCAAAACAAGTTGGACCTGGTGTTTCCAAATTTGGCGGGAGGAGTGGATGCAAGGCTGAGTGTGCAAAAGAAACATCATGATTCAACAAAGCCTGAGAGAACATTTGAAATGGATGATCTAGTACATGCTAAAAATGTTGGGACTGGTCAGAGTCGGGTCCCAGGGTTGCCGTGGCCAGGATGGATGGGCCCGGTATTGTATGGAGTAGAAGTTCAAGGTAAAATACTGAAGCAGCATTTAGATCACTTGAGAAGAAGGGGGTCACATAGAGAACCAGTGGGAAGTCCGCTCCGAGTATGCCTACCAATGACGTTGTGTTTGAAAGCACTTTGGAAACAACAGCCTGAGGAACGACTGAGTAATGTTCCAGTGGGAACTGGAGTGATCGGCACTGATGCACCTTTACAAGTTGGAAGTCCGATTTTTGAAAGAAAAACAAATCTACTCCCTCTGTGAAGCACCTCCTGTTGAGCTGCGTTATCCCTGGCAGGCTGACTTTATAAAGGACTGTGCTAAATAATTCATTTATGATGTTACATTGTAAATAGTTTCACTTTTGTTGGTTTTGTGTTAATAAGGGACTTAAAGGGGGAGGGATGTAGGACAGCAAGGGACAGCAAATAAAATTTAGCCAGGACCCAAAGTGTAAGGCTTCCACTCAGGACACGCTCCAAAGGACAACACCTTGCATCTCCCAGTTTGGGCAGCTAGACAAAGACACATGTTTGGGCTGAGCAGTTTGTCAGTATGGGGGTTGAAAGGTTCAACAGTCAGTAGCAATTCCCAGCAGCTGATAGTTCTCACTATGCTGGAGCACAGTATCTCGCCGGCTGCTTAACAGTTTCAGTATTGACATCAGAAACTGGACATCACCTTTACTTCTGAAATCTCAATCCTATCTCGCGTGAAATCTACATCTACAGGGATGTGTTTGGAAAAGCTTAAAAGGTGAAGAGTTCATGCAGATAAAGCTGGTATGGCCAATCATAAATTGCTACTAGTTTACTGGTTCACTACTTTATGTTACTGCCACAATATCCTCTGAAGACGAGGTTTTTCTTTACTCTCATTTGTAGCTTTTAGAGTGCTGGGTCATGTTGGAATATAGGTTTACATGTAGAATAAAAGTCTTCTGACTCACTGAGCCTGCTGTGCTCTTTTGTTTGGCAAGCCAACACTCTAATGCCAATGCTTTTAAAAAAAATTAATTTTACAGGATGTGGGTGTTGCTGCCTAGGCCAGCACTTATTGCCCATACCTAATTGCCCTTAAGAAGGTGGTGAGCTGTTTTCTTGAATCGCTGCAGTCCCTGAGGTGTAGGGACACCCATAGAGCTATTAGGGAGGGAATTCCAGGATTTTGACCCAGCAACAGTGAAAGAACAGCAATATATTTCCAAGTCAGGATGGAGAGTGACTTGGTAGGAATGTTCAGGTGGTGGTGTTCCCATGGTAGTGGCGTGGGTTTGGAAGGTGGTGCCTAAGGAACCTTGGCTCCTTGCATCTTGTAGATGTACACACTGCTGCCACTGTTTGCCAGTGGTAGAAGGATTGAATATTTGTGGATGGGGTGCCAATCAAGCGGGCTGCTTTGCCCCAGATGGTGGTAGGCTTCTTGAATGTTGGAGCTGCATTCATCTAGCAAGCGGAGAGTATTCCATTACACTCCTGACTTGTGCCATGCAGATGGTGGCGAGACTTTGGGAGGGTCAGGAGATGAATTACTCGCCGCAGGGTTCCTAACTTTTGACCTACTCTGGTAACCACAGTATTTGTATGGCTAATCCAATTTCTGGTTAATGGTAATCCCAGGATGTTGATAGTGGGGGATTCAGTAATGATAATGCCATTGAATGTCAAGGGGCGACGGTTAGATCTTCTCTTTTTGGATATGGCCATTGCCTGGCACTGCGTGGCACAAATGTTACTTGCCACTTGTCAACCCAAGCTTGGATATCGTCCAGGTCTTGCTGCATTTGAACAAGGATTGCTTCAGTATCTGTAGAGTCATGAATGGTGCTGAATATTGTACGGTCTTTTGCGAATAACCCCACTTCTGACCTTAAGATGGAAAGGAGGTCATTGATGAAGCAGCTGAAGATGTTTGGGCCGAGGACATTACCCTGAGGAACACCTGCAATGCTGTCCTGGAGCAGAGATAACTGACCCTCCAACCACCACAACCATCTTTCTCTGTGTCAGGTATGACTCCAACCAGTGGAGAATTTTCCCATTGATTCCCATTGACTCCAGTTTTTCTAGGGCTCCTTGATGCTACACTCAGTCAACTGTTGCCTTGATGTCAAGGGCACCTTATCTCTGTTTACTTCCTCTCCATTTGTCACTGGTACTTAGTCTAAGTGACTTTTCATATTGATAGTGGTCACACTGATAGTAGAATAGCTCACGTGCTCTATCTCATTAAGGGATCTGGCACTTTTTAATTCTCCGTATCAAGGGAAAAAGCTGATTGAAGTGTCAGTCTAGCTGAGATAGGGTGAACATGAAAGATTAATTTGACTGGTGTAGTGCTGTGCCATATAACCCCTACAGTGTAGGAAGAGGCCATTTGGCCCATTGAAACTGCACCGAGTTTCTGAAAGAGCATCTTAACCAGGCCCTCCTCTCTGCCCTATCCCTGTAACTCTGTGCATTTACCAAAACCAATCCATCTAACCTACATGTCGGAGTGTGGGAGGAAATTGAACAACCCGGAGGAAATCCATACAGACACGGAGAGAATGTTAAACTTCACACAATCGTCCAAGGTCGGAATTGAACCCAAGTCCGTGGGGCTGGCTGTGAGACAGCAGTGGTGACCACTGTACCACCCTATTTGTATCTGGCTACCTCAATAGTGAGTAACAATGCAAACAGTTTCTCTTCCTGGTTTTTTGACACTGCATTAATTCAGTAGAGTGAAAAATGAATAACACAAAAGGCAACTACAAATTCAGTACTTTTGTCCCGATCCTCCCTCCCCTAAATCTTTCTTAAATGCTTCCCATTCTTCTTTCCTATGTTAACGAGTATTAAAATATTTTCTTCTGTATACTTATTTGTAGAAAGGTCAGTCCAAAGATGTGCTGGTTAAGTGGATTGGCCGTGCTAAATTGCCCCTTAATTTCCAAAAATGTGTAGGTTAGGTGGATTAGCTATGGTAAATGTACAAGGTGAGGGCTCAGGTAAGATGCTCTTTTGGAGAGTTGGTGCAGACTTGATGGGCCGGATGGCCTTTTTCTGCTCTGTATTCTATGATTCTATCATTCTATGATGCTATGAAAATGGACATTAACAATGTATCGAAAATTCTGCATCATGCTTTGTCCATGTCTTATGTCCATGGAGCATAATGTCTACAGCACTGCACCTGGTGGGAGGGCGCAATTACAGTGTGACAAAAGCATCATAGAAAAATATATTACTATACACTTGGGCTGAATCATATCTGCGTCCTTGTCTAATTATCCTCTCCCTATCCAATTCCATGAACATTTTCCTTTGGGTAGGGAAATGGTGATGGGTCTCTAAACCCATGGCCTCTGGCGAAGACTAAAACACTTGTAAATCTTTACCTGAACACAATATTCATATCCACAAGAAGATGGAGAAAATCATCATTTGACAAAGTCACGACTCTTGAGAGAATCCTAGACCAAAACTCTTCAGTTATTTTGATTGCTGAAGAAGGAGAAGAAGATTGTTAATTTTTAAAAAATTTTTTAGTGTCAACGTTAGCTATAGACTGGACTCTTCCAGAGATTGCCAGTCACTTGTCATTTTTTTCTTTTTTTCTACCTTTCCTAGTATCTTGTTTGCACAAACTTGTAGAATGCTTGGTCTCAGTGGCAAGAGGTATTTATCTACCATTCTCTAATCCCTTTAATTGCTGTAGTTCCTTTTTAAATGATATCAAAACTGTACGTTAATTGACTACATTCCATTTAAACTTTTATTATCTTCAGTGCCACAGATCTGTTTTTCTGTTGCTTACTTTCAGTCTACTGAAATAATTGCTCTTCATTCTACAAATCTTGATTTCCAAATTACACAAATCTTGTTTCAAATGCTTTTGTAAAATCCAAATAAGCTTCCTCCATTTGATTTTAATTCAATCTTTCTCAATGCTGCATCAAATAATTTTAGGAAGCAAGAAGCACAATATATTGTTTCTAAATCATGTTGACTATTACCGATGGCCTTTACAGTCACTAACGTTCAGTGATTATGGATTTCCTAACTGGTTTAAATTCTTGGGTTTATCTCTTTTGAACATTGGGTACATGATATTTCAGGTATCAAATGCAGCAGTTTGGCTCTGTTTAAGGTGAGATGGCCTTCTTTGAAATTTTCTTCTGTTTAACATTGTTCAAAGTGTTAATATTCAATAGCTTGCAGGGCTCATGTTTATTCAAAACTACAAGTGTTACACAAAAAAATTCTAATGAAGTTGACCTTTCCTCACAACAGTACTTTGTTCTGGGATAGAAAATTTTACGTCGATGGAAACCTAGCTTCAACCTACATTGGTGAAGGATAAGAAAGTTAACTAATTAAACTAATTAAATTTCAAGAACTTGCCAAATGGAACAGCTTAATTTGAACGGTAATTAAAATGGGTTAACTGTTAATTCATTAACATGGACGCAAAATGTGGTCACTGTCCTGTAACATCAAAGGTTAAACAGTTGAAAGTTTGGAAGTTTGAGTTTTGTTTTGCATATACTCTTGTCAAGTTTTTGAAACACATCCACTGTATATTTATTAAAGGATGATTCCAAATAGCAACTTAACTTCTAAGCCATTTATTTTCTCAGACCCAGCCTTTTGACCAGTGGAAATCTACTGTTTTTGATCATTGGCATGTTTTCTTTTGTGATATTCAGCCATTAAATACTCTGTAAATGACTGTGATGTCAGAAGAAAGTCTGCAACAAATGTACTATTTAGTGTTGAATGTTGCAGTACAGCTACTCCACATTCAAACTGATTCAGGAAAACTGATCAGGGATGTCGGCACTTTTTTTGTGCATAGACTTTTGCCATCAAGGCTGACACCATAGATAAAGGTTTAAATTCATGTTTATTTCTATGTGTTGCAAGATGTTAACAGCACTGTAACTTTAATGGAGAAAGGTAAGGACCGCTTTTTCTAAAACTCCAGGTTCAAAAAGTTCAAACAGGACAAGTTAGCAAATAATAAAAGTAAATACAAATAGATCTTAGTTTTTTGGCCTATGGAGCCTACCCACTCAGGAGGTCAAATTTCTATAACTAGGAAATGGACCACCATTCCTCAAACAGCAATATCTCAGCTGGCTGATTCTGTGGCCATTGTTTTCTTGTTTTTATCACTTTGCACCTCAGCTAACCATCAGAAAGCTGTTAAACATTGGGAAGGTTAAAGACACTGGGTGAAATCTTATTGCTTTAGTGTCTGGAAAAATGGTGAGTCCGTTTAACATGATCTCCCAATTGGTGGACCATCTGTTTACTCATTCCCAGACCCCACTGATTAGGAGACCATCTGTGGGTTAGCCATCCAACCAAGGGTGTGGACAAGGTGATACATCTGAAACAGCAATGAAGGAGTTCTAAATAAAGGGATCTTGGGGGCAGTCATAGACGCAGTACTGGATGTGGTGATTCACTCAGTGAGAAGCACTCACCGAGACAGTTCTGTATGTGGGAAGTTATTCATGAAGGTCCGCCTTCTCAACCTTGCCCCTTGCCTGAGGTGTCGTGATCCTCAGGTTACATCACAACTAGTCAGCTCTCCCCATCTGGGACTGTGGCGATTTTACTGTATGTGGTGATTCATTCGATGAAAATTACTCAGTGTCAGTACGGAATGTGCTTTCAGTACTGTGATTCACACAGAGAAGTCATCTTTCAAGGAGATGGCAGGAAAAGGCCAGCCAGCCTCACCAAACAGACTTGGATTGAGGTTGCAGAGATATCGATCCAGCGCAGGAGACATCACAATGACTTGTGTTTACTTCAATCAAAGCATGATTTTGTTTGACCTTATAATTATCAGGGGGTCATTTGTGCTCCACGCAAAATTGAACTGGGTCAGGTAGGTGCTGCTGAATTGCTACAGACTCATTAATGATGATGTAACACCCAGAAAGGGGGAGGCAGTGGCGTAGTGGTATTATCACTGGACTAACAATCCAGAAACCCAGCATAGTGTTCTGGGGACCCGGGTTCAAATCCCACCACGGCAGATGGTGAAATTTGAATTCAATAAAATATCTGGAATTAAAAGACTACCGATGACCATGAAACCATTGTCGATTGTCATAAAAACCCATCTGGTTCACTAATGTCCTTTAGGGAAGGAAATTTGCCGTCCTTACCTGGTCCGTCCGACATGTGAATCCAGACCCATAGCAATGTGGTTGACTCACAAATGTCCTCTGAAATAGAGGGCAGTTAGGGATGGGCAATGTATGCTGGCCCAGCCAGCGATGCCCACATCCTGTACAAATGAATAAAACAAAGACTGTAATGAGTGGATGCCTGTTAATATTGAGCAGGTTTGTTGGTGGTGGGGGGAAGGGTGTGAAGAAGCCAACTTCTACAGAGGTTGTAATGTACGAGTGCAAGGCTGCACACAGCACTCAGCCCACCAGGCCTTGATGAGGACATTGAAGACTTCCTGGGCAGGAAGGTCTATGGCTGCAACTATCAACAACACTACAGGGTGTTCCTGTATCTCCACCTTCAGCAGTGTCAAGTGCTCTCCAACCTCCTCTGGTGCTCTGGTCTTCTCAAGTGCCAAGTTATGCAGGAACAATCACACCACTACCCTACAGGACACTCAATTGTCACCCTGGTGGTAAGGTGAATACGGGTTGTACCTTTCCTGTTCCTATGTTGAGGGGTTCCTCACTGGGGTCAGAAGACAGTTCTTGAGCAGGCATCCCTTGTTCCCCAGGAAAGATCCGCTGAGACTGATGGATTGAAGAGCTGTGTACCTGAGGCTGTCAGTGGATGAACAGGTCACAGCAGCTTCCTGTGTGCTTGGCGTACACTTGTAGCTCCTTTTGCGATGGTCACATTCCAGATACACATTGAAGGAGTGGAAATCCTTCCAGCTGATAAAATCTGGCTGCTCTGATGGTGCCTTGATCATCATGGGTGCAGTTTACAATGCCCTATGGAAATCTGGCAACTGAGGGTGTGGCCTACAGCCCTCTGGCTGCATCCATCTCAAAGTTAAAGTAGCTGGATGTCCTCGTAAACAACGTGTGACCTGGCTGATGCAGTTGTGGGTTGCAGATGGCAAGATGCTGCTACTTCCTGGAACGAACTGGGAATTGAAGGCTGTGGTTACTTTGACTGCCACAGGTAATGAGTGGTTGCCTGCTCCTATTAGCCTTTAGGCCTTCCTCTAAGGGGTCTGTAACCACCTACCGTGAGAGCTACAGAATTCAGAGGCTCTGCTGGTCTCAGAAGTCATGAACACTAACCGTTGGTCTGTTGATCCTGTTCTCAGGGCATTGCCTTCGACGAGGTGCTGCACTGTGTCTGATCTGCTCAGCTTCACGTGGCTGGTATTGAGAGCTGAAGTTGCTGCTCCTGTTATTGAGGGTGCTAAGCTGGAGGACACACATCTCTTCCTCAGGGATGTAACCAGCTTCCAATAATGTGGACCCTATGGCACTGTGCAATGTAACTGGGGATAAAGACCCTCAGAGGTGTCCAAGGTACTTTGTCAATGTGGCACTAAGTTACCATCCCCACACACAATAAAATCCTGTCATTTCAAGCTGCTGACTGCGGCTGAGCTCCGGCTTACTGATTTCCTCCCTTTGTATTACTGATATCAGGTCAGTCTCAGTCTTCAGTTAAAGGCTAAATATTCCAGATGCTGGAAACTGGACATAAAAACAGAAAATTCTAGAACTATAAAACAGGTCAGGCAGCATTGGTGGAGAGAGAAACAGATTTTATGGCCATTATTTTACGACCTCACTCAGGTGAGGCTCGTAAAATCCTACCCAAGGCCAATGGAGAATTCCATTCTGCGAGCCTCACCTGCCCTGATTTCGGGGCGGGCGTGGTGGTAAAATTCCAGCTAATGTTTCAGGTCAATGACCTTTCACCAGGACTGGGAGATGTTAGAAATGTAATAGGTTGTAAACAGGTGAGAGGGGGAAGGTGGAAAAAGAACAAAAGAGAAAGTGGAAAACAGGAGAGATTGAATGGTAAAAGAGTTGGTGGTGCAGGGTCAAAAGGAAGTTGTAATGGGACAAGGAAAGAAACAAAAGATGTGTCCAGAGGAGGTGTGAATGGCAGAATGATGAAGTTACCATCCAAAATCCAAGGGAAAAACAAGAGTAAAATCAAAGCCTGCAAAGAATAAGAAAACAAAATGGTTGCAGAAATTATTTTCTGAAATTGTTGAACTCAATGTTGAGTCCTGAAGTGTCCAACTGAAAAATGTTCCTCCAGCTTGCACTGGGCTTCTGGTGTTAAGCCCCCATCTATGTCCTTCATATCTCCAAACTTTAGAATTCCAATGTTCTTCTAGCCAAACACCCAATCCGCACATTTCACAAACTCCAAGTCATCCAAAATCTGCAGTTTGTACCTGCACTAACTCCTGCTCACCTATCACCCCTGCTCTTCTTGATTTATGTTGGTTCCCAGTGTTCCAATTCTACCAAGTTAATATACTCATCCTCATGTTAATGCACCCTCATGGCTTTACCCTTCCCTAACTGGAATATTGCCAAAAAGAGGGATATGTTGCTGAATCTTTTTGTCCTGTACTCAGTAGGACAAACTCAAGAATGCCAAATTTCAAACAATCACAATTTATACTATAGGAGCAAAGGGTGCTGATTGGTAGGCAAGTCAAATCTGGTTGGCTGAGGTGTTGCCATGGAAGAAGCAATGGTGAACTGTAAGCTCCTAAGATTTTGTGTAATTCAAAAAAGTTGTAAGATTTGAATATATTCCTTTTGTTTTCAGAGAATGGCACCCTGAACATAAAGGTATGTCACATTTAGCATGCATAAATAAGCCACATTGCAGGCTAGACAGATTATCTTAAATTGGTTGTTGGTGTAGCTATTAGCACACTCAGTAATGTTCAACAAGTGCTGCCCAATCACAGAAGCATATCTAACAATGGATATTTGGTTTTGGGTATTGCAAATGTGAGCTGGTTGAGCATGGTCTGTATTCTCCCGATTTCCAACAACCAAAGGAACACGCTGATCTTTAAAATTCATTTACGGGATGTGGCTGTGCTGACTCGACCAGCCCATCATTAGTTGCCCTTCAGAAGGTGGTGGTGAGCTGCCTTCTTGAACCACTGTAGTCCCTGAAGTATAGGTACACCCGCAGTGCTGTTAGGGAGAGAATCCCAGGATTTTGACCCAGCGACAGTGAAGGAACGACGATATATTTCCAAGTCAGGATGGTGAGTGATTTGGAGGGGAACTTGCAGGCGGTGGTGTTCCAAAATATCTGCAGCACTTGAGCTTTTAGGTGGTAGAGGTCGTGGGTTTGGAAAATGCTGTGGAAGATGGTGAATTACTATGCTAATGTTAAAACTTGACAATGCTAGACATTTCAAAACACTTCAAAAAGTAACTCATTAGAGCTGAAGAGATGGAATGTATTATATAACCACAAGTTATTTTGCTTTTAGTAGCTCATATTCTGTACAATAACTTCATACTCTTTCCAATGTCATTGGGCAGAATCTAGTGCAAACCATCGAGGCAGGTTTTATGGCAGGAAGGGTAATAGAATTAGGCAGGGATAGCAGAAAGGAGTCCCCATGATGGAACCTGGCCACCAAATTAAATGGTCAGTTAGAAGGCAGTGAGGCAGTGACCCCACATCAAAGTGCGGGAAGCCAATTTAGATAGTTAAGATGGCTATTAACATTCATTTGTATGCTGCTGAATGGTATCAAACGTACAATTTGGGATTAGTCATTTGGCAAGTGGGGATCATAGGCCCTCAGATCCCTGACAAGTGAGGACTGGCAGTGTTGAGATGGAAGGACAGCCATTTTGCTTCTACCTTGCACAGGGGGATTGAAGTTGAGGTCTGATGGGGCACAGAACTGAACACCAAATACAAGGGCAGCAGTCAGAAACATTTTTTTGTCCACTTAATCTTAATAGATACAATTCTGTTTATATTGGAGCCCGGGTTGTGAGAAATGTATTCCACAAAAATGATCTGAAAGCAGCAAAACTTTGCGATGTAGAATATAATTACCTACCTTTTTTTCTTAAAAGTAATTTTACAGCACTCTTGTGTGGAACAAGATTAATGCTGTTCTTTCTATGAATGTTTTATCTCACCCTTCATTCACTTAACATGGGATGACCCATATACTTTTGGGGGAAAAGAATGCATTTTATGTTAGGGTGTTGGTCCCTTTTAAGAACTAGGTTTTTCTAGGAGGTGAATTTCTGGTAAAGCACCTGGTTTCCAGTAAATGTTCATGTGACCCGATAGTTTGGGAGGTAAACAATAGAAAAAGGATAAACAAGAATCTAATTATTGGTGTGAGTATGTTTCAAGTGGGTTTCTTTTAAAGTTTAGAAGAATTTCACAGTAAAACAGGGAACATCTCTTTCCAGCATAGATCATTTGAAATTCTGTGTGCTGGCTAAAATAATTTAAAACTCTTGTTAATGGTAGGATTCCTAATAGAGAGTTGAACTTCTAGGGATAGCCAAGCTGAGAAGAGAGAAAGAGTATTAAATGCAAGACCTCATGATGTGACCTAAAGTGGCTCCCTTGGGAATCCTACCGACTTCCAAGTCCATTAGTGGGACCTAGGTCTCCTGGACTAAATTCCAGCCATTGATCTGGTTAATTTTATTGCAAGGTTCCAAAGCTGATGGCAACATTCTTTACTCTAAGAACTGATGGGTTAAGAAAGGAGATGGACGAGTAAGAAAATAAAATATCTGTGAAGCAGGAAGGAAGCCAGCTGGATGTTATTGGTCACGGGCATTGGATCCACTACAGAAAAATAATGACCAAACAGATAGCTAGTTTAAGGTATTTGAGCTATGAGGAGTGGTTGAAGAAACTGGGCTTAAATACTTCAGATGTGAATGGAATATGCTGCTGCTTGCTTTCAAGTGCAGGTTGTGGATTTGTGATAGAATGTACATACAAAACCGTAAGCAAACTGATGTTGTGAAATGATCAGGAAAGATTTGTATAGAAGAGATCAGTCTTAAAACTTGCTGATTTATTTTTCTTCTCTACTAACCAAACGCATAACAACATGCAAAATACATTACAGCAGTAACCATAACTTCCAATTTAATGTTCTGAAAGTTTACTAATCTAGCATATTATTGCTTTGCATGTGGTTATTCTTTGTGGCAGCCATTTCAATGCCAACAACTCTAGAAATTACAAATAGTTTTCATTTTTTCTGAAGTACGTCATTCTGATTACATACACCCGACAGAATTAAAAATGGGATTGGCAACAGAAAATGATCACAATTGTGATGCATAGAAAATACTGATATCTCTGATTAAGATACTTGTCTCTTCATAGCCCTTAAGGAAAGAAAGTTGCTTTGTATTTAGTCTCAATGGGTCTTGATCTTCTGTGGGTGATGAGTTTTAGATTATATTAGCAGCAGGTGCTAAGTGGCCACTTCCGCACACCGGCTCTTGTTATGAGGTAACAGGGATTAACACTGCTGTGTGCATTTCATTTAAATGTGGATTACATATGCAATATTCAGCTTGTAGTCCAATTACATAAGATGTACAACACAAAAATAGACTATTCAGCTGAAACTGTCTCTGCGCCAAATGAGCATCTTCCCATCCCTCTTCATAGAAACATAGAAAATAGGAGCTGGAGGAGACCATTCGGCCCTTCGAGCCTGCTCCACTATTCATTATAATCATGGCTGATCTTCCAACTCAGTAGCCTGATCCTGCCTTCCCCCCATATACTTTGATCCCCTTCGCCCCAAGTGCTATATCTGTTTCCTGAAAACATTCAATGTTTTGGCCTCATCTAATCCTATCATCACTAACTTCTAATTCTTTTTTCTGCATGTTTTTAAATCTAATTTTCCCTTAAATGGATCTATACTATCTGTTTCAACTACTTCTTGTGGTAACAAGTTCCACATTTCAAACACTCTCTAAGAAGTTTCTCCTGAATTCTCTATTGGATTTATTAATGACTGCTTTATATTTATTGCCCTTAGCTTTGGTCTCCCTCAGAAGTGGAAACATCAAGGAAATGGTGTTAGAACCAACAGTAAATATAGTATATAAATAAAAGCCTTGTTTATGGCATGGCTCCTCCCTTGTTCTGAAATAACAATGCAACACAGGACCAGATGTGTTTACTTGTTTTCATTGGCAAAAAAACATTCTGCCAATGGTTACTTTAAATATTTCACCATATTCACTATCATCCAAAACAATCTAGGTGGAGAAATTAATTTGCTGATTTTGCAGTGCCTAATACCTATACCACAGGTGATAGGCTCCTTTGACTTATATCCACTTTACCCTTTACCTAATATATTTTACACTTTTAAGCAGTACTCAAATCACACCCAATATGTACAAACATTTACAGAAGAGTGCACTGTATACTTTCAGGAAATGCAACTAATTCTGGTCACAATGTTACATAATGGACATTTCAATGCACATAAACTGGTTAAGTAAAATGGAAATTAAGTCCATCAAAATCAAAGCCCATAGTTGCAATCTGAACAGGGTGTTATCAGAAACTAAATTACTGATGATCTACATCATCTAGCACTCATTTGTTCTAAACTTTTGTTCATTGCCAGGAGATTTCTTTTTAATCTAATTCACCTCATTACGAGTTTTATTTTGATGAAGTATAATGAGTGATCCATTTATTTTCAGCCCATTTAAGAAGCATCTAATACAAATGTATTATTTATTTATGGACAGCACATTATGGATGGAAGTATTGCATGTAAAAGGAATTTGCATGGGAACAGTCGATTCAAAACAGTAAAAAGATACTTTTAAGCTGAAACGTGTATACTGCATGAGTTATTGAACTGTAAGGGAGGATGTATGTTTTACTTGTTCATATAACTGATCAATGTAATGACAATGCTGAAGTAGAAAGCATTAAATGCAGTGGATAATCATTCCAGTATTAAATAACTTTAGATGTTTTGCATTTGTCCATGTGCATTGATGATCAGTGTTTTATGAATATTTCATTACATACCAAAGTATAGAAAAATCTTGCAAATCTGCTTTAGAAAACATATTTTTAAAAAGAGGTACTTGGTCCCAAAGTCTGTTTTCAATATAATTTAGTGTCCAGTTACTTAACATCATCTGCACTTGACAGACTAATATAGAAAATCAAGCGTAAAAAAAAATTTGGAATATATAAATCCAGAGGATTGTTTGAGATCAGTATAAAATCATGGTCATAAACTCCAGAAATACAATGCATTATAATAACACATATTTAAAATGGGTTTTCTCTCAAGGCATGTTATAGTGACATGTAGAATCATCCCTACATCACTGCATGTTCAAAACTTTCTTCAGTTGATCATTGAAAGGTAATCAAGTCTCAGTCTTGATCCGTGGTGTCTGCATAGTCCTGGAAGTTTTAACACTGTATTTTGAATCCCAGTCGTCACTTGAAGTTTGTGTCTTTCCTTCTGTGGTACTGCCTTCAGATTTATTTCTCTTCTGTTTGTAACAGAATTTAAAAACAAAGAGAATTTAAAAAATTTTACTAAGAAACAATTTTTATACTAAAAAAGTAGAAAGTTCTGCAGGGAAAGAATTGTATACGATTTCAATCTGTAATCTTATGGACCAGCATATCCCTCACTACACCATTACTATCAACCCAGGACAGTGACCCTGGTTCAGCAAGGAGTGTAGAAGACCATGCCAAGAGCAGAACTAGGCAAACCTAAACTTGAGGTGCTAACCTGGTGAAATGGCAACACAAGGCAATGTTCATGCGAAATAGCAGAAGCAGCATGCTATAGACAGGGTTAAGTGATCCCCCAACCAACGGATCAAATCAAAGCTCTCTAGTGCCATACATCCAGGTTTGAATGGTGGTGGACAATTAACAACTAACAGGGGAAGGAAGCTCCATGAACACTTACTTCCTGGGCAAAATTTTACCGGCATGTCTGCTTGAGACTCGTATGATACTGCCTGAAACCAACGGAGAATACCATTCTCCAAGCCTCGCTTGGGGCGGGTGTGCCGGTAAAATTCCAGCCCCTGAGTAGTGCAGCCCAGCATGTATTTGCAAAAGACAAGGCTGAAGCTTTTGAAGCCATTTTCAAAGAACTGCCAAGTGGATGATCTATCTCAGCCTCCTCCTGAGATCCCCACCATCACAGATGCCAGTCTTGAGCAAATTCAACACATTCCACATGATATCAAGAAACGGCTGACAGCACTGAATGTAGCAAATTCTATGGGCCCTGGCAATGTGTCAGTTGTAGTGCTGAAGACATATGCTCCAGAACTACCTGTTCCAGTACAGTTACAACACTGGCATCTACTCCAGAGTGTAAAGTTGCCCAGATATTTCCTGTTTAAGAAAGCAGGACAAACCCAATCCAGACAATTATCATCACCACTCTGAATATATTGTGACAAATATATTATATTGCCATATTGGGGGTGTACCATAAACTATCAAGGAAAAAATACAAAGGGGGGATTTTTCCCATCCCGCCTGCCTGGGAATTGTAGTGGGTGCAGGGTGTAAAGATCTGTTGACCTTCGGCGGGATTTTCCGGTTTTGGCACAGCCGGAAAGTCCCGTCCAAAGTTGTAATAATGCAAATTTTAGTTATCCTAAAGTAGACAGGGATAAAAAAAAAGAGGAATTGATCAAACTCTACAAGCAACAAATGGGCTATGTTTTATAGATATGGGTAGAATACAAATTAAAGAGATAATATTAAATCTACATAAATCACTGGTTATGCTGAAGTTAGAATGTTGAGGTAGAGTTTCAGCACTGATACTAGTACAATTTGCCCAGAATTGGCCATCCAGTGAAAAGATCAAGGCATTTTAAGTGCAGCATATGTTCTGAACTTAAAATTATACAACACAGAAATATATCATGCCTATTGTGCCTGTGCTGACACTTTTGAAAGAGCTATCCAATTAGTCCCATTCCTCTGCTCTTTTCTCATAGCTCTGTATGCAAAAGAAAGATTTGCATTTATATATTAAGTCGATTGGCAGTGTAGTCACTGTTGTAATCTAGGGAAACAAAAAAGCCAATTTGCACACAACAAAGTCCCACAAACAGCAAGGTGAAAAAAGTGTTCTTGTTTGAGAAATGAATATTCTCTAGAACACTGAGGAGAACTGCCTGTTCTTCTTTGAATTAGTTCCATGAGATTAACTTCTAATGCAAAAGACTGCATCTTCAATAGTGCAGCATTCCCCCAGTACTGCACGGCAGTGCCAGCATAGATTTTGTGATCATTTCTCAAATCCACAACTTTTGACTTGGAGGGGAAGTGTTACCATTGAACCATAGCTGACATCTAGTACATAGGCTGTTGCACATGGTAAGAAAGGATGAAGCAAGTATTGGTGACTGTATTGGCTGTTGCACCATGCCCATCTGCATTCAGTCTGTGACTGACGCACAAAGAATGGGTTCTTCAGTTCTCCAAGTGTGGAGAAACAGTTGATCACACAGCAAAAGTCTTCAGGCTATTGTAACTTTTACACGATTGCTCAATATGGTGAAATTCATCCACATAGGGATATGGACATTATGGGCAAGAGGTTGAGATTGTTTAAGTCCATTTTTTCAGGTCTATAAGTGCCCTTAGACTGTCAACATGCGTGCACACTTAAAGCGAACTCGTGTATTTGCATTTATATTTGTATTTTCAAAAGTATTTGATAAGTTGCCATACAAGAGGTTATTACTCAAAACTAGGACTCAAGGTTCAGGGATAATATATTAGCAAGGATCAAGGATTGATTAATGGACATAAAACAAAGAGTAGGAATAACCAGGGCATATTTGGGTTGGCAGGCTGGGTACCGCAAGGATAAGTACTTGGACCTCGAATATTTACAGTATGTATTGCTGACTAAGATGAGGGGACTGAGTGAAATGGATCCATGTTTATTGAAGTTCGGTGGGAAAGTAAATGATGAGGAGATGCATATAGGATACTGAAGGATTACGGTCAGGTTAGGCAAGTGTGCAAGAACTTGGTAGATGCAGTATAATGTGGCAAAGTGTGAAGTTATCGATTTGATGGGTAAAGTAAAAAGCAGAATATTGTTTGAATGGTGAGAGAATGAAAAATATTTGCATTCAGAGAGAGATGTGTGTCTTTGTACAGGCCTGGACTATTCTGGAGGAGCCTTGCAGCACTCGGCAGAGTGACTGTCAAGATTCATGGTGTTCCGCTGCATGTCACCATATGAAGGAACAGCCCTCATAATCAGCTACATGGTGACCAGCTGAAGAGCAGAAGCATGAGGAGAAGAAAGAGCAGGAAGAACGAGAAGGAAGAGAAAGGCAGGCTGCAACTTAAACAGACCCTTCCTGGTCAGGCTGCCAGTGAAACATTCATCCAAAAGCAATACCAGTAACTGCAATCTCAATAGACCATTCACCAGCAATCCCTCAGGACCTTCCCTTGTGCACTGACCATCTAAATAAAAAATTAAAAATCGCCACAAATAATATTCCAAACCAAATCTATAAATGAAATCATAACATATTGCATACAAAATCATTTTTCACCTTTGTGCATTCCCATGGTGCCTGTCTTCCATGTACCACTACCTATTCTAGTGCTCTTTACAGTGCTACTTCCCTGGTTGACTTTCAGTGGAGATGACTGCAGATGGCTATGGTGAATGATCCATAGCAGATCCAGAAGAACCTTTTTGGCATAGGTGGCATCAGTCTGACTGGCTCGCTGATGAGATCAGCAAGGGTACTGGCGGATTGGAAAAGATAGGAAGATAAATGCCATCTTCCTGAGAGAGGATAACAGGTTTGTGCTCCATGGAGTCGTCGCCATATCCCCCGAGCATCACCTCAGCAATCCCAGTAACCTGCTTACAATATGAAACCTTTTCCACCTGGAACATGCCCCAGACCCTCACTCCAACAATAATTGTACCTTTGTGGAAAACTCTGGAGTTTGTACTCCTGACGGGTGGGACTCTCCCAATATTAAATCTAATCGGGAATTTACTCCAATGCTGACAATACTTTCTTCACAATGACGTGCTTAAAGACATTTAGCTGCTTTGTTAGTATGGTTTTAAATTGTGACTAAAACTGACTTGATTCAATGTTGAAGATGATCCATGACGGTCCTGAGCATCTGAAGCACGGGTGACAGGCAATGGCGGCACAAGATCAGTCCTGGCACTGAAAACAAATAGATATATGAGCATTATTTCATCTTATACGACCAATAATCAAATTAGCTTTGTTATTTTGTCATACACACTTTAGTGTATATGAAATCACACCCTATTTACACTCAGCATACTGACCATCATATTTCATGAAATGCCTGAACCCAATAATCTAAAACACAATAAAACTGTCCCAGAAATTTGACAGAACACACCTAACATGAGTGATCCTAAACTCATAATCTAAGCTTAAAGATAATGTGGCAATGTTAGCAGATGGACACTTAACATATTCCTATGTCTGCTATTTTAGCAGAATTATTACAAAGGAATGTATGATTGCTACTAATAGGGGAGGAGAGATAAACTGAAATCCCCAATTCCATTCACATCTGTCCATAATGTGTGTGGTTTGTTTTTGAAAAGATACGTGTGTTTGTTTCTAAGCCCTCATTGGTGTGCGGTCAATTTGAAAATACCAGCACAGACATTTACAGATTTAAACAAAGTGGATTATTTATTCACACACTCACCCCAAGAGATCTAAATGCTACATCAGTCACAACCACACACTCAAGAAAGATACAATTAAAGAAGATTGTGCACTTGTACAAAACCAAAACATAAATTAAAACTGTTTGCGTGTCTTTGGAAGTCCAGTGAAAGAGGAAGCTTATTCCCACTTTTGAATTGCAGTTCTGCTAAGTTCAGGTAGTTGGGGTCATATATACAGATTATTACAGGTTTCCTTCAATGTGAAGAATCATCAGCAGCTCAAAGTTGGGCTGTTGTATCAGCAGGTCCAATTTCTTTACAGTTGAACTCGCAATTTTGAAATCAGACTGGGAGGCTTTTTAAAAGACTTGCAAGCCTCTTTGGTTTTTAACAATCAAAGGTGGTACAACCTTTCTGCGTAGCTGTTGTCTTGTCCATGTTATCCTGTGGTTTTCCCCCCAGGTTTCTTGTTGAGTTTTGGGATGAAAGGACTTTGATATCAGAGAACCAGTTTCAGTCACATGGCCAATGGGCATTAATATTAAATTGGAAGCTAAATGGAAGTTTTACACACTGAATCTGTGGAAAACTGGTATCGTCAGCTTTCCTTTCTTACATTGCAAACCTGGAGACATAGGGCGGAATTTTCCCGTCCTGCCCACCACGGGAATTGTAGCAGGTGGGACAGGACCATATCAAGGTCTGTTGACCTCAGGTGGGATTTTCTGGTCTTGGGGCGAGCGCGGCCAGAAAATCCCACCCATAGGGTCTAAGAGTCCATTAACTCTGGTTTGGAGTAACCTTCAAACAATAACAGTCATGAATTCCGGAAAGGAGTGTTGACTAGGCATGTTCATTCAAGGGGGTGGGGAATCCCCCACCCAGTATGATCCATTCGGAATTTTCCCGAATAGCCTGGGTACTAATGGGGTTTTTCCAGTCCTTCCTGCCTGCAGGATCATCTGGTCCCACCAAAGTCGACCCCCATAGACTTTGACACAAGAGGAAGACCCTGCTGGTGGCCAATGATTCGCTGCATCCGCCACGGAGGTGGGGGTCCTGGAAAATTCCGGCCTAAGAAGTTGACTGCTGCATTCTAATATAACTAGCAAAAGATTCAGTATTTTTAAAAGCCATTTACAGTGACTTAAAATTGGATTACTCACAATTGACACTGATTAAAAAGTGTTTACTTTTTCCAGATAGACCCATTTTCAGCTGTATTAATAATACTGTGCTGTCACCATTGTTAAATATATCAAGGAATAAGTTTAAAGTACAATGTTTAGAAAAATATATATTTTAAAACGCTGGCTGACTGCTAGATTTTGAGTTTGGAAACAGGCAAATTGTGTTTGAGAAGAACCTCAAGAAAAAAAAGCAATTTTCAAAACAGGCACAATTGAGCCTACAATTTGAAGGGGTCAATGATTGCGTCCAAAGTGTAAACTCTACGTTAGGTTCTTCAGGCCTCAGAAAGCCTTACTGTAACTGGTGGTTTTACTGCAGTTGTCAAGAAAACATTTCACAAAAATGCTGACTTTGGTGTAAGCGATATTATGTAAAGGCTAGCATCTTAAAAGATCTTGCAGGGGCTTTCTGTAATAGGGTGCAATTTCTTAATTACCACAAGTTTGGTTTTCAAGTGATTCGTAGCAGAGGCATTCAGTAAAACCAGAGGATGTAATTGTGTAACCATCGAGAGCAGATAATCAAAGTGCTGCTTTTACTCAATGTGCAGACAACGACATAATTATTGTCTGTTTCAATTTCTATTCTACCATCTACTTCCATGGAATTATGGTAGGAAAATTGCACTACCTATCTTAATACATAATTCATAAAATTAAACATTAAATAATTTTGAAAAATGACTGCCGTAAAGCTGTTAAAAATGTTGAAGGGATTGAAAGATTATAATGACCCCTGCTGAGTGTTTAGTGCACATATAGAGAATTGCCAATTATTATTAATGCTGACTTTATGCTCAGAATCTATTTTCATTTGAATAATAAGCTACACGGAAAGCATTGTTTCACAGTATCATTGCTGTATTTTTAAAACTGGTTCATTAAACTCAGGCACAGCTAATATATTTTCCTGCTGGCTAGTTTTGGTCAACCGAGTTTTAAACAGACATAATTTGCCAATCAAGTTACATTTTAAAAATAAAAGGACAAAAACATATGTCAGGTTTTGCTGGGAAATACGTGCTGGAATCTGGTCAGGCAAGGAAACAAAATTGAGCCTCTGTTCCCCAATGGGACTTCCACAGTATGAGGGAAATAATGCATCTGTTCACATATAAATAGCCATTTTATAACAGTATGCAAATAAGAAAAACACATTTAACAGTTTATTTTCTATTATTTGAACCGTAGAGACATTGGGGCAAGTAACAACAGTACCTCCCTGCAGAAGAATGGCTTTCAATGTGAAAAGGCTGGTTTTTCATAAGCAGTTGATCAGAATCCGTTAGATTGCAGGACAGAAACTGGCATATTTAAAATTTTGAATTCAGCTACATGTTTTTTTCAAGTTGTACATGACTCATAACAGAACCCACCCTCAGCACCGGTTTCCAAAATATTTATATGACATCGATCCTGGGATATGAGCTGGAGTCAAGAATACAGACAAGGAGTAAGCAGAGCTCGAGCCCAACATAAAATTTGTTTCCGTTATATGCCACAGAAATTTCTAGACAGAAGTATTTTTCTCTCCTGCACCTCCTCTCCTGAATTAAAAGGGTGGGCTTTTATAGCATTGCTCATCCTGAAACTGTAAAATCCCGCCCAAGGTCAACGGACCTTTCCATGGTCTGCCCCTCGCCCGCTTCGATTCTCGTGGTGGGCGGGCCGGTAAAATTCCCGCCAGTGACTCAGGTTCAGGTTCAGTTCCAGAAGAAGCAACATTCCCTAGTTCTTCACTCAATAAAATACATTCTTTCCACAGGAGTGCTAGTGGTCTTGCCACAAGTGGGAGCCATCACAGTGCTCCTTTAAGAACTATCCTGGAAAATTTGGACTGTTAATAATTACTTCAACTTGGAGTAAAAATTTTTGTCGGAAAAATTACAACTTGAACATCAAATATTTTATAGTAGGGAAATAGAGCGACTAATGTGTGCAGACTATAGAATGGGTCTTTGTACAGTGTGCGTGAAAAATCTCGGGTGGGATTCTCCCAAAGAAATTTTAAGCGTTGAATTTGTGTAAAAGCTGGAGTAAGTCCTGCTGTATTTTTCGGTAGGAGTTTAAAAAAGAATCTCCCACACTCTGCGCAGTGCAGAGTGCACTAGCGTAAATCGTATTAAAATGCTGTGGGTGGGGCCTATTCCCACTGGACAGTCGACAGCATAGCGCTGAGCGGGCCACTGCACACACGCCGATCTGTAAGCGCTGAGATCGGCGCATGCGCAGTGGCCCCTGAATGCCAGCCTCCCGATTGCTGGCCAGCCCCACGATCCCTTATCGCCGGCCGTGCAACCGCCCCCCCCCCCCTCGCCCCCCCCACCAATGATCCCCATGACCAGGCCAGCCTTGACCCCAATCCCCACCCCCCAGCCTCTATCTCCTCCCCCCACCGCACCCCACACCCCCACCAGCAGCCTCAATCTCCCACCCCCGCCAATGGCAGTCCTAAACCTCCCCCCCCCCCCCACCCCCTCCGACCCCAGCAGCAGGTTGCCCCCACCCACCTGAATGGCCAGCCCCAATCGCTGGCCTCCTTCCCCTCCCCACCGATGTCACCCCCCACTACCCAGGGGCCCCACCCCCATCAAGCCCTGCCCACTTTAACTGCCCTATGTGCAGTGGGCAGTGCCTAGGTGCCCCCTGGGCATTGGCACGTTGCCCCTTGGGCAGTGCCAGGGGGCTTAGCCTGGCTCTGCCAAGCTGCCAATGCCAAGGGGGCACCCCCGGGCGTCCGACCGACTGGGGGGCCTCGATTGCCCCCACTTCACTCCAGTGGGGTCGGGCTGCCAGCCCCCTGCAAGTAGGGAGCTATAGTAAACTCTGCTGGAGTGAACTACTCCTGACAGGGAGAACGACTTCAGTCCTGGGCCAATGACATTCAAAATATATTTAAATTAGGCTCTGCATAGATTAGGCAGCTCCACGCTGATTTCCGGGAATCCGGCGCTGGGAGACTGAGGCCCGACACCCAGCGCTTATCGGCCACCGCTCGAGTCTCCTGGCCCGCTGCGCTAAAGAAGCTGCGCAGCGAGATGGGAGAATCGCCCCCTCCAGTGATCCCTTTGGATAGAATTTTGTTTCATAGCCATACATAATGCTCCCATGTGACATCCGTGCATGGTTCAATTCCTAAAACATTATAAATCTCCTAATCTTGAAAGCTCTAAAGTGAGATTGTTTTTGAAACCATTTTTAAATAGCTCTAAACAAAATGAATCATTTCTAGCAACTGATCCTTCCCTCAAATCATTAAGACCTTTTTTTGCCAATTGTTGCATTTGTGGATTGCAGAAATACGTACTTGACCTCTGAAAGAACAGATCGTTCACCATCGGAACATTGTGAGCGCCGGTATTGTCGAAAGCTTCGAGGTGAATGGGAATGCCTGATGCGGATGGGGTTACCTTGAGTCCTGGTGACACAAAATTTTAAAATCACTGAGAAACAGAAAAACCCACACCAAATGTTAAAATATACCGGGAAAAACGGTGACTTATTTTGACATTACATTTCAAGCAATTGATCATCATAGGCACAGTGGTTGGCACTGCTGCCTCACAACACTAGAGGCCCAGGTTCGATTCCCGGCTTGGGCCACTGTCTGTGCGGAGTCTGCACATTCTCCCCGTGTCTGCGTGGGTTTCCTCCAGGTGCTCCAGTTTCCTCCCACAGTCCGAAAGACCAGCTAGTTAGGTGCATTAGCCGTGGTAAATTCTCCCTCAGTGTACCCGAACAGGCGCCGGAGTGTGGCGACTAGAGGATTTTCACAGTCACTTATTGCAGTTTTAACGTAAGCTTACTCATGACACTAATAAAATAAACTTTCATTAAACAAGGTTAACGCAACTACTTTCTCACCCTAATGTTCTATTTTTTCTGGCACATGCAGGATACAGGCCCATGGAGGCAGCTCTCCAGTGCATCGACTAGGCGGCTACAAGAGTAAGCCTGCTTAGTGTTAGCCACTCATTTACAAACAATATGGTTCCCCGTTGGCGTGACGCAGGATTAGAAGGCATGAGGTGATTCAGGGGAGTAGCTGTTTTAATGAGCATTCATAATATGCAAATGAATGTAAATGGTGTTCCCATCACCAGGCAGTGGGTAAACTGAGCCGCCGTTGGGAGAATTGCAAACGGTTTTGGTGCTGACAGATTTCTGAGTTTTTGCCTTCCACCAGATTCTCGAAAGCTGCTGTGAGCGGGGTGGGAAAATTTCACCCCGAGAAAGAACTCTCAGAAATTAATTAAAAAGTCACTCATTTTATAAGGAAAGTCAGGACCAGAAAAAGGTCATGTAATTTACTGTAGATCATTGTACCCCATCTCTTCCATCGCAGCATCCTGATTAATCATAAATAACCCTCAACGTTTTTGACTCTAATACCTTGCTCGGCAGGGTATATATTGGAAACACAGCTTTAACCAACGGCAAGTTCAGAAGCCGTATTGTTTGACAAGTAATACATTTCCATTATAAAGAAAGTTGGAAATAAACTTGATGTGTTAATTTTATTAGTTATACATCCTTGTACATTTAATGCTATTTATTTTCAATAATTCAATAATAAGATATCTCTGGGTTCGATTCCCGGCTTGGGTCACTGTCTGTGTGGAGTTTGCACATTCTCCTCATGTCTGCGTGGGTTTCCTCCGGGTGCTCCGGTTTCCTCCCACATTCCAAAGATGTGCGGGTTAGGTTGATTGGCCATGCTAAAATTGCCCCTTAGTGTCCTGAGATGCATAGGTTAGAGGGATTAGTGGGTAAAATATGTAGGGATATGGGGGTAGGGCCTGGGTGGGATTGTGGTTGGTGCAACCTCGATGGGCCGAATGGCCTCTTTCTGTACTGTAGGGTTTCTATGATTTCTATGAATTGTAAGGTTATTATATTTTTGTATCTTTCTGTAGAAACTAGTATACTACATCTTCCAGCATTGTTCTCAATATTTCCTTTTGGTATTTTATTCAATACTCATTGCAGATTGCATTTTAAAAGAATTGACTTTGGAAAGGTTCTGATGCCAATAATTAGACAATACCTTGCAGTCAAACACAGTATTAATTCTTTCAATCAAGTGCAACATTATATTAGAACATTAGAACATTACAGCGCAGTACAGGCCCTTCGGCCCTCGATGTTGCGCCGACCTGTGAAACCAATCTAAAGCTCATCTAACCTACACTATTCCAATATCATCCATATGTTTATCCAATGACAATTTAAACGCCCTTAATGTTGACGAGTCCACCACTGTTGCAGGCAGGGCATTCCACGCCCTTACTACTCTCTGAATAAAGAAGGTACCTCTGACATCTGTCCTATATCTATCACCCCTCAATTTAAAGCTATGTCCCCTCATGCTAGCCATCACCATCCGAGGAAAAAGGCTCTCACTGTCCACCCTATCTAATCCTCTGATCATCTTATATGCCTCTATTAAGTCATCTCTTAACTTTCTTCTCTCTAATGAAAACAGCCTCAAGTCCCTCAGCCTTTCCTCATAAGACCTTCCCACCATACCAGGCAACATCCTGGTAAATCTCCTCTGCACCCTTTCCAATGCTTCCACATCCTTCCCATAATGCGGCAACCAGAACTATACGCAATACTCCAAGTGCGGCTGCACCAGAGTTTTGTACAGCTGCAACATGACCTCTTGGCTCCAAAACTCAATCCCTCTACCAATAAAAGCTAACACACCGTACGCCTTCTGAACAACCCTATCAACCTGGGTGCCAACTTTCAGGGATCTATGCACATGGACACCGAGATCTCTCTGCTCATCCACACTACCAAGTATCTTACCATTAGCCCAGTACTCTGTATTCCTGTTACTCCTTCCAAAGTGAATCACCTCACACTTTTCCGCATTAAACTCCATTTGCCACCTCTCATCCCAGCTCTGCAGCTTATCTATGTCCCTCTGTAACCTGCAACATCCTTCCGCACTGTCCACAACTCCACCGACTTTAATGTCATCCGCAAATTTACTAACCCATCCTTCTACGCCCTCATCCAGGTCATTTATAAAAATGACAAACAGCAGTGACCCCAAAACAGATCCTTGTGGTACACCACTAATAACTGAACTCCAGGATGAACATTTCCCATCAACCACCATTCTCTGTCTTCTTACATCTAGCCAATTTCTGATCCAAACCGCTAAATCACCCTCAATCTCATGCCTCCGTATTTCTGCAATAGCCTACCGTGGGGAACCTTATCAAATGCTTTACCGAAATCCATATACACCACATCAACTGTTTTACCCTCATCCACTTCTTTGGTCACCTTCTCAAAGAACTCAATAAGGTTTGTGAGGCACGACCTACCCTTCACAAAACCGTGTTGACTATCCCTAATCAAATTATTCCTTTCTAGATGATTATAAATCCTATCTCTTATAATCCTTTCCAAAACTTTGCCCACATCAGAAGTAAGGCTCACTGGTCTATAATTACCAGGGTTGTCTCTACTCCCCTTCTTGAACAAGGGGATAACATTTGCTATCCTCCAGTCTTCTGGCACTATTCCTGTAGACAATGACGACATAAAGATCAAAGCCAAAGGCTCTGCAATCTCCTTCCTATCTTCCCAGAGAATCCTAGGATAAATCCCATCCGGCCCAGGGGACTTATCTATTTTCACACTTTCCTGAATTGCTAACACCTCCTCCTTATGAACATCAGTCCCATCTAGTCTAATAGCCTGTATCTCAGTATTCTCCTCGACAACATTGTCTTTTTCCTGTATGAATACGGATGAAAAATATTCATTTAGCGCCTCTCCTATCTCTTCGGACTCCACACACAACTTCCCACTACTGTCCTTGACTGACCCTAATCTTATCTTAGTCATTCTTTTATTCCTGACATATCTATAGAAAGCTTTAGGGTTTTCCTTGATTCTACCTGCCAAAGACTTCTCCTGGCTCTTCTTAGCTCTCTCTTTAGGTCCTTCCTGGCTAACTTGTAACTCTCAAGCGCCCTAATTGAGCCTTCACGTCTCATCTTTATAATAGTCTCCTTCTTCCTCTTCATAAGAGATTCAACTTCTTTAGTAAACCATGGTTCCCTCGCTCGACCACTTCCTCCCTGTCTGACAGGTACATACTTATCAAGGACACGCAGTAGCTGTTCCTTGAACAAGCTCCACATTTCAATTGTGCCCATCCCCTGCAGTTCCCTTCCACATCCTATGCATCCTAAATCTCGCCTAATCACATCATAATTTCCTTTCACCCAGCGATAACTCTTGCCCTGCGGTATATACCTATCCCTTTCCATCGCTAAAGTAAACGTAACCGAATTGCGGTCACTATCACCAAAGTGCTCACCTACCTCCAAATCTAACACCTGGCCTGGATCATTACACAGTACCAAATCCAATGTGGCCTCGACTCTTGTTGGCCTATCTACATACTGTGTCAGGAAACTCTCCTGCACATATTGGACAAAAACTGACCCATCTAAAGTACTCGAACTATAGCGTTTCCAGTCAATATTTGTAAACTTAAAGTCCCCCATAACAACTACCCTGTTACTTTCGCTCCTATCCAGAATCATCTTTGCAATCCTTTCCTCTACATCTCTGGAACTTTTCGGAGGCCTATAGAAAACTCCCAACAGGATGACCTCTCCTTTCCTGTTTCTAACCTCAGCCCATACTACCTCAGTAGACGAGTCCTCATCAAACGTCCTTTCTGCCACCGTAATACTGTCCTTGACTAACAATGCCACACCTCCCCCTCTTTTACCACCTTCCCTGATCTTACTGAAACATCTAAACCCCGGAACCTGCAACAACCATTCCTGTCCCTGCTCTATCCATGTCTCCGAAATGGCCACGACAACCAAGTCCCAGGTACCAACCCATGCTGCAAGTTCACCCACCTTATTCCGGATGCTCCTGGGGTTGAAGTAGACACACTTCAAACCACCTTCCTGCCTGCCGGCACACTCCTGTGACCTTGAAACCTTATTCATGACCTCACTACTCTCAACCTCCTGTACACTGGAGCTACAATTCAGGTTCCCATCCATCTGCTGAATTAGTTTAAACCCTCCCAAAGAGCATTCGCAAATTTCCCCCCCCAGGATATTGGTACCCCTCTGGTTCAGGTGTAGACCATCCCGTTTGTAGAGGTCCCACCTACCCCAGAATGACCCCCAATTATCCAGGTATCTGAATCCCTCCCTCCTGCACCATCCCTGTAGCCACGTGTTCAACTGCTCTCTCTCCCTATTCCTCTCCTCGCTAGCACATGGCACGGGTAACAAACCAGAGATAACAACTCTGTTTGTTCTAGTTCTAAGCTTCCACCCTAACTCCCTGAATTTCTGCCTTTCATCCCCATCCCTTTTCCTACCTATGTCTTTGGTGCCTATGTGAACCACGACTTGGGGCTGGTCCCCTTCCCCCTTAAGGATCTCGAAAACACGATCCGAGACATCACGGCACCTGGGAGGCAACACACCAACCGCGAGTCCCACTCGTTCCCACAGAATCTCCTATCTGTCCCCCTAACTATGGAGTCCCCAATGACTAATGCTCTACTCCTCTCCCCCTTTCCCTTCTGAGCAACAGGGACAAGCTCTGTGCCAGAGACCTGTACCCCATGGCTTACCCCTGGTAAGTCGTCCCCCCCCCACCAGTATCCGAAATGATATACTTGTTATACAGAGGAACAGCCACAGGGGATCGCTGCACTTACTGCTTCTTACCCCTTCTAACAGTCACCCAAGTATCTTCATCTATAGTCCTATTTTATCTAGGAATTCATCTCTAATGCCTGTTAGGGTAGTTTAGATTAAAATATTGAACTTGCTGTCCATTTGTTGATACAATCTATGACACACTATAAGACAAAATAAATAGCAAGGTTGTATAAACTGAACAAACTCACTCTACTTTGGTGTATGGTATCTCTTTCAGCTCTTCTTCTGTTAAGCCAATTGGATCCACCAGTTCCCGTCTGAAAAACACAGCATTCAGGAGAAAACATAAGCTATTCCAAATGGCAGGAATTTATTTCAACAAGAGAGTTAGAGCCTGAACAAGAAACTCCTTTTTTTTGCATCTCAACCATACCTTTTCCACTATATCCCTCAATAGTCCTTTCTGAAGATTGCAGGTGTTGCTACCTTTTCCGTGTTACCTCTGAAATTGATCACTATTTGAATAAAGCATAGGAGGACCTACAAATAGTCCATGCAGGTACAAATACCCGCTTTCTTCCAGTGGACATATCACTGGTCATATTTCAATGGGAAGCATAAAACCCCCATTGAAAAGTTCCCAAAACTGACAGGGAGCGAGGAGGGGGTACGCAAAAGTGGCAGCTCCGCAGAAACAGACACACAGCAAGAAACTAAGACCTGGATTTTTATGGAGTCATGGAGACTCAGTGCCTTATCCAAAATGGCACCGGGTCACCGGGCCCAACAGATCCTATTTTCACCGGTAGAGAAAATGGGGCAGGATCTGTTTTGCACACAATGAAACCTGAACCTAGAGGCCCATTTGAGCTCAGTGTTGAGTTCAAACACACCGCATTTTTGCTGGAGCAAAAATTGGAGTGAGGTCCATTTCCTGGCAGCGTGCAATATGTAATTTTTAAGAGTAGGCACGAATTCTCATAAAAAGCAGATAAAACCTGTGGAATTGCCAAGCTATCAGGTTATTTAAATCATTTGTTGTTTAAATTTTGGGGAAAAAAACAGCCTGCTATGTCTCTCGAGTTATTTTTGGCAGTTTTCAATAGCTGTTTACTGATGTAACCCTATGGCCTATCATTGTAATGTTATCACTGCCTGAGTTAAGGGGTGGGTAGAGGGGCATACATGAGGGACCTTTGGGTGTGGGTAGAAAGAATACATTGGCATAGACAATATGAGGTACTACTGGGGGTGGTAGGAAGAGTGTGGGTTAGCATGATGTGACATGAAGAGTGGTTGGGGGGGTGGCGGTTGAAGGTTGAGGGCATAATATTAAATGGACAACTGAGTACTGAGGGGCCCTTTTAACCAGCTCGGCACTAGGCAGCAGCCATGACTGACTCAGAACTCTTGCTGGAAGGAGGGGTGGGATGTGGGGTGGTAGGTGAAGCAGTTGTGCTCAACTCAAACACGCACCTTACCCCTGCACACAGACCCTCACCCCCAACAGAAGAAAAATCCCGTTAAGCAGGAGATGTTCTTCCCAAGGCAGATGTGAAGGGCTGGAAAATTTCCCGACTCTCTGCACTTGGGAGCAAAGGTTAGGCTCAGGTGTACCATTCCTGGTTTCCTCACTGCACAAACTTTCCAAAGAATAAAAGATTTGTAAACTTCAGGAATCCCTTTCAATAACTTTAGGACTGAATTTCTGAAAAATTATTATCCCGTCCTGTCCACCTCAGCTGGAAAAGACAGTCAGTGGCAAGAAACTCAACGTCCTAGAAAAATCCGTGGCTGTTATTGAACTTTATCCCTCCATTCCAGATTCAACTTTCCTGTCACACTGAATCAGTGCCCCCTCAATACACGATGTGGAGATGCTGGCATTAGACTGGGGTGAACACAGTAAGAGTTTTAACAACACCAGGTTAAAGTCCAACAGGTTTATTTGGTAGCAAATACCATTAGCTTTCGGAGCGCTGCTCCTTCGTCAGATGGAGTGGATATCTGCTCTCAAAGGGCATTGGGTCTGGTGCCCGGAGCAGTCTGTTGGTGTTCTGCAATTACCTTCAGGCTGCAGGAGATGACACTGGACAAAGAGGAGCTCCTATTACATGACAAGGTGGTTTCCTGCTGTCATGCCCTGGGAAGAGGACCTCCCCTCCTCCCTCTCATGGATACCAGGCCTCCGGCTCCAGCTCTGGTCCCTGTGGTGCAGTGGCAGGCTTTGACACAAACTCTCTCCCTTAAGGCCAAGCAGCAGCCTTGGTTACAATGGGTGTCTGAAGCCCTCCTCCATTCCTGCCCCCATGAGCTTTAATTGGACAGGAGACTTGCTTCTATCCCAATTAAGGGGTCAGCCCCAGGAAAATTTGGAACTCAGTCAATTTCTCACCAGGGGCAGGTTTCTAATACAAAAGCAGAGCTAGCTCCAGTTTCCCATAGGAAAATTCAGCCCAAAGAGCCAAGACCACATGCAGTCTACAGGTAAAGCTGGTTTGAAGGTATGGAATGGGGGTCTTTGGATCAGGGTACGCAGAAATAAATTAGCGCCCATTCTACAATTTATCTTTATTTTTATGTTACTATTAGAAATTCCTTTGTTCACAATTATAATGAAAAATGCTTAAATATAACATTTACACCACGATTACACCATCCTGTCATTGGTATGTGGCATCACCTTCCATAGAAGCAGAGTATAATTACAGAGTAACCATTTTACATGGGAAATTTTCAATACAAATTTATCTAAAAGAATTTATAAAATAAGTACAAAATGTATGATCCGATTACGGTAACTATGAGAAATCATTCTCAGTGTTGTTTTGTGCTTACCATATCAAGGCAGGTGAGGGGGCCAACATTTTACCCATAGTGCATAAGATAAAAGCTGGAATCTGAAACAAAAACAGAAAATGCTGGAAAATCTCAGCAGGTCTGACAGCATCTGTGGAGAGAGAAGAGAGCCAACATTTTGAGTCTAGATGACCCTTCGTCAGAGCTGATGAAGGGTCTGATGAAAGATCATGTAGACTCGGAACATTGGATCTATTCTCTCCCCACAGATGCTGTCAGACCTGCTGAGATTTTCCAGCATTTTCTGTTCTTGATCATAGTGCATCTTGGGTGCCTGCCAGCAGGGAAAGGTTGCAAAATGTAACTGGAGGTGTCTACTGCAGGGGAAGGAGACTAGCAGCCTCCTAGAATGATGTTCCATATTGTCAATGAATTCCCTTTATGAGAATAAATCTTGAAAAGACAAAATGTAATCTACAGAATAACGTCATACTCACTGAATGTGCTTCCATAGTTCTTCCTTCGCTTGTACATCAGGACTTCTCCTGCAGAAAACATATTACCCATGTAGTTGTAGTGGTAATTTGCACATATGCTACTGATCAAATCAACAAAATAAGCTTCAAAAAGCAATCTGATGTGAAAGTAGCACCTAAAAGGTGGTCAAATTACATTTAATGAACTTGGGTTCAATTGTTTTACGTAGATTATACCAAAGCAAAAACAAGAATACATTTCTACAGTAAAAATCCATGCCTGTATTTGTGTATACATGAAAATAGTTTTTGAATTTTAATACCCCATTTATTTTTCAGATGCAGTGCTGTTCTGCTATGCTGCCAGGTGCAGCTCCTTTCTATTATTTAACATATGACGATGGTGTCCTTTCCCACAGTGACACAGACCTACTGCTTCATTTGTGTCACCATCTCCAATCCTTCATCATAACTGCTGTGTGGTACAGATATGGTCTCGGTGACAATATGTATGAAAGTCAGTGCATATGGGGGAGCTACTATATCAGGGGTTGGGTGAATTGGACTACAAGTCTCACTGCTGGTCCAAACCAAAAAATCTATTGCAGAAAATCGACTATCTGCTGGCCATAAGACTCCTAAATGATACAAGTCTGGCCAATCTTAATCAGTTCCCAGTGGGCATGAATGTGTATAGAGTTTACTGGGCCTGAATTGGCAGTCTCACTCAGAAAGGTGATAGCGGTGACTGGGGCAACAACTAGGAAAGATCGTGTTGATGCAATAGGAAGTCCTCTGCTGAGGTTCAGGGCTAAGGCGCGCTACCAGGGATTTGTTTTGCATCTGGCTTTGCCATATTTGACCTGTGAAAGCCTAGTGAACTTTTGGTGAATTGAGATACAATAAGTTATGGATCACTTATCACTACAATGAAGTCTTCAGTTATTCTCAGCATTAACAGGAAATTGAATACATACGATCGGGATCTATGCTTTGAACGTCTGTTGTTGGGGTCAGCCAACGAGCGTTCTTTTTGCCTCCTCAGCACTTGTTCCCACTGAGGAGCTGAGTCCACCATCTCATTCTCTTGACGTGACCTGAACAGTGAAAAGATAGGAGATGAAAGGCTTGAAACCAGCTATAATCAAACAGTCTATAGACTTAGAAGGCAAAACTGCATTCATCACGTCTATTGAGGAATCACCCATTTAGAGCAAAACCCACTGATATAAGGATTTAAATTCTAAACCCACTGTACCCTATCTGCTAAAATGTATAGCTCAGCCCACTATTTTACTCTGTTCCTTTGAGTGAATCAGGTCTGGGCAGCTTAATGGTTGACAATAGATGGTCCACTGAGACCAAAGGTTAAGTCTGAAATGTCTGTAATAACAGGTGTCATAATAATTAAGTTTCGTTTCAGCGTAACCACAAAATGAGAGAAAGGTATCATTACAGTTAATACTGTCACTGATGATGGGCTCAATAGAATGATATTCCCTTTGCTTAGCTTCAATCCACCACACTCACAATCCGCACTTCCCATGGGGTTTTACATGGCTTCATGAAGGTATATTACAAAATGGGTTATTTTTTAAAATGAAGTTGGTACTCTCTACGAATAACTGCACAAATGATGAAAGCATTTAACTGGACTATTATCTTTCCTTTAACTTATTTAAAATAATCTCCCCTTCATTGAAGCAGATCCTTTAGAACCAAGTACACAAATATTTACTGATTCAGTAACTTATTTTGGTACATCTCTGATTTTTAATTTATTTTCAGTCTCACTAACAGAATATTCAGCAAATTAAACATAATTTTGTGCTTGGGTTTGTAACTTTTTATTCCAAGTGTACGTTTCTAAGCTAGATTGTTTTCAAAGTTTGAATATAGTCAAGATTAAGCAATATCCGTTTAAAATCACCAAGCAGGTAAGCATCCAAGTGTATATATGTAATATTATATCAAGAATTTTCATACATCATTCCTTGTTGAAACAAAGCAGCGTAGGCCACCTGCTGGATATCTTGGAATATTACACATTCGGTTCTCCAGTAAAAAAGGAACAAAGCAGGAATTTTCAGGCTGTTTTACAATTTCACTGCACAAGGATTGCCAATTGCAAAGGGTGTGTTGCTATCTTTTTTGTTGTTGGTAAAGATACATTTAATGGTATTACTACTTTTCTTTTCCAGTGTGGATTTAACACGAGGGTAAAAGCTGATGTTTTAAAAAGACCAATTTGCCAATTTAAGTTTAAAGTTTAATTATTAGTAGGTTTACATTAACACTGCAATGAAGCTACTGTGAAAATCCCCTAGTCGCCACACTCCGACGCCTGTTTGGGCACACTGAGGGAGCATTTATCATGGCCAATACACCTAACCAGCACGTCTTTTAGACTGTGGGAGGAAACTGGAGCCTGAGGAAACCCACACAAACACGGGGAAGAAACCGGAGCACCCGGAGGAAACCCACGCAGACTCTGCACAGTGATCCAAGCTAGGAATGGAAACCCGGGTCCCTGGCATTGTGAGGCAACAGTGTTAACCACTGTGCCACTGGGCTGCCCCATGAATTGTAGTCCTTTATGGTTATCAAGTCCAGGAGTATAGGTAGAGGTGAGATTGGAGGAAAACTTGGTTCTGGTGAGATGGTAAAAGACTCAGATTGGTTGAAAAGAGGAGGTGACTAGTGGAGGTTTAATGGAGGTTACTCATTATCCAATGTGGCTGGCGAATACAGTCCATACATTGGAACCTTGACAAATTTCATCATCTGAAGCTTCACATTATCGTTCAAGGATACATTGTATCTGCGGAGTTCAATCACTCATGTCAGGCAGTGTGCATTGTGTGATGGGGCTGATGTGTCAAGTTATTAGGTACCCAAATACCCCCTTACTGGTCTCACTCTGTTACAGGAAAAGCCTCTCCAGTACCGCCAGCAGAAAAAGCCACCCAGCTATCTCCCTCCTTTGAGGAGGAACCCTCGGAGGGTGCAGTGTCACATCCTCTCTGCACCCAGCACCAATCTTAATTCTTCAGTAATTTTAAAAACTTCAATACCAGACTAAAGATGTCCAATTTGAAGCTAATATCTCCCTAGAACAGAGTGAGGTAACCTGGGACAGCTAAAAAGCTACATATATATCGAAGAGTTAAGAAGTATAACTCAGCACTTTGAGATAAATATCTGTCCAAAAGCTAGTGAATACAAAACTCGTCACTAACCATTATGAAATTGAATTTGAAAAACCACAGACACGCTTACAATCCAAAACAGCTAGCTTTAGCAAAAATACAGCTGGAACAGCAGAGATTGAAGTTAGAAGTCCAGGAAAAGGAAAGAGACAAGGATGGGGGTAGGAGAGAGAATTCCAGTTAAAGCAGCTCCAATTGAGTGTGAAAAATCCACCCTACCCAGTGAGGGTATCCTTAGTGAGTGAGTGCGAGTGCGATTTCAAGTGTGTGTGTGTTGCGTGCACATGATGGACTTTTGAGTACGTGTGCGAGAGTGCATGTGAAAGTGTGTGTGTGTGTGTGTGTGTGTGAGAGAGTGTGTGTGTGCGAGAGTGCATGTAAAAGTGTGTGTGTGTGAGAGAGTGTGTGTGTGTGAGAGAGTGTGTGTGTGAGAGTGTGTGTGTGAGAAAGTGTGTGTGTGTCTGTGTGTGGGTACTAACGTGTGTTCCGGTACTTTAAGAAAATAACTTGCAATATTTAACACCTTTTACATGCTCAGGTATCTTAAAATGCTTTGTGACTGGTGAATTAGTTTTGAAGTATAGTCATTGTTTTGTCAGGAAATCTGACAGCAAGGTCTGAGAAACAATAACAAGAAGAATAACCAACTAATCTATTTTTGGTGATATTTGTTGAGGAGTAAATATTGGCCAGGACACTGGGAAAATTCTCTCTCTCTTATTTAAATACTGCTGTGGAATTGTCCACATTTACCAAAGCAGGCATACAGGGCTTCTATTTCATGTCTTATTTAAAGAAAGCACTTCCAGCAAATCAATCCACCCTCGCTACTGCACTCATTTGTTAGCCTACATTCCGTGCTCAGTTGCTGGAGTGAGGTTTGAACTCATCTCTAGTGGACCATTTACACATTGCCAAGTTTCCAGTACGTGCTTCCAGTGGGAAAATCTCTCCAACAAAAGCACGGGCTTATTTAATTACCCACTTTGCATATACCTGTTTCGCCTTTTACGCTCCCGGCTGGAATTTTCAGACTCACTGCCACTGCCACTAGTGTTTCCACGGGATCGGGACCTTAGACAGAAAAAATAAATATTACTTTCACAGGAATTAACTGGATTACCATTCAATATCTAGGAAGTCTTTTTGCATTGTGGTAGCATCCCTAACTCTGAGCCAGGGGTTCAAGTCTCACGCCAGGACTTGTAGGCCAAAGAAGGAGCGTTCATGATGTGGTTCAACAGACTGATAATCAGTCCAGGAATCCTTTCATCACCTCAAAGAATTATAGAATCACAAAATCCCTACAGTGCTGAAGGAGGCCATTTGACCCATCGAGTCTACATCGACTTTCCGACAGAGCGTCTCACCCAGGCCAACCCCAATCCCCCTTCCACGTAATCCTCCTAACCTACACATCTTTGGACATTAAAGGGCAATTTATCATGGCCAATCCACCTAATAGGCACATCTTTGGACTGTGGGAGGAAAGCAGAGCACCCGGACGAAATCCATGCAGACATGGAGAACATGCAGATGCCGCACAGCCACTCATCCAAGCCGGGAATCGAACCCGGGTCCCTGGCGCTGTGAGGCAGCAGTGCTAACCACTGTGCCGCCTTTCCACTATTCCCCAAAAGGCAAGTAGGTGTGGGTGGAATATATGCTAAAAAAGTTACAATAATACAAGTCTATATTTTGTGTGAAGAGGATATCAACGCTCATTGTTATAATCAAGTAAATCAGGCAGCAACTTTTAGAGTCTGCACATCTGCAGCTAAAGGTGGGGGAAATTCAGAAATTGCTGCCTGATTTGTCCTGTTCTTCCACAAGTTGTGCCACACTGAATACCTGCCAAACATTCAGTATTGAAGCCAATATAAGACAGAGCAAGGGAGATAGGCAGCTGGTGCAGGAATCTCCTGTGGCCATTCCCCTGCCGTATGGCTTTGGATACTGTTGAGGGGAATGACCTCTCTAGGGAAAGCAGCAGCAGCCAAACTCGTTGCACTATGATTGGTTCTGCTGCAGAGGGGAGGGGTAAAAATTGTGCCAGTGCAATAGTTATAGGGGATTCAGTTGTAAGGAGAATAGACAGGCATTTCTGTGGCCATAAACGAGACTCCAGGATGGTATGTTGCCTCCCTGGTGCTAGGGTCAAGGATGTCTCGGAGCGGCTGCAGGATATTCTGAAGGGGGAGGGTAAACAGCCAGTGGTCGTAGTACACATTGGTACAAATGACATAGGTAAAAAAAAAAGGGATGAGGTCCTAAAAGCAGAATACAGGGAGCTAGGAAGAAAGTTAAGAAATCGGACCTCAAAGGTAGTGATCTCAGGGTTACTACCAGTGCCACGTGCTAGTTACAGTAGAAATGACAGGATATATCGGATAAATACGTGGCTGGTGTCAGGGGGAGGGTTTCAGATTCCTGCGGCATTGGGACCAGTTCTGAGGGAGGTGGGACCTGTACAAATTGGACCGGTTACACCTGAGCAGAACTGGAACTGATGTCCTAGGGGGAGTGTTTGCTAGAGCGGTTGGGGAGGGTTTAAACTAATATGCCAGGGGGATGGGAACCTATGTAAGGAGCCCGAAAAGGAGGGAGAAAGGACAACATCAAAAATCAGGAAAAAAAGTTAGAAGGAAGGAGAACTCAGGAGATGTTATTAATGGAAGTGTTAGAATTCAAAAAGAAAGTACAAAAACTAGCATAAGGGCACTTTATCTGGATCTCATAGCATTTGAAACAAGGTAAATGAGTTGACAGCACAAATCATTGCGAACGAGTATGATTTGGTGGCCATTACAGAGACATGGTTGCAGGATGGTCACGACTGGGAGTTGAATATCCAGGGGTATCAGATGTTCGGAGGGACCAATAGGAAGGTAAGGGAGGTGGTGTAGCTCTGATATTTGAGGATGACATCAGGGCGGTAGTGAGAGATGATGTAGGTTCTATGGAAAAAAAGGTTGAATCCATTTGCGTGGAAATTAGAAATAGTAAGGAGAAAAAGTCACTGATAGGCGTAGTCTATAGGCCACCAAATAATGACATCATGGTGGGGCGAGAAATAAACAAAGAACTAACTGATGCATGTAAAACTGGTACAGCAATTATCATGGGGGATTTTAATCTATATATCAATTGGTCAAACCAGGTTGGTCAAGGCAGCCTTGAGGAGGAGTTCATAGAATGTATCCGCGATAGCTTCCTTGAACAGTATGTAATGGAACCAACAAGGGAGCAAGCTATCCTAGATCTGGTCCTGTGTAATGAGACAGGAATAATTAATGATCTTACAGTTAAGGATCCTCTTGGAAGAAGTGAACACAGTATGGTTGAGTTCAAAATACAGATGGAACATGAGAAGGTAAAATCCAATACCAATGTCTTGTGCTTAAACAAAGGAGGCTACAAAGGGATGAGGGAGGAGTTGGCTAAGGTAAACTGGGAGCAAAAACTTTATGGTGGGACAATTGAGGAACAGTGGAGGACTTTCAAAGCGATCTTTCACAGTGCTCAGCAAAAGTATATACCAGTGATGAGGAAGGACTGTAGAAAAAGAGATAATCAGCCATGGATATCTAAGGAAATAAAGGAAGGTATCAAATTGAAAGAAAATGCATACAAAGTGGCAAAGATTAGTGGGAACCTAGAGGATTGGGAAGTCTTTAAAGATCAGCAGAAAGCCACGAAAAAAGCTACAAAGAAAAGTAAGACGGATTATGAAAATAAACTAGCTCAGAATATAAAAACAGATAGCAAAAGTTTCTACAAATATATAAAACGAAAAAGAATGGCTAAAGTAAACATTGGTCTTTTAGAGGATGAGAAGGGGGATGTAATAACTGGAAATGAGAAAACGGCTGAGGTATTGAACAGGTATTTTGTGTCGGTCTTCACAGCGGAAGACACAAATAACATGCCAAAAATTGATGACAGGAAGGCTATGGCAGGTGAAGACCTAGAAACTATTATCACGAATGAGGTAGTGTTGGGCAAGTTAATGGGGCTAAAGGTAGATAAGTCTCCTGGTCCTGATGGGATGCATCCCAGGGTACTAAAAGAGATGGCGGGAGAAATAGCAAATGCACTAGTGGTAATTTACCAAAATTCGCTGGACTCTGGGGTGGTTCCTGCAGATTGGAAAACAGCAAATGTGACGCCACTGTTTAAAAAAGGAGGTAGACAAAAGGCGGGTAACTATAGGCTGGTTAGCTTAACTTCTGTAGTAGGGAAAATGCTTGAATCTATCATCAAGGAAGAAATAGCGAGACATCTGGATATAAATTGTCCCATTGGTAAGACGCAGCATGGGTTCATGAAAGGAAGGTCCTGTTTGACTAATTTGGTGGAATTCTTTGAGAACATTACATGTGCAGTGGACAATGGGGAACCCGTGGATGTGGTGTATCTGGGTTTCCAGAAGGCATTTGACAAGGTGCCGTTCCAAAGACTGCTACATAAGATAAAGATGTTACGGGTAATGTATTAGCATGGATAGAGGATTGATTAACTAACAGAAAGCAAAGAGTGGGGATAAATGGGTGTTTTTCTGGTTGGCGATCAGTGACTAGTGGTGTGCCTCGGGGATCAGTGTTGGTTGTTTACGATTTACATAGATGATTTGGAGTTGGGAACCAAGTATAATGTGTCACAATTTGCGGATGACACTAAGATGAGTGGCAGAGCAAAGTGTGCAGAGGACGCTGAAAGTCTGCAAAGGGATATAGATAGTCTAAGTGAGTGAGCGAGGGTCTGGCAGATGGGGTACAATGTTGGTAAATGTGAGCTCATCCATTTTGGTAGGAATAACAGCAAAATGGACTATTATTTAAATGGTAACAAATTGCAGAATGCTGCTGTGCAGAGGGACCTGGGTGGCCTTGTGCAGGAATCTCAAGGAGTTGGTTTGCAGGTGCAGCAGGTAATTAAGAAGGCAAATGGAATTTTGTCCTTCATTGCGAGAGGGATGGAGTTTAAAAACAGCGAGGTTATGTTGCAGCTGTATAAGGTGCTGGTGAGGCCACACCTGGAGTACTGTGTACAGTTTTGGTCCCCTTACTTGAGAAAGGATATACTGGCACTGGTGAGGGTGCAGGGGAGATACACTAGGTTGATTCCAGAGTTGAGAGGGTTGGCATATGAGGAGAGACTGAGTAGACTGGGGCTATACTCTTTGGAATTCAGAAGAATGAGGGGAGATCTTATAGAAACATAAAAGATTATGAAGGGAATAGATAGGATCGAAGCAGGGAAGTTATTTCCACTGGCGGGTGAAACTAGAACTAGGGGACATAGCCTCAAAATAAGAGGAAGCAGATTTAGGACTGAGTTGAGGAGGAACTTCTTCACGCAAAGGGTTGTGAATCTGTGGAATTCCCTGCCCACTGAAGCAGTTGTGGCTACCTCATTGAATGTTTTTAAGGCAAGGATAGATAAAGTTTTGAACAGTAAAGGAATTAAGGATTATGGTGAGCGGGCGGGTAAGTGGAGCTGAGTCCACAAAAAGATTAGCCATGATCTTATTGAATGGCAGAGCAGGCCCGAGGGGCCAGATGTCCTACTCCTGATCCTAGTTCTTATGTTCTAAAGGATTGGAATGACTGTACTTGTCCTTAAACATGCCAGAAAAAGTTAGGGCTGGTAAATGTAAGTGTATTATCAATGGTGTGATAAATCTTAATTACTGTCAAGCAACCTCTCAGACAACTGAAAATTGATTTTTATAAATGAGGAGTCTCATACTCTCACAATTTAATTATTGTTGAAGAGGATTAATAGTTTTTATTTTTTCCTTCTGTCTTTTTTTAATCTCTCTCTTAATCCAATCTTTCTTTCCTTCTCATTTTGAATTTTATACATACATTTTAATATGAATTAAATGTTTTAATTTATACTTTCTGGTTTAGACTCATAATAGGATTCTTCAAATTGATCGGTTGGAGAGTCACATTGTCGCTTGCCATAGATCCCCTGTAGGAGGCACCATACTGGAAATAATCTCCAGGATCTGCTCAAAAGCTAATGAAAAGTTTAAAGGCAGCTATAGGTGTGAACATTACTTTCTTGACCAATCTGTTTTGGGATACAGAAGGAATTAGAAATGACCATATGAAAAGTTGTTGATTAAATCCTTCTTATGGAAAGAAGAATCAATCACTGTGGGGGTGGGGGGATTTTCCACCCCAATTTTTGTGTGGCAAAAGCGGCAAAGGTGGAGAATCAAGGGGAAGTCACAAAATGGCCTTTATTCCAGTGGGATTTCACCGCCTGTTCGTCCCCGCCCCCACCAATGTTGTAACAGAGTTCCTACAATGACAAGAACCCCATTTGAATTCAGTTTCAAATAACTAGTGAGCCTCAACACTGGAAATTCCCCCCACGCACAAAAGTCCCACCAGGGTTCCTGACTGATTTTTGCAAACAGGGAACTGGTGAACAGAATCCACAGGGAGGTACAAAGCTAAGATCAGTCCCCAGCGGTGCGAGTGTCATGCCCAGGCTGTATCCTGGCAGGGGCAGTGCCCGGGCAGTGCTGGAGGACTTTCACTGGGAAGGTTCAGAGCGGGGAGGTTCCATCGGAGGTGTGTGGTCTGTTTCTGCGATTGTGGGAGGGGGTCCTGTGTCCATTGGGCGGGAGGGGTGTTCTCATGTTCATGGTGGGGGGATCCTTTTTTTATTTTGAGTTTTTTTTCGATCAGGTGGCCCTGCTGGCAGGATGGGCTTTGTGGGATCTGCCTCCAGGATTTCTTGCCGGAGGCGGAGCTGGCGAAGAGTACACTACCTTTTCCTGCCTGAGTTGGCACTTCGTCAAAAATGAGAAAATTCTGCCCTGTGTCTTAAAGGAAAATGTATTCAAACATGGTTTAAAAAAATACCATTGAGTTGGGAAGTGGTTAAAATATCACTATAATAACTGCTTTGTAATTTCTGGAGGTGATTGTTGAGGGAGGAAGAGATATAGGAAATAGTTGGCAATGGAGTCAGGAAAGCTGGGATTCCTAGCTTTCCAAGTTGATACTGGCTTTGTGAACAGTTTAGACAGAGGAGAGAGTGAAATCCATACGTGCTTGATGTGGATCAGGTCAATCTGGTGATGGATGGTTTTGTACAAGTGCTGCTCATCACTGGGAGTTACTGATAGGAAAATAAATCCACCAACAACAAATCAGAGGCCCAGTCAGCGGCTGAAATACTGAGTTATTTGTCATAAGTTATGAAGCTGTACCTGCCACCTAAAATAAACACTTTGGATTGTGTTAACTCTTAATTGTTCTCTTTATGAGGTTCAACAATTTAATTTTTTTTTGACTTCTGCAAATTTCTGGGGCTATGGGTGGAATTTTCCCATCCTGCCCATCATGGGAATCATAGTAGGCGGGACACAGACCTTGCAAAGGTCTGTTGACCTCGGGTGGGATTTTCCGGACTGGGGTGAGCGTGGCTGGAAAGTCCTGCCCTATATCTTTTCCCTGGATGGTGTAAAACAATATTTTCAAGGGGGTGAATTTAAATTCACGTGATTCACGTGATCTGAAGCTTGGTGTATCAGGAAAGTTCTCTAAATATCATATCAGCAAAACAAGAAATAGAGAACATTCATTTTAAAAGAATAACCTGAAAGCTGTAGCCTGGAAACCTTTTTGGTGCAAAATTTAGAATTTGATCATTCAGTTGAAGGTTAAGATTTTATAACTTTAGCCCACTAAAAGCAGATCCTGCCTAACTTGCTGTGTAAGGTCACTCCTAATAGTTGAAAAAGCATTTTTTTTTTAAGAGCATACACAAACAATCACAAGGAAATCAGCAATGTCATTGCATTGTGCACTATGCATTTTCCAGCAGCAATGTGCATTGTGGCAACTTTTTAAAATAACCTACCTTCTCTTTTGTTGCTTTGGATCTATATCCTCTCCATTGTTTTGGTTCTTCCTGGTTGGTTCAAACAAGTTGAAATCAAATTACATTTGTTTTTTCCTTCTTCACCAAACACTTGCAGTGAACAAAGATACGTCACCAAGGAAGCTAAACGCTAGGGTTTTTACACATAGAAATGTAGGTCTGCAGAGAACTGGGGCTTGCCCTTTAGAGCAGAGAAGGTTAAGGGGACATTTAATGTTCAAAAACATTGTAGAATCAATAAGGCAGAAGGGCCGGTAACCAGAGGATACAGATTTAAGCTCACTGGAAAAGAGCCAGAAGGTGACATGAGGACGCTTTTATACAGTGAGTTGTTATAATCTGGAATGCTCTGCCTGAATGGGTGATAAAGGTAGATTCAGTAATAATCTTCAGAAGAAAATTGGGATAACTGTTTAGAGTAAAAATATTTACGGGACTATGAGGAAAAGTAGGGGCATGGAATTAAACTGAATAGTTCCTTTAAATGGCTGGTACAGGCATGATGGGCCGAGTGTCCTCCTCCTGTGCTGCATTAGGTTTGGCCCAAAAGGGAGCAGCTGTGGACCTGATCCTTTAAAATGTTGAAAGTCCATCATTATTCTTTGAGACACTGCACAAGGCTTCTTACTTCACATTGCATACATTACCCTGCCTGACCGCATCCTCCATTACCTAACATATTCATCTTACTGTTTTCTTGTAGTTCTAACAAAAGATGCACCCCACAAAATAAGGTGGGTGGCAACATATTCCAATTAAGATGCTCAAGTCATAAGCAGGCTGAACCAGGAGGCAGCAGGTTCCCTTCTCTGAAAGGCATTAATGTTTTTACTCCCATGGCATCTTTCATAATTATCTCCTATGCGCTAATCCCAAAATTTTCAGATTTATTAAATCTAAGTGGCCACAATGAGATTTGAAATCACAACCTCGGTTGCTAGAATAATCACAAACACTAGACAAGATATGGCCCATTTTATCTGCATCAGTGTTTGCTGGTTCCGCTTTCAACTTCAAGATTTAAGGAATGCTAGTCAGGCCAATTTAATTTGACTTGTGATGTGAAGCTGCTCCAGTCCCTATGGTGAAAACAAATCAATATTACTGGGTAAACTACCTAACCAGGAAAGAACAGCAGCCTCTAATACCCTCATCTCGTTTCAACTTCTAAAAGTTATCTTTCATCTGTCCTTACTCATTCACTTTGTATACCAAGTGCATATATACTTTGTTCCAGTATTAATTTTCTTGGTGTCGCATTGCCTTTCTTCCATGACATCTGCCCAGTTTTATCTTGTAGTTTCAGCTGCACACTAGCAAGAGGGAGTTATATAACAAAACAACATGGTAAATAGCAGTGACTGGCAGATTTAACACTCAAAATTTTTAGCTGTAAATTTATTATCCGCTAAAAATTGTCATTTTTTTGAAACTTCATTTTCTCATGGAGCAATTCATTCCGAGAATAGTTTTCCTACATTTTCTGTAATTTCTTTCCTTTTTCTCCTCACTTGTGTGGCATGAAAATATAGAGTCGAATGTGCAGCTGTTCCCAGGCTACTACTAACGCCAGTGTAACTAATGAGTCATTAGGAAGCTATGGGGACTGTATCCTCATCAATATTCTTCTTCAGCCTCAGCCGCAGCTGGGAAATGTCACGGTCACTGCTCAACATGGTCCTTATTGGGACCTGAGTGAGTTATGTTAACCATGTGCCTCTTCCCACTCTGTGGCTGGAATTTTTCCAAAAGCTAATGGCATGCTCGCCTTCATAGCAAGAGGATTTGAGTATAGGAGTAAAGACGTCTTGCTGCAGTTATCCAGGCCCGTGGTGAAGCCGCACCTTGAGTATTGTGTGCAGCTTTGGTCTCCTAGTCTGAGGAAGGACATTCTTGCTATTGAGAGAGTCCAGCGAAGGTTCACCAGACTGATTCCTGGAATGGCAGGACTGACATATGAAGAGAGACTGGATCGACTGGGCTTGTATTCACTGGAGTTTAGAAGAATGAGAGGGGATCTCATAGAAACATATAAAACCCTGATGGGACTGGATGCGGGAAGAATGTTCCCAATGTTGGGGAAGTCCAGAACTGGAGGTCACAGTCTAAGGATAAGGGGTAAGCCATTCAGGACGGAGATGAGGAAGAACTTCTTCACTCAGAAAGTTGTGAACCTCTGGAATTCTCTTCCACAGAAAGCTGTTGGGGCCAGTTTGTTAGATATGTTCTAGAGGGAGCTGGACGTGGCTCTTGTGGCTAAAGGGATCAAGGGGTATGGAGAGAAAGCGAGAGTGGAATACTGAAAGTGCATGATGAGCCATGATCAAATTGAATGGTAGTGCAGGCTCGAAGAGCCGAATGGCCTACTCCTGCACCTATTTTCTATGTTTCCCTAGAGACTCTCCTTAAAGCAACGGAGGACAGGAGGGACATACTTTTCTCAATGAGTGCAGGAGGCCCACCCACCTCAATCACATTGGCTTGGGAGGAAGTTGCCAGGGTTGCCTGCGCCAGAGAGGTGCAGAGGAGGACTGCCCTGCAGTGCAAGAAATGGATGAATGATTTAATCTGTGGCACCAGGTAAACGAACCTTAGACTCTCGAAACTCATCTCAACCTTCTTCTGAATCTGGCATGGGATGTGGGTGTCAATGGCAAGGCCATCTGTGTGACCCATCCTTAAAAGCCCTTAAGATGGTGCTGTAATGCTGTCTCAATGACCCATTGCAGTCCAGCTGGTGGTCAGCTGATAGGGAGGCAACTGCAGGGTGCTGACCCAGCCACACTGAAGGCACAGCCATTATTGATTATTGGTGGGAGAGTTGGGGGCGATGCGGGAGAGTGGGGGTGGTGTGTGGCTGGAGGGGTTGGGGGGGGCGGAGGGGAGGTTGGAGGGGGGTTTGGAGTAGAGGGCAACTTGCAAAATCTGCTGATCCCATAGCTTTGGTGTCCTATCCTTGTCCTCCTAGCTGCTAGAGTTTGCAAGTCTGGAGGGGGCTGCTGAAGTAGCCTTGGGGACTAGCAGCAGTGCACACAGCAAGCACAGCTGCCAGTATGGGTTGGTGGTGAAGGGGCTGAACACAGAGTGTTGCATGGGGTGTCAATCAAGCAGTCTACTTCGTTCTGGATGATGTCCAGATTTCTGAGTGCTGTTGGAGCTACGCTCATCCAGCAAGTAGACAGTATTCCCTCAAACTGCTCACTTGTGCATTGTTTGTGGTGAACAGGCTTTGGGGAGTCAGAAGGTCACATATTAGAGCCACAAAATTAGCAGCATGTAATCTGCTCCTGCAACAGAAGTGCTTACAATCCACCCAACTATTCTCATTCAGGAGAAGACAGCACACAATAGGCCAGAGAAAAAGACGATGGGGGCATGCCCAAGATCCAGCCATCACACAATCTGAGCAGCACGTTGTTAAGCTGGCAAGGGAGGACTGTGATTGTGCTTGTGTCAAGGGAGAAGTCGGTCTCCTCTGAGCATCCCATGAGGAAGAATGATTCATCTCTGAAAATTGGAACGGGAGGGTGATGCTCTGTGCGATGTGAGGCAGGCAAGGCTGTCACTCATTCTCCTATTCCTCAGAAAGCTCCACACCTGAAGTCATGTGGTTCTTCATTGTAAGAAGTCTCACAACACCAGGTTAAAGTCCAACAGGTTGATTTGGTAGCACAAGCCACAAGCTTTCGGAGCGCTGCCCCTTCATCAGGTGAGTGGGAGGTGTGTTCACAAACGAGGCATATATAGACACAAACTCAATTTACAAGATAATGGTTGGAATGCGAGTCTTTACAGGTAATCAAGTCTTAAAGGTACAGACAATGTGAGTGGAGAGAGGGTTAAGCACAGGTTAAAGAGATGTGTATTGTCTCCAGACAGGACAGTTAGTGAGATTTTGCAAGCCCAGGCAAGTTGTGGGGGTTACAGATAGTGTGACATGAACCCAAGATCCCGGTTGAAGTGGAGGTGTGGGGATGGCCTTGGCGAGATGTTCGTCTTCATCCATGACATATTGAAGGCTCCAGAGAAGACGTCGTAGTTTCTCCGCTCCGGGGAATTACTGGATAACGAAGGGTACTCTGTCCGCCGTGTCCCGTGTTTGTCTTCTGAGGAGGTCGGTGTGGTTTTTCGCTGTGGCACGTCAGAACTGTCGATCGATGAGTCGAGCACCATATCCTGTTCTTATGAGGGCATCTTTCAGCGTCTGGAGGTGTCTGTTGCGATCCCCCTCATCTTCCTTCACTATGCCAGACCATGGCTTATTGGGTAAGTGCTTTTAACTGTCTTGCCACGTGTACAGATTTGTCTGGTCGTGAATTGGACCGATGTGAATCCACACCCCCACCCCGCCACCCCCGCAGATATGCTGGGGGTGGGGAGAGGGGGTATTTTAATTAGCATGCATGACATGCAAATTCAAATCCCGACGAGCTACAGTGGGGAACGGCAACCCGTCGTGAACCCACCATGACAGTCAGGATCGCAGGTTCGCTCCGCCATTTCTCGCCGTCAGGAAACAGTTTGATTTCATCCCACCATATTTTCTGCCCCGACCCACCACAGCCAGGAGGGGACGATTCTGCCCACCTTAGTACCACCAGTTCCACAGCACTATACTAACCTGCGGCTACCTTCTGAGAGTTATATTTATTTTCTGAAAGGTTTAACACAAATTGATTTTGTTCTGTTGCTTCTGGATGCCGTTATGTGTCAGATATTTGTGGTCATGATGTGGAGATGCCGGTGTTGACTGGGGTGGGCACAGTAGGAAGTCTCACAACACCAGGTTAAAGTCCAACAGGTTTATTTGGAATTACGAGCTTTCGGAGTTCACCTAATAAAGGTGCAGCGCCCCGAAAGCTTGCGATTCCAAATAAACCTGTTGGACTTTAACCTGGTATTGTGAGACTTCCTACAGATAGTTGTGGGGAAGAGGCAGCTTATGATGACTTGACCCAGAAATAGGAAGGGGTAGGATGATTTTGGGTAACATGCACTTTGTATGTGTCCAAGCAGGGGAGTTTCTTGGGGGAGCGGGGGTGTGGTGAGGATCGTGTGGGCTCCAGCTCTTGGATATGCCAGGCATTCTTCAAAACTGCAACAGAATCAATCACTTAAAACATATCAATTCCTACCATCGCCTGCCAGGCTGGCTCGACTCATGATCACTACCACCAGAAGGAGTCCGTCGTTTAGGATGAGGGAATTTTGGTGATTTGTTGCGTTCACTTGGAGAAATATACAATCCACTGAAAAAGACAATTCAGTTCATGACCAGATGATAAGACTTAATATTAAAAAGTGCACTTGGTATTTTAATAACTCCAGCAATGCACGTGCATGATCGTTTTACAGATACAATGATTTGGGAACAGATTGAGAGCTAAAAATCTTGTGGTGTTTTGTTTAATGAAGAGGGGGAGGCAGGAAGGAGACATGATGGCCTGGATTTTAACTTAACTGTCCCGCCAAGAGTGCATAGGTCTGAAAATTGTGGGGAAACCAGAAATTGGAAGACCCTCCACATCTTCCGGAGTTGCAGCTGCTCCACAGGATGGCTACTAGTTGGATGGAGAGCTGGTCTGTGTGGCCACAGAATCAGGTAAGTCTGGAGGCACAGATTGATCAGAGGTAGGGAATCAGAGCCTTTGGAGTTGGGGGTACATCAGAGACTAGTGACAGGAGGTGGGTGGGGGTGTTGGAGGCCTCGGGGGCATCTGAGATGTGAGGGGAAGTCAGAGGCTTCAGCGGAAGGAGGGCAGAGGTCTTTGGGGAGGGTGAGGGATTGGAGGCTTCAATTTGGAAGAACTGAAAACCTTCCAGGGGAAGAATCAGGGGCCTGGGGTTGGTCAGAGGCCTCTGTGGGGGGGGGGGGGGGGGAGTCTGAGGTCTTGGGATGAAATAGGAGGCCTCAGCAAGATGGAGTAAGTGGCCTCAAGGGGAAGTTTTTAGGAGGCAGGGTACGTGACTGGAGGAGTTTCTCAGCAGGTACACTGAATTCAGCAGGTAGTTGCAAAGGCACTCACCTCAAGGATCCTCCAAATCCTCACCTGGACCTAGTCCCTGGGTTCCCCAAGGCTCAAGAAACCCGGCCAACAACAGTTAAATCCAAAAAGCTGAATGACAATGAAGCTCGCAACCTCATTATCATATTTGGAACGGATTGGTCTCCTGCCCATCTTCCAATAACATTGGAGGTAGCCAGGTTGGGGTCATTTAAAATTTTAGACTCTTTTTCATCCACTGACCTGACCCAAACCCACCCTTTATTTTTGGTTAAAATTCTTCCCCACACCTGTTTATTCCACAGAACATCACCTGTTTATAAAGGGACTGGATTAAATTATATGTGGAGCAATAGTCATTACTTTTAGCTGACTTTAAACTGCTACTGTGTCAAAGAAAGACAAAAAAAAAATCACAGCCACAAAAAATTAAAACATTTTGGTAAAAGATCTAATTTGTCAGAAGTAAAGCTTCCAACATCATTCAGATAAATTGGTGACTAGTTAAGAGAATGACTAGTAATTTCAGTACACAAGGATGAAGAAGCATTACTGTCAGGGCAGTAAAAGTTAATTGGTGAAGTTAATCAATGTCTTCCTACCTTTGGGGACCATTTTCTTCCCATGGCGCACTGGTTTTGGTTTGTGTATCTGGACTGGCTTCCTGTTTGGTTACCTTAGAGCTAAGGAGATGAGAAATCTCAAATTTCAGGATAATTCAACTCCACAGTACACAGTAGGTACACAGTAAATACAGCAATGCCCATAACAGGACCTCTACCTAACAAATCACATGCCCTATAATAACATATAAGTGTAGACGTTGATTGATGTCCTGTGTATTTCTAGTTTCTGTTGCATGATGTGAATGCTTTCTATATTGATGATGATAGCACTGGAGCACATCCCTCACTTTAACATGGTGCCCAATTATACTGTATTACAAAGAGACTGTTACTTGTCTCCGAATGAGGATGAATACATTCATGCGATTGCAGAACCAGAGTCCTGACCAATGTTAAGCTTTCATGTACCATTAAAATATATTGGGCCAGAATTTCCGAGAAGGGATCGCCATTCCTCACCTTTTCACTTACCTCAGACGGGTGCTGTATATTTCCTGCCCCACCTTCCAATTTGGGCCTGGAGTGAAATGTGCAGCACGACAGGTTCCCGAGGCCTTCAGTGCAGAGCAGCAGATTTGGAGGATGTGAAGCCACACTCCCTTGATACAGCACTAGCTACCATAAAGCAGTTACCATAAAGGTCCCAGTCAATTTGAGAAGCCGGGGAGGAGGTAAGTATTTAGGGTTAATGGATAGAATGGGAATGGGGAGAGAGGCGGATAGGATAGGAAGGTAAGAATTGTGGGGGGAAGGGGGGAGGAAAGAGGGTAGGACAGGGGAAGAGATAGGATGGGGCTGTAGTCTTGGTCAGGGGATAGGATGGGTCAGGGGTTAGGTGGTCAGTTTGAGGAGTGAAGGTTGTCAGGGTGTCAGGAGGCAAGTCGAGGGGTGGGTGGAAGTTGCAGAGTTGGGATAGTTGTTGCGGTGTCAGGAAGGTAATCAGAAGTTGGGAGGATTAGTGTAGGTGTCGTAAGGGATGGTGGGTATTGCGGGAGGAGGGAATGCACTGGCGGGGGTCGGGGAACAGTACTATCAGGAGTCAGAAATGGTTTTAATCTTTCTAACATTTCCTGGGTAATTATTCTGTTAATACATCTCCAGTTTAAATCAGATTTTTATAGGGTTCCCAGTGCAGGGGATTTGCCCATCAGACGTTGAAACCGAACACATGCACGAGCACATGCAATGGCATTCCAAGCCATCAAGGTTTCTAGCTCTTTAGTCAAAGTTGTGATCAAGCCTCCATAATGAGGAAATATAATCTTGCAGGTAAAACGAATTAGCTCCACTTCTCTAACAATGGTCAGAAAATGGTCTTCTCTTTTTTTTTGTTTTTATTCCAATTCAATCAAATCAAGTCCAATTCAGAGTCTCAACAAGTTGAGACATTCCCGATCCAAGCTGACAAGACAGGGCTCTCACCTCCTGTCTTGGGCTTGATCTACATGATCCAAGCTGATTGGAGTAGGCATAGCTCCTCCTCCAAGGCTTGATCTCATTTGCATCTTAGCCAAAAGGCCGAGATGCCGCTTTTAAAAATTGCTTCAAATGAAGCTAAAATGTAACCTAATGACTTCAACCAAGCTTCTCTTCTGCTAGGCAAGATGGATTTCCTCTGGTTTTTGTATTCAGGGCTGTTTTTGTTGGCTGTTTTCTTGGAATAAATAATATATTTGCTACCTCCAGTCAGTTTCTATCTTGCGATAACAGTATTGATTTTCCATTGTCCACACAATGGGCTGATAGCTAATCAATTTTCCACACAATGGAGGATGTTTGATACAATTCACAACTGCTTGTGATAAAATGTGCATTTGCAACCTTTTTGTTAGATTTCAGCCACCAAGCCTGGGGCAACCATTATATGCAAGTTTCTGTAACTATCCAGACAATAGTAACGGCAAATCCCACAAGTGATCTTGCAACTTGATATCTCTTCAGTGAAGATCCTCCAAAATGGATATTTATATTTTAATGACTTTCAAGTGCACAAGAAGTAGGAGCAGGAGTGGACCACATGGCCTGCCTGCTCTGCCATTGAATACAACCATCGCTGAATTTGGGCTGTTACCCCACTTTCCTGCCAATTCCCCACATCCTTTGATTCCCTGAGTTATCAAAGATCTGTCTATCTCAGCTTTGAATATATTCAACTATGGAGCACTCACAACACCTTGGGGTAGAAAATTCCAAAGATTCACAAAATTTCTCCTCCTCTCAGCCCCTTATCCTGAGACTGCGCCTCTGCGTTTTTACCTTTTGCGTGCCACCTACTCGAGGGTGTAGGCTAATAGGATCTGGGGACTCGTTGTATTTTAGCCTCTTAAGTTTCTCCAATACATTTCTCTTTTTCCAGAGAACATAGTCAGGTGTGAGTTAATCATTTTCTGTACAGAAACCATAGAATAAATCACCTGACCCTTTGAAGCCCATTTTATGAAGATAAATTCCATGCTGCTTTTTAAAAGTAGACCATCTTCCACATACATCTCACAGATATATGACATGACCGTAACAATGTCCAGACTGGTCTCCCACCTTCCACCTCCTGTAAACACAAACTCATCCGAAATTTTGTTCCCTGTATCCTAACACATATCAATTCCTGTTCAGCTATCACCCTGTGCTCACTGACATACACGTTCTCCAGTCTGGCAACACCCCACTCGTAAAATTCTCATCCTTGTTTACAAATCCCTCATGGCCTCGACCTCTCTTATCTTTGTAATCCAGTCCTACAACTCACCGAGCTCTCTCTTCTCCTCATATTCTGGCCTCTTGTACATCCCCAAATTGAATTGCTCTACCATCGGCAATCATCCTTTCAGCTGCCTGGACCATGAACTCTGGAATTTCCTCTCTAAACCTTTCTTTCCCCTCACACCTGCCCTACCATCTTGTCATGTGGATTGGTGGCAATTGTTTTGATAACGCTGCTGTGAAGAACCGCAGGGTGTTTTACAATGTTAAAGACGCTGTGTAAATAAATACAAGTCATTGCCTGAATATAATTGAATATTTGATGCTGTTCAGTCTTAAAAGTGGAAATTAGAGCCAAAGATAAGCATCAGCCCAGAACACTTTGGTTTTAGGCTATTTAAAGATAATGTAATATCAAAATTACCTCAGAGTAAAGGGTTTATCTCTGGAATTCTATTTGTTTTGTTTAATCATTTAGTGAATGAGCTACCAGGGGGATAGGGCAGGGAGACTATCTTGTAGCAGTGGATAACACCATAATGTTTTCTTCATTCCTTACTGTGTATAATTGAATGCAAAGGGTCTATTAAATTTGAATTTGGGCCACATTCTTTCTTTTGTGTCTCAATCACTTTTCAGTGAAGGTGGTCTAATAGTCTGCACTGTAAAAGGAGCGTGAGAGTCAATCAGAAGAATAAGTACTTACAGGATCACTCACAGGACAGGAAATGTTGTGAGGCAGTACGGGATGGAAATGATCCTGAACAGACTGCGGGGATCAAAAGTTTTATCAATGTCCTCTGTACCCCATCCTAAATTATCCCTCTAACCAGTGTCATTATTCAGAATATATATAGATGGGACTGGATTAAGTACGTGGTATGGAATTACGGAGTAAACCTGGGTAAGAATCAGTGCAGACTCGATGGACCAAATGGCCTCCTTCTGCACTGTAGGGATTCTATGAGTCATGACCATTGCAACTGGACAGAACAGAACAAAACAAATATCTCTCAGGATTTCCTCATACTTTGGTCTCATTTTCCTTCCTTACTTCTATCACCCCCTACACACACTCTATGTCAAAGTACAAGTGTTTTGCATGACTATCATCTTTCTCTGCTAAATGCTAACTCTTGCCCATCTCTTCCACTTCAGGTACAGCAAATGTAAAGTGCCATAACACATCACAGGAAGAGGAAGGCAACACCCAGCAAAATGCAACTGACCTTAGCAAGCATCAGCTCAGAGATTGGATTTACACGGAGGAAAGAGGGTACGTTAGAAGGATATTCAGAGGGTGATCAACAAGCACAAGTACGCATTAGGCAAGGGACTGGTCGAGTTGCTCTTCCTTACTTCCTCTTGTTCCTGCTACTCTTCCATTTCTTCCTGTCCACATGAAGGTAAGGGCTGGCCTCAGATGACAGTTCCAGAATATTTTAGAAGCATAGTTGATCTACATTGTTAAAATCTTTTGCCTATTTTTTCTGCCTGTATTCATTTATAAGCAGCTTGCTCTTTAAATAAAGACTTTGTTCCCTTTTCTGGGTTCTTCCCATTAGAGGGAAGATTTTTCCCCAGTGTATTAGGATATTCATCCAGTATCTTAAACATCTCAATCAGGTCACCTCTTTAGCCTGATTCCTTGTAGATGAAAGGACAAAGTTTATTCACTCTATCTGCGATAAAGTTTTTTATAAGGTATTACAGGGGATGTTTTCTTAGAAAATTAAGCCACACAGTTTTAAAGAGTATGGCAGCATGGCAAAGAAATTGATAAAAGGACACAAAACAGACGAGTAATCAATGTACAAATATAGGTCAATGTGAAAATGAGAAGAACTGTGTTTCTAATACTGAGCACTAGGGGGCATATATGTGCATCAAATACCTTGGGACCAACAGGAAAGATTGTTGTATCAGGGTGTTGTATGGTTTAGGTGATTTGCTGCATCAGATAAATTATATAGTAATCATTTGAATTAAACATCATTTTATTTTGTTAAAAATATACAGCATAAATTACTTTGTATTATTTGTGTTTTTCTCAATTCTCATTGTTTCTATCTTGCTATCCAGTCCAAATGGTTCTCAGTTCTAGGTAATGACTGTGATGTTTTGCATAGTTATAACTGCTACCCATCCAGTGCAGTGATAACTGGCCCTGTACCTTCCTCGTTACCAGAGGTTCCCTCACCCTCTCCCCGACTCAATGTCTTTAATAGCCCAATTCATCAATGATGAGAAGTTTTGTCAAGAGACAAGGTTGATCTCCTTCTCGCCAGCTTCATGAATGTTGCTTGGCTACTATTGTCTCATCCCAATTTCCTCATTGAAGTTTCCTTCTCACATCCACTGCCTCGTTACAGTTTGTGTGCAGATGGCAGGCAATTTTGTTATGCAACAAATGCACAAATCTTAAGGGATTTGCACTATGATATTTGAGCTTTCAATTACCCCCAACTTTTCATTGTTGCATCTTGTTCAAGTGTTCTTTGATTTCCATTGAAAACAATTGGCTCTTGGCCCCGGTGGCATAGTGGTTAACACTGCTGCCTCACAGCGGCAGGGTCCCAGGTTCGATTACAGCTTTGGTGACTGTCTGTGTGGAGTTTGCACGTTCTTCTTGTGTCGACGTGGATTTCCTCCAGGTGCTCCAGTTTCCTCCCACAGTCCAAAGATGTTCAGCTTAGGTGGATTGGCCATGCTAAATTGTCCCTTAGTGTCCCAAGATGTGTAAATTAGATGGATTAGCGGGATAAATATGTGGGGTATGTGGGATTATGGAGAGGTGTGAGGTGTGAGCCTGGGTAGGATGCTCTGTCAGAAATTCAGTGCAGACTGGATTGGCCGAATGGCGTCCTTCTGCACTGTAAGGATTCTATGATTCACTGGGGTTATTAAATCAGATTTTATATTATCTTTCTTCTAGACTTGGGTATGTTAAAATTTGTAGATGCTACAAAAAAGATACAAAATATCAAATGCAGTTAACTGTGTCTTTAAGAGGACATAAATTGGTAGAATGCACAGATAAAATTTAATGCAGCAAATTGTGAAATAGAGCATTTTGAGAGATAAAAAATATGCACAAAAAGGAGAATTTCTAAAAATAACCATTTAAGTTTTTAAAGAGTTGAGTGCTTTTGACCCAAAGCTAAGCAATTACATCAATTCAAGGTTTTTAAGGTAGATTGTCCTTTCTCCTTCTATCAAGCTCCCAGTATCTAATCCAATGTGAATCAGGATCTCATCACAATTATAAAAATGAGGTTCACCGTGGAAGCTGAGAAGATTCGCCGTCCTCAATGCAGCAAATGTGAAATGGGGGAGGGGGGGATTCTCCCAGCCCGCTGTGCTGCGGGCCAGGAAACATAAGCGGAGGCCTTGTAGCGGGCTTCCGGCTGGGCGCCACGGCCTCCGCGTGTCTCTGGCCGCTGGATTGCTGGCACCGTCAGCTCCGCACCCTCTCCCTGACTCAATGTCATTATTTAAATAATTTGGCCCCCCGCCAGGAGTGGTTCACTCCAGCAGAGCTTACAACAGCTCCCCACTAGCGGGGAGCTGGTGACCAAACCCCGCTGGAGTGAAGGGGGGGCCATGGAGGCCCCCAGTAGGTCGGGGTAAGGGGGACCCCCTGGGCATTGCCAGCCTGGCCCCCTGCAACTGTCCAAAGGGCAAAGTGGCAATGCACAAGGAGCATCTTGACTCTGCCCACTGGGGAATGGGCAGTGGCAAGGGGGCAGGGCTTTGGGTGGGGTAGATGGGTGGGAGGTCCTGCTGCCATTCTGCACTTTGGATCAGTGACAGAGGGAGGGAGGCCGGAGATCGGGGCTGGACATCGAGGTGGGCGGGGCGGTCTGGACTGCTGGCAGGGTGACGGTTGCGAATGTGGTGTGGGGGGGTGTGGTGGAATCGAGAGATCGGGACTGCGCGGCAGAGGGGTGGAGTTTGGGGAGATTGAAGCGGGTGGTGGGGAGGGGGGCTGGTTCGGACACGTCTGGGAGTCCAGTGATCGGGGTGTGGGGGAATCAGAGGTGGGGTCGTGGGGCTGGGCAGCGATCGGGAGAGCGGCAGTGTGGGGCTGGTGTGCATGCACCGATCTCCGCTCTGACAGATTGGCGCATGCACAGTGGCCCACACAGTGCTATGCTGCCGGCCTCTCCACTAGATATAGGCCCCGCCCACTGATTTTTAATAAGATTCACACTAGGGCACTCTGTGATGCACGGAATGTGGGAGATTCATTTTGAAAATTAGCTGAAAAAAGCAACGGCATTTACTCAAGTTTTTATGTGAATTCAGCATTTAGAACTTTTTTTGGGACAATTCCACCCATAGTGCCTGTCTCTTATCTGATCGAGGTTGGACTAAAACAATCAAATCTAAAGCTTCTTAAGATATATTTTAGTAATTGTTATGGCCACTTTGCATAATCAATAGCCTTTTGTGATGTTCTATTCTTTTCACAGTTCTTGGTTGTCGGGCTGGGGATTTTAGCTGCCAGGTTAGGCTGGTGAAGCTAGGGTTGTTTTCCTTGGAGCAAAGGAGATTAAAGGCCAATTCCATGACAGCACTTGCGGACATTGATGCAACATTGCAAAAATATGGTTCATGGTTTATATGTTTTAGAATATAACTTCTAGTTGTAGGTATTGAAGTGTTAAATGTAAGATAAAGGGAAAATCCTGGTTGAGAAACTGGTAAAATAAAGCTGATGTGAATGCAATTCAAATGAGCTTGGGTAAGTTATGTTTATCTTCAAAGTCAAAGGTGACACTGTGAAAGCCATAAGCAATAGGGGATCTCCTATCTTAGCTTAAGGGGGCCAGAAGATCTACCCTTTCTTCAATAAAATATTCAAACCATACATGTAGTTTTCAGGTGAAAGAAAGTCGAGAACAGCTTTGTAAACATAGGGTTTCTTCATGGACTCAGGGAGTTTAAAGAAAGGTTTGTGAAATTCCATTAGCAATATAAATTATTCATATGGGTTACAGTGTTGGCACGGAAGATAAAATGATTTGTTTACATTTCTGTTTGAGAGCATCCAAGAGCATGTCACATCATAATTGAGATAGGCTTTGGGCATAGAGGTTCTTTTGTTTAATTTATCTGTGTGCTTTCTGCAGAAACAAGCTGTTCAGTTTAGGGATTAGGCAGGCGCAGTTACAGTTTTGTTTCAGTGTAGACTGCATTTCATCAAATTGAGAGCCGATAGGAGATGATAGTCAGCTAGGCCTTCATGTCAAGCAGAGAAAATACTAACCTCATCATTCATCCTACGATGGGGCACTATCTCACTTTAGATTTTGTGAGGGAAAAGCAGCTGGAAGATTTGCTTTAGCTTGCAGCTAGCGGAAGGAAACTACAGTGGTTCTCACAGAGCCTTGTGGCAGAAAACAGTCAGCTTTGAAAGTTGTGGGAAGGCAGTTGGATAATTGCTGGCAACCCAAACAAGGAGCCAAGGCATTCAAGTCATGAGGTCTGCATAGAAACAGTGGAGAGTCATGTAGCCAAAAAGCTAATGGAAGGTGCCCGATAGAATCTTACCTCATAGAATAGCTGGAACACTGAGGAGAATTAAAGTGAATTCTAGAGGGTTGTGGCATACCTTTGGGTCAGTACCCAGTAAAGTGACTGAATCTTCAAGATAAGGAAACGCTTAGGGGAGAAGGAAAAGTAGGACCAAGTTCATAGCATAAGTAGTTATAAACTATTGTGTTAATAGTGCTTGCTCTTTTGATTCCTTTTATATAAAATAAAGTTTGTTTTTGTATAAAAATGTGAAATCTTGTGGTGCAGTTCTGTCAGTTAATCATGAGGTGTTGGATTTCTGTTCAAACTTGGCACTGGGTGGGATTGGTGTTTGTGCAGACTCGATGGGCTGACTGGCCTCCTTCTGCATAGCAGGAATTCTATGATTCTAATTTTGAAAGGCCTGGATAAAGTGGACATGGGAAAGATGTTTCCGTTAGTAGGACAGACTAGGATCTGAGGGCAGAGCCTCAGAGTATAGAGACAACCCTTTAGAACCGAGATGAGGAGGAATTTCTTCAGCCAGCAGGTGGTGAATCTATGGAATTCATTGCCACAGAAGGCTGTGGAGGCCAGGTCATTAAGTATATTTAAGACAGCGATAGATAGGTTCCTGATTGGTAAGGGGATCAATGGTTATGGGGAAAGGGTGGGAGAATGAGCGTGAGAAACTTATCAGCCATGACTGAATGGCAGAGCAGACACGATGGGCCGAATGGCCTAATTATATATATTTAGTTATATATATCTTATGGTCTTCTCCCCTCAGGATTTGAGTGTTCATCCCTCAACCACTGCCAATCCACCAATGCCCTGGCTGTTGCACTTCAACCGGTCAGCCCAAATGCAGCCATCCATGCTGAGGTGGGACAGTCCAAAACAGGGCCCACAAGCCCAAAGCAACTTGAGGGAATCCTGCAGTGCCATTTGCAGTCTCCTTCTGTGAAGGTTGGAGGCCTTCTACTCACAGCAGCAGGGTCCTGGGTTCAATTACAGCTTTGGTGACTGTCTGTGAGGAGTTTGCACGTTCTTCTTATGTTTACATGGGTTTCCTTCAGGTGCTCCAGTTTCCTCCCATGGTCCAAAGATGTTCAGCTTAGGTGGATTGGCCATGCTAAATTGTCCCTTAGTGTCCCAAGATGTGTAGGTTAGATGGATTAGCGGGATAAATATGTGGGGTATGTGGGATTATGGGGAGGGGTGAGTCACTAGGCTCATAGTGCATAGGAGAACTAGAACAGGGAAAGCCACATATTTGCTCATCCTGCTCTCTCCAGTAAGTGAAGATACTATGAAATTCCCTTTCCTTCTATACTGGGCCTCTGTCACCTTCCTGATGCAGTGATGGCGAACAGACTGTGAAATCTTGCTAATTTCACATTCTCCCACCCACGAAGATCTGCTGGCATAAGGGGTTGGGGCTGCAACAACTTTGATGGTCACTGACAGCGCCATTCTCATTCTGAAGTGTAACCTGCAGGTTGGATTGTAAGGGAAGGCACAGCTCAGTCACCACCTTTGGTGAAAAAACGCTGCTCCCACCTGAGATGTAGGTAGAGGAAATGCTCCCTTACAGACCTTTGGAGGGTAAGGTCTTTCACTGAAATCTCAGCTCCTCCTCCCTCTGTGTACAGCGAGAGGCTGACCTCACCAGAAATCCGGCTCTCGTAAGATCATGAGAGTTGAGATCTATAGAGAGGGAGTGATCCTGATTTCTCGGCTCTCGCGCGATTTTACCGGCTCGCTCCGCCCATCGACGGATGGGACGAGCCTATAAAAACCCAGCCTTTGATTCTCAAGCTTCCCAAGCACTGGCAGGAGCAGAGCTACAGAGCCAAAAACTGCAGCCAATCTGTCTTAGTGATGTGGGTTGAAGGATATTTACCAGGAAAGCTTAATTATTCTTCGTCAAATACTCTATATACTCATGTAAAAGGCAACCTCATGATTTTTGGCTGAATAAAACCGTAATTTTTCACAAACTTTGTATAAAATTCAACCCGAGTTTTTCCAGGGATCAAAGCCCAAACCAAAATATAATCCTGGAGATGTTACTGATTCGATTTAATTGTAAATGTATAAATACTAATGAAATGTATACTATTTGTAATGTTATAAAATGAATGAATGTTCAATAATTCATATGAACTCTTTAGTATTGTCCATTTAATTTATTCTATTGCAAATCTTTTTTGAATTTCACTTGGACTCAAACAAAGCACATGTCAACACCTTGAAAACGTCACGGGTGTTAAAGTGAACCCTGTGATTTTTGGCCTGAACAAATGATCTCAAAATTTGGAGTATATTGTACCATTGCATCTTAACGTTCACCTGCGTGTCGTTGGAGTGGCTCTTGATTCCTTGAACTAAGACTAAGAGGCAAGAATTCTACCACTGAACCTCGGTTGATACAATTACATATTATTTTCCAGTTAAATTTGAACACTTCAATCAAATGTTGAACTCAAGACATGGTTGCAGCCACAATTTACCCTCATTTAGTGGATAGATTTTTATAGTGTTTGAGCCGTTATTCAAGACCACCTATTATTATTAGAAACAGGGTTGTTTTAGAACTATCGGACAGCCTTCTGCATGTGAAGTTTCAGTCAATTTACTTCACCCTAATAGGAGGGAGGATTCTAATAGTCAGTGTACATTTATGCAAGGTTTCTCCTGGCATCTCTCTCAGAAATGTGAGTAATAATAACTATGGGCCAGACTGTCATCCCTCCTGGTTGAAGGATGATGCTGCCTGGAAGTGAATACACAATATATGGGATAATAATGAAGTTGAAACAGAATCTGTTCAGATTAAATTTAAGAATAAGGTAAGGATATGAATTGTTCTTTGAAGTGGCTATATGCAATCATGCCCTCAGCATAACCTAGTAAGGTAGATTTGTTGCGATAATGAAAAGTAAAACTGCCCCCAACGCAAATACAGTAATCAGAAGATTTATAGCATTAGTTTGAGCACCTGCACAACATCAATCAATGTTTGCCATCAAGCACATATTTCAGCTAGAAGTGCCAAGATTATTCATTTACAATAAAGCTGACATAGAGCTCAGTACCAAGCATTTATAACTGGACAGTAAATCACACCTTGATGTTTGTTTACCCCATTTGCACTGTTTCAAGTGTGGAAGTATAAATTCTGATTGTTTAGTGAGTCTTCTTTACTGTTGGGACAGAATTGTGTTTCCAGAAAAATCTGCAAAATCTCATTCATTGTTCTTGCTTTATTTTTCTGTATCGTGATAGGGTTGAGGCCACAATCAGATCACTGAATGGCGGACCAAGCCTGAGGGGCTCAATGGCCTACTCCTGCTCCCAATTTGTATGTCCGTATGTATGCTTGTATGCTATTTAACTCCTCAATGGGGTTAAACATCAACCTTTTCATGGTCCATTAACTGATCTCCTGTGGCATTGCACATGGGGAGTCAAGACCAAGACCAGGATTGTCCGGCCCTGCCCAGTGGCGGAATTTACCAGCACCGCCAAAGTCAATGAACTTTTGGCTGGTCCGCTGTATCCCCGGGGCCAGAAAATCCCAGCCACAGTGTTGCCTTCAGATGAAACAGTGTTGGATAGCAGGAGATAATTGGGCCAGGGTACACAGGAGTGGGACATTGCTTTTTTAGTTGTAAATTGTGTCTTTATTTTTATATATGATCCTTTAGATGTTATAGTATCTAGAGTTACATAGCAACGCATATGGCGGCATGATAAACAAATTGGTTGAAAGAAATGAGTTTCCCTGAAGTACAGGCTGAGTAACTGGGAGACACAAAACAATGCCTCCACTGGTGAGAGTCTGTAATTACAGTGTAACAAGTTCACCATGGCAGTTCCATTGTTAACACACAGGAATTATAATGGAAACAGGTGAATAGCGTGTTCGTGCAATTGTAAAATTTTAATGCAGTATTGGTACGTTAAAATTCAGATCATTCAGAGTTTATCCACTCAAACACGAGAGGCATGTGTGATCTCCTTAAAACTGGCCCAGCTTCATATTATTGGAAGCACGGGTGTGAAACCTTAAGCAGAAACTTGAAAATGAATTCAGTATCGAAACATCCGAGAAGCAAAGATCCAATGCTAAACTGGAAAGTAAGCAAAGGGAGTTTTAATTCGGAATTTCAATCTGAATCTGAATTTGGGATTCAGATGTTTGAGAATTAAAGTTGTGAAACATGTGTTCTTATACAGACTTATCCAAACTGTGTGAGTATACCACAGGTTTACCTTTTCACTGGTGAAGGCGCAATAATTTTGGTGGTGCCATCGTATTCCACAAGGTCTGTTTTCATATGACTGTGATTGACACTGTTTGGTCCTGTGGTAACAAAGATCAAGTTTATACAAGTGCTAAATGAAGAATATGTTGTAAATGGTTAAGAAGATTCAATCATGAAATTACTTCATGTGGAACTAATTTAATATGAAATACATTTGTTTCGCTAAGAGATACATCTCATACAAAATAGATGAGAAAACAAAAATAAACTAGTATATACATCTGTCCTATTTTTCAGTAAGTGGTTTCAAAGCCCCACCTCACAGTAAAAATACGTCTAACTCCCTGTCTAGGCTATTTCCTGCTGGTGAGAATGACCCACAGGAAGTCTTGTGGTGCAGTGGTAGCAGTTGGGCCAGAAACTCGGGGTTCATGTCTCACAGTCAGAATTCATGGCCAGAGAGGTACATTCATAAAATGGCTTGTAAATTCTTCCCAACATACACCAATGGCAGGCGGTAAGAGTGGGAGAAGTTCCTAATCAGCCACATAACAAAGAAATTGGAGTCTTTATTGTTCATCTGGAGCAAGAGAGAGAGGTGTGTTTGGTGGTTACAGGAAAAAGGGTAAGGGAGCGACTTTGATTATTATTTTTTCGCGGGGTTGTAGTGATTTAAAAGTTTAAGTTTAAACCGGAAGTAGACCGGGCCCGGGGTCACGTGGGCGGACATTTTGTAGTTTTTTAAAGCGCGCGAAGTATAAAAGGGAGGCCGCAGTATACAGCGGGCAGCGTCGGAAGCGGGCAGGGGAGTGAGTGGGAAGCAGAGTGTGAACTGTAAGGGCTTTGGCTCACAGGGCTTGAGTGGGAAGCAGAGTGTGAACTGTAAGGGCTTTGGCTCACAGGGCTTCGGGGTAAGGGCGAGCAGGGGTGAGTTTCAAATCTTAGTTTTATAATTCTTAACTTTTCTCTGTGTGCCTTGTTAAAAAGGGTCAAATATGAGTGTGAGGCCAGTTTGTTGTTCTGGGTGTATGATGTGGGAGGTCCTGGAGACTCCTAGCCTCCCGGACGCCCATATCTGCGCCAGGTGCATTGAGTTGCAGCACCTACAGGACCGGGTAATTGAGCTGGAGCTGGAACTCGATGACCTTCGTCTGATGAGGGAGATTGAGCAGACAATTAATACCAGTTACAGATACATGGTTACACCGGGGCCACGGGAGTCAGACAAGTGGGTAACAGCCAGGAAGGGGAAAGCTCGGGTGATTGAGAGCACCCCGGTGGATGTGCCCCTACACAACAAGTACTCCTGCCTGACAACTGCTGGGGGACAGCCCGCCTGGGGGAAGCAGCAGTGGCCGTGTCTCCAGAGTGGAGGCCAGCCCTGTAACTCAGAGGGCTAAGGAAAAGCAGAGGACGGCAGTGTTGATCGGGGACTCGACAGTAAGGGGGATGGACAGATGTTTTTGCAGAGGCAGGCGGGAGTCTCGGATGGTGGTCTGCCTCCCTGGGGCCGGGATCCAGGATGTCGCTGGGCGAGTCCCAGAAATCCTGAGGTGGGAGGGAGAGGAGCCGGAGGTAGCGGTACATATTGGTACCGCTGATGTGGGTAGGAAGGGGGAAGGGGTCATGAAAAGAGAGTATAGGGAATTAGGGAGACAGCTGAGAAGAAGGAAAGCAAGGGTAGTAATCTCACGATTGCTGCCTGTGCCACGGGAAGGTGAGGACAGAAATGGAATGAGGTGGAGGATGAATGTGTGGCTGAGGGACTGGTGCAGGGGGCAGGGATTCAGGTTCCTGGACCATTGGGACCTCTTCAGGGGCAGGTGTGACCTGTACACAAAAAACGGGTGGCACTTGAATCCCAGGGGGACCAATGTCCTGGCGGGAAGGTTGGCTAAGGCTACTGGGGAGAGTTTAAACTAGATAGGTTGGGGGGAGGGGATCGAGACGAGGTGACTGGGAGCGAGGAAGTTAGCTCACAAACAAAGAAGGGTTATAGACAGTGTAAGAGGGAGGAGGTTAATAACATTTCAACACTTCGGGTCCAGATAAAAGCTGGAATAAGGACACTTTGCCTGAATGCATGAAGCATTCGGAATAAAGTAAATGAGTTGATGGCACAAATCAGCACAAATGGGTATGATCTAGTGGCCATTACAGAAACGTGGTTACAGGGTGACCAGGACTGGGAAATGAATATCCAGGGGTATCAGGCATTTAGGAAGGATAGACAGGATGGAAAAGGTGTTGGGGTAGCTCTGTTAATAAAGGATAATATCAGGGTAGTAGTGAGGGACGACATAGGCTCTAAGGAGCAAAACGTGGAATCAACATGGGTGGAGATAAGGAATAGTAGGGGGAGAAAGACACTAGTAGGCGTGGTCTATAGGCCCCCAAATAATAATGTTGAGGTGGGGAGGGCTATAAACAAACAAATAATGGATGCGTGCAAAAACGGAACGGCAATAATCATGGGGGATTTTAACCTGCATATTGACTGGCTGACTCAAGTTGGACGTGGTGGGATGGAGGAAGAGTTCTTAGAATGCTGTCGGGATAGTTTCCTTGAACAGTATGTTACAGAACCTACGAGGGAACGAGTTATCTTAGATCTGGTAATGTGTAACGAGACAGGTAGAATTAAGGATCTTCTTGTGCAGGACCCTCTTGGGTCGAGTGATCACAGTATGGTCGAATTTCTGATGCAGATGGAGGGGGAGAAAGTAGGATCCCAAACCAATGTCCTCTGCTTGAACAGAGGGGAGTACGATAGGATGAGGGCGGAATTGGCTAGGGTGGACTGGGAGAGCAGACTGGTAGGTAGGACAGCTGAGGAACAATGGAGGATTTTTAAGGAGATCTTTTTCAGTACTCAGCAAAAATATATTCCGGTGATAAAGAAGGACTGTAAGAAAAGGGATAGCCTGCCGTGGATAACGAAGGAAGTAAAGGAGAGTATTAAATTAAAAACTGATGCGTACAGAGTGGCCAAAAATAGTGGAGACTTAGAAGATTGGGAAAGCTTTAAAAAACAACAAAGAATGACTAAGAAAGCGATAAAGAAAGGAAAGATAGATTATGAAACTAAACTAGCTCTAAATATAAAAAATAATAGTAAAAGTTTTTACAAATATATAAAAAGGAATAAAGTGGCTAGAGTGAATGTTGGACCCTTGGAGAACGAGAGGAGGGATTTAATAGTGACAAATGAGGAAATGGCAGAGACTTTAAATAGGTTTTTTGTGTCGGTCTTCATGGTGGAAGACACAAATAGTTTACCGAATATTAACGATCAAGTGTTGGTAGGAGGAGAGGTACTCATTACAATTATTGTTACTAGAGAGGCAGTGCTTGGTAGACTAATGGGACTGAAGGTGGACAAGTCCCCAGGCCCAGATGGAATGCATCCCAGGGTACTGAAAGAAATGTCAGAGGTAATAGCGGATGCGTTAGTGGTTATTTATCAAAATTCACTGGACTCTGGGGTAGTGCCAGCTGATTGGAAAACGGCTACTGTTACGCCGCTGTTTAAAAAAGGAAGTAGACAAAAGGCGGGTAACTACAGGACGGTTAGCTTAACGTCTGTAGTCGGGAAAATGCTGGAATCCATCATTAAAGAAGAAATAGCAGGCCATCTGGATAAGAATGGTTCGATCAAGCAGACGCAGCATGGATTCATGAGAGGAAAGTCGTGTTTGACGAACTTACTGGATTTTTATGAAGATGTGACGAGTGCGGTTGACGGAGGGGAAACGGTAGATGTGATGTTTTTGGATTTCCAAAAGGCATTCGATAAGGTGCCTCACAAAAGGTTGCTGCAGAAGATTGGGGCACACGGAGTTGGGGGTAGGGTGTTAGTGTGGATTGGGGATTGGCTATCCAACAGGAAGCAGAGAGTTGGAATAAATCGGTGCTTTTCTGGTTGGCAGATGGTGACTAGTGGCGTGCCGCAGGGATCGGTACTGGGGCCTCAACTGTTTACTATTTACATAGATGATCTGGAGGAGGGGACTGAGTGTAGGGTAACAAAGTTTGCTGACAACACGAAGATAAGTGGGAAAGTGAATTGCGTGGAGGAAGTGGAAGATCTGCAGAGAGATTTGAATAGGCTGAGTGAGTGGGCGAGGATCTGGCAGATGGAGTATAACGTTGGCAAATGCGAGGTTATTCACTTTGGAAGAAATAATAGCAAATTATTATTTAAATGGAAAAAAATTACAACATGCTACTGTGCAAAGGGACCTGGGGGTCCTTGTGCATGAGTCGCAAAAACTCAGTCTGCAAGTACAACAGGTGATCAAGAAGGCAAATGGCATGTTGGCATTTATCACGAGGGGGATAGAATATAAAAGCGGAGAAGTCTTGCTGCATCTGTACAAGGCATTGGTGAGGCCGCAGCTGGAATACTGTGTGCAGTATTGGTCCCCTTACTTGCGAAAGGATATATTGGCCTTGGAGGGAGTGCAGAGAAGGTTCACCAGGTTGATACCGGAGATGAGGGGTGTAGATTATGAGGAGAGATTGAGCAGATTAGGTTTGTACTCATTGGAGTTTAGAAGGCTGAGGGGTGATCTTATAGAGGCATATAAGATAATGAAGGGGCTGGATAGGGTAGAAGTGGAGAGATTCTTTCCACTTAGAAAGGAAACCAGAACTAGAGGGCACAGCCTCAAAATAAAGGGGGGTCAGTTTAGGACAGAGTTGAGGAGGAACTTCTTCTCTCAGAGGGTGGTGAATCTCTGGAATTCTCTGCCCACTGAAGTGGTGGAGGCTACCTCGTTGAATATGTTTAAGTCACAGATATATGGATTTCTGATCGGTAGGGGAATTAAGGGTTATGGGGATCAGGCGGGTAAGTGGAACTGATTCACTTCAGATCAGCCATGATCTTACTGAATGGCGGGGCAGGCTCGAGAGCCTAGATGGCCTACTCCTGCTCCTGTTTCTTATGTTCTTATGTTCTTATCACTATCCATAGCTCCAAGCTGCAACATGCATGTAAAAACGTGTGTTGTCACAGCAACATGGACTCCTCGGGAAGCGGGGGGGTGGGGGGGGTCAGTGGATGGGTGGCAAATATGAATCAAACTGATGCCAACAGCATGAGGTTTGATCCCTGTTCCAGCTGGGGTGGATTCAGGACCTGCCTCCTTGCCCTATCTGTGATTGAGATCATGGCGCTGTGGGACAGATCTACCTCAGGACAGAGAACTCGAGAAGAAGTATGACATATGAAATATAAATGTTAAATGTTCACCATAAGCGCCAATCAAGACAGCACACAGCAAAACAATATGCTGTTGTGACTCCAGCTGAGGGAAAATTGGACTGAATGATTTGGTTTCTTCTTGATGTCAAAAAAATGCCAATGAACAAAATATATTCTTCTCATAATCAGGCAGGGAACACAGAGGAGAATGATAGAAAACTTAGATGGCCAAGCCTACCCGTTGCCTCACCAGGATATTCCTACCCCAGCCAGGACTACCAAAGGCTGCAACTTTCCGTCCATTGTAAACCCCTCAATGCCCCAATTACTGCTGCTTTTCAGGGCTGTCAAATGGAAAGAGGCAATAGGCCACAGGGAGTGGCACTATAGTCCTAAATGCAGAGAGAATGCTATGAAATGGCCTCCTCTTTCTACAAACACTTAACAACTGAGGGTTTGGTCTTGGCAAAGCCCAAAGAGGAGAATTCACTCCCTCGGTTGGAGTCCCATTTGCTAAGTACAGGAGACCAAGCATCTCTAGAGTTTATTCCCAAATTCAAAAAAATCACAAAAGGTTTTATAGAAGTGTTTAAATCTCCGAGAATTAACACAGGGACCTAGAAGCATATAAGTATTATCAGTTTGCTCCCAGTTTACATGGAACATTCACAAAAAGGTTAGGTCCTTTGTCTATCAAGTAGCATCTGAGATGTGAGCAGTGCCCACCATCACTTGCTGCTAATTATGAGGCAAGGTAAACCTAGTGCCAACAACCCCTCCCCACAGCATATCTGGAGGTTTCTTTACAATCTGATAAGACCCATTCACTTTGGTTTAAAAATGTCCTATTTGAACATACCTCACTCAGAAACACAAACATAGCTTTAAACATTCCAAGGATGTTGGAATCAGCTTCACTGTTTTCAAGCACAATCTAATGTGCTCAGCATCACATTCCTTATCCGTGGTTGCAGTCACTTGTGCTCCGTATTCCACTGCTCAATTCACAAAGATGTCTCTAAACCAACACTGTCTGTTTCATAAAGTTTCCTCTGTACCTCACTGAGTTTTGAGATGCCTCAATGCATCAAGCTGTCCCATCCATCTTAGTTTTCTGAACACTGAAATGCCAGAGTTTTAAAATCTTTGTATAATAAAGCAAATTTTAAAAACCTTAGTCTGAGGCAATCCTACAGTTACACTGCGGCTGATGCAGAATAAATGAATAAATCAAGTTCCCAATAGATTATATTTTGATTTTAATATCAAAGAAAGATAAATTTAAAATATAATTTCAAGACATTAACAAGCAATTGCCATTATAAGGTCTGTCAAATAGTAACAGTGATACTAATCAGCCCATAACAGTAGTTTTGAATTAAAGGATCTTCGTTAACATTCTGTGATCATTACCTTGACTAAGGGAGAGAATTGGTCTCAATGCTTTTTTAATTTAATGTAGGTTACGTAAAACATCTATTGATTCCAACTGTGTTCTCTTTCAATATAATAATTCTGAAGAACAAGGTCATGGTATAATGCATCAACATACGCACAGTACCTTCTGCTAAGGCATCAGCTTTGTAATTACAGAATGTTGCCTGTAAAACCAAGAACAAGGACTCTGATATTAAATTCCAGGTGAAGGGGGCTAACTTTAGGTGGATTTGGCCTTTCAACTTTGCCTGATTTAAAGTAACCAACCAGGCTTCCAATTCTCTAATCTTACCAGTCACAATGTGCCCATTATTTAAATTATCTTCCAGCAAAAGCTTCAAAACCTCAATTGGTAAGAATGTAGACACTCCTAGATTCAGTCCACAACCATTAGTTATAATCGCTGACGCACAATGACCCAGCCACCACACCCTCTGGTCACTCTGTACCAGGACCTCTGGTCAAACTAGTGTCAGAGTGCGACTTCGCCTGTCTACGCACACAGGCTCAGCATTGGATTAGCTTCATATTCCCAATATCCAGGTCACTGTAGACCTTCCCTTAATTCACAATTGGAATCAGTCTTCCTGATTGTGTTTGATCTTTCTCCATTCACTTGAGTAGTGATTACCTGCACTCTGCCCCACTTTGATAGGTTTGTCTCACCATAAATTCCTGGCAGCTTCATGGGATCCTAGTCTGTGAATAACTTCATTATTTTTGTCATTGGCCAACAACACCAATCCCAGTGGGGTACAAAATTACCAGCTTTCAATGTCACCATTCAGGCCCCACAACTCAAGCTGTGGCTGAAAAGATTTTATTCTTTCAAAATGAATGTGTTTGCCTAGAAATCATCACAATTTTAAGGCAATCGTCTGTGTTACCCTGATTTGAAAGGAGTAAGAGTGAAGGGTGGTAGCAGGCTACTCTCTGCAAACACGGCCGATAATAAGCATGAATCCAACTGCAGGCTGAGGAAATTCACAGGTACATGCTACAACTGGAATCATCAAACATATACCACGGCAGGCTCGAAACAGGATTTGACATGTACCACTGGTGGGTGGCCTACAGAATAAACCCCTAAAAGAATTCCTGAATAATTGCTGCCTTCTGCACACTTCATAGTTTTGTCCTGAGGCTTTAGCAATCATATTAATTATAAACAGAGCAAAGCTACACCAAAGTAATCGGGTAAAAATGCCAATAATCATGAAGTAACAGCATGAATGCAGCAACAAAAAGCACGACGCCAGTTCCAGAAATGTCACAGTCACATTTTGTGGAGGCAGAATAATCTGCTATTTAACTGTGGACAAACCACTCATCCTACACTTGGCTCATCAGCTCTCCAAACACCATCTATTGTTATCTTCTACTGTGTTTGCATTAGATTGGGACTGTTACACTCCCTAACAGGTTCCATTTCAGCATGCACTACAACTCACCCGACAGCCTGCATGACAGCGCTGCAGGCACATGCTCCATCATTTTATGTGCATGAGTTTTTAAGGACAGAAATTGAGGGAGGTAGACAATCAGATTGGTAAAATGCACTCCGAGAATGTAAAGTTCTGCACTGGGAGCAGAAAAGTTGAACATTTACTTCAACTTTATTTTAGTAAACAACACAACGGAAGGACTATTATGTTGTCACAGTGTAACCTCGCAAATGTTTTCTACCTAAAGAACCAGTGCAAAATCTGCCAAAAATTGTATTACATCTGGAAATTTTAACATGACATTTAACCTAGAATGTTTTGAATTACTTGGTAATATACCTTGGTTACTGTATTGGAGTTGGAGTGAGGGTGAAGAAAGACATTTTATATGTTTGCAGTATGTGGAAACAAAAAAAATCACAAAAGTCTTAAACCAATACAATGGCCAGTAAATAGGTGCCAAATGTGCACCAGCTGTAGCCATTAGAACATTGCTTACCTGACTGCTGAGAGTGAAGTGTCCTTTTAGGGTACGTTTTACTGCGAGTTCTTTGTACATTCTGATCAGGTCGCGGCAGTTCAATGGATTGGTCTCGGTTTAGTTGAAGTGCAGTCTTACCACTGCTCAGAAATAAATTATTATATTTTTATTACTTTAAATGTATATTTTATACATGCATAACTATATTCATTATCTTTATAATAAATATTTATTATTTCTCGTATGTGAATCATTTTTAATTTACAAAGTGTCACAACGTCCAAATACATGAAATGTGCAATAAACTGCTCATGTTGCCAAAATTAGACTGATTCCCAAACATGTCAAGTGAATAGGATTGTATCAGTGAAATCAATCAGCTGCTCCAATTCTAGGTGTGAATTCCAACTCCTTACTTAACACAATTGTAGTTTGCAGTTGGAGCGGTCTGTCAGGTGGGAACAATGAGCACAGCACCCAATCTCAAAATGAAATATCACAGCATTATAGCTATACTTCTTATTCCAACTACTTTAAATCTTGAATAAAAATGTATACATTTGTCAAATTTAAATGTATATTTTTCCCCAGCCTTCAAATAATAACAAATGCCACTGACAAGATTCTATTTTGTTTCCATGTGTTTGACCGACGAAAGATTCTTTAAATAACATGAAATATATGGAAAGGGAGGTGCATTTTTACAACAAGAAATGCAGTTACTTCTTGAGCCAAGACTAGTCTGGAAAAATAATTATGCATTTACTGCAGGTCATTATTAAATATAATTAATTTAAAAAATGCAGTTCTACTCCTTTTTGAAACTGATCATTAAAACACGAGTTTTATAAAATTATTAGTTTGGAACTGTGTCTTTAACTTAGGGTAACATGAAAGGAGTTACATGAATTGCTCTGATATCTGTCTGACAACAGGCCTGGGTGACATGGCTGTTAAAGATTAAAGGGAGGCCAGGGTTGTTTTGCTAAGAAGAAGCTGTAAGGTGTTAACACCTGGAGACAACGGCAGGAGCATCTGCTTTTATATTTTTTTATACTGTTAGTCTCCAATGTCCAAGGAAGTTGTGGAAAACGTTAGGTTGTAAACACTTATGCTTTAAAATTTCCATTTGATTCCAAGATAGAATCGATTCAGGATCTACCTGGATACAAAGCCCATCTGATTCATGTTGCTATGGAGATGGGCTATCAGAGGAGAACATTTCTAAGGTATTCCTGAAAACTCACAGACATAGGTGGTCTGCCAGGATCCATGAGAGAGAGCATCTGGAGGCTAAAAGTCTCGAAGGTTCACTGCACAGGAATGCAATTGGGAGCTTGCACTTGGATTAAAACAACCAAATTGATGAGGATTTGAAACAAGGCTGGAAGCTTCACTTAGCTTATGCCAGAGAGAAATTCCAGGAAAACCACTCACTGTAAAAGGTGGCTCTGAGGTTAAAAGTTACAAGGCTGAGAGAGAGCAAGTAAATGTGAAGAAGCTAAGAACCACTTTGGACTGGTTCTGGGAAAATTAATATCTACTTAAGGAACAGTGTAAAGTACACCTGTGAAAAGGATTTTTTGGTTGTGTTAGAAGTAAGAAGGGGAGTTCTGTTCTGTAGTTTAAAGTCTAAGCTGCTTACCAAAAGGTGAAATCCTGTGTCATTTTTAAGCTATGAACTGGAAGTTTAAATTTATTTATTTTTAAATTATCGGTCTCTATAAAGATTGTCACATGACAAAGATGTACAAACTTACATTGCTGTGCAATTGAAAATTCAGCTGCTGCATAGAAAATAATGTCTATTAAATCACAGCCAATATGAAGCAACAGCACGTAATTAATTTGACTTGATTCAAAAGGCAAACATTTCAGGCTAATTTTTAAAACTGGGGATTATCCATTTACCGGTTAGCTTTGTCTGCAGCCTCTGAGGATTTAGTCAGCTCAATAAAAATTCAACTTCATGAGGTATGTTATTAAATTTAGCTTTTTTAATAAAGCATCGTGAAACTGGAACTTATTTAAAATGGAGACAGCAGGGTGAGGTGTTTATTAGATAGAACAGGATTGAAAGAAAGATGTAGCATATTATTACTAGAATTCATTAAAAGAAATTGAACTAATCAATTGTCAATGAGGGATGAATAGTTCACAAAGAATAATGTTCTATATTTAATATTTTCCCAATTTGAATGATAAAACCAACAATTATTTCATTGCTATTAAGCAAAAATACCACAATGCTTCCAATGTGCAAATTTACTAAAGTCTTAGTCACTCTTCCTCTTTAACATACAAAGATTACTTCAGAAGAAGAATTGCTCTGTACAATTTTTCTTCCCTTAAGCTAAACCAATTGTTCAGTGAAATCTGATTACCTGTATCGATGTCTGTACCCTAGGGAACCCAGCTTGCTAAGTTTTCGTGTCATAGAATTTGAATACTCATCGGTTTCAGGCAATCTGATTAAAATAAAATAAAATGATTTTACTTAATAGAGAGAAATAGAGCTGATAAAATACAGATCCCCTGAAGTGAGGAATTGGTACTAATACTTTATAAGGTGCAGTTTAAGATAAATACTTTTCATCTCCTCTACAATTGGGAAGAGCATGAAACAAGGACAGGGTCAGGCTCAGCTATTGAAGGACCCAGCAAGTCAATAATCACCAATATGATCACTTGGGCACATGACCTCAAGCCTACACAGTGGCATTCCAGAATAAATCACCACTGTTAGCAGAAAGGCACACTGGGAGAAGGAGAAATGAAGAAACAAAATTGAAGCAAAGAAAAAAATGAATAAGGAATATTCCTCGCTGCAATTTCCATCTTGATGCAGAGATTTAGGGCAGATTTTATTGGTTTCAACGCTATTGGTGCTGTTTTGATCCCAAATTCATGTCGACACCACATGTTCACACTGCTCACATGGTCAATGCCGAGTGGCATTTTATGGAGGTCAGTAGTACAAGCGTTAGGAACTTGCAGTTCTCTCTCAGGATGACAGCATTCATCATTCCATGCCTGCCCTGCTGCCAAAGGCCTGTCAGCCAGTCGTAAGTGCTGCCATGCATGCTGAGGTGGTACAGTCCAAAGCTGGACATTGTAGGCCCAGAACTATTCAAAGTCATCCTGTGGCACCCTCTATAAAATCCCCCATTGAAAGTCAGCAGCTGTCCACCAGCCAAGCTGCAGTCACTGGGATAGCACTGCATAGGAGCACTAGTCATGATGTGGAGATGCCGCCGTTGGACTGGGGTAAACACAGTAAGAGTTTTAACAACACCAGGTTAAAGTCCAACAGGTTTATTTGGTAGCAAATACCATTAGCTTTCGGAGCGCTGCTCCTTCGTCAGATGGAGTGGAAAGGAAAGCACTAGGCCAGGCAAAGGTACTTGATTCTTGAAGATCTATTTTCTGATCTTGGCCACGTATACGAGGTTACAAAACTTCCTGCACTGGATCCAGGTCCTTGGGCAGGACTGCTTGCATTGATAGTGCTGGCTATCTGCTCACATTGTCTTCTCAGTGTCAGTCTAGAGGGCCTCCTGATCCTGTGTGGATAATGGATCTAATTTCTCATGTTCACTTCATGCACCAAAGTCTCCAATAGTGTATCAGAGAACCTTAGATCATGCTCCCAATCCTGTTGTGCTATTTTTGCTTTTCTTCCTAGTTAGAGACTCATCAACAACAATTCTAGCACTGCTGCAACCAGAATACACCTTTCCCTTTAAGAGATGCAGGCTGGTTTTAAGTGGTGCTAAACTTACACAAATGTCTGCCACCGCTGAGGTTAGCATACATTTAGTGCTGATTTGCGTATTTGCAGCATCGCAGTGAACGGGACCAATATCAGGCCTTAACCAATCTTCCACCATGGTCTGCAAAAATCTGCAATGTACCAGATAGATTCAGGTTGCAATGGGGAAAGCAATGCGGGTTTTGGGTTTGGACTTAGTTATGCTTGATTCCCATTGCACCATGTTCCTTCAGTCATTGCATATGCATGTTTCTTGAATCCATTCTCTTTCCAGATAATATCGGAAAACAAATGATTTGATTCACCTGCATGAAGTATATCTGGTGGAAGTAGCTCCACTAAAGCTTAAAGGCCAGTATCCTCATAACAGATAATCCCAAAGATGGTTGGCTACTCAGAAAATATTTTCATTTATCCCTGTTGCCTCTGTTCTTTTGTGGCTCGCCTCAATTGCAAATTTCTCATTGCAGTCTTAGTCCAAACATGGTAAAAAGAGCTGAACTCAAGAGGTGAGGTGACAGTGACAGTCTAAGAATAAGGGGTAAGCCATTCAGGACTGAGATGAGGAAGAACTTCTTCACTCAGAGAGTTGTGAACCTGTGGAATTCTCTACCACAGAAAGCTGTTGGGGCCAGTTTGTTAGATGTGTTCTAGAGGGAGCTGGACATGGCCCTTGCAGCTAAAGGGATCAAGGGGTATGGAGAGAAAGTGGGAGTGGGATACTGAAAGTGCTTGATCAGCCATGATCAAATTGAATGGTGGTGCAGGCTCAAAGGGCTGAATGGCCTACTCCTGCACCTATTATCTATGTTTCAATGTTCCAAACCTGGTGCGACACGGTAGCGCAGTGGTTAGCACTGCTGCTTCACAGCTCCAGGGACCTGGGTTCGATTCCCGGCTTGGGTCACTGTCTGTGTGGAGTTTGCACATTCTCCTCGTGTCTGCGTGGGTTTCCTCCGGGTGCTCCGGTTTCCTCCCACAGTCCAAAGATGTGCGGGTTAGGTTGATTGGCCATGCTAAAATTACCCTTAGTGTCCTGAGATGTGTAGGTTAGAGGGATTAGTGGGTAAATATGTCGGGATATGGGGGTAGGGCCTGGGTGGGATTGTGGTCGGTGCAGACTCGATGGGCCGAATGGCCTCTTTATGTGCTGTAGGGATTCTAAGATTCTAAGAGATCCTTGACATCCAGACAGCATTTGACTAAGTATGGCATCATTGAGCCCGAGCAAAACTGAGGGTGAATGCGAATCAGGGGGAATAACCTTCACATGTTGGAGTTATACCTAGCACAAAAGAAGATGGTTGCGGCTGTCAGATGTCAATCATCTTAGTCTTAGGATATCACTGCAGGAGTTCCCCAGGATAGTGCCCTAGGCCCACTCATTTTCAGCTGATGTTCTTTCCATCATGTCAGAAGTGGGATGTTTGATGCTGATTCAGCATTCACAGAATCATAGAATCCTACAGTGCAGAAAGAGACCATTCGGCCCATTGAGTTTGCACCAACCACAATCCCACCCAAGCCCTACCTCCATAACTCCATGCATTTACCCCGCTAGTCCCCCTACCACTAAGGGACAATTTAGCATGGCCAATCCACCTAACCCGCACATCTTTGGACTGTGGGAGGAAACTGGAGCACCCGAAGGAAATCCATGCAGACGTGGGGAGAATGTGCAAACTCGATTACAAGAGAGGAAGTGTTAGGTTTTTTAGGGAACATTAAAACTGACAAAGCCCCAGGGCCTGATGGCATCTATCCTCGACTGCTCAGGGAGACGAGAGGTGAAATTGCTGGGCCTCTGACGGAAATCTTTGTCGCTTCTTTGGACACGGGTGAGGTCCCTGAGGATTGGAGGATAGCGAATGTGGTCCCGTTGTTTAAGAAGGGTACCAGGGATAACCCAGGAAATTATAGGCCGGTGAGCTTGACGTCCGTGGTAGGGAAGTTGCTGGAGAGGATTCTTAGAGACAGGATGTATGTGCATTTAGAACGAAACAATCTCATTAGTGACAGACAGCATGGTTTTGTAAGAGGGAGGTCGTGCCTTACAAATTTGGTGGAGTTTTTTGAGGAAGTGACAAAAACGGTCGATGAAGGAAGGGCCGTGGATGTCGTCTATATGGATTTCAGTAAGGCATTTGACAAAGTCCCACATGGCAGGTTGGTTAAGAAGGTTAAGGCTCATGGGATACAAGGAGAAGTGGCTAGATGGGTGGAGAACTGGCTTGGCCATAGGAGACAGAGGGTAGTGGTCGAAGGGTCTTTTTCCGGCTGGAGGTCTGTGACCAGTGGTGTTCCGCAGGGCTCTGTACTGGGACCTCTGCTATTTGTGATATATATAAATGATTTGGAAGAAGGTGTAACTGGTGTTATCAGCAAGTTTGCGGATGACACGAAGATGGCTGGAATTGCGGAAAGCGAAGAGCATTGTCGGGCAATACAGCAGGATATAGATAGGCTGGAAAATTGGACGGAGAGGTGGCAGATGGAGTTTAATCCGGATAAATGCGAAGTGATGCATTTTGGAAGAAATAATGTAGGGAGGAGTTATACAATAAATGGGAGAGTCATCAGGAGTATAGAAACACAGAGGGACCTAGGTGTGCAAGTCCACAAATCCTTGAAGGTGGCAACACAGGTGGAGAAGGTGGTGAAGAAGGCATATGGTATGCTTGCCTTTATAGGACGGGGTATAGAGTATAAAAGCTGGAGTCTGATGATGCAGCTGTATAGAACGCTGGTTAGGCCACATTTGGAGTACTGTGTCCAGTTCTGGTCGCCGCTCTACCAGAAGGACGTGGAGGCATTGGAGAGAGTGCAGAGAAGGTTTACCAGGATGTTGCCTGGTATGGAGGGTCTTAGCTATGAGGAGAGATTGGGTAGACTGGGGTTGTTCTCCTTGGAAAGGCGGAGAATGAGGGGAGATCTAATAGAGGTATACAAGATTATGAAGGGTATAGATAGGGTGAACAGTGGGAAGCTTTTTCCCAGGTCGGAGGTGACGATCACGAGGGGTCACGGGCTCAAGCTGAGAGGGGCGAAGTATAACTCAGACATCAGAGGGACGTTTTTTACACAGAGGGTGGTGGGGGCCTGGAATGCGCTGCCAAGTAGGGTGGTGGAGGCAGGCACGCTGACATCGTTTAAGACTTACCTGGATAGTCACATGAGCAGCCTGGGAATGGAGGGATACAAACGATTGGTCTAGTTGGACCAAGGAGCGGCACAGGCTTGGAGGGCCGAAGGGCCTGTTTCCTGTGCTGTACTGTTCTTTGTTCTTTGTTCCACACGTGACCCAAGCCGGGAATCAAACCCGGATCTCTGGTGCTGTGAGGCAGCAGTGCTAACCACTGTGCCACCGTGCCGCCCTGACAAGTTATTCACAATTCCTCAGATACTGAAGCAGTCTGTGTGCATATGCAGCAAGACCAGGTCAACATTCAGGCTTGGGCTGATAAGTGGCAAGTAACAATCATGTCACATAAGTGGCAAGCAATAAACATCTCCAACAAGAGGAAATCCAATATTTCCCCATGACAATCAATGGCATTACTGTCACTGATTCCAACTCATTCAACATTCTGGGGGTTACCATTGACCAGAAATTGGATTAGGCTAGCAATATAAATACTGTGGCTATGAGTGCAGGTCAGAGGCTGGTACAGTAAGTAACTCACTTCCTGACTCCCCAAAACCTGCCCACCATCTACAAAATAGAAGTCATGAGTGTGATGGAATACTCTCCACTTGCCTGGATGAGTGCAGTTCCAACAACACTCAACAAGCTCAACACCATCCAGGACAAAATCCACCATCTTAAACATTCACTTCTTCCATCATTGATGCACAATGACAGCAATGTGCACCATCTACAAGATGCACTGCAGCAACTTATCAAGGCTCCTTCGACAACACTTGCCAAATGTGCAACCTCTTATTACCTCGGAGGACACAGGTAGCAGATGCATGGGAATACCATCACCTGCAGCTTTCCCTCCAAGCCACACATGATCCTGACTTGGAAATACATTGCAGTTCCTTCACTGTCGCTGGGTCAGAATCCTGGAACTCCCTTCCTAACAGTATTGTGGATGTACCTAAACCACACAGACTGCAACGGTTCAACAGCTGGTTCACCACCACTTTCTTAAGAACAATTAAGAATGGGCAATAAATGCTAGTCTAACCACTTACACCTTCATCCCATGACCAAATAAATAAAATTAAAATTCCTCCCGTGACACCACCTTTAAGGTGATTGAGGTGCGACACTGCTGGTGCACGTGACTGTCCTGGGATGTCTGAGCACTTACAGCTTCAGATTTTTTTGAAAATTAAATGTTAAATTAACAAAGTAAAAAAAAATTAATTTAATCAGAAGTTAAGCAGATAAAATTAATTCTTTAGCTGCACTTCTACAGTTTTAGAGCCCATTCTCTCAGGGAGGCAACTCAAATCTGACACACTATAGGCAAAAGCACTTAAGGCAAACCTATGGAAAAAGATTGATCCCATTGGATCATGAGCCCAGACGGGCAGGTGTTCCACTGTTCAAGATTCTCCAAACACTTTTAATGGAAAATTATGCGTTTGATAAGATCCCCCATGGTCGGCTTATGATGAAAGTAAGGAGGTGTGGGATAGAGGGAAAGTTGGCCGATTGGATAGGTAACTGGCTATCTGATCGAAGACAGAGGGTGGTGGTGGATGGAAAATTTTCGGACTGGAGGCAGGTAGCTAGCGGAGTGCCACAGGGATCAGTGCTTGGTCCTCTGCTCTTTGTGATTTTTATTAATGACTTAGAGGAGGGGGCTGAAGGGTGGATCAGTAAATTTGCTGATGACACCAAGATTGGTGGAGTAGTGGATGAGGTGGAGGGCTGTTGTAGGCTGCAAAGAGACATAGATAGGATGCAAAGCTGGGCTGAAAAATGGCAAATGGAGTTTAACCCTGATAAATGTGAGGGGATTCATTTTGGTAGGACAAATTTAAATGTGGATTACAGGGTCAAAGGTAGGGTTCTGAAGACTGTGGAGGAACAGAGAGATCTTGGGGACCATATCCACAGATCTCTAAAGGTTACCACTCAAGTGGATAGAGCTGTGAAGAAGGCATATAGTGTGTTAGCTTTTATTAACAGGGGGTTGGAGTTTAAGAGCCGTGGGGTTATGCTGCAACTGTACAGGACCTTGGTGAGACCACATTTGGAATATTGTGTGCAGTTCTGGTCACCTCACTATAAGAAGGATGTGGAAGCGCTGGAAAGAGTGCAGAGGAGATTTACCAGGATGCTGCCTGGTTTGGAGGGTAGGTCTTATGAGGAAAGGTTGAGGGAGCTAGGGCTGTTCTCTCTGGAGAGGAGGAGGCTGAGGGGAGACTTAATAGAGGTTTATAAAATGATGAAGGGGATAGATAGAGTGAACGTTCAAAGACTATTTCCTCGGGTGGATGGAGCAATTACAAGGGGGCATAACTATAGGGTTCATGGTGGGAGATATAGGAAGGATATCAGAGGTAGGTTCTTTACGCAGAGAGTGGTTGGGGTGTCTGCAGTGATAGTGGAGTCAGACACTTTAGGAACATTTAAGCGGTTATTGGATAGGCACATGGAGCACACCAGGATGATAGGGAGTGGGATAGCTTGATCTTGGTTTCAGATAAAGCTCGGCACAACATCGTGGGCCGGAGGGCCTGTTCTGCAATGGAGCTACGACGAGAGAGACCAGGCACTACACTGTGGTGTAGAGGATCACAGTTAATATTGCTGCTGTAACTATAGTGTCAGTATCCTGAAATACAAACATATTTCACGCTTGATGCAATGTCCTCGGATAGCTAAAACCTGTATTGAACAATGTAAATCTCCCAAGTCATCCACTTACCAGTGAGTTAAAAGGATGGAGAAAAGGCAAATAAATCCATGTTACACTTCACATATCCCTTGCATTATGTATGTAAAGTATTTGAATAAAACAGTGATGGAATTGTATGGCTAATTGCAGTCTCTGCACAGTGCTAGGCTATATTTCCCTTTTGTGGAGCATAGAAATATTTTATTAGCAAAATGCAAGTCCTGGTATAAATTTACACTACACTAGTTCACCGGAATTCTACTGCCTTGTCCACCATGGATTCGGAGTGGGCAAGGAGCAGACAATGGAAATGTCTGTTGATCTTGGGTGGGAATTTCCGGTCTCGTTCGAGCGAGACTGTAAAATCCCACCCATTGTTTTGAATAATTTTTTAACAAAGGTTATAATTTAGGTAAAAGTGAACAACTGCTTGAGTATCATCAAAGGGTCACAGGGATGATTTGCCTGCAGCAAATAAGACCTATTAGTGTTTTGATTATTATTCAGATCTAATAATGAAATATAATGGCACATACCTGAAAAATGTATGATATTCCACACAGCATCTCCATAGATGCTTACAGGCTGCTTTGTTGGGTACCTCAAAGAAGTATGATGTTTCAGTGCACTTCAAATAAAAAAGTACATAGTAAGATGAAATTTATTTTACCTTTGTGTTTAACTACCATACAATTAATGCAATGAAAAAAGACACCCATTCCATAAATAAATGTGACGTGGAGTTGCTGGCAATGGATTGGGGTAGGCACAGTTAGTCATCTCACAACACCAGGTTAAAGTCCAACAGATTTATTTGGTAGCACGAGCTTTTGGAGCACTGCTCCTTCATCAGGTAAATAAACGTAACATTCAAATGCTGCCAGTAAGCAGTAATAAATTAAAATAATAGCTGTTTTCTATGTGATTATGGGGCTTGACTGGCTTTTGGATGGGCCACATTTTGGAATAGACTGCAGCAGAACTACAGATAACTTAGTAGTGGGTGAGGGGAGGGAGATCACAGAGAGATGGGTTCTGATACCTGGAAATAAGGGTTTCCTGCACATCCTGCCAAACTTAATGGCAGGATAACTTTTCCACCTTTTCAACATGTTTCCTGCCTGACAATCAACCAGTTTGACAGGATGGAAAAGAAGCTCAGGGATGACATGGGAGATGGGGATCATACACCATTGGAGCGCTGGAACACTATGGTGGGGGTTGGACATCGGAAAGGGAATTTGGACATCACAGTGGTATCATCATGTGAAGGTAAGTTTGCTGAATAATATAGAATAATAGAAACCCTACAGTGCAGAAAGAGGCCATTGGGCCTATCGAGTCCGCACTGACCACAATCCCACATCCCTACATATTTACCCACTAATCCCTCTAACCTACGCCCCTCAGGACACTAAGGGGCAATTTTAGCATGGCCAATCAACCTAACCCGCACATCTTTGGACTGTGGGAGGAAACCGGAGCACCCGGAGGAAACCCGCGCAGACACGAGGAGAATGTGCAAACTCCACACAGTGACCCAAGCCGAGAATCGAACCCAGGTCCCTGGAGCTGTGAAGCAGCAGCGTCAACCACTGTGCTACCGTGCTGGATCTGGGAAAAACACTCCTGTTCCTCTTGCCCACAAGCCGTGAAACAGTGGCATGGTGGCACAGTGGTTAGCACTGCTGTCTCACAGTGCCAGGGACCCAGTTCGATTCCCACCTTGGGTGACAGTCTGAGTGGAGTTTGCACGTTTGCGTGTGTTTCCTCCGGGTGCTCCGGTTTCTCCCACAGTCCAAAAGATGTGTGGGTTAGGTTGATTGGCCATGCTAAATTGCTTCTTCATGTCAGAGGGATTAGCAAGGTAAATATGTGGGGTAGGATTTTTGTCAGTGCAGGCAGATGGGTCGAGTGGCCTCCTTCTGTTCTTTAGGGATTCCAAGATTCTATGAACTCACAGATTCAGCTCCTCTCATCTTTTACCTGATAGGCTTCCCAAGGCCCAAGAATCCCAACCCCCTTCAGCTGTAAATAAAAATTAAGTTAAAACGGAAACACAGTGCTGCTTCAATCTCCTGAGAGTGGGTTGGACACCCAACCTGACTTGTCTCCATTAAAACCAGAATTGAGTTGGTTGGGGTCAGGTTTGGATGGGCCACCTCCAACCTGCTCATCCATACGGGTTAAAATTTCCCTTGCTGTGTGAAGTGGTCATAGATTTACCAAAGATTGGAAAGGAGATGATATTGATTATTTAATATGAAATTGGGCCTAAACCATTCTATTAAATTTGCCACATTTTTATTTGCTTGATAGAATGAAAAGCAGTTAGTGATGCAATCTGAACAGGCATGGAATAAAAACATAGTCAAGACTTCAGTGCATTTAACAAAAAAAACCCTTAAATGTTTAGAATACTCAAAATTCCAACACTTTAACCTTGAGCCTAAGAACGGAATTTTTAAGATAGCAGAATGAAGTATTATTTTACAACACAGTTTGACGGATGGATGTGGTTGCACTTTGCTGATTTTGAATAAAGGAGAATTCGGTACAATCAAGGTTTTACTTCAGTGGCTGGTCTGAAAACAAAGCTGTTTCTGAGTAATCATTTGCAGTTCAATGAAAAACATGATGGTTCACTGTGCTGGATTGAAAGGTATGCTCAAGAACTAAAGGTGGTTTTTTGCCAGGGTCATTCACTATGACATTCTATATGGCAAATTAAGTTCATCAGACAGATTTATTTTTCACAGGCAGTAAGCATTCATAAGCTTTGCATAAAATTTATTTTTTTGAACTCATCATATATTATATCTTTTCTCTTCAGATGACAAAGGATTTATTGTAAACTTGCCGCATTTTCTATTTTTCTTGCAATTATTTTATTTTCCCCTCAGTTATATATTATAAAATTATTGCACTTAATTTTTACATGTACTCATGTTACATAGTGTATATATATATAGTATCAATGATAAAATACAATGATCATATTCCCATAAACATATTTGATATTTAAACATTATACCTCCAGGTCTTTCAGGTTCAGTGAATGCATTATTAACAAAAGATCACTGAAACTTTAACTCAAAATTGATAAAGTTGCAACACCAGTAATTGATTACTGTCCACTGACAGATTAATCGTACATATACACTGACTTCATGGTCTTTATCTGACTTGTGACATTTTATGAACTTGAATGGAAATTAATTAAAGCTCCTATTGCTGTCTTATCTTCCCAATCAACAAGTTGTCTTAATTATCCAAAATCAGGAACAATACAGGAGAGTCAGTGGCCCAGGATATGCACAGGCTTGGTACTATAAATCAGCGCTTTCAATTAACATTTTTGGCCGACAGCAGTAAGTTTGTTTCATCTTAAACTTCTGCTGGTTGCTAATGGTGATAACCATTCCTCATCTATTTGTACAACGATTAGCATTACTTTGGTTCAGCATACAGCCTTCTTGGTTAATAATGAATAGATAGTTTTCTTAGTAAATACATTCTAGGATTGAAATGTGAACTGATAGGAAGCATTGTTGGAATTCTAGGAATAAAATGATGTTGAAAGATAGACAATTTTCTCAATACATTTAAGGAAGGTGTAGAGGCACATTCTTTATGTTTTATATTCAATGAGCCTGAAACCTTCAAACCAACACTCTATCCATGCAATGGCCTGACTACCTTTGTTCCCCATGTACCAATTTTCTTCCCTTGCTTAATACACTTCAAATAATCTTTCTTAGCGCAATAACTTGACTATACACCACCTAAACTGGCCAATGTTTCCATAAGTCTGTTCACATAACAAAGAACAAAGAAAATTACAGCACCGGAATAGGCCCTTCAGCCCTCCAAGCCTGCACCGACCATGCTGCCGGACTGAACTAAAACCCCCTATCCTTCCGGGGACCATTTTCCTCTATTTCCATCCTATTCATGTATTTGTCAAGACACCCCTTAAAAGTCACTATCGTATCTGCTTCCACTACTTCTCCCAGCAACGAGTTCCAGGTACCCACCACCCTCTGTGTAAAAAACTTTGATGTAGCTTCCTCAAACTTTTCTCACTCTTGGGCAGTCACATTTTAAGAATGATTTGAAGCTCTGGCTAGGTCACAATGGATAAGGAGGAGGTTTCAGAATTAAATGAACTCAGACAATAGTAAGCATCTGCTAATATTGAATCTCAAGCTCTAATTGTTAGAGGCGTGAAGGAAGCTACTGATTTGGTCTGAATTTTGACAATTCCTACTGACAATATGAATTAATAGCTATTTAAAGGTTTGCCATCACAGCAATGTCGATGACTTTGTTCACTATAATTCTTGATCATCAAGTGCGCTAAATAATAAACTTCCGCAATTCCTCCTGCTCATGTCTTAAGGGAGGACACAAGAAACATTTGGGTCAATTTGTGACAAGCAACGGAAATATTCAAATCAACAAACGTGAGTTTTGATCTTTCCCCTTCTCTCAAACAACTAGAGAAAACTGGTTCCCATTCCCATATCTGAGGAAGATGCATGAATTTGAGGCCCTAAGCTCTGGAATTCCTGCCAAAACCTTTTTACCCCTTAAGCTGTACCTTAAAACATATCTCCTTGACCAAGCTTTGATCATCTGTCATCTCTTACATGGCACTGTGTCAAAATGGCCCAGGACTTTCAATTTCCAGATGGTCATACCCAGGAAATACCCAAGCTGCGCTGGGTGACAACTTCAGATGTCGTCACCACACATTGACTACGTATTAACTGCATGGGAAGCCTGGACTTTAGAGTCATAGAGTCATAGAGGTTTACAGCATGGAAACAGGCCCTTCGGCCCAACTTGTCCATGTCGCCCTTTTTTTTTAAAAACCCCTGCATTTGGCCCATATCCCTCGATACCCATCGTACCCATGTAACTATCTAAATGCTTTTTAAGAGATAAAATTGTACCCGCCTCTACTACTCCCTCTGGCACTCACCATCCTCTGTGTGAAACAATTGCCCCTCTGGACACTTTTGTATCTCTCCCCTCTCACCTTAAACCTATGCCCTTTAGTTTTAGACTCCCCTACCTTTGGGAAAAGATATTGACTGTCTCGCTGATCTGTGCCCCCATTATTTTATAGACCTCTATAAGATCACCCCTCAGCCTCCTACGCTCCAGAGAAAAAAGTCCCTGTCTATTCAGCCTCTCCTTATAACTCAATCCATCAAGTCCCGGTAGCATCCTGGTAAATCTTTTCTGCACTCTTTCTAGTTTAATAATATCCTTTCTATAATAGGGTGACCAGAATTGCACACAGTATTCCAAGTGCGGCCTCACCAATGTCTTGTACAACTTTAACAAGACGTCCCAACTCCTGTATTCAATGTTCTGACCGATGAGACCAAGCATGCTGAATGCCTTCTTCACCACTCTGTCCACCTGTGACTCCACTTTCAAGGAGCTATGAACATTGTACCCCGAGATCTCTTTGTTCTGTAACTCTCCCCAATGCCCTACCATTAACTGAGTAAAGTCCTGCCCTGGTTCAATCTACCAAAATGCATCACCTCGCATCTGTCTAAATTAAACTCCATCTGCCATTTGTCAGCCCACTGACCCAATTGATCAAGATCCCGTTGCAATTGGAGATAACTTTCTACACTGTCCACTATGCCACCAATCTTGGTGACATCTGCAAACTTACTAACCATGCCCCCTATATTCTCATCCAAATCATTAATATAAATGAGAAATAACAGTGAACCCAACACCGATCCCTGAGGCACACCGCTGGGCACAGGCCTCCAGATTGAAAAACAACTCTCTACAACCACCCTCTGGCTTCCGTCAAGAAGCCAATTTTGTCTCCATTTAGATACCTCACCCTGGATCCCGTGAGATTTAACTTTATGCAACACTCTACCATGCGGTACCTTGTCAAAGGCCTTGCTAAAGTCCATGTAGACAACATCAATTGCACTGCCCTCATCTACCTTCTTGGTTACCCCTTCAAAAAACTCAATTAAATTTGTGAGACATGATTTTCCATATATAATAACATATATCTATAAAAATCCAGTGTTAATGTTCCCTGCATAGTTTTGGAAACAGGGACTTGCATTCTACTGTCTTAGATAAGCAATACCCTTATTTCTGGAACCCTCCAGAACTCTGAGTTAGAGTTGGAAATTTCCAACTCTTATCAGAATGCCTAGAATCATAGAATCCCTACAGTGCAGAAGGAGGCCATTTGGCCCATCGAGTCTGCACCGACCACAATCCTACCCAGGCCCCACTCCCGTAACCCCACATATTTACCCTAGCTAATCCCCCTGGCACTAGGGTCAGTTTAGCATGGCCAATCAGCCTAACCCGCACATCTATGTACTGTGGGAGGAAACCAGAGCACCTGGAGGAAACCCACGCAGACGCAGGGAGAATGTGCAAACTCCACACAGGAAAAGTTAGAGGGTCTAAAACCAGTTCCAGCTCCTAGGTAACTAAATGACTGACCCCCACACTGGACCCCACCACCAACCACTCAACTACCTCCCTGACCACCCACGCGGCGCCCGCCCCAACATCTACCATCCCACCCGCCCAACTGCCTCTCTCGATACCTCGACCCCAACCAGAATAGCCCCTGACCATCCAATTGCCCTCCCGGACCCCCTGACTGCCTCCTCCTCCTAACCCATTTATTCCCCCCAAACACCCATCAACCTGCTACCCTACCTTCTCACCCACCCACCTTCAAACCTACCTCCTCACCCACTTACCTACCACCCGACCTGCTCAGCCACCCACCTGCCACCCTACACCTTCACTCACCCACCTACTGCCCTAACGTTTCACCTTGTCTCCTGCCACCTGAGCTCCTCAACTCCCACTTACTACCAACCCACTCTCTCATCCACGAACTGCCGTCCCAATCCCTCCACCTACTCACCTGCCACCCTGCTCTCTCACCCACTTACTTTACATATTTACCTTCTGAAAGTGGCTTCAAAACCTTTGAATTCTCTACTTACAGGAATATGGCAGCTAATGTTATAAAAAGGGGGCATAGCTTTGCTTCCTCTTCTGGCCCTGAGCTACAAAAAAGGACAGATATGCTCCACATTTCTGAGGAGGCCCAGTTTGGAAATCTGGCTCAGAAATGCAGAGCTCCACCTGAGTGCAAAAAATAGGAGCAGAGTAGCAATCTGACGGTGACTGTCACTCTTCGGAAGGTTTGGTTCAAATCTGTTTACATAAATCACTCCTTTATATGCTTTAATGATTAAAGGTGCTACATAAATGTAAGTTATTGTTGCAATGGGTTCATTCAGTCACTGGAACAACAGACACGAGCTATAATTTTAATAGAATCCCTACAGTGCAGAAGGAGGCCATTCGACCCATTGAATCTGCACTGACCCTCTGAGAGAGCATCTTACCCAGGCCCTATCCCTCTCTTCTTCTGATTTACAAACTGTAGATGGAGTCATTTGGTAGATTTGATTCTTTTGTTTTGTTGTTCCCCAAGGAGATCATAACTCTAAAAATATTTTTAAATGATTGTTTAAAATATGTAAGTCATGAACTGAACCAGAGAAGAGGCAATAATGTCCAGTTCATTATTATTGTAGTGATTATCCTTCAGTGAAGCAGTTCTGATTGTGGGCAGGGAGCCTGGAAAGCAAAGGCTGAACTGAGAAGGGGTGGTGGGAGGGGAGGGAGTAACAGAGGCCACAATATGTGCCGGGGAGGTGGGGCAGGGGGGCAGTCCTGGAACAGAACCCAGCGGGGTGGGGAGGGAGGGGTATAGGCCACAGTGGGGACAGGCCACAGCAGGGTACAGGGGTCAGGCTGCAGCAGTGGGGACATAACAAGGCCACAACAGAGTTGAGGGTGGTGGGGAGCTGGAACAATGCACACAACAGGAAGGTGGGAATAGAGGACTCGGAGGACTTTTGGCACAAGAATCAGATTGGGGGCAAGATTCTCCGACCTCCCAGCCACGTGTTTCCTGCTGGCGGGAGGTAGCACGTTGTTTGCGCGCAGTGGAATTTTCTGGTCCCACCGCTGTCAATGGGAATTCCAATTGATGTCACCCCATGCCGGTGGGGGTGTGCTGCCAGCGGGACCGGAGAATCCCACCAGTGTGAACGGCCGGAGAATTCCGGCCCTGGTCTCTAGTGTACAATGATTTTAGGTCCATAAGAAGTTGCGACCAGTATTACATCACAGGACCTGTGGGTGGGATTTTACGGCCTTGCTTGATCCGGGACAGGAAAATTCCGCCCGAGGTCAATGGACCTTCCCATTGTCTGGTCCTCGCCGCTCCGTTTCCTGTGGCAGGTGGGGCAGTAGAATTCTGGCACGAGTCAAACCCACATAATTTACTCACCAGTTTTTCTCACTTAATAAACACAACATCACTTCTATTTTATGTAAACATCTTTAATATGTACATATTTCTGAAAATTTGTGTTCTTGATTTTTCAGCAAACTATGCAATTGAACATGTTTGAATAATACAATCGTAGTGAAATCATTAACAACTATTCTGTCTGGTAAAACTGTTTGACCTTCCTGTTTTTGATATATACTATAACAGTTTCATTAACACATCCACGTATATGTATCGATAATGCTTGTCTAGGAGTGATCTTATAGAGGTCTATAAAACAATGAGGGGCATAGATCAGCTAAATAGTCAACAAAGGTAGAGGAGTCTAAAACTAGAGGGCATAGGTTTAAGGTGAGAGGGGAGAGATACAAAAAGGGCCCAGAGGGGCACTTTTTTCACACACAGGGTGGTGAGTGTCTGGAACAAGCTGCCAGAGGTAGTAGTGGAGGCGGGTACAATTTTGTCTTTTAAAAAGCATTTAGACAGTTACATGGGTAAGATAGGTATAGAGGGATATGGGCCAAATGTAGGCAATTGGGACGAGCTCAGTGGTTTAAAAAAAAAAGCCAGCATGGACAAGTTGGGCCGAAGGGCCTGTTTCCATATCGTAAACTTCTATGAACCTACTGATCTTAACCAGTGGCTTATTTCCTTTCATAGGAAACCTGCCATTTTCCCAGTTGCTTTGCAGCTGTCGGTCAGTCTGCTCACCAGCCCAAACTGTAGCTGAGCATGAGCTGATCAGTCTGCACGCTGCCAGACTTGTTAAGGGGAGGTCAGTTGTAGTCTCCTCTCAGTGAACTTTAGCAGCAGTTGACCTTTGATTGCAAAATGGAATGATTTCATTTATAAATTTGAAGGCTGGAACTCTCCGGCCATTCACGCCAGTGGGATTCTCTGGTTCTGCCGGCAGTGAACCCTCACCGTGGGTTTCCCGCCAGTGTGGGGTGATGTCAATTGAAATTCCCATTGACAGCAGTGGATCCAGAGAATCCGACCGGCGTGAATGGCTGGAGAATTCCGGCCATCACAGAAACAAGGTGCCACCTCCCCCCCCAGGCAGGAAACACATGGCTGGGAGGTCGGTGATTCTCACCCACGGTTTAGAATGTTTAATTTTATTTTTGCACTGTGGCCAGTTGGACATTGTGATGGCCAGTGATAGTGTGAAGGCAAGGTATAGGACTATTGGTGGATGGAGAATTGGGGTTGCAGTGACTGGTATCACACTTAGGTGAGTTCATCGCAGACAGCCTGGCCAGAAAAGGGCCATCTGGGTTGCCTCCTCTCTACCTCCTTCTCCTTACATTCTCTGGCTCCTCAACTGGTCCCTGATGTATTTGCAGTAGGGGATGTTCTCTCATGATACTGAGGCTGTGTGGCATGCATTAGATGACTACTCTTAATGCCCACTCTTCTAAGAACTGCAGGGCTTTTCCAGAGCAGTCCAGGCAGTGGAAGCACTGTTTTAGCATGCTAATGAAATGTTCTATCACAGCTTGTGGAGTGGCATGGCTTTCATTATATATATGCTGCACACATTTACATGGCTTGGAAATAGGTGTCGTTATCCATATCATCAATAGTTGGCTTATCATCCTGCAGGCATCATTGTGTTTGCTGTGGTGACTCAATTGCAGCTCAATGTACTGCCAAAGAACGAAGGCATCATGACTGCTGTCAGAACAGCCAGTACCGAGCTGAATCATTCACTGTCTATCGTCACACTTCAGCTAGAATAGAATCACTTTTGGTTCCAGTATAGGACTGAGCTGACATGTGGCACTGCAAAGCAATGCACATGCTGTCAATAGCAGCCTACACTGTTGGAGACCTGCAATGTGAGTGAAGCTGTGAGCTCCACTTACGCAAAAAATGGATGGCAAACTGAGAGATGTTGTAAATATCTCCAGCTGCAGTATGGAAGGAGATAGATCGCAAAAAATTCATCGCGATGTCACTAATAATGCAGTCCTTTCCCTGGTCTGGAGCTGCAGTTGTAGCTGCAGCAGGCGACCCATTTCAGGCAGGACATCCTTAGCCTTCTGTCTCACACATTGTTTTTCATAGAGATTTAGGTGGTAGAATTGCTCCCTCAAAACTCTGGGCACTCCTTCTGAAATGCCTTCTCTCCTTCCTCTTCCTCTTTCTGGCACTTTGTCCTTCTCTGCATGTCCTCTGTTCATTCACCCTGTTGTGCTGTAATCTCTCCTGTGGGAAGAAACCCATGCAGACACAAGGAGAATGTGCAAACTCCACACAGTCATCCAAGGACGGCATCAAACCCGGGTCCCTGGAGCTGTGAGGCAGCAGTGCGAATCACGGTGCCACTGTGCTGCCTCAAAGTAGTAAGAAGAAATTAGATGACTCAAAGGTCATATACAAAACCAAGTAAGCCATAAACAAAAATATTCTTATAGATAAAAGTGCATAATACACAGGAGGCCTGCACAATGACAACACAACAGCTCAACCCTGGAGGGAGTCTGTGGAGTGACCAGATGAAGCCAAGATAGGTTTAAAAAATGGTGACGTTTATGCGGAATCCTAGGGGCCAGGAGAAGTTTGAGTGGTTCCAACTCTGTCCTTGCCTCTCGCTCCTTGAAAGGCATCTGAAGACCGCACCCCAGAACTCACCTTGTGCTAGAACACTGAAGGTTTGCACAAAGTTAACACAACAGCTCAACCCTGGAGGGAGTTTGTGCTTGTCTTTGGTTTCCTGACAAAGCACAGTGAACAGTTAAAGAAAATTAAAGACGCTTTTGATATGATCTAGTTGGCTGCAATTCTGGAATCACTGAACTTCAATTTTGCTATCGTGAATGAGAGATCCTCTTTACTTACTTTCACAGAGAAAGAGATGATTTTAATTTGTTGAAAGCACTCAATCTGCAAAAACGGTAAAATATGGCTGTTGTCAAAGAGCAGGTACCAAACACTGCCACAGGTATTTTAATTGGAAAACTTGGTGGGAGAGCAAACTTCAATCTGAAATAATCTATAAAATAAAACATATTTACCAATTCCTGTCACTTTAACAATGTAACCTTGTGCTGCCTAACTGTATGAATCAATCAAGACCTTTAAAAATGTCAGGTGGGACCTGAATGTGGAGGTTTCACCTCATTTCCAAAAGATCACATTTTTGCGGGCAGGGGAAAAGGGGCAGGCATGAATGACACAAGTGGGAAACCCCAATTCAGCAGGGCCATTTGAAATGATTGCTACCTTCAAACAGATCCTATTTTGCTGCTCCAGGGGCCTTAATCCATACCACGAGAGTCACAACATTATGGAGTAGATATAAACCCTTTAGAATGGCAGATAAAATCTATTTAAGTGTTATGATCTGAAGTCTTTTAAGCCCCCAGTCCCTTAAACATGAAAATAGGCTGAAGCTTTCTGTTAAAAAAAATTCTACTTTGATTGAACAGCCATCTGGTGTAGGTTAGAAAAATACATTACCATTGACATGGGCTGTTATTCCAACTGAGGTCATTACAAATGCTTGGCTGAGTTTCAAATGCTAAAATTAGCAACTGTTCCCAACAGGACAGTACTGAGTTCACCTTTTGATTGACAGGTTAAAGAGACTGCCTTTGAAGTGTTTATGAATAGAAGTTTGTTTGTTTTGATGACTAATTGAACACTTGAAGGGAGTTACATTTTTTAAATTTCTTGAATGAATTGAACTGCTCCTGAGGTTCTTAAACGGCTCCTGAGGTTCGCCCATAGTAGATGCTAGACGAATGTTTATGGAACTATCATGGTGGTATGAGATGGCATTGGAGTATAAGGTGGCATGCAAGTTGTATGGAAGGATCATGGAGAGTATGGAGGGGGCATAGGGATATGATTCTCAGGTGCTTTTCAAAACTTTGCCGAAAAGGAGTCTGTGTATTCCTCTGCAACATTGAAATGCTTTCGGTTTACTGTCATAAGAACATAAGAATTAGGAGCAGGAGTAGGCCATCTGGCCCCTCGAGCCTGCTCCGCCATTCAATAAGATCATGGCTGATCTTTTCATGGACTCAGTTCCACTTCTCCAGCCGCTCACCATAACCCTTAATTCCTTTACTGTTCAAAAATTTATCGAGCCTTGTCTTAAAAACATTCAATGAGGTAGCCTCAACTGCTCTGGGCAGGGAATTACACAGATTCACAACCCTTTGTGCGAAGAAGTTCCTCCTCAACTCAGTCTTAAATCTACTTCCCCTTATTTTGAGGCCATGCCCCCTAGTTCTAGTTTCACCCGCCAGTGGAAACAACTTCCCTGCTTCCATCTTATCTATTCCCTTCGTAATTTTATATGTTTCTATACGATCTCCCCTCATTCTTCTGAATTCCAATGAGTATAGCAATGAGTCATAAATCAAAGCACACCCAACAATAGTATAAGAACATTGAAACTGGCTCAAATGCCCTCGCCAATATTTATCCTTCAACTAATATCAATAAAAAAAAGATGATCTGATAATTATTACCACGCTTTGGAATGGCCTGATGTCTTACAAGGTGCAATATAAATACAAGTTCCTTCTTTCTTTCCTTCGTTCCATTAAAAACATTGGGAATAATTAAAATTTAATCACTGGGCAAAAAATGGTTGATAGCAAGTTCAATTATTTATACCTCAGAGAAACAACTTCATGAATTTCAATGGCACCAGGCTAGGTTTAAAATATGTTACCAATTAGTTTTAAGTCTTTTTTCACCCAGCAATAAAAAATATGACCTTGCTATTTTCAGTTTAGTTTGAAAGTTCATGTGTGCAATCTGATTTAGAATTAGAAATAATCTTGGAAATTTGGGCACAGTTGTCATAAAAATCTTGTCAATGTTTACCTGAACAGCACATCAATTCTAATTCGTTCCAACCAATATAATTTGATCCCATGAACTTAAAACTGGTTGAACTAATTTCTTAGGGTGAGGTTTGCAAACAGGGATGAGTTGGTGGTACCTTTAGAACAGTAAGTTATGGGTTCATGTCCCATATCAGAATTTGATACAGTGTAGGCTAATTGTATTGTGGCAATGTGGAGTTTGCCTGTGTGGAATTTTCTAAAAAGAACTCCTAGGATGAGAGAGCCAGTGTGAAAGGGATTAAAACAAAATCAGCCAAAGTATTTGTAAAAAATTGTATCACTTGGGTCTCAGACATATGAGATGACATGTCTCTTCATAGATTCAAACTGAGAAAGACAAGATGCTCTCGGGTTAATCTGAACCCATTAATTTACAAGTTTCAAATTATTAGAATTCAATTAATATTGCAATCCTCTGTTGAAATTGATAACTTTTTAAAAAGTAATTAATTTTCTAATGAGCAACAGAAATGACTGGTTTAAGGTTTCTATTGTAACAAACAAATTAAAAACAACATAGATTGAACATTACTCGACAGGCAACTAATGCATCAGAAATGACTCATTTAAGGCTTCTACTGTAACAAACTAAAATTAACATAGATTCAACATTACTCAACAGCCAACCAATGCATCAAACTAAAGAAAGGTTACTTTTGCATCAACTAATTAATGCAATTGAAATATGCCATATGAAAATGTGTTTATGATGCCATGTTTCTAGCAAATATGTGGCATTAGAGATCATTTGCCCAGTTACTCTCAGCCTTCCAGCTGCTCACTTCTCCCTGCCATACCGAGTTGAATCTTCTGGTATTCATCAAATATCATTCCACACAAACTGAGTACTCCAGAGCTGATTTTCATGAGCAAGGCCCACCTTAGCAACTCCTTGTTGTTTAAATCACCAAAGGTCTCACCAATCTTGACCTCTTCTCTTCGAACAGAGAACCAGCTCTCACCAGCATCCTGCTTGGTTGCTCACACAAAAACAGTATTTTCCTACTCTTCACAGAGTAGCTGCTTTGGCCTCCCTCTCTCTATGTCTGTCCCTTAACTCCTTTTTTCTGCAAGGTGTGAAAACTATCACTTGCTTTTCAATATGTTTTGGTTTAGATGTCATTGCCCGTGACAAACAAATCACATGGGCATGTCACTGGGTGGAAGTTTAGTGTGATCCCTCCAATCCCCCACCTCCATCCAGAACATTACATTTCACCTCAAGTTAAAGGAGACATTTTAAAAGTAATTGTCTTGATAAGTCCCACATTTGTAACAATAGAAATCACTTCTATTCAGTATCAATAACAATTATTTTAGATAGCCAGCGTGTGGTTCAGAATAATGCCAAAAGCGAAGGTTCAATTCCCTTTCGGCTGAGATAAATTTGGGACCTGCTTCATCTCCGTGCCTGAGAGTGGAATGCAATGGTGAACTACCACTGACAAAACCTGCCAAGGATAAAACGGCTCAGGATCAAACATCAGGAGGCAGCAAGCCAAGGGCCTGTCTTTGGAATGGAATCGGGAATGATTAGCTTGGTTTAATTACATTGGAAGTGCTGACTTATTTCTTTTCATTGTTTCAGGTCTGCAGTGGGGCTGAGTGGCTCCAATCTCTCCTGCGTAAAGTTCAAAGAGTGTCCTCCCATCTGGAATAGTGAGTATGAATGATAGCTATTGCTGCATACTTTGTGTAGAGGGCAGGTCCTTCAGTGTATATGTTGTGCTCAGTGACCCAATATTGGCCAATATTGGCAGGATCTTCAGAGGTATAGTGGCCTGTTTGTGTGTGTGTGTGTGTGTGGGGGGGGGGGGGTTACAGTTTTGACTAGAAGCCTGATTTATCTGTTTATTGCAAAGTTTTAACAGTGCGCATACTTTTTTTTGACAGGACCCCACCCAGAAGTCAGAGTTGGCATTCAGTTGGGCAGAGATTACCCTGAAGCAGGCTGCAGCTGCATCTAAGGAATCGGCAGTGGAGGTGGGGTGGCTCCGATTATTAACCTGCCTCCTGGAAGCAGGTTGACTGCCTGACCCCGGTCACAATTCCATTAAACTGTTTTCTTCATATATGAAATAAACATATTTCACAATTTCCTCATTATTATCCTCCACTTCCACTAATACAGGCCATGTCTCTTGACTCTGGGTTTGCTCAGGTTCTTCATTTCATTTCCGCAGTCGATTCTTCAGCTGATTTTGTGAATTTTGCTCAGTATTTTTTGACCTAGCCACGTCACTTGGCTTTGTGTTCAATCAGGTCTGGTAATGGACCTCCATATGCCCTGGTGGAGCCCCTCACCCTTCACATCTGCAATGCAACTTTTTTTGTCAGGTAGTCTCCAACTCTATGTTCTATTCAGACACTTTTCTCTCAGGTGCGGCTTCCTTTCCTTTACTTCTGCATGCTTTGAGTTCCTGGGTTCTTTGTCCAGGTTCTCTGTGATTTTGGGGTTCATCCTTCACTGACACCATGTTGAATGTTTGCTTGGTGTCTCACTAAGAGATCTAGAGGCTTGTATGGTTGAACAGAAACCTTTATTGGTAGGCCATAACTCTGTACATATCCAAGCTACAGCCATGTAAGGGTATTGTCTACATGCTGGCTCCTTCCAGACTCTACACCAGTGGTGGCCAACCTGCTGCCCAGAGGTCACATGCAGCCAATCTGGGTTGTGATTGCAGTCCATGAGATAGTTTGTTGACCGTTGCCCACGTGCAGAGTTGCCACATTCTGCTGATTTCCATCCATGTTTTTTTTCCAACCAGCATGACTGAAGTGATACGCACGTAAAGCAAGGACAAGTGAAGTGAGGTGCATGCTGATTGCTCACAACATTGACTGACAGAGCCGTGTGCTCCCACTGTGTCCAAAGTGTAAATATTTATTTTGTTTTTAAAATTTGGAGTTGCTGACAGTTCTACTGATGATTAAACATTTTCTCTACCTTGTTATGAGATGTTCAGTGTGCATTAAATGTATTTAATCATATTCATGGGGTCACGGTTAGTGGACAAGCCTGATTTCAATCTTGCGACCCACTGAGATGAAGGAGGGCTCATTCACTGCTCTACACAGTCTATCATCATGTGACTCTGCATCATAATGTGGGCAGTACTGTTCTCCAGTGCAAAACTAACCCTTGCTCTTCCCAAACACCTTTATACTATAACAGCTACATAACTGTAGTGTTCCATGAGTTTAACAAGAAACCCTGTTGACTATGGTGGGACCATAAGACTCTGCGGCCAGCGAATGTACACCGCCTTCTGCCGCCATGAAACACATCGTGGAGGGGGAGACAAATCTCACTCAATGAGTGGAATTTTACGAGATTTATTTTAAGTGTCCAGCTAGTCTGAAAATGGGAGAGTTCCAGATACGATTTTAGGGCGAGTTTTCACACCCGATCTTATGCACTCGGTTTGTGAAAAGATAGGCGAGTCAGTTTCTAGCCAGAGAGGCTGTGGGCAGGGCTTAACTCACCAGCCGGCCTGTAGAGGGAGGTATTGCGCATGTATAGACCTCTGATGCTGCACATGCGTATTAGCAGGGGTCTGACAGACAGGGAATGAGCTGTCAGGCCCCTGCTACTGCAGGCAGCCTCAACCAGTAACCTCACCCCCCCACCCCGCAATCATGGGGGATCCGCAGCCCGAGATGCAGCCCTTACCACCCCTTAGCTGTCTAGACTGATCGTGGCCCTCCTTCCTCCCTCCCCCACCAATCGCAGGCAGAGTGGCACCAAGTGGGCCCCCTCTCCCTCCCTTCCTCCATCCCCCCCATTGGGTGCACCCCCATAGTCCCCAATTACCACACTGGCCCTGGCCCCTGGCATACCCCCACTGTGCCCACCCCCATTGGCCCATCCCTGATTGGCCCTGCCCGGCACACCCCCATTGGCCCGCTCCCACAGGCCCCGCACCCTGGCACTGCCAGTGGACGGTTCCAAGGTGTCCAGTGGGTATTGCCCAGGTGCCAGGCTGGCAGTGCCAAGGTGGTACTGCTGATCTGGCACTGCCCAAGGGACACCACCACTTTGCACTCAGCCTCCCCGGGGGACCTTAACAGCCTCCAGTTCCATCAGCGAGGCCAACATGACCGTTCCCCGTTCGCCGCAGAGAACCTTTCCCGGTGAGGCCATGAAGGCAAGCGAGCCCGGACGATTGAACGCCAGGCTCACTAAAGACATAGGAAACACTATTTAAATAAATTAATCAGCCTCATGCCCATTTCCAGCGAGAGGCTGACCGCACTGGAAATCTGGGTGTTGTAAAATCACGTCAGGCGCAAAAATGGGCGCCATTCTTCTTGCCGCAAAACGTGTGCAAAGAGGTCGTAAAATTCTGCCCGATATCTTTGCTTATTCTCAACTTGCGGATCTAGCCTGTTTTCTTCGGTCTTCTTCAGCTTGCTTGTACTGAACCAGTGAGCTCATCAAGTGCTACTGCTCAGCTTGGAGTGATCTGTGTCCTTCTATATCTTGTAACCAAGGTCAGTTTGGCACAGAAGGATTGGTTTCCAAACTTCAGTTCATCTTTTTTTCCGTACGAGGGTCATTGTTTTTGCTATTTTACTTGTTCTGTTTCCCTTTGCAGCTCAGTTTTTGTTTCAGATAGAGTTTACCTCAAAAAATGTAAATTAAATTTAAAGACACAAATTCTCTCAGAATGAGTTCTGAAAATGCAGCATTCAGCTGATTGAAACATAGAAAATAGAAGCAGGTCCAATGAGTCTGCTCCACCATCCATTTTGATCATAGCTGATCATCTAAATCAATATCCTGATCCCACCTTCTTCCTATATCCCTTGATCCCTTTGGCCCCAAGAGCTACATCAAATTTCTTCTGGAAATCACACAGTGTTTTGGCCTCAACTACTTTCTGTGGTAGTGAATTCCACACATTCACCACTCTCTGGATGAAGAAATTTCTCCTCACCTCAAACTATAACCCCTGGTTCTGGGCTCTCCCACCATAGGGAAGATTCTTTCTGTATCTACCCTGTCTAACCTTGTCAGAATTTAGTAAGTTTCTATGAGATTCCCTCTCATTCTTCTAAATTCCAGTGAATATAATCCTAACCAAGTTAGTCTCTCCTCATATGACAGACCTGTCATATGAGGAGGTCTCATATGACAGGAATATGAGACCTGTCCATCCAGGAATCAGCCTGGTAAATCCTCATTGTACACCCTCTATAGCAAGGACATTCTTCTTCAGATAAGGACACCAAAACTGCACACAAAACTCCAGGTGTGGCCTCACAATGCCCTATGCAATTGCAGCAAAACATCCCTATCCCTATACTCAAATTCTCTCTCTATGAAAGCCAACATACCATTTGCCTTCTTGTAATTGTGCACTTACTTTCAGCAACTGATGCACGAGGATACCAAGGTCTCGCTGAGTATCCACCTCTCTCAATTTACACCCATTCAAATAATAATCTACCTTCCTACTATTGCTGCAGAAGCGGATAACCTCACATTTATCCACATTATACTGCATCTGCCATGCATATGCTTTTAACAAGCACGCTGAAGTGATTAATTGCAATATCAAATGAAAGTTGTAAATGCCACTGGAAATAGAAACACCAAGTTTGACCATGAACTTTATTTTCACCTTTTGGGGTTCATATTTTTCATCTCATTTCTAAATGAAATATATTTTGGAAATATTAGAATAGTTCTTACTTAATGGCACAAAATTTAAATCAAGTGAAAACAATAATCTTTTGAAGAAGAGTCTTCAGGATTGATGTCAAGGGAAATGCTGGTGTGATACTTACATCTTTGCCTAGCACTCTTAGCTCAAATTGGGTTTCTCTGAAGTTCACCTTGGTGATTCTTGGCCTGTTATCAAACAGAGAGCCTTTTAACTTCAAATTAAAACAAGGTGAGGGAAGAAAACAATACTAAGTGTACATTTAAGATCACTTACCAGAAGTACTTTCCAACTTGGATTTTGTTCTTGTAGACAACAACCCCAACTGGTGTCAATCCTAAAAAATATTCTGTCTGGTTTTCTCCCTGGAATTCAATGAGAGGCAGCTTTTACTGATATAAATTGAAAATATTCATACCATTTGTATACTTCCTGTTCAGAGGTTTTATTACCATGATATGATTTTTAGTTGCACTATGAAGGTGATGCCATGGGGCCAAGTTCAGAAGTCTGTCTCCAAACTCACTCACAATTGTGTGTTGCCTGACTTTATTCTGCTGGTAACTAAAAATAGCACAAGCTTAAAATTAACCAACTTCAGTGAGGTGTAACATTGAATGTGAGGTGGTAACAGGACAAGATAAGTAAAAAATAGCAACAGAATACAAAGGATTAGAATTGGGACATGAAGGCACTGGAGCAGAAAATTGTCTTTGTCAGCTGGTTGTCTCCATGATCTGAGCTGTGCAGCAGAGAACTCCATAAATCCACTGTTTAGTGTGGATTCTCTTGGAGCAGATTAAAAATACAGCAGCATTCAAGCAGCAGGAAGAAAAGGGATACCATTGCTAGAGAAGTGAAAACTGGTCAAGATGTTGGACATAGCAGGAGCAGACAATAAGGTCCCTCGAACTTGTTCCCCCTTTCAACATGATCACGGCTGATCTTCTGTCTCAGCTCCACCTCGCTGTCTGCTTCCTGAGGCATTTACTCAGCATTAAATGTATCCAATGAAAAAGATCAACAACTCGCTGGTTACAGAATTTAAAAGGTACACAACCCTCTGAGTGAAGCAATTTCTCTTCAACTCAGTCCTTGATGATCAGCCCCATATCTGAGAATGTGCTCTGGTACTCTAGATTCCTCAACCGGGGAAAGCATCCTCTCAGTGTCTACCCTGTCAAGTCCCTTCAGAATCCTGTATGTTACAATGAGATCACCTCTCATTCTTCTAATCCCCAAGGAATATAAGCCCAATTTACTCAATCTGTCATCATTGGACAACTCCCTTATTCCAGGAACGAATCTAGTGAATCCTCATTATACCACCTCCAAGGAAAGTATATTCTTTCTTAGATATGGAGAGTAAAGCTGATTTCCTGATGTGGTTTCACCCTGTACAATGTAGCAAGACATCCTTATTGTTGTACTCCGGTGCCTGACCACTAAAAGTCAACATACGAGCAGCATGGTGGCACAGTGGTTAGCACTGCTGCCTCACAGCGCCAGGGTCCCAGGTTCAATTCCAACTTTGGGTCACTGTCTGTGTGGAGTTTGCACATTCTCCCCGTGTCTGCGTGGGTTTCCTCCGGGTGCTCTGGTTTCCTCCCACAGTCCAAAGATGTGCAGGGTAGGTTGATTGGCCATGCTAAAATTGACCCGAGTGTCTGGGGGATTAGCAGGGTAAATGCATTGTGGGAATAGGGCCTGGGTGGGATTGTGGCCAGTACAGACTCAATGGGCTGAATGGCCTCCTTCTGTACGGTAGGGATTCTATTCAATGATTCTATTCTACGTACCACCTCCAAGGAAAATATATTCTTTCTTAGACTAAAACTGATCTCCAGGTGTGGTCTCACCAATTGTAGCAAGACATCCTTATTGTTGTACTCCAGTGCCCTTCCACTAAAAGCCAACATGATATTTACCTTCCCAATTTCCTGCTGCGCCTGCATGCTTTTTGTGTTTCTTACAAGAGTACACTCAAGTGTTCTTGAACACCAACATTTCCAAGTTTCATTCATTTCAAAAAACATCCTGTGTTTCTATTCTTACTACCAAAATGAATAACTTCCCCACATTATACTCCAGCTACCATCCTGTTACCCACTCACTTAACCTGTCTATATCTCTTTGTAGCCTCTTTGTGTCCTGCTTAGAGCTTACATCGCTACCTCGGTGCAAAAAGGTGCGATAGGTTTTGTTAGTACAAGGAAGGAGAGTCAATCACTGATGGAAAAAAAGAGAAAATTCGATTTATATAAGTAAAATAGCAGAAATGGAAATCTGGTTGAAGGCAGGAGGGTGAGGGTGTGGTGGTGCCAAGGGAAGATCAATACACAAGATATCAGAAACAAGTGTGCCATCTTAATAATAGATTAGTACCGCATGCATTATTTAGCTTTTTTCCCTTTCTGCCCAGCTCATAAGCATATTCTCTGGTGTTAATAATGACTTAAGTGACATGAGTTAGCTGACACATCATAAAATATTTGTGTGCATATATACATATAAAAGGTTGTTTCAAAACTTATTCATATTTCACTAATCCAAAAAAAAAATCAATAGTTGCATAGAGTAAGGGTGCTCTAAGAAAATAAATTTTACCTCTTCAAGGTTCAGTGATTTCTAAATACTTGACTGTTAAGGGAATTTAAAAGGTAAATGGGAGGGAGTGCTTGAACAGAAGGTAACCTCCGGCTTTTGAGGAATAATGGTCATCACAACATATCTTAACAAATCTTGAATTGAGATATTGAAATGGAAATTATACTTCAGGTCAAATAAATAGAGGAATTCAAGCAGGCTCAATTTAGCACAACCGTCCAGAAAAGGAACTCCAAAAATAATACTGTCTTTACTATCAATAATAGTTTTATCACCATAGAAATATTAGCATGTTACTGATTTCTATGATACATTGAAGAAAAGTCATATGGACTCAAAATGTTAACTCTGTTTCTCTTGCCACAGATGCAGCCAGACCTGCTGAGTCTTTCCAGAATGTTCTTTTTATTTCAGATTTCCAGCATCTAAAGTATTTCACTTTTATATAATTACACTGTATGACTTTAACTTAGAAGCACACAAAATTTACACGTTTGGGATTTTATACATACAACGACAGATGTGATTAACCATATTAGCAAGATCAAACCTGTCTTAAGTCTGATGCAATTTTATTAATTGATATTTATTAGCACCTTTAAAAGAGTAAAACATCTCAAACTGTTTCACAAGAAGGTTATGAAATAAAATTTGGCACCAAGCCATGCAATGAGATGTCAGAACAGATGATCAATAGCTTGATCAAAGGGTGTCTTAAAGGAGGAGAGAGAAGTAATGACATGGAGAGGTTTAGGAAAGGAATTCCATACCCTAAGGGCCAGGGTAACGAAAGCACAGCCATCAGTGGTGTAGCAATTATAAATGGGGATGTGTAAGAGGCCAGAAATTGAGATGGGGAGGGACAAGGCCATAGGGAGATTTGAAAATATGGCTTAGCATTATAAAATTGAGGCACCGCTTAATGGGAGCCAATGCAGATCCGTGACCACAGGGGTGATGAGTGAATGGGTCTAGGTGCACGCTAGGCTACAGGCAGCAGGGCTTCATATGAGCTAAGTTTTAAAGGATGGAATATTGGGGGTGGGGGTGAGGGCTGGATAGGGGTGAATAGGAATAAAACATAGAACATTACAACGCAGTACAGGCCCTTCGGCCCTCGATGTTGCGCCGACCTGTGAAACCAATCTAAAGCCCATCTAACCTACACTATTCCAATATCATCCATATGTTTATCCAATGACCATTCAAATGCCTTTAATGTTGGCAAGTCCACTACTGTTGCAGGCAGGGCATTCCACTCCCTCACTACTCTCTGAGTAAAGAACCTACCTCTGACATCTGTCCTATATCTATCAAGTCGAATAATCAAGTCGAGAGGTAACTAAGGCATGGATGAGGGTTTCAGAAGCAAATGAGCTGAGACAGGGCTAGCGTTGGTTAATATTATGGTTGTAGAAGTAGGCAGTCTTGGTGCTGGGATAGATATTTGGTCCAAAGCTTAATCTGCGTTCATAAATGATACCAAAGTTGCTTTTGGCCTGTTTCAACTGAGGGAACAGCTTTTGTGGCAGTGACTGAAGACAATGGCTTTGGCCTTCCCAATATTTGGTTGGAGGAAACTTCTACTTATCCAGTATTGGATGTTGGACAAGCACTGTGGTTAATTAGAGAAGGCAGAAGTTGAAGAGAGGTGGTGACAAGTAGAGTAGGGTTCCATTAGCATACATGTGGAATTTAATATTGTGCTTTCAATTGATATCACCTATGGGCAACATGGAGATGAGTTAACGTGAGTTAAGGGGTACTACAGGGGTAATAGCGCAGCAGCTGGAAGAGAAGCCATTGCAGAAGATTCTCTGGTTGTGAGTGGACGGATAAAAATAGAACCAGTAAAGTGTAGTCCCACCTGACTGGCTGACAGAGGAGAGTGTTATTAAACCCTGGGCCTGATGAAATGTATCCTAGGATTCTTTGGGAGGCAAGGGATGAGATTGCAAAGCCTTTGGCTTTGATCTTTGGGTCCTCGCTGTCCACGGGGATGGTGCCAGAGGACTGGAGAATGGCGAATGTTGTTCCTCTGTTTAAGATAGGGAATAGAAATGACCCTGGTAATTATAGACCGGTTAGTCTTACTTCGGTGGTTGGTAAATTGATGGAAAAAGTCCTTAGGGATGGGATTTAGGACCATTTAGAAAGATGCGGATTAATCCGGGATAGCCAGCACGGATTCGTGAAGGGCAAGTTGTGCCTCACAAATTTGATTGAATTTTTTGAGGAGGTAACTAAGTGTGTTGATGAAGGTAGGGCAGTTGATGTCATATACATGGATTTTAGTAAGGCGTTTGATAAGGTCCCCCATGGTCGGCTTATGATGAAAGTGAGGAGGTGTGGGATAGAGGGAAAGTTGGCCGATTGGATAGGTAACTGGCTGTCTGATCGAAGACAGAGGGTGGTGGTGGATGGAAAATTTTCGGATTGGAGGCAGGTTGCTAGCGGAGTGCCGCAGGGATCAGTGCTTGGTCCTCTGCTCTTTGTGATTTTTATGAATGACTTAGAGGAGGGGGCTGAAGGGTGGATCAGTAAATTTGCTGATGACACCAAGATTGGTGGAGTAGTGGATGAGGTGGAGGGCTGTTGTAGGCTGCAAAGAGACATAGATAGGATGCAAAGCTGGGCTGAAAAATGGCAAATGGAGTTTAACCCTGATAAATGTGAGGTGGTTCATTTTGGTAGGACTAATTTAAATGTGGATTACAGGGTCAAAGGTAGGGTTCTGAAGACTGTGGAGGAACAGAGAGATCTTGGGGTCCATATCCACAGATCTCTAAAGGTTGCCACTCAAGTGGATGGAGCTGTGAAGAAGGCCTATAGGGTGTTAGCTTTTATTAACAGGGGGTTGGAGTTTAAGAGCCGTGGGGTTATGCTGCAACTGTACAGGACCTTGGTGAGACCACATTTGGAATATTGTGTGCAGTTCTGGTCACCTCACTATAAGAAGGATGTGGAAGCGCTGGAATGAGTGCAGAGGAGATTTACCAGGCTGCTGCCTGGTTTGGAGGGTAGGTCTTATGAGGAAAGGTTGAGGGAGCTAGGGCTGTTCTCTCTGGAGCGGAGGAGGCTGAGGGGAGACTTAATAGAGGTTTATAAAATGATGAAGGGGATAGATAGAGTGAACGTTCAAAGACTATTTCCTCGGGTGGATGGAGCTATTACAACGGGGCATAACTATAGGGTTCGTGGTGGGAGATACAGGAAGGATATCAGAGGTAGGTTCTTTACGCAGAGAGTGGTTGGGGTGTGGAATGGACTGCCTGCAGTGATAGTGGAGTCAGACACTTTAGGAACATTTAAGCGGTTATTGGATAGGCACATGGAGCACACCAGGATGATAGGGAGTGGGATAGCTTGATCCTGGTTTCAGATAAAGCTCGGCACAACATCATGGGCCAAAGGGCCTGTTCTGTGCTGTACTGTTCTATGTTCTATGTAAACTACTAACTTATACTCTATTGATAACAGATTTTACTTCATTGCACATCATGGGAAGCTTGCTACATTCCTTTTAAGTATGGGGCTTCCAAATGGCTTCTTTGCATTTAGCAGTATGGCATCATGCATAAACAGACCAGGAAGGTACCAAGTTTAGAATTATGTAGACTTACAGCACAGAAATAGACCATTACGCCCGACATCTAAGAAAGTGTTAAAGCTATCTCTGATGCTATTTCATCCCATCTAATCAGTACATTTGCCTTTTCTTTTATCCACCATATACTTATCTATAGCTTCTCCTTAAATGTTCCTCTACTATTTGCCTCAACTACTTCATGTTGTTGTGAGTGCCATACTCTAATCTGGATTTTTTTTAAAAAGTTTATCGTGAATTGTTCATTGAATTTATTAGTGACAAATCATTGATTTTTGAGATATTTTATCCCAACCAATATTGTGATGACAACATGACCTTCTGTCACAAGGCAAGGGGCCCAAATTATCTGGGGGCCCTGCAAGAATACATGCAGTGACATAGAGCAAGTACAGGATAAGGTGGTAACTCCACATCTGAATAGCTAGAACAGACTCTCAGGTAAAGACCTATGAGGGCCACCAAAATCATAGAACCAGACTTGGAGATAAAGGAGAACAAAATGTTGAAAATTGCTATTTACTTTAATCACATTTATGAAAATATTACTTACAAAAACAGGATGGAGATCAACTCCATACATCTCTAATAATTTGGCAATCTGCAAGTAATTAAGTTCTGCCTCAGCAGGAACTTGACTCCTAAGGAGGAAACAAAAAAAAGTTGAATATTGCTGAAAAGAGAGATATGTTGCTGAAGCTTTTCAGCTTGCACTCATCAGGACAAATACAAGAATGCTAAATTGCAAACAATCAGAACAACTTATATCACATGAGGGGAGAGTTGCTGATTGAAGTCGACTTGGTTACAGGAGCAGAGCTCTCCTGCTCTTACAACCATTTGTATCAGAAGTGTAAGAGATTATCAGATTAAGGAAATGACTGGTATCTGGACTATACAGTGCTTTTCACAAACTCAGAACATCCCAAAATGCTTTAAAGTTAATGATGCACTTTTGACATGTAGTTTGTTGTAAAGTAGGGTAATGTGTAAGTCAATTTGTGCACAGCAAGATTCCACTCAAAGCAACATGACAATGACCATATAATGTGTTTTAATGGCATTGGTTGAAGGATTCATACTAGGCAGAACACCAAAATAACTCCTCCCCTCTTCATTAAGCAGTTCCATTCATCTGAGAGGGCAGGTTTTATGCTTCATCCAAATGATAGTGCAGCATCCCCCCAGTACTGCAGTGAAATGTCAGTGTTGATTTTATGCTTGGACCTGAACCCGACCTCACAACCCTCAGAGGGGAGAGTGTTGCTACTTAAACAAAGTTAACATTTGATAAACTCATGTTGTAGAGTTAACCAGGAAAGCACTAATAATGTAACTAAAACAACACCTCAGCAATTTATGATCAAATATTAATCAAAACAAAATGAGAGCAAGGACAATGGTAAGAAAATTATATCTTAATTAACTGTTTCAATATGAACTATAGAAATCTTTTTAAGTATCTCTGAAGATATTTATGTGGCATAAACTTTGGTGTTGCGTCATTAACCATAGAATGGTTCCAGCATAGAAGGAAGCCATTCAACCATTGTGTATATGCTGGTCCTGTGAAGGAGCAATTCACCCAAGGCCAAATCCTTTGCCTTTTTACCCATAGCCCTGAAAGTTTCTCCTTTTCTGATAAAGATCGAATTCCCTTTTGAAAGCCTAAACTGAACTGGCCTCCACCACACTCTCAGGCAATGTTTTCCAGATTCTAACCACTCGCTGCGTGAAAAGGTTTTTCCTCATTTAAATGTCTCAAATCAGGAAATAACATTCCTTCAGCACCATCGTAACTGAAACAATATTCAGCAAAGAATAAAATACTGTCAAAATTATTTTTAAAAGCTTTATTACTAGTTTTTAAATGAGCTCCTAAGCTCCTTTAGAGTGGAGGTGTGATAAGGAATTTGACATCATTCCAGCATGTCTGTTTTATTGTAAATTTAAAATGTTCAATCATAATAAAACTGGTGAGGTTCTTTGTGGCCACAGTGGAAACTATACATACTGTCGCATCATTGAGTTTCTAAGCATCACATTAAACATTTATAATTCATTAGAAATAGTGTTAAAAATCCACTCAAATGATCCAGGACCAACCAGACCATTCACAAACTTGGAGGCCCGTTTGATCTTGAGCTTAATTTCAAACCACATGTCCTCTCCACTACCAAACCTCCCCACTTACCTTCACCTCAGCAGCATAGTCAGTTCCTATCCATCTCTTCACCATTGCCCCTTAAACCCTTAAGCATGCCTTCATTATCTCCAATACTCCAACACTGCCCTTGCTCGCCTCCCTTCTTCTACCATGTATAAACTCCAATTGGCATAACATTTTATCATATGGATCCTATCCCATTCACTCATCACCCCCTGTTCTCACTGGTCTACTCTGACTACTAATCTCCCTCCCTCAGGACTTTAAAGTCATCTTCAAATTCATGTATTACCCCACAGGTTTATTCTCTGGAACGATATTCCCAAACTACTGCTCATCAATTATTGAAGGAAAATTGTGAATGCATTAGAAGCAGTTCAGAGAAGCTTTATTACACAAATACCTGGAGTGGGAAGGTTGTCTTATGAGGAAAGGTTGGACCAGCTCGACTTGCATTTGTTGGAATTTAGATTTGTAAGAGGTGATCTGAATGAAACATACAAAGATATTGAGGGTCTTGGCAGGTTGGATGTGGAAAGGATGTTTCCTCTTGTGGGTGAATCGAGAACTAGGAGTCACTGGACAAAAGAAAGAGTCATCCATTTAAGATAGTGATGAGGAGAAACTTTTTCTCGCTGAAGATTGTAAGTCTTTGGAACTCTCTTCCTCAAAAGATGGTGGAAGTAGAGTCTTTGAACATCTTTAAGGCAGAAATGGATAGATCCTTGATAAGCAAAGGGGTGAAAAGTTATCGGGATAGGCAGGAATGTGAAGCTGAGATTACAATCAGATCAGCCATTATCTTATTGAACGGCAGAGCAAGCTCAAGGAGCTGAGTGGGCTACTCCTGCTCCTAACTCATTTGTTCATTTGTTCAATTAATAATCTTCTCAAAACGTATCACTCCTACTAAATTTGCAGTCTTATCCTTTCCTTTCCTGACTCAGAATCTGTTTTCTTTAAATCTATCTGCAAATAATCTTGTCACATGTTCTTTAATTAAAGGCATTAAATATATGTAAATTGTCACATTATCTAATACATAGGCACATTAATTACATTTTGCAGAGTTAAATGAAAATATTGTTTTTTGTTTAGTTAGTCCAAAGGTGTGCGTGTTAGGTTGATTGGCCATGCAAAACTGACTATTAGTGTCAGGGGAATTAGCAGGCTAAATACGTGGGGTTACAGGGTTAGGGGCTGAGTGAAATTGTTGTCGGTGCAGGTTTGATGGGCTGAATGGCCTCTTTCTGCACTGTAGGGATTCTATGTTTCATGGAATGTGGGCATTGCTGGCTAGACCAGCATTTATTGCCCATCCCTAATTACCCTTAAGAAGGCGGTGAGCTGCCTTCTTGAGCCGCTACAGTCCATGGGTTATAGGTACATCTTTTCCTCCACTTGAGCACCAGGTCAGAAACCTCCAACTCGGTCTCTGATGTCGGCAGTGTGTAATGGCTTGGTGCCCGCGAATGCCGGAGGTCTGGTTCCTCGTCCACTTCAGGTGGAAGAAGGTGTAACTGGTGTAATCAGCAAGTTTGCGGATGACACGAAGATGGCTGGACTTGCGGATAGCGAAGAGCATTGTCGGGCAATACAGCAGGATATAGGTAGGCTGGAAAATTGGGCGGAGAGGTGGCAGATGGAGTTTAATCCGGATAAATGCGAAGTGATGCATTTTGGAAGAAATAATGTAGGGAGGAGTTATACAATAAATGGCAGAGTCATCAGGAGTATAGAAACACAGAGGGACCTAGGTGTGCAAGTCCACAAATCCTTGAAGGTGGCAACACAGGTGGAGAAGGTGGTGAAGAAGGCATATGGTATGCTTGCCTTTATGGGACGGGGTATAGAGTATAAAAGCTGGAGTCTGATGATGCAGCTGTATAGAACGCTGGTTAGGCCACATTTGGAGTACTGCGTCCAGTTCTGGTCGCCGCACTACCAGAAGGACGTGGAGGCGTTAGAGAGAGTGCAGAGAAGGTTTACCAGGATGTTGCCTGGTATGGAGGGTCTTAGCTATGAGGAGAGATTGGGTAAACTGGGGTTGTTCTCCCTGGAAAGACGGAGAATGAGGGGAGATCTAATAGAGGTGTACAAGATTATGAAGGGGATAGATAGGGTAAACAGTGGGAAGCTTTTTCCCAGGTCGGAGGTGACGATCACGAGGGGTCACGGGCTCAAGGTGAGAGGGGCGAAGTATAACTCAGATATCAGAGGGATGTTTTTTACACAGAGGGTGGTGGGGGCCTGGAATGCGCTGCCAAGTAGGGTGGCGGAGGCAGGCACGCTGACATCGTTTAAGACTTACCTGGATAGTCACATGAGCAGCCTGGGAATGGAGGGATACAAACGATTGGTCTAGTTGGACCAAGGAGCGGCACAGGCTTGGAGGGCCGAAGGGCCTGTTTTCTGTGCTGTACTGTTCTTTGGTAGGGAAATCGCTGCAGCTTCGTCCCCTGTGTCCATTTCAGACCCTGAGGTCCCCATCAAGGGTGCAGAAGAGGCGGTACTGGCTTGTCGAGGGGGACTTTGCTCATCCCTAGGGCTACAGGGTGGACTCGGCTCCGGAACGGGTGGAGAGTTTGAGGCCCGGACCTGATCCAGGTGTTTCCTTACCACTGCCTCGCCTACGCATACTCGGTAGGTTACCGGTCCGGAGCTGGACTCGACTGTTCCGGTTACCCAGGCGGGTCAATTTGCATAATTTCTGACCCAAACTCTCCCCCCCGTTTCAAAGTGCCTCTCTCGGTGGGTGTTGTTATGGCCCCTGCATTGGGCTTCCTGGTGTCTTTCCATCTTTCCTCCCAGGTTTGGCAACAACAGGCTCAGTCTGGTGCAGGGCCATCTGCCCATCAGTAACTCTGTTGGCGCAGTTCCCGTGGTGATGTGTGGAGTGGTCCTATAGTCAAATAACCACCTTGAGAGTTTCATCTCTGATGAGGCTGCTGGCTGTTTTTTCAATCCGGCCTTTAACATCTGGACTGCTCTCTCCGCGAGCCCATTTGATGTCGGGTGATAAAGTGCCATCTTGATGTGCCGGATCCCATTTCATTTCATAAATTTTGTGAACTCTACGCTGGTGAACACTGAACCATTAATCGGGAACTAACATATCTGGGATCCCATGCATTGCGAACGAGGTGTGCAGTTTCTCAATAGTTGCCGTCGTGTTTGTCGAGTTTAATTTATAGAGGTCTAACCACTTGGAATGGGCATCTATTATCACCAGAATCATGGACCCCTTAAACGGGCCTGCAAAATCGACATGTAGTTGCGACCATGGTCTGCCTGGCCATTCCCACAGGTGCAGCGGGGCTGCCGGTGAGGGCTTCTGCCCTTATTGGCACTTCTGACACTGTCCGACCAGTTTCGTGATGTCTGCGTCCAGAGCTGGCCACCAGACGTAGCTCCTGACCAGCATCTTCATTTTTATTACTCCAGGGTGCCCATGTGAAGTTCGGCCAGTATGTCCCGACGGCCCTGCCTTGGGACGATGACCGCGCTCCCCACAGCAGTATCCCGTCTTCCACCGTGATCTGCTCCCTCCTGCTCCAGTATGGGTGGAACTGTGGATGGACCGGTCTTTCCAGCTGCCCTGTTAGCACCAGGTGCTTTACCTTTGCTAATACAGGGTCTTTCTGCATCCACTGGTGTATATTGTGTGCATCCACCAGGAGGGTATCCTTAAAGTTTAACGTCATCACGGTCTCCTCATTTCTCGTTACCAATGGTGGGGTGTCCGGTAACGATAGTCGGCTTAAGGCATCGGCATTTGCCACTCTAGTCCCTCCACTCTAGTGCTCCAATCGATACTGATATGCCACCAGCAATAATGCCCAATGCTGGATCCAGGCTGATGCTATCGGCGGCACTGCTTTGTCTTCCTTCAGTAGGCCCAGCAAGGGTTTATGATCTGTTACGATCGTAAATTTTCGCCCATATAAATACTGGTGAAATTTTTTAACTGTGAAGATTACCGCCAGTCCTTCCTTTTCAATCTGGGCATATCTTCGCTCTGTCATTGCCAGGGTCCTGGAGGTGTACGCTATTGGCTGCTCTTGTCCGTTCTGCCACCTGTGTGCCAGGACTGCGCCTACTCCATATGGGGACGGGTCACAGGTGAGTACCAATTCCTTCTTGGGGTCATAATGTACCAATACATTTTCGGATGAGAGTTGCTGTTTAATTTTCTTGAAGGCCCTGTCTTGGTGGGCTGATCATTCCCAAGTTTGTCCCTTTTTTAGCACCTGGTGGAGGGGATCCAGAATGGAGGCCCTATTCTGTATGAATTGCTCGTAGTGTGTTACCAGTCCTAAAAACGGCCGTAGCTCCTGGATGGTTGTGGGAGCCGGGACTTCTTTTATTGCTCGCACCCGATCCTCCAGAGGATGTAGGCCCGACTTATCCACTTTGTATCTGAGGTAGGTTACTTGTGGTGCTAAAAAGACACATTTCTCCCTTTTCAGAGGCACTCCCGCTGCTGCAAATCTCCTGAGAACTTCCTCCAGGTTCTGCAGATGTTCCACCCTTATTTTACCTGTAATGAGGACATCATCTAGGTAAATGGCAACCTGTGGTAACCCCTGTAGGATGCTCTCCATGGTCCTTTGGAATTTGGCACAAGCTGACGAAACCCCAAAAGGCAATCTTTTATACTGCAAGAGGCCTTTCAGCGTATGTTTGTGGTGAATTTTTGCGAATCCTTGTCCAGCCATAGTTGCAGGTATGTGAGGCTCATGTCCAGTTTTGTGAATAGGATTCCTCCTGCCAACTTTGCGAACAGGTCCTCAATCCTGGGAATTGGGTATTTGTCTAGCTGAGAGTAACAATTTATCGTTTGTTTGAAATCGCCGCAAAGGTGCACCGAGCCATCCGGCTTTAAGATAGGAACCATGGGTGCTGCCCATTCCGCGAACTGGACCGGTTTTATTATTCCCTCATGCTGTAATCTTTTCATTTCCGCATCGACCTTTTCCCTTCACGCAAATGGTACCGGTCGGGCTTTGCAAAACTTTGGGACAGCCTCCAGGAGGTTGACGTTCAATTTTGCCTTGACTCCTTTGATTGTCCCTAGGCCTTCCCGAAAAACCTCCGGCTATTTTCTCAGGGCCTCACTCAGGTGACCATTTTCCAGCTGGAAGATATTTGTCCAATCTAGCTGGATCTCTTTTAGCCAATTCTGCCCTAATAGGCTTGGTCCCGAACCTTCCACTAGCATTAATGGGAGCCTCACTAATTGTTTCCCATAAGCAACTGGCACATGGGTTGTACCCATCACTTTCAGTGGTTCCTCCGTATAGGTCCTCAGCCTTGCCGAAGTTTTGGTCAGGGCTAAGGGTTGGAGTCCAGTGAGTATCTTATTAAACACCGTCTCCCCTATGACCGATACGGCTGCGCCTGTGTCAACCTCCATTAAAATTGGATGTCCATTCAGTCTCACTGACAATTTGATGGATTCTGATTTTGTCATTGCTACGCACAGTAGCTGTTCCTTGTCAGAGGTAAGGGGAGCTTCCAGGTTGTGCATTCTCCTGTCCCTTGGCCTACGTGTTCTTTTCTGCCATGTTGGTTTAGGAGACTTGCTTTTCCTCTGTGCAACCTGACACTGGCAACCATAACAACGTTGTGTCGGGCAGGGCTCTACAGGAACTGCTATCACCCTGGGCTTAACCTGACCTTGTCTAGGTGCTGTTCTATAGGTGGACTTGGGCTCCCTTGTTTCCGAATCCTTCCGGAGGGCCGCTATATAGTGGCCTGCCCCGTGATGTTAGTCCCCTAGCCCTGTCTCCCTGATGTTGGCCTCTACCTCCATCGGGATACCTTGGAGCTCATGCGCTCCGCTTGCCGCTTTTTCTGATGACAAGGTCAGCTGTAATGCCTGTTTACAGTCCAGCTGGACCTCCGCCAACAGGCGTTTCTGTATAGTCATATCGTTAATTCCGCACACCAACCGGTCTCGGAGCATCTCATTTAGTGTCCCCCCGAATTCGCAAGGCTCCGCCAGACGTCTTTGCCTTGTTAGGAAACTGATGATTGACTCCCCCACTTCTCTAAATATGGAGTAAAAACGGTACCTCCGCAGGATCAGGGGTGGCTTAAGGTCATAATATTCTCGCACTAAGTTTGATAACTCTTGGAAGGACTTTGTATCCAGTGCCTCAGGGAAAGTTAAACTGCGCATAATCGCAAAAGCTGTTGGTCCACACACAGTCAGATTTAACCATCAATTAAGACTCATCATAATTCATACTCTAGCAAGCCAACCTCATTAGCCTGGCTGAAGTCATCACAATTACCATCACTGAATCCCCCACAATCAACAATCTGGGGGTTACCACTGACCAGAAACTGAACTGGACTAACCATATAAATACTGTGGCAAACAGCAGATCAAAGGCCGGGAACCCAGCAGCAAGTAACGCATCTCCTGACTCCCCCAAAGTCTGTCCATCATTGACAAGGCATAAATCAGGAGTGTAATGGAATACTCTCCATTTGCCTGGATGACTGCAGCTCCAACAACACTCAAGAAACTAGACACTATCCAGGACAAAGCAGTCTGCTTGATACTACCCCTTCCACAAATATTCAATCTCTCCACCACTGATGAACAGCTATAAGGTGCACTACAGGAACTCATCAAAGTTCCTTCGGCAGCACCTTCCAAACCCACAACCACTACCATCTAGAAGGACAAGAGTAACAGATACCTGGGAACACCACCTCTTGAATGTTCCTGACTTGGAAATACGCTGTTGTTACTTCAATGTCGCTGGGTCAAAATCCTGGAACTCCTCCCCCCCCCCTCCCCCCCCCAACAGCGCTATGGATATACCTACATATAAGAGACTCCTGTGGTTCAAGAAGGTAGCTCACTAGCACCATCAAATGGCAATTAGGGATGGGCAATAAACAAAAATAACTAGCCAGTGATTCCCACATCCCATAAACAAATTAAAAAGTCTTTCACAAAATGATTCTTTGTCAAGGTGGAAAGCAAAGTATATTTCTTGGCAATTAAGTGGTAATTATATATATGTATACACATTTACAGATCAAACATTATAACAGTAAATGCTCAAAGAGATAACCAAATTCATCCTATCATCCAATCTGATGTGAAAAGAAAGGATGTTGTTACGGAAACATGGTTGAAAATCTGTAGCTCTTCCAGTGAATTCCTGCTATAGGGCTGGATGGAGGGCTATCCAACTCACCCAAAATGTCCTGCTCCAATCTTCAGTGCCATTTCCAGTGGGGACAAAACCTCTACCTGTCCCTCACAAGACTACCAACATAAGGGATGTTCATGCCAAAAGGTTCCTCAACCTCCGTTACCCTAAGGATGCCTGCAGCTTTTCACCCTTATGATATGCTTCCTCAAATTTATCCTACAAACACTTTTCCAATGATAGTGTTGTCAAGAAATGGTGACTTTTTAGTCTTAACATAATTTTTACTCTTGAAATCTACTAGGTCGTGCACAGAAACCACAATCAAAGGTTCACACAAACCTGTGCTTACATTAACTGGGTACGCTTCAAAGACCCTGCCATATGCTTCAACATGGTCTAAAATAGAAGCATGCACATTGCCATTCTATGAATGGTTAGCAATCAGAGACTACTTTGTATGTTGCAATCCAATGAGCCGGGGATTATTGAGTTGACAATGACAGCGAGTCTCAGTGGGATTTTTCACCTGCAAACAGTCCTGTGTTCTGAGTATCTTTGTGGTTAAATTACTGACTTCAAATACCGCACATTGCCTTCTGAAGGATAATTGTATGTTTCTGTGTGGTTTCAAGGGGTACTGGGTAACTAATCAAATGAGGAACACAAGATCTGCAGAGGAATCAGAACATGGAGATTAAGCACTATGGTTACATGTCAGTAAAGGTAATTAATTTGTCAGATAACTGACAGATTCAATGTCCATATAGCAGTGTTGAGTACATTTGCAGGGCTTTACTCTGTGTCTCTGGATTACGAGCCCAATGACAATACCATGTCGCCACCACCTCCCCATATAAAGTATATTCGTCGTCTGAAAGGTTTCATGGAAATTTAATTCCCGCAAACAGCAGGACTTTACTGTATCTGAAATGATAGGGGCTGGAAAGAGACCACATGTGACCACTGCTTAGTGTCCATTTAATGAGGACAGAGCCAAATAGTCTATTATTACTAAATATTTAATTCATATTTGAAGTGGCAACAAGGACAGATTACTGGACAGTTAGTGGCACAAAAAGAACCATATTGTAGGAAGAGTCAGTATTTCAAGGGCAGTATGGGAGAAAACCGGGAGAGAAGAAATCACAGACTAGACTTACCAAGTCCCCAACTTTTGTCAGAACAGAAGAGAGCAGACTGGCTGCATAGAAATGACTTTCAGATATCAAGGAATCTGGAATGTCTGCACTCATTCTGCATTTACAAGTATTCATGACTGCCTTGACAAGAAAGGGAAACAAAGCTTCTTTTGTGCAAGTTAGGGGGTTGGTTTAAGTTTACCAGAGCTAGAACAGGTGAGTGACCAATGGAAAAGGAATCTCAAATGTAAACCAGGTCACTTCCCCAAAAATGAAATGTATCTGCACCACTTTAGTACAGATTCTCAGATTTATTGCAACTCCAGTAAAAAGTCCATGATTTCTAGTCATTGAAAAAATTCTCTCTTACGCTTTTTGTAATCATTTTTCCTACCGCAGCAGATACAAAATGAGATGGAGAGCCTACTGTGTTTGCCAGAGGTGAGAAAATAGACTCTTTTCAGGTGATTAATCTAGCAAGTAGTATTGCATTCCAGCTCCTAAAGCAAAAGCATGGATGTCCAATCTATTACAATGAACGTTTCCGACAATGTGATGCAAATATCATCTTACTCATAATTACAGCTAACAAACTTTCTATTCAGTCAGAACACCTCAGGGTCACTCTGGATTAAGGATCAGGAAAGACATTTTATATGCTATTTACTTTGCAGTTTTAACTCTTGACAGCAGTCCCAAGCTTGGTGATAAAACAGTAAAGTAAATGATGCTGCAGCAGTGACATTGGCAAGAGTGGTGCACTCTACAAAATAGAGGTGATATTGACCTACAGTTGACAACAAAGCAAAGTAAGTCGGATAGGGAGACGGCAATGCTTTTGCAATGATAGCTGAACAATTCATCTCAAGGCTGGAGTCCAACAAAGAAAGTTTATCCAGCTGCAGTTTTGATGAAACAGACCAGACAGAAAATAAGTTCATTGATATAGAACCTTACGTCCAAAGTGCCACATAGCCAATGGATTAATTTTGAATAAATGCAACTTTTGATGTAGCATTATATTTGACTACAAAAACATTTGGCAATGTTTATTACAACACATAGGCCTAAATTTTCAGGATGAGAAGAAGACGGGATTAGATCCCCGCTGATTCCAACAACCCCATTGCCATATTACAATCTAATGAGTGTTGATTGCATAAGGCAGGACTTCCTGCCATCACTCGGGAGGAAGTCCCAGCTTGGAGAGCTGCCAGCAAATCAGATTGTCTGGCAACTATCCAGTCCCTCCACGCACAGAGCTGCAGTGACACAGCAGGGAGCTGCCTGGCACTAAGTCCTAAGAACTGGGGGGAGAAGGTAAGTGGTAAGGGTCCCAGGACAGGGAGGGTAATGAATGCCTGGTGCCAGTTCTTTAGCCAGCACTAAAGAGAAACATCTATGCTCCAACCAACTTGATATAACTGCTTTCCAAGTTGCTGTAAGATACACTTCATAACTATAAATTATAGAATCATAGAATGGTTACAGTACAGAAAGAGGCCATTCGCCAACAGTGTGTGAGTCAGCCTTCTAGCGACTCAGCTAGTCCCACGTCTTGCCTTTTCCTTGTAGCTCTGCAAATATTTTCTCTTCAGATAATTGTCCAATTCTCTTTTGAAAGCCTCCATTGATTCTAACTGTTAAGTTTCAGCCCGTAATTCCTCACTCAGGTTCAGGGACGAGAATGACTCCTTGAACAACCTGAGCAAATATTGTCTCCGGTTTGGAGCCCTTCTACTTACCACCATGTCCTGTTCTCTGTGACCTCTGTCCTAAAAATGTTACATTCATGGGAATAGCTGCTAGTAAATCCGTACCAGCAGAAGCCTTGAAATGAGCAAAATACCCTTCACACCTGCCAGATCACTCCCTGTGGTTTTTGCAATTTGAAAGCACTTAACCACATATAGAATCTTTGCAACTCTTCAAATAAATCAAGCAATAACTAATCTGTAAGTATTTGATGATCCCTTGAAATCTCACTGGCCGCACTGTTGGTATTAAATCACTGTTGCATACACATTTGGTGTCATGATCTCCCATCTCTACATACTTCTGACAGACATTCATTACTCGCATGCTAAAGCCCTCGTCAGGAAGGCTTCAAGTGCGATTTGGCCCAGAAGTATGCATATGTTGTTCACGCCACTTTGAAGTTCTTAAGGGAAGTTCTTAAGGTCACTCAAAATGCTCAACAAACGAGAGAAAATGATTCCAATTTCTCACTCCATATTTTTGAATGAAACAGTAAGTGAACTCAGGCTTGCAGCATTCCAGCACTGTACGATATTTACACAGTTATTTGTGATATAACCATCATGCCATATGAAATCAAGTTATCATTTATTTCTTCAAAGAATGTTGTTTGTGAAGAGGGAGTAAATTCTTTAGACGTTTTCCATCCGTGTGAAGCACTCAGAGGCCGCATCTCACACCACATGTTAGAGCCTGCCAGAGCAGTGGTTTTTAGTGAAAATTCTTTGTCATTAATATAAACTACAGCGCTTAATAATGACAGAAGATTGTATTACATCCTTTTCTAGCTAGTTTAGAAACATCCCGTATACATTATAAAATTAGCTAATACTTCCTGAAGCTTGATTTCTTTGTCAAAAAAGAAACAGAATGCCCTTACGTTAATGCTTTATGAAATTGTTCTATTGCTTCTTCAAGGTCCTCCTTCTGATCAGGAACAAAACGATATTCAGATACATAACCCGCTGTGTGTTTATAAGGGTCATAGTCTCCAAGTTCAGCTGAATAGAGAGAAAATAATAATCAATCATATTTCTGCATTCACATTTACAACCAATTTATTTAACTGGTATTACTGTAATAGTCAGCGTTGTGGAATTCATTTAGTATTTAGATGCACAGGTATTATAAACTATGGGCACCGCACTGTAATTTATGTTTCCCAATTTTAAAACAATTAAGACATTTAGCTCTGAATGTTAAAACACTAATACACTATCCGCAATGCAACTAAACAAAGTTGTTCTCAAAATGCTTGCACAAAGATGTTGATTAATGCTGTCGTGCTCATTGGAAAGTCTGCCAGCGTATAGTGAACCTGTCATTTCCGTTCATTTTCATCCATCTTGCAGTAATATTGTTCCTTTCTTATTTCTGTCCAATGTGTAGTTCAGTTGTGCCTTCAAAACATTTTGTGGACCGTTACAAAATGAAGATCTAATGATCTCTATGAGATGGATTTGTACTTTCCCAATCTGGCAGCAAGTCAAGGGAATCACCAGGCGTCCAGCAACATTGACGTCATCAAGCAGGGTAAACAGCAATTACACTGAGTTAGTCTCAAACACATAACCAGGATTATCCTTAACTTTCAATTAAATTTTATGGGGAGCTAAATAAGTGATTGAGGCATACATATGGGATTCAAACAGAAGCATAAACAAATTTAGGAAACATCTTTTCGATCCTATTGGAGAAATTAAACATTTCACAGATGTTAAATTAGTTTTCCAGGACAGATTTGCTTTTCAGGTGTAACAATGAATTTAGCAGATTGTTTAGAGCCCAGTTATATTGTGTTCAATATGTAACTTTTTCAAGCATTTTCATAGCGAGATTAATAGCATCAAAGGATGAGATCACATCAGTTCAATCATTTCTACTTGATTGCAGACTGGCAAGTCTTTAACAGCACATCCTATGGGGAATGTAGAATCAATGACAGCAACTTCTGGATCTTTGCGTTTAACTGCAGATTCCACAAGTCACTATATGTTTGAGAGATGTAATGATGGTGAATGCAGACAGTTACACTGACATTACCACCACAAAATCCAGACCATTATTTAAGGTCCCTCTTTCCCTGTGATATAAGCAGATCAGAACTCAGGAATGTTATGCTAATTATCAATTCTTTCCTGCTTTGAAGATGTCTCATTTTCCTAATTAATTTTCCAAACATTCTGCTGTAAAATGGAAAATAAAAAATAAACAATGTTCCAACAAGTCAACAAAAGGGAAAGCTCATATGTGTCCCTCGGACACGGGGAACGGTGTTGGCCACTCCTGTATTTACCAGCGCACAGTTTTCTTGCCCTTTTAAATGAGTGGAGGGAAACTGCAGCTGACGAATGCACAAATAGAAAACCTCAACACAAAACATATGTGATAGCACAAAATCCCAAAGTCCTGAGCAGCAAGTTGCAACTAAAAAGTAAACTTAGCAGAATTTGACAAATGTATTTTTAGGATGCAGTCAGACACATAGCACTGCGCAGAAAGAGCTGGCAATGCCAGCACAGGTCTTCAGTGAAAGATAACAGCAACTGAAGTTTAGTCAGAGCATGCACTGATCCAACTCACTTTCCAGCTAATTCACATTACAAAGTGCTATAACACTATGGAGACATGTAAAGCTCCTGCGAATTAAAGCCAATATGTAGGTATGCATGAGTGGAAAGCATAAGAAGCTGCATAATAGTTTTTTAAAGGATTAGACTATAACAAAAATGAATCAACCTGTCTAATTTAAGTTCGAATTTTCAAGTTGACGTTAATCGTTCCAAATGTACATTTCATCTTACAAGTCATTTCAGATCACAGGCAGAATTTTCCAGTCCCGCCCACCACGAGAATCATAGTGGACGGGATAAAGACCATGCAAAGGTCTGTTGACCTCGGGCGAAATTTTCTGGTATCGGGGCGAACCCGGCCAGAAAATCCCGCCCCTTGGCCACGATTCTCCCATTCTCCCCGGAGATTCTTACATCGGCCGATTCGCGGGGTTTGCACGCATGTTCGCACCCCACTAATGTCTCCCAGCGCCGGATTTCCGGCAGCGCCAGATCAGCGCCGGAAATCTGTGGGGAGACAAAAATCCATTTTCATTTGCATATAATCTAAAAGTGATTAGTGGGCCCAGGACTGAAGTTTCCTGGTCCGCTAGTATCTCCCCGCTGCCAGAGTGGTTCATTCCAGCAGCGTTTACAGTAGCTCCCCACGAACAAGGAACTAGCAGCCCCGAGTGTAGGAGGCCAATCGAGGCCCCCCAGAGGGTCGGGCAGCAGGGTGGAGGGTGCCCCCCCGGGCATTGGCCCTGGCAGTGCCAGCCTGTGCCCCCGGCACTGCCCAACAGGCAAAGTGCCAATACCCAGGGGGCACCTTGGTACTGCCCATCAGACAAGGAGCAAAGCCAAAGGGACGGGGCATATGGGGCTCGGCCTGATGGGAGCGGTCGGTGGGGGTGGAGGTCCCGCTGCCAGTCTGTATAGGGATCGGTGGGGGAAGGAGGGAGGGCACCGATCGGGCCAGCTGGGAGGGGGGGGGAGCGGTCAGCTGGAGAGGGTCGGCACTGTGGTGGGGGGGGGGTGGGTATCGGGACTCGGGACTCCGGGGTGGTGGAGGGGGGCTGGAGATTGGAACAGGCCCAGGAATGGTCCGGGTGGTGGGGGAGGTGGGCCAGTGATTGAGCTGGCCAGCAATTGAGAGGCCTTCAGTGCGGGACCACTGCACATGCACTGATCTCAGCACTGACGGATCAGTGCATGCACAGTGACCCGCTCAGCACGCTGATTTCAGCCCCTCCAGCGGGGATAGGCCCCGCCCCCTGGTTTTTAATGATATTCATATGGTGCACAGAGTGTGGGAGATTCTTCTCTGAACTCCCACTGAAAAACCAGCGTAAATTACTCCAGTTTTCACACGAGCTCACGCTTAGAAATGTTTTTGGTAGAATTCCACGCCACATCTCTGTATTTCTCTCACCATGGCAAACTGACTCTGTGGCCTCAATTTTCACAATGCTAGAAAGGCTCTATGCGTTTATCAAAATGGTACCAGAATCGTGATTCCAGCAATCCCGCCACCCCCGCAGCAGCCCGCAAATGCGCCTCCCCACCCCACACACACAAACTTGCAACCACCATTTTGGAGCAATGGGGGCAGGTTATAGTTTGCTTTCCACTGTCTCCACAAATCCCCTAAACTTAGTTTTCTAAAATATTAACATATTACCCCAATTTGGAATCAATAAAATTTAAAGTCTGCCCTGTTTACTCACGACTCCTGTAAGATGCTTGAATGCCTTTGAACCTCTTTTGAAATGCAATAATTACACAACAATTTCAAAATTTAAATCCTGAATGTAAATTTCAAACTTACTCTGTTTACCTGTAAATTAAATCCCACCTTAAGGCCTCATTACAAATTACTCTTTCATTACTCACATACACAGCTTTCCTTACCTACACAGATTATATACATAACACATAAACAATATAAAATGTACACATATCATCACGGTGTTCCTACAACACATGAACTGCAGCAATTCAGCAAAGGAGACTTGGCGAGTTGCTGAGGTGCATCCTGTAGGTGGTACACACTGCTGCCACTGTGCATCAGTGGTGGAGAGTGAATGTTGATGGGGTGTCAATCAATTAGGCTGCTTTGTCCTGGATGGTGTTAATCTTCTTGAGCAGCTCAAGAAAACAGCTCGCAATCACTTTCTCACGGGCAATTAGGTATGGGCAACAAATGCTGGCCTAGGCAGTGACACACAAAAACCCAGGGACAATGAATAAAGGTCAGGTGCCCCTGTGGGAGAGGTGAGTGTCCCGAGAGAGAGCCTTTTGGGATTGTTAAGAATTACATACAAAGTGGATAAGCTTAGTGGAGCTGTCAAGTTATTGAATATTAGAAATCCCCAAATCCTTTTATTGGTTTCTTGCTTCTATTGGAACTGACACAAAGTCCAAGAGCACCAAGGCAGGCTGTTTAACCATCCCACCTCATCATCCAGCTGTTTAACCTGCCCACCTCATCATCCAGCTGTTTCACCAACCCACCTCATCATCCAGCTGTTTCACCAACCCACCTCATCATCCAGCTGTTTCACCAACCCACCTCACCATCCAGCTGTTTAACCAGCCCACCCAAAACCCAGCTGTTTAGCCAGTCCACCTCAAAACCCAGCTGTTTAACCAGCCCACCTCATTATCCAGCTGTTTAACCAGCCCACCCAAAACCCAGCTGTTTAGCCAATCCACCTCAAAACCCAGCTGTTTAGCAGTCCACCTCAAAACCCAGCTGTTTAACCAGCCCACCTCATCATCCAGCTGTTTAGCCACTCCACCTCAAAACCCAGCTGTTTAACCAGCCCAACTCATCATCCAGCTGTTTAACAAGCCCACCTCAGCTCCCAGTGTCCCTGTGGCCTCCACACTGTTTCTGGGGTTGTAGACCAGACTCCAGTTAACAACTGTCCACCCAAAATGAAAATCTGAAATTCCAGGGCACTTGCTCCCAAGTCGGCTTTGTGGGATCAGGAATTTTCCCAACTCTGCACTCCCAAATCGGGTGTGAAAGTCCGGCCCTCTGACACTACCAGCTATAATACTTACAACTTTTCACTGTATTGGGATATACTGGCCAAGATTTCCAACTTTTACACTCCTGTTACACACTGCGAGGATATATCAGGATGTTCAAATCCCCGAGCTGTTATTTTCTGATGATTAAAATTAAAAGTCAAACTCATGGATTGGGAAACAGAATTTCTAAATAAATGCTCCGAGTGTGCAAAGGGAGCATCTGAATGAAAATCAGGAGCCTTCCAGATCTAGTGAAGCAGAAAATCCAAAGCAATTATTTTTCCTACAGGTCTAATACATGTTGCTCCTCAATGAAGTTAACTTAGAGTTTTTCAAACAGATGAGTGTTAATAGTATGGTCGCTCTGACAGTAATCCTCCATTAAAGCTCATGTAACATACATTATAAAACTGTTTGAATGGTCCACTTACACTGGATAGCATAGGCACCCAGTTGTGCTGCAACGTTTAAAGAACAAGGCAATCGACCTTGAAGGACATCCTGTTTGACCTGCAGAAAAAACTGGTATCTAAAATGAGAAAGAAAAAAATCGATGAAGAAACCGATCTCATCAGTGTATCCAACTTTTCTGTTAAATCAATCTATAATTGGGAGACAATCTCGTGGCTGGGATTTAATTTGGGAGACAGGGTCTCACCTACTGGCTGGAGAATCAGTGGGAGGCCCACATTGTTTTGTCTGGGAAACCTGACATGATTACATTTCAATCAGGTACTCGTCTGGGCAGCGTCAGACCTCCTGTCCGTTCAAGCACCCACTAGGGTAGAGATCCTGCTCTCCAGTAATGGCAGTGCCACAGGTCTTCACCAGGAATTGCCAATAGATCCCTGGAGAGAGGAGAGTGTGGGGCAGGATGGGGGTCGCAGGGAAGTGATCAAAATCAAGGGCAGGAGCGAAGGGCTTTCTGTGGTGATCCCCACTTGCTGATGCTGGGTTTGTCAATCGGGCACAGAGTGGGGGTCCTACAGGTAATCACTGTCGGTGTTTGCTGGGCAGCCTCTCCAGATGGTGAGCCCCCACCCACCATTGGTTGAATAACAGTGATGGTGAGATGAGGCCCTTGACTTAGGGGCCTCAGTTGCTGTCTGGTGGGAAGGCTGCCAGCAAGCATTTCCACCCCAGGCTTGATTGGAGGGAGATGGTGGGTGGCAGGATCTCCACCCTACACCTTCCTGCCCAATCACATAACCCCCTGCCTCCAGGCTCAGCTGGGAGGCCATTAAGTTCCACCCATGCACTCTGTTATACTTACCTCAATGCTCTTAGATAATTAAAACATCCAAAATAATCTGAGAAGACAATGATACTGGAACAGTTTTCTTCACAGTAAACACACTCGCCTCTTTAATGTTGAAATTAATTGATGATTTGTTGCAATTCCAGAAATAATAGTACATTATTGAAGCGACCTGCTGTAGTGTCAGGTCCTGAGCTACCTCCACTTGTATGTGCATCTATCCATTTCAATGGGAGGCAGTGTTAGGCCTAATCGAGAGCTGCTCATCCCATCAAAAAATATACTTGTTTACATCCACTAAATACCCAAAGGGCTCTTGATTAGACCCAGCTCAATCCACTGAAGTGAACAACGTAATCCAGACACAGAAGGGCCTGGACCCATGCGCCACATTCCTGTCCCTCCCAACAATCTCTGTCACCAGAGCAGCTGAGGAAAGAAGCAGACAAATGATAGGTTTTTACAATTCACTAATATTAAAGCTACCTGTTATTTGAGATGAGAAGAACTATTTTAAGACCAATTTTTAAGCAAGGTAGGTAGCATGGATTAGCATGAGTGGGGCAGGGAGAGTGTGTGGGGAGTGAAGGGGTGCATGGGGTGAGGAATCGAGGACTGTTTTGTGCTTTCTTGTCTTTATTGTAACTGGAACAAATTCCCAGAATACCAGGGCGAGCCATTTAACCAGCCCACCTCAGCACCCAGCGGCCCCAGTGGCTGCTTCCACACTGTTTTGGGAGAAATGGGCCTTACGCAAGTCAACACCCCTCCCCATTCCCGGAATGAAAATCCAAAGATCCGAGGCACATTTGCCAAGTCAGGAGCAAAAATATTTCTGATTGACTTTCCTGCCTTGCCCTTGTCATATGTATCAACATTCACTTCCCCAGTGGGGCAGAACTTCAGTTAGAGATGGAAATTATAAATTTACAGCAGGGGGTGAAGTCAAAATTTACTACTAAGTATTACAATTTGACCCACTGTGGATGCTAAATAAACTTTTCTCCTTTCACACAGTCCAGGTAGATATTAAAGATTTCATACAAATTGGTTACTGCCAACAAACGAAATAAAAAGGGCAGAAATGGAATCACTGCCAAACACCCATAACAATCCGCACTCACAGACTAATTCCCACAGTTCCTGCAATTCCGTCTTAGTAAATACTGCTCTGTAAATCTGTTGCATGCAAGAAATGTTCCTACTTTCCACTCCATTCATTTAAAAAACATTTTCAAACGCAAATGTAAAGGTAATTGAAGCTGGTTTTCCAGAGCTCCATCAAGTCGACTGAGCAGAAAAACACAATGTTCAGTCATATATAACTTAAAAAGCAAAGTCTATTTTTTACATCTTGTTACCTTGTTATTTCTTCTTTAAGTTTACAAGGATCTTCTGCGTAGAACTTTACACCAAAATATAACGTGTAGGGTGGGCCAGCTACAAAAAATAAAAGAAACTTTGAAATAGAATACAATCATACATATGGATTTTTTAAACTTTTAAAATTCACATATATACTTAAAATTCCAATGTCTATAATATTCTGATGTGCTGCCGCAATAGATAGTTTTCAATGTGAACAGCCCATGGCAAAGGAATCAAACCAGTTAATCAATGATGAATTAGTCACATTGTTCAGAATCGTATCAAGCGAGTAAAAGACATGGGGCCATTCTCCCAGCCCTCTGCGCTGCTATTGTAGTGCAGTGGGCCGGGATACTCCAGCGGAGGCCGTTTTGCGGACTACCCACTGGGCACCACAGCTTCCGTGCATCTCCAGCAGCCAGATTTCCAGCACCGTCAGCTCCGCGCCAGCAATCAGAGCAGAGCTGCATAATGCAGACCTTCATTTTAATATAATTTAAATGCCATTAGCGAGCCCGAGACTGAAATCTCCAGGCCCGCTAGCCTTTCCCCCCTGCCAGGAGTATTTCACTCCAGCGGGATTTAGTATAGCTCCCCACTTGTGTGGAGCTGGTGGCCCGGTCCCGCTGCAGTGAAGGAGGGGCAATCAAGGCCTCCCCCCCACAGAGGGTTGGGCACCCAGGAGAGTGCCTCCTTGGCAGTGCCAGACTGGACCCCCAGCATTGCCCAAGGGACAAAGTGCCAATGCCCAGAGTACAACTTGGCACTGCCCACTAGGCTTGGAACAATACCAAGGGAGCAGGGTTTAATGGGAGGGCGGGACTTCTGGGGACACGATCGGTGGGGTAGGGGTCCCACTGCCACTCTGCACTTTGGGCTGAATGACAGAGGGACGGAGGCCAGCAATCAAGGCTGGCCATCGGGGTGGTGGGGGGTAGCCTGCTTGGGAGGGTTGGGGGGGGGAGAGGGGAGGGGCTGCGGAGGGAGGATTGGGACTGCAGGGAGGCAACTGGGACTGTAGGGAGGCGTCGAAGCTGGCCTGGATTTGTTCGGGGCGCCGTCGATCGGGTCATGGTGGGGGGGGTTGCATGGCTGGCGATGCGGGGATCGCGCGGCCAGCAATTGGGAGGCCAGTAGACAGGGGTCACTGCGCATGTGTCGATCTCAGGCATCAACATCATTCTGTCAAGGGACATTAGGAATGAACAAAAAATCCTGGTTTTGTCAGTGATGCTCAAAATCAATGAACAAATTAATTCTCAACATTCATGACACCCGATAGGGCAAAGAGCCAAGCAGGATCAAAAGCGTTTAGGTTTCCTTACATTTGAACTGGAATCATGCATTGTACTAGATAGTTAAAAATCTCTGTTATCCGGCAAGCTCTGGGAATGGGAGGTGTTGGTTAATCAAGTGCGTAGGCTAAAGATGAAAAGTGAGTTGTGTGTTTTCATCCAATAAGAAAGCTCCAGCATGATAACATAGGTATTGTGGTCTCAGAGGCGCGGGGGGGCGTGAATTGAGTGAGTGGCACAGAGGGGAGAGCAGTGGGAGGCTGGGACCACAGTGAGGACAGGCTGCCAATAAGCAATACCGCTGAATTTGACACGTCCCATCAAAAAACAGACCTGACCCCCGAATTCCAGTTCATAATGAGAATTCTGATTGATCGGGTGCTGGATAACAGAAAGTTTACTGTATTGTTCATTCTTAGTGGTGGTTATACAGTGAACTCGCATTTAAGGCTTGTTTCAGAAAAGCAGAATGTAATACATGAGATTCCAAATCAGTATGGACCAGCATTGCTCTTTTTAAGCAAAAATAAGATTCCAAGCATGAAGCATGTGGCAAGTTGATCAGAGGATAGAATGAGAGAATATTAGGATTTAATTACTACTTTAGTTAGTAGTCTTTAGCCTCAAAAATACGTTGACCTGACCAGGGACACAATATGGATTTCAAAGAAACTGAATTTTGGACAACTGGTGATCAGCGCAATACAGCCCAAATCAAATCTCACCACTTCAAATATGTCTGAGACACTTCTGGGGACAGACAAAGCAAATCCAGAAAAATACCTGGAGATAACCAGGACAAGGCGGTCACTGTCTGTGTGGAGTTTGCAGGTTCTCCCCGTGTCTGCGCGGGTTTCCTCCGAGTGCTCCAGTTTTCTCCCACAGTCCAAAGATGTGCGGGGTTAGGTCTGAGTAGGTATTGCGCCGATCACCAGTTGTCCAAAATTCAGTTTCTTTGAAATCCATATTGCGTCCCTGGTCAGGTCAACATATTTTTGAGGCTAAAGACTCCTAACTAAAGTAGTAATTAAATCCTAATATTCTCTCATTCTAGTGTCCTGGGATGCATAGGTTGGAGGGATTAGCGGGGTAAATATGTGGATTACGGGGATAGGGCCAGGGTGGGATTGTTGTCTGTGCAGGCTCGATGGGCTGAATGGCTTCCTTCTGCACTGTAGGGATTCTAGGATGATTCTATGAAGACAGCGAGGATTCTGGTCCGTGAAGGACTCAGATCAGCAAGCATTTCGTTCATATGGAGGATTGATAGGATGTCAAGAGGGAAAATTGAGACAAGGGCAGACGTTCATTAAATAAACACAGAGCTGCTGTAATTAAAAGCTATGAAGGTTGTTTTTGTAGAAGGATCAGATCAAACGTCCTGAAGGATTTTCCTCATCCAATCCCATCTTGATTGCCATCAATTTTACCCACGTTAGCTGTGATATAACACCAAACATCCTGTCATGCTTCTGAACCTTTTGGCAACTTTTTCACCGAAGGGACTTGGGAAAAGACGCTCTCCGTGCTGTTAAAGTGTTGCGTATTCATGCAACTTTAAAAAAATCATGAGGTAGTTAAGATGATAATTAGTTTGTGCTGTGATTCTTACTGTTTAGAATATAAATAATAATCAATTTGTCAGGCAGTGGAAAACCACTTCACCCCCTATGACTCGGGCAGTCTTTGATGATAGGAGATGAAGAGAAAACAGCAGTGGTTGGAAATTTTTGAAAATGGAAGAATATCAGGTTTATTAAAGAGAAAAAGCTTTTTGTTGCGTTGGAGTGATAGGAAACGCTGAAGGGTGGTTTGAAACGTTGTTCAAGTCAATCAGGATATCTTATAGATGTGGAGCAGTGTTTATTTTGCAATATTACAAATAAATTGCACAGATTGAATTGATCAGAATGGAGGTTCTATCAGTTTGCTTCTGTGAAACACAGCCGTTTAATAATTCATGTCTGGCTGCATCTCATTGCTTAGTCAACATTGAAGTGATACATACTGATATCACCACCTGATTTGCAAGCAGAAATAAAGCAGATACCGGCAACTTGCGCAAAAGATGTTTAGAATGCTTGAGAAAAAGACTTCAATTGATACAGCACCTTTCACAACATAGGAATATCCCAAAGCATTATACATCCAATGAAGGACTTCTGAAGCGCAGTTACTGTTGTCATGCAGAAAATACACCAACCAATTTGTGCACAGCAAACTCCCACAGACAAAAAGGTGATAATGACCTGCTAATCTGTTTCTGTGATGTTGATTGAGGGGTAAATATTGGCAACAACTCCCCTGGTGTTCCATTGGATCTTTTATATCCACCTGCGAGAACAAATGGGCCTTGGTTTAACGTCTGATCCAGAAACTCATGCCACTGATTCTGAGATTTACAGCAGGTCCAAATATGTAACACTAACAATTGAAGGAATTTGAATGGCCCAGGTCAATAAACCAATTTGTCATAAAAAGTTTGCCAAAAGACTGATGTACTACTTTTCACGTGTAATTGAACCCCAAACATATCAGTTCATTTGTGAGAGTGTAAAACACAAAATGATCTGCGTTGTTTTGGTCATGTGGTGCAAAGAGGCTAAAAAAGTACACAAGGGCAACAGTCCCTGAGCTGTCAATCTACTTTGACTGGCACGGTAAAGGAGCAAATGTTTGTTGCAAGAATTGATTGAAGCATTACTTACTGTTTATGAGGTCTTTGTGTTCAGCAAGTGTTTTTGTGGGATCCAGCCAATACTGTGTAAAATAAATCAGGTATGCCTCATTTAGATGGATTCATTCAGCAATGTAACAATAGATTCAGAAATAAGTCAAATTCATTTCATAGCAGTAACGTGTGAAAGCTTTTAAGAAACAAAAACTCCCATTGTCAGCATTATCATGTATTCTGATCTATTTAGATTTGAAACATGTATTACATTTGCATATAAATAGATTCAGGGTCTTTATTGGGAGGGTGGGTAATTAACTCATTCTTTTCTTCCTTTCCCTTCTCATGGTCTTCCCAGGCTATCCTGATCAGCAAGTCTAGTGGTTTCAGCAGGCAGATTAGCTGAGGCAGGGATAGAGTCGGGCGATGTGGCAGAGATGGAAATAAGTGGTATCAGTGATTTCACGGACATGTGGTTGAAAGCTTATTGAGGGGTCTAACATGACACCAATGTGGTGAACAATCTGGGTCAGCATCTGACACATTCCAAAGAGAAGGATGGAGTCAGCGGCTGGAGAGCAGAGGTTATGGCGAGATTCAAAGACTCAATGGCTTCAAATGTCCCAGTATTCAAAGGAACCTAAGAAACAGGAACAGGAGGAGACCTTCAATTAGAGGAAATTTCTGCTCATTCAGAATTGGATGTCAGACAAGCAACCTGACAATTTAGAGAGAGTGGAGGAGGGGTTGAGAGATGTGGTGGTAAAACACAACTGGGTCATCAGCGATATGTGGAAGCGGATATTGTATTTTGTTTTTGGATGATGTCACTGAAGGACAGCATGCACAAGAAGTAGAAGAGGTCTGAGGATATACCTGGAGGGACTCCAGAGATAATGGTGTGAGAGTAGGAAGAGAAACCAATGTAGGTGATTCTCTGACTATGATTACAAAGGTAAGAATGGAACTAAGCGAGTGCAGTGTCACTCAGTTGGATGACGGAGCAGAAGTTGTGCAGGACGGTGGTATGAACAAGCATGGCAAAGGCTGCAAACAGGTCGAGAAGTAGAGGAGGGATAATTTCCCTTTTGTGACAAAGACATAGAGTGTCATTTAGAACTTTGATGAGAGTTATTTTGGTATGGCAGGGGCTGAAATCTGATTGGAAACTCTAGACAGCACCAAGACCATGAATCCAGCTGATGCAAGGCACAGGATACAATCCTTGTACCTGAGTGAAGAAGTCAGAGGGACCTGATATAAGATATTGAAACTCACGTCTCATTTCAATGAGACTGATGAGCTGCCGATGAGATAGGTTTGTTGTTGTCATGCCTTAAAAAGTAGTCTTCATGAAACATAAAGTAACAAAATTCATATTCTAGAAATGATAACCACATTTTCTGTAGAAGCACCACAAACAGAATAAATTGATTAAGGCACATATGAGGCAATTAGAGAAATATTTTCAATGAGTCGTGTTTTGTGTTCTTTGAACCCGTGCTGGAATTTAAAATGCTGATCAAATATCCGGACCTCAATTCAACTGTTTTCTGTCACTTTCTCCCACAGTTGGGATGATGGTAGATTTTGGTATGTAAACTTTACTACATCCAATGTTAACATTAATGAAATCAGTTGGGAAAGTCTTTTTTCGCTCTGCTCATATTGAATTTGTTGCTTATTATTCCTGCCGTGCCACATCAAGAGATAAGATAACTCATCCAGCCAAGGCAAGTAGGTATAACTGACAGTTTCAATGACAACCACATAGGATGATGCAACTTGATAGCACCAGTTATACTGTCTGTGCTCCAAAGCTACTATTGTTCTAAAAGTTTAAATTATTCAACTGCAATATTTTCTCATTTAACACATAGATGAAGTTGAAAGATAATGCAGCGGCTGAAATATTTAATTCTGTCAAAAATTACCGTTGTTTTTTTTACTATAAATTACAGCAGCTGCCTCCCTTGAACCCTCAGTGTCATCTCACCTGTTTTCTATGACTCACCGTTTGGTGACTTCTGTCACAATAGCGCAAACCAAAGTAGTCTGTCTCCATTAGGTTTGCATGTCTGAATACGTAATCCAAGACAACGGACCCCTTGGTAGACTTCTGTAGGAAAAATTGAAAGACGCATAGTTAGACAAATCCTACTTGGGAAGGCAGAAAGTTATCGTCCCAGAGAATTTAAAGGTGTGAAGAAATTGTCAGCATAGGATTAACTACAACAACTGATATGACATAAATAAACAAAACTCATGACACAAAATTTGGCAGCAACAGGCAGTGTGAACAGAGACATGGCTTTTAATGGAATAAAAATTACATTTCTGTGATCATGTCTATTTTCAATAAGAAAAGTCAATGGCCATGATTTTCCACACCCCTGATTGTGGCAAGATAGCACTGAGGGGAGTCCTCAGGGCAAGGGCTCCAGCGCTGAGGTGAGGTGGGATGGGAGAGGCAGGCAAGGCAGAAATTATGCCCATTCAAGTAGCACAAAATCCTACTAGTACCTGTGATTGCTCCTGGTGGGCATAGAACAGTCACTGAGGGAAGTGCTCAGAACCCCTTCCATTGTAGTCATTCAGGTTTTGAGCAGTAAACCTCATGGTTCAATCTAACCACAAAGTCTTGGAAGGCAGTCTAGGATAATATCTACCTGCAAGCAAGAACCAGCATCACCAAAGTCTGTGATTATCAAAGCCAATATGTTACTCACATATGCCACCAGCTGCAGGATTTGGCACTCAGAGACTCAGTGGGCATCCACTGCCAGTGGTATTGAAAGTGACTGCGATGCTCAATTTCTATGGCAGTGGCTCCTTCCAGAGCTCTATTGGTGACCTGCGTTGGATCTCTCAAACCTCCACCCACAAATGTATCCAGGTGGTCATGGACAGCATCTTCACCAAGGAACACAATTTTGTCAATTTTGATCGAGATTAGGCAAGCCAGGAATCAAGAGCACTGGGCTTCGCGGTTTTGCACAGGTGCAAGGTGCCAGTAACTGCTCTCACGTGGCTCTAAGATCTCCGTGGCAACCATCGGTCCAGTATGTGAACTGCAAGGGCTTCCACTTGCTCAATGCTCAGCTCATCTGCGAGCATAACAAATGGATTATCCAGGTTTGTGCACGATGCACAGGTATGTCCATGGCTCATACATTCTCAGTAAGAAGTTTAACAACACCAGGTTAAAGTCCAACAGGTTTATTTGGTAGCAAAAGCCACACAAGCTTTCGAGGCTCTGAGCCCCTTCTTCAGGTGAGTGGGAATTCTGTTCACAAACAGAACTTATAATGACACAGACTCAATTTACATGAATAATGGTTGGAATGCGAATACTTACAACTAATCAAGTCTTTAAGAAACAAAACAATGGGAGTGGAGAGAGCATCAAGACAGGCTAAAAAGATGTGTATTGTCTCCAGACAAGACAGCCAGTGAAACTCTGCAGGTCCACGCAACTGTGGGAGTTACAAATAGTGTGACATAAACCCAATATCCCGGTTGAGGCCGTCCGCGTGTGTGCGGAACTTGGCTATCAGTTTCTGCTCAGCGACTCTGCGCTGTCGTGTGTCGCGAAGGCCGCCTTGGAGAACGCTTACCCGAATATCAGAGGCCGAATGCCCGTGACCGCTGAAGTGCTCCCCAACAGGAAGAGAACAGTCTTGCCTGGTGATTGTCGAGCGGTGTTCATTCATCCGTTGTCGCAGCGTCTGCATAGTTTCCCCAATGTACCATGCCTCGGGACATCCTTTCTTGCAGCGTATCAGGTAGACAACGTTGGCCGAGTTGCAAGAGTATGTACCGTGTACCTGGTGGATGGTGTTCTCACGTGAGATGATGGCATCTGTGTCGATGGTCCGGCACGTCTTGCAGAGGTTGCTGTGGCAGGGTTGTGTGGTGTCTTGGTCACTGTTCTCCTGAAGGCTGGGTAGTTTGCTGCGGACAATGGTCTGTTTGAGGTTGTGCGGTTGTTTGAAGGCAAGAAGTGGGGGTGTGGGGATGGCCTTGGCGAGATGTTCGTCTTCATCAATGACATGTTGAAGGCTCCGGAGGAGATGCCGTAGCTTCTCCGCTCCGGGGAAGTACTGGACAACGAAGGGTACTCTGTCCACTGTGTCCCGTGTTTGTCTTCTGAGGAGGTCGGTGCGGTTTTTCGCTGTGGCGCGTTGGAACTGTTGATCAATGAGTCTAGCGCCATATCCTGTTCTTATGAGGGCATCTTTCAGCGTCTGGAGGTGTCTGTTGCGATCCTCCTCATCCGAGCAGATCCTGTGTATACGGAGGGCTTGTCCGTAGGGGATGGCTTCTTTAACGTGTTTAGGGTGGAAGCTGGAGAAGTGGAGCATCATGAGGTTATCCGTGGGCTTGCGGTACAGTGAGGTGCTGAGGTGACCGTCCTTAATGGAGATGCGCGTGTCCAAGAATGCAACCGATTCCGGAGAGTAGTCTATGGTGAGCCTGATGGTGGGATGGAACTTGTTGATGTCATCATAGAGTTGTTTCAGTGATTGTTCACCATGAGTCCAAAGGAAGAAAATGTCATCGATGTATCTAGTGTATAGCATCGGTTGAAGGTCCCGTGCGGTGAAGAAGTCTTGTTCGAACCTGTGCATGAAGATGTTGGCATATTGAGGTGCAAATTTGGTCCCCATGGCTGTTCCGTGTGTCTGGATGAAGAACTGGTTGTTGAAGGTGAAGATATTGTGGTCCAGGATGAAGCGGATGAGATGTAAAATTGCATCTGGAAACTGGCAGTTGTTGGCGCTGAGCACTGAGGCCGTTGCAGCAATGCCATCGTCATGGGGGATGCTGGTGTAGAGTGCCGAGACATCCATTGTGACGAGGAGCGCTCCTGGTTCAACTGCTCCATGTGTGCCGAGTTTCTGTAGGAAGTCCGTCGTGTCGCGACAAAAGCTGGGGGTTCTTTGTACAATGGGTTTCAGGATGCCCTCGACATAGCCGGAGAGGTTCTCGCACAGGGTCCCATTGCCCGATACGATGGGACGGCCGGGTGTGTTTGCCTTGTGTATCTTCGGGAGGCAGTAGAGATCTCCAACGCGGGGAGTACGTGGGATGAGAGCACGGAGGGTGTTCTGAAGGTCCGGATCAAAGGTCTTGATCAGAGTGTTGAGTTGACGGGTGTGTTCTTTGGTCGGATCTGCAGGTAACTGTCTGTAGTGTTCCTCGTTGTTGAGTTGTCGGTACACTTCTTTGCAGTAATCCGTTCTGTTCAGTATGACGATGGCCCCTCCTTTGTCTGCTGGTTTGATGACAATGTTGCGGTTGGTCTTGAGAGCGTGGATGGCGTTACGTTGTGCTTGGGTGATGTTCGGGGCATACATTCTCAGCAGGTCTCAGATCCCTGATATATTCCAGGATCCACAGAACTTTCAGAGCTGGCTCTTTGGGGTAAGGAATACCCATGGAGCATTTGGCTGATTATGCCCATGCAGTGACCTGAGACTCCAGCTGAGAGAATGTACAAGGCTCATGTTGCAAACCAGACTTTGATGGCGAACATTATTGGAATCCTGAAAATGAGTTTTTGGTGCGTTGACTGATCTGGTGGAGCACTGCAATACACTCCTCAGAGGGTGCCATGCCTCATTGTGGCTCGTTGTGCACTGTACAACCTGACAGTGCAAATGGGGGAGGTCCTGGATGATGAGGAGATGGAGGAGCTGCTCGCTGTACGTCTCCTCCGTTGAGGAGGAAGTGGAGGAGCGTGATGAGGTTCTGGAAACCCTGTTGGTGATGTGGCCATTGCTCTGGCCAGATGCAGATATGGTTGTGAGGCCCTAATAGCTACAAGATCCCGCAAGGATGATAATGAGATGCAGTGAGGATTCTCCTGAGAGAACAAGATAGCAACTGGGTGTCTGGCACAGGTCAGTGCACTCACACTCTGTGCAGAGTCTCATTGCATGCAGACCATGCCGGAATACCGCGGGAAACTGGATTTCTAAAGTGCATGATCCTTTCTCAGCAAAGTCACCTGTCCCCTTCATATCACACCCACATCCGTCAATAATCACCTGTCCCCTTCATATCACACCCACATCCGTCAATAATCACCTGTCCCCTTCATATCACACCCACATCCGTCAATAATCACCTGTCCCCTTCATATCACACCCACATCCGTCAATAATCACCTGTCCCCTTCATATCACACCCACATCCGTCAATAATCACCTGTCCCCTTCATATCACACCCACATCCGTCAATAATCACCTGTCCCCTTCATATCACACCCACATCCATCAATAATCACCTGTCCCCTTCATATCACACCCACATCTGTCAATAATCACCTGTCCCCTTCATATCACACCCACATCTGTCAATATTCACCTGTCCCCTTCATATCACACCCACATCTGTCCAGAATGCAGGGGGGAAGGGTGGGAGCAGCCCCATCATGTGACCCAATAATGTCAGGGCATGATATTCTTGCAGTGAACACAATCAACATTGTGGTGCAGACATCACTGATGTGGGCAATGACTTTGGGATGGGACAATCACTGTGACCAGAGGGTTCTGCACTGCACAGAGGACAGGCCCCTGGACTGCGCCTTGCAAATTCATTTTGTGCAGGGACCAAAGTTTCACTTCTGAAAGACACAAACACATCTCATTATAACAAAGAGCCTTGGACAAGGAGCCGTGATGAGTATATTTACATTGGTGAACATTATATTCAAGTGATTAACAACCATATCCACGCTATGCAACATCTTCTTGACTTTCCTAACCTTGCTGCTATGTCTAGGCACATTCCCAACATCCACGGCGAAGGTGGAGGCAGCATGCTGACTGCTATGCCTTGTTGTCACTGATGACCTTGGTGGGTGTCTTCTGGAGGGCAGAGGCCCGGAGGGCAGAGGTCTGGAGAACCCCTAGGCTGCTTTCAGTTGCAGCCTACTCAGGATGTTGGTGATCTCGAAAGAGGGGATTGGGAGGCACTAGATACTCCGAGAGTCACCTGGGTGGGGGGGATGGCCCTAAGGTGTCACGCTGTTGCTGTTCCTCTCTATGGATTTCCAAGGGCCCCTGTTGGACCCCTTGAGGACAACAGGCAACTGAAGTGAGATTGAGATGCCCCACAGCCCTCTGATAGATGCCAGCTAGTGCCTCAGTGATGAATTGTGGCTCTTGCAGCAGTGCGTAGTAAAACTGATGTCCTGGACCAACGCCAATGCTGACCTCAATGTGATGGCATGCCAGCATGATCACCTCAGACTGAAGGCTTACAGACTCCTCCATTGTGCCCTGCAATCTGAGGAGTGTAGCAGACATCACTTCCCGATTTCTCCAAGCCTGTCTTTGCAGCTCCAGTAACTGAGGTAGAGCCAAGTGTAGACACTCCTCAACTGACTCGGAACCAGTAGACTCTTGGCCTCCAGTAGTCCTCGAGTGCCAGCCTCCTGGGAGGTCCCTACCACCGCCTGCTGTGGATCAGACAGAGCAGTGTGCTCAGCAATTTGTGACCCCAAGGCCATTCAAGGACTAGGTCCCACCAAAGTGTGTCTCTCTGCAGGGTGTAGGTGAGCGCTGTGACAGGACTTCAATTAGTGTATCATCAAATTAATCTTCTGATGTGTCTTTGGGCCTTGAGTAAAGGGCTTGACTTGTAGACACCCTTGGCTGCTTCCCAGATGTGCCTGTGAAAGAAAGGCGAGATCATTACACATGGCTGCGGACTGCGGAGCAGGAGACATCCCTCACAGTGTGGCTGTCTGATGGATGTTTTAGTGCAGGATCCTCACTTGGTTGAGCTCCGCTGACCTCACCATCAGCACAGGAATGGTCCACATCCTCGCCGGCCAGTTGGGTTATTCTGTTCTGAAGGTTGGTGAGGATCTTCAGTTTGGGCATTCCACCACCAGTCTAGGATCTCTCCCTCTGGTTATGAGTCGACTTGTCCTGCATGATGACAGGTGAAGAGAATGTAAGCAGGACGCCTGCCAGGTGAGGAGGAGGCCTGACATGTGTGGGTGGTGAGTGGTGCCATGGACTGGATTGGACACAACCTGCAGAGGAGATGAAGGTGTGTGTGAGTGTGTGACCAGTGATGTCCCTTGAGCTGGCAGTGGGCGATATCCCTGTGGACCTTTAGAAGAAAATAACCCAACTGGTTGGCAAGGATGTGGACCGTTCCTGTGCTGACGGTGAGGTCAGCGGAGCTCAACCAAGTGAAGATCCTGCATTAAAACATCCGTCAGACAACTAAGCTGTGAAGGATGTCTCCTGTTACACAGTCCACAGCCATGCTTAATGATCTCTCCTTTCTTTCACAGGCACGTCTGGGAAGCAGCCAAGGGTGTCTACAAGTCAAGCCCTTTACTCAAGGTTTGAGTGTGAGAGTTGAGAGTGATGAGGAGGGTGACTGGCAGAACAGAGGAGATCATTCATTTTCTTCCTGCACTGGGAAGCTGACCACCACTGCCCAAGACTGCAAGAAACTACAAAAGGTCATGAACGAAGCCCAATCCATCACGCAAACCAGCCTCCCATCCATTTACTCCACCTATACTTCCCGCTGCCTCGGAAAAGCAGCCAGCATAATTAAGGACCTCATGCACCCTGGACATATTCTCTTCCACCTTCTTCCGTCGGGAAAAAGGTACAAAAGTCTGAGGTCATTTACCAGCCGACTCAAGAACAGCTTCTTCCTTGCTGTCATCAGGCTTTTCAATGGAACTACCTCGCACTAAGTTGATGTTTCTCTACACCTTCGCTATGACTGTAACACTACATTCTGCACTCTCTCGTTTCCTTCTCTATGAATGGCATGCTTTGTCTGTATGGTGTGCAAGAAACAATGTTTTTCACTGTATGTTAATACATGTGACAATAATAAATCAAATCAAATCAAATCACTGCTTTCACAATCTCTCATGCTGGATTGATGAGGTTCTTTGCCCAGAGTGGGAGTGGAGGAATTGGCGCCGGGTGACTATTCTGTCTAGTAGATGCTCGAGAGACGTCACTGAATTTGGGGGCAGCATGTTTTCTCGTTTTGGAACCTATGATTTTCCAGAGCCTTTCCATCCCTTAGAGATTGTTAGCTCCTGCAGTGGCACCCTTTAAACATGGTGCCTGGGTTATCGGAGATCTGTGGTCATGGCCGGATGGGTGAATCAGAGGCCACCCCACTGGTGATCTGACGTGAAACCCATGCCTCTGCAGCGGGTCAAATCCCACTTCTCCCGCCCGATTTCAGACCTTGCCTATTTCCGGGGCGATTCCACCCAATGTCTACATTTATAATGAAAAAGTCTATGTAAACCTTGTCATGCTCTATTTATATTCTCCTGCCTGCTGAAAAATGTGGTGCCTCAGTTTTGTACTTCCAGCTCCTCAGTCTGACCTGCCAAATGCTATTTCTGTACTTCTCAAATTGCCAAGTTATTTGCTATTTAACCATAAATAATTTCATACCACTGTATTGCAATTAGATGTGGAGATGCCGGCGTTGGACTGTGGTAAACACAGATTAGATACCAGATTTGCTATAGCTGTTACTCCTGTAGATGGTGCTGTGACAACTCTATTCAATGTTAACGTTTCCTTACCACGCCTTCGACAAACACAATAGCTGCTATTTCACAGTGAGAATATATTCCTGGCTCTTCATTGAGTTTCCATAAATCATTCAAAATGCTTTTGTTCAGCTGCAAGTTTTTTTCAGTAACTGAAATTTGTAACGCCCAAGATAAGGTTTTAAACAGAACAAAAAAAAAATCACATTTCTAAATCGTACGAACACATTGAGCCACTGACTTTTTCTTTCAGATTTTTAAAAACCAACAAAGATTTTATTTGAAAGCCTGTGTTTGGAATGTCTCAGAGTTGAATCCACATTGTGCAATGCATCTACTTTGTCAGAATGTATCCGTTCCACTGGGGGAGCTGTAGTGATGCAATATTCTAGATGCTTCTGCTCCATGGATTTTCAAAATTATATAATGAGATGAAAATTTTAAAATCTTTACATCAGGCAAAATTTATATGGTGCCTGCAAATAACCCTCTATAGCACCGGCAGTGTCTGTGCTCCGGGTGCCTGTATAGGTGAAAGATGGGGTCTGCATGCTCCCTCCCACTTGCAGTGTGACTTGTGCTGAAAGCCATGTTGCTGAGGGTCTTTAGTGCTGGCTTTATGGGTGTGTGCAGCAAGAATGTAGAGTAGGCAGATCATGGCATTAGTTAGCATCTAACTCGGATTTAACCCCTAACATGTCATTTTCCACCCTACAGTTCCAGTGAACAGCCTCTCAAACAGCAGAATATGCATTCAGCAGAGTGTGGGGTCCCCCACCGGTGCTATTTAAAGACATCATTCATCCAACTTCAAAATTTTAAAAATTAATATCTTCTTGTTAAGAAGGTGGAAATGCTGGTTGTTGGAGCAGTGATTTGATTTATTATTGTCACATGTATTAGCATACAGTGAAAAGTATTGTTTCTTGCGCGCTATACAAAGCATACCATTCATAGAGAAGGAGAGAGTGCAGAATGTAATGTTACAGTCCTAGCTAGGGTGTAGAGAAAGATCAACTTAATACGGGGTCAGTCCATTCAAAACTCTGATGGCAGCAGGGAAGAAGCTGTTCTTGAGTCGGTTGGTACATGTCCTCAGACTTTTGTTTCTTTTTCCTGACGGAAGAAGGTGGAAGAAAGAATGTCCGGGGTACGTGGGGTCCTTCATTATGCTGGTTGCTTTTCCGAGGCAGTGGGAAGTGTAGACAGAGTCAATAGATTGTCAATACTTTTATTGTTACCTTGTACAATTTCCTTTGCCTTTCTCTTTAATTTACCAAATCCTCTCTCACATGATTCCTCCCTTGAACCACTACTTAGTTTAAAGCCCTCTCCACCACCTTAGCTCCATGACACACCAGAAAACTGGTTCCAGCATGGTTGAGGTAAAGACCATCCTAATAATACAGCTCCCACTTTCCTCTGTACCCCATAAATCATGAGAGAATCCATGAGGGAATTGTACTAGTCACAAGAAGTTTTAGGTTTGATAATGAGCGTACTTTTCACAGATTCATTTAATTGTGCTGTTTTATATGGTTGCTGCACTTCGACAGTTTGTGGAAGAGATTTGTTACAAACACCAATCCATCAGCCTTGCATATAATTCCCTGATCTTATTCTTTATCTTCATCTCTCCAACCTTATTTACTCTATGCACTTTGCTCATGGCTCAGGTAATAATCTAGTGAGATTCTGCTTTTCAATTTGGCCCCCAGCAGAACCTTGTTCCTAGTCCTATCTATGTTGCTGGCACCAATGTGGACCTACGTTGGCACCTACCTAACCAGGTTATTTCCCTTCCACTGCAAGCTCCTGCCTAGCCCAAAGCAGAAGTCCCGAATCCTGGTATCCAGCAGGCAACATAGCCTTCTGGACTCTTGTCCTTGGTTGCAGGGAACTGTGTCTATTGCTGACTATATTGTCACCTACTATCACTACTTTCCCATTTACTCACCCTACTTTTGTGGCTCTCTGTACTATGGTCAGCTTGCTCATCAACCCTACAGCCCCCAGTCTTATCCATACAAGCTGAAAGAAGCTCAAATCTGTTGGATAATTGCAAAGGTTGACACTCCTCCACATCTGCCTTTTCAATGCTCCACTTGCAGTCACACCCTCCTATCTCTAACGATTGACCAAATCAGAAGGGATGTGAGTGACTTCTGGAACAAAGTGTCCAGGTAACTTCCCCCACCTGATGCATCACCGTATCTGTAGCTCAGCATCCAGCTCATTAACTCTGAGCAGAAGTTCCTGAGCCATAGATAATTATGGCAGACATGGACCGTACTGATGTCCACGAATCCTCACATTCTGCAACCACATCACCTACCCTGCCATCCAATTGTGCTTAATTTCACTCACTAATTATTTCTTAATTTTTAAAATTAATGCTTCTCCTCACCACCACCTCCATCCCCCCCAATTTAAACTTCAGCAAAACAATAAACCTCAAGTGAAATAATCTTTTAGATGCTATGAGGCTTGGACAGACGTAAATAGATTTCAGAAGATGGAAAGAGGAATACATCACGAGGAATATATCATGGACTGTAACAGACTATAAAAGAATAAATGCAACCTGAAGATTCCTTATTCATTTTTCATATATAAGGCGCTAGACTCTTTCCGAGGAAGGTTGAAACCAGGCAGCTGTTGGATTGGGTTTGAGACCAGATATTTGCTTATCGTGTCCAGTGATGCCCATTCATTTGTCCAGGTGGAATTTGCATTGAAGTCCTGTGTGGGAGGGTTTTTCCAGATCGGTCTTTGTGACCTGAGTCGTACCTTGTGTGGGCTGAATTTTTAAAAATCATTTTAGCACAGAATTCTGCTACTGAGTGTGTGAGTGCGAGCGCTAAGGTTTGGAGGGTGGTAGTAGCAGCATTCCACGTTGAGCTGGCAAGTTTAGCAATCAATGGGGAGCAATGGATCAGCATCCACATCACATCCCCGCTAGTACCCAGGCTTGCCTGGGGAAGCTAATGATGCTACCAGCAGAACAAATTCCAAAGGAAGCTTCATGAGAAGAGTCCACACAAGGAATCCCAGTCAAAGTCCCAAAGCCGGAAACCTTCCATGAAAATAGCAGAAACAAAATGAGACATGGAACACAATAAAGATTTTTTTTTCGGACAGTCAGTAGATACAATTTCGCTTCAGTTTTTAATGCCATGTGACAATTCAAACTTAGTGAAATATTGAAAAACCTTTATGTCAATCCTACTCTCTTGCTCAGGACAACAGGACCCAATGAGTGCAAATCTCCCACATTTGCTCAGAGTCAATGTTAATGAATACTGAATCTCCTCAGGGCTGTGTTCTTTCATCTTTGTTTTTCATCCTCTACATTAATGATTGCTAATCAGAGCACAGACACATAATGATCCTAGAGTAAGCTGATGTGGTACATGTGGGTCTCATAAGGAATAACAAAATAAATTATAGGAACTTGGTGCAGTAGTCTATAAAATGATGCAATAATAATTATCTTCAACTGAATGAAAACAAGGTGAAAGAACCAATTATAGAATTTAGGGTAACGTCAGTTAATGATATTGTTCCTGTGAAGTTTCATGATGTGGATACTGAAATAGTTACTATCTACAAGTACCTAGGTATCAAAGCAGATGTAAAGTTGAATTGGAGGGAACAGTGTACAGATATGTTGGCCAAGGGACACCCATAATTATGCTACCTCCGAAAGTTAAAATCCTTCTCTGTAGATTCCATGATCGTGAAATTCTTCTAAACGGCAATGAATGAGACTGTTATCCTTTTTGGAAATGCCCCTGATATTGTTGTCTTAGGAAAGTAGACTCTTCAAGGGTACAGAGATCACTGAACCAGGTAGTACAGGTATTTAATGAGTATATCTTTCTTGACTAAATCTGTTCCTGAAGAATTTTGACAAAAATGAAGAGTGTAATGAATAATGAGAATTCCTCCTGTTTCAGCATTATTGTTGGATACATTAATGGAAAAGGTTACAATTCCTCAGATCAGGATAAATCATTCCTGAACTCAGTTGTGCCCTTCTCTAGAACAGACTTTTTCAAAGTGGGGGTCGCAACCCAAAGGTGGGTCACGGGATGTTGAAAATGATTAATTGGGTAAATTCTCACTGCCCTATAAACTGATCTTGTTCAAAGAAGCATGGGATGTTCAGTGATCCTGTTACAAATAACACGGGATGTTCCGTGATGCTGTTAAAAATTACACGGGATGTTCCGTGATCCTGTTAAAAATAACACAGGATGTTACGTGATCCTGTTAAAAATAACACGGGTTGTTCAGTGATCCTGTTTAAAAAGACGCGGAATGTTCTGTTTATAGCGCACATTTTGTAGAAGGTGGTATGACAATGGGGACCTCTCAAACCTAGCCAGAATGAGGACTTTTAATGTGGAGGAAAAGCTTAGTATTGTCTGTTACAAATCAAGTTACGAGCACTTTATGAAAGGAAAGGTTAGAGTTGGGTGAGAGGTGTATTTTTAAATGTACAGTAAATCCGTGGGCGGCACGGTGGCACAGTGGTTAGCACTGCTACCTCACAGCTCCAGGGACCTGGGTTCAATTCCTGGCTTGGGTCACTGTCTATGTGGAGTTTGCATGTTCTCCCCGTGCGTGCGTGTTTCCGGATGCTCTGGCTTCCTCCCACAGTCCAAAGATGTGCGGGTTAAGTGCATTGGCCATGCTAAATTACCCCTTAGTGTCCCGGGATGCGTAGGTTAGAGGGATCAATGGGGTAAATATGTGGGATTATGGGGATAAAGGTGAGATTGTTGTTGGTGCAGATTCGATGGGCTGAATGGCCTCTTTCTGCACTGTAGGGATTCTATGTATCCCGGTTAGATTGTGACTGTAGCACCAGTACTGCAGCTTGCCTTGTCAGTGGACTCTGCCTGAGCTTCGAATTTTCCACCGTGAAGGCAGGCTATAACTTCAGAGTGTGACAAGTATAGTCATTATCTCACAATCCAACTCATTATTTTTCCCACGTGCATAAAAATATTTTGCTGTTGAATCAATTTCAAAATGAGATGACGTCTGAAAAACAGGAAAACCATTGAGACGTTTTTTAAATGACGGTTGTATGTGAGAAAGGATAATCGACACATTAACCATAGACTTCAATGGATGCAGTCAAACATAGTTATTGATATGACATGTCTCACCAATCAGGGAGGTTTATTGCTGGGTTGGTAACAGTTAGAGATAATTGACGGCTGCCCTATTAGGTTTCCACCTAAAAGCAGCACATTGATCTGGTGAACTCTGTACCTCAGAGTTCTGCAATATCCCTTCATTTAATTAATATTCCATTTTTCTATTCTTTCTGTCAAAGCAGACAAGTTCACATCTTCCCACAATATATTCCACGCACTCAGGCTATCTATGGCCCTCTGTAGCTACCTTAAGTCCTCTTCACAACTTACTTTCCTATATATCTTTGTGTCATTGGCAGACTTAGTAGCCATACATTCAATCCCTTCATCCAAGTCATTTATACAAATTGCAAATATTTGAGGCCCCAGCACTAATCCATGTGACACATCAGTCATCACATCTTGCTAACCTGAAAATGACCCATTTATGCCTATCGTCTGTTTCCCTGTTAGCTAAACAATCTTCTAGCCATGCGAATGTGTTACCCCTTACACCACGAGATCTTATTTCGCATAGTAATCTTTGATGTGACACCTTGTCTAATGCCTTCTGAAAAACTAAGTACATAGAAACATAGAAGATAGAAGGAGGAGGAGGCCATTTGGTCCTTCGAGTCTGCTCTGCCATTCATTATGGCCTTGGCTGATCGTCCAACTCAGTAGCTTAATCCTGCTTTTACCCCATAATCTTTGATCCCATTCGCCCCAAGTGCTATATCCAGTCGCCTCTTGAATACATTCAATGTTTTGGCATCAACTACTTCCTGTGGTAATGAATTCCACAGGCTCACCACTCTTTGGGTGAAGAAATGTCTCCTCACCTCCATCCTAAATGGCCTACCCTGAATCCTCAGACTGTGACCCCTGGTTCTGGACTCCCCCACCATCGGGAATATCCTCCCTGCATCTACCCTGTCTAGTCCTGTTAGAATTTTGTAAGTCTCTATGAGATCCCCCCTCATTCGTCTGAACTCCACGAAAACAATCCTAACCTAATCAATCTCTCCTCATACGTCAGTCCCGCCATCCCTGGAATCAGCCTGGTAAACCTTCGCTGCACTCGAGAACAAGAGCTGGCTTGTTCAGAAAAGGAGGCCAAAACTGCACACTATACTCTAGGTGTGGCCTCACCAAGGCCCTGCATAATTGCAACAACACATCCCTGCTCCTGTACTCGAAACCTCTCACAATGAAGGTCAACATGCCATTTGCCTTTTTTACCGCCTGCTGCACCTGCATGCTTACCTTCAGTGACTGGTGCACAAGGACACCCAGTTCCATTGCACACTCCCCTCTCCCAATTTACAGCCATTCAGGTATTAATTTGCCTTCTTGTTTTTTTTCAAACTGAATAACATCACACTTCTCCAAATTATACTGCATCTGCCATTGATTAGCCCACTCACCCAGATCATTCTGAAGGATCTCTGCATCCTCTTCACAGTTCATCCTCCCACCCAACTTGGTATCATCTGCAAACTTTGACATGTTACATTTTGTTCCGTCATGCAAATCATTAATATATATTGTGAATAGCTGAGGTCCCAGCACTGATCCTGTGGCACCCCACTAGTTACTACCTGCCAATTTGAAAAGCATCCATTAATTCCTACTCTTTGTTTCCTCTCTGCCAACCAGTTTTCTATCCATCTCAATACACTTCCCCCAATCCCACACGGTTTAATCTAGCACGATAATCATTTGTGTGCGACTTTGTCAAACACTTTAACCAGCAGTGCCACTCCACCATCTTTTCCTTTATGCCTGTCCTCCCTAAATATTGAATACGCTGGGACATTCAATTCCCACCCCTGGTCACCTTGCAGTTATGTCTCCGTAATCCCAATTATATCGCACACGTTTACATCTATCTGTGCGATTAGTTCATCCACTTTATTGCAAATGCTCTGTGCATTAAGGCACAGGGCCTTTAAGCTTGTCTTTTTAACATTGCTTGCCTTGCTCCCATATTTTTCTCTATAACCCTGCTTGAACTTTGTCCTTGGTCTCTCTATCATTTTTCTCATTCCCTTTTCTACCTTTTGTTTTTGTCCTTGCTCCTTCCTTCTCTGACTCCTTACATAGGTTCCCATCCCCCTGGCACATTAGTTTAAACCCTCCCCAACCGCTCTAGCAAACAGTCCCCTAGGACATCAGTCCCAGTCCTGCCCAGGTATAACCTGTCCAATTTGTACAGGTCCCACCTCCCCCAGAACCGGTCCCAATGCCCGGGAATCTGAAACCCTCCCCCTGACACCATCTCTTCAGCCACGTATTTATCCGATATATCCTGTCATTTCTACTCTGAAATGAGTCCATCACATTGCAGGTTCCCCTTTATCCACATTGTTCTTTACTTGCTCAAAGAACTCCAATAAATTAGTCAAACATGATTTCCTTCCACAAAACCATGTTGACTCTGCCTGATTGCATTGAGATTAGTGAAAAATGTCATAAATGTAAAAGATATTGGAAGATGTCACCATGACCCATTGCATGTCTCTCATTGGCATGAGTCTTTAATGAAGTAGTAGCCATGGATTGAAAGGTGTGGGAGAAGAGGAGAAACATTTTAATTTTCCACTTTTATAGACATAGCAACCAGGTTCAATCTTTCTACAGTAATATATGACAAGAACAAAAGGGTGGTTGTAGATAATATGGAAAAATGGATAGTGACCAGACTGGGAGGACTGGCTAATTTTCTGACAGACAATGGGGGGGGGGGGGGGGGGGGGGGGGGGGGGGGAGGGGGGGGGCACACGTTGTCAATGACATGTTGAGAGACATAAATGAAAATACAAGTCGTGAAGCCATGAACACCACAGATGAATGTTCTGTCAGCACTGGACTCTGTGAAAGAAATCACACGGTGATCAATGGGATGCTTCATAAGACCTTAGCCATCCAAAATACTGTAAGTTGACAACTGCGCTTACATGGACAATCCGCGTAACAAATTTGCTTCAAATGGTTACGGGCTATAGTCCTTACCAATAGGTCCGTGAGAGAATTTGTTGTCTACTCTGAAATGTGAGATAGAGGACAGCCAGCCTTATCACACATGTAGTTATGTAAGGAAGAATGTCCTTCCCAGATGAGGCATATAAAAGGCCAAAATGAGACAAGTAGCTTGGAGTTTCAAAGAGAACCCTGGAAATCAAGATGTTAAAGTTGACTCCTTCATTGTGGAAAAAGTAATCCTGAAATGTTTCTCAGCTCAGCTGACCATCTATTCTTGAGAATGCAGGTTGATCATTTAAAAGCTGCATTTTTGCAGGGAGAAAAGTTCAGAGTAGAGTTTTTTTGAAACCGCCGAAAGAGGCAGCTGATGTAGAAGGAAAGTTGTGTAAATAAAGCAAATATGTTTATGGATTGAATGATGCATCAAGGGTAAAATCTTTACCAATAGGCCTGTCTTGCTGAAAGTAGGTTGTATTCAACTGGAAGCAGATCTAGTAAATTTCTACTGGTACTACTAAGGGAAACTCTCAGACATCTTTATGGTGCAAGTTGAGAGTGTGACTAGTTGGAAGGATGGCAAAATCAGGGGCCTGCCATATGTATGTAAATAAATAATTAAAGATCATTTAAGCTCATTAGTAAGCCTATTGACTTGAATAATATGCTGCCCAGGCTATAATGTGGATGGCATGGGCAGTTGGATGGGATTGGGCAGGTGGTTTTTCATGACCTGCATGAACAAGAGCAGGAAGGGAAGGGGCATCTCATTTCGGGGATGCCTGTACGCATCAGTGGCACCCACCGAGATGCTACCTTTCTTCCTCCTATGCCGTCTGTCTGGCAAAACCTAGCACTCCACTGCCTCCCCCGCCCCCTTTAAGCTATAGAATTCCTCTTTGCCTTAATACCCTGGGATTTTGCTTCTTGGGGCAGTAACATTCCTCTTTGTCTCTCATGCTGTAGCCCCAGTAGTGCCGACTATTGAGCTCTGGCACTGCCAGGAGCGATGGAGCTGCCGACCAGACTGGCTAACAGCTCCAGAATATGGGTCCTCTTCCCGAGTGAAGTGTGGAAGTTGCACTGTTAGTGAATTTAGCCCGTTTATTTCATGTCATGGCTGAAGGAGGGGTTTGCATGGGCAAGTCGTCTTCCACCCAACTTTATTTCAGGGGTGTAAGCAGTCCACCTCTTCATAAAATTCAACCCCAAAGATTTATCTTGCTAGTATAAAAGAGAAATTAGAAATAAAATAATTTTCCCAAATAAAATAGGTCAACTCGTGTCACCAATTGCCTCATTTACAAAAATAAATGCTTATGCAAAAAGACTATTGGACATCCAAGAATAGGAATGTTTTGTATTATGATGGGATTATACAGAATAGAGAAAAATATTTTTTTCATCAATTTTGAAATTTTGTTTCTGTGTTATAAAATATGAATTTAAAGAGAGGCATTTATTAATGGTATGTTAATTGGATTATCAAGTTAAGGATACACGAGTGAATAACATTGATTGATTAAGTGTAATGGGCACATATAAATAAAGACTTCTAGGACACTGGGTTTGATTAGGGAAGAGGCAGACATTTGTAATGCTGCATACTGTAAATTAGTCTAGTATTAAGTAAAAGATTAGTGTCTAATTTCCCACTTCAACAACGGGCTTTGAATGAATTTGCACTGGATGTACCAGAGCCTTAAAAACATAAGCCTTCATTTTTACTTGATGCTTCTAGCAATACAACTACAATCCTATTTGTTTTCACGATAGCCACTTCCCATTGCATATGCATCTCTCATTAGAGATTGAATATTAATCCCACGTCACCCACTCTAATTTGTTAATTTTAATAGGTACCCCTGCAGGGCATAAACATGCTAGGAGCCTCCAAATCCCAACCATTACATTTGCCTACATTAGTCTGTTACATCAACAACAACAATTTGCAATTATATAGGTGTTTACACCATTTAATTCAGCCTGTAGGCTGTTGCTATGGTCTGAATTATTAATTCTGTGTATATTTTTGCACCATCAGCAAATTTAAGAACAGTTCCATTTAAGTGTTCCTCTCCATCATTAGTGAAAATGATGACTAAGCAATAGTTTCAACACAGAGCTCTGTGAAACTACACTTAGGTCATTCCATATGAAGTACAGAGGCCAAGAATTCCTAGGCCCAGTATTACAAAATACGTGTGCAGAATTGCTTCATTAGGCGTGACTGCATGCTGACTGCATGCTGTAATTCTTTTAACCAGAATAAATGTGAGCAAAGCTGATAGTGCTGCAGGCAGGACCCAATGTCAATCAAGCCAGAATCCTCAAGAAAATGGGGAGACAGGTTAAATGAATTACTAGCTCCATTAATAACACCACTCTGCTTATCTCATTTCAACCAGCTTTTTATCCTGCATAATAGCAACCCTTTCATTTCCTATCATCCATGCAATCTAATTTTCTTTTAATCCCATCAGAGTGGTAATTTATCAAACGTCTTTTGAAAGTCGAGCCATACAACACCGACTAGACTATCTTCATCCACCATTTTGATCACGTTCTCAAACAGTTCATTCAAGCTACTGTGGAGGACCAACTTTTCCTAAAGCTAGGTTGTGAATTTTTAATAAGCTCAAAACTCTCCAAGTGATCCAATATCATTTGCTATGTAATAGTTTTAGTCAGCCTCTCTACGACTAGATCAAATGCTGCGGCCTGTAATTTCCCAGCATCAATTTTCTCTTACTTGATAACAAGACCACATGAATCTCTTTCCAATAATGGCAACTAACCCAAGCCTCAAATCAATTATTGGATATCTGGGCCGGTAGCTCATATTTGACCTGTCCCCTCTTTATCCTGAGCATTCTGATTTAAATTCATTGGGTCCTGCAGCACTCAGTTTTACTTGCATTTATCTTTCTTAAAAAAAATAGTCACAATAGAGCAATTTTAGCTACAGACCTATAATACTGGACTGATGGACGACATCTTTGCCTCTGTACTTCATGTAGAATGACCAGAATTCACTGTCAGTCTCCCAAGTAGGATTTCATCTGTCCTTTTTTGATATCAGTAAAACATTTCACCCATTTGTTCTCTGTCAATCTGCTTATGTAAACTAACATTCATTTGTTTTTAAATACCATTTAAAGTCAGTCTATAGAATGGATATATATACCTAAAACATCCAGGAAACAAGCGCTTAGCTAATTACATAATGAAAAGCCTGGCCTCCTTTCCCTGCAGAGATGACTGACTATGGGGAAATCAAGCAGAACAAAACCTCCTCCCCCAGTTGAAAGTCAACTCTTGCATCGTGCACAGCTGGAGAACCAGCTATTCAAATCAATAATTAGCAATCTCTAGGCAGAATTTCACTGATATCTTGTATTCAGACCAGTTGATCGAGGATAGCTAAAACAACTGATCAAGCCACTGACAGTGCAGTATTATTAGATATCTTATTCAATTGTTCTATGAAAAGTGTTTGACTAACCTCCACTTTTTAACCTTTATCCTGCTTCATCTTTATAATTATGTACATTTCATTATCAGATGATGATTGTTCATTTTGAAAAAATGTATATTACTTTGCATTTCTCACATCCTTGGAATATCCCAAGTTTTGCAAAAAACCTTTTCATTAACTGTCAATTTACGTGTCATTTTTCTTACAGCACTACCACCATCAACAATTCCAATTTCAGACCAAAGCAAAATAACCAATTTTAGGTGACTGGCAAAAGAACCAAATGCAACACGAGGAAAAAGCTTTTTACTCACAGAATGGTTAGAATCTGGAATGCACTGCCGACGGGTGCTGTGGAAGCCAATTTAAGAGTGATTTTCAAAAGGGAATTTGACAATTATCTGAAGAGAAAGTACTTGCAGTGTTATGAAGGGTGGGGGTGCGAGACTCTCTTGAAGAGAATTGTCATAGACACAACAGGCTCGATGGCCTCCTTCTCTCAAATCCTCTCAATATCTTCATGTTTATCGAGTACATCCTTGTATTGTTTGCCCTCCACAAGTGCATTACCCCACACCAAGGCAGTATTGGACCAATTGTGGCACCAAGAGTCAATGGGAACCGAGCACAAAGAATGATAGTTGTGCTGGTTGGAGGTCAATTATCTCAGTTCTAGGACATTACCACAGGAGTTTCTCAGGGTAGGGTCTTAAGCTCAACCATCTTCAACTGCTTCATCAATAACATTCCTTCCATCATAAGGTCAGCATTGGGGATATTTGCTGATGATTGCACAATGTTCAGCACCATTCACGACTCCTCAGATACCAAAGCAGTCCATGTCCAAACGCAGACAGACTTAGACAATATCCAAACTTGGGCTGACAAGTGGCAAGTAAAATTCACGCAACACAAGTGCCAGGAAATGACCATTTCCAACAATAAAGAATCTAGCCATTACCCCTTGTCATTCAATGGCATTATCATTGCTGTATCCCCCACCAACAACATTCTACTGGTTACCATTTACCAGAAACTGAACTGGACGAGCCATATAAATACTGTGGGTACCAGAGCAAGTCAGACGCTTGGAATTCTATGGCGAGGAATTCAAAGCCTGTCCACCAAGCACAAGTCAAGAGTGTGATGGAATACTTTCCACTTGCCTGGATGAGTGCGGCTCAAATAACACTCAAGAAACGAGATACCACGGAGGAAAAAGCAGCCCACTTGCTTGGCACCCCATCCACTAACATTCACTCCCTCCACCACCGACTCACAGTGACAGCAGTGTGTACCATGCACAAGATGTACTGCAGGAATGCCAGAGACTACTGGAACAGCACCGTCCAAATTCACGACTGCTACCACCTTGGGGATTTTCACAGTAACTTCACCGCAGTATTAATGTAAGCCTACTTGTGACACTAACACAAAAGAAATAAATAATCTAGCAGAACAAAGCTAACAGGTACATGGGAACACCACCACCTGGACATTCCCCTCCAAGTCATTCACCATCCTGATTTGGAAATATATTCCCGTGCCTTCATGGTTGCTGGGTCAAAATCCTGGAACTTCCCCCTTCACAGCACTGTAGCCACACCACATGGACTGCAGCAGTTCAAGAAGGCAGCTCACCAGTACCTTCTGAAGGACAGTTAGGAACGTGCAATAAATGCTGGCCGAGCCAGCAAAGCTCACATCCCATGAATGAATAAAATAAAAAGCTGGTTTCATAGTATTCATGATGGGTGAAAATGGGAAGTGTTGTCCTTTAGCCTGTGAAACTACAAAAATAAAAGGGGTGTTAAAAGTATTTCAGCTGCAGAAACATTGGCTGCTGTGAAAACAATAGATATGGAATTCCATTTCTCAAATATTTTAGGTGAGATCGATACATGGGGTATACGGAATATCATCTGCTCATTTAATGTTACATAAACAGATAATCATTCTTTGAATAACATACACTCTTCAAAAAGTGTGAGTGAAACATAATGTAGATTGACCCAGGGAATTGAAACATATATTGGAGAGAAATGGAATCTTAACGATAAAATGAATTGACGTAAAACCATCTGATTGTTTAACAAAAGAAAACCTTTGTACTAAGATATTATTGGGCGGCCGAGACAAGAGGCATATTAATGTAATATTTTGGAGAGAATATGGATTTTTTTCTTTGGAAATACTGTTTGCATATACTAACTGTTAAGTTTAATAAGAAGGGAAAGAAGGAAACCTTCGATTGATGCAGTTAACAGATAAGTATGTACAAGTGGAAGGCATTGTTTGGATGGTTACTTGAGCACATATAAAGAGGAACTTACTGATGCAAGAATGGAGTGGAATTGGGGGCCATATGCCTATTATGGGCAACTCTGTGAATAAATCTATCCAAGTAAATACAGGCCTTGGGTTCTTCCTTCACCAACTGGCTATCAGGAGTATAAAACCCTGTTGCACTATTTCAAAGGAAAGCTGAAAAGTTATCCTAAATGTCATAGCCAATATCTATTGCTTAATCAACATCACAAAAATAAATTGTCTGGTCTTTATCACATTGCTGTTTGTGGAAGCTTTCTGCGCACAAATTAGCAATCGTACTTTCTGCATGACAGTAGTGTGTAGATTTCAGAAGTACTTCCTTAGCCGTAAAACACTTTGGGATATCTTGAGGGTGTTGAAATGTAAGTGTTTCTTTTTTGGGAATTGGCAAACTGTACACGGTTTGCGTTTCTGCCAATTACAAACATAAATGAACCTGACATCTCTAAACTTGTAAATTGTGAAGCTCATCTGTTTGCATGTTTTCAGATTAATGATCACAGATGTCAAAGAAATGTGGGCAGTAGGAAATGTACATTCCTTTGACTTTGAAACTAAAAATTAAATTGTTGAAATTTGGGTTACTGCAGATACCAGAACAATTTTAAAAGTTGCCCACCTTTTTCTTACTTAATCTCCCTTTAGTACATGAAGTATTTCAAAATCCAGCCGAAATGCTGAATCAAATCAAAAATCACAAGAACGCTGCAGAAAAAAAACTCTGCAAATAGAATTATTTTGAAAATTGGGCTAAGAATATCAATTATTGTACATTCTCATTATCTTACTCAAAATTAAGTGGAATAAGGATTTGTTTATAATATTTCACTCTTCATTATTGGCAAGATACTTGGTTCAGCTCTACTTTATAATATATCCGAGTAAAAACATCTTTGTTCAATAGGAGCACGTTGAGAAAAATCTACCTGTGCTGTCCATTTGACATTGCTTTTCCCACCAAGTCACATCATCAATGTCTGGTCAGTAAACAGATCAAAAGATCTGCACTAACTCATAGACATAACTAACATTAATTGGCTGACATTTAACTTATCCAGTAATTCACCAACTTTGACATCCCAGGCAGTGTTTTCATTATTGAGCTACTGGAAGGATATCAATGGGAAATCCAATTCCGGAGAAGTTAGTTATCATACTTTTACCCTTGGGCCTTTGGACTACGTAATTGGTATGGTTTATATTTCAAGAACTTTACACTGGTGTCAATCCAGAGACTCATCAGTATCTGACATCGAATTTGGATATCTGAAGGAGAAAAAAAACCCTCTGTATGCTGCAAAGAGTAAAAGATATATTAATTACACTATATCTTTACACTTTGAGGTATTTGGCAGAGTTTAAATTCTTGCAGCAACCTGTTAAAAGAAGCCTGCCTTTGTGAGTCAGTACCCTCAGACAGAATCATCAGCAAACATCTGCGAAATTGATCCGATTTTTTAAGCCACGTAGCAGCATGTGATTTAATCACCATTCAGTATAAAATCTAGTCTAATGCCAAGCCATAGAGAAGCCAGTGTGATCCCATCATGGTTTCTTCATTCCAGCTGCAATTCGATCGCACAAAACTATTTAATAAACAAAAATACTTCACAAATTCCCAGACATTGACCAGGCCATTTGCAAGAGAAAACTTCACAATGATGCTGATAAAGTCCACTAAAAAAATTAATTTCTTGGGCCACTGAAACATTGCTGTTTCTCTGTGATGCATTCAATGAGATATCAAATGAAACCAACTGGTATTATCATTCAATGGCCTCTAAATTGAAGTATGAGGAGATAATTATTACTTTTAGTTCCATGTAATATGCTTTGTCTACTTATTATTTTCCTCAAAGAGCAGGGATAAATGGGTCTTTTTCAGATCAGCAAGCTGTAACTAGTGGAGTGCCACAGGGATCTGTGCTGGGGCCTCAACCATTTATAATTGAGATTAATGACTTAGGTGAAGGGATAGATAGGAAAGTATGTTGTCAAGAGGAGCTAGAGAGTCTGAAAAGGGATAGAGACAGGTTGAACGAGTGGGTAAAAATTTGGCGGATGGAGTGTAGCATGGGTAAATGTGAACTTGTTCACTTTGGCAAGAAGAATTGAAAAGCAGCATTCTATTTAAATGGAGAAAGACTGCTCCTATGATGGCCATGGGGGGAATCGTCAATAAATCTCCCCATGGTCCTCATGGAACACACCTTCCCAATTAGGCAAGTGGAGGCTCGCCCACTGTAAATAAAGGGTGATTGGTGACGGAAGACTGGCCTCAGTGAGATTATTACAACTGCAGAACTCAATGGTACAGAGGGACCTGGGTATACTGGTACATGAATTACATAACCTTAGTATGCAGCTACAGAAAGTGGTTAAGAAAGCAAATGGAATGTTGATGTTTATTGCAAGAAGTTTAACAACACCAGGTTAAAGTCCAACAGGTTTATTTGGTAGCAAAAGCCACACAAGCTTTCGAAGCTCTAAGCCCCTTCTTCAGGTGAGTGGGAATTCTGTTCACAAACAGAGTTTATAAAGACACAGACTCAATTTACATGAATAATGGTTGGAATGCGAATACTTACAACTAATCAAGTCTTTAAGAAACAAAACAATGGGAGTGGAGAGAGCATCAAGACAGGCTAAAAAGATGTGTATTGTCTCCAGACAAGACAGCCAGTGAAACTCTGCAGGTCCACGCAACTGTGGGCGTTACAAATAGTGTGACGTGAACCCAATATCCCGGTTGAGGCCGTCCGCGTGTGTGCGGAACTTGGCTATCAGTTTCTGCTCAGCGACTCTGCGCTGTCGTGTGTCGCGAAGGCCGCCTTGGAGAACGCTTACCCGAATATCAGAGGCCGAATGCCCGTGACCGCTGAAGTGCTCCCCAACAGGAAGAGAACAGTCTTGCCTGGTGATTGTCGAGCGGTGTTCATTCATCCGTTGTCGCAGCGTCTGCATAGTTTCCCCAATGTACCATGCCTCGGGACATCCTTTCTTGCAGCGTATCAGGTAGACAACGTTGGCCGAGTTGCAAGAGTATGTACCGTGTACCTGGTGGATGGTGTTCTCACGTGAGATGATGGCATCTGTGTCGATGATCCGGCACGTCTTGCAGAGGTTGCTGTGGCAGGGTTGTGTGGTGTCTTGGTCAATGTTCTCCTGAAGGCTGGGTAGTTTGCTGCGGACAATGGTCTGTTTGAGGTTGTGCGGTTGTTTGAAGGCAAGAAGTGGGGGTGTGGGGATGGCCTTGGCGAGATGTTCGTCTTCATCAATGACATGTTGAAGGCTCCGGAGGAGATGCCGTAGCTTCTCCGCTCCGGGGAAGTACTGGACAACGAAGGGTACTCTGTCCACTGTGTCCCGTGTTTGTCTTCTGAGGAGGTCGGTGCGGTTTTTCGCTGTGGCGCGTTGGAACTGTTGATCAATGAGTCTAGCGCCATATCCTGTTCTTATGAGGGCACCTTTCAGCGTCTGGAGGTGTCTGTTGCGATCCTCCTCGTCCGAGCAGATCCTGTGTATACGGAGGGCTTGTCCGTAGGGGATGGCTTCTTTAACGTGTTTAGGGTGGAAGCTGGAGAAGTGGAGCATCGTGAGGTTATCCGTGGGCTTGCGGTACAGTGAGGTGCTGAGGTGACCGTCCTTAATGGAGATGCGCGTGTCCAAGAATGCAACCGATTCCGGAGAGTAGTCTATGGTGAGCCTGATGGTGGGATGGAACTTGTTGATGTCATCATAGAGTTGTTTCAGTGATTGTTCACCATGAGTCCAAAGGAAGAAAATGTCATCGATGTATCTAGTGTATAGCATCGGTTGAAGGTCCCGTGCGGTGAAGAAGTCTTGTTCGAACCTGTGCAAGAAGATGTTGGCATATTGAGGTGCAAATTTGGTCCCCATGGCTGTTCCGTGTGTCTGGATGAAGAACTGGTTGTTGAAGGTGAAGATATTGTGGTCCAGGATGAAGCGGATGAGATGTAAAGTTGCATCTGGAAACTGGCAGTTGTTGGCGCTGAGCACTGAGGCCGTTGCAGCAATGCCATCGTCATGGGGGATGCTGGTGTAGAGTGCCGAGACATCCATTGTGACGAGGAGCGCTCCTGGTTCAACTGCTCCATGTGTGCCGAGTTTCTGTAGGAAGTCCGTCGTGTCGCGACAAAAGCTGGGGGTTCTTTGTACAATGGGTTTCAGGATGCCCTCGACATAGCCGGAGAGGTTCTCGCACAGGGTCCCATTGCCCGATACGATGGGACGGCCGGGTGTGTTTGCCTTGTGTATCTTCGGGAGGCAGTAGAGATCTCCAACGCGGGGAGTACGTGGGATGAGAGCACGGAGGGTGTTCTGAAGGTCTGGATCAAAGGTCTTGATCAGAGTGTTGAGTTGACGGGTGTGTTCTTTGGTCGGATCTGCAGGTAACTGTCTGTAGTGTTCCTCGTTGTTGAGTTGTCGGTACACTTCTTTGCAGTAATCTGTTCTGTTCAGTATGACGGTGGCCCCTCCTTTGTCTGCTGGTTTGATGACAATGTTGCGGTTGGTCTTGAGAGCGTGGATGGCGTTACGTTGTGCTTGGGTGATGTTCGGGGCTGTCTTGTGAGTGCGGCTGATGAATTTGGTGTTGACGCACCTCCTGACGGCTTGGGCATACATGTCAAGTCGAGGGCGGCGGCCTTCCGGAGGAGTCCAATTCGACTCTTTCCTCTTCGGATGCACTGCGGATCTCTCTGTCGGCTGTTCCGGTTCATTGGCTGTCTCATTGTTCGTTGTTGGCCTCTTGGGGTTTGTGGAAGAACTCCCTCAGCCTCATTCGCCTGATGAATTCCTCTGTGTCAAGACTTCTTCACCGCACGGGACCTTCAACCGATGCTATACACTAGATACATCGATGACATTTTCTTCCTTTGGACTCATGGTGAACAATCACTGAAACAACTCCATGATGACATCAACAAGTTCCATCCCACCATCAGGCTCACCATAGACTACTCTCCGGAATCAGTTGCATTCTTGGACACGCGCATCTCCATTAAGGACGGTCACCTCAGCACCTCACTGTACCGCAAGCCCACGGATAACCTCACGATGCTCCACTTCTCCAGCTTCCACCCTAAACACGTTAAAGAAGCCATCCCCTACGGACAAGCCCTCCGTATACACAGGATCTGCTCGGACGAGGAGGATTGCAACAGACACCTCCAGACACTGAAAGGTGCCCTCATAAGAACAGGATATGGCGCTAGACTCATTGATCAACAGTTCCAACGCGCCACAGCGAAAAACCGCACCGACCTCCTCAGAAGACAAACACGGGACACAGTGGACAGAGTACCCTTCGTTGTCCAGTACTTCCCCGGAGCGGAGAAGCTACGGCATCTCCTCCGGAGCCTTCAACATGTCATTGATGAAGACGAACATCTCGCCAAGGCCATCCCCACACCCCCACTTCTTGCCTTCAAACAACCGCACAACCTCAAACAGACCATTGTCCGCAGCAAACTACCCAGCCTTCAGGAGAACAGTGACCAAGACACCACACAACCCTGCCACAGCAACCTCTGCAAGACGTGCCGGACCATCGACACAGATGCCATCATCTCACGTGAGAACACCATCCACCAGGTACACGGTACATACTCTTGCAACTCGGCCAACGTTGTCTACCTGATACGCTGCAAGAAAGGATGTCCCGAGGCATGGTACATTGGGGAAACTATGCAGACGCTGCGACAACGGATGAATGAACACCGCTCGACAATCACCAGGCAAGACTGTTCTCTTCCTGTTGGGGAGCACTTCAGCGGTCACGGGCATTCGGCCTCTGATATTCGGGTAAGCGTTCTCCAAGGCGGCCTTCGCGACACACGACAGCGCAGAGTCGCTGAGCAGAAACTGATAGCCAAGTTCCGCACACACGGGGACGGCCTCAACCGGGATATTGGGTTCATGTCACACTATTTGTAACGCCCACAGTTGCGTGGACCTGCAGAGTTTCACTGGCTGTCTTGTCTGGAGACAATACACATCTTTTTAGCCTGTCTTGATGCTCTCTCCACTCCCATTGTTTTGTTTCTTAAAGACTTGATTAACATAGAACATAGAACATAGAACATTACAGCGCAGAACAGGCCCTTCGGCCCACGATGTTGCACCGACCAGTTAAAAAAAAAAACTGTGACCCTCCAACCTAAACCAATTTCTTTTCGTCCATGAACCTATCTACGGATCTCTTAAACGCCCCCAAACTAGGCGCATTTACTACTGATGCTGGCAGGGCATTCCAATCCCTCACCACCCTCTGGGTAAAGAACCTACCCCTGACATCGGTTCTATAACTACCCCCCCTCAATTTAAAGCCATGCCCCCTCGTGCTGGATTTCTCCATCAGAGGAAAAAGGCTATCACTATCCACCCTATCTAAACCTCTAATCATCTTATATGTTTCAATAAGATCCCCTCTTAGCCGCCGCCTTTCCAGCGAAAACAATCCCAAATCCCTCAGCCTCTCCTCATAGGATCTCCCCTCCATACCAGGCAACATCCTGGTAAACCTCCTCTGCACCCTCTCCAAAGCCTCCACATCCTTCCTGTAATGTGGGGACCAGAACTGCACACAGTACTCCAAGTGCGGCCGCACCAGAGTTGTGTACAGTTGCAACATAACGCTACGACTCCTAAATTCAATCCCCCTACCAATAAACGCCAAGACACCATATGCCTTCTTAACAACCTTATCTACTTGATTCCCAACTTTCAGGGATCTATGCACACATACACCTAGATCCCTCTGCTCCTCCACACTATTCAAAGTCCTCCCGTTAGCCCTATACTCAACACATCTGTTATTCCTACCAAAGTGAATTACCTCACACTTCTCCGCATTAAACTCCATCCGCCACCTCTCGGCCCAACTTTGCAACCTGTCTAAGTCTTCCTGCAAACTACGACACCCTTCCTCACTGTCTACCACACCACCGACTTTGGTGTCATCAGCAAATTTGCTAATCCACCCAACTATACCCTCATCCAGATCATTAATAAATATTACAAACAGCAGTGGCCCCAAAACAGATCCCTGAGGTACACCACTTGTAACCGCACTCCATGATGAATATTTACTATCAACCACCACCCTCTGTTTCCTATCCGCTAGCCAATTCCTGATCCAATTTCCTAGATCACCCCCAATCCCATACATCTGCATTTTCTGCAGAAGCCTACCATGGTGAACCTTATCAAACGCCTTACTAAAATCCATATATACCACGTCCACTGCCTTGCCCCCATCCACCTCCTTGGTCACTTTCTCAAAAAACTCAATAAGGTTAGTAAGGCACGACCTACCTGCCACAAAACCATGCTGACTATCACCTATCAATTCATTACTCTCCAAATAACTATAAATCCTATCCCTTATAATTTTTTCCAACATCTTGCCGACAACAGAAGTGAGACTCACCGGTCTATAATTTCCGGGGAAGTCTCTGTTCCCCTTCTTAAACAATGGGACAACATTCGCTAACCTCCAATCTTCTGGTACTATACCAGAGGCCAACGACGACCTGAAGATCAGAGCCAGAGGCTCTGCAATCACTTCTCTTGCCTCCCAGAGAATTAGTTGTTAGTATTCGCATTCCAACCATTATTCATGTAAATTGAGTCTGTGTCTTTATAAACTCTGTTTGTGAACAGAATTCCCACTCACCTGAAGAAGGGGCTTAGAGCTTCGAAAGCTTGTGTGGCTTTTGCTACCAAATAAACCTGTTGGACTTTAACCTGGTGTTGTTAAACTTCTTACTGTGTTTACCCCAGTCCAACGCCGGCATCTCCACATGATGTTTATTGCAACAGGAATGAAACATAAAAGTAGGGAAGTTTACGACAGGTGTACAGGACCTTGGTGAGACAACATCTGGGAGTAGTGAATGTAGTTTTGGTCTCTGTATTTTAAAAAGATATAATTGTTGTAGAAGCATTTCAGAAAAGGTTAACTTGACTCATTCCTGGGATGAAAGTGTTGTCCTCTGAAGAAATGTTGAGCAGGCTGGGCCTGTACCCACTGGAGTTTAGGAGAATGAAAGATGGTCTGACTGAAACAAACAAGATATTGAGGGGACTTGGGAGGGTGGATACCCGGAAGATGATTTCTCTTTTGTGGGGAGATTAAAACTGGGGCATACTTTAAAAATAGGAGGGCTCCCCTTTAAGACAGAAGTTTATTATTGTCACAATTTATTATTAACACTGCAATGAAGTTACTGTGAAAATGCCCTAGCCGCCTCACTCCGGTGCCTGTTCGAGTACACTGAGGGAGAATTTAGCATGGCCAATGCATCTAACCAGCACGTCTTTTGGACTGTGGGAGGAAACCAGAGCACCCGGAGGAAACCCATGCAGACATGGGGAGAACGTGCAGACTCCACACAGACAGTGACCCAAACTGGGAATCGAACCTGGGTCTCTGACACTGTGAGACAGCACTGCTAACCACTGCACTACCGTGCCTACCATGTTTATAAGCTGCCCAGACACTTGTCCCTCCCTTGCACAGAATCATGTTTCTTGTCTTGCAAGATCAACACCTGTTGACGTTGGGCCCTCAAGAGTCAGCGCCCCACCCCTCCCCTCCCCACCCCACCCCTCCCCCCCCCAACCCCTCCCTGGGGACCCCCACAGCACCTCAATGGATGGCTCTGAGGAAAGCACCAACCAGGTGTCACAAGCATCACCCGCACCTTCCACCAGCGCAGAGACACACACCTCAGTGGGCGGAATTTGCAGACAGGCTTTAGGGTCACTAACTGATGAGCACCACATAGCTGATGATGTACATCAGGTGGAAGTAGGAAAGTCCAAGGGATTGGGCTGGCAGAGGTCTGCTGGATCTGAGGAAACAGCTGGTACCCAGTCAGATGCCGAGCCGCCAGAAAAAGTTCTCCCAAAGCTGCTGGAGATGCAGAGGCAGAGCCGGGAACTGCAGGAGGAGCTGTCAGCAACATTCCAGCAACTGCAAAACCGCTTGGAGCAGTCCCACAGCTTTCAGATGCAGGAAATGATGCCGGCAACGCGTGGCACCCAGGTCAACAGTGCAAGGGTGACAACCACAGTCGAAAGCCAGGGGCAGGATTTTGTAGCCATGAGTGGCAGCGTCCAAGGCATGACCGAGTCTCAGAGGGCCTTGGCTGAGGGCTTCAGGAGCCTGCTCCATACACAGTGGGCCACGGCTGCAGGCTCCGAGAGCATGGCCCAGTCACAGAGGACAATTGCAAAGAGGCGCCAGAGCTCGGGCCAGATGCGGAGGTCCATTGCTGCGGGTTCTCACACCATGGTACAGACAATGTTGGAACTCCAGGATTGGCAGCGCCAGGTGACGCAGAGTCTCTTGGAGCTCACTCCAGCTGCCCCCCCATCCCCCATCCCATGAAGAGGGACGATCTAATGAGGCAGCAGAGGGTTGATCACTCCATGCTGTAGGCTGTTGGGAGTGAAAGTACCCCTTTGAAGCAGTCGTATTCTGCTCAACATGGCAAAGAACTGAGTTGTGCTTGTGAGTTTGGAATCCAGGGAAACAGTCTCAGGGGATGCGATTGAAACCCTGTAAGATGGGTCATCATTGAGGCCATCAGAGCTTGAGTGACCTTTTGGAGAGAATTCCAAGGTGAGATCTTCAAAGGTGAAGAATGGAATCCAATATGTGAGAGACAGAGTTTAATGAGATTGGTTGACCACAGTGTTTGCTGACGTTTGGTTGTTGAATCTGTGTGATATGTTTTGGTTGCATCTGCCATTTATTGTGCAGCATAGTGTGTTCGACCGCAGTTTGCCTGTTAATTCTCATGTACCTCATATTAACTCTGAATGTTACAGTATGAGCTGGATACTGTAAATTGTTTTATCTTTCCGACTTTGCATACTGAAGTTTATTTTTGTTTGTTCAAAATCTTGAAATCTTGTGGCTTTATTCTCATAGTAAGTGTTTTGAATTTCAAATATTGTCTACTTTAGACAAAAAGTTTAAAAGTTTATTTATTAGTATTACAAGTAGGCTTACACCAACACCGTGATGAAGTTACTGTGAAAATCCCCTAGTCACCACATTCTGGAGACTGTTCGGGTACACTGAGGGAGAATTTGGCATGGCCAATGCATCTAACCAGCACGTCTTTCAGACTGTGGGAGGAAACCAGAGAACCCGGAGGAAACCCACGCAGACACGGGGAGAATGTGCAGACTCTGCACAGACAGTGACCCAAGCCGGGAATCGAACCCGGATCCCTGGCACTGAGAGACAGCACTGCTAACCACTGTGGCACCGTGCCGCCCCTAAAAGTTATTAGTCTCTAACTGGATCGGTCCAACTGCTTTGGGTTCTCGTTCATGATCATAACAATTCACATGTGCCTAATGTTGATTCGAAAGATTAGAGCCTATGATAAGTATTATGTTTAGTAAACTTTATTTTGTGTGCGTTCAAAACCATAAAATCTTGTGGTTTTGTTATCTTACTAAATACCAGTGATCTTAAACTTTATCTACTTTACACAAAACATTGCTGGTCCCTAACTGGATCATACCAGAAATTTGGAAGTCTGGTCCAAGATCATAATAATCTGTAGGAGAAAGTGAAAGGATACTGAATTCTGTAAATGAAGGGGATGGAGTGCACTCCTCCCCATTCAACAACAGCCAAAACTTCAGCTGCATTGGGAAGCCTCAACTCTGGAGAAGCACCTGCTGTTAAAGGCAAGTTTTCATGATCTTGCATCTTCCACAGTGCCAGCTGCGACAGGAGAGCACGCCAGTCCTGGAGCAATATTACCAGGGCCCTTAGAAGAGGTGGAAGTCACAGACTCAGCACAGTCACATAATTCAAGCTCACCCTCCAGCAGAGCATAGACATTCATGTCAGTCGGTCCTCGAACAGGATTAGAAAGGGTGACACTTGGTGAGGAACACACCATGAGTAAGAAGTGGTGAGAGAGGCATTTGCAGCTGTGGGCAGTTCTCCCCTCGGAGGATGGAGGACAGAAGGCGCCATGCTTAGCTGGATGCAGATGTACAGCCTCAGGAATCACAAGCAAGACAGCTCTATTTTGACCAAAAATGTTTTCTGACATGGAAGTAAAGAGTCATGGGCTGAGAATGGAGAAGCCCATTCAGCTCTTGTGAACCACCATGACTCAAAGCTTTAAACCTATGAGCTCCTGCATTGACTGCAGGGTTATTATGCTGCAGGGTTCTGTGGCATGCCCCCTTCCTCTGCACTGATGTCAGTGCAGCAGCCTCTGGATGTGTCCCCATTAACACCTCCATGATGTGGACAACTGCAATGGATAACTCAGCCACAAGCAAACATACAACAGCAGTTGCTTTCACTTCATCCAAGGCCGCAAGCAAAGGCCTTTACATCATTCATTACACTGAACAGTTCACTTGGGTAATTTTCATTGTGCTTGTACGAACTGTTCATTTTTAATTCCATTGGAAGTGTTGAGGCATGATCCCAGGCGTGTGAGCACTACATCTTCAGAAGGCCAATGGCCTGTTCAACTGTGGTCTTTATGAGTCAATGGCCTCAGTTCTAGCCCCTTTGTGGCTCCTTCTTTAATCATTTAAGGATACAAGTAGCCATTTCTCCAAAGTATAGCTCTTTTCCCCCAGAAGTCATCCATGGAGCTTCAAGGGTGACATTGTAGCAGTGGCACTCTCAAATGCCAGAAGGTGAAGACATCATGGTAGCTATGAGGGTAGTGAGCACACACATGCAAAAATTACTTGCTGTGGTCGCATAACAGCTGAACATTTTGGGAAAGAAAGCCCTTCCGATTCAGCAATCGCACTGGCTGCTCAGTTGGCACAATGGCCACATGGGTGCAATAAACAATGGCCTGCAGCTGTGGGAATCCAACGATGGAGGCAGATCCCACTGCCCTTTGAGCCTGCAACACCCCATCTATTGGAAACTGTGTGCATTGCCCAGCATTTGTAAATAGGGCATTGACGACCTGAGATATGCAATGATGTGCTGCCACTTGATAAATATCACCAAGGACTAGAGATAAAATCGTTCTAGGCCAATGACTTTAATAGCATTGGTACAGCATGGCAAGTAGTACAGTAAAGTCTGTACAATCAACGTGGGCAAAATCTTAGATACCATCTGCCTAGATAGGCGCAATGCCTACAGCAGTTATTCACTGATATTTCCAGGTAGATTCATCTCCTGCAGATGCTGAAGGTATGACCTTTGATGCCTCCCTGCCCCTCATTCCTCTCTCCTGCCCCCTTAATGCCCAGGGCACTGCCTTATCTCTAAAGGATGTTGATTCTCATGCCTATCTCCAACTATTTTACACACTTGAACAGCTGTTGCCTTGTTTCCAAGTCAGTTGCACTCACAATGCTCACTTTATGGCCCCAAGATCTCTGGATAGTCCAGACCCTCTAAAATGACCCAGCTCTCACAGACCACTTGTTTCTGCTTAACCAATGGCAACCCCAATGGATGAGCGCCCTTCTCAGCTGGGACTGCAAGCTACATATATTAATACACAGGACTTGTTCTTTCTAACAAAAGAACATGTACACACATTACGCTTGTTTCATCTATACAAAATAAGTGATAGCCATTCACTGGATCATTCCTCAGGGCAATACATTGACCAGTGTCAAGCTGCCTGGTTTAAATTTTCAAACAATGCCTGGCAGTTAACTGTCAGTCACTATTAACTGTGAGTTCTCCATGGCAACACCTCTACGAATTGGAGTCTACTTGCCAATCAATCAGCACTCTCTTCTCATACAGTATAAAGGTGCTGTTTCCCTGACGTTGATATTCTTGTGATTATCCTGGTGTATACAACCTGAAAAGCGTCGACAAAATATCTGTTTTCAGCAAGGCTCAAGTTTTGTACAACCAAATTGACTATTTGAAAAAAACATTAATTTTACCAAAAAGCCACCAATGAGTTAAGATCTTGAACATTCTTGAAAACAGGTTATACAAGAATTTCTCAGAGAAACTGCTATCTGTATTTGTCCTATTGTTACAGGGGACCCATATCTGAAACCTAATCTCACGTATGAGCACAAGAACTACAAGCGTGCAAGAAAATAATCACAACATCCTCTTAGGGCAGCCTTGGATGACAATGAGACATAACTTAGCCAGCATCACCCATAAGCTAAGAACATCTACTTTTCAAATTGGGTACGGCAGCAGTTACTCTACTTGACTTGCAATCATGAGACTAAAGCCTACCAGAGAAAATTGCAGAACTGAATTTGATAAATCTGACACTAGAAAAATAATCAGGAAAGCTGCTAGATTTAAAAATCTATTTGTCTCATTGACATCCTTCAAGAAAGGAAGGTTGACATCTTGGCAATGCATGATTCCAATATCGCACTTTTTCAGAACAAAGTTTGGAATGGCTCAGAAAGCTGCCCAGTTGTAAAACAATCACTAAGGCCCTTCACTACTTTCTCAGGGTAACGAGGGATGGGCAATACTTGTGACTTTGTTAGTATTATCCAAATCCCAGGATTAAATAAAATTCTCTCACAGATTAAATGTTTTAGACTGAAAGGAGTTTTACAAAAAGGGCTCCTCAGGCACCTTGACCAAGGCGTATCTCTCACGTTACCAGAGAGGGCAAATCAAAAGGTTACATTTATATAGCGCTTTATCATATGTAAAGACACACATTGGATTGCTGTATCAGCTGCATTACATTCTCAGAAGGCTTGCAAAACATGCAAGGTTCATTTCTGAAAGGATCTAACTGGAAAAATATCAAGAATTTTGGTCAAGGTCATTTTTTTAAAAAACATGCCCCAAACTTACTGGAAGTAGCATCTATTTTTTTTTATAAAGGAAAAGTTCAGAGCAATGAGCAACTGGGTAAATAATCTTCTGCGCCTCGGTTTGAAACTCTCCAATCAGGTTTCTGCCCTTGCAGCAGCACAGAAATTTGATTTGATTTATTATTGTCACATGTATTAGTATACAAGAGGGGAGAGGTTTTCAAAGCGGATGATGTTGATGACCATGCCAAAGGATGCAGAGAAGATGAAGAAAGGTAAGGTGCTATGATCAGAGTTATAGAGAATGTTCTGGATAAGATTATTTCTTACAGCTCAGCCTTCAACACCATCAATCCTACGAAACTCATCTCCAAACTCCACGGCCTGGGCCTCGGCTCCTCCCTCTGACTAGATCCTAAACTTCCTAACCCACAGACCACAATCAGTAAGGATAGGCAACAGCACCTCCTCCACAATCATCCTCAACATCGGTGCCCCACAAGGCTGTGTTCTCAGCCCCCTACTATACTCCTTATACACCTATGAGTCTGTGGCCAAATTCCCCTCCAATTAGATTTTCAAGTTTGCTGACGACAGTGAAAAGTATTGTTTCTTGCGCGCTATACAGACAAAGCATACTGTTCATAGAGAAGGAAAAGAGAGAGTGCAGAATGTAGTGTTACAGTCACAGCTAGGGTGTAGAGAAAGATCAGCTTAGTGCAAGGTAGGTCCATTCTGATGGCAACAGGGAAGAAGCTGTTCTTGAGTCAGTTGGTATGTGACCTCAGACTTTTGTATCTTTTTCCCGATGGAAGGAGGTGGAAGAGAGTCTGTCTGGGGTGCATGGGGTCCTTAATTATGCTGGCTGCTTTGCCGAGGCAGTGGGAAGTGTGGACAGTGTCAATGGATGGGAGGCTGGTTTGTGTGATGGATTGGGCTACATTCTTTTGTAGTTCCTTGTGGTCTTGGCAGAGCAGGAGCCATACCAAGCTGTGATACAACCAGAAAGAATGCTTTCTATGGTGCATCTGTAAACGTTGGTGAGAGTCATAGCTGACATGCCAAATTTCCTTAGTCTTCTGAGAAAGTAGAGGCATTGGTGGGATTTCTTAACTATAGTGTCAGCATGGGGGGAGCAGGACAGGTTGTTGGTGATCTGGACACCTAAAAACTTGAAGCTCTCGACCATTTCTATTCCGGCCCCGTTAATGAAGACAGGGGCACGTTCTCCACTATACTTCCTGAAGTCGATGACAATCTCCTTCGTTTTGTTGACATTGAGGGAGAGATTATTGTTGTCCCACCAATTCACCAGATTCTCTATCTCATTCCGGTACTCTGTCTCGTCATTGTTTGAGATCCGACCCACTAGGGTGGTGTCGTCAGAAACGTGAAAATCAAGTTGGAGGGGAATTTGGCCACAGAGTCATAGGTGTATAAGGAGTATAGCAGGGGGCTGAGAACACAGCCTTATGGGGCACCGGTGTTGAGGATGATTGTGGAGGAGGTGTTGTTGCCCATCCTTACTGATTGTGGCCTGTGGGTTAGGAAGTTCAGGATCCAGTCGCAGAGGGAGGAGCCGAGGCCCAGGCCATGCAGTTTGGAGATGATTTTCGTAGGAATAATGGTGTTGAAGGCTGAGCTGTAATAAATAACCTTATCCAGAACATTCTCTGTAACTCTGATCATAGCATCTTACCTTTCTTCACAATCTCTGCAGCCTTTGGCATGGTCATCAACATCATCCGCTTTGAAAACCTCTCCCCTCTTGTCCAGCTCAATGGAATTTCCTTCTCTTACCCGTCACATTTGGCCAAATGCTGTTTGAAAATGGCGCTTGGACCTTCAATCTTGTAAGATAATGGTGGGAAAAGCGGCTCCCAGCCTGTCCCCACCACATGATTGGCTGAGGCCCTCACTTCTGCGTGTCTAATTAGCTAGTCACTACACGATTGCGTGGCCAGCAGCTGCGCCTTGGATTTGAAGTGGAATGTACTTCAGATCCCGCTGTCAGGACCCTCGACCTGAAAAGAAGATTCCACCTCGGGCTCGATTACTCTTCCCACCGTAAATGTCAACACCAAATTAAACAAGCTTACATTAGGTGGCATGCCCAGGTCAGGTATATGAATGAAAGGTAGATGTGCACCCTGCAGGACTCCACTTAATCCCATATTCTCTTTCACACGGATGCCTGAATTTTCAGGATGACAAGAGTTTGGTGTCTGTGAGAGTTTTCCTGAGAGGTGAAACATCCCTGCTGACTCTAACAGGCCCGTTGCCATTTCAGACTTAATTGGGCTCTCATTGACAGCAGGCGTGACTTCTGTCCTCAACTGATGGAAAGACCTGCCTTGGAGAGCTGTTGGTCAAGGAAGAGGTATTGCAGCACCGTCACCGGAGACTCAGTCCCGGAATTGCATTTCTGGTAAGTAAAAGTCGTCTCGGCAAAGAAAGGGTAGGGGATGGGCTGGAGGAGTGATCTCAGTGTCAGAGGTAGGCTGGGGAAGGACGGGAGGAGGAGAGGGGGCTGGAGACCCCCCAACCTCATAACTTGCTGCAGGGTTTGGGGTTGGGGGGAATGTTGTGGAAGGAGAAACATAAAATTCTAGCCAGAAAGTCTAAACACACTACTGCCAGAAGGAATAATATAAACCACTTATAGCAGTTTCAAAGAAATCAGGCAGGTCTTCGCCCTCTGCATCCATTATTTTAAACATGTTAAATGACTGCAACAATGAGCATACTCTGTCACTAACTTAAACTCTGATGCAAATCCTTAGATGTTCAAAATTGCAGACAGTTAACAAGGCACTTGATGTGTGCGGAACACACCCTTTAGGGAGTTTATGAATCACTTTGTAACTCTATCCTTTATATGATCTCAGAATTTAAATTTTGTGACAACCTGTCTTATAGACATTAGCTTGTCGGGAAACGGTTGAAGGCTGGGCTTGAAACTATAATGCAGCTTTCAGACTGAGATCATTCAAAACTTTGTAATGACTACACTGATAATACCATGGTCTATTAGCATTGGCCAGATAGGCTTTTAGTATTGACTAATTTTGATCGTTACGATCTTGAGGTTTTATTTTTAAAAAGAACTTTTCAATTGATGGCACAAAAATAAAAAGCAAAAATTAGAAATTTGAAATTAAATCCACCCTAGTCCTTTTAAGACAGAATACAACATCCTCTTTGAAGTATCATAGCTTTGTACCTTTCAAAAGAAACTTGCATGTCGTCAAGCTTTATTATAAATAAAAGTTTAAATACGATAAGATTTTTAAAATGAAGCACTCGAAGTGACTGGATGGATCAATGCTCAGCCACCATGGAGCCTTACAAACCAGGAAAGTTGCAACTTTGATTCCTGTTCTTTGCCAAGGTGGCTGATAGAAAGCTCTGGCAGCAGCATTATTACTGGCCTCTAACTCCAGGCTACGGTGCAGAAAAATCAACTGAACACCCAACCCCTGACCACTATACTGTGACCTCAGCTGGAAATCACACTGGTGTGAATACCAAGTGAGGGCAAGATCCGCTTTAGCTGTTGTCCCTCACAATTGAACTGCCTGACAATCACCATCTGGATTCATGCATGAACAATAGCCAATTTTGCAAGGTGTTGTAAGATAATCAGTGTCCGCAGAACCATAACAGTATGAGTTACTGCCATCAAGAGAAAATGGAAGATAATTTAAAATGACCAGTCATCGAAACATTACTCTAAAGAATAACCAAGAAAAAAGTGTTCTTAGTATGAGCAGTTCAGAAAGGGAGTGGTATGGGGGTGGGGGGCTGCTGTAATTATGCATGCTTGAAGAATGGGAAAGAGAGCTTGTGAAAATACGTATTGTATTTCTATGCAAATGAATAAGCGCTTCATACAGGGAAACTCACCACTCCATCAACTCCAAGTCAAAAATCACAGCAGCACTGAGCAGAACCATATATTTTGCCATTGAGCTCCTTCACCAGTATATTTTAAGTATTTGATGCCATTTTGAATTGTTATTAATAGTATTTAGTAAAATAATACCACAGAAATCACTGTCACGAATTGCCAGAAGAGGGGACAGAAGACTGCACTAGGGTGGATAAGTTTATATTGTCAAACTCTAGCAAAACAATAGTCAAGAATAAACTCCCACTGGAGATATCAATTTCAGAACACAGAAAAGTAGTGCTGTGCTAGAAAGGGCTCAAAGACAGAGATGTCAACCTTTGCAATTTTACCACAATAGATGCAATTTGTCAGTAAAATTCAGCCTCTCGTTCTTGTGGGAGAATTTTTAAGTCTCACGATTTCCTCAGGGGTAAATGTTTTATACTCACACAAATGGGAATAATTGTTTTCGGTGAGTGGCTTCTTGGAAAATTCTTATTAACATCTGGAGCTACCATCTTAAATTGAAAATTCAAGGAACATGTGAAAGCTATCCCGCCAGTTGAAAAGAGATTTTACTGCTGGGGGGCTCTCTGCTCTGAGGATTCGACAGTGCTCTCTCTTACAGGGAGGTGGAGGTTGCAAGGGCTCGCAAATGACCGACTGAGGTCTGTTCAGGCAGCATATGGTGAAAGGGTGTGGTAAGAGTGGGCGAGAATGGCAAATCATGGTGTGTATGCTAGAGGAGTAACAATAATTAGTGGAGTTATTTAACAGGCTTATGAGCAGTTTTAACCCGGAACAGTGGTAATATTACAGAATTAATTGTTGACATATCCCGTGAAGTTGGAGCATTCGCAGATTTTGAAGCTGAAACAATTTTATTTTTTGGTGCATCAGACTGCAAATTGAGTCTGATATGAATATTCCAGCTACTTATATGGTTTTATTTTTGGAGGATGACTTATATTGATGGGAATGGAGTGCCATTGATGACCCATAGTCTGAAGACCCATTAGCATTAGCACTGGAGACCTAGCTTAGTTCATAGAATCCCTGCAGTGCAGAAGGAGGTCATTCGGCCCATTGAGTCTGTAACGACCACAATCCCCTCCAGGCCCTATTCCCACAACCCCATGCATTTAACCTGCTAATCCCCCTGACACTGAGGGCCCGATTTTACCATTTTCATTCTAAGTGCTGAATCTGGGCATAATGCAGATCCGACTTAGAAATCTGCTTTCAGGCGCCCCCATACGCATTCAGCCATCTCCAGTCCCATTCGCGCTGTGGGCGAGGCTTAGCGCGGCTGAAACGATTGGAGCCCTGAACTGTGCATGCGCAGTTGGAAAAGAAATTTGAAAAAGCGCGCCCGTGTCAGATCGCTCCCGGGCCGCAGAAAGCAGAGAAAGCGGCTGGGAGCGAAAAGCAGGAGCGGTGGTCCCCACACCCATCACTGTCCCCCTTATCCACCCCCCCCCCACTACCCACACACATCACTGTCCCCCTTATCCAACCCCCCCCACTACCCACACACATCACTGTCCCCCTTATTCAACCCCCACCACTACCCACACACATCACTGTCCCCCTTATCCACTCCCCACTACCCACACACATCATTGTCCCCCTTATCCACCCCCCACTACCCACACACATCATTGTCCCCCTTTTCCACCCACACACATCACTGTCCCCCTTATTCAACCCCCTCCCACAACCCACACACATCACTGCCCCCCTTATCCACCCCCCCACTACCCACACACATCACTGTCCCCCTTATCCCCCCCCACTACCCTCACACATCACTGTCCCCCTTATCCACCCCCCCCACTACCCACACACATCACTGTCTCTCTTATCCACCCCCCCACTACCCATACACATCGTTGTCCCCCTTATCCACCCCCCACTACCCAGACCGATCGCCACCTCTGCCCCCTTCCCCACTGATCGCCCACCGAGTGGCAGCAGACTCCCCTGCCCCCCCACCAGAGATCCATCTGCCCCCCCCCAACCAGTGAGCGATCGGGCTCCCCCACCCCCAGAGATACATCTTACCCGCCTCCCTCCTCCCCCCCCAGGCAACGATCTAGCCTCACTCTCCCCCACCCCAGTCAATGATCTAGTCTCACTCCCCCCCCCCCCCAAGAGAATGGTCCAGCCTCATTCACCACCACCACCCCCCCCAACAACGATCTGGCCCCACTACCACCCACCCCCCCAGAGAATGAGCTGGCCTCACTACCCCCGCCCCTCCAGAGGAACATCTGATCCGCCTCCTCCTCCCTCCCCACCAGACGATTGGCCCTCTCCCCCCTCCCCCGCCAGAGATACGTCTGACCGCCCCCCCCCCCCCCCCCCACCCAAGCAGACAACGATCTGGCCTCACTCCCCTCCCCTCCCCCAACCAGAGAACGATCTGACCCGCCTCCCCCCTCCCCCCCACCACTGATCTGAGTCAGTGAGCTGTTGGAAGCTCTGAACTCGCTCTTCAGCAGCTGGAGTGCCCGATTCAGACTTTTGTTTAGCAGGTCCATTACGGCGCGGTTCCAGATTGGCAAACGCGGTGGTAAAGGGGGAAATGCTGATAAAGTTGGGCGGGCAGTTCATTAATTCAATTTAAATGCACGCAGGTTTCTGGGTTTCGGCAAAGTGGCAATCTGTGCGGATACGGGCGCGGATCGCGATAATGGCCTCACACCCGACTTTACCATGTTTTCACGCCCGTAAAATCGGGCCCTAAGGGTCAATTTAGCATGGCCAATCAACCTAACCCGCACATTTTTACTGTGGGAGGAAACCGGAGCACCCAGAGGAAACCCATGCAGACACAGGGGGATTGTGCAAACTCCACAAAGACAGTGACCCAAGGCCGGAATTGAACCTGGGTCCCTGGCGCTGTGAGGCAGCAGTGCTAACCACTGTGCCAACGTGCCACATCTTGCTGCAGGCATCACGCCTTCATTTGCAACTAAGTGTACTTTTATATTTGGTGCTCATAGATGAATAGCATTTGTATCTTGGCTTCTGCTTTTACATTTTAAAACCTACCAATATTTCCCAGCAATAGAATCATAGGTCCATGTAAATGTCAGTCCACAAATCAGCCGACAGAATAAGGCAGACAGTTTTAGTCATATTAACCCAGGAGCCAATACACAAAGTTCACACACTGCTGATTAAAACTGCAGAATTTCCTTCCTTATGAGAATACTAATCAGCCTTAATTTGGAATGGAAGCAGGAAGAAAATTAAGTGGTGCGGGGATGCAGGGACACCAAGGATCTTTGAGCACCACACCCTGGGTCTACTTCTACAACCACAAGTGTAGCTTTATGCAATCTGCTAGAAATAAATTACGCCACTAATGAGGTTTATAAATCAATTGTTAATCTGTGTTGATTTACGTTTGAATAAAATAGTAAGATGAGATAGATATATTTCTGATTAAAAAAGGGATAAGGGAATACGGGGAGCAGGTGGGGAGGTGGATTTGAGACCAGGGAGAGATCAGTCATGATCTGATTGAATGGTGGGGCCGGTTCGAAGGGCTGAATTTGCCTACTTCTGCTCCTAATTCCAATGTTCCTATGATTTTCTTGATTTTTAAGAGCTTGTCACCTGATTTATGTGATGGTGGAATTGGGATTACTAAAACAAAGTAAACACTCCAGGAAGTTTGACTTGTAGTACAAATCTCCCAGATAAAAGCAAGAGGGCTGTCACGAGCATTTTTCATGTGATGTGCCATAAGGTTGCCATTCTGCTTTATGACAGCACAAAAATCTTCTAATTAGACAAAAAGAATGCTGAGCAACAAGAGATTACTGCAAACTAATGTAGCCCCATGATCAGGTTCATTTAACACTGCAGAATAATATAACATGCAAAAAGCCAACGGAGAAAAATATGAATTCTAATATCTTGGGGAAGTTTGTCAGAACATCTTTCAGAAAGCTGTTTACCCTAGAGCGCTTCTCGAGCAGCTGCACAAGAGGCCAACTCCTTTCAACACCTCCAGCAATTTTCTCTAATATTCAGTGAAGTTTGCTTTCAGGTTCAAAACAAGAATTTTGAATTAAATGAACAGCAGTCATAAAGTAAATGCAAATGATCTTCTTCAAAGGTTTCAACTGTTTATTTAGTTAAAATCAACCTTGGTTGCAATCAACAGCCAAATTGAGGTAAGTTTATAATCAATCATTTTCCAACAAAAAATAGATAAAATTACCAGAGTAAAATTACGTAATGATTATTAGATTAGGTCTTTAAGTTTGTTCAGGATTCAAAATTTAACAGTAATTAGAGTCTATTCATTGTTTGGATGAGAAATGGCACTGGACTATTCTTAAATCTTGTAATGAGTTCCCTGGATGAAAGAGTTAAAACTCTGAAGAATTCAATTATTGAACCAGAAAAATGAACTATGTTATGCCAAACAAAACAACTGGAAAAACCTCAATACAAACACAAAAAAATGATTCAAATATTAATTATTTTTTCACCCCAGCTATACCTGTACAGACATATACAAATTCAGAAAGGTAAAACAATTTTACCAGATCTATCTTTTCTGTAATGTTCAAGGTCAGTATGCAGTACATGCGAGCCAACTGGTGATCTGTGGACTGGTGCATCACACTTCAAAGTAAGTAACAAGATGAAATCAAAGCACATTCTATCGATTTTTCAACTACCCATCCAGACACCTGCTACACTGTGAGCCAACCAGTCTCATTGAAACTCTCATCTTTCTCACGAGGGTTTCCAGACTCCATGTTCTAAGACCTCACCTTGAATTTTCTCCAAATATCGGTCCAAATTGGATGGCTTTGACAAGGATCCACCTCCAGGGTTTCAATTTTGGCCATGCCACAAGAATACCTCTGCTCCAATGGGTGCTTTGGCCTTAATGCCCCCAACACAGAGTCCACAAACTTCATCTGCCCTCTCGGGTGTTCAAAGGTTATCATGGGCCCATTTTACTTCAATTCTGTTCCTCTCTCTTTAATCTGGAGTCAATTGCTCTGCTCCTTTCTGTCACCTTTGTTTAAAAGCATCTATTTCTGATTTCCAACCTTGTCCCTTACTTGGGACTTGCTTCTGTCCCACTCACTTGTCTGGGACATTCCTCTTGGTTTTGGATGTTCTCCCTGTGCACCTACCAGGTCCTTCCCCCAGGACACCTTTGCAATGGTGCTCCTCTTCAGGTCACCTGACCTGTAGTTTCACAATGTTTCACTTTTCGTCTCATTTTTCTTCATGTGCGCAGGGCCAGTTCCTGATTTAAAGACATAAAAGCCACTAATGGCACATGTGGCACCTTTCCCGACTGGCGCACGCAAGAAATCAATGAACTGCACGTGTACAGCCACCTACCTCCTGGCCAGCACACGCACAGGAGACATGAAAATGGAACAGGACACGAGCTGCACATACGTGGCCAGTTCCCAGCCAGCGTGTGCACAGAGACCTGCACAGGGCCGCAGTTCCCAAACTCCCACTCAATTTCCCCAGTCACAATTTCTCCTCCTTCTATACTTCAGAGAATACAGGCTTATTCTATTCAACTGGGGAGGGGATGGTCGAGTGATATTATTACAAAAATCTCATCCCAGGAATCAAGCTCAGCCTTCCTAAAACTGTTATGAAACCCAAACTTACTATAATGTTGAGCACAGGGACGGGACACCAAAGTATTGCGGCCTTTTAGTTGTAAATGATTGCCCACTTCAGGCCCTCACAATCCATCTCCACTGCCATAATATGTGGGTAGCGGAAGGCTGGTGGGAAGGCCACTTTATCAGTCAAATAGAGGAAGGGTGTGTACATCCTTTGGGGGGGTGCCCTTTGTGCATCAGGTCGGCCCCTAGGGCTGTGCTCTCCCTTCATGCCTCTCCAACTGGCCTCTGAAACTCACCCCGCCCCCGCCCCCCCCCCCCCCCCCAAACGATATTATGACACCCAGAATTCCGGCGTGTCAGATGTCAGCGAGAGGCTGATTAATTTATTGAAATTTATTCTAAAGTTCATTACCATGTGATTAGTGAGCCTACCGCTCAATCATCCGGGCTCACCTGCCTTTATAGCTTTGCCCTGAGAGGTTCTCTCCGGTGAGGAAAACACCTGCTCCCCATGAGTGGGGAACAGTTGTGTTGGCCTCACCGATGGAACCGGAGGCCATTGGCCCTCCCCCGGGAGGCTGTGTGCAAGGCAGGGGTGCCCCTTGGGCAGTGTCATACTGGCAGAGCCAGCCTGGCACCTGGACAATGCGCACCAGGCAGTGGAGCACCCGCTGCCACTCTGCATGTGATCGGTGGGGGAGGGAGGGGGTCCACGATCAGTCTGGGCGGCAGGGGCTGCATCTCAGGTCGAGGGGCTCCCCATGATTGCAGGGGGGGGGGGGCGGGGGTGGTGAAGCTAGTTGGGGCTGCCTGCTCTCTCTCTGTCTGTAAGACCCCTGCTATTGCTAATGCGCATGTGCAGTATCAGAGGTCTATACATGCGCAATACCTCCTTCTACAGGCTCTCTGGCGAGTTAAGCCCCACCCACAGCCTTTCTGGCTAGAAACTGACCAAACTAGTCCAAAATTTCAGAGACTGAGTGCATAAGATTGGGTGTGACAACTCGCCCAAAAAACAGATTTGGAATGCTCCCATTTTCAGACTAGCTGGACACTTAGAAAAAAAACTCATAAAATTCCACACATAGAGTTTTTGCAGCATTGTCAGGTTGGAGAATGTTAGAGATATGAGTGACAAAGATATTTAAACACAAAGATGAGGATTTTAAATCTGAGGCCTTCAGGTACTGGAAGCCAATGAGACTCAGCAATCACAAAGTAAAAGGAGTGGAGCTTGATTAAAAAAAAGCGTGCAATTGGCAGAACTTCACATGAGCTGTTGTTTTTGGGGGTATACAATAATCTGCTAACCAGAAGAACATTGAAATAGACGAGTCTCATAATGACAAAGGGTTTCCGAAACGCTAAAGCTGGAGTGGATGACAGTACAGAAGTTGAAAAATGCAATCCTCATTACAGAAATGGTTTGAAGACAGAAGAGTCAAATGACGTGTTAAGTTTGTGAACAGTCGGGTTCAATCTGGAACACCGGAATCAACGGTGAGAGTATAGAATTTGAGGCAGAGATGGAAGATGATGCCTTTTATATTACCAATGTTTAAATGGAGAAAACTGCAATTCACCCATGACTGGATGTCACACAAGCAAGTTGACATCAGAAGCAGTGGAGGGGTATAGAGAAGTGGTAGAGAGGTTGAACTGGGTGTCAAAGTATCTTGAACTTGATTGCCTATTTACCAGCAGGCTATCAGCACGTAGAGCAGATGAAGGCCAAGGATATATCCGAGTGTGGGGGGAGGAAGAGAAGGCAAAACTTTCAGTTTTCAGTTGCATCAATTCTTCTCAAAAAATCTGTCTTACAAATTTTACCAAGATAAAAATTAATCAAGCCTTTATGAGTAAATATATTTTGTTAAATTTATCTATTACAAGGGGGCATAACTATAGGGTTCATGGTGGGAGATATAGGAAGGATATCAGAGGTAGGTTCTTCACGCAGAGAGTGGTTGGGGTGTGGAATGGACTGCCTGCAGTGATAGTGGAGTCAGACACTTTAGGAACATTTAAGCGGTTATTGGATAGGCACATGGAGCACACCAGGATGGTAGGGAGTGGGATAGCTTGATCTTGGTTTCAGATGAAGGTCGGCACAACATCGTGGGCCGAAGGGCCTGTTCTGTGCTGTACTGTTCTATGTTCTATGTTCTATCTCTTATACTTGTTGATGCAATATCAGTTCAATTTGATATATTTTACAACCCAAATAGATTTCTGTCTGAACAAGTTACTCATTTATTGGTATGTGGTATTATTAAACAGATCGTTTAAAAAGTACACACTTGGTCCTACAGGATCAACAGGCGCCAACATGCTCTCCCAAGGCGTGGAGGGTTCTTTATATTTCATTATGAACTTGGGCCACAGAACAAAATTGCCCAAATCTAGTACCCTGTATTGTAGGAGAAAAAGATAGCCTAAGAGGAGATGCACCCTAATAAAAAAAGAAACCCCATATTATCAACAGCCTCTATGTCCTCTTCTGTTTCGTGCACCATAAAGTAAAAGAAAGTTAACAATTTAAAACAAGATTATTTCCTTTTGCAGGGAATTATGTTTCCTTTTAATGACCCAATTAAAACGGCAGTAATGTTTGTAGAAAAGTAAAACTGCTGACCTGACCAGTAATACCAACTGGGATGTTAGGTTATATTAATTACCTTTGAAGTTTGTCATCTAACAGAGACAAGAATTAGGCATTTCAAGAGGAGTATAGAAACATTTAGTTAACAGGTTTCTCGCAAATTTAACATAAAAGCAAAAATAACAAAAGGAAAAATAGATGATTCCTACTGCTGACATTACATTACAGAAACACCCATCTGTCAGGGAACGTGTAAATCAATGCGGCAGTTAAAACCCAGCTGCTGAATGAGGCACCAACCGCAAAGACTTTTACCATTTTTCATTTTCAAATCAAAAACAGTTCAAAGCCCTGAAATTGTTGTTTTAAGTGTGGTAAGCGGCAAAGGTTCACAATCCAATTACAATATGCAAATAGCACCTTGTGATTTGGAAAGATAGGGAATATTTGAATTTTTCTTATGCGATGAAGATCGGTTTTTATGTCAATATGAATGACCTTTGCACTCAATACTCTGGAGTTAATCGGTCACATTTTAAATAATGCATTTGCACTATTGATTTTCTTTGCAGATATTATTGATTCGTGCACTTTAAAAATTCAATAAACTGCTTAACTGCTGTACACTATAAAAATGAATGTTCTCCCTTTCTTGGAGGTAGCTGTTTGCTTGACAGTTTGAAGCAGCCATACACTTAATAGGCATTTAAATGTCAACTATAGAACTTAGTTTTTCTATTTAAATGCCAGAAATGTTGAATAAAATTGGGTTCTTTCAGATTTCCTTATTTCTCAGAATTATTCAGACTTGGGAATGAATCAAAGAAATGTTACAGCGCAAGAAGCCATTCGGCCCATCATGTCTGCACCAATTCTCTAAATGAGCATTTCACCTATTGCCATTCTCCTGCCTTCTCCCACCGAGCCTTGCATATTGTTAGGTAATAATTCCATACTGGACAGCTGTTCAGTAATACCAATAACTATACTATTGCAACAGGCGCACCTACTAGCATATCCTCAGTAACATGGGTCAAGGTAAAATGGATGATGTGCTATTTACAGAACAGGCTATTCAATTCATTGATCCTTGTCAGCCATTCTTCAATCACGATGGCTCTATCTTAATTCCAAACTCATGAGCAGGTTTTCACTCCCGAGGCAGGTGTACAGAGTTGGTAAATCTCATGGCTCACCGCACCTGCCTGCGGAAAAAGTGCCCTGATTAATGGGATCTTCTTTCTGGATGGAGGGAGTGCAGATGCACGCTGGAGTCAGGCCCGCTGTTGCAGGGATCAGTTTGAAGGCAGCCACTGGAGCTGCTAATTGTCAAGGTAGGCTGGTTAAAAGTCCTACCATGATGTCATGGGATTTCATCAAAGTTGTGTAATTGAATATTAGCCTTCTTAAACTTCACCCTTCACACCCCACCCACTCTCCATGTCCCATCCACACCAACTCTTTCCCTGCACCCATCCCCAATGGCCTTTCATAACCTCCGTACAAACTCATTTCCTTAGCCCATTATAGCCCCTATGCCAACTTAGTGTCAACCTACGCCAGCACATGACAGCCATTCATCCCCATGACCATTTATAGCCCTTGCCAACTTAGTGCCAAGTCATGGCAAACTATGCTTCCAATCCACCATCCTTTTGCCATTACACCCTACATGCCAACTCACTCAGTTTCCACCGGGTCGTGTCTTCTTAATATTACAGACAGGTGGGGGTTAATTTATATGCATTAATTTCTCCTCTCACTAACAGTCCATAAACAAAAAGTGTTTTGATTTGTTTCCCTCTTTATAAGTGATGACATACTTCCAAACCCCTCAGCTTTTGTGTGATCCAATTTTCCATTAATAACTGCATAGCAAACTCGATTTAATGAACTCAGAGGGTTACTTTATTTGCATACATTCAAAATACAAGAGGATCACAACATTGCCTCCAGACTCAGACAGTAAAGAGAGGATAGAGAAAAGAACATTTTACAGTACAGAAACTACAGAGAAAATAAATATTGTTTCATGTAGTTTGGAGAGTTCATAATCAAAGTCCAAAGAGGTATTTCTTTACGGAGGTTGTTCCTTGTTCTTGGAGGTCTGCAGGTTAAAAACCTATTTTGCAGAATTCCCTGTTCTAGCAGTGTTGACATCATAAGATGAGATAGGCATGCAGAGAGAAGTCAGTCTTGTAGGTGATGGCACAGAACTTCCACCAGAAATAGTGGAGATGGGGCCAGGACAGAACTCATCTTCTGATAGGCTACACATTAGATGGCAAACAGCACACTGAGCATTTTGGTTCAGGGAGACAGTATTACTTGTTCCTCAAGCCAGAGGCCCATGTCACATGACTGTCACACCTCCACCATCTTTGACAAGGATGTGCATCCACCATCTAGATTCCAATTACTGTTAAATGTCTCAGCAATTAGGAATCAAAAGGAAGGCAGTCGGGCCTTTGATTTAGCAAATGACCCATCTCTTTCTGGCCAGCTTGGGTTACTAAATGCAAATGGGCCTTTGAAAAGAACATAAAATGTAGGGGCAGGAGTAGGCCATCTGGCCCCTCGAGCCTGCTCCATCATTCAATATGATCATAGTTGATCTCTTCATGGACTCAGCTCCATTTACCCGCCCACTCACCATCGCCCTTAATTCCCTTACTGTTCAAAAATTTATCTATCCTTGTCTTTAAAACTTTCAACGAGGTGGCCTCAAGTGCTTCATTGGGCAAGGAAATCCTCTGATTCACAACCTATTGGGTGAAGAAGTCCTCCTCAACTCGGTCCTAAATCTGCTCAACCTTATTTTGAGGCTATGCCCCCTAGCTTAGTTTCACCCACTAGTAGAAACAACCTCCCTCCTTCTATCTTATCTATTCCCTTCATAATTTTAAGTGTTTTTATAAGATCCGCCCTCATTCTTCCAAATTCCAATGAGTATAGTCCCAGTCTACTCAGAGTCTCCTCATAAGCCAACCCTCTCAACTCCAGAATCAACCTAGTGTGTTTCTTGTTACAAAGATACCCCCCTCCAGTGCCAGTACATCTTTTCTCAAGTAAGGAGACCAAAACTGTACACAGTATTCCAGGTGTGGCCTCACCAGCACCTTATACAGCTGCAACATAACCTCGCTGTTTTTAAACTTCATCCCTCTAGCAATGAAGGACAGAATTCAATTTGCCTTCTTAATTACCTGCTGCACCTGCAAACTAACTTTTTGCAATTCATGCACAAGGACACCCAGGTCCCTCTGCATAGCAGCATGCTGCAATTTTTTACCATTTAAATAATAGTCCATTTTGCTGTTATTCCTATCAAAATGGATGACCTCACATTTACCAACATTGTACTCCATCTGCCAGACCCTTGCTCACTCACTTAAACTATCCATACCCTTCTGCAGACTTTCAGCGTCCTCTGCACACTTTACTCTGTCACTCACCTTAGTGTCATCTGCGAATTTTGACACACTACACGTGGTCCCCAACTCTAAATCATCTGTGTAAATCGTAAACAATTGCGTCCCAACACTGATCCCTGAGGCACATCGCTCGTCACTGGACACAAACCAGAAAAACACCTATTTATCCCCAATCTTTGCTTTCTGTTAGTTAACCAATCCTCTATCAAAGCTAATACATTACCCTTGTACCTTTAACTTATGCAGCAGCCTTTTGTGCAACACCTTGTCGAATGCCTTCTGAAAATCGAGATACACCACATCCACCGGTTCCCCATTGCCCACCGCGCTCATAATGTCCTCAAAAAATTCCATTAAATTAGTTAAATATGACCTGCTTTTCATGGACCCATGCTGTATTTTCCCAATGGGACAATTTCTATCCAGATGTCTTGCTATTTCTTCGTTGATGATAGATTCAAGCATTTTCCCCACTACAGAAGTTAAGATAACTGGCCTATAGTTACTGCTTTTTGTCTACCTCCTTTTTTAAACAGTGGCGCCACATTTGCTGTTTTTCAATCTGCCGTTCCAGAGTCCAGCAAATTTTGGTAAATTACCAAGAACACATTTGCTATTTCCCCCACCATCTCTTTCAGTACCCTGGGATGCATTCCATCAGGGCCAGGAGACTTGTCTATCTTTAGCCTCATTAGCTTGCCCAACACTACTTCTTTAGTGATAATGATCGTTTCTAGGTCTTCACCTGCCATATTTTCTTGTCATCAATTTTTGGCATGTTATTTGTGTCTTTCACTGTGAAGACCGACACAAAATACCTGTTCAACGCCTCGAACATTTCCTCATTTCTCAACATTAAATCTCCCTTCTCATCCTCAAAAGGGCCAATGTTTTTCATTTTATATATTTATAGAAACTTTTGCTATCTGTTTTTTATATTCTGCGCTAATTTACTCTCATAATCCATCTTACTTTTCTTTATAGCTTTTTTGGTGGCTTTCTGTTGACCTTTAAAGATTTCCCAATCCTCTAGTTCTCCACTAATCTTTGCCACTTTGTATGCATTTTCTTTCAATTTGATACCCTCCTTTATTTGCTTAGATATCCATGGCTGATTATCTCTTTTTCTACAGTCCTTCCTTTTCACTGGTATATACTTTTGCTGAGCACTGTGAAAAATCACTTTGTAAGTCCTCCACTGTTCCTCAATTGTCCCACCATAAAGTCTTTGCTCCCAGTCTACTTTAGCCAACTCCTCCCCCATCCCATTGTAGTCTCCTTTGTTTAAGCACAGGACACTGGTCTTGGATTTTACCTTCTCACCCTCTATGGGTATTTTAAATTCAACCATACTGCGATCACTTCTTCCGAGAGGATCCCTAACTGTAAGATCATTAATTATCTCTGTCTCATTACACAGGACCAGATCTAGGATAGCTTGCCCCCTCATAGGTCCCAGTACATAATGTTTGAGGAAACTATCGAGGATACATTCTATGACCTTCTCCTCAAGGCTGCTTTGATCAACCGACATGTAGATTAAAATCCCCCATGATAATTGCCGTACCATTTTTACATGCATCAGTTATTTTTTTTTATTGTCCACCCCACCGCGATGTTATTATTTGGTGGCCTAGAGGCCAAGCCTATCAATGACTTTTTCTCCTTACTACTTCTGATTTCCACAAAAATGGATTGAAGTTTTTTCTCAATAGAAATTTGCATAGCTCTCTTTGAAGATGGGTTACACAATACATAGGGGACCATTAATGGCTCCTCAGAGTTAATGTGTTTTCCTAAAACTGCCAAGTGGTTTCTTTTGTTCAGGGTCACAGACAGACAGTTTCAGACATTTTAAAAGGTACTTGTTCAGTTTCTATAGTTTCACAAATAGCGATGAGCATACCTATATGTATTTTATATAAATAGACTGTGTGAGGTCTTAGTCTCTCACATTAATTTGGAAGCATTTTTTGAAGAGACCACCAAGATAGTAATTGAATGGAACCTTATTGACATTGTCTACATACACTTCCAAAAAGCTTTTGATGAGGTACTGCAAATCTCCTGCGATGAAGAGAGGAGACACAGATGTTGGGATCTGGAAGGTAATGTGAGCTAAAAGGATGTTAGGCAGGTACTTGAAGGTGAGAAATTACAAGGTTACAAACAAAAATTGGGAATATAGGATTAAGCATGACCGCTCTTTCAACGAAGTAGCACACGCACAAGAGGCTGAATAACTCCTCTTGTGCTCTAATTTTCTACAATTTTATGGCAAGTGCTTTTGCCCCAATTTGAACATTGTACCCCTTGTCTGGGAAATACTGTATCTATCCTAGTGAATATCTGTTTTATTTTATGGCCTTAATTAGATGATCCCACCCCCTAAACCTTCTAAATCAAAGGATACAAACCACGTTTATGCAACCTGGCCTCAGAGTTTGGCCCTTAAATTCCTGGTGTTATTCTGGCAGATCAGTGCTGCATCTTCTCCAACATCAATGCATCTTTCCTGAGGTATAGTGACTTAAACTGAAAGCAGTACGCCAACAAAGTCTGACAAAGATCTGTACACGTTAAGTATCACTTCCTCACTTTTGTATTCCAATCCTCTCAACAAAGCACATGATTGTAAAACCATAGACACAGGAGCAGAAGTAGGCAATTCAACCCATTGAGGCTGCTCCACCATTCAGTAAGATCATGGCTGATCTGATATAATCCTCAACTCCACTTTCTTGTCTTATCCCCAAGACCCTTGATTCCCTTACTGATTAAAAATTTCTCTCACTCAGCCTTGAACATACTTAACAACCCAGCCTCCACAGCACTCTGCGGTAAAGAAATTCACAGATTCACTACCCTTTAAGGGAAGAAATTCCTCCTCACCTCTGTCTTAAATGGGTGGCCCCAAATTCTGAGATTATGCCCTCAGGTCCTAGACTCTCCCACAACAGGAAACATTGTCTCAGCATCTACCCTGTGATGCACTATCAATCGAGTCAAGACTAGTTGTGAGCAAGACAAATAGGCTTTTATTAGCAAGAACTTGGAGCCATCCCTGTCGGTGATCTGGTCTGAACTGCAGGCAAGGGGGAGGAGCCACCGCCTTTATACCCGGACCAGGGGGAGGAGACTTGGGCAGAACCAACAGGGATGTGTCACATATACAGGTACTGGGAAATACTACTACGGTGGTTAACCACTACAGATGACAGATAACAGTGGTTTACCACACCCTGTCAAGCCCCTTGAGAATCCTATATGTCTCAGTAAGGCTGCCTCTCGGCTTTCTAAACCCCAATGAGTACAGGCCCAGCCTACTCCAACCTTTCCTCATAAGAAAATCCCTCCATACCTGGGATCAACCTAGTGAACCTTCTCTGGACTGCCCCTAATGCCAGTGGATCGTAACTTAAATAAGGGGACCAAAACTGTTCACAGTATTCCAAGTGTGGTCTAACTAGTGCCTTGTATAGTTTTGGCAAGACTTCCCTATTTTTATATTCCATTCCCTTTGAAATAAAGGCCAACATTGCTTTGCCTTCCCAATTATCTGCTGAACTTGCATGCTAAATTTTTGCACAAGCCCCTAAATCCCTCTGTGCTACAGTTTTCTGCAGTCTTTCTCCATTTAAATAATACCCAGTTCCTTTATTCTTCCTACTAAAATTCACAATTTCACGTTTTCTCACATTATATTCCATTTGCCAAAGTTTTGTCCACTCATCTAACCTGCATATATCTCGCTGTGGACTCTTTGGGGGGAATTTTACTGTCCCACTCACCATGGGAATCATAGCAGGCCGGGGGGAGGGGGAGAACCATGCAAAGGTCAATTGACCTTTGGCAAGATTTTCCAGTTTTTGGGCGAGCGTGGCTGGAAAATCCTGCCCTTGTGTCATCCTCAGCACTTTGGTGCCTTCCCACCGATTGTGTGTCATCCGCAAACTTGGTAAAAGTATATTCACTTCCGTTGTTCAAGTCATTAACATATAAATAATTGTGCCCCAGCACTAATCCTTGTGGCACTCCACTAGTTACAGGTTGCCACCCTGAAAACACTAACACTACATTCTGCAATCTCTCCTCTCCTCCTCTATGAACAGTATGCCTTGTCTGTATAGCGCGCAAGAAACAATACTTTTCACTGAATACTAATACATGTGACAATAATAAATCAAATCAAAATGCAGCTCTTATCCTGACTCTCTATCAGTTAGCCAATCCTCTATCCGTATTGATATACTACCCCAAAACCAGGGGTTCTTATCTTAGAAGTAGCCTTTTGTGAGGTACCTTATCGAACACTTTTTAGAAATTCAAGTGCATTACATCTACTGGTTATCTATACTGCTCATTACCACCTCAAAGAATTCTAATCAATTTGTCAGGCATGATTTCCCCTTCATGAAGCCATGCTGATACTGCTGGCTTATAGTATGTATTTCTAAACGCTCTATTATAACATCCTTTATAATGGGCTGCAACATTTTCCCCATGACAGAAGTTAAGCTAGTTGGCCAATAGTTAATTATATTTTGTTTCTCTGCTTTTTTGAATAAGGGTGTTACATTGGCAGTTTTCTTATCCTCTGGGACTTTTCCAGAATTTAAGGATTCTTGGAAGATTGCTACCAGTGCATCCACCACTTCTGTAGCTACTTCCTTCAAAATCCTGGGATGCAGTCCATTAGGTCCTGGGGATTTATCAACGTTTAGCCCCATTAGTTTCCCTAGTACTTTTTCGCTAGTGATCGTTATTATATTTATTTCCTCCCCCTACTTCTGCCCCTTGATTTTGTATCTCTGGAATTTTACTTAGTATCTTCCAGATTCAATCATGGCTTTCAAAGAGAATTGCATAATTATCTGAAACAAAAACATTTGGTGGGCTGTAAAGGAGTGGAATGAGGCGAATCGTTCATGAACACAATGGGACAGATGGCTTTCTTCTGTGCTGTAACTGTTGTAATTCTATGACTTAGAGATAGGCAATGAATGCCAGCCATGCCAACTTAAATCCTATAAACAGATTTAAAAAAAGACTAATTTTTCATGTCTAAGTCTGAACAAAGCCATTGATGGTTGCTTCATCTCTGCTGGTCATCATACCCAAAGTCAAATGTATCCTCAACCAAACTGACACTTCGAACTTCCAAGTGTAGTTGTCTCCTGACCTCAATCATTGCCCTGGCTGATCTGGCTAATCATGATGTGGAGATGCCGGCGTTGGACTGGGGTAAGCACAGTAAGAAGTCTCACAACACCAGGTTAAAGTCCAACAGGTTTATTTGGTAGCAAATACCATAAGCTTTCGGAGCACAGCTCCTTCGTCAGATGGATTAGTATTCTGTAACTTGTTTTCTGTGTCTGTGCACTGTTGGAGAACAGATATCCACTCCATCTGACGAAGGAGCTGTGCTCCGAAAGCTTATGGTATTTGCTACCAAATAAACCTGTTGGACTTTAACCTGGTGTTGTGAGACTTCTTACTGATCTGGCTAACTCGGTACAAATGAAGAAGTGAAGCTGGGCCTCTCCTTGCCAATGTAGCCACTGGAGAGTGGCAGGAAAGGAATAACTACTTTTCCAGTGACAGTTTTAATAAATAAATGGTACGGAAACAAAGAACATTATCTGCATACATCGTAAATGGTAATACATGCCATAAATGTGCAGCATACAAAATAATGATCAAAATATGAAATTCAGGCACCCTCAACCAATCACGTGAGGAAATGAGATTTGATTTTGAAAAGATTTGAATTCTATCATGGTTAGGAAAGAAATAAGAAACAATGTTTTAAAAGGTGACACACCATAGTAAACTATTAACAGGAGGTCAGAAAAGGCATGCCAAAAATGCTTCCCCAGCTATGTTGTGGGATGTCTGTGTTTATTCTGCACATTCTCAAATCATGTAGATCAGTACAATAAGCAAACAAGTGGTCGACTGTCCAATCCTTCTGGTTATTTTAAGTACCAACTGTGGAAAACTTCAGCTTTGGAGACTGAATTTAATTAATTTAATTACCAACTTCCAATGTTCAGCAACTCTACTAAAGAAGGGACAGGCAATCTTGTCCTGTCTCTTTGGTCTTTGCCATTTGATGATAAGGAAAAAAGTTTAATTTACTTGGTTGATTTAATTAGTAATTTAATTAAACTATCAATCAAATCTTGGCAGCGGTTTGTGTACCTTCTCATGAAAAAGGAAGAAACACCACCACATTTTAGTCTCTGAACAAACTGCAGAAAAATCCATATTATTTCCATTTATCTGATAGCAACACACATTGTCTCTCCAGAAAGAGAAACCCCTATCTACCTATCCCCAGGCTGGTGAAACTAATGATTGATAATTGGAAACTCTCAGGACTTTTGCTGAGGCCAAAAATAATAGTTTACAAAAATAGCTCTGATTGCTCCATGAGAAGTTAAAGATTAAATTAACATTTTACTGGTCCCTTCCTGCAATCTCAAGAGTGAACTGCAAACAACAACCATGCAAATAACCCCATTCTTACATTTTGGCTTGGGGGGGTCACTCTAGAGCCAGATTTCAGATGCACCCTTTCAGACTTGTGGACTCATCGAAATGTCAGGCTGACAAACATTAAACAGAAATTATTGCACACCAATTTGATTTTTTTTTAAAACACTTGTAATTTGAGAAGTGGCCAATGGGGAGGTTGGACTCAGTTGTAATGCTTCACATGCTCGACCACTTCAATGACCCCATCATATACAAACAACAGCTATCCGGGCAAAAGCATTGGCTCAGAACCAAAATAAATCCCAATGAGGTGTACAGTGGAGAAAATATTGTAAAAAAAACAAATAAAATCAGAATTTCCACTGTCAGCAAGCAGAATAAATCGTTGAACATAACATTAGCCAATTTCAAAAGATAATAATGGATGAGGAAAGTCATTTGGCTCATCTTAATTCATCTCCCCAGAGGAATCCTAAAGCCCCAACCCACTTATTTCAGCATCCAATTCTTTCTCAAAAGATTCTAACACTCTGCTTCCACTACTCATTCTTGAAATCTAGTCCATATATTGGATCAATCTTGCACCTCGGCTGCCTGCCCTAATCTCAGATTTGATTTCAAAATAATTCTACAAGTTTATGTTTTCCCATTTCCTTAACAATTTTCCAAAAATTGAAATAAAGAGACACTTTGCAAGAATCCTTCGTAAGAATACCTGTATAAAGGAAAAACAACAATTTATGGTGGATGGGAAGAGAATGCCGATAGTGTCACAGATAGGCTTACATTAACATTGCAACGAAGTTACTGGGAAAAGATGTGAAGTGCACTCACTTTTCCCCACCTTCTCTCATCACGTGACCATACAGGTTTGACAGGGTAGATGTTTGGATAATATGTCCCCTGGGGAGTCTAGAACCAGGAATCACAGTCTCACAATAAGGGTCAACCATTTAGAGCAGAGATGAAGCGAAATTTCTTCATTCAAAGGGTTATGAACTTTTAGAATTTTCCACCTCATAGAGCAGTTAATCTCAGTTGTTAATTTTATTCTAGTCAGAGACTGACAAATTTTGGAATTCTCAGGGAATCAATGATATAGGGAGAGAGCAGGAAGGTATAGCTGGGTTAGAAGATCATGATCTTTTGAATGACTAAACAAGCTCCAGGTGTGAATGGCTCACTCCTGTGTGCCTTCCTCCTTTCATACGCCCAAGAACTACAAACTGGCCAGGCAGCAGTAAATGAGCAACAGAAGGAAAAGCAAGACAGTGACGTTACCAACACAATTACTGTTGTTGGTGGGAAGACATTTATGATGAAGCACACCATTAATCTCTCATTTGCAGCCACCAGCTCAGCTACTGACATTGCTTATAATTTAAAGGATATCATGTATGAAGCAGGATTTTCTTTTATTCATTCATGGGATGTGAGAAACACTGGAAAGGCCAATAGCTATTGCTTGGCCCTAATTACCCTCATGAAGGCAATGGTAAGCCGCATTCTTGAACCTCTGCGGTTCTTTCATAGAATCCTTACAGTGCAGGAGGTCATCATTAGACCCATCAAATCTGCACTGACTCTCTGACAGAGTATCTTAGCCAGGCCCTCGCCCTGTCCCCGTAACCCCCACATATTTAGCATGGCGAGTCCACCTAACCTACACATCGTGGGGCACCAAGGAGCAATTTACCATGACCAATCCACCTAATCTGCACATCTTTGGACTGTGGGAGGAAACCAGAGCACCCGGAGGAAACCCACGCAGACATGGGGAGAATGTGCAAACTCCACACAGTCACCCAAGGCCAGAATTCAGCCCGGATCCCTGGCATTGTGAGGCAGCAGTACTAACTACAGTGACGTGCGCACACCTACAATGCTGTTGGGAGGGTGTTCCAGGATTTTGACCCAGCAACAATGAAGGAACAATAATGTAATTCCGAGTCAGGTTGGTACGTGGCTTGGAGGAGAACCTGCAGGTGGTGGTGTTCCAATGAATCTCTGCTGTGATTCTTCTCACAGAACTCTCTGATTTGGAAGGTGTTGCCAAAGCAGCCTTGTTGCAGTGTATCTTGTAGATGAAACATACAGGTGCCTACTGTGCACCAGTGAAGGAGAGAGTGAATGTTAATGGTGGCAGGCTGCCTTGTCCTGGTTGGTGTCAAGCTTCTTGAGTGTTGGAGCTGCAATCATTCAGGCAAAAGATCACATTAATGACCTTTGCTTCGTAGGTGGTGAACAGGCGAGTTACTCACTGCAAAATTCCCAGCCTCTGACCTGTTTTTATGTGACTAGTCCAGTTAAGTGTTTGGTAATTGGTAACTTCCAGGATGTTGATTCTGGGGGATTCAGCAATGGAATTGCAATTGAATGTTGAGGAGAGGTTAGATTATCTTTTGATGGTAATTGCCTGGCATTTGTGGCATGAATGGTACTAAGCACTTGGCCCAAGTCTTAATCTTATCCAGGTTTTGTTGCATGTGGGCACAATCAGCTTTGTGTATTGAAACTCTGGGCAGGAGAAACCTGAATGCAGGACAGGGGGGAGGGGGAGACAGTGCAGATGCCAGCTTCTTGGAGCTTCACGTCACATACTAGCTTCGCTGCAGAGGACTCACGAGCACTTCAAGCTACTGAAGGTTGATGGATATGCTCATTGAAATTGACGATCTTCCAGAAAGCCTGCCATTCACTTCAAGGAGCTTGGAGAAGTCCGGCTTCAACTATGTACAGGGCTCTGAACTAACTTTGAAATCCATTCTTTCCAGCAAGGAAGGGATGGCTAATTCCATTAATACACTTGCAGACCAAATTATAATGCAATGTCTGATAGTTGATGCTGCAGCTACAATTGCAGCACAAACAGAAGCCAGCCAATGTCTGGGGCACTGCACTGGAAGCTTAGACATGTGTCACACGATGTCAGCTTATAGCCATACAAGCTCAGACTTCTGCCATCACATCTGTAGGTACCACTGTTAAAAAAATTGCACAGGGGGGGGGGGGGGGGGGGGGGCTCAGGATGGCATAATTCATCTACCCATCACAACTACTCCACCAGTGTCCTGAGTGTTGCCTGTCAGTCAGCTCGCTCAGGTTGCTGTCTTCCATGAAGAAATGTTGCAGTTCACATGTAGCTCAGAGCTGCTTGAGGTCACGTGCAGACTCCTCTACTGAAAGTCATCAGCTTTCTGCTAGCCATGCTGCAGCCACTAGGGTATCACTGCACAGCAGCACCCACCTAGGAAGGCAGGCACGAATGGGGAATGCACAAGGATGATTAGTGGGCATTTGTATACAACATGGAAAGATATCAGGCACTGACCACAATTCGCTGCTTGTGGCCAGACCCCAAATGGACATTGTGGGTTTTGTATGTTGGTCATGTGCGTCACCTTTGGCAAGCAGGACTGGCATAGCAACATGTGTACAGTTAATGGCACCCTGCATACAATCCTGTCAAATCCATGGGCTTGCTTACATACTCCTCTCTAGTAAGAGAAATTAAATGTAATCAGTTCTCTTTGAATAGAACAGAAGTGATATCCCTTATACAACAATGGACAACAAGCTGTGAAATGTTACAAATATTATCTGATCCGACCTGGAAGGAGCCTGATGCATAGAAATTCATCACCATGGTCATTTCCACAGCTACTGGCCACACTATCCTTGTCCTGCTCTGAGGCTGCAGTTGTGACACTTCAGTAAGGATATCTTTACCGAAGTGCAGCCGTCTTGTACATTGTTAATTGCCAAGGTTCAGGTAGGAGAATTGGTTTCTGAATACCCAGAGTGCATATTATTAGAATCCCAGACCAGACCCCCAACTAGTCCCGGGTGAGACATCCAAATGTGGTTACAATCTAGTCAGGGAACCCTAACTATTGTTGTTGGTAAAGTAGATTGAATTCAGAAATCGCAATTAATTACTAAAAGTCACAACATTCCACTGTTTTAAACAAACAAAACAAAATTTACTGTATAAAAGTTAATAAAACAAACAGCCAGGGCTGTTGATCTTATAGTTTAACATACAGGATTTACAGGAGGTATGCATGATTTAACAGGCAAAACTTTAGTCAAACGCACCACAAACTACACATTAAATGACAAATATGCTCCCCGAACATCTCAGCAATCCATCCAGATGACAGTCATCACTGTGAATCACAAAATCCTCTAAAAACTTGGCCTTCCTCTCAGAGGATTTCAGCCCCTCTTTTTTTAAAGATCTTGCCTGATCCCCACCAACAGCAGCTCTACTCCACCTGAGTTCCATGCGTATAATTCTCACCTGAAAAGCACATTATTCCAGCCCTCTCTCAAATCTGGTCCAAGTTCCAGCCTTCTTAATTTACCATGATTTTCTTGCTTTTATACTCCATGCCTCTGTTTATAAAGCTCAGAATGCAGCATGCTTTATTAATTGCTCCCTCAACATGCCCTACCACTTTGAATAAATGTGTAGATTTAACATTGCCGTTTTTAAGGGAATCAAAGTATGAACAACAAAAATCATGAGAACACAGAAATGATGAGATTAAAAAGTGTGAATAAACAGTATAGATTTCATTCAACTCTATTCCCCCGCTAATGGTTGATCACAATTGAGATTTTGATGAAGCAGTTGGAATGGGAGGTATTGTGTTGGAGACTTTTTGTAATTTTGCACAGAATCCATGCAAATTTCAATACTCTGCAAAAACATTAGTTTTCATAAATAACTGGAACTTCCTGGAATTTTGAACGTGCTTCCTGTAATACTAAATCAAGCAGACGTGCAAGTTGCATGGCATCACTGGAAAACTAAAACAATAATAAACCTGGGTGTATGAACTGCTTTTCCTGTGTTCCTGACCAATATCAACAGTAGCGCTGCCTTGTATTCATTTAGGGCCATAGAGTGAACACAGTTTATTTAGATGTTTGCAATGCACCAGATAAGAATAAAATTTCATTTCCTGAGTTCAGATGTACTTCAGCTGGATGAATAATATTTAGATGAGAATTGTTAAATAAATATATGCACCATTTGAACATTGCAACCAATATCTTGTTTGCATCATTTCAAAATAGCTCAGTTGATCCATAAACAAAAGTAGCATTGTTTTTTCACATTTTGGGATCTCCTGACTGTGATGTACTGTCAGGGTTAAGGTTGCTTGTCAGAAAGTAGGGCTGTCAACTGATTATAAAGATCATAATTAATATTTCACCTCTTTTATTTTTAAACAATAAACTAATCAGGTCCTTTATTGCATTATTACTTTATAAAATTAAGGTGCTAGGGCAACTTCTTAATCTTGGCATCCCCAAGTTCCAATGGAAGGGGAAACCTGTCAGGATTCCAGTTGCTGATTGTCATCTGGCAATTCCTGCTTGAATATTTGCAATTGGCTTGACATCCTCACAGCTGAATAGTCTGGGGATATTTGCTATCTCTGATATCAAAGGTTTGCCTTTATTGATGGAATAAAGGGGAGTGGGAAAAGGAGTTGTAGTCCGGAAGTCAGTGTTGAGGGTGGTGAGATATTGGGGAAGGTATCAAGGTCAAGGGTGGGTACCGGTAGACAAGAAGATGGGTTGAAGTGTGTCTACTTCAATGCAAGGAGCATCCGGAACAAGGTGGATGAACTTGGGGCGTGGATTGCTACTTGGGACTACGATGTTGTGGCCATTAAGGAGACGTGGGTAGAACAAGGACAGGAATGGTTGTTGGACGTTCCGGGGTATAGATGTTTCAGTAAGTATAGGGAAGCTGGTAAAAGAGGTGGAGGAGTAGCATTGTTAATCAAGGATAGTTTAACGGCTGCGGAAAAGCACTTTGAGGGGGATATGCACACTGAGGTAATATGGGCTGCAGTTAGAAACAGGAAAGGAGCGGTCACGTTGCTAGGAGTTTACTATAGGCCCCCAAATAGTAATAGAGATGTGGAGGAAGAAATTGCTAAGCAGATTATGGATACGTGTGGGGGTCACAGGGTAGTTGTCATGGGGGACTTTAACTTTCCAAATATTGATTGGAACCTTTGTAGGTCAAATAGTTTGGATGGGGCACTTTTTGTCCAGTGTGTGCAGGAGGGTTTCCTGACACAATATGTGGATAGGCCGACAAGGGGTGAGGCCACATTGGATTTGGTACTGGGAAATGAACCGGGCCAAGTGTTAGATTTGGTTGTGGGAGAGAACTTTGGAGATAGTGACCACAATTCGGTGTCTTTTGTTATTGCAATGGAGAGGGATAGGGCCGGACGGCAGGGCAAGGCTTACAATTGGGGGAGAGGTAATTATGATGCGATTAGGCAAGAATTAGGGGGCATAAGATGGGAACAGAAACTGTCAGGGAAAGGCACTAATGAAAAGTGGAACTTTTTCAAGGAACAAATACTGGGTGTCCTTGATAGGTATGTCCCTGTCAGGCAGGGAGGAAATGGCCGAGTGAGGGAACCGTGGTTCACAAAAGAGGTGGAATGTCTTGTGAAAAGGAAGAGGGAAGCTTATGTAGGGATGAGGAAACAAGGTTCAGATGGCTCGATTGAGGGTTACAAGTTAGCGAGGAACGAGCTGAAAAAGGGGCTGAGGAGAGCTAGGAGGGGACATGAGAAGTCCTTGGCGGGTCGGATCAAGGAAAACCCCAAGGCTTTTTACTCTTATGTGAGGAATAAAAGAATGACCAGGGTGAGGTTAGGGCCGGTCAAGGACAGTGGTGGGAACTTGTGTATGGAATCAGTAGAGATAGGCGAGGTGATGAATGAATACTTTTCTTCAATGTTCACCAAGGAGAGGGGCCATGTTTTTCAGGAAGAGAAGGTGTTACAGGCTAATAGGCTGGAGGAAATAGATGTTCGGAGGGAGGATGTATTGGCAGTTTTGAATAAACTGAAGGTCGATAAGTCCCCTGGGCCTGATGAAATGTATCCTAGGATTCTTTGGGAGGCAAGGGATGAGATTGCAGAGCCTTTGGCTTTGATCTTTGGGTCCTCGCTGTCCACGGGGATGGTGCCAGAGGACTGGAGAGTGGCAAATGTTGTTCCTCTGTTTAAGAAAGGGAATAGAAATGACCCTGGTAATTATAGACCGGTTAGTCTGACTTCGGTGGTTGGTAAATTGATGGAAAAGGTCCTTAGGGATGGGATTTACGACCATTTAGAAAGATGCGGATTAATCCGGGAGAGTCAGCACGGATTTGTGAAGGGCAAATCGTGCCTCACAAATTTGATAGAATTTTTTGAGGAGGTAACTAGGTGTGTTGATGAAGGTAGGGCGGTTGATGTCATATACATGGATTTTAGTAAGGCGTTTGATAAGGTCCCCCATGGTCGGCTTATGATGAAAGTAAGGAGGTGTGGGATAGAGGGAAAGTTGGCCGATTGGATAGGTAACTGGCTGTCTGATCGAAGACAGAGGGTGGTGGTGGATGGAAAATTTTCGGACTGGAGGCTGGTTGCTAGCGGAGTGCCGCAGGGATCGGTGCTTGGTCCTCTGCTCTTTGTGATTTTTATTAATGACTTAGAGGAGGGGGCTGAAGGGTGGATCAGTAAATTTGCTGATGACACCAAGATTGGTGGAGTAGTGGATGAGGTGGAGGGCTGTTGTAGGCTGCAAAGAGACATAGATAGGATGCAAAGCTGGGCTGAAAAATGGCAAATGGAGTTTAACCCTGATAAATGTGAGGTGATTCATTTTGGTAGGACTAATTTAAATGTGGATTACAGGGTCAAAGGTAGGGTTCTGAAGACTGTGGAGGAACAGAGAGATCTTGGGGTCCATATCCACAGATCTCTAAAGGTTGCCAGTCAAGTGGATAGAGCTGTGAAGAAGGCATATAGTGTGTTAGCTTTTATTAACAGGGGGTTGGAGTTTAAGAGCCGTGGGGTTATGCTGCAACTGTACAGGACCTTGGTGAGACCGCATTTGGAATATTGCGTGCAGTTCTGGTCACCTCACTATAAGAAGGATGTGGAAGCGCTGGAAAGAGTGCAGAGGAGATTTACCAGGATGCTGCCTGGTTTGGAGTGTCGGTCTTATGAGGAAAGGTTGAGGGAGCTGGGGCTGTTCTCTCTGGAGCGGAGGAGATTGAGGGGAGACTTAATAGAGGTTTATAAAATGATGAAGGGGATAGATCGAGTGAACGTTCAAAGACTATTTCCTCGGGTGGATGGAGCTATTACAAGGGGGCATAACTATAGGGTTCATGGTGGGAGATATAGGAAGGATATCAGAGGTAGGTTCTTCACGCAGAGAGTGGTTGGGGTGTGGAATTGACTGCCTGCAGTGATAGTGGAGTCAGACACTTTAGGAACATTTAAGCGGTTATTGGATAGGCACATGGAGCACACCAGGATGGTAGGGAGTGGGATAGCTTGATCTTGGTTTCAGATGAAGGTCGGCACAACATCGTGGGCCGAAGGGCCTGTTCTGTGCTGTACTGTTCTATGTTCTATGTTCTATGTAAACCCCAACATGAGCTAAACAAAACTGTAGAAAAAGACAAATAAAAGTAACTATGTTAAATTAAAAACAAGAGTAAGAACATTAAATGGCACCGCATCAACTGAAATTGTGCAAAGTGTAGATGTGAATGAACTTGAACTTGGTTTCAAGGCCCCCAGTGATTAAACAGCTTGTCAACACACATTGTCAAGGCTGAAGCATAAATAAATGGCTATTTGGGCAAGGTAACAGAAGATACCCAGCTTTGTGGAACCGAATCCCTGCAAGGAATAAATTCTTTCAGAACCAAGTGGAAACAAATAGTTTGAAAACTAAAGAACCCAGCAGAAATACTGATCAGCCATAGTAAAAGGGACCAAGTTATGAAAGACAATGGAGGAAAATACAGCAATTAAATAAAGGCATCTAAGATTGGAAATGCACAAAATACATTAATAATAAATAATTAAAAGGAGAGAGAAAACACAAGAGAGAATCGAAAAATCAAACATTCAACAAAGCAGCCTTTCCCAGGTTAACAGAGAGCCCAGGATAATTCAGCGTTTTCTTTTATTACCTGTGGAAGCAGCCTTTGAAGCAGAGGAGTGCTACTAAATTACTCCCATGCTCAAAGCTCATTACAAGGATGATTCACCACTTGGACCTTGAGCAATCATTAGGACTTCCCCAGCTTTTAAAAAAAAGACTCTGTTTATTGGTTGAACATTCACAGACTTGTCTGCTCCCACAAATTCCACAACGTCGTTCACATAATCTCGGACTTTCAGCAACCACTGGAGCTAGAGCAGAGTGACAAACTTTAAAATTGAACTTTAAAACCTATTAAAATGAACTGCATACCGTCAGTAAAATATTCAGCCACAATTCAATACAACTATGATTGTATAAATCATAATAAATAAATGATCATTTATTTGTTAATGGTATCTGCAAAATCTCTAATGGAGTTTTAGCTTTCCCTATGTAGATTGCTTTTAATTATATTTATGATTGAAGCTGTTCAAAGCACCAGTGTTACCAGGAAGCAACCTATCAGCAAGCTGTTATGATTTGCAATACACTGCCTTAAACTGTGGTGGAATCCTACTCAACAATAACGTTCAAAAGGAATTTAGTTATATCTCAAAAAATAAAATGTCACACAGCTATGCAGAAAGACCGGGGAGATTAGGCTAATTGGATTGCTCTTTCAAAGAACCAGCACAAGAACCAAAGTCCCTCTTCTGTGCTGAATGATTCTATAATTTAAATTAATCTAGCATCAAATACGCACAATGAATAGTGATATCAGCAACTAGGCCAAATGGCCTCCTTCTGTACTGTGGGGTTTCTATGATTTCGATGGTCATCTAAGAACATGCTGGAAAAAGAGCAATGAAGGAGTAAGGTTTCCAGCCAAGCCAGTGAAGTGTTTTTCAGAAAGCAGTTTTAAATCAGCTACACAGTTAAGCCTGAAAAGTATTAGAATTATAGAATCCCTACAGTGCAGGAGGAGGCCATTCGGCCCTTCGAGTCTGTACCGACCACAATCCCACCCAGGCCCTATTCCCGCAACCCCACACATTTACCCTGCTAATCCCCCTGACACTAGGGTCAATTTAGCATGGCCAGTCAATCAAACCTGCACATCTTTGGGAAGGCAAACAACAGTCTGGTGTCTTGACATTTTGAAATTTTACAGCAGAGTGGAAGAGAAGAGTGAGATGTGATATGCCTCCCTAAAATAATAGTAGTTTTGTCTTGGGGGTAATATTATTAGATTTTATAGATGAAGTATCAGGAAGGAGTTGTGCTTAAAGGGTGTTTACTGAGTCTGACCAAATGAAAAATACTTTGGGGAATGGTTTGTAAAACTAATTTTCACTGTGTAAATATAATTTGTGTTAAAAAGCAGTGCTGGGCAGGATTCGGCTATTGAGTTGGATGATCAGCCATGATCGTAATGAATGGCGGAGTAGGCTCGAAGGGTCAAATGGCCTCCTCCTGCTCCTAACTTCTATGTTTCTATGCTGATGTCCGAGTGGTGAAGGGACTTCCATAGTTCTGTTAGGAAGAGAGTTACTAAATTTTGACCCAGCGACGATGAATGAAAGGCAATATATTTCCAAGGCAGGATCACATGCAACTTGAAAGAGATCTTGGAGGCTGTGGTTCTCATATAGACCTTTGGGCGTTGGAGACTAAGAAGTTTTGACAAGGTTCTGCAGTGCACCTTTGTGGATGCTACAGTAGTGCAGGCAGTGAATGGTTAAAGTAATTGATGAGGTGCCAAATAAATGGGATATATTGTCCTGGATTGAATCAGGCCTAAGTGTTGTCAGACTTTCAGGTATAAAGATTTTTGCATCACAAGTGTGCTTTGTAAATGTGCAAAGACTTTGGGGAGTCAGGAGAGTCACTTTCTGCAAAATATCCAGCACCTGGCCCGTTCTTGTAGCCACAGTACTTATTTGATCAGTCCAGTTAAGGTTCTGATCAATGGTGACTTCCAGGATGCTGATGGCATGGATTCAGTGACGGTAATTCTGAGAGTGTTAAAAGGGGGTGGTTACTCTTTCTTGTCAGAGATGATCATTGCCCAGCACTTGTGTGGCTTGAATATTACTCACCACTTATCAAAGTCTGAATGTTGCCCAAATCCTGCTACATGGAGACATAAATTCCTTCACATCTGAGGAGTAGAGAATGGATCGGAATATTGTGCAAACATTGACCTTATAAGCTTACGATTGAGGGAAGGCCTTTGATGAAGCAGCTGAAGATATTTGGGCCAGGAACACAATCCTGAGGAACTCTGCAGTGAAGCCCTGGGGTTAAAATGGTTGGCCTCCAAAACCCAGAGCCATCGTCCTTTATGCTGGGAATCAGAGAGTGACTTTAATCAGTGTAGAGTTTTCTCCCCAATTCCTATTGACTTGAATTTTACTCTGATTCCTGGACCCCACACTTGGTCAAATCCTGCCTCAAGGTCAAGCTTGGTCACTCTCACCTCACCTCTGGAATTCAGATCTTTTGTCCATGCTTGGACTAAAGCTGTAAGGAGGTTTGGAGCCAGGGCAGAAACCATCATTTGAGTAGGTTATTTGCATGCGCTGTTTGATAGCACTATTGACGACACTGTCCATCACTTTGATTGAGAGTGGACTGACGGGACTGTAACTATCCACAGTGGACTTGTCCTTCTTTTTGTGAACAGGACAAAACCAGAACAATTTTACATTTTGTTGAGTAGATGCCAGTATTGTAGCTGGACTGGAACAAGTTGGCTAAAGACATTGGCTACTTCTGGAGAACAAGTCTTCAGTATTACAGCTGGGATGTTGACAAGGTCCATTGTATTTGTGTCCATATTTTGACAGTGAGCAGAGTGTATTGAATTGGCGCTGGTATCTATGATGATAGGGACCTCAGGAGAAGGCCAAGATGGATCAACCACTTCGCACTTTTGGCTGAAGATGGTTGTAAATATTTAAACCTTGGGCGGGATTTCCCGGCCGTGCCGAACCCCGAAACCAGAAAATCCCACCCATGGTCAACAGCCCTTTCCATGGTCCGCCCCTCATCTGCTCCGATTCCCCTAGCGGGTGGAACGGGAAAATTCATCCCCTTGTCTTTTGCAGTCACATGCTGGGTTCCTTCATTGTTGAGAACGGGGATGTTAATGGAACCTCTTCCACTCGTTAATTGTTTAATTGCCTGCCACCATTCATGACAAGATGTGGCAATACAGCAGAACTGCGATCTGATCCATTGGGTATAGGAATCACTTAACACATACGTCGTGCTGTATTGCATTACGCCATGTTGGCACCCGACTTTTAGGTGTTCATGTTCATGGCATACTCTTATGCTCATCATTGAATCAACATTGAACCCCAACTTGATAGTGATGGTACATAGAAACATAGAAAAACTACAGCACAAACAGGCCCTTCAGCCCACAAGTTGTGCCGAACGCATCCCTACCTTCTAGACCTACCTATAACCCTCCATCCTATTAAGCTCCATGTACCTATCCAGGAGTCTCTTAAAATACCTTATTGAGTTCGCCTCCACCACCACTGACGGCAGCCGATTCCACTCGCCCACCACCCTCTGTGCGAAAAACTTACCCCTAACATCTCCCCTGTACCTACCCCCCAGCACCTTAAACCTGTGTCCTCTCGTAGCAGACATTTCCACCCTGGGAAAAAGCCTCTGAGAGTCCACCCGATCTATGCCTCTCAACATCTTATATACCTCTATTAGGTCTCCTCTCATCCTACATCTCTCCAAGGAGAAAAGACCGAGCTACATGAGAGATATGCTCAGCAATGGAGTTACAGATTGTTGTGAAATACAATTTTGCTGTTGGTGATGACCTACAGTGACTTACTGATGCCCAGTTTTGAACTGCTAGATCTGTTCTGAGTCTATTCTATTTAGCACAGTTCTGGTGCCACAAACACCATGTTGAAGGGTATCCTAACCCATCAGTCTACATTTTGTGCCCTAGCTATCCTTTGCGATCCCTTACTATCCTTAGTGCTGCTTCAAAGTGTTGCTCAACACTTAGGGCGGGACAGTGGCACAATGCTTAGTACTGCTGCCTCATAGCGCCAGGGACCTGGGTTTAATTCTGGCCTTGGGTGAATGAATGTGTGGAGTTTGCACATTCTTCCTGTGTCTGTGTGGGTTTCCTCCTACAGTCCAAAGATGTGCAGGTTAGGTAGATTGGCAATGCTAAAAATTGCTTCTTATTGTCCAAAGATGTGTAGGTTAGGTGGAATAGCCATGGTAAATATGTGCATTTGCAGGGATGAGCGAGGGTGGGGTCAAAGTAAAATGCTTTTTCAGAGAGTCAGTGCAAATTCGATGGGTCAAATAGCCTAGGTAGGGATTCTATCATTCTTCCTGGTGGAGTACTGATTCATCAGCTGAAGGAGAGCAGTATATATCAATTAGGAGATTTTTTTGCCCATGTTTGACCTGATGCCATGAGACACATGGAGCCTGGAGTCAATGTTGAAGACTCCCTGGGCCACTCCCTCACTATTGTAAAGCACTGAGTCACCACCACTGCTGGATCTGTCCTGCAAATGGGATAGGACATATAAAGGGCAATATCCCTTCTTTAACAACCAGGACTGGGTACATTATTCCAACAAGAGCATCATTAAGTTTGGGCATGACTTTGTTTTGACTATGAAATCAAACATCTTATTTGTTTAATTGACTGTGGTTCCACATTATGCCGAACATGCAGGTCACAATGAAATTTCTTAGCTGCCTCCTCTGATTCCACTGCCCCTCCTAATTTTGCAGCCGCTGCAAATGTGACCGTTTTGCCTCAACTTTCTGTAAATTAGGAATGGCAGCAGTTCCCACAGTGAGACCTACATTTTTACAACAGGAAATCTAAATTTTTCAAATTAATTTTCTGAAATATACTGAGTTTGCAAACAAATCTCAATACTTTTATCCAGCCTTAAACAATTTAATTTAAACTTACAAATTTTAAAAAAAACTTATACTGACCCTTCAAATATCCTTTAACCAGCCCCTGTATTGTTTTCCTTGACCAGTTTGCTACTAAAGAAATATCAGGATGCAAGCAGCATAATGTTTTCCGATTTTTGAGAGTTGCATGTCAGAGAGGCCAATCTGCATCGGGCAAGGTGGGCGCGCTGGAACACTGCAATCAGCTCCCAGTGGGGGCAGTGGAAAATTATGCAAGGAATTCATTCAATATCCAGTGTGAACTATATTCACCATCCCAGGACTGGTAAAAACAAATAGGATTTAGGACGTTGATATAGGCCGGGATTTTCCGGGCAGGGAAAATTTGGGGAGCCAGCCAAAAGTCCATTGGTTTCAGTGGGACCAGAAAATCCTAATTTCCCATTCCTGATGTCAATGTACTTTATGCTTCTCCTGAAATATCAATATTCTCCTGCTGAGATATGTAGCAGTAACCTCAATTGGATTGATGGTATCATATTTAACATGTTTTGTGTTCAGGATCTTATGTATAACCGTTGAATTGTGCAGCGGGTGACTAGCTGGATTGTACTACCTGATCTTACTTTTCTGTAATTATACAATGATTTATATCATTGATTTTGATGTATCCAACTTGCAGTATCCTATTTAAAACATATCCTGAACACTTAGACTGTAAGTAAAGCAAAGTAAATATATTTAAGTTATGGTTGCATTGAATTTTCAGCTTCCACCAAAATCATTTTGACCAAAATCTCTACTCAGTTCCTCCACACCACATAATGCTGCTCAACCAATGTCCCTCCTCCTCAACTCTAAATAACCTTTACATCATTTGAAATGTCCTGTAATCAAATTTAACCAATTTGAAAATAATTTCTTATTCTTGAAGTATATATTAGACATAACTTATACTTTACTTAAAATGTCAATAGCTGATGCTTCTGTGTAATTAATCTTGTCATCCAAAATGGACTGGTCGACAAAAGCAAAGCCTGCTGCTGACCTAACTTCTCTGAGCCAAGGATTTCCACAGTAACTTCATTGCAGTGTTAATGTAAGCCTACTTGTGACACTGATAAACTTTATGTACTCACCACAAAGATGACAACATGAAATTAATCTGAAAGGTAAGCCTGCATGCAGTCACAGTCAAACATATTTGCGTCGAGCAGAAGAGTGAGCAGGTTAGCTTCCTTGGAAACCGCCTCTAGGAGGGCAGCTGCACTTTTGTTTGACAGTTCATCAGGCCATTCCCCGACATGGAGAACTGGAGGAAGGTCAGAGATTTAATGCTTGGTTTCCCATCTAGCTATATTACATGCTCAGTCTGCATAGATTTCAAAGGAAATGGCTACGGAGGTGGTCAACTCTCTTCAGAAGATTACAACTAACTAGCTTCAGGGGATTTACTATTCTGTAAACTATTTTGGCCACGGAGAGGATTAGAGTGAAATCAACCTTGTCTCGTTAGAGCACTGATCAGTCCTCCTTTCGGGAAGTAGGAAAAAAAACACGATGTGGCAGCGGGTGTAAGATTATAGTATCCAGTACACACAAGGAATTTCATTACTATGGTGCTGGGTCATACAACTGATTAGATATTAAGCAGTAATGGTAAACTCCTGATCATCAAGGTAGTGGGGTCTGCTTGTGGGGAAGAATCCAAGAAAAAAATCTAGTACAGACCCAAATTCTGTAACCCCCTTTTAAAACCAGGGGTGCTGAATCGAATTGCATGCTTTTAGTCCATGTTATAATCAATTACACCACAAACTAGGGGTGAAATTGAGAACATTCCTTGTGCACGATTCAACAATTATAAATTAGATCCTGAACTCAAGCAAGTTAAATATGATACTTCCAGTCCAATTGAAATGACAGTGGTACATTACTCAGCAGGAGAATGAGCAGTTGATATTTTGGGAGTAGCATATCGACTACTAGTAAAGTAAATCAACTTCAAGAATTAGGAATTAAAGTTGTTTACGTTTGATTTTCACAAACGATTAATTGTCCTGTACATCGAGAGCAGCATTTTCAGTAAAACTAAAAATACAACAATAACCATGAAAATTTCTTGCAGCTATTTTCTTAATACCTGTTAGAGTGCATTCAGGAGACATGCGAAACACCCATCTGCTCTTGTTCAATTAACAATAAAGTTAACCTCTTTTTTTCAAGAAAAGCAGGCACAGTCCTGCTGCAGATTAATGAAGCAAGGAAACACGCTCAGTCTAACAGCACTGCTGCAGAAAATAGAAGAGGATGGGAAAAAGTCATAAACGTTTAGAAGAGAAGGCCAAAATGACTGCTGGCAAAACAAAGAACAGAGAAGGACTTGTTTGCTGTCTGTCTCAGAAACAAGACAGTATTTCCCACAAAACCTGAAAATTGTCTCTGTCAAGATGAAAGCTAAACGAATGTCCAACAAGATAACCATCTATAACAGCTTTAACTCTTAAAGCATGTGGGTAAAAATGGTTTTTGTTCTATGGGGAGTGTGCTCATATTGCATTCTAAACCACAATTAATCTTGCAAGTTAGAGGCAGGTGTTCCTTCATGTCAGATGTGAATAATGCTGAAACAGCCTCTGGTACCACAAAAATTAACTTGGAGAAAGGTGAAAGATAACAGTCTTATAGCATATCAAATTACTATGTTAATATGTTGCAAGTGTATTTTTGTTTCATGCATTTTGCATTGTCAAAGCTCGAAATACAATGAAGTGTAGGTTCCGTATAGATTTCATTATCTATTGTTAAGGCAAAACTAATTTACTCATGCAAATCAGCAGTTATAAGACACTTGTTGGTTTCAGTCAAGGTTTAACAAATTCCTTTATCTTTATTTTCCTTTATAGTGTTAATGCCTCACAAAGCAAAAGTACCAGGATGACCCCAATTCAACACATCTAGACTTTCCAAAATTCCTTTCAGTTGAGTCACACCTTCCACACGTTCTATTCTCAAAAACTTGGTTTTGCTAAATGTGGAAAATCCTCATTGCGTATCATGCAAATTGTGCCATTTCAGAGGTGGTGTAGGAAAAGAGAGACCTGGGATTCCATTCACTATTCTTTTAAGGTGGCGAACAAATTGATGAGTGTGTTACAACAGTGATTACACTTCAAAGGTTTTTAATTGGTTGCAAAGTGCTTCGAGACTTCCAGTGGTTATGAAAGGTGCTATATTAATACAAGTTTTTTTTTAAAAAGACATACAATCTATATAGATAAATGGAGCCACTGCTCAGACCTCAGCTAGATTATTGTGTCCAATTCAAATATCACACTTTAAAGATGGATATCAAGAACTTTATTAGGATGTTACCAGGGTAAAGGACTTCAGTTATGTGACAAGATTAGAAAAAATTGGGTTGTGCTCTTTAGAGGAGAGAAGGTTAAAGGGAGATTTTGAGTGTATATGAGGAGAAACTGTTTCCATTGGAAGCCAAAGGCCACCAATTTAAGATAATTGGGAGAAGAACCAGAAGTAAGGTGAGGAGAATGTGTTTTAGGCAGCAAATTGTTATGGTGGAAGCAGAGTCAAAATAACATTCAAACTGCATCTTATGGTAAAGAGTAAACGTGTGGGACAAATTGCAAATCACTTCCAAAAGAGACATGATGAGCCAAATGGCCTCCTTTCATAATGCATGATTCAATGAAAAAGGAGCATTTTCTCTGCACAGCTAAAAACTAGACACTTTGGGGAGAATGTTAACTCCCAAGTACAGGTGAGTTGGAGCATGAATATTTGTGATTTTTAGTGGTGGAGCACACCTCAACTCTAACACGCCCATTTCTGGATTTAACAGAGGCACATTTGGATACTGGTAAGAAACCCAAGCTGAAATCAGGTTTAATAGTTCGATGTGGGTAGGTGCTTATTGCTGAAATAATATCCTTAGGACATGTTTGCGTGCTCTTTTTAAAATTGTTTTTAGACTTGGCTCCAAACATTACTGCAGCTGCAGGGGTTTCTTAGGGCTTGAGAAACACGTGAGAATGAACAGCTCTCCAGGTGAGAATTTAAAATGGTCATTGCCCCATCTCAACAAAATCTCACTAATTGCAGTTGCTGTCTCAGTTCCCCGTCAAATGTTTGGCTCAGACTTCAGTTCGTCCTTACAGCAGTGATAACTATAGCCATACAATGAACTGAAGAGTTATACTAAATTTTACATTGCATATTTCACCTTAAAGCAGCCAAAAGCTTCATGCTCTGCCTGTAAGTTTTAATACTAAGTGATTTCTTTCACACATTAAAGAAATTAAAACTGATTTGTAATCCTACAGATACCAAACTGGTGGCAATCAAATGGCATAATGAATTAAAAGTATCAAAAATACTTGAACTTATTAAAGGATAATAGCAAACGATTAGTGGTTTCAAAACCTTAGTGGATTCCAATGTGGCTTTATATATGAAAAGGATGACTCATTTATAAGCACTGCAAAAGTACACATTATACAAAATTATCATCACTTTAGCACTTGTTCTGAAATGTTATTACAGGTTATAGTGCAACAATATCATTTTTTTCCAAAACAAAAATTATTCCAATAGTGTGAATTAAGATTACGAAGTGCGAGTTTAATGCGGAGAGAAAAAATTAAAAAATTTGAATAAAGCAACTCTGAATTAATAACAATAAGTATAATTTGAGCATTTGGCCAGAAACTTTGTGGAATGCCCAATCATATTCCTGCCCAGGTTTGGAAAATCAGACCAAAAACCCAAATTAGAACCCAGCATAGAATTTAGTCTCCTCACGTAGTAGATGATGGAGAGGCCCTGAAAAAGCTTCAGAGTAGGGCCATGAATGTGATACATAGTTTAAAAAACAGGGTTTCAGAAAGCACTTGGACAGCTGCATTTAAAAAAAAAGCACTGATTGCAGAGAGATTTGTTGGAAATACCTAAAATAACACAAGGCTTTCTGAATTAGGTAGAAATAGGGACCATGCATACAAATTATGCAAGCACATTACCAAGTTAGATATCAGAGGACTGCTCTTCCTTTGCACAGAAAGTCATTGTAATGTATTAGCATGGATAGAGGATTGGTTAACTAACAGAAAGCAAAGAGTGGGGGTAAATGGGTGTTTTTCTGATTGGCGATCAGTGACTAGTGGTGTGTCTCAGCGATCAGTGTTGGGACCACAATTGTTTACGATTTACATAGATGATTTGGAGTTGGGGACCAAGTGTGGTGTCAAAATTCACAGATGACAGTAAGATGAGTGGCAGAGCAAAGTGTGCAGAGGACGCTGAAAGTCTGCAAAGGGATATAGATAGTCTAAGTGAGTAGGCGAGGGTCTGGCAGATGGAGTACAATGTTGGTAAATGTGAGATCATCCATTTTGGTAGGAATAACAGCAAAAATTGACTATTATTTAAATGATAAAATTGCAGTATGCTGTTGTGCAGAGGGACCTGGGTGTCCTTGTGCAAGAATCAAAAGGAGTTGGCTTGCAGGTAATTAAGAAGGCAAATGGAATTTTGTCCTTTATTGCTAGAGGGATGGAATTTAAAAACAATGAGATTATGTTGCAGCTGTACAAGGTGCTGGTGAGGCCACACCTGGAGTACAGTGTACAGTTTTGGTCTCCTCACTTGAGAAAGGATATACTGGCACTCTAGGGGGTGCAGAGGAGATTCACTAGGTTGATTCCGGAGTTGAGAGGGTTGGCTTATGAGGAGGGACTGAGTAGACTGGGGCTATACTCATTGGAATTCAGAAGAATGAGGGGAGATCTTATAGAAACATATAAGATTATGAAGGGAATAGATAAGATAGAAGCAGGGAAGTTGTTTCCACTGGCGGGTGAAACTAGAACTAGGGAGCATGGCCTCAAAATAAGGGGGAGCAGATTTAGGACTGAGTTGAGGAGGAACTTCTTCGCACAAAGGGTTGTGAATCTGTGGAATTCCCCACCCAGTGAAGCAGTTGAGGCTACCTCATTGAATGTTTTTAAGGCAAGGATAGATAAATTTTTGAACAGTAAAGGAATTAAAGGTTATGGTGAGCGAGTGGGTAAATGGAACTGAGTCCATGAAAAGATCAGCCATGATCTTATTGAATGGCGGAGCAGGCTCGAGGGGCCAGATAGCCTACTCCTGATGTTCTTATTACAATACTGCCAGCTTGTGCACAAAGAGCAGATCCACCTGTAACATTCTCAATGGAGCTAAACTGAGATATAGCGCAGGCCGGTGTTCTCACATACACAAACTACAGGAAATTCTTCTGATTGGGTTTGGAAGGGTGGTTATACAGCAATTTCCCAGAATTCCTTTCCCCAAAATGGCCTATATATTTTGCTCTTCCCATTAGATTGCATGGCTGGTGGTATGTATGGAGATTGAGGGTTCTAGCACTAAGTTGCAACATGGCTGTTGGATAGGCTTAAATGGACCAGTCTTTTCCCATCCATCCATTTTGTATGGTCATGTATTTCCTGTCCTGAGTGCCACCTCTCTTCCACTTTCTTCCGTCGGGAAAAAGGTACAAAAGTCTGAGGACACGTATCAAATGACTCAAGAACAGCTTCTTCCCTGCTGCCATCAGACTTTTGAATGGACCTACCTCGCAATAAGTTGATGTTTCTCTACGCCCTAGCTATGACACTAACACTACAGTCTGCATTCTCTCGTTTCCTTCTCTATGAATGGTATGCTTTGTCTGTATAGCGCACAAGAAACAATACTTTTCACTGTATGCTAATACATGTGACAATAATAAATCAAATCAAACAATTATGGGTCACTGGCTGATAGTTATACTCCTGGAACCATATTGATGTCAGAGTGTTGCTAGACTATTTTGTAGATCAATTTTCATAAACTTTGACACCAATATCTGCAATATTAAGGTTGCCTAAAGTCTTTTCAAAAAGTTCAATAACACCTTTGGTTATTGGGACAAACCGTTTGGGCCAAAACATTTTGCTAGAGCTACTGCCGTTATTCTAGGGAAGAAAGCACAAGCCAGAAAAATTAATTCAGTCCACAACAGCAAAATGTTACAGCAGCTTCACAGTTTTCAGCCCACTCACGTGGCATCCAAGAGAATTAACTCTAGTCATCAAAAACTCACATTTTTGAATTACTATGCATTAAGGTTCCACAGAAGTGTATAATTTCCCTTTATCAACTTTGAGAATTCAACAATTCTCCCCATATGTTACATGTGTGTGTCTGTGTATGTGCGGGGATTGGGGGGGAGGGGGGGGGGGGGCGTTGGGCGGCGGGAGTCACCATTCAGAACACAACCCCGCATTTCAACCATAAGATGTACAGTAATTTAAGTCCCTCAAAATGCTACAAACTACACAAAACCAATGGAGAATTAAATTGGCTTTATGAAATAATTGCCACTTGTCCGTCAAGTGGATAGTCCTTAAAGCCTGGTAGATTTGGGGTGGAAGCATTTGGATGCAGTAAAATTAGCTTCCCTTTTGAAAATACATCAGAGCAGAAACTTCAGGCTTATTTTCCCAACACCAGACAAATGATAAATAATCACAGGATAGTACAGCACTGGCTGATAGTTCAGAGGCCATTGAAGGGACAATTCTGTAAGTCTCACTCCCCATTCTTTCCCATATCATTGCAACTTGCTTTCCGTTTTCCCTATTCACTTTTAAAGACAACTACACAATCTGTATCCAACACTCTAACAGGCAGTGCATTCTACATCCTAACCGCTCATTACATAAGATCTTTCCCCTCTGGTTCTTGTACCAAAACACCTTACATTTATGTTCCTTGGTTACCAGCCCTTCAGCCACTAGACACAGTTTTACTTCGTTTACTGTCTAAATGCTTCATTACTTTAATCACTGCTACCAAATCCCCCTTATTATTTATTCGTGCATGGAACATTGCTGACAAGGCTGAACTATTTGTTGCCCAGCCCTAATTGGCCATGACAAGGCAGGGTTGAGCCATCTTAGTGACCTGCTGCAGCCCAATGAAAACATTCCAAACTAGTAATGATGAAGGAAGGTTGATATATTTCCAAGTCAGCTGAAAATAGGTAAATACAAGCTGCAGCTCCTTCTGTTACTTTGAGATAAATCGCGGAGCTCCATGCCTAACAGTGGGTGGGACTATGGGTGTATTTATATCACATGAACTGTGTTGGTTCAAGGAGGCAATTCACCACCACCACATTATCAAGGGCAATTAGGGACAGACAAAGATACTGGCACAACCAGTGATGCCCACATCCCATGAAGGAATAATAAAAAAACCTCACCATCCAGACCATCATAAACAGAGTTGAAGATGTTCTGCAAACGTGCCATTTTTAGTTAAGACTGTGCTGGAGGAACTAGGGTTAGATATGAGCTGTGCAGCTGGGACCGAGGCTAAATCCTATGTGAAGAGAAACTGAAATCAAGTGTCAGAAAGACAGAGATTTGAAGGACTTTGTGACAGAGACTGATGACTTATATGCTGAGTGGACTGCCAAGCCAATTAGTATGATCGGATTTAGTTGTATCTGCCGTTAAATGTATAATTTATAATTGACCACAATTTCCTTGTTAATTCATAATTAACTTATATCGAGTCTGGTTTTAGAGTATAGGTGGTTACCGAAGATAGTATTTAGTATTTGCTTTGGTTGACTTTTGTATAGCAAAACTATTTTATTTTAAACCATGGAATCTTGTGCTTCATTCTTTCAGCAACTAACTGGGATTTTGAATTTGAGATCATAGCACTTGCCGTTGACCTGCTGTTATGGCTGGTCCAGTTAAGTTTCTTGTCAACCATGACCTCCAGAATGTTCATGGCAGGAGTTCAGCAAGGTGGTTAAAAGGAGTTAAATATCAAGCAAAGTGGTTAGATTCTCTTTTGTTGGAGATGGACCATGTCTGGCACTCAATACCAATATACATGTGACAATAATAAATCAAATCAAATGTGGCATAAATATTAATTGTCATTTATAAACCCAAGCCTGATTGTTATCCAGGTCTTATTGAACGCAGGTATGAATGATGTCTGAGGAGTTATCTTCTCTGCCCCAAGAAGAATATACATTTAAGAAAATTCCTGTGTATGACAAGCAATGTCATGTAGGGCTGCCACTTACTTTATGCCCATATTTAAGCAAGCTTCTTCAGGAAACATTCTATTCTCCACCGCAACTTCTGCCAAGAGCAAGTGGTGGATCAACATCAACAAACCATTCAATCCTCAAATGAGCTCCAATTGCTGACTGATTCAATGGTAGTCTTCAAGCTCCATGAGGCTGTGGATGCCGCTGACTCTTGGGGTAGCTGACATGCGAACTTCCTTGTGTGAAATAACCATAAATTCTGACAAATAAGCCATCACTACCATGTCTTAATTAAAAAAAACAGTAGCATTGAAAGTATAATCACAACAGTGACCATAGCTATCAACTGCTCCAAATGACTATAGTGCTGTTCTGCTTTGAATACCAATATGTGAAATTGTACATCCCTTTGAAAAAAGTGGTGAAATGCCTAACCGCTATTTCTTCACTGGTTGATGAGATCTGAAAATACAGCTCATCGTAAGTCAGAATTATAAAGTGCACCTTTTTTAAAAAAATCTATTTTCAATGCACAACCTTGTCAAAGACACAGGTAACCATCATTCACAACATATTTCAGTACCCTTTCATATTTAGATATTCTCCATTCCTACTTTAATATTGTCAATTCATACTTTATGCATGACTCACCTAATCAAAACTTGCCATCAAAATTACATTTTTTGTCATAACTTGCGCACAAATCAAAAGAAACTCGAATATAATAATTAGAGGCAAATTCCCAAAATCTCAACCAGGAGTTGCCTCAGTGTCATAATGATGAATTTTAATGTTCTGTATAGTAGGGTAGATGTTATAGTCAACTACATCATGCTGAAACAGTGTTACACCAATTCTTTTCTCCACTTCAATATAAATGTTAACCCATTGAACAAACAGAAAGATAATGCAAGGCTAAATTTGTGAAGTTTATGGTCCTGGCATATAGCCTCATTTGATAAGAACATAGATCTGAGAACTGGGCACAAAAGTGCCCAAATTGTGACCGATCCTAATTACTGAAAACTGAGCTCTGTGAATCGGGTACATTAATCTGCACACCCAGTTATCTGATTCATGTTCTGATTGAGCAAACGTTCACTTTTGATACAAGTTCATTCACATGGCAACTCTGGTGACAATAATTTCTGCTGCATTTTGTTACTCAAATTATTCATTATTTTACTCAGATGGGGAAAATAAACCGCCTGCCAATGTAGAAATGTTTATGGTGCTAAAATATTGCACCAGTAATTGCCTATACTCAAGGAAGTTGAGATACTAACAACATATTAAATCAGCAAACCATTTTTGCGCTTATTGGTTCTCTAATTGTAAAGGAATTTCTAAACCATTTTAATGAATTCACAATTGATGGAATTATCAAGTGATTAAATAATTATTACAACTATTAATAACTGGCACAAAATAGCATCATGATTCCATCATACTCCAGCTTTTGTGTTTGTGCTTTTACACTACTGCAGTGCAAAATCTAATGGCACCAGTATAGAACATGGTTATCACCATGGTGAGTCTAATTTACCATACTTGAATTTTCTGTTGCCTGGAGAAGACACATGAGAGAGATCACACCCCAGACCATGTACTTGGTTACATTCCAATACTTATATTATGTGAATACATTTGCAGGAGCTTCATTTCCTGAAGGGTGGATTTATTTTTCTGTGCAGGTCTGTTTTAACAGTAATGGGAGAAGTTGCCCCATAATCAGTTCAATGCAAACATAAAGGTAAAAATAAGGTAATTATCCAGCAGTATTCTTGCTGCAATATTGAAAATATCAATTTAGGTAGATGTCATTACTGCCATTCAACACCGTTGGAAAGTAACACGGCTGAAAACAGATGTAAACAGATGAAAAATACTGCTATTAACACATTCTGCTATCGTATTTTTATGCCAGTATCAGCAACCATTAACATTCTCTTTGTCTTGTGCCCATAACATCTTTGTCCAATCTCTCCTATAGTTCCCAACTATCCCTGACCTTCTACTCTGCTCCACCCCATCCCCCTTAAACACAGTCTCAAATCCATCACATTTCTCCCTCTCTTTAACTCTGAGGAAGTGTTATACGGACTAGAAGCGTTAATTTCTCTCTCCACAGATGCTACCCGATCTGTTATGCCTTTCCAGCATTTTCTGTCTTTGTTTCAGATTCCAGCATCCACAGTAACTTACTTTTATTTTAGTGCTTAATTCACCATCACTTCTCTGCCAAAAATGCCTAAGTTGAAGTAGTATCTCTCCAAAGGGATTTTCATTTGTCTCTTTCTTGCTTTCCTTTTCCTTCTTGGTGTTACCAAAACTCACTATCACAGCTAAATTTCCTTCCTCCATGACTGTCTCCATCCCACATGGATTCCAACTGAAGTTCCATCCCTCAATGTTTCGAATCCAGACAAGATTAGTAGTGCCTCCTGGACATACAACGGTCCTCTGACTGTTCTCGCTGCAACCTGAGATCCAAACTCAGTGCTTTGAGCTGCTGGCTTTAAGTACACACTCAACCTATCCCTCTCCAGCAGCACTATTCCAAAGCTGTCTTTGTCCCCAGGTCCATTTCATTCTTCATCTCATCCGACACCCGAATAAGTAGCTTTCTCTCTTCCTTTCAGATGGTAAGGAATGCAAGCTACAACAACTTACTGATACCAATGCCCATGGGGGACCCCAACACCTTCCCATCCCTCAGACCCCAGCCATTGCCGTGTCTTCACCATAGTCTTGGACTTTGCCCTCTCTAAAGCTAAACGTTCTGTACTCAGCAAACGACTCAATTTCATCCCATCTCAATGAATTTTGGGCTCAGCACGATGCTGGACTCTTCTTTCATCACCTTCATCTCAGTGTTCACTTCTTTGGGCAGGAGTCCTACACTGTTCAGTGGATCCTTTCAGCCACCTCCAGTATTGTCCTACTACTGTATCCTTCCCTCTGGCCTCCTACCTGCTCTTGATCTCTTCATTGAAAATTGTCAGTGCGACCTCAGCTGTCTCAATTTCTCTATTCATCTCACCCACTCCAACCTGCTCCCTTCTGAACTTTCTGCACTCCATTCTCTCAGGTCCAATCCTGACTTTATCAAATCTGCTGACAAGGGTGGTACTGTTGTTATCTGGCGAACTGCCCTCTATCATAGAGGCTGAGCACCAACTCTCAGACACTTCCTCCCACATGCCACGGACCATGGTTCCACCGCTGAACATCAAGCCATTGTTTCCAGGATGGTCACTGATCTCATCTCCTCTGGAGAACTTCCCTTCACAGCCTGCACATCCCACTTCTAGCTCCTACACAAGTTCGACAGACTGTCCCAGTAGATCCATCTTTGCAGCCTGCTCCTGCCGCACTGAACTAAATTTCTTCCCATCTTGACTCTATTCTCTCTCCTTGTTCAGCCTCTTCCCACCTATGTTTGTGATTCCGCCGATGTCCCCTTCACTATGGACATTCAATCCCTCTACACCACCCCCCACCAGGATAGTCTGAGAGCTCTCCATTTCTTCCCTGAACAGAGGTCCGAACAATCCACATCCACCACTCTCCTCCACCAGGCTGAACTTGTTCTCACTGAACAATTTCTCCTTTAACTGCTCTCACTTTCTGCAAATAAAAAGGTGTTGCCTTGGTTATCTGCACGGGCACCAGTTATGCCAGTCTCTTTTAGGGTACATGGAACATTCCTTGTTCTAGTTCTACTCAGGCCCCCTTCCATAACTCTTTTTCTGGCAAATTGATGACTATATCAGTTACGCTTCAGACTCTCATCTAGAAAAAACTAATTTTGCTTCCAATTTCCACTCCTCTCTCACCTTCACATGGTCCACGTTTGCCCCTTTGTTCCCTTTTCCTGATTCCTTGGTCTCCAATTCTGGTGACAGATTGACTCCCAGCATTCATCACAAGCCCATCAACTCCCACAGCTTACCTTGACTACACCTCCTCACACCCTGCTTCCTGCAAGGCCTCCATTCCATTCTTCCAGTTTCTCCACCTCCGTCACATCTGTTCTGATGTTAACTTCCAAAATGGTGCTTATGATGGGTCTTCCTTTTTCCTGAATCGAAGTTTCCCCCCACCGTGGTTGACAAGGCGCTCAACTATGTCTGACCCATCTCTTGCACTAGTGTCCTCATCCCTTCCCCTCTCTCCCAGAAGCATGATAGTGTCTCCTTTGTCCTCAGTTTTCAGCACACCAGTCTCCGCCTTCAAAGGATCATCCTTCACCAGTTCCGCCAACTCCAGCATGATGCCACCACCAAACACATCTTCCCCCTCACCTCCCTCATCAGTATTCCACAGGGATCACTCCCTCCGTGACAATCTGATGCATTCCTCCATCACTCCCAGCTTCTCATCCCCATCCAATGGCACCTTCCCATGCAACCATAGAAGGTGCAGCACCTACCCTTTATCCCCTCCCTCCTCACTGTCCAAAGCCCCAAACACTCCATTCAGATGAAACAGCAATTCACTTGCACCTATTTCAGTTTAGTATACTATATCTGCTGCTCACAATGTGATCTCCTCTACACTGGCGAGACCAAATGCAGACTGGGCAATCGCTTTGCAGAGTACCTTCTGCAGGCACGTCTACAACCTTCCTGTCGCTTGCCATTTCAACTAGCCACCTTGCTCTCATGCCCACGTGGGTCTGCAGCAATGTTCCAGCGAAGTCCAACCTAAACTGGAGGAACAGTACCTTATTTTCAATAGGCACTTCACTGGATTTAACATCGAGTTCAACAACCTCAGACTCCTCTATCTTGACCACCTTTATAATCTTTTTTAAAATCCCAATGCACCTCCCCCCACAGGGCCATCTATCATTTGTTCTTGAGTATTGCTTTCAGAGAGCACTGACCCTTGTTCTGCTGTTCATGCATACTGCCATTGGACTTATGCCAGTATCAGCACCTTTCTGAGGCTTTAACACGACCATTAACACTCCCTTTGCCATGTTCCATAGCAGTTTTATCCAATCTCTCTTATAGTTCCCATCTATCTTTGACATTCTACTTTGCTCCACCTACTCTTAACCAGCATAAAATCCATCATATTTCTTCCTTTCTTTAACTCTAAAGAGTAAGGACTGGAAAAGTCCTTTACTCTCTTCACAGATGCCGCCAGGCCTGCTGAGTTTACCCAGCATTTTTTGTTTTTATGAAAAATATCAGTGCACAGACACTAACCTACTTGATGGATGGACTAGGATCAACTTACTTTTATTCCTTGTTGTTGGGTAGTTAGGGTGAGTTTGGACTCGTCTAAAAGCAAAACCTCGCAATAAAATTCTTCCTGTGCCGCGCAGAAGCAGCCCATCGCTGCATTGAAACCAGGGAGAGATTAAACCAGTCGTGAAGTCAAATAACTTAGCCCAGTTTCGGTGAAAAGCGATCCGTTTGAAGTTCAGTTAATCAAGTGCATGGGATGATGGCATTGCAGACCGCCACAAGTACCAGCTAGTAACATGTATCATCATCTCTGGAATCCCATCCCTTTTCTGATGAAACTGCCGTCAGATAGTGAAGGCAAGCGGTTATATCCTTGAAATAATGTGTAAGGCAATTCCGTCGAACATACAACTCCGGCGAACTGGGTCTCGAGGTGAAATCTGGAAGAGGAACAATAACGCCCTTAAAGAATATCACACTTTACATAATGCACTGAGCTTTCGTAAATATTATTAAGGAACCAAAATAAATAACAATCCCTTTCAGGATGCTATATTTAGTTTGAAGTACTGTTCTGCCCCTCTTCAGAATAGCAAAGAATCAAATGTAACATTTGCTCAGATGAAAACGAAACAGCTAAATTTATCAGTATTTATAAATTTAAACAGTATTTATCTCCCAGTTATAAAAGCTACATGTTAATAGGCTATTTGAAACATCTGATTAAAAAGCACTGTTATTTGCACGTTAGCCACTAACCTGTGCAGGGGCTGGCTGGCTGGTCCCTCCCCTCACAATGCTCTCCCTCTCACACAAGCTCATTAACAGTGAAGGATGTGCCGGCTTTCTGTGCCCAAATAGCCTAACACAAAGTTACATTGTTCACACGACCTCACCTCCCACTTTCCTCAACCGAAATGCGGCGTTAAACCAGCCGCAGTGGGAGACGAGACAGACAATATCATCCCCGGGTGTGCAGAAAAACCAGAGAGGATCCCGAACTGGGTCCTGGTAAAGAGGAAGCTCACCCTGTCTGCTCCAGGTCACAAACCTTTATTCTGGTTCACACAGCTCCCTCTCTCAGCACTCCCCCTCTCTCTCCAAGCTCTCAGCTCCCCCTTCTCTGAATTCCCTCTCTAGGTTCTGTCTCTCTCTCCCTGCTCCCCCTTTCTCTCACCAAGCTCTCTCTCTCTCTTATCTCCCACAGCTCCCCTTTATCTCTCTAAACTCGCTCGCTCTCAGTCCCCCCTTCTCTCTGCCGATCCCCCTCTCTCTCAGCTCCCTCTCCTTTCTCTCTCTATCTCTGCTCTCTCTCAGCTCTCCCCTCGCTCTAAGCTCCCACGGCTCCCCTTTCTCTCTCTCTGTCTAAGTTCGCTCTCAGTCCCTTTCTCTCTGTCTATGCTCTCTCTCAGCTCCCTCTCTGTGTGCTCTTTCTCTGCTCTCTCTCCAAGTTCTCTCTCCTTTCTCTCTCTGAGCTTTCCTTTCTCTCTTTAAGCTCTCTCTCTAAGTTCTCTCTCTCAGCTCCCCTTTCTCCCTGTCCCTGCTCTCTCTCCTTTCTCTCTGTCCCTGCTCTCTCTCCTTTCTCTCTCTGCTCTCTCTTTCTCAGCTCCCTCTCTCTGTCTCTGCTCTCTCTCCTTTCTCTCTCTCTTTCCCAGCTCCCTCTCTCTGTCTCTGCTCTCTTCCTCAGCTCCCCTTTCTCTCTGTCTCTGCTCTCTCCTCTCTCTCAGCTCCCTCTCTGTCTCTCCTTTCTCTGTGCGTGTCTCTCGGTTACGCAGCTTCTCACATTTCCAGCCACGGTCTATTCCTTTGCTCTCTGTAACCGGTTGCTTACCGAGCCTGTGTGTGGCACCGGGCTGCTTGGCTCGCTTTACCGGGCCGCCGGGTTTGGGCTCCGGTAACCGGGGAAACAGCGCCGTCCCTTCACCCGGAGCGTGCGCGCCCCCGAGCGCCAGCTTGCAGACTGGAGCTTGTAGTTTTTGTTGGACAAAAGATTTCGCATCAGTCATCAATTGTACCCACAATGTCAGCTTCTGTATTGCAGCCAGAGAGCTGGCCCACTGCATCGCCACTATCACATTCCCTACAGATACAAAACTCCGGCTTCACAAAGGGAAAGACCATCATTTTAAAATTGGGCACTTCTGATCTGCAGCTTAAAGCTGTCCATCCTCACTGCTCTCTCACCCAATAATCATTCCATCTGATTGATGTGAAGCGGTATTTTCTGCGCGTTTCGACTTTGTGACCTTCATGCTTAGCAACCTAAAAAAAGTAGCAAAAAATTAACCAGCAGCTACTCTCCAGCTCGAACATGTCTCATTATAAACCATTGACATAAACAAGATGTATGGGCTGTGTAACATAACCTGTCAACTTAATAAATAGCCACTCTCCCTTCTCTGTATTGAAGAAAATTAAACAGAAGCGCATCAACATTTGAAGGGGGAAAATCTAAACATCAAACCTACAAAATCCGTCCTGCATTTCTATGGTGATCCAGGATATACTGTATGGAAGATGGCTGCATTTCTACATTTAAAATGTTTTAATCTTTTATCTTAAAACATAGTTTATTAACCTAAAAAGTAATATTTTGATTTTCAACAGATTAACCAAACCATCTATTTCCCAAAGGTGTTCTGCCAAATCTAACCATCTGCACCAGTTTACAGGGCGACCTAACTGTATGGACAGAGGACTGGCTAACTAACCAGAAATAGAGTTGGGATAATTGGGACTTTTTCAAGATGACAGATTGTAACTCGTAGAGTGGCACAGGAACCAGACCATTAATATACAAATGATATTAATGACTTGGATGAAGGGATTTGTGTTTTGACCAAATTCGCTGACAATATGAAGATAGGTAGGAAAGGAAGTTGTGCGTGGGATGCAAAGCGTCTGCACAGGATATAGATAGGTTACATGAGTGGATAAAATATGAGGTTGTCCAGTTTGACAGCAAGAATAGAAAAGTAGAATATTATTTTGATTTGATTTATTATTGTCACATGTATTAGTATACACTGAAAAGTATTGTTTCTTGCGCGCTATACAGACAAAGCATACCGTTCATAGAAAAGGAAACAAGAGAGTGCAGAATGTAGTGTTACAGTCATAGCCAGGGTGTAGAGAAAGATCAACTTAATGCAAGGTAAGTCCATTCAAAAGTCTGACAGCAGCAGGGAAGAAGCTGTTCTTGAGTCGGTTGGTACGTGACCTCAGACTTTTGTATCTTTTTCCTGAAGGAAGAAGGTGGAAGAGAGAATGTCCGGGGTGCATGGGGTCCTTAATTATGCTGGCTGCTTTGCTGAGGCAGCTGGAAGTGTAGACAGAGTCAATGGATGAGAGGCTGGTTTGCGTGATGGATTGGGCTACATTCACGACCTTTTGTAGTTTCTTGCAGTCTTGGGCAGAGCAGGAGCCATACCAAGCTGTGATACAACCAGAAAGAATGCTTTGTATGGTGCATCTGTAAACGTTGGTGAGAGTCGTAGCTGACATGCCAAATTTCCTTAGTCTTCTGAGAAAGTAGAGGCATTGGTGGGCTTTCTTGACTATAGTGTCGGCATGGGGGGACCAAGACAGGTTGTTGGTGATCTGGACACCTAAAAACTTGAAGCTCTCGATCCTTTCTACTTCATCCCCATTGATGTAGACAGGGGCATGTTCTCCTTTACGCTTCCTGAAGTCGATGACAATCTCCTTCGTTTTGTTGACATTGAGGAAGAGATTATTGTTGCCGCAGCAGTTCACCAGATTCTCTATCTCATTCCTGTACTCTGTCTCGTCATTGTTTGAGATACAACCCACTACCGTGGTGTCGTCAGCAAACTTGAAAATTGAATTGGAGGGGAATTTGGCCGCACAGTCACAGTCATTTATAACAATCTGAGATTCCTATTTGCTTCAAGAAGATGACCATTATCTCGGTACCTAAGAAAAACCAAGCAGCGTGCCTTAATGACTATCAGCCGGTGGCTGAGACGTCCATCATTATGAAGTTCTTCGAAAAGTTAGTCATGCCACGTATCAATTCCAGCCTCCCGGACTACCTGGATCCACTACAGTTTGCCTACCGCCGCAACAGGTCCACATTTCCCTGGCCCTGCACTCAACCCTGGAACACCAAGATAACAAGGACACGTGGCCTGGGCCTTAGAACCTCCCTTGCAACTGGATCCTGAACTTCCTAACTCACAGACCACAATCAGTAAGGATAGGTGACAACAACACCTCCATGATCATCCTCAACACCAGTGCCCCACAAGGCTTTGTTCTCAGCCCCCTACTATACTCCTTATTTAAATGGTGAGCAACTGCAGAATTCTGCTGTACAGGAGTTTGGCTGCCCTTGTACACAAATCACAAAAAATCAGCTTGCAGGTACAGTAAATAATTAGGAAGGCAATAAATGTTGGCCTTTACTGCAAGGGGGGGGTGGGGATGAAGCTTAAAAGTCTTGCTAAAAGTATACAGGTCATTGATGGGATCACAGCCACAATACTGTATACAGTTATGGTCATCTTACTTAAGAAGGAAAATGTCAGCATTGGAAACAGTCCAGGGAAGGTCCACTGGGCTTATTCCTGGGATGAGGGTTTATTTTATGTTTATTTATTAGTAGGCTTAACACTGCAATGAAGTTACTGTGAAAATCCCCGCGTCGCCACACTCCAACGCCTGTTCGGGTACACTGAGGGAGAATTTAGCATAGCCAATGCACCTAACCAGCTCGTCTGTCAGACTGTGAGATGAAATCAGAGCACCCGGAGGAAACCAATGCAGACACAGGGAGAACATGCAGACTCTGCACAGACAGTGACCCAAGTGGTATTCGAACCTGAGTCCCTGGCGCTGTGAGGCAGCAGTGCTAACCTTAGAATAGAATCATAGAATCCCTACGGTGTAGAAGGAGGCCATTCGGCCCATCGAGTCTGCACCAACCACAATCCCACCCAGGCCCTATCCCCATAACCCCACATATTTACCCTGCTAAGCCCCTGACACTAGGGTCAATTTAGCATAGCCAATCAACCTAACCCACACATCATTGGACCATGGGAGGAAACCAGAGCACCTGGAGGAAACCCACGCAGACACGGAGAGAATGTGCAAACTCTACACAGCCAGTGACCCATGCCCGGAATTGAACCCAGGTCCCCGGCGCTGTGAGGCAGCAGTGCTAACCACAGTGCCATTGTGCCACCCTTGGTTTTATCCAAGGAAGAAAGGTTGAATAGGTTGGGCCTAATCACACTGGAGTTTAGAAGAATGTGAAGTGATGATCTTATTAAAACTTGTAAGATTCTGAGGGATTTGACTGGGTAGATGCTGAAGGGATGTTTCATCTTGTGAGGGAATTTAGAACTGGAGGCACAGTTTCAAAATAAGGGGTCTCCCATTTAAGGCAGAGATGAGGAAGAATTCTTTTCTCTCCAATGGTTTTAATGTTTGGAATTCTCTCCCCCACTGACCGGTGAAGGTTGAGTCATTGAATATATTTAAGGCTGAGTTAGTTTGAGATTTAATTGACAAGAAGTCAAGGGTTATGGGGGCTGGCAGGAAATTGGAGTTAAGACCACAGTTCGATCAGCCGTTTCTTGTGCGGTAGATGAACATTGTGATCAACTCCTTGTCATTTCTCTTGCTTTTTCTGTCGTTGTATAGGTTGTCTTGATGTCCTCTGTGGCTGAGGAAGCGCGTTCCCATGACAAGAATGAGGTTTAGTGGTACAATCATCCCTGCATTTCGCTGTCGGTAATGGATTGCTGCTATCTGGTTCCACAATGTCTTTAGTCTTTGCCATGCTGCCTGGGAGTTGCAGCATATCGTCTATGGTTGCATTGTTGACCTGCTTTACTGCCATCGCAACCGGAGGTTGAGGCTTATCGGACTGCTGATCAGTCTCTATTACATCCTCCACTGAAAGTATCATGGTTATCTTCTGGGTGGCTGGCTGGTCTGATGGTTGAAGATTTTCTGACAGCAGTAATGAAAATGGACAAAGCTGCTCTGCAAAGAGAGAAGACAATTCAGAGCTGAAATTGCAATCTGGAAACTTTTTTGTTTGTGTACTCAGGAACTTGCAGTTCTCTTTGTTTATACCCATAAAATGCTGTGTTCTTTGTTTGAAGCCAGAGGTCTTTCAACCATGGTTCTTTGTCCAACAGGACTGTACAGCTCGCTCCTGTATCTAATTTAATATTTGTTAAAGGACCATTAACAGAAATTTCCATGTTCCAAAATGAGAAACAAAGATCTTTGACCTCATCCAAGAAGGATGTCTGTATATCTTCTGGGTTTGCAGACCTTGTGGCTAATCCTTGGGCCTTCTGAGTGTGTTTTGGGTATGGAGGAATGTGATTTCCAGTTATTGGTATGATCCTAGAACCACTGAGGCATGGTATCAAACAAATCTTTGAGCTGATATATACATCATCCGTAACCAGCCTTTCTCTCTACTGTGTGTTTCAGAGCTTTTGCCTTGCACAGTTTGCCATAGTGACCAATCCTGTTGCATTAGAAGCACTGAGCTGAACTTGCAGACATTGATCTTGCCTTTTCCTGAACAAAGAACAAAGAACAGTACAGCACAGGAAACAGGCTCTTCGGCCCTCCAAGCCTGTGCCGCTCCTTGGTCCAACTAGACCAATCGTTTGTATCCCTCCATTCCCAGGTTGCTCATGTGACTATCCAGGTAAGTCTTAAACGATGTCAGCGTGCCTGCCTCCACCACCCTACTTGGCAGCGCATTCCAGGCCCCCACCACCCTCTGTGTAAAAAACATCCCTCTGATATCTGAGTTATACTTCGCCCCTCTCACCTTGAGCCCATGACCCCTCGTGATCGTCACCTCCTGAGGGTTTTTTTTATTCCTCTTTATTGTTTTTGCAAAATTGCTAAAGGAAGGTTTTACATCTGAAACACTAACTTTCCTTTCATCTTTTCAGATGCTGATAGATCGGCTGTACATTTGGAACATTTCCTAATTTTAACAGCTTAAAATTTTCACTGTCTTTCAGAGCAGCGTGGACCAAAACATTATGAATATTCCATATTAATAAGAGAAACATTATAGCTTTTAATCTACTGCTACACAGCACTTGCATAATATGTCATTCAATTGTAACACGAAGAAAAGTAAAACCTGATATGATAAAAGCTTGAGTCACTGGATGAGCTCTCCAGTTCAAATTGCAAGCACAATAGCTATTTAGTTCCAATGATATGATTTAATAGGAAGCTCATTGTCTGTCACAGTGCACTGCAACATCTACTCCTAATAAAAGGTTGGAAGAGAAAGAGTCTGCATTTATGTAGGTCCTTTCAAATCCTCAAGTCGTTTCAAATACTTCACAGCTAATTAATTGTTTTGAAGCATAGTCACAGTTATTTTGCATAGCAAGGGGAAATGCAATGATATAAACAAATAATAACAATAATTTAGAGATGTTCTTGAGGGGTAAATGTTTGCAAGGACACTGAAAGAATTTCCTGCTTTCCTTCCAGTAGTCCCCTGGTATCTTTTATGTCAAACTGATTGGGGATTCAGGCCCTTGGTTTAAGTCTCATTCAATAAATGGCACCTCTGACGAATCAGTGCTCCATCAGTATTGCATTGATAGGTCAAGCAAGGTAACATGCTTAGATTTCTGGAATGTGGCTTGACCCATGACCTTCTGACTCAGTATAAAACCAAAACAACTTTCTGGAAATAAAGCATTGGTATTTATCATACACTGTAGAATAGGTTGGTGTGTATCTTGAGAAAATAACTAATATCTAGATTCAGGTGCCAGTAATAGAGCAAGAGTGTCATCTGAACTCATTGTGTTACTTTCTTATTGTGTTGCCCCCTCAATACATTAGCCATGTGGTACTTTTGTGTTGCAACATGTTACATCTGCAAGCTGCCTGTGTAATTAGCAATCATATTTAATTTGTTTATGTATCAATAACTGATGTTGTTACATCAGTAAGTATATTAGAAGATATTTATTTCTACTTTATATATCTGACAGCAAAATCCTGACATTAATTTACTTCTAAAGGAATTCATTGTATTCAACCTTTTTTCCCTGGCAATTGCAGTTATTTTCTAAGGTAGATATCATGAAATTGCCAAATCTACTAACAATTTATTTAACTGAACACAGGAAATTCACTCACCTCATGTTTGTATGTGTCATTGTTCACACTGTTGACCTTGTGCTCTGACACACATGGTCAGGCATCTCCATTACTTTCTTTTGCTGGATGCAAGTAATCCCCTTAGGAGACATCAGTAATAACAATACAGAATAGTCAGATACAGGACAGCAACTTGCTTGATGACAAAACATATGATGCTAATACCTTCACACCAAGGTGATCTAAACTTAATTTTATCTTTCAGCCTTTATGTTAATTTCTGTAACAGTTCAGTTCCATTTACTTGCCTGATAACAGTGTTGTGATTTATCCAAAACAGAAAAGAGAACAGGGAGTTGAACCAGATGATTTATGTCCTGCAGATTCAAATCACATTGCTTCACAGCTGGTTCTCCACATCCATCAGGAAAAGGGAGATTCAATTCTAAACAGACAATTTAATTGTAGATCAGCTATAAATTCTGGCCAAATGCTAATTTGCAGCTGCGTTTGAATAAGATATCGGTAAATGGCATTCATCCATGTAAGAGAGTGACAGAAGCATCATTAACTCATTTAAGCTTTATAAAATGTCTTTCCTAATGTGTCTTAAAATGTGTTGGAAATATTGTTCTGTATGAGGTGAATGAGTAAAAATTCTTGAAATATTCAGTAGAGTCAATAATTAATAGAAAATTGTTCCAATAAAATTCAATATTAGAGTCATATAATCATGTATCTCATGATTACGTCAACCTTTTAGATGGAAGCCATTACAACCCCTGATCCCTGTTAACCCTCCCCTTTACCACCACCCAAGCCTAGCATATTTTCTCTGTTCTCTGACATATCTTCTTGAGATTCCTGGGGTCGATGGTCTTTGAAAGGTTGCACTTTTCCTCGAAAATGCCACTTTAACTGAGGCAAAGAGCAGAGTACAAAGCTGCAACATTAACAATCACACCACATTGTTTTGACCTGTCAAGCTAGAAGCTTTGCTTTTGTGGCTCATACATACTTCAGGTGTTTAATTACAACACAAACACTAGCAACTGTCTAAAAAATTGCTCCCATTCAGTACACTGGTTACATCATTGACTGTATTCAATAACAAAACATTCCTAAGGTGGAACAATTGCAACAATGTGCTAGTTAATAATGTTATCTTTCTGATGTTTAAACTACACACCTATCCAGATCTCAACACTGAATGATTTGATTTCTTATTTTAACAGTTGTCAGTGTAAAGGCATATTTATGATCATTTTGAATACATTATATAAAATGAGACAATTTGATAAAGTGCATAGCTCATAATGGTGACATCGTAAATCATTTTTCACCAATCACAGTAGCACCAAATATCGTTCAGATTTGACTTGTCATAAATAGAGGATGTTCAAGAATAAACTGAAATTGATAATTTATTAGATCCTAGTCAGTGATATTTATACATAATCTATTGAAGTTGTCTTTTGAATGGTACTCATGCACTCAATACTTAGTACTTCCAGTAGGGGTCACTTCAGTACTTCCCAGCAGGCTTGTTGTCATGCCCGACTGCCTCTTCAACTAAGATTAGCCAACATACTGGACCATGAATTGACTCTTGCCTTTTCCTGGCTTGTGTCGCTCAGAGGTGGAAGCTTTGTGTCATTCTGTGTAATTAGCAATTTCCTGATATAAGGAAATGCAAAATATTTTTGAACTATGTTGATCTCATGTAAGGTCCACCAATCAAATTAGAAGTATGAAATCAGTCGCTGAAAGTAAGCGCGTAGGTACAGCAGGCAGTAAAGAAGGCAAATGGTATGTTGGCCTTCATAGCAAGAGGATTTGACTATAGGAATAGGAATTTTTACTGCAATTGTACAAGGCGTTGTTGATGCCACACCTGGAATATTGTGTGCAGGTGTCCTTATCTGAGGAAGGATGACCTTGCTATAGAGTGAGTGCAGCAAAGATTTACCAGGCTGATTCCTGGGATGGCAGGTCTGTCATATGAGGAGATATTAAGTCGGTTAGAATTGTATTCATTGGAGTTTAGAAGAGTGAGAGGTGTTCTCAAAGAAACTTGTAAAATTCTAACAGGATTAGACAAGGTAGTTTCAAAAAGAATGTTCCCGATGGTGGGGGAGTCCAGAACTCGGAGTCACAGTTTGAGGATAAGGGATAAACCATTTAGAACTGAGGTAAAATGAAATTTCTTCACCCAGAGAGTGGTAAATCTGTGGAATTCACTACCACAGAAGATAGTTGAAGTCAAACATTGTGTGATTTCAAGAAGGAATTAAATATAGCTCTTGGGGCTAAAGGGATCAAGGGATGTGGGGGGAAGACGGGATCAGGATATTGATTTTGTTGATCAGCCATGATCAAAATGAATGGAGGAGCACGCTCAAAGGGCCGAATGGCCTACTCTTGCCTCTATTTTCTATTAAAATAAGAATCCACTGTTGGCTCAGCAATTAAGACAGCAGGTTGTTTATCTGCATACACTAGGAGATTACGTGCTCAGTCATTGGTTAAGGCTAGCTGGTCTCAGCTAAGAAAATGGTAAGAATGTTACAGTTGGCATCAATGTACTCAGATCAGGATAAAAAAGAATGTACAGAATTCCTACACATCATCATTATCCAGTGACCCCTGCTGGTAAGCGTGTGAATGTAAAAGCACCACTCCTGTGTGATCTTCCCTTAATCACCTCTTTTTAGGGGTTCGGTGAGGGGGTGAATGGTAAACAAAACCCACCAAACTGAAAGGAAATTAGATCTGATATCAAAAGTATATGGATCAATTATCAATTAAGAAAAGAGTGTGAAAAAGATCATTTTAACTTACATCAGATACACTTTTATAAATGCCAGAAACATTCATAAATATAATGCTAGGGCTTATTATGGTAATTGGAAATTAATAAAATATGAACCTTAGAATCAATCAATCAATCATGGTTAATCAGACTTGATTAACTCCTAAAATGAAGGTACATATACTTCAGAGTGTTCAGGAAGAACAGACTAAAGAGAAAACAAGGTAGAATACCTCTATTTGTCTGGAATACCTGGTTTGGTACATAAAGTAGACCAACTAAACATATTGAGCTTCCTAAAAGGTGAGTCATTAGTGCAAAGTGAGTAAAGGCAGCAAAGATAAAAAGTCTCTATAGACCACTAAGTTAAAACATAAAGGAACACAGAAATGAAAACAAAATACTGCAAATACTGGAAAATGAAAACAAAATACTGCAAATACTGGAAATCTGAAATAGAAATTGAAAATGCTGGAAAATCTCACCAGATCTGGCAGGATCTGCAGAGAGAGAAACATAACAAATGTTTCAAGTCCACTTAACTCATCTTCAGTCGAAACGTTAATTCTGTTTCTCTCCACACAGGTGCTGTCAGACCAACACTTTCTGTTTTTATTATAAAGGAACACATGTTATTCAAGGAAGAGATAAAGAAGGTCAGAAAAATATTGGAAAATACAGCAAGTCTGAGGATTGGGACCATTTCAGAATTCAGCAAAAGAGGACAAAAGATTCGATCAAGTGGGGAAAATAGATTGAGAGTAAAATTGTATGGAACATTAGAAACTGACCGTAAAAGCTTCATAAATATGTGAAGAGAAAAACACGAGTAAATGTAGGTTCTTTATAGCCATAAGCTGGGGAAATTCCCAATAATGGGGAACAAAGAAATGGCAGAATTGAACGCATATTTTGATTCTGTCTTCAAAAAAAGGGCATCAATAACCTCCCAGAAATGTAAGGGAACGGATGGTCTAGTAAGAAGGTGGAATTGAAGGAAATCAGAATTAGTAAGAAAATAGTGCTGGGGAAATTAATTGGGTTAAAGACTGACAAATTCCCAGGGCCTGATAATCTACATCCCAGAGTATGAATGGAATTTGCCCTGGAAATAGTGGATGCATTGATGGACATCTTACAAAATTCTATAGACTCTGTAGCAATTCCTACAGATTGGAGGATGGCAAATGTAACCCCACTATTTAAAAAGGGAGGAAGAGAAAAAAGGGAGGACCATTTATCATGACCTCAGTCGTGAGGAGGATGCTAGAGTCTATTATAAAAAGTGTGATAACAGAACATTTAGAAAGCATTAACAGGATTGGCCAAAGCCTGCATGGGTTTATGAAACGCAAATCATGTTTAACAAATCTAATGGAGTTTTTTTAAGTATGTAACTAGTACAATAGATAAGGGAGAATCAACCAGCGGACGTGGTGTATTTGGACTTTCAGAACGCTTTTGATTAAACCCCTCAAAAGAGGTTTGTGGGCAAAATTGAAGCACATGGGATAAGAACAAAGGAAAGTATAGCACAGGCCCTTTGGCCCTCCAAACCTGTGCCGATCATGATGCCCTTACTCGGTCCCTCTATTCCCTCCCTATTCGTGTAGATGCCTCTTAATTGTTGCTAATGTGCCTGCTTCCACCACCTCCTCTAACAGCGTGTTCGAGGCACCCACTACTCTCTGCATGAAAAACTTCCCCCACACATCTCTCTCAAACTTTCCCCCTCTCAGCTTGAAAATGTGCCCCCTTGTAATTGACACTTCCACCCTGGGAAAAATCCTCTGACTCTTCACCATCTATGCCTCTCATAATTTTGTAGATCTCTATCAGGTCTCCCCTCAGCTCCCGTCTTTCCAGTGAAAACAATCCTGGTTTATTCAACCTCTCCTCATAGCCAACACCATCAGGACCAGGCAACATCCTGGTGAACCTTCTTTGTCCTCTCTCCAAAGCTTCCACATCCTTCTGATAGTTTGGTGACCAGAACTCCACGCAATACTCCAAATGCAGCCTAACCAAGGTTTTATAAAGCTGCAACATGATTTCCCAACTCTTGTACTCAATGCCCCGGCTGATGAAGGCAAACATGCTTTCTTAATCACATTGGCCACTTGTGTTGCCACTTTTTGGGAATTGGGACCTGCATGCCCAGGTCCCTCTATATGTTAATGTTCCTAAGGATTCTGCCATTTACAGTATAATTCACACCTAAATTTGATCCTCCAAAATGCATCACCTCACATTTGTCCAGATTAAACTCCATCTGCCATTTCTGTGCCCAAGTCTCCAATCTATCCATATCCTGTTGCATCCTCGGACAATCCCAGCACTATCAGCAACTTCACTAATCTTCATGTCATCCATAAATGTACTAATTAGACCGCCCATTTTTTCTTCCAGATCATTTTTATATACTACAAACAACACTGGTCCCAGTACTGATCCCTGCGAAACACCACTAGCTACAGATCTCCATTCTGAAAAATACCCTTCCACCGCAATTCTTTGTGTTCAATAACGAAGCCAGTTTTGTATCCATCTAGCCAGCCCACTCTGAATCCCATGTGATTTTAGTTTTTGTACCAGTCTGCCATGTGGGACCTTGTCAAATGCCTTACTAAAGTCCTGAAGGCAAATGGCTACAAGATGAAGGCATGTGGTTACAAGATGAAGGTATGTAAAATCGTCGGCTCCAACACACCCCTCTCTGATGAGCTCAATGCATTCTATGCCCGTTTTGAGCAAGAGGTCAGCGAGAGCATGCCCTCCACCCTGGAAGCCCTGGATGAATCTGTATCTGGGGTCACCATTGCAGATGTCAGAGCAACTGGCCCGGATGGGGTACCCGGACATGCACTCAGATCCTGCATGGATCAGCTGGCGGAGGTATTCACAGACATCTTCAACCTCTCTTTACAACAATCTGAGGTCCCTATCTGCCTCAAGAAGATGACCATCATCCCAGTACCTAAGAAAAACCGAGCAGTGTGCCTTAATGACTATCAGCCGGTGGCTCTGACATCCATCATTATGAAGTGCTTCGAAAGGTTAATCATGGCACAAATCAATTCCAGACTACCTGGATCCACTACAGTTTGACTACCGCCACAACAGGTCCACAGCAGACGCCATTTCCCTGGCCTTGCACTCAACCCTGGAACACCTAGATAACAAGGACACCTATGTCAGACTTCTATTTATTGACTACAGCTCAGCCTTCAACACTATTTTTTCCACAAAACTCCATGGCCACCGTAGTGGGTCGGATCTCAAACAATGACAAGACAGAGTACAGGAATGAGATTGATTATCTGGCGAACAGGTACGGCAACAATAATCTCTCCCTCAATGTCAACAAAACGAAGGAGATTGTCATCGACTTCAGGAAGCGTAAAGGAAAACATGCCCCTGTCTACATCAAAGGAGACAAAGTAGAAAGGGTTGAGAGCTTCAAGTTTTTAGGTGTCCAGATCACCAACAACCTGTCCTGGTCCCCCCATGCCAACACTATAGTTAAGAAAGCCCACCAACGCCTCTACTTTCTCAGAATACTAAGGACATTTGGCATGTCAGCTACGATACTCACCAACTTTTACAGATGCACCATAGAAAGCATTCTTTCTGGTTGTATCACAGCTTGGTATGGCTCCTGCTCTGCCCAAGACTGCAAGGAACTACAAAATCAAGGTCATGAATGTAGCCCAATCCATCACGCAAACCAGCCTCTCATCCATTGACTCTATCTACACTTCCCGCTGCTTCAGCAAAGCAGCCAGCATAATTAAGGACCCCACGCACCCCAGACATTCTCTCTTCCACCTTCTTCCTTCAGGAAAAAGATACAAAAGTCTGAGGTGACCTACCAACCGATTCAAGAACAGTTTCTTCTCTGCTGCTGTCAGACATTTGAATGGACTTACCTTGCATTAAGTTGATCTTTCTCTACACCCGAGCTATGACTGCAACACTACATTCTGCACTCTCTCGTTTCCTTCTCTATGAACGGTATGTTTTGTCTGTATAGCGCGCAAGAAACAATACTTTTCACTGAATGTTAATACATGTGACAATAATAAATCAAATCAAATCAAATTCATTTAAACTATATCCACAGCCCTTCCCTCATCAATTATCTTTGTCACCTTTTCAAAAAACTCAACCAAGTTGGTGAGACATAACCTTCCCCGTACAAAGCCATGCTGCCCGTCACTAACTAGCCCACTTTCTTCCAAATGTGCATATATCCTGTCCCTCAGTATCTTCTCCAAAGTTTTCCTCACAACTGACGTCAGACTCACCGGCTTATAATTTCCTGGATTATTCCTGCTTCCTAACAACATTGGCTATAACGGGAAATGTATTGGCATGGATCAAGAATTGGTTGACAGGCAGGAAACAGAAGGTGTGAATAAATGGGCCTTTACCATGTGGCAGAAGTGACTAGTGGGGTATGGTAGGGAATCAGTCCATGGGCCCCATCTGTTCACAATATACATAAATGATCTGGATGAGGGAGCCAAATGTAACATTTCCAAGTTTGCTGACAACACAAAACAGAATGGAATTGTGAATCATGAGGAGGATGCAAGGAGGCTTCAAGGTGATTTAGACAAGTTGAATGAGTGGACAAACACATGGCAGATGCAGAATGGCTAAATGTGAAGTTATACACTTTGGTGTGAAAAACAGAAAGGGAGAGTATTATTTAAATGGTGATATATTGGGAAGTGTGGATGTACAAAGGAATCTTCTGGGTGTCCTTGTACACCAGTCAATGGAAGTGGAGAGACAAGTGCAGCAAGCAATTAGGAAGGCAAATGGTATGTTGGCCTTCATTGCAAAAGGATTTGAGTTCAGAAATAGGGATGTCATATTACAGTTAAACAGGACCATGGTGAGACCACAACAGGAGTACTGTGCAGTTTTGGTCTCCCTCCCTAAGAAAGAATATCCTTGCCAGAGAGGGTGTACAGCGGACTTTGATTAGGCTAATACCAGGGTTGGTGGGACTATCCTATGAGGAGAGATTGGTTCAACTGGGCCTGTATTCACTAGAGCTTAGAAGGATGAGAGGAGATCTGATTGAAACATGTAAAGTTCTAACAGGACTGGACAGACTAGATGCAGGGAAGTTTTAAAGTTTATTTATTTATTAGTCACAAGTAAGACTTACATTAACACTGCAATGAAGTTACTGCGAAATTCCCCGAGTCGCCACACTCTGGCGTCTGTTCGGGTCAATGCACCTAACCTGCACGTCTTTCAAACTGTGGGAGGAAACCAGAGCACCCAGAGGAAACCCACGCAGACACAGGGAGAACGTGCAAACTCCACACAGACAATAACCCAAGCCGGAAATCGAACCTGGGTCCCTGGCAGTGAGGCAGCAGTACTAGCCACTGTGCCACAGTTGTTTTCCCTGGTTGGAAAATCTAGAACCAGGGGATAGGGATTTCTGGTCTCTCAGCCTGTCCATTGCTTCTGTACAGAATTTAGTGAGTGAATGGGAGTGGAAGTGCCATTGCTTGCTTGGGGAACATGAGGGGCTATACAAGTTGATTGAGGGGCATAGGTTGGCATGAGGCATACAAGGCCATAGACGAGCATGAGGGGCTGCTTTGGATGCTATAGCTTGGAAAGGGAAGCATGACGGGCCATAAGGGTGGATGGTATAGAGTGGCATGGGGAGTGTATAGGGGTGAGAGCTTTCAGTTCTTATAATTGAGATGAAGTGCCCTGTGCAAAAGTAGGCCTTTAAAACAGCTGCCTACAAACTTTTTTCTGGATCAGCTGGCCTGGCTGCAGCCCACACCCAGTTCATCACCCCCTTCCAGTTCTTGGAAATGAAAATCCTGTCCTTGTGGACATTTTTTCCTGAGGTTAGCTGACAAAGCCATGGATTTTCCTGGCTCCCGTTATTGGCCTCAAAGATGAAAATCCAGTCCACTGTGACTGTTACTGTAGCACATTAACCCTTCTCATCATATTCAACTTCTACATGGTATTCAGTATAGTACACAAACCATCCTTTTCTGGTGCCACTCTCTCATTGTCTAGCTCCAAACAACTGCATTGCATTGTTCGACTCCTATTTTTTTGTATAAAGTTGGAATCTCTCCAGCAATATCTTCTCTTTCCATTCTCAAACCATAATCTCCAGAGTTCCCCAAGGGGTCAATCCTTGACCCTTCCATTTCCTCATTTATATGCTGCCTCTCGACAGGGTTAGCTTCTACCTGAACATTAATAAAACCCAGCTCTACTTCTTTACTATCTCTGCCTCCAAATTGCTTGTCCAACATTAAGTCTTGAGAACATTTGATTTCCTTCAGCTCTTCACTAAGAAAATTGAAGTAATTGAATTCTGATTCCACCTCAAATTTCTTTCACACTATTTATCTGCTTAATGGAAATGTGAGGAATGAATGTCATGCCAGTGCAGGCATTAAGATACTTTACACTTTGCACGGGTGGAACAAGAAGGAAAAAAAGGGAAACAGTAACAATGGGAGCTGTGGGGACAGGCTTTTCTGAAGAATGACACTCATCTACCAATTCTCATATCCAGAATTAAAAAGCCTTGGTACATATTTTACTTGCTTGCCAAGTTTACATTTGCACAGTTTTGTGAAGTATTATATTGCTAAGTGCTATATCTAGAATGGTACGATCTGCATATCAAAGATCAAATTTGAATGCAGCATTTCTGATACTTCGATGTAGACTTTGTCACTTTCTGGTTGATGTTAGGGGAAAAGCTGAAAAAGTCTTCTACAGTCTTCCTTCTTTAGTTTTTTAAAATTCTTTTTTTAAGGCCCTTTCACAGAAGAAGGAACAGAGAAGCAGCAGCTGAGTCACCTAATTTACTCACGCACACAATCCAGCAGCTGGCTTGAAAGTAGTGTTGACAGATATTCGAGGGATAAAGGTGATTTCATCTCATCATTCTTTCTAACAAAGAAAGTGGGGAAAAAAACTTAAACATGAGGGGGGATCAAATAATAAAGTTGTGTAGTTGGATCCCAAAAATATTTTAGTAAAACATTATTTAAAAATCCATTCTCAGCTGCAGTCAATTGTAACAAAAAGAAGCAGCATTAGGATTTATTTGTATCGACCATAATGCCTGCACTGGCATGACATTCATTCCTCACATTTCCATTAAGCAGATAAATAGTGTGAAAGAAATTCGACCATAAGGACTTTGTCCTATAATAGTTAAACAAAGGATGGAGGAATTGGTCTCATCGTGCCTATTTTTGGGAGGAAAATCACATTAGTTGACCTGTTTCTGGAAGTGATCTCCTGTGGCTGAAGCTTACTGAAAGTCCAGCAGCTGTCAAATTTAACAAGAACTGGTTGTGCTAATGATAGGTATTCAATTCTCCACTCGACAGGGGTGTAACTACCAGAGATTGTTGTGATGAAGAGTCATCCAGACTCAAAACATTGGCTCTACTTTCTCTCCAGAGATGCTGTCAGGCCTGCTGAGATTCTGCAGCATTTTCTGTTTTTGTTTCAGATTCCAGCATCCGCAGTAATTTGCTTTTATATTATAAGAGATTGCTGACCTGAAACTGGAGCCAGGAGCAACATTCCTGTTTGTATTAGTTCCACAGGAATGCTGCAGGCTTCTGTCCTCCCTCTTGTCCCTCTCTGCCCATTTGTCTCTCTCCTCCCCCTCCTGCAATTCTTCAATCCCTTTTTTCTCTTTTCTTATTTGCCCCTCTTCTTGCCCCTCCAGACTTCTACCAGAAATTAGCTGCAGGTTGAATTGGTGTTTGAGTCAGATGATGTTGATGAAGGTCCTGACCAGGAAGCTGCAATGGGGACTCCCAACTGCCATCCACAGCTCTCCAGTATTATGCAACTGAGGGCCAATTTCAGCAAGTCTCAGCCTTTTGCCTTCAGGCATTCAAGACCAGCCATACACTTTCACTGGTTTTCAATGAGAAACCAATTTCATGACCATTATCAGCTCACAGAGAAATAAAAAGTGATGTACTCCCACTTAAGGAATATATTTCAGATCATAGAATCATAAAATCCCAACAGTGCAAAAAGGAGCCACTCGGCCCATCGAGACTGCGCTGACTCTCCCAACCGAGTATCTTCCCAGGCTCACCCACTACCCCCCACTTTCCTCGTAACCCTGCACATTTACCATGGCTAATCCACCTAATCTATACATTTTGGGACACTGTTCACAAACAGTCCTAACTTGATACGATAAAGCTCTTGAAGTCGCAATGCTTTTGAGCACCTGAGCAGATTTCATCGGTGATATTTTGCTGCTACCTTCAACCAGTGATGAAGAGGCTGAAAGTGAATTGGAGAGATGAGCAAAGAAAACGTGCAGGAATCCAAGTTTGCAAAAATGAGATCTTCTCTTTGCAACATGATTGAATGCTGCTTCCAAAGGCAAATCTGAGCTGCTACCTCAGGCTAGGTCATGCTGTCTTGTCATCCCTGTTGGATTTGGCTTTGCCATTTCTCATAACTTTGGAATATTGCGCCCAGTTCTCGTTGCCACACTACCAGAAGGACGTGGAGGCTTTAGAGTGAGTGCAGAGGAGGTTTACCAGGATGTTGCCTGGTATGGAAGAGCTTAGTTATGAGGAGAGATTGAGTAAACTGGGGTTGTTCTCACTGGAAAGACGGAGGATGAGGGGTGACCTCATAGAGGTGTATAAAATTATGAAAGGCATAGATAGGGTGAATGGTGGGAAGGTTTTTCCAAGGTCGGTGGTGACGTTCATGAGGGGTCATAGGTTCAAGGTGAGGGGGGGCAGGTTTAACACGGATATCAGAAGGACGTATTTTACACAGAGGGTGGTAGGGGCCTGGAATGCGCTGCAAGGTGGTGGAGGCAGACACACTGGGAACGTTTAAGACCTATCTAGATAGCCACATGAATGGAGTGGGAATGGAGGGATACAAAAGAATGGTCTAGTTTGGACCAGGGAGTGGCTCGGGCTTGGAGGGCCGAAGGGCCTGTTCCTGTGCTGTATTGTTCTTTGTTCTTTGTTCTATTACAGACTAAGGGCAAATTTAACATGGCCAATCTATTTTTCACATACTGCCACCTATTCAACCATAAAAGGCAGATCACCCAAACAATTGCACACTTACTGACACATTTCATTTTTACCTTGGAGGATAAAGCGGCTTAAAACCAGAGGCAGCAGCACCTTACCAGCAGGATCAGGTATGGTTGCATGTCCTTCTTGATGGAGGAGAGGAGCTCAACATCACTGGAGCAAGGGCAGGGATGAAACCATTGAATCATAGATCATTCACAGCACAGAATGAACCCATTCAGCCCCCTGTCCACAAGCTGGCCCTCTTTAGGAGCAATTCATCTAATGCCACTCACCTGCCATTGCCCCATACGCCTGCACATTTTTCCTTTTAAGGTAATGATCCAGTTTTGAATGCCTCAATTGAATCTCTATCTACCACACTCTCAGGCAGTGCATTCCAGATGCTAACTAAATCCTATGTATAAAAGCTTTTCCTCATGTCACCATTGCTTCTTTTACCAATTACCTTTCATCTGTGTCTTCTACCTTTCGATCCTTCCATCAATGGCAATGGATTCTCCCTATGTACTCTTTCCAGACCCTGCATGATTTTGAATACCTGCATCAAATCTCCTCTTAACCTTACCTTCTCCAAAGAGAACAGCCCCAGCTTCTCCAATGTATCATTGTTACTGAAGACTCTCATCCATGGAATTTCAAAGCTTTTTGCAACCTCGCTATTGCTTTCACATCTTTCCTAAAGTGTAGTGCCCAGAACTGGATGCAATTTTCTAGTTGAGGCTGAATGAGTGATTCTTTACAAGTTTAACAGCATCGTGCAACATCGTCGAAAGAAAAATATCCCATAAATTATTTATGACACTGTGTCGATGATAACACTGATTTTGGTAACTGCCTCCACTCTCATTGCACCATATGGACATGGTGACAATGCTGGGGGAAAAGTTCAGTACTTGATAAACTGCAAGATCTTTTCCTTTCTGTAGGAGTAAAAGAAGGTTTTCTTCTGCTTGTGTGCATGATATTATTCACTATATTTATTTCATACAAGAAGTATTTCAAGCAATTAACCTCACAAGGTAGAAAGATCAAATGACTGCTAAGCAACAAATTGGAACAATATAGGCCGGTAGCATTGGAGCCATCGGGTGTCTCTGCAATGTAACTCTTAAGAGATCATCAGTAAAGTGATGGAAGGGGTCATCAACAGCACAGAGAAGGAATTGGGAGACCTTGCAATAATTCTTGTTACTGGGTTGATGTATGAGGAGAGATTAAACAGTTTGGGCTTACACTCGCTGCAGTTTGGAAGGATGAGAGGGGATCTGATCGAGGTATATAAAATACTAAAAGGGATTGATAAAGTAAATGTAGACCAAATGTTTTCCTTTATGGGGCCATCTAGCTCAAGATGTATAGGTTGAAAGGTGGTAGATTTAAAACTGAGATGAGGATGAACTACTTCTCATAGAGGGAGGTGAATTTGTGCAACTCGCTTTCCCATAGCACGGTGGAGTCTGAATCGTAAAATGGTTTCAAGAAAGATTATATTATATTATATTTCTGATTTTAAAAAAATAGGTTAAGGAGATATGGGGAACAGGTGAGAGGTGAATTTGAGACCAGGAACAGATCAGCCATGTTCTGTTTGAATGGCAGAGCAGGCTCAAAGGGCTGAATTGCCTACTTCTGCTCCTAATTCCTATTTTCCTATATACTTGATGGTACCAGATCCAGGAATCTGTTCATCCTGCTTACAATGCCCCCCAGGATTCCTTTGAATGTGTGAAGTTGTGTACTCTTCTTCTGGCAATATGTCCAGGCAATCTCTGGCATGATGCTGTAAAAGTGTGAAAAAAATATAAATATATACAGTGAAGTTAAAGAGCCAATCAATAGCCTGAATCTCTCAAGGAATGGTAATTACCATCGGATTGCCACTCTGCTCCTACTTTCATCCATCACGTCAGAGCTCTACACTTCTGATCTCGGCTTCTCCAAAATTATGGAGCATACAGTCCGTCAAAGAGCTTCAATGCAATGCTGGAGCATCAGGGGAAGCAAACCATGCCCCCATTTTACAACATTTGCTTCGGTATTCTGTAAGTAAAGAGTTTAAATGTTCCGAAGCTTCTTTGAAAAACTATGGAGAGAAGGAAAGTGGGTAAGGTAAATGGATAAGAGGGTACGGTGGTTAAGGTAAAAGAGTTGGGTGGTGTGGGGCTATAGTGGCAGGGTGGCAGCTGGGTAAGGTGGTAGAGTGACAGGTGGGTACAGTGGCAGGTAGGTGTGTGGATTGATGGGTCAAGCTGGGAAAAATTATCAGTCAGGTCAGATCAGGTGGGCGAGATGGCTGATGAGGGCTAGTCAAGTGGGGACAAAGGGGTCAGGAGATTAGTTGCTTGGTGGGGTCAAGTCAAGTAAAGCCAGGAGGAAGTCGAGTCCTGGGACCTAGTCACGTCGAGTCAGGGGCGAGAAGTCTGTCGTGATGGTTGTTGAGGGGTGTCAAGGGATCAGCGTGATGGGATTCGGGGGGGGACGTGTCAGAGTGTCAAGGGGGAGCCAAAGGTTCAGGAAGAGTAGTTGGGGGGAGTCATGTGTCAGGGGTTAGTTCAAACCATGTTGGGGGAGTTGAGAGGGTAGTTGCATGGAGGGGCTAGTCAGGTCAGATTGGGGAGTAGTTAGGGATTAGTCTGGAAACCGTCAGGAGAGTTGGGGTGGGGGGAGGGGGGTGGTCAGTGTGAGAGATTTGGAGGTCAGTTGTGTAGTTATCCAGGAATCAGACAAGATTTTCTCGCTGTCTAACCAGCAAATAAGCTGACACAGGAAACTCCATCTAGAGGCTGCTCGGGTACAATTTTTTTAAAGGCCAACAATGGTTGTAATCATTCTGAGGAAGTTTTAGGCCCTAGATCCTTAAAAGCTATGGGACAACTCAGTCTGTGCTTGAATTTTATGGTGGCGGTGGACGATGAAGAAAAGTTGGTCCCAGGAGGACTGACTTTTAAAAATCATGCCCCTCAGCAATAACATGTAGGTGGGGGCATAGAAATGCTGAGGGTCAGACTTCCGTTTCTTGGCCCACAGGAAGGCTGGCAGCTCCAGAGGTCCCAGCAGTGCCAGAACTCAGAAACTGGTGCTGCCAGACTGCAAGCATCTATCTCCATGAACAAGAGATCCCAGAGAGTGTTAAGTCCTGGAGTATTGAGCATGGAAAGGAACTGGCACCCTTGGGAGGTGGATGAAGGTTTTTGAGGCCAGGTGGGGAGGAATGAAGTGAGGAGAGGGTGACATCTTGGAGGTTGCCTCCAATGCGCGAAAGGCATTCCTGATCCCAGCTTTTCAAAAAAAACATTTTTACAAATGCCTTTGAACGCTGGCCTGCCTGCCACTGCCCAACATTTTAAGCCAGTGAATGTGGATTGATGTCCTTATTTGCCACTTACTTTGACAGTTAAGGATCTCAATAGACTTAAGAGTAAGTGATTTAATGGCCCTTGCCCACCTTTGTATATATGGGGAATAGATCAGAGATGTGCGGGAAGGAGATGGGCCATCCACCTGACATATTTTACGTGACCCCCCTGCCGAAAAACGCCTGACGTTGGGGGGGGGGGGGGGGGGGGGGGGGCGGGTCTCATAAAATCCAGCTCCAGGTTTCAGTGATGAGGGGGTGCCGTGCTGGGTCGCCATCTCTGAAGCTGCCAAAATATGTTCAGTTTGGGGAGATCCCTTGTTATTAATGTCTTCCTTACCTGCGAATGAGGCTGGAAAGTTCAGCCAAAGGATCAGGTCTCCCTGAAAGAAAACCTTTGATGACTGTGTAGTCTTTTTGCAAGGGGTGGTATTTTAACGTTTTTAAAATTTTGCATAAATCTTTGGGGGGGTGGGGGGGGGGGGTTAAGGTTTTGATCTCATCCTGCGTTCCAAGGTGCATCCCACATGTCACTGTCTGTGCGGAGTCTCCCCGTTTCTGTGTGGGTTTCCTCCAGGCGCTCCGGTTTCCTCCCACAGTCTGAAAGACGTGCTAAATTCTCCCTCAGTGTACCCGAACAAGGGCCGTGGTGATGAGGGGATTTTGACAGTAACTTCATTGCAGTGTTAATGTAAGTCTACTTGTGACACTAACAAATAAACTTAAATTTAAACATCTATTTCTAGGTCAGTAGATGTGTCAGGTTTCCAGGCATACTTGTGTTAATAATACCATAAATTGCAAAGACGTGCCGGGGAATGTAGAGAGTGGATGAGGCTCTGCAATCTTGGCAGGTGCACTGAAGGTCAGGACTAGACTGCGTTGTGACCCAGTTTCTACCTATTCCACAGCATTCCACTAGACATTACAGTGGAAGTGCACTAGAACCCGGGCTAGAGTGTTGGACATAGTGGAGGTATATAGTGACAGTGCCTCAGAGGAAAATGGTCCTCAGAAAGATTGTGGCACCTTGGTAGGTGTAGGTGTAATAAAGGTATAATTATACAATTCTCTCCATCAAAAACAGACTTTGAATCTTGTACCGTAATCCCATTTTCCGTCAGCAGGTGTCACTGCAGCCATTTTTACAACCATGCTGAACCAATATACTTGCATTCTGAAAATATTTTTATATGACCATCACTATCGGGCATTTCCGGTAACTGCTGTGCCGGTAATTTGGTAATTAGATATAGATGGATCATAGACATCTCCCTCCATTCAAGTAATACATTTGGTCATGTAAGCTTGAGGAACACCACTCCACAATAAGAACTGGGCAAATTAAGGAGGTAACCCTCCATGAACTACCCCACTCCAGTCAACTGGGGCCAACTGAAGCTAGCCGACCCCTATATGGGCTATTAATGCATTCATTTTTATAGATTTCCTTCTTGTTTCCAACTCCACCCCCAAAAAAGATCAGGATTGACAAATTATCCATCAGCAAATTAAAGATTAAATTTATTCTAAAAGATTACACAAAATACCTTACATTTAATACCTTATTTTGAAATGCAGACAAAATATAGTAGTCAATTCTATGCACAAAATGGCAGTATGGTAGTACATAGAACATAGAACATTACAGCGCAGTACAGGCCCTTCGGCCCTCGATGTTGCGCCAACCAGTGAAACCAATCTAAAGCCCATCTAACCTATACTATTCCAATATCATCCATATGTTTATCCAATGACCATTTAAGTGCCCTTAATGTTGGTGAGTCCACTACTGCTGCAGGCAGGGCATTCCACGTCCTTACCACTCTCTGAGTGAAGAACCTACCTCTAACATCTGTCCTATATCTATCACCCCTCAATTTAAAGCTATGTCCCCTCATGCTAGCTATCACCATCCGAGGAAAAAGGCTCTCACTATCCACCCTCTCTAATCCTCTGATCATCTTGTATGCCTCTATTAGGTCACCTCTTAACCTTCTTCTCTCCAACGAAAACAACCTCAAGTCCCTCAGCCTTTCCTCATAAGACCTTCCCACCATACCAGGCAACATCCTAGTAAATCTCCTCTGCATCCTTTCCAATGCATCCACATCCTTCCTATAATGCGGTGACCAGAACTGTACGCAATATTCCAAGTGCGGCCGCACCAGAGTTTTGTACAGCTGCAACATGACCTACTGGCTCCGAAATTCAATCCCTCTACCAATAAAAGCTAACACTCCGTACGCCTTCTTAACAACCCTATCAACCTGGGTGTCAACTTTCAGGGATCTATGCACATGGACACCGAGATCTCTCTGCTCATCCACACTACCAAGTATCTTACCATTAGCCCAGTACTCTGTATTCCTGTTACTCTTTCCAAAGTGTATCACCTCACACTTTTCCACATTGAACTCCATTTGCCACCTCTCAGCCCAGCACTGCAGCTTATCTATGTCCCTCTGTAACCTGCAACAATCTTCCGCACTGTCCACAACTCCACTGACTTTAGTGTCATCCGCAAATCTACTAACCCATCCTTCTACGCCCTTCTCATCCAGGTCATTTATAAAAATGACAAACAGCAGTGGCCCCAAAACAGATCCTTCAGTACACCACTAGTAACTGAACTCCAGGATGAACATTTCCCATCAACCACCACCTTCTTACAGCTAGCCAATTCCTGATCCAAACCGCTAAATCACCCTTAATCCCATGCCTCCGTATCTTCTGCAATAGCTTACCATGGGGAACCTTATCAAACGCTTTACTGATATCCATATACACCACATCAGCTGCTTTGCCCTCATCCACCTCTTTGGTCACCTTCTCAATCGCCAGGGTCCTGAGCGATTCCCGGCTTGGGTCACTGTCTGTGTGGAGTTTGCACATTCTCCCTGTGTCTGCATGGGTTTCCTCTGGGTGCTCTGGTTTCCTCCCACAGTCCAGAAATCAATAAGATTTGTGGGGCACGAGCTACCTTTCACAAAACCGTGTTGACTATCCCTAATCAAATTATTCCTTTCTAGATGATTATAAATCCTATCTCTTATAATCCTTTCCAAAACTTTGCCCTCAACAGAAGTAAGGCTCACTGGTCTATAATTACCAGGGTTGTCTCTACTTCCCTTCTTGAACAAGGGGACAACATTTGCTATCCTCCAGTCTTCTGGCACTATTCCTGTACAGTGGTTAGCACAGCCGCCCTCACAGTGCCAGGGTCCTGAGCGATTCCCGGCTTGGGTCACTGTCTGTGTGGAGTTTGCACATTCTCCCTGTGTCTGCATGGGTTTCCTCTGGGTGCTCTGGTTTCCTCCCACAGTCCAAAGATGAGCGGGTAGGTGGATTGGCCATGCTAAATTGCCATTAGTGTCAGGGGGACTAGCTGGGGTAAATGTTTGAGGATAGGGCCTGGGTGGCGTTGTGGTCGATGCAGGCTCGATGGGTTGCATGACCTCCTCCTGCACTGTAGGAATTCTATGAAAATCCCATAAACAGCACGTAAGATAAATGACCAAATAATCCGTTTGAAATTGCACAATGAGAAATGCTCCCAGAACACCAATAGATTGTGAACTGACCTCTCTCTCTCCCTATATATATATAGCAAGCTCAGCTCACTTGTGCATAGGCACTTGCAGCACATTGACTCAAATTCCCAACTCACCTGAATGACCAGGAGTTTCCTGGAATTGAGCATTCCTACCCTGAGTATTGTCTCCAGCAGTCTAGGGGATAGAGTCATAGAGGTTTACAGCATGGAAACAGGCCCATTGGCCCAACTTGTCCATGCTGCCCCTTTTTTTAACCCCTAAACTAGTCCCAATTGCCCACATTTGGCCCATATCCCTCTATACCCATCTTACCCATGTAACTGTCTAAACGCTTTTTAAAAGACAAAATTGTATACCCGCCTCTACTACTACCTCTGGCAACTTGTTCCAGACACTCACCACCCAAATGCCTTCTTCACCACTCTGTCCACCTGTGACTCCACTTTCAAGGAGCTATGAACCTGTAACCCCTAGATCTCTTTGTTCTATAATTCTCCCCAACGCCCTACCATTAACTGAGTAAGTCCTGCCCTGGTTCGATCTACCAAGATGCATTACCTCGCATTTATCTAAATTAAACTCCATCTGCCATTCATCAGCCCACTGACCCAATTGATCAAGATCCCGTTGCAATCCTAGATAACCTTCTTCACTATCCATTATGCCACCAATTTTGGTGTCACCTGCAAACTTACTAACCATGCCTACTAAATTCTCATCCAAATCATTAATATAAATGACAAATAACAGTGGACACAGCACTGATCCCTGAGGCACACCACTGGTCACAGGCCTCCAGTTTGAAAAACAACCCTCTGCAACCACCCTCTGGCTTCTGTCAAGAAGCCAATTTTGTATCCATTTAGATACCTCACCCTGGATCCCGTGAGATTTTACCTGATGCAACAACCTACCATGCGGTACCTCGTCAAAGGCCTTGCTAAAGTCCATGTAGACAACATCAATGGCACTGTCCTCACCTACCTTCTTGGTTACCCCTTCAAAAAACTCAATCAAATTTGTGAGACATGATTTTCCACTCACAAAGCCATGCTGACTGTTCCTAATCAGTCCTTGCGTCTCTAAATGCTGTAGATCCTGTCTCTCAAAATACCTTCTGACAACTTACCCACTACAGGTCTGAGGCTCACCGGCCTGTTGTTCCCAGGCTTTTCCCTGCAGCTCTTCTTAAACAAAGGCACAACATTTTGCCACTCTCCAATCTTCAGGCACCTCACCTGTGACTATCGCTGATTCAAATACCATGAGCATTCCTGATCTCTTAGTCTTCAGCAATTTAAATTTTTCTCTATGGTATTCCACAAGAGTAACAGGCATCACTACGAGGTACTGTGTGAGTCTGAATGAGGTCAAACTACATTAATTTTAAACAGAATTGTAGTAAAAGGATCTGGTACATTAAGGGTTAATCTGGAACTAAGCACTGTACCACCCACCGGCGATGTAAGAAGGCAGCTGACATTTGGCTTGGATCAGCAGTGTAGAGCGAGGCAGCAACATGTGAAGACATGCCATGGTGTCCTCGCCATACCTGCACCTTCTGCTATAAATATGTACATAGTTCAGCAATGTTAATAAAGGTTTCTTGGTAATTTCTACAAGACTGCTTAATGGTGCCTATTAGTACACACCATGGGTAGCGATAACCCAATAAAACAGGAATAATCTCCCAGCCTGTTTCATGGCGATCATTGCCAGCTGCTAGTCACAGAGCCCCCACTTGAATGTAGTGCACTCAGGAATTGGGAGGATGGGCTCTAGAGTTGGGGGAGGCGCTGCATTGTGAGGAGATTCTGGAATTAAAAGAGGGCTTTAAAACTGAGGTGGTTGAGGAGTTGGCAGGGACAAGAAGACAAAGGTTAGGGAAGGAGTCTGGAGAATTTCTGACCGGATAACAATTGCAGTATCATCAGCACATAGAAGTTCTCTGATCAGGACATTTTATACATATATGTAGAAACATTTTTTTGACTTGGCTTTGAGTCTCGACATATTGAGGGGTTCCCCGTCTGATTGTGAGTGGAGGTGCATTTCTCTCATGTCAGCAAGAAAAGCATAAGTCAGGACAACAGAAAAAATATATAAAAAACAAAGACTAGAGGCTAAGACACCCGTTTCTTCCCATTCCAGCTCTCAATACTGACAGTGGAATAACCGCTAGGAATATGTTAGCATAATCAGCTTTCGAAGTAACTGTCACGGACGATAGTTTCAGCAGCCTATGAGCTGGAATGGGGCAGAGTCAGGCAATGCTGCAGAAGTAGAAGTAGGCTGGCTTAGTGATGGTGCAGTTATGTGGTTGGCAGCCCATCTCCAAATCAAATGCAACACCATGTTCAGAGTAAGACAATTTCCAAGGGGAGGGGTGGATGTGGGAGTCAGCGAGTGGAGTTTGTGGTGTAGCCCGAAGACAATGGCTTTGACCTTCCCAGATTTAAATGGAGAATGTTTCTGCTCATCCATTGCTGGATGTCGGATAAACTGTCTGACAATTTAAAGACAATGGAAGTGTCAAGAGTAATGGGGTAAAGCTGGGTGTCGTCAGTGTATATGTGGAAGCTGAGGTGCAGCATGTAGATGAGAAATAGGAGGCAGCCAAGGACAGATCCTGGGTGGAAACCAGAGGAATGGTGCAACATCGGGAAGAGAAACTATTGCAGATGATTCTCTCACTATGATTAAGAATGGAACCAGACAAGTACAGCCCCACCAAGCTGGACACGATGGAGGGACTTTGGGAATGGTGCGATCTTTTTGTTTATTTGTTCATGAAATGTGAGCATCACTTGGCAAGGCGAGCATTTGCTGCCCATTCTTAATTGGTGTTAAGAAGGTGGTTGTGACCCACCTCCTTGAGCTGTTGTAGTCCAAGATCAGTTAGATCAAAGGCTACAGACAGGTTGAGAATGACAAAGAGAAAAGCTTGGACTAAGGCCAGGACTCGCACCACCGGGGGTAGACTGCAGTTCCATATGGGCCGTGTTCACAATCTGCTGCAAAAGGGGAATGATGCTGAGCGTGTGGGTGCTAGAGTCTTGGTCAATCTAGCTGCTGTGTTTGAATATCTGACAGCTGAAATCCTTGAACTGGCCTATTACACAGCCCACAACAACATAAATACACAGATCATCCCCACAGTCCTACAACTGTGCATCTGCAGCAATAAGAAGCTCAAAAAGCTGCTGGGGAGACTGACCATTACTCAGAGTGGGGTGCTGCCTAATATGCAGGTGTTGCTGCTGCCCAAGCAAACCAACATTACAGGCTCTTATTTTCTATTCTTTCACGTGGCTGAATGTGTTGTTGGCTAGGCCAGCAATTATTACCCATCCCTAATTGTCCTTGAGAAGGTGGGGGAAAGCTAACTGCTTGAACTGCTGTAGTCCATGTGGCATAGGTACATTCACAGTGCTGTCAGGGAGGGAGATCTGGGATTTGGACCCAATGACAGTGCAGGAATGTTGGTATAGTTCTAAGCCAGGATGATGTGTGGCTTAGAGGGAAGCTTGCAGGTGGTCGTGTACCCATGAATCTGCTGCCCTTGTCCTTCTTAGTGGTAGAGGTCACTGGTTTGGAAGGTGCTGTCGAAGGAACCTCAGTGGTTTGCTGGTGCATCTTGTAGATGGTATACATTGCTGTCACTGTGCGTCAGTGATGGAGAGAGTGAAAGTTGAAGGTGGTGGATGGAGTGCCATTCAAGCAGGCTGGTTTGCCCTGGACGGTGTTGATCTTCTCAAGTGTTATTGGAATTGCACTCATCAAAGCAAGTGGGGAATATTCCATCACACTCTTGAGTTGTGCCTTGTAGATGGTGGACAGGTTTTGGGGAGTCAGGAGTTAAGTTACGCGCTGCAGAATTCTCATCCTCTGACCTGCTAGGGTTGTTGCAGTATTTATATGACTAATCTAGCTCGGTGTCTGGTCAATGGCAACCCCCAGGATGTTGATAGTTGGGATTTAGTAATGGTAAAGCCTTTGAATGCCAACGAGAGATGGTGCAAATGTTACTTGCCACTTATCAGTCCAAACCTGAATGTTGTTCAGGTCTTGCTGCAACTGGACATACACTGCTTCAGTATCTGAGGAGTTTGAAGGATGCTGAGCATTGTGCAGTCATCAGCGAACATTCCCACATTTGACATTATGATGAAAGGTAAATCATTGATGAAGCAGCTGAAGATGGTTAGGCTACTCTAAGGAACGTCTGCAGTGATGTCTGGGTCTGACAGGAATGACCGCCAACAACTACAACCAACTTCCTTTGTGCTTGGTATGACTCCAACTAGTGAAGATTTTCCTCGATTCCCTTTGACTCCAGTTTTGCAAGTGCTCCTTGATGTCACATTCATTCAAATGCTGCCTTCATGTGAAGGACAGTCATCCTCTCCTCACCTTTTGAAGGTAATGATAGATTGGACAATGTACAGGGCCATGTGATAACAAACTGTAGTTGTATACAACTCTGCTGCTGCTGATGACCCACAGCACCTCATGGATGCCACATTTTGAGCTGCTAGATCTGTTCGAATTCTATCCCATTTAGCATGATGGGAATGCCACACACCATGGGGGGTATCTTCAATGTGAATATCACTTGTCCACACGAGGACTGTGAGGTGGTCACTTCTACCAGTAACGTCATGGACAAGTGCATCTGTGAGGATTGGTGAGGATAAGGTCAAGTAGGTTTTTCCCTGATGTTGGCAGCCTCACCACCTGCCACAGGCCCAGTCTAGCAGTTATATCATTTTGGACCCAGCCAGTTCAGTTGGTAGTGTTACTACTGAGCCACTCTTGGTGATGAACATTTAAGACCCCACCCAGAGTCAATTTACGCTATGCCACCCTTAACGCTTCCAAGTGTTCAACATGGGGGCAGTACTGATTCATCAGTTGAGCGGCGGGGTGGAGGGGGGTGGGGACTGTAGTGGGAGGCAGTAGGTAGTAATCAGCAGGAGTTTCTTGCCCATATTTTACCTGATGCCTTGAAACCTCACGGATTCATAGTTAAAGTTCAATACTCCCGTGGCTACTCCCCCCCCCCTTGACTGTTTCCCACTGTGTCACACCTCTACTGGGTTTGTACTGTCCATGGGACAGGACATACCCAAGGATGGTGATGGTGGTAAAAGCAAATTACTGTGGATGCTGGGATGTGAATTAAAAACAGAAAATGCTGGAAAATCTCATCAGGTCTGACAGCATCTGTGGAGAGAGGCCAGAGCTAATGTTTCAAGCCTGGATGACTCTTCAAAGTGATGGCGGTGTCTGTGACATTGTTTGTAAGGTCCATGAGCATGACTATGTCAGGTTGTTGCTTGACTAGTCTGTGGGATAGCTCTCCCAATTTTGGAAAAAGCCCCCTGATGTTAGTAAGGAGGACTTTGAAGGGTTGGCGGGGTTGGGTTTGCCATTGTCATTTCTGGTGCCTGTGTCGATGCTGCGTGGTCTGTCTAGTTTAATTTCTTTCTTTAGACTTTGTAGAGGTTTGATACAACTAAATGTCTGGCTGAGCCATTTCAAAGGGCAGTTAAAAAATCAGCCACATTGCCCTGGATCTGGAGTCACATGTAGACCAGACTAGGAAAGGATAATAGATTTCTTTCCAAAAAGGACATTAGTGAACAGGATGGGTTTTCACAACAGTTGAAAATAGTTTCATAGTCACCATTACTAAGACGATCTTTTCATTCCAGATTTATTAATTGAATTAATATTTCACCAGATTTGAACCATTTTCTCCGAATATTAGCCTGGACCTCTGGAATACTAGTCCAATGACATTAGCACTATGCCAACGCCTCCTTCCAAATGCTTGAATACCAAGTGGAATTGAGGCCACAATCTGGTTAGCCATGATCCTACTGAATGGCGGAGCAGGCTCAAGGGACTGAATAGCTTACAACTGCTCCTAATTCCTGTGCTCTTTGTGAAAATTGCATAGGCTGACATTTGAAAGTTTGATAAATGCTATTTCTGCTTTGCAATCGCCTTTCAATTTTCAAGCAACTGCACCAAGGACCACATTAGCTGGCAGCCTGATTGCTGGCGGAAGGCTCAACGTAGTGTCAGCAGACTGTGGATGACAAACCAGCACCCCTAGCCAGCTCGCCAGCTCTGTGCGGCAACTATAATAGTGGTCAGCTCAGCCAGCCTCTGGGCTTGGAAAGAGGAAGGAAACAGGTCCATGCTTGGGGGAGGGGAAATTCCAAAGAAAAATCTGGCCTGATCCAGGTTATTTTTGTGAAGCTTTAAGAATATGCTGCTCCTTCCAGGTTCACAAATACAAATTAAAACTTAGCTTCTGGGCTACTTTTTGACTGGACAGCGTATGCTTCATCCAGGTTGCAATTGTGATCCTTGTATTTTAAACAGCTTATCATCTGATTTAAAGGAGTGCTCCAACCACCCACTACTAGGCCCTGGGGAAAGTAATTATTGGCAGGAATCGACGATTAAGTCATAATTCACTATTTTCAGGGTGTTACCATTCTGTTCCTGCCAAACAGGAGGCTGCAAAATCTCCACAATCTCTTCTAAAGCTCAATTCTGCCAAATATTTGATCCTAATTCTTTTGAGGTTACACTCTGAGGACCAAGCAGTCCACTAGTCTCTCTGTTTTTAATTATCACCATTGCCAAATTAAGTTGGAAGCAGTAAATATTATAACGACCCACAAGGAAACTACTAAAATTAGAACTTGCTAATTACAGTTTGGTATTTCTGTAGCCTTTAAGTGCAGATGTGGAAGAAATGGCTTGTGGAGTAAAATTGGAGAAATGCAACAAGGTTGAATATGAATTCAGGTTTATTAACAAACGTAGGGACTGCATGAATATTGGCCCAAAACATAGGTAGCTGGCATATTACAGGCTCCTAGAGTGTGTGGGAAACATAAGTGGGAGGCTAAAAACCTAAATCCCGCCTGGCGGCTGGCAGGTTGTGATCCTCCTGGGCCAAGGTAATCAACCTTGTTCCGGGGAACGACATGAGGCTGAATTTATTATTCATGATCTAATTTAAATCTCTTTAGTGAGCTCAGGACTGTATTGTCCAGGCTCACTTGGCTCTCCAACCTTAGCGGTGAAGGTTCCCAACAGATGGCCTTGTTGGTGGGATTGGAGGCCGTTGAGGCCTACAGGAGTTTGAGGGCAGGTGGATAGTGCTCCTTGGGCAGTGCCAGTATGGTACCCTGGCACTGCCAGGTGGACACTCTGGGCACTCTGGCAGTGCCCACCTGGCACTGGGCAGTTCCGGGGTGGGGCCTGAGGGAGCGGGTCCTTCACATGTGGGCCAGATGGGGTGGAACCAGGCCAGGGGCAGGTAGGTGGGGATGGAAGGGGGGGGGAGACTCGGAATCGGGGTGGGGGCAGATGTGGGCCAGCCATCGGCAGTCAGTGATCGGGGGGGGGGAGAGGGGTGGTCAGGGCTGTTGGTCAGAAGGCTGGCGATGTCGGGGGTGGCAGGATGGGGTGGGGGCCAGTGCTCGGAATGCCAGCAATATCCAGGGTTGGGGTGGGGAGGGTGGGTGGTTTATACTGGGAGATCGGTGCATTCTCGATAGCCCCCTGAGCACCCTGTTGCCAGATCTCCGACTGATTTAGCCTGTGCCACCTGATGGTCTTTGTATGGCGTAGATTGCTGTAAATTCATGAAACTCAGCTCGCCCAAAAAAAGAGCAGGGAAACATTGGACTCTGATTCTTTTTGGGAAAATTGCTCCCATTTTAATGTAGAGCCCCTATTTCCACCCTGGGTCTCTCCCAATCTGATCATTATCATGCAGGCAATGCCTCAAATCAACCTGGATAATTTTGTAAATTTGTGATCTTAAGTTTGGTACCCAACCAGAATTCCTTTATGTGCTGAGATTGTGTGTTGTGAGTGGAAATTTGTAAAATTACGAGAAATTTCTCTTTTGCACATAACCCAGCACTCTGGGAATGGAAAATCTTATCTGTTTAACACCATGAACATACACAGAAACTTAATTTCTCAGTGAGTACTGATATATATTCAAGTTAATTATTAGAGAAAGCCAAACCTCCTGGAAAAGCCATCAGTTAGACTTTTCTTGATTCCATTTGCTGCATTAGTTCTCATGATGAGACATCCTTGACTAATGGCTAATGCAGTATTTTATACCATGATGGACTTGTTCTAAACCAGAAACTGATTCTGAAACATAATTTGCCCTCTTCTCCACTTCCTGATCTGGAACCCTCAGTTTCTCTATTCCAATGCCCAGATCAGACAGTTGTTCTGTGATTTTTAAGCCTTAGCATAAGCTGGTCAAGCAATGAGTGGGAAGATAGAATATGAGTTGAATCAAAATATTTTTTTTAAGGAGGTTGTGATTCCATTAGGGACCATTAACATTGAAAGAGAAATCCAAGCACCCCAAAGTTTTAACTAATAACAAACTTTATTCTGCATCAAAAATAATTAAAGCAAAATAAGCACTATTAACTTAACATTCTATGAACTCAGTTTTACCATTTACTATCCCCTCAAAAAAATTCTCTTCTATGTTACAACAATCTTGAAAACACATTCACTTCTCTAGAAACCAATCAAAAGGTATGCCACAGTCCTCCATTATTCAATTCCATTCTCCTCAGTGTTCCAACTATCCACCAAGGTAAGATTCCAAGGGTATCCTTCAATTAGCTCTTTTGGCTAAGTGACCCACCACCTTTTCTGCACAGACCCCATGACTGTAGATGCCTCAGATCCTCATTTGGGTTGCTGGGACATCCAACAGTTTTACCACAGTTTTCTAAGCTAATTCCACTGACTGCTTTCTGCCACCAGGCTCTGTGTGGACCATTGTAGATAGTTTCCACTTGCTGCAAGCGAGAGCAAATTTCCAGCTGCCATTTCTCTCACAAAATCCAAATTGAGATACAGCCCAACTCACATTCCAAGTGGTGAACGATGAAGTTATTATTTCTCTGCTTGAAGTGTAATCTAATTGACTATCTTCTCCTGTTGGCTCTCAATTCGGAGAGATGCAATCTACACCAAAGCAGAGCTCAAACTGTCTCTTTCTGTTCCCCAAAGTGGACTGCTTGCTCTGTCAGCAAATACTCAGATAAATTAAACAAAAACACCTTCTATCCCCACAGTCCATCTCTATGGCAATGTGGCATGCTTTGGATGTTCTCAAACAGAAATGTAAACAAATTACCTTCCATGTTACTCTTGATTCTGTAACTTGTATGAATGATGTATGTTGCTAACAGACTTTTACGACCCTTCCTTCAGATTCCCTAGGTCCAGGAAGAAACCTGAACAGAATTTTCCAGTTGCACTAGTGTCAGGTTTCATGGTGGGCAGAAGTGTAAAATTCCAAAAAAGGCCAAAAGTTGGATTTCCACTAGCGGGAAAATAAGTTGCAATTTTTCCCTCACCACTGTTAGGCTGGGCTCATGGTGGATTGGATTGCCCACTGACCATTTTGAGAACCCCATCTTCATGTATTAGCTTGTCATGAATACTCATTACATAAGTCGCTGAAATCACATTCCTTGTCCCAAATATGTGCCACACTAGCAAAACATTTGGTTGGTCTGAATCACGACTAGAAATAAGTTGTGTGCATAAAAGTAAATTACTGCGGATGCTGGAATCTGAAACCAAAAGAGAAAATGCTGGAAAATTTCATCAGGTCTGGCAGTATCTGTAAGGAGAGAAAAGAGCTGACGTTTTGAGTCCAGATAACCCTTTGTCAAAACTTTGGTATAAGTTGCATGCAGCTGTCCACATTCACTTTGCTCATCACTTCAAGGTGAGTGCAACATTCAAAACCTACCTGCAACAGTGCTGCTCTGAGTCATCAGAAATGCCAAAGTTGCACTGTTGCAGCCAGACTGATGGTGGCATCTGATTGGGCTCCTCAAGGTGCAGTAAGGCAGCTCAAAGTGGGTGTTTTTGGTGTGCTCACAGTGTGTGCTGTGCTTCTCCTGGAGGAGAGCACCTGTGGTACACTTTGGTTATCAGGCAGGACTGAATTCTAAAGCTGAGACCAGCATGGTGAGGGGATTTGATGTTGGTTGTGAGGGTGCAGTGGCACTTGGGAAATGAGAGGGATATGAGGATGAAGTGTCCGGGGGGGGGGGTACTAATGGTTAAGTGGGATGCGTTGTGGAACAATGGCAGGCAGAGGGGGTGTGTCAGATTCTGGGAACAGATGAATGCGGACTCTAGAGTAGCAAAAGGGGTGGTCAGTGTGGCATAAGATGGAAGGATTGCACAGAGACTCATGACTAGGGGAAGAAGACAATGTTGTGGTCAGTCTTGAATAACAGTCATAGTCGAGGGACTGATGAGAAAAGCTTGGGGTGAAAGATTAAAGGCAGTCCTAGTGCGACACTACAGGACTATGCTTGGCACATTTTGTGGTCCCACTCCATGGAGGGACAAGGCCAATGCACAATGGGGATCAGGAGCAGCTTGGTGTACAGGACGTGGTAATTGTCTCACACATGATGGTGATGAGGGTGTCTGGCTCGGTACAGGCCTGCAGATAGCAGAGTCATAGTCAAGGGAGGCATCTGTAACCTGTAAATGGGGAAAATGTATTAAAGTGTTGGTACATAAAGCTTTATTGCAGAGGGTCGCCTCAGTATATCACTGTGCACACAAAATGGAGGAGATCAGGAGTGGGGTCCACATCAACAGAGATGGCCTCAGGGTGGAGGGCAGGAATGTCCACAACAATAACTATGGGATTCAAAATTACTTGTGGAGGTTGGAGAACAACCAGAGGGAGTTCTACCTGAGGTTCCAGGATGAAGCGGGGGAATGTGAACTGGCGTGGTCCCTGATGTGTAGGTACATCTAAAACAACGTTAGGGAGGGAGTGCCAGGATTTTAACCTAACGACAGTGCAGATGGAATGGTGCTATATTTGAAAGTCGGGGCAGTGAATGACTTGGTGGGGAAGTTCCAGGTGGTGGGTTCCCAGGTATCTTCTGCCCTTCTCCTGCTAGATGGTAGTGGTTATGGGTTTGGAAGGTGCTGTCTAAGGAACCTTGATGAGTTCCTGCAGTGCATCTTGTGGAGATTACACACTGCTGCCACAGTTCGTCAATGGCGGAGGGAGTGAATATTGTGAAAGGTGTACCAACCAAGCGGCTTGCTTTGTCCTGGGTTGTGTTGAGCTTCTTGAGTGTTGTTGGAACTGTACTCTCTCAGTATGCTGGTGATCAATCATCATCAATAAAACAGATTATCTGGTCACCTCATTGTTGTTTGTGGGACTTTTCTGTGTGTAAATCGACTGCTGTGCTTCCCTACATTAGAACAGTGACTATATTTCAAAAATGCTTCATTTTGGGATGTTCTGAGATTATGAAGTGCATTATGTAAATACAGTTTTTTTTCTCTTTTATTTGCCACCAAAGCTGATAAAGATAGAAGTGGTTAGCACTGCTGCCTCACAATGCTAGGGTTCAATTCCAACCTCGGGTGACTATCTTTGTGGGGTTTGTACATTTTCCCCGTGTCTGCATTGGTTTCCTCTGGGTGCTCTCGTTTACTCCCAGAGGTGTGCAGGTTAAGTGGATTGGGCATGCTAAATTGTCCCCTAGTGTCCAACAATATGTAGGTTAGGGGGATTAGCTGGGTAAATGCGTGGGGTTATGGGAATAGGGCTGGGTAAGATACTCTGTTGGAGAGTTGGTGCAGACTTGATGGGCCAAATGGCCTCCTTCTGCACTGTAGGGATTCTATGAATTGTAGTTTAAAGAAATTATCATTGGTAATGCACCTTTCTCTGCCTGTTCCAACTTTAGATTTGGATTTATTTACAATTTTATTTTGTTGTAACTTCACCTGCCATTTCTTACGTGAACTATTTTTTTAATGGAACAGCTGAAAAAACAACACTGTGTGATTCCTAGTGGCAAATGGGCAGCACAGTGGTTAGCACTGCTGCCTCACAGCTCCAGGGACCTGGGTTCAATTCCAGCCTTAGGTGACTGTCTGTGTGGAGTTTGCCCGTTCTCCCCGTGTCAGCGTGGGTTTCCTCCAGGTGTTCTAGTTTTCTCCCACAGTTCAAAGATGTGCAGGTTAGATGGATTGGCCATATTAAATTGCCCCTTAGTGTCCCAAAATGTGCAGGTTAGATGGATTAGCCATGGGAAATGTGTGGGGTTACAGGGATAGGGCAGGAAAGAGGGTCTGGGTGAGATGTTCTTTCGGAGATTTGGTGCAGACTCGATGGACTGAAAGACCTCTTCTGCACTGTGATTCTATGAATCTTTGCCATGTATCCTGGGAAACATGGGGGGGGGGTGGCATTTTAAAAGGAGGATATGTTATTCAGTACTGTTCTCCTCTATTAATTTTAATGTATGGAAAATTGGGGCCGTGCATTTGTGATTTTCCAATCCCTACTTTCTACAAGAGGCCTTTCTAGTGGTCTCACTAACCAATTGCTGATGTAACTAGCATTATGTTTCCTTTTCAATAAATTGTAAAACAACTCCATATACATTTTAGTCTACCACAATATGGCGGACTACCACTCACCTGGACACTTCGCAAGAATACCAATAGAAGGGGAAAACAATAGTTATTGATGCACCTCTGCCCATTTATCAAGTAAACATACAAAGAATTATTTTCAGATGGCTATGGTAGGACATTATAATCAAATAAGAATCCTGACTTCCTTTTCAGTGGCCCCATCTGAATTTCCCAATCCAGAAGGATGAGGAGATTATATTCACTGGAGTTTAGAGCAAGAAGAGATCTCATAGAAGCTTGTAAAATTCCTCCTATTTATTGACTCTGGCTCAGCCTTCAACACTATTATCCCGACAAAACTCATCTCCAAACTCCATGGCCTGGGCCTCAGCACCTCCCTCTGCGACTGGATCCTGAGCTTCCTAACTCACAGACCACAATCAGTAAGGATAGGCAACAACACCTCCTCCATGATCATCCTCAACACTGGTGCCCCACAAGGCTGTGTCCTCAGCCCCTTACTATACTCCTTATACACCTCTGACTGTGGCCAAATTCCCCTCCAATTCGATTTTCAAGTTTGCTGACGACACCACCATAGCGGGTCAGATCTCAAACAATGATGAGACAGAGTACGGGAATGAGATAGAAAATCTGGTGAACTGGTGCAGCAACAATAATCTCTCCCTCAATGTCAACAAAACGAAGGAGATTGTCATCGACTTCAGGAAGTGTAAAGGAGAACATGCTCCTGTCTACATCAATGGAGACGAAGTAGAAAGGATTGAGAGCTTAAAGTTTTGAAGTGTCCAGATCACCAACAACCTGTCCTGGTCCCCCTATGCCGACACTATAGTTAAGAAAGCCCACCAACGCCTCTACTTTCTCAGGAGAGAGGAAATTTGGCATGTCAGCTATGACTCTCAGCAACCTTTACTGATGCACCATAGAAAGCATTCTTTCTGGCTGTATCACAGCTTGTTATGGCTCCTGCTCTGTCGAAGACCGCAAGGAACTACAAAAGGTCATGAATGTAGCCCAATCCATCATGCAAATCAGCCTCCCATCCATTGACTCGGTCTACACTTCCCGCAGCCTCGACAAAGCAGCCAGCATAATTAAGGACCCCACGCACCCCGGACATTCTCTCTTCTATCCTCTTCCGTCGGGAAAAAGATACAAAAGTCTGAGGTCACATACCAACCGACTCGAGAACAACTTCTTCTCTGCTGCTGTCAGACTTTTGAATGGACTTACCTTGCATAAGTTGATCTTTCTCTACACTGTAACACTACATTCTGCACTCTCTCATTTCCTTCTCTACGAACGGTATATTTTGTCTGTATAGCGCGCAAGAAACAATACTTTTCACTGTATGTTAATACATGTGACAATAATAAATCAAATCAAATCAAAATCAAATTCTAACAGGGTTAGACAGGGTAGATTCAGAAAGAATGTTCCTGATGGTGAGGAAGTCCAGAACTAGGGGGTCACAGTTTGAGGATAAACCTTAACAAAACTGAGGTGAGGAGGAATTTCTTCACCCAGAGAGGTGGTGAATGTGTGGAATTCACTACCACAGAAAGTAGTTGAGGCCAAAATGTTGATTTCAAGAAGAAATTAGATACAGCTCTTGGGGTAAAGGAATATGGGGGGCGGGTGTTTGGAAGATGAGTCATAGAATCATAGAGGTTTACAGCATGGAAACAGGCCCTTCGGCCCAACTTGTCCATGCTGCCCTTTTTTCTAAACCCCAAAGTTAGTCCCAATTGCCCGCATTTGGCCCATATCCCTCTATACCTATCTTACCCATGTAACTGTCTAAATGTTTTTTAAAAGACAAAATTGTACCCACCTCTACTACTACCATCTCTGACAGCTTGTTCCAGACACTCACCATCCTGTGTGTGAAACAATTGCCCCTCTGGATACTTTAGTATTTCTTTTGATACCAATCAAGTAAACGAACTCAAATTAACTTAGGGACAAAGTATAAGGGGCAGCTCCCCAAAAGGAAGGGGGGAACAGCCCGAACCAAAAACAAAGTCGAAAGGAAACTTAAAACGTCAAACCAAAAGGTGATTATTGGGGTCGATAATACACCTCAGCCCCTGCGGCGCCCAGCGGTCGCGGAAGGTGGATACTTTTGTATCTCTCCCCTCTCACCTTAAACCTATGCCCTCTAGTTTTAGACTCCGCTACCTTTGGGAAAAGATATTGACTATTTAGCTGATCTGTGCCCCTCATTATTTTGTAGGCCTCTATAAGATCACCCCTCAGCCTTCTACGCTCCAGAGAAAAAAGTCTCAGTCTATCCAGCCTCTCCTTATAACTCAATCCATCAAGTCCCGGTAGCATCCTAGTAAATCTCTTCTGCACTCTTTCTAGTTTAATATCTTTTCTCTAATAGGGTGACCAGAACTGCACACAGTATTCCAAGTGTGGCCTTACCAATGTCTTGTACAACTTCAACAAGATGTCCCAACTCCTGCATTCAATATTCTGACCAATGAAACCAAGCATGCTAAATGCCTTCTTCATCACTCTGTCCACCTGTGATTCCACTTTTAAAGAGCTATGAACATATACCCCTGGATCTCTTTGTTCTGTAACTCTCCCCAATGCCCTACCATTAATTGAGTAAATCCTGCCCTGGTTCAATCTATCAAAATGCATCACCTTGCATTTATCCAAATTAAACTCCATCTGCCATTCGTCAGCCCACTGGCCCAATTGATCAAGATCCCGTTGCAATCCGAGATAACTTTCTTCACTGTCCACTATGCCACCAATCTTGGTGTCATCTGCAAACTTACTAACCATGCCTCCTATATTCTCATCCAAATCATTAATATAAATGACAAATAACAGTGGACCCAGCACTGATCCCTGAGGCACACCATTGATCACAGGCCTCCAGTTTGGAAAGCAACCCTCTACAATCATCAAGCCAATTTTGTATCCATTTAGACACCTCACCCTGGATCCTGAGAGATTTAACCTTATGCAACAACCTACTATGCAATACCTTGTCAAAGGCCTTGCTAAAGTCCCTGTAGACAACATCAACTGCACTGCCCTCATCTACCTTCTTGGTTACCCCTTCAAAAAACTCAATCAAATTTGTGAGACATGATTTTCCACTCACAAAGCGATGCTGACTGTCCCTAATCAGTCCTTGCATCTCTAAATGCCTGTAGATCCTGTCTCTCAAAATACCTTCCAACAATTTACCCACCACAGATATGAGGCTCACTGGCCTCATATCCCAGGCTTTTCCCTGCAGCCCTTTTTAAACAAAGGCACAACATTTGTCACACTCCAATCTTCAGGCACCTCACCTGTGACTATCGATGATTCAAATATCTCTGCTAAGGGACACACAATTACCTCCCTAGCCTCCCACAATGTCCTGGGATAGACTTCACCAGGTCCCGGGGATTTATCTACGTTGATGCGCTTTAAGACTTCCAGCACATCTTTCTCTGTAATATGTACACTCCTCAAGACATCACTATTTATTTCTCCAACTTCCCTAACATCCATGCTTTTCTCAACAGTAAATACTAATGAGAAATATTCATTTAGGATCTCACCCATCTCTTGTGGATCCTCACATAGATGACCTTGTTGATCCTTAAGAGGCCCTACTCTCTCCCTTGTTACTCTTTTGCCCCTTATGTATTTATAGAAGCTCTTTGGATTCTCCTTTGCCTTATCTGTCAAAACAATCTCCTGTCCCTTTTTTTGCCCTCCTGATTTCTCTCTTAACTCTACACCTCCACATGAGATCAGGATATTGAATTTGACGATCAGCCATGATCAAAGTGAATGGCGCGGAGCAGGCTCGAAGGGCTGAATGGCCTACTCCTGCTTCCAGTTTCTGTGTTGCCAAACACTAAAAAAATGACCAAATAATCTTTTCCCACGGGTGGTCACTTCTTGCCAAGGGTAATTAAGGAAAAATAATGATAAATCCTATGGCACTGCTTCCAGTCTGAACGGCTTTGTGTGAGTCCGAGTAATTTGCCAGCAGAGCTGACAAGGAAAAAGGATCTGTATTTGAATGGATCATTCATCTTCCAGATTGGAACTGGACCATTGTCATCCTGCACACCTGCGCCTGCGCGCGACACCAGCCCCCACCCAACCCCCCCCCCCGCCGCGCGACACCAGCCCCCACCCAATTCCCCCCGCCGCGCGACACCAGCCCCCACCCAATCCCCCCCGCCGCGCGACACCAGCCCCCACCCAATCCCCCCCGCCGCGCGACACCAGCCCCCACCCAACCCCCCCGCCGCGCGACACCAGCCCCCACCCAACCCCCCCGCCGCGCGACACCAGCCCCCACCCAACCCCCCCGCCGCGCGACACCAGCCCCCACCCAACCCCCCCGCCGCGCGACACCAGCCCCCACCCAACCCCCCCGCCGCGCGACACCAGCCCCCACCCAACCCCCCCGCCGCGCGACACCAGCCCCCACCCAACCCCCCCGCCGCGCGACACCAGCCCCCACCCAACCCCCCCGCCGCGCGACACCAGCCCCCACCCAACCCCCCCGCCGCGCGACACCAGCCCCCACCCAACCCCCCCGCCGCGCGACACCAGCCCCCACCCAACCCCCCCGCCGCGCGACACCAGCCCCCACCCAACCCCCCCGCCGCGCGACACCAGCCCCCACCCAACCCCCCCGCCGCGCGACACCAGCCCCCACCCAACGCCCCGCCGCGCTTCCACCCCCGCGCGCGTGTCTCCCCGGCGCGCGCCCTCTCCCACTCAGCAGCAGAACCTCAGTATCCCAGCGTTCCGGGCGGCGGAGCGTTAACCGGCGCATGCGTGGCTCTGCGCCCCCTGCCCGTGACGAGAAGAAACGGTTTGAACCAACATGGCGCAGGAGGGTAGTGAATGAAAGAGGAACAGAGAGAAGAAAGGGAATGCAAGAGAGAGGCCGTGAAATATTATTTACCGCATGGAGAAAAGGGATCCTCGGCTTGTGGTGCCTTCGAGGGATAATCGGTGGAACAGCAGAAGGTGTGTCTGTGCATCTGTCGTTTAACGGCAGACGGTGGGGTTCCAGTTGGTCCGGGTGCAGCTGCTCGTTGTTTATTGTGATCCCGGCGGAGCGGGGCTGGGAATCAGTGAAGTGGGAACGGGGCTGGGGCCAGGGCCACCGAGGGATAGTGGGTCTCTTGCTTCAAGCAAACATTTCACTAAAACCAATCAACACACGATCCCGAGGTTTAGGTTTCCAGCAAGAAAGACATTATGTTCGAATTGATCATTTTTCAAATTAGCTTTTAAACCGAAGCCAGCGATAGTGGTGAAGTTTTCAAAAAGGCAACTTATTCTCTTTCGATTTGAACGAGCCGTGTTTTAAAATCGGAAGGAAAATGAGCAGATAATTGCTTGACTATCCCATATAGTTTTTATTTGAGTTTGAGACCGATCTAGTAGATTTTAAAAACTGACACTTGGTCGGAAGGAGCAAGATTGTGCATCATTTCCCTGTGTAACAAAGAAAGTTTTATTTTATATTTGTTCTCTGTTATGTCAATAAGCAAAATATATTTTGAAACATGTTTGATCATTTGAATTTGGGCTGTGCTGACAAAGGGAACTTAATATAAAAGCATCATGCGGAGGTTGCTGGAAATCTAAAACAAAAACATGTTGGAAATGCTTAGCAAGATTGGCAGCATCTGAAGGGAGAACAATTAATGTTTCACATCAATGACCTTTCACCAGAAGGCCATCAATTCAAACGTTAGTTCATTGTCTCACTCCACAGATGCTGCCAGACTGAATGTTTCAAAATTTTCTGTTAATGTAAAATGAAACATTAATTCCAATATGCACATTTTTTGTATTTTTCAATTGTCAGTCAACATTGTGCTCTATGAAATCCTGAAAATTGTTAATTGAATTGTAATTAAATATTTGTGTTTGGGTAAGGGGCAGTGTGTTACATGTCGGAGCAGACTGAAACTGGTTGTTGCGATTGAAGGTGCATATTTGTCATCAGTATTTCTGTTAATAATAGGTTTCAAAGTGTGTAAAGATTAGGCTCCAGTTCTGTCCGTCATCTGATTTGATTTGATTTATTATTAATGTCACATAAACAAAGAACAAAGAAAATTACAGCACAGGAACAGGCCCTTCGGCCCTTCAAGCCTGTACTGACCATGCTGCCTGACTTAACTAAAAACCCCTATGCTTCCGGGGACCATATCCCTCTATTCCCATCTCATTCATGTACTTGTCAAGACACCCCTTAAAAGTCACTACCGTATCTGCTTCCACTACCTCCCCCGGCAACGAGTTCCAGGCACCCACCACTCTCTGTAAAAAATCTGCCTCATACATCTCTTTTAAAACTTGCCCCTCGCACCTTAAACCTATGCCCCCTAGTAATTGACTCTTCCACCCTGGGAAAAAGCTTCTGACTATCCACCCTGTCCATGCCTCTCATAATCTTGTAGACTCCTATCAGGTCTCCCCTCAACCTCCATCGCTCCAGTGAGAACAAACCAAGTTTCTCCAACCTCTCCTCATCGCTAATGCCGTCCATACCAGGCAACATCCTGGTAAATCTTTTCTGTACCCTCTCCAAAGCCTCCACATCCTTCTGGTAGTGTGGCGACCAGAATTGAACACTATATTCCAAGTGCGGCCTCACTAATGTTCTATAAAGCGTCAACATGACTTGCCAATTTTTAAACTCAATACCCCGGCCAATGAAGGGGTATTAGTATACAGTGCGAATTTTGTTTCTTGCACACTATACAAAGCATATAAAGAAGGAAAGGAGAGAGTGTAGTGTTACAGTCACAATTTAAAAGAGTTAGAATGAAGTTTTTGAAGCATAGAACAAGAGTAAAAGATAGTATTAGAAAGTATGCGGCGCACAGCTTGCAAGAAGTCACCATGCTCTGGTGCCAGCTTGGAAAAAAAATTCTAGAGTTGAACATGGTCATGGAAGATGGTTGCTGAAAGGTGAAGGTTGGAAACTGAGAAACATTTTTCAGACATAAAGCTGAAATCCTAGTGGTCAATGGGGAAAATGGCAGAAATCAAATTTAAATGTTGGGGTCTGATTACTTTCTGATATTTTTGGAGTCTGAACCATTTGACCAGTGGAAAATGATTTGGATATGGGTTATGACTCTATCAAAGTGTTGTTGTTTCTTACAAGAAGTAAAATCAGTAGAGTTTTCTGAGGTGGATGTCTGCCAATTGGATCGTGATGAAGGTTTAAACCTTCTAATAGAGTTCCTGGTTGAAATCTACAAGGAAGATGATCTGTTAAATGCCTGTGAGGTATGATTAGAATTTGATAGCTTTCAGAAAGTAGATAGTCATATCGTGGACTTAGCTTGATAGTTCAATATATACAGGTCTGGTTTGGTACTGGACAGGCGACTTGTTCCAAGTGGTGTTCAGTTGGATCAGATGCCTTGTAAAAATTATTGGGAAAATGGTAATTTCCTTCAATCTTCCTGGAACAAAGGCGACATCTCTGAGGTGACACAAATGTAGAAGACTTAATGATTATCAAATTTTGAAATAGTCAAGATATCAGATGCAGACAACAATAGAACCATTGAACCTCTATAGTGCAGAAGAAGGCCATTCGGCCCAGCGAGCCTGCACTGACAACAATCCCACCCGGGCCCTATCCCCATGTATTTACCCTACTAATCCCCCTGACACTAAGGGGCAATTTAGCATGGCCAATCAACCTAACCACATCTTTGGAGTGTGGGAGGAAACCGGAGCACCCAGAGGAAATCCACACAGACATGGGGAGAACATACAAACTCCATATAGACAGTCAGCCAAGGCTGAAATTGAACCTGCCCGGGTCCCTGGCTCTGTGAGGCAGTAGTGTTAACCACTGTGCTATCGTACCTATGTGATCATAGAATCCTACAGTGCAGAAGGAAGCCATTCGGCCCATTGAGTCTGCACCAACTGCAATCCCACCCAAGTCCTTTCCCCGTACATTTGCCCTAACTAGTCCCCCTGACTAATCCTCTGGAGCACCCAGAGGAAACCCCCACAGACACGGGGAGAATGTGCAAACTCCACACACAGTGGCCCAAGTCAGGAATCAAACTGGAGTCCTGGTTGAGACAACGGTGCTAACCACTGTGCCGCCCTAGGATGGAAGGATTAAAGACAGAATGAGAGTGAAAGACTATTTTTACAGATATGACTATTACAGCAGAAAACAGTTGGAATAACAATATTGGGCAAATTAAATCCAAGAATCAGTTCATATGTAAACTTCAGATGTGACACGAAGCATCATTTTGTGATGAACTGCTCAGAGTGAAGAGGAAGGTCCTCAAAATGACGTGATGATGACAATGAAGATAATGATGAACCCAAATGAATTATACCGATCACAGTAGTTTTGGTCCTGTGATGAATCTGTTAGTCGTGGACTCTTTTACTTGGGCTCATACTATAATCATATATAGGAGAGATTGGTTAACATGGTATCATGATTCAATAAGTAGTGAAGATTGACACAAGGTTAAACAATTGAAAAGTACTACTTTGGGTTTTGGTGATAGCAACATCTGGAAGTCACTGAACAGAGTTGTAATTCCATGTAAAATACTGAAGTAAGCTATTTTTAAGTACTGATGTAGCCTCTAGTGCGATGACTTCCCTATTGATTAAACCTTCTATGAAAAAGACACAAATGTAACTAGATGTGGAGCATGATCAGATGAATTTGGAATGTCAGTTGATCTGCAGTTTACTAAATCAGGACTTTGTTGTATCGTTTTGACAAAATCTGATAGGCAAATATAGCATCTGAAATAATCAAAGGTCAATTGCATAGATAATTTGGGTGGCATGGTGGCACAGTGGTTAGCATTGCTGTCTCAGAGCGCCAGGGACCTGGGTTTAATTCCGGCTTTGGGTCCCTGTTGTGTGGATTTGCACATTCTCTCCATGTCTGCGTAGGTTTCCTCTGGGTGCGCTGGTTTCCTCCCATCGTCCAAAGATGTGTAGATTAGGTGGCTTGGCCTTGCTAAATTGTCCCTCATCAGGGTAAATACGTGGGGTTACGGGGATAGGGCCTGGGTGAGATTTCTGTTGGTGCATGTTCCATGGGCCAAATGGCCGCCTTCTGCATTGTAGGGATTCTATGAATCTTTTCTGTGATAATTTACTCATCCTCCTTGTCAGTAATTGAAAATGCTGCTTAAAGATTCAAATATAGTTGAAGTATTTGAGACTGTTGGAAGAAATTGAGGAGTGTGAAAAGCATTGAAGGATGCTGCCATCTCCAATTGTAAGCCTTCCTTCCATGACTTCAAGGTAGCTGCTCTCCATCTAAAGGTATTGGACAAGGAAACACATTTTCATTCTATATTTTATTGATTTGACTACCAGTTGAAGTCTTTAGTAGCATGGGAACAGTAGTGTGGTGGTAATGCTATGGACTAATAAACTAGAGGCATGGACTAATGCTGTGGAGCGATGAGTTCAGATATGATTATGACGGCTGATGGAATTTAAATTCCATTAAAAAGATAGTTTGTGTATTCTTGACCATGAAACTACTGGTTTGTCATAAAAATTATTTTTGTTCATTTAATGTCCTTTTAGGGAAGGAAATCTACCATGCTTACCTAGTGCATCTAACATGTGACCTTAGCAATTTGGTTGACGATACAAAGAAAATGTTCATTTACATAGTGCTTTTCACAACCAAGGTAATTCTCCTGCTCTTCTTTGAAATAGGACCACGGGATCTTTAACATCCACCTTTGTGGGCAGATAGGGCCTCGGTTTAATGTCTCAACTGAAAAACAGCATCTTTGGCTGTGCATCAGTCCCACGGTATTGTACTAGAACATCAATCATTTTTATGGTCAAGTCCTGGATTGGGACTTGAATCAAGGACTTTGTGATTTAGAGGTGAGTGTGCTATCAACTGAACCACGGCAGACATTCAAAGGGAGTTAGATGGTTGGAGAGAGTTTGCAATCTATTTTGAGGTACCCTATTAGGGTTAACTGACTCTGTCTCATAGGTGGATTTATACCGGGAAAAATCCTTGCTGCTGAAACTTGTAAGGCTAAAGCGAAGCTGGTTGCTTGGGTTTTGAAGAGCAACAGATATTAGAACGGACTCTCACACAGCTGGAAAAGAAATCTTCAAAATATTTTTGGCTCTTTGACCACATTCATGAGAATGTAAGTCAATTGGTGTAAATGCCTGCATTTCTGCATGGGGAAATGTTTCAGTGTGATGCGTTTCTAAAATCACCCAAGAGGTAACAGCTGCAGAAGGGGAACCATGGAAACAAAATATATGTCTGTGGCCTGAACGATGTTTCCAGGCTATGGTATGTTTCAGCGAAGTTGTGAAAATAGATTGTGTTTAACTAAAAGTAGATCCCACAATGTTTTATTGATAATATAGAGGAAGAATTTTGGGCATCTTGGTGTGTGTTTTTAAAATTTATTTATGGGATAAATAAATTATCACTTAAGTTATAAATTATAAGGTGTCACTGGCTAGACCAGCATTTTTTGCTCATCTCTAGTTGACCTTGAAAAGGTGGTGGTGAGCTGACTTCTTGAACCAATGCTGGCCTTGAGGTGTAAGTACACCCACAGAGCTGTTAAGGAGGGAGTTCCAGGATTTTGACCCAGCGACAGTGAAGGAACATTTCCAAGTTAGGATGGTGAGTAGCTTGGAGGGGAAACTCTAGGTGGTGGTGTTCCCAGGTATCAACTGCTCTTGCCTTTCTAGATGTTAGTGGTCGTGAGTTTGGAAGGAGCTGCCTAAGGAACATAGAAATTAGCACCGGGAGTAGGCAATTGAACCCTTTGAGCCCCTCCGCCGTTTAGCATGATCATGGCTGATCTTATCCTGGTCTCAACTCCACATTCCAGTCTGCTCCCCATAGCCCTTTATCCCGCTTGGTGAGTTACTAAAGTGCATCTTGTAAATTATACACATGGCTGCCGCTGTTCATTGGTGGTGGAGAAATTGAATATTTATGGAAGTTGTACCAATGAAGTGGGTTGCTTTTCCTAGATGATGTCAGGCTCCTTGAGTTTTGCTGGAGCTGCATTCATCCAGGCAAGTGGAGAGTTTTATATTATACTCTTGACTTGTGTTTTGTAGGTGGTAGACAGGCTTTGGGGAGTCGGGAGGTGAGTTACTCACTGCAGGATTCCTAGCCTTGATTTGCTCTGGTAGTCACAGTATTTATACGGCTGGTCCAGTTAAGTTTCTGGTCAATGGTAACCCCAAGGATGTTGATAGGGGATTCAGCATTAATAATGCCATTGAATGTCGAGGGGCAATGGTTAGATCCTCTCTTGTTGGAGATGGTCATTGCCTGGGACATGTGTGGCACAAATGTTACTTGCCACTTGCCAGCCCAAGTCTGGATATTGTCCAGGTCTTGCTGCATTTGGATGTAGACTGTTTCAGTATCTAAGGAGCCACGAATGATACTAAACATTGTGCAGTCATCAGTGAACATCCCCACATCTTACCTTATGATGGAAGAAATGTAATTGAAGCAGCTGAAAATGGTTGTGCCTAAGATACTACCCTGACCTGGAGCTGAGATGATGGACCTCAATCACCCCAACCATTTTCCTTTATGTGAGTTATGACCCCAACCAGTTGATTGCTATTGACTCCAGTTTTGCCAGGGCTCCTTGATGCCATACTTGGTCAAATGCTGCCTTGCTATCAAGGGCATGCACTCTCACCTCACCTCACCTCTGGCATTCAGCCCTTTTATCCATGTTTGAACCAAGGCTGTAACAAAGTCAGGAGCTGAGTGACCTTTGGAGGAACCCAAACTGAACATCCGTGAGCAGATTATTGCTGAGTTTTGTTCGGGTTGAATTTGTCCTGGGCATACCTGGGCAATTTTCCATATTGCCAGACAGATGCCAGTGTTGTAGCTGTACTGGAACAGCTTGGCCAAGATGTGGTAAGTTCTGGAGCACAAGTCTTCAGTACAATTGCTGTAATATTGTCAGGGCTCATAGCCTTTACAGTATTCAGTGCCTTCAGCTGTTTCTTGATATCACATGGAGTGAATTGAATTGGCTGAAGACTGACGACTGTGATGTTGGGGACTTCCAAAGCCGGCTGAGATGGATCAGCCGTTGGGCATTTTTAACTGAAGATTGCGGCCAATGCTTCAGCCTTATCTTTTGCACTGTTGAGCAGGGCTCCTCCATTGTTGAGGAGAGAGATATATATGGAGCCACCTTCTCCAGTGAGTTGCTTAATTGTCTGCCACCATTTACGGCAGGATTGCAGAGCTCAGATCTGATCCATTGGTTGTGGAATTGCTTAGGTCTGTCGATTGCCTGCTGTACCTGCTTTTTGGACACAAGTAGCCCTGTTTTGTAGCTTCACCAGGTTGACACTTCATTTTTAGGTATGCCTGGTGTTGCTCCTGGCATGTCCTCCTGCACTCTACATTGAGTAGGAGTTTTAACAACACCGGGTTAAACTCAACTCTATATCAACTCTACATTGAACCAGGATTAATCCTCTGGCATGGTGGTAATGGTAGAGTAGAGGATGTGCCGTGCCATGAGGTTGCAGATAGTGGTTGAATACAATTCTAGCAGCTATGTCCTTTAGGACCTGGCCGGCTTGGTCTGTGATGGTAGTACCGAGCCAATCATGGTGATGGACATTGAAGTCCCCCACCCACTACATTCTGCACTCTTGCCACCCTTAATACTTCCTCCAAGTGTTGTTCAACTCCTCCAACATGGACGGGTACTGATTCATTAGTTGGGGGGTGTTTCTTCAGAAAGATCTCTTCAAAATGCAGCTAATGAAAGTACAACAAAGCTTACTACAACTCATAAATCAAAGAAAGGGTTTAATAAAGAAACATCATTACTCCAAACTTGGAGCCTTGCCCTGGGCCACTCCAAGCTCCCCACCATTCTACATAGTTCCTTACTTATAGTGAATCAGCTGGTCAGCTGACTATTACATCCGTCTGTAATTGGTTCCATGGTTTACTGGGTCAGCTGACCCTTACATCTTGTTCCCATTGGTCACATTACATCCAATACAAAGTTGTCACTGGTTACATTCTAACTTGGGGGGATGGTACGTGGTACTCAGCAAAAGGTTTCCTTGTCCATGTTTGACCTGGTGCCAGGAGACTTCTTGGGGTTCAGACTTGATGTTCAGACCTCCCAGGGTAATTTCCTCCTGACTATATACCATTGAGCTGCCACCACCTCTGCTGGGTCAGTCCTGCCAGTGACCAGGAAAGGTGATGGTAGTGTCTGGGACGTTACCTGTAAGGTATGATTCCGTGATTATGACTACATCAAGCTGTTGCTTGATTAGTCTGTGAGACAGTTATCCCAATTTTGGCACAAGCCCCCAGATGGGCTTTGCAGGGTTGATAGGGCTGGGTTGCAGTTGTTTTTTTCCGGTACCTATGCTGGGTGGTCTGTCCCATTTCATTTCCATTTTTCGTGGTTGAATGCAACTGAGTAGCTCACTTGGCCATTTCAGAGGGCGCTTAAGAGTCAACAACATTACTATGGGTCTTCAGTAAGCGCAGTAAGAAATCTCACAACACTAGGTTAAAGTCCAACAGGTTTATTTGGTAGCACAAGCCACAAGCTTTTGGAGTGCTGCTCCTTCATCAGGTGAGTGGGAGTTGTGTTCACAAACAGGACATATAAAGACACAAACTCAATTTACAAGATAATGGTTGGAATGCGAGTCTTTACAGGTAATCAAGTCTTAAAGGTATAGACAACGTGAGTGCAGAGAGGGTTAAGCACAGGTTAAAGAGATGTGTATTGTTTCCAGCCAGGACAGTTAGTGAGATTTTTCAAGCCCAGGCAAGTTGTGGGGGTTACAGATAGTGTGACATGAACCCAAGATCCCGGTTGAGGCCATTCTCATGTGCGGAACTTGGCTATCAGTTTCTGCTCAACGATTCTGCGTTGTCATGTGTCATGAAGGCCACCTTGGAGAACGCTTACCCGAAGATCAGAGGCTAAATGCCCATGACTGCTGAAGTGTTCCCCAACAGGAAGAGAACACTCCTGCCTGGTGATTGTCGAGCGGTCTTCATTCATCTGTTGTCATAGTGTCTGCATGGCCTCCCCAATGTACCATGCCTCGGGACATCCTTTCCTGCAGCGTATCAGGTAGACAACGTTGGCCGAGTTGCAAGAATATGTACCGGGTACCTGGTGGATGGTGTTCTCACGTGAGATGATGGCATCTGTGTCGATGATCGACACGGATGCCATCATCTCATGTGAGAACACCATCCACCAGGTACCATGGTACATACTCTTGCAACTCGGCCAACGTTGTCTACCTGATACGCTGCAGGAAAGGATGTCCCGAAGCATGGTACATTGGGGAGACCATGCAGACGCTACGACAATGGATGAATGAACACTGCTCGACAATCACCACGCAGGAGTGTTCTCTTCCTGTTGGGGAACACTCCAGCAGTCATGGGCATTCAGCTTCTGATCTTCGGGTAAGCGTTCTCCAAGGCGGCCTTCATGACACACGACAACGCAGAATCGTTGAGCAGAAACTGATAGCCAAGTTCCGCACACACGAGGACGGCCTCAACCGGGATCTTGGGTTCATGTCACACTATCTGTAACACCCACGACTTGCCTGGGCTTGAAAAATCTCACTAACTGTCCTGGCTGAAGACAAAACACATCTCTTTAACCTGTGCTTAACCCTCTCTCCACTCACATTGTTTGTACCTTTAAGACTTGATTACCTGTAAAGACTCGCATTCCAACCATTATCTTGTAAATTGAGTTTGTGTCTTTATATGCCCTGCTTGTGAACACGACTCCCACTCACCTGATGAAGAAGCAACGCTCCGAAAACTTGTGGCTTATGCTACCAAATAAACCTGTTGGACTTTAACCTGGTGTTGTGAGACTTCTTACTGTACTTAGCCCAGTCCAACGCCGGCATCTCCACATCCTCTTCAGTAAGACCAGGTCAGGACAGCAAGACTTTAGTGAACCAGATGGGTTTTTACGACAATCAATGATGGATTTGCCCAGATTGTCCAAAATTCCAGATAATTTATTGAGTTTTTAAATTCCACCATCTGCCATGACGGGATTCAAATCCAGAGCATTATCCTGGGTCTTTGGATTACTAGTTAAGCAACAATGCCACTCCCCCGTGTTGATGGTACTGTGGAATTTGAGAACTGTTAACTTAAAATTGGGAGTCAGGTTTGTGTGGGTTTTAAATATATTGGTTTAAATATAAAACAAAGTAGGTCTGCCATAACTTTAGATGAACTATCCTATTTACTTCCATGCTGGTTGATTGTGCTGGGTCATAAGAGGAATTATGGTACATCTACAGAAAAGAAGGTGCAATTGTGAAGTTTGATTTGGTGAGTTAAACTGGTCGTGCACTCAGACTAAACCCGATGCTCATTTTGAAGTGTTGGAATTAAGTACTATGATGAAATACTTTAAAGAATGTTTGAAGGGCAGATATAATTAAATCTGAAAAATGTTTACTTCAGCTCCCTTACTTAGATGACTAATGAACATGAAGCGTGTCATTTTTAGTGATGCTTCACATGCTAATCTTCCTGATGGGCTTGATGGTAATGTATATCACATAGTATGTTTAGAATAGGTTTGGAATAGTATTCTTTTATTTTATAATCTTTCCTCATTCTTCTATTAAAATGTATCATTTAACACTTCTCTGCATTAAATTTAATCTGCCAAAAGTCTGCTCATTTCACCAATCAGTCTGTGTCCTCTTGAAGTTTATCACAATTATCATCACAGTTCACCATACTTCCAATTTTTTTGTTATCTAGGAATTTGACATTGTGTCTTGTACGCACAATTCCAGATCATTAATATAGATCAGGAAAAGCAGTGGTGCTAACACTCAACCTTGGGGAACCCCATTGTATACCTTCTTCTCATCTGAAAAAACATTCACCACTATGGTATGTTGACACTTAGTCAACTTTGTTTCCATGCTAATCAAAAAGAACATTGCGGATGTTGGAAATCAAATAAAAACAGAAAATGGAAATACTTAGGTCAGGCAGCATCTATGAAGAGATGCTGAGTTAACATTTCAATTTTATGACCTTTCATTGTGTGATGGTACTGTGCCTTTAATAAATGTATTTTTAATCCTGTTTCTCTGCAGGATGTTTTAGCAGTCCATGAGAGTTTGTTGGCACCATGTTATCTGGAGCCAGTGTTCTTTATTACTGAAGCAGTATAATTGACATCATGGTTGTTTAATCTAAACTAGTGCAGTGTTATGTGGTTTTAATGTTCCTCCGGGATTGCACTGTTGAGCTTGATTTGGGATAATTGACAGGTCAGGTGATATGACTGGAGATAGCTATTTTTCACAGAGCATTCCAGTTTTAGTTTCGGATTTGAGAAGCTGCTTGAAGCTGAGAGAGGCAGCAGTGTTTTTCCTCCTCTCTCTGGAGTTGGAGATTCTGGCATCTGGGTAGCAGCTTTTGAAAGCTGCTAGAGACTAGGTTTACCTCTCTGAGGTTTTGCTGTTTTGAGGATATATCCTTCTCTGAAAACTGCTGGCTTTGATTTCTGTCCATAGGTGTTACAAAACTGAAAATCCAGCATCACAAGAACATACATCTTTTTGTGCTAACTAAGTCTGAGGAAGGGTGTATGTCTGTGGGATGTTGCTTTACCTTGGAACAACAGAGATAACCAGCTGTTAAGAGTTATACTGTCATGTTTAAGTCTTTAACTGGTAAAAGTTATGCCAATTATTTTTGTTATATTCCAATTGTTTTTAAATAAACTTTGTTTGTTAAAAGCTTCCTAGTGGGTTACTTGAATCATACTGGAGTGAAACACCTAATGCTCACCAATACCAAAATCAAATGCAAATTTTAGAGTCTAGACTAACTTCACAAAATACATTGGAGTTTCTGGACTGGGTCTTAACAATCAGAACTGGGAAAAGTTAGAAATGTAATTGGTTTTGAGCAAGGGTGGGTGGGGCAAGGACAAGGGACTGTCAGTGAAGGCAGGAATGATTGAATAACAGTCGAGTTAGTCTTAGAGTGCAAAAGAGAATCATAATGGAGCAAGAAAAGAAACAAAGGACATGCCAAGTGCAGAAATAAAATCAAACTCAAATTATGTAACACCTGTGTAAAAGAGGAAAACGATTAACATTTCAGGTCTGTGACTAATGTATTGTATGTTTTGTGTGGCTTGCTGTATTTTGCGAGTAAGTGCATTTGGGATTGCAGGATCCATGTTGTCTCATTAGTTGACTGTGACAGCAATAAAGAACAGTTGCAATGTTAATCACTTCCTGTGTCTATTTGTGTACCAATTGATCTTGAAAGGTACCAGGGCCAAAAACATAAGCGTATTTTCATCAAGTTGTAATAGGTTTTGGGCAAGAGATGGGAGGGACAAGGATACAAAGAAAGTGTGTAATAAGGTAGAAGACAGAAGAGATTGAATGACAGACAAGTTAGTCTTCCAGGACCAAGAAAATGGAGATGGGGCAAGAAAAGAAACAAAAGATGGGCCTAGAACAGATGTGCGGCTGGCCGAAATTAAAAAAAAACTGAAACCGAGATAAAAAAAATGGGAGACAGAGTTTATGGTCTAAAATTGCTGAACTCCATGTTGAGTCCAGAAAGTTGTAAAGTGCCTAGTTGAAAGATAAAGTGGTGTTCAAGCACTGGAACAGGCAGCAGGCCAAGGCTAGATATGTCAGCCTGATAGCAAGGTGGAGGAGAATTAAAATGAAGAGCCATCAGAAGCTAAGGGTCAGGCTTGTGGACAGAATGGAGGTGTTCCATAAAATGCCATCCATTCCATGATTTGCCTTCCTGATGTGGAAACCACGTATGCAGTTGAATAGTTTGAAAAAGATACATGCAAATCGCCGCTTTATCTAGAACGATTGTTTGGGGCCTTGGATGGTGAGGAGGTAAAAGGGCAGCTGTTACCCCTGCCTTTTGCAAGAAAAGGTGCTATGGGAAAGGGTCAGAGAGTTGGGGTGACTGAGGAGTGGACCAGGGTATCATGGACAGAACGGTCCCTTTGGAATGCTGAAAAGGAAAGAGAAGATGTGTTTGGTGGTGCCATCATGCTGAAGTTGTGAAAATGGCAGGAAATTGTTCATTTGAGTATGGAGGCTGGTGGGGTGGAGGATAAGGGAAACCTTGTTATAGTTCTGGGAGGGAGCAGAAAGAGTGAGAGCAGAAGTATCAGTCATGCGGCGGACATGGTTGAGAGCCTTGTCAACCACAGTGGTGAGGAATCCTTGCTTGAGGAAACAACTGGACATTTCGGGAGCACTGTTGTGGAAGGTTGGGAGGCAGTGATGTCATAGTATTGTCACTGAACTAGTAATCCAGAGACCAGGATAATGGTCTGGGGACCCAGGTTCGAATCCCACTACGACAGATGGTCGAATTTGAATTTAATAAAAGTTTGGAATTTGTGAAAAATTTAACCTTGACCATGAAACCTCTACTTCCATTTTTGAATAGCAGACTTATATTAGCTACCCTCCAATCTGCAGGAACCAGTCCAGAGTCCACAGAAATTTGGAAAATTGCCACCAATCGATCCATTTACAGGGCCACTTCCTTCAGTATTCTGGGATGAAGATTAACAGGATCTGGAGATTTATACAGCTTTAATTTCACCAATTTCCTCCAAACCATTTTTCTACTAATGCTGATTTCCTTCGGCTCCTCACTAAAACTTGTTTCTCTCAGAACTTCATAGGAATGCCTATCACATTCTATCGTTAGACCACATTAAACTTTGAAATGTTAATTTAAATTTAAATTGTGAAAACAGAACAGAATTGTATTATTTGACTATTTGAAATATTTTTCAACTGAATGCCCACTTCAAATCAACAAGAGTAGATTATACTCGAACAGCGTAATGGAATCAAACGCAAAGTCTTTACTATTCCTACTACTCATGCAAATCTGATAGATATGGTGCTATTTTTAAATATTGAACAATTTTATCATTGACAAGGTCGGCCAAATTTTGACTCTGCACATAGATGAAGGGATTGAGTGTGGAGCTGCTAGAGATCAGTAAAATGTGAAAATCCATGAGAGATTTTAGCCAAAGTAGGAGTTTCACATTGAGATCCAGAAGGTAAATTGCTAAATGTCTGAAAATAGTTCAGTGTAAATCAGCCTGCAAATCTTGCTGCAAATCTTGGTACGATCATATTAATTAGAAACAGGAATAGGCCATTCTGCCCCTCGAACATGCTTTGTCATTTGGTAAGATCATGGTTGTTCATTTGAATTGAATTGATTTATTATTGTCACATGTATTGGGATATATGAAAAGTATTGACTCTTGCGAGCAGTTACAGACAAAACAAACCATTCACAGAGTACATAGGGGAGAAGTAAAGGATCGGGTACAATCTGATTGTAATCTCATATCTGCTTTCATTCCTGAAATTTAAAAAAATTAATTCATGAGACGTGTACATCACTGGCTAGGCCAACATTTATTGCCTATTCCTAATTACCTGTGAGAAGATAGTGGGAAGTTATATTCTTGAACCACTGCAGTCCATGTGGCCTAAGTACACAAATTGAGCTGCCAGGGAGAGAGTTTTAGGATTTTGACCCCAGCAATGAAGGGACGACAATATGTTTCCAAGTCAAGATGGTGTGTGGCTTGAGGGGAACTTCCAGGTGATGGTGTTCCCATGTGTCTGTTGCCCTGACTTTCTGGATGGTAGTATTTGTGGTTTTGGAAGGCGCTGGCTAAGAAGTCTGAATAAGTTCCTGCTGTGCATCTTGGAGATGGTACACATTAATGCCACTTGTGTGTTGGTGGTGGAGGAAATGAATGTTTGTGGATGGGGTACCAATTAAGCAGGTTGCTTTATCTTAGATGGTGTCAGGCTTCTTGAATGTCATCGGAGCCGCATCAACCAGGCAAGTGGAGAGTCTTCCATCACGTTGCTGACTTGTGCCTTGTAAATGATGGACAGGCTTTGGGGAGGCAGGAGGTAAGTTACTTGCCACAGGATTCCTAGCCTCTGACCTGCTCTCATAGCCACAATATTTATATAGCTAGTCCAGTTCAGAGTCTGGCCAGTGGTAAACCCAAGGTATTGAAGGTGGGATTCAGCAATGGTAATGCCATTGAATGTCAAGGGGTGATGGTTAGATTATCTCTTGTTGGAAAGTGGCCATTTCCTGGCACTTGTGTGGTGTGAATCTTACTTGCCACTTGTCAGCCCAATCTTGTATATTGCTCAGGTCTTGCTGCATTTGGACATGATTGCTTCAGTATCTGAGGAGTTGGAAATGGTGCTTAACAGTGTGCAATCATTAGTGAATCTCTCCAGATGCTGACCTTGTGATGGAAGGAAGGTTATTGATGAAGCAGTTGAAAATGGTTGGGCACCTATACTGAGGAATTCCTTGTAGTGATGTCCTGGATCTTCCTTTGTGCTAGGTACAAAATTAACTAGCAGAGAGTTTTCCCCTGATTCTCATTGACTCCAGTTTTGCGAGGGCTCCTTGATGCCACACTTGGTCAAATGCTGCCTTGATGTCAAAGTAGTCAGTCTCACTTCACCTCTGGAGTTCAGCTCTTTTTCCGTATTTTAACCAAGACTGTAAAGAGATCAGGTGCTCAGTGACCCTGGCAGAATCCAAATTGAGTGTTAGTGAGCAGATATTTGCAAGGGTGGTTCCAGAACCTGAAAAATGGAGCTTTGTGGAAAGATTGGATAGTCTGGGGTTGTTTTCCTTGGAAAGGATGCGGCAGAGGGGAGATTTGATTGTGGTGTGAGTGGTTTGGATAGAGTGGATTGGAAGGATCTATTTCTCTTTGCAGAGGGGTCAGTGATGAGGGGCATAGTTTTAAAGTGATTGGTAGAAGGATTAGAGGAAAAATGAGTTAAAAGATTTTTACCCAGAGGATGAAAGGGGTCTGGAGCTCCCTGCCTAAAAGGCAGAAACCCTCAACTCATTTAAAAGGTGCCAGGATATGCACCTGAAGTTCAGTAATCTCCAGGGCTACAGACCAAGTACTGGAAAATCAGTCTGGGGAGGGACTCATTTGTTGGCTGGTGCAGACATGATAGGCAGAGTGGCCTTCTTCTGTGGTGTTGATGTTTTTTATATTTTATAAATATCTGAAAAGCAGGTTATGGGAGAGGGTAGGGGAGTGGAACTACTGAACTGCTTCTTAGGAGAGCTGGCCTGGACATGATGGGTTAAATGGCCTTCTGTGCTGTAATGATTCTGATTCTGGGTGGTATGGTGGCACAGTGGTTAGCACTGCTGCCTCACTGCCAGGGACCCGAGTTTAATTCCAGCCTCTGGTCGCTGTGTGGAGTTTGCACATTCTCCCCGTGTCTGCATGGGTTTCCTCCGAGTGCTCCGGTTTCCTTCCACAGTCCAAAGATGTGGAGTTTAGGTGGATTGGCCGTTCTAAATTGCCCCTTAGCGTCTGTCTCAAGATGTGTAGGTTTAGGGGATTAGCAGAGTAAATATGTGGGGTTATGGGGATAGGCTGGGGTGGTCTTGGGTAAGGTGATCTGTCGGAAGGTCGGTGCAGACTCGATAAGTCAATTGGCCTCCTTAAGCATTATAGGGATTCCATGACTCTGACTCAAAAAGGGGCTTTTTTTGGTCCTTGATAACCTGTGTTGTTTTCCATTTCTTCAAAAACTTGGAGAACAACTTCAATTTTTAATTTTAACTCTGGTATTTAACTCCCTTTATGACCTTGCCTCCTTTATTTATAACATTCTCCAAACTTATACTCTTCCTCCTCCCTGTGCCTCCAAGTTCCCTTAAAAATCATAGACCATCCTGTCTTAAGTTATGAATGCGAGGTTTTATAAGATGCTTGTATTTTGGGACAGTCTCTTGAATTCAAGGTAAAATGGAGAAATAAAGAAGGTCATGTGATCTTCAAATTCTGCCCGACAACCAGCCTGTGTGACTTGGTTGCCATGGGGACAACGGAGACTTACTAGGAGCCAGGTGCAAAAATGTTCACGCCTGAAAATAAAAGCAGGAGCAGCTGAATTAACTATGGACTGATTTTCGGCCTCTGACTTTTTGGTGAGGGAAAAGAGACTCGCAGGTAAAAGGCTGCAACAGAGAAAGCAGCTGTGAGTTCCTGTGAGTACCAGGCTGACTGCAAGAGCGAGGATGGTCTCTGATCGAAGAAACACTTTACATGGCAGTCTGGAGACTCTGGAAAATTTGCCCTGAGGAAATTGAGGGGTGAAATTGCCTGAGTGAACCTTGCTGCTGGGAGTCAGCTTGGAAATTCTTGAAAATTGAGAGAAGCGCCATTGACAGTCACTTGATGTTACGACTTTATGAAATGTGGAGATGTGAACCCATTGGAAGCTTGAAGTGGCTGTGCATGGTCTCCTACAAAGACTGTACAATCCTCTGGAGTTGATATGTATATGCAGCATGGGGTTATTGATTGTGTCAAGAAGTGAATACAGTAAATCATCACTTAAAGTTGTGATTGCGTTCCTGAAAATCACGGCCTTAAGTGAATCATTCCCATATAATCAATATTAAATGCAAAATTGGGTTCCTTCGAGCACTTATTGGTCAATAAAAAACAATGTACAAGTTAAAATGTTGTACCATGTATATGCAGCTCTGTGCCTTCCTAGCTGGAATAAGTTGCAAAATAAAATCACTGAATATAATGGGAAATACTCCATAAATTCAAATTCAATAACACTAACTCAACCAAACAAGCCCCAAGTACCACAGCTTCTGTCTCTCACCCGCAGCACTCCTGAAATTCAGCTGAAATTTTTCTTGCTTTCCTTTCCTGTTCTGCCTCATGGGGCATGCTCAGTCTCGCGCATGTCTGTTTCTGCATTGTAATTCCTATGTTGATGAAATTCATGTTTTTATCATTTTTACTTTAAATGTAATCTTCCATTCAAAAATATATTTTTTAAATTGCCCAAAATTGGATAACAATTCAGAACCTGAAAACGGAGTGCTTATATTTCTGCGAAGCATCAGATTATTTTTAAAAACAAATTGGAGTAAAGTTTGTTTTTATTTTGGACTGTAACAATCAGGTTGTAATTTCCGAACTGGCTGAAGGTTAGTGAAACTCACCAGAAGACATAGTCTCAGATGTGGATTTTTAGCCAGTGTGACCTCAGTGAATTGTGTTTGGCACTTCCCCAATTGCTCCAAATTCTCCTACACTCCTCCCTCCCCATCTGCAATCATAAATTATTTTGCAGAAGCTTTTCTTGACAAGCTTGTGATGCTGATTGAATCATAGAATCATAGAAACCCTATAGTACAGAAAGAGGCCATTTGGCCCATCGAGTCTGCACCGACCACAATCCCACCCAGACCCTACCCCCATATCCTACCGGCTAATCCCTCTAATCTACACATCCCAGGACACTAAGGGGCAATTTTTAACCTGGCCAATCAACCTAACCTGCACATCTTTGGACTGTGGGAGGAAACCGGAGCACCCGGAGGAAACCCACGCAGACACGAGGAGAATGTGCAAACTCCACACAGACAGTGACCCAAGCCGGGAATCGAACCCAGGTCCCTGGAGCTGTGAAGCAGCAGTGCTAACCACTGTGCTACCGTACCGATTGGTAAGATAAATTTAAGTAAGAATTGATTGAAAAAGAGTAAAGTTATTTATATTATTTGAAATATATGACCTGAGAATGAATGTTATATGTAACTTGTATGTTTAGTGTGTGCACGTGCAGGAGTTCAGATTTAATAATTAAATAAAATAACTTTTCACCAGCAGAGTGAGGAGGGCGATTGAGTAATTGTTGCTGCAATGTAATTTTTCAATTTTAATTCGTTGATGGAATGTGGGTGTCGCTGGCCAGATAAGTATTTATTGTCAGCCCCAAATGACCTTGAGAATGTGGTGAACCTCTGCCTTAGATTGTTGCAGTCTGTGCAGTGTAGGTACACCCATAATGTTGTTAGGTAGTGTTCCAGGATGGTCACTCCCACCTGTGCTATCATGGACAGATGCGTTCTGTGTCAGGTAGGTTGGGAGTGACGTATGGCCCTCTTGTAGGTTTGTTCTCCACCTTCCACAGGCTTAGTCTAGCAGATATGTGCTTCTGGGCTCAACTAAGTCAGTCGTGGTGCCACTGCGCTATTCTTGGTGCTTGACAATGAAATCTGCCATCAAGAGTGCATTCTGGGTCCTTTCTATCCTCAGTTATTTTTCCAAATGATGTTCACTAGGAAGGTACTTCCTGAGTTATCAGTTGAGGGAAAGTGGTAGGTGCAAATCAGCAGCGGTTTTCCTTTCCCAAAGTTTGATCTGATTGTATGAGACTTCATCGGGTCTGGAACAACAAACCTTCTCCAATTTCTTTTGAGTATGATGATTCGTTTAAGTATGTGGTCTCCAAATATTTTACGCAGCCGCAGTAACTTAATGAGGTCGACTTGGCTGGGTGCGGCTTACCTGTTGACTTCTGAATGGCTGTGTGAGTACGCAGCTTATCGAGAATGGTGATCTGGAGTCAAAGTTGGAGTCACAGGGCTGCTCTCTCCCAATTCTGTACTACTGATCTGTCACCTCTAGTGGATTGGTCCTGATAGTGAGACAGGACATGTCCAAGGATAGTAATAGCGGAATCTGGGAGATTCCTGGTTGGTGAATTTTTAAAATGTAAGTAGGTCATTAACAGTGATAAATAGCCTGGACTATGGCTTTATCTCTTAGCATAAACATGTTGATAGTTGTATTACCTATTAAATAGCATATTTAAATCAGCAGCTGTACATTTAAATATGTTTGATGATGACTTTGGAAGTCAATTGCAAATCTGAATAGGTAAGTCAAAATATGCAGGGCTCAGAATAATATTCTTGATCAAGAATAGATATTCAGTTTTTAAATATAAGTAAATATTTTACGTGTTTTTGCCTTTTGAGATTTCTTATTCTCCTGGAGACTATTAAGCCTTTTCTGCCATAAAATAAATAGAATTGATTAGAAAAATCAATTTATTTCTATCATCAATCACACACAGTCTAATTCAATTCTTAGAGCGGTTATTTATTGCACTTGTAAAGTTGCAGATGAGAGGTTTGACTCTTGAAAAGATAGATGATTCATAATGCAAGATGCACTTGCTTTGTTGCCACATGATAAGCTTTGAATACAGAAATTCTTGTGAAGAGAAGATAAATCCTCTTGGTTCTCAACAAATATATTTGCATTCTATTTCAGTGGTGAAACATTGCATTCGATGTCTGATACTGATCTTATTTGTAAATCATAAAGTAGCATTCAAAATAAGACAACAGGGCATTCCTCAGTATGTTCACCAGTCCTTATTATGCAGTGTTAACTTATTTATTGAAGGAATCTGCTCTCATTCTTGAAATAATTTCAATTTCTACATAGAATGGTCTACATCTTATAGAGTCTTGTTTTCTCTGTTAATGAATTGCAGCAGCTGCCTGTTGGTGCTTCACTAACTGAATGGGAACAACAGTGGGTTCTTCCTCAGAATTCTTTCCCATCAAGCTGGTCATAATTTGTCAGCTACTTCCTACACCTTACATTTTTGTACAATTTAATGATTAAATGTGTCAGCTTTTCCTTCAGGTGCTGGATTTCCTTTGAGAAGTTATTTTTGTTATTGTTGGTCAGTTATTCATGAACTGAATTTTAATGCTTTTCTTTAGACTTGGTTGTTCAGAAATGTGTACAGTAAGCACTATTTTTTAAATGAAGTGCAGAATTTTTTCATAGCACTTTTTAATTGCTTTCAAACTTCAATCATTTGCATGGTTTTCTGAGGAAACACGTTTTTATTATTTGAGATCTGCTTTTACTTCCTCTTGTTTAATTTTAAGTTTCATTTGTTGAAGAACATAGAGCATTATAATTTCACCAAAAAAACAGTTGTCTAAATGTCCCAGATTCAACCATTAATTTTGTCTGCAAAGATGAGCAGATTTGGGTAAGTGGTTTTCTTCTAAGAATTTTATTCTAAGGTGGAGAAATTGGAAATTTGTGTATACTTCTCATACTCCACCCCCCAAGCGTGCACACGCGTGCGCGCGCATACATGAAAAAAGCTGACAGTGTTGTAAATGATGATTGTTTGAAATATTATATTATGCATGTAGTGCTGCTTTCTTGGACAATTTTTCTGATAGAATGTTTATGCTAGAAATGCTTTCCCACCACCATTGCCTGTTTGCTGCTATGATATATTCCACTATTCTGATAGCTTCTGTTTAGCTATCTGCTGTAATCCCCAGCTGTAAACCCTAAGCACTTCTATCTAATAACAGCTGTGTTGCTGATCTCCTCCAAGCAATGTCTGGATCTTTCATTTCCTGAATCAATTCTGCTGAATGCTGGCTTTATACTCCATTGGTCAACTATTAGGTCGTTATCCATTTCTCTAACAACTTCTGGACCAACCACTGCTTTCCTGGTTTCTAAACTGGGCTTCATGTCTCTGCTAGTGTGATCTTTTCTACGGCCACCTCCATGTTGAATGTTAGTTCCTTTTTGCTGCTTCCTCCATCAAGACTGACCCTCATATTGAACTGGTTACTCTTTATTGTGTCAGTTCTTGCTATAAGACCACATCTCATAGAATCATGGAGGTGTACAGCACAGAAAAAGGCCCTTTGGTCCATCGCACCTGTGCCAGTCAAAGACAAACCACCCAACTATTCTAATTCCATCTACTAACTTTGTATGCCTTGGCATCGCAAGTGCACATCTAAATACTTTTTAAATATTATGAGGGTCTCTGGCTCCACCACCCTTCAGGCAGTGAATTCTAGACTCCCACTACCCTTTGGGTGAAAAGGTTTTTTCTCATATTCCCTCTAAACCACCTGCCCCTTATCTTAAATCTATATACATTTTATATAGTTCCAATATAACCCTCCACCCCTGGCTCTTAAACTCAATACCTCGGCTAATAAAGGCAAGTTTACCATATGCCCTCTTATCCACCTGTGCAGCTAATTTAAGAGACTGGTGCACATGCACATCAAGGTCCCTCTGATCCTCGGTACTTCCCAAGGTTCTGATGTTCATAATGTACTCCCATGTTTGTTCTGCCCAAGTGCATCACATCATACTTATCCAAATTGAATTCCATTTGTCACTGATCAGCCTATCTGTATCTTCCTGCAATCTGAAGCTATCCTCCTCACTATTTACCACTCTACCAATTTTTGTATTTACTGATCAACCCTCTCACGTTCAAGTCTAAATCATTGATATAAACCACAAACAACAAGAGTCCCAAACCTGATCCCTATGGGACCCTATTGGATATAGACTTCCAGTAAGAAAAACATCCCTCGACCATCACCCTCTGCTTCCTGCAACTCAGCCAATTCTGGATCCAATTTGCCAAAATTCCTTGGATCCCATTGGCTCTTAGCTTCGCTATCAGTCTCCCATGTGGAACCTTATCAAAAGCCTTGCTGAAGTCCAAGTAGACTATGTCAAATGCATTGCCCTCATTTACACATCTGGTCACCTCTTCACAAAATTCAATCAAGTTGGTCAGACATGTCTTCCCCATAGCAAAACCATGCTGACTGTGACTGTTGTTGATTAATCCCAGCCCCTCCAAATGCAGATTAATTCTGTCTCACAATTGCTTCCAATAGTTTCCCCACCATTGTGATTCAACTGACAGGCCTGTAGATTCCGGGTATATCCCTTCCTCTCTTCTTGAACAATAGTACCAGATTAGGTGTTCTCCGGTCCTCCGGCACCTCTCCTATGGCCAGCACAGAACTGAAAATTATTACTCCACTCTCTTGCTTCACTCAACAGCCTGGGATACTTTTCATCTGGCTGTGGAGATTTATCTACTTTAAGGCTTGCCAGACCACTCAAAACCTCCTCTGTCCATGTTCATTTTTTAATAGAACCCATGCTGTACTTGCATCTTTATTAGCTGACTCTTTTATTTACTAGTCCAGCCTATGGCCTGCTACTTCCAGTTTCATTTCTGAGATTTGTTCCATTCCCTCATTATCATCTGAACCAGCCATGCAGTGTTTAAACATAATTCCCCGGTCAATATTTTGATCTTCTGTGCCTTTCTTCTCTGCTGTCCTATCACCGTCATGGAGCCATAACTTCCTCAGAGTAGCAATCAGCATTCAATTGCCACTCCATTTCCACTTAACTGCGCCCTGTCAATGCTCGTCTTCACCTGACCTTCCTGACACAAATCACACGAGATCCAGGTGACGCAAGGATCACTGTGGCCCAGCGTTGCAGTCTAAAAGAATCAGAGCAAAGGAGGACATGCTCCCCCACTTTTTGTAATGGCATTAGAGTTTAATGGTCCAAATGAAAATAACGGTCCAAGGAGATGGTAAGTGGATGGGGTTTGAGGGGTGGAGGGGGGGGGGGGCATGTTGGATATGGGGGTGTGGGCGTGTGACACTGAAGGGATGGGAGAGATGGATTGGGGTGGGGTGGGACATGGAGGGGGAATTGTGGTAGGTGTAAAACATGGGGGAGGGGGGTGATGTCGAGCATTGGGGTTGGTGGGGGGGGGTGCAGGGTCGCATCCAGCCAGGTCACATCCGGGTGTAATGTAACCAGGTCAAGGGGCAAGTTGGCGCGTGGCGATGGAGCTGGAATGCCGTGCGTATGGAGTGTAGGAGTCCCCTGTGGGATCGGGAATGTGGAGATCGATCTGGTATTTAAAATTATTATGCCCCCATAGCGTAAGGATTTGAGTACAGGAGCAGGGATGTCTTGCTGCAGTTATACTGAACCTTTATGAAACCCAGCCTGGAATATTATGTGCAGTTTTGATATCCTTATCTGAGGAAGGATGTTCTTGCTATGGAGGGAGTGCAGCGAAGGTTTAACAGATGACGTATCTCTAGGATGACGTATGAGGAGAGATTGAGTCAGTTAGGATTATATTTACTGGAGTTTAGAAGAATGAGGGGGATCTCATAGAAACCTAAAAAATTCTAACAGGGCTGGACAGGTAGATGCAAGAAGAGTGTTCCCAACGGTGGGCGAGTCCAGAACCAGGGGTCACAGGATTTGGGGTAAACCATTTAGGACTGAGTTGAGGAGAAATTTCTTCACCCAGAGTTTATTAAAGTTTATTTATTAGTCATAAGTAAGGCTTACATTAACACTGCAATGAAGCTGTTGTGAAATTCCCCTAGTCGTCACACTCCGGTGTCTATTAGGGTCAATGCACCTAACCAGCACATCTTCCAGACTGTGCGAGAAAACTGGAGCACCTGGAGGAAACCCATGCAGACATGGGGAGAATGTGCAAAGTCCACACAGATAGTGACCCAAGCCAGGAATTGAACCCGAGTCCTTGGCGCTGTGAGGAAGCTGTGCTAAGCACTGTGCTGCCCCGGTCAGCCCCAGGAGAGTGGTCAGCCTGTGGAGTTCTCTAAAACAGAAGCAGTTGAGGTCAAAATAATGTTTGTTTTCAAGAAGGAGTTAGAAACATAGAAAGCTACAGCACAAAACAGTTGTGCCAAACATATCCCTACCTTTTAGGCCTACCTATAACCCTCCATCCTATTAAGTCCCATGTACTCATCCAGGAGTCTCTTAAAAGACCCTATTGAGTTTGCCTCCACCACCACTGATGGCAGCCGATTCCACTCACCCACCACCCTCTGTGTGTAAAACGTCCCCCTAACATTTCCCCTGTACTTACACCCCAGCACCTTAAAACTGTGTCCTCTCATAGCAGCCATTTCCACCCTGGGAAAAAGCTTCTGAGAGTCCACCCGATCTATGCCTCTCAACATCTTATACACCTCTATTAGGTCTCCTCTCATCCTACGTCTCTCCAAGGAGAAAAGACCGAGCTCCCTCAGCCTATCCTCATAAGGCATGCCACTCAATCCAGGCAACATCCTTGTAAATCGCCTCTGCACCCTTTCAATCTTTTCCACATCCTTCCTGTAATGAGGCGACCAGAACTGAGCACAGTGCTCCAAGTGGGGTCTGACGAGGGTCTTATATAGCTGCATCATTATCCCAAATGATGCAGCTATATAGCTGCATCATTATCCCAAATGATGCAGCTATATATATATAGCTCTTGGCGCTAAAGTGATCAAAGGATATGGGGAGAAAGCAGGAACAGGTTACTGGGTTGGAAGATCAGCCATGATCATAATGGATGGTAGAGCAGACTTGAAGGGCCGAATGGTCTATTCCTGCTATTTTCTAGGTTATGTTTTTACGAATTTCACTGCCGGTACAATGCCAACCATATATCCCAACAAATGGCTGATAGAATCAAACAACATATTCCTTTGTCTGTTCGTAATAGGCTGAATGCAGATTCACTGAACCCGCCTGTGCTTTCAAAACCAGAACACAATGTTATTATCACAATTACCTGCTGTAACATCTCACCTTTTCAGTCATATTTGCTCATCAGTTACAGCAACAAATCAAGATAGTATTTGTAGGAAATGCATGAATCAGATTGGTTAGAAATCTAGCAATGTGAAATTAATATCAAATGAAAATATATAAACGTGAATAATTGGTCAGGATAAATTAAAAGTGAACCAGTCAAATCACTTGAAAATAGAGAAGAAACAAGGACATTTTCCCCTCTAGCTGAAATTACTGAAATAAAAATTTAAGTTTGTAGCATGAAAAAGATTTCAAATCTTACAGATTTTACACCCGTAGGACCAAGGATTTATTTGATTAAGGGACAGGCATATCTATTAAAACTAGACAAGCCAGTTTGTGGAAAAAGTTTATTCATTAGTCACAAGTAGGCTTACATTCACACTGCAATGAAGATACTGTGAAAATCCCTGAGAATCTTGCACTTTCCACTCAATTGACTCATTTCAACTGGAGTGACTTTCATTTTGAGATGAGCAGGAATCTTCCTTTTTCAACTAAACAAAATAGGTGACAGTTCTTCTCTGCCAGGGCAGTGCCTTGATTAGTCAGACTCAACTTGCATGGTTTGAATTTAAATGAAACTTGGCAGTTAATTGGTACATTTTCCATGGCTACGCTTTTACCAATTGGATTTCACTTGCCAACTAATCAGCACTCTCTTATGCAGTATAAATCATTGTTCCCCTTACATTTGACATTCCTTTAGATTCACACCCAAAAAAAGCAGGACAGGCAGGTGGTTTGATTGAAAACCTATGGACAAATTGGTGAAATCGGTAAAAGTCAAAGGGACAAATATTAGATTTGCTGAGAACACCTCTGTGATGCACTTTGGTATATCCTTCTGTGATAAAGATGCTATAGCAATGCTAGTTGTGTGCACTTTTTATAACTGCATTGACACTACATACATGCTTTACATCTCTGCAAAAGTTGAGCTTCAGCAATCAAATGAAACACCAGGGCTGAAATTCTCCCGTCCCGCCCGCCACGGGAATTGTCGGGGGCGGACCATGCAAAGGTCGATTGACCTCTGGCAGGATTCTCAGGTTTTGAGGCAAGCGCAGCTGGAGAATTCTGCCCCAGGATTTAATTTCCCATCTATTTCTTTGCATCTTAGTTTAAGTTGTCGATTTAGTTTAAGAAACTTCTGTTGAGAACTTTTACATTTCAAGGGTATGCAACTGGGGCTAATTTATCATTATTCCCTATACTTTTATGGTATGTTAAAGATCCATATATGGCATATATTAACTTTTGGAGGCACTTTAAAAATGAAGAATAATGGGGAAGTAGAAGAATGCCAGTATGAACTAGGAAAGTTGCTTTTGTGAAAAGGTGAGGACTTTGAGGTGCCGTGTCTCCATGAATTGTGATCAGAGCGGGTAGAGTCCATTTGCAGTGGGGAGGTATTGACTCTGGGAGAGTGAATATTGAGGTAAGCTTTGAGAAAATTCTGATGTCTTTGTTTTTCCTTTTTCAAATTAAAGCTTATATTAGTTGTGAAGTGTAAATGATGATGCATTCTTGGCAATTTAACATAAAGGTTCAGTATTGGGAAGAACACACCTCTCTTCTCCCCTTGCACCACCCCACCCCCTCCCCCAAATCTCCACTAGATATACAGGCAAGATCTCAGTTTTGTGTCACCAATATTTGGGCTTCTCTTTCATGTACTTGGGATATTTTCCCCAATACTAGCGAAGGAATGTTTTAGGTACCTAAAATTTAATCTGCATATTTTTATGTTCCTGTTTGCCATTCTTGAGTTGTAGCCTTTTCAGACATTCATTTTGAACCTTTTGGTCAGCTCTTGCACATTCTCTGTGCATGTTGGTGCTGAAGCTTGATGTTGAGACTTTGTACAAGAACTGGAGCAGTGCTCCATTACTAATTTGTGATGCGCCTCATCTTGAAACACTCCGAATACCACCCTCCATTGAAAGGTGATTCAATGCAGTTTTTTCTCTCTAAAACTTGGGGTTTGTTCATTAAATATCAAGTTGATAAAGTGAAATGATGAATTTTAAAATGAGCTCACAACATTAGCAATAATAATGTTCATAGTTTATATTTGCAGATTTATGGTAATGCTTGTGGTAGATGGATACTTTGTGGTTAGCGGAATTGAAGATAAATTTACTCACTTTGTTCAGTGGCGCTGGAGATATCTGATAAATTTTCTTGAGATGAAAGAAACAAATGCAATTGTTGAATTACCAACTGTTAAATTACTGTAGCATTATTCAAACTGTTGTGCTGCTGTGGAAATGTAACTGTTCACATTAGTTTCTATACAATATACCTTGTGTTTCTCTTTCACAAAGGTTGTATTCTTATGTGAAAATTTAAGAATTACTTCACTGCTGGGAACTTAGCTGTTGGAATCATTCCACAAAGTGTTTCCCACCAATTTCTGTTAAATACTCTGCAGGTCAGAAATAGAGGCAGAATAAGACTTACAGTAACTGGAAATGTTTCAACTGAAACTGTTTTAAAGAAATCCATTTTGTGAAAGCTGCCTTATTTGCATACAGGATATAGTTTTAATCAGAGTGCTTTAGTATTCTCTTTAATGGTCAGATACATTAATGAATAAAAAGTCTTTCTTTGTTTTGAACTGTGAATTTCTGCCTGGTAAATTAAGACTTTGAGACTGGACTCCTTATACCCCTGCTAAATGTTCTAAGAGAGCAGGATTCATTTTGAAAAGCACTTTACAGACATTTGTACATTGTTACAAAATCTGAGAGTTCTGTACTGTAAAAACAGCCTATGATGTTTTGCGAATGTTTTCAAAGTTTAAGATATTAAACCTGTAAGAAACCAAAATTAAACCCTGCATTTGGCAGCAGTTTCTTTATGATATGCGTTGTGTTGTAGATTTTTTAAAGCTGTTTCTAGTATTCATCTTTCTGCTGGAGTGGGACCAAGTCCCACGCTACTCTGGTATTAGTAACCCTGTTCCTGTGTTATGAAAAGGCCATTGAGCCCATCCAAATGTGAACCAATTATTTTCTCTATCTAAGCAACCTAGTTTAATAGCTGTTCCTATTTAATTCCTATATCCTTCAACAATCTTTTTAAACACAACACAATTTTGTGTTCACTGTAACAGCCTGTAGCAGGGCACCTCTTCAAATGCGACAATATTGGACCCAGAAGCTGGAAATTAAGTTTGTGGCCAGTATAATTTGGAGATGACTTGTTGAGGAGCTGGACTGAATACATATTTTTGACGGGTCTCTGAGAATTATAGCATTATATGCATATACATAACAACAGCAGTAGGCTATTTCACTGCTCGAGTCTGATCAGTTATTCAATTAAATCATGGCTGATCTCTTTTACTTGCCTTCCACACCCTTTGATACTCTTACACAACAAGTTATGACCCTTGACCAGACCCTCAAGTTTGTAAGATCCGATTAGGGATCAATGTAAGCCTACTTGTGACACTAATAAATAAACTTAAAAACTTAACATTTTGTTTAAAGTAGACAAAATTTGAGATACAAGACCACAAAATTCCATGGGTTTTAAACAAAAGCTAACTTTCCACATGTGTTGACTTAGTCAGCAAATGCAACCACTTTCCATGCTGCAGCAATTATTTTATACAGTTGTTTTGTCACTTTTGCAAATTAGATCAGTGACCCAGTTCCCAAGCAGTTTTTAAAAAGTAGTTAAGACATCAAATTTGTTGAGCCTCGTCTCATATAACTTTCAGCTCTAGCTACATGATGCTTTGTTGGACCTCCTGGAAACTTTATAAGCTTCACATCATTCTCTTGTAACATTAGAAATTAGCTGTCCAGTAAGTGGAGCTCCACATGTGCCTGCCTGAGAGTGTGCACAGTGTCCTTTGTTGCTTTGTAAGGTGGAGGCAATAAAATAATGCAGATTGCTGGTTGCCTATTGTATACTATATCAGCCTGTTACTGGAATTTATAGTGTAACTACAACCCTGAAGATTTGGAATGAACATTTGTTTCCACGCTTTTAAGGCCAGATTTAATTCATTATGCGCACAGGTGAATGAAGATTGTTAAACTTTATTTCAATCTACATATGGCATTCAGGTAACGTACAGTAAAATGCAGAAAAATTTGATTAAATGCCTTAAAATCATAGCATAGAAGGAGGCCATTTGGCCCATATGCCTATGCAATCCAAGATAGAGATTAATCCATGGAAGAGCTATCTGATTAATCTCACTCGGCTGCTTTTTCCCCATGGCCCAGCAATTTTTTCCTTTTGAAGTATTTATTCATTCTCTTGAAGGTTGCAGTTGATTCTGTTTCGAACACCCTTTCTGATAGTGCATTCTGGATCTTAGCTTGCTACATATACATAGTCTTTCATTATTGACTTTGACTTTTTTTATTTGTCACTTTAAAGCTGTGTACACTGGTTACTAATTCTCTGCTAACCTTTTGAGCACCTCAATCTATTTTTATCCATATCTAATTTTACAACTACCTGCTCTTTGAGATTGGCAGTATCTACTTCTTTAGGAAGACAATGGAAAGTACTCAAACCAGACCCGCTGCCTACATTGGATCATCTTCATTTGGTGCCTTAGTTGCCCTTTTCTTTCTTCCTTCAGCTACACTTTTACTATTTGTATGTTTATAAAAACAACTTGTAGCATCATATTTATGTTACATGTTAATTTCTCCTCATGCACTGTGTCCTCCTTATTTCATTTTCAGCACTCCCTTGTGCTTTTTGTATTTAATTTCATCCTGTATTGAATTAGAATCCAATATTTCTCAGAAGCCTTTTCTGTTTTGTTTTGATCTCTATATCTTTAGCCACCTTGGGAGCTCTGGATTTGAATGCCATTCTTTGCCCCCCTCGTGGGAATGTCTAGTCACACCAGAACTATCTTTTTAAGGTCTCTTAGTGCTGATTTACCTGCAAATCTTTGATTGCATTCTATTGATATCAGTTGACTTTTCAACTTGCTGAAAGTAACTGCAGTCCAGCTGAATACTTTCACATTTAAATTATCCTTGTCCTTTTCCATAACTACTCTATTATTGTTTCCCAAATGCTGTCCCACTGAAGCATGTTACATTATCCCAGTTCATTATTTAGACCTAGATCCAGCAATATTTCTGTCCTAGTTAGACTGGAAACATACAGATAAAGAAAATTCTCTTGTACATGTTTCAGAAATTCCTCACTCTTATTGTCCTTTACACTGTTAGTGTAAATTAGCATAATTGGTAGTCTTCCAATATCAGTAACATCATCATCTAAAGCTCTTGCCGCCTCCTATGGTTTGCCTGCATTTGTGTGCCCTTTTTGCTTCCAATTTATTGACCGATCATGTGTACCCAACAGTGTTGTAACTTTTTAAAAGCCAAATAGATTCTAACTTTGAACTCTCCAGTCCAACATCCTTTGCTAGTCGTGTAACAACATCAATACTGACCCAATACTCATTTCTTTCTTTCTCTATTGTCCTGAATACCTTGCAAGCAGGTACATTAGGTTCCCAATCCTGCTTCCTTCCCTCCTTAAAGATTGGTCTCTGTTATTGATCCTATATCATAATCCCATGTGGCTATTTATGCTTTCCCTTGCCAATTCTAATTCAGTAGAGAATGAAGTTGAATACAAAAAGCACAGGAGAGCGCTGAAAAGGAAATAAGGAGGACAAAGAATGTATGAGAAGAAAGTAACATGTAACATAAAATAAATGTTATTTGTCATACCATATACATTTACAAACATGCACTCCAAACCAGTATAGACCGCCTCGTGGACAGAAAGGCATTGCCTATGCAGCTTGGCATAGGTGCTAGAAAAGATAGGCAGGTCATCAGAGTTAGGTGCAAAGGAGATCCATGGAGTGGGTATGAGTGGGCAAAGAGGCGGTCAGGAAATAGCTGCAATTTAACAAGAGGTTTGAGTTTGAATTTTTTTTTAACAGACATTCATAAAACTGGTTTAAAACAGATAGGTAATAAGCTTAAATCTTCCAGGGGAATTAGAAGCACAGGTAGTGTCTCAAAACTGGCAATCTTGGGGCCAAGGCTGTGCCAGATTTCAGATCTTGCCGGATTTTGGGTCAGGTAGTTCGGTCAGGCCAGGTCGGGTGAGGTCAAGGGTTGCCCTCTTTTTAGGTCAAACCAAACCAAGTAAACCTCGTAGCATGGAAATAGATTGGTGTGCCAATTTTCAAGGGAATAAGTAGTCAGGCACCACAACACGCCAATGCAACATATAGCCAAATTGTTCAGGTGAGTTTTTAAAATGTTTATGTTAAAATTGATGCCTGACATATTCTAAAAATGTCCAGCTTTCAAACAACATTTTTTGGACAGCTGGATTTGAGACATTATATGATGTAGACTAACATTGTTAACTGTTTCACTATCACATAGAGTTTACTTGTTAAAGCCATCATGTTGGGTTGCATGTAGTTTGATTTAGTCACATATGTAACCTACTAAGATTAAAATTGTGGAAACAGCAAGTTGTTCAGAAGTTCAAAAAATAGTAAATGCACAAAACCTCAAGTGAAACTTTTGCTATTTGGCATTATTGAATACCTGAATATTAAAAGTAATTCATTGACTGTAGAATGCTTGGGCGTTGTGAAAGACACTACATAAAGAAATGCATTTTCTTTCTGCATTGTTTTATTGTTGCTGGTAGTTCATACTGTCTGCCTTGACCATGAAAACCAGTTCCGAAGACTGGTTTAATTGACTGAAAGCTTGGCTCTAATTTTTAGATTATGGCCCCTGGTTCCAGAGCCTTAATCTAGTAGAAACAGTTTATTCTTATCCAGCCTGTTCTTCCCTGTATAGTATAACAAATGTTCCAAGGTGATTCACAGGAATGTGATCAAACACATTTTTTCATTGTGTCAACAAGAAGAGATAAGGATAGGTGACCAAAAGAGAGGTAGCTTTTAGGCAGAATCTTAAAGGAGGAAACAGAGGTGGTAGTTTCTGGGAGGAATTCCTATAACATGTTAGATATCTGCATTCCTGAAGGGATCAGCCACACTCATTTGTGACATTTGAAAGATTAAATTAACTTTGTTATCTTACAGTACTTTGTATTCTTGATAGTATTCTTTAGCACTGTCCTGCTTGTAGCTATCCGATCAGGAGATTTGCTGTCATGATATGTCAACGGTCTGACTTTCCATGGCTGTTGAACCTGGGCAAGGTACCAGGCTCTTCATAGTTGACTGAACACTTGCTTATTAAGCACCAAGACTGTTCCCTGAATGTGTCAGTCACATCATGCTGGTCTGATCCAGTGCCCCACTAACTTGTTAGGAATTTCTGCTTCATCTGCTGTTCCCAATCTTTGTACAATTAAAAGAGGTGACATTCTCTCACTGCATCAGCCAAAGCTGATGACTGTAGTATAGAGATGCATATGGGTTCTGATGAAAGGTCATCTCAGCTTGAAACTTTAACTCTCTTTTTCTTCACAGATGCTGCCTGACCTGTTAGGAATTTCCAGCAGTTCTTTTTATTTCAGGCTTCCAGCATCCACAGTATTACACTTTGGATAATAATTTAAGCTTTTTTTTCCCACGAGACTGATGTGAGAGGTTTGTCCTATGATGAGAAAATGGTAAATTTGGCATATATTTTCTGGAAGTTAGAAGAATGAGAGTTGATGTCATTGCAACCATCAGAATTCTGACAGGGCTTGATAGGGTGGGCACAGAGAGAGTTTCTGTTGGTCGAGGAATCTGAATTATGAGGGACACTTTCAGAATAAGGGGCTGTTCATTTAGGACTGGGATTAACAGGGGATTAAGGGATGTGGTGAGTGGGTGGGAAAATGGAGTTGAAGCCCAAGATCAGCCATTGTTACATTGAATGGCAGAGTAGGCTCAGTGGGCCAAGTGGTCCACTCCTGCTCCTACTTCTTAAGTTCCTATGACAGCTTTTATTATGCCAAATTAGATGAAGAAAACTGTTCTCATTACAAAGACCAGGGAGCATATTTAATGTTTTGTGCAAGGGGTGACGAGATGGGGGGGTGTGGAAGAACTGTTTTACGCAGTGAGTGGTAATGACTTGGAACTTGATGCCTATGAGTGTGGTGGAAGCTGAGACAATCAGTGATGGACATGGGATAGGCATTTTAAGAAAATAAATTTCAAGGTCTGGGGATAGAGAAGAGAATAGGACTGAGTGTATTGTTCCACAGAGAAACTGCATGGACTCAATGAACTGAATGTGTTCTTTCTGTGTCATAATGACTGACTGTGATTCTGAACCAGTTAGAATACTAATTTGGTGGCTAGATTTGGGTATTTTGTCAAAGGTGAGAGAAAACTGCTTGTAGCTGATTTGAGCAAATGCACGCTGCGATTTTGGTTTTTATAAATTGCTGCCACTTCCGAGCCTTGGTGACAGCTGGTGTGACCTTCTAGCCGCTTGGACCTTTTGGCCTTGTGCCAGTCATCTGCTACAGCAAGCAGCCTCTACCACTCATATAGACAGGGATTTAATTGACTATGGGAAGCAGCTGTGTAATCTTCTGGATGAAGGCCAGCAAATATCCTCCAGAACTAAAGGAGATTGTCTGCAATCTGATTGGATGATTAAGCAGACACGTGAGTGGAATGGCTGTATTCACTTGTGTTTTAACACAGGGAAGGGTGGAAAAAATGGAGGTATACACTGTTTCGGAAATGGGGTAGGTGAAAATCATTTTTGTAAAATAGAATTACTGTGTTTTATGGCCAGAAGGTTATATATAATTGTTACACTGTTGGTATTTATTGTTGAATGGATTTGCTATTACAGTAGATCAGATAAGGCTTTATTTTGTGCACATCAGCCTTTCCTGCTCTGAAAAGGAGGGTTGGGAAAGAAGGAGGCATTGTACTGTGTAAAAGGATTGATGGTGTTTAAGCAGAAGACAGTGGCTCGGGAAACTAAAATGAAACCCAAAAAATTCAACAACAGATGCTAAATGAAATCCTTGTTTATTCTGGTTAGATATATAGTGACTAAAGCGGATTGCTTATGAGGTTACGTTGCAGTTGTCTATACCAGGTTTTGACGCAGAGGTTGATAAAAATTGCAATCTGCCTTCTTTCATTTTTGGTTTATCTGGTGATCAGTTTATGCTCCTCATGGTTTTCTGTATTCTAAGAATAAAATATTTGTGTTTTAATGATGTCATGCTGTGTCTTTATCTCAGCTGAACAGTGCTTTTTATGGCTGATTTCAATTTCTGTTCCAAAAGCTGTGTAAGAGCTAACGTTGCTGCATTGCTGATTTAAAAAAAAATATTTGGGAAGTCCGATTTTGTGTGTTATAATGGAAACCCTAATAAAGACAAAAATGTCTTGTGTGACATTTGAACTGAAATGAAGCTATGTTAGCAAGAGTAAATTGTATCATAAAGTAGGTTTTACGGAAAGGAAAAACAGCTGTTGTAATTTCTTTTGTATGAAAAAGCACAATAGCTCAGCTGAAATCTGCGCTTTGAACTGAATGCTCAGAAAATCTTGTTAAATTATTTATGAACTGTCATTTAAAACAGGATTTTTCTCAATGCATGTCAACCTCGGAACACAAAGTATGATAATCTGGTTGTTGTGCACTTGCATGCAAGTGAAAGCCATAAACCGTTTTTCCCTGATGTTTTAGGATTCTATTTTAAAATGGAGAATTTTTACGAAGCCTATGAAGGAATATAAAGACATGTGTACAGCTGAATTGCAGCACATAATGTTAGAATGTTACAACTGTCTTCTATTTTTGCTGGAGTCTATTTGAATTGTGAGGTTGAATTGTATATATTTTGATTCCTATCTAGAAATTCAGTTCTTGTAGTTGCCCTCAAAATTATGTTGAAGGGATTACCCAAAATTTATTCTGCAATGGTTAAATACATTTGCTATCTATATGGGTCCCAGTTTTCCTTGGTAGAATTAGTGATATGTAATTGCAAACAATGTATAGTGTTTTTTAAAAAAAATATAGCTTGCTGCAGAAATTCAAACTACAACTAATCATATCTGAATGCGTGAAATGCAGATATTGTGTTTTTATTGTTGTGAATTTTGTAGCCCATCGATATATGATGTTGACTTTATTCTCTTAACAATTAGAGGATTTATCATCCTTACACTTGCAATAAGTAAAATATTTACCATTCTCTGTTTGTCATACTTGGGTAATATGAATTTTTCTAAATTGAAACATCACTTTGCGGTTTCGGGTAGAGCAGATAAATTATTTTTTCTTCCATCTTGAAGGATATGACTATTGCTTAGGGTATTGTTCTACAAATTTTGGCAGGCCTTGAGATTATGTCCATGTAGCTATTTTTTGCATGAACTGAGTCAATGAATGTTCTTAGGATGTTCTCTGGAAGACATCAAAAACAAAACTGATCCCTCACCCTTGCCTGACATCTACATCTACGTACTTTGAGCAATTGGATAGCAATAAGATGGGAACCATTCCTCCCCCTCTCAAAGTAAAGGAACAATGAAATGTTCCAACTTCTTCCCTGGCTAAGGTGTGTTAACTCATCATAAATTTAGGATTGAATTTGGATTTCTATGGCTGATTGCTACATAGCAAATCTTTTGTTTTGTTTTTTGCCTTTTTTATACTCATTCTTGCCCTGCAGCTTATCCCCCAGGCCATGAGAGCCTTCAGAGAGCGAGAGTGTGTGGCCATGAAGCCATCGTCATTATTAACTAGCAATCAGCAAGTGCAAAGCAGTGGACCTTGAGACTTAACAAATTTTTGCCACAGTGAACAAGAGCTGAGATTGGAAGAAAAACATTGGAAGAAAAGAGCATTTTGCTCTTGCATTTCACAACCTTGAGAACATCCCACAATGTGTGCTTTAGAGCCAATTTAAGTACTGTTAATGTGTAGATACTGTTGTAATATAGAAAACCTGGTAGCCAATTTCCACACTGCAAGATCACACACAGCAGTGGGATAATGGTCAGATATTCTCATTTAATTATATTGGTTGAAGGGTTAATGTTGGCAGGGCCCAAGAAGGAACTTCCTTGCTCTTCTTTGAAATAGTGCCTTGAAATAAGAACTAGGAGCAGGAGTAGGCCATCAGGCCCCTCGAGCCTGCTCCGCCATTCAGTAAGCTGATAGGCTGATCTTTTCGTGGACTCAGCTACACTTAACCACCTGCTCACCATAACCCTTAATTCCTTTACTGTTCAAAAATTTATATCTCCTTGCCTTAAAAACATTCAATGGGGTAGCCTCAACTGCTTCACTGGGCAGGGAATTCCACAGACTCACAACCCTTTGTGTGGAGAAGTTCCTCCTCAACTCAGTCCTAAATCTGCTCCCCCTTATTTTGAGGCCATGTCCTCGAGTTCTAGTTTCACCTGCCAGTGGAAACAACTTCTCTGCTATCTTATCTATTCCCTTCATAATCTTATATGTTTCTATAAGATCTCCCCTCATTCTTCTGAATTCCAATGCTTTTGGCCCCAGTCTACTCAGTCTCTCCTCATAAGCCAACCCTCTCAACTCCGGAATCGACCTAGTGAATCTCCTCTGTATCCCCTCCAGTGCCAGTGTATCCTTTCTCAAATAAGGAGACCGAAATTGCACACAGTACTCCAGGTGTTGCCTCACCAGCACCCTATACAGCTGCAATATAACCTCACTGTTTTTAAACTCTATCCCTCTAACAATGAAGGACAAAATTCCATTTGCCTTTTTAATTACCTGCAGACCAACTTTTTGTGATTCCTGCATAAGGACACCCAGGTCCCTCTGCATAGCAGCATGCTGCAATTTTTTACCATTTAAATAATAGTCCATTTTGCTGTTATTCCTACCAAAATGGATGACCTCACATTTACCAACATTGTACTCCATCTGCAAGACCCTTATCCACTCACTTAGATTATCTATATCCCTTTGCAGACTTTGTGTCCTCTGCACACTTTGCTCTGCCACTCACCTTAGTGTCATTTGCGAATTTTGACGTACTACACTTGGTCCCCAACTCCAAATCATCTATGTAAATCATAAACAATTGCGGTCCCAACACTGATCCCCAAGACACACCACTAGTCACTGATCGCCAACCAGAAAGGTACCCATTTATCCCCACTCTTTGCTTTCTGTTAGTTAACCAATCCTCTATCCATGCTCATACATTACCTGTAACATCATGAATTGTTATCTTATGCAGCGGCACCTTGTCAAATGCCTTCTGGAAATCGAGATACACCACATCCACAGGTTCCCCATTATCCACCGCGCACGTAATGTTCTCAAAGAATTCCACCAAATTTGTCAAACATGACCTGCCCTTCATGAACCATGCTGCATTTTCTCAATGGGACAGTTTATATCCAGATGTTTCGCTATTTCTTCCTTGATGATAGATTCAAGCATTTTCCCTACTATAGAAGTTAAGCTAACCAGCCTATAGTTACCCGCCTTTTGTCTACCTCCTTTTTTAAACAGTGGCGTCACATTCGCAGTTTTCCAATCTGCGGGAACCACCCCAGAGTCCAGCGAATTTTGGTAAATTACGACTAATGCATTTGCTATTTTCCCCCGCCATCTCTTTTAGTATCCTGGGATGCATTCCATCAGGCCAGGAGACTTGTCTACCTTTAGCCCCATTAGTTTGCCCAACACTACCTCTTTAGTGATAATAATTTCTAGGTCCTCACCTGCTATAGCCTTCTTGTCATCAATCTTTCATCTCTACCAGAGAGGGTATGTTTTAGTTTAATGTCTCATCTGAAAGAATGGAAATTTATTGCAGTTGAACTTCAAACCCATTTCTCTTCACCCAGTGGAACTGAGCATTTGGCCAAAATAATATTTTTTACTTTTACGCTCAATCCTAAAACAAAGATATTGAGTATTATTTGAATTCTGCTTCAGAATAGAATTTCATTACTTACTTGCAAATTAATATTCAACAGTTAAGATTATATATCAGTCTGCAATATTATTTCAGTATTAGTTACTGTCATCAGCATTGTATTATTGAGACTATTTTACATATTAAGTAAGCACAAAAAGATAATGGATAATAAAACCATAGCATGTTGGAAATCGTTTTAGGTCAGGCAGCATAATTAAAAAAGGAACGGATGTAATATTTTGACTGTTGGAACAGCTTACAGTCAGAATATTGGCTTGACTTCTCTCAAATTCTGATCACACAAATCACCTGAAACTCGTAGGTCTTTTGAATATTTCGATAAATTATAGCTTTATCATCAACTATTCATGGTATACAGAAAAAGTATATTAAATATTGTTGGTAATGTAAGTAGAAACATAAATAGAAAATAGTTTCTGCTTGCTGGAAGGAAAGCTTTAAATAAATTAAAGCCAGCTAAATTATTGGTTCACTCCAGAGAGATTTATAAGTAACATATGACTGCCATTTTCTGTCAAACTATTTTGCTGAGAGAATTTTAGTATTTTGTCTTGCACACTAATTCTCTCATGCCTGTATCGATGTATGGTGAGCTTGCCAGAACCATCTTTAGTTGAAGGTATTTAACACAGATTGCCCAAATTGTATGCATCCTGTACAATGACGGCTTCAGAAAATTGTTGGAATCATTTCTTCAAAGCATGTTCTGCCCCAAATGATTTGCCTAATACTTTTTATGGCAGCATAAACCTGGCAGATGACAACTTCATTGAATTTCTCACCTGAACAATAGCCTATTAACTCCATTGAAGTATCAATATTAGCTATAACTATAACCAATTAGGCTTAAACAGAGTATCTGGTCCAATGGTAAGAGTGTATGAATAGCCTTCATAAATATTTGCTGCTAGTTACTTCTTTGCATGTTAGCATACCTGTCAAATATTGATCTCTCCAAGCAAGAGAACAGTCTCTGAACATTGCAAATTTTTGTTTTGTAGAGTCCATTAATTGATGCTTCTAAAAACTTTCTTTTAAAGATGTTCATGTTGATTAATGTCTTTTTCACCTTGATTTGAATTGTGTGTGGAGAGTAACCTGATTCTGCAGAACATTGAGAGAGGTAGGTAAATCTAGTTTGCTGAACAAGTTGCCAGCTAAATTTTTTGCAAGTTATGTTGAGAATGTTTGCCACTTGCTGATTAAAAAGAAAAGCCTGGCTGATTCAACTTTCTAATTAAGTAAACACTGCAGTTTGAAGGAAGATTTAAATCTTCAGCACAATTTACCTTTAGGGATCTAGGAAATCATTTTGGTAATTTGGTTGCTTTACAGTATGATGTGTTTTCTACAATTAGAAATTTGAGCAAATTGTATTTGTGTATTTTATCAGCATGATGGTTTCTCATTTCTGGTAAACAAAATATGGTTTTTAAAGATAAAATTTTTGTTGGGGTTTGTTGTCATTTGTATTTCCTCATTAAATAATCTTCAACAGAAAAACTTTCTACAAGTGATAAGCTATTGAAGAGAGTTTTCATTTTACAATTTCAGTAGTGATGGGGTTGATGGGGTTGGTTACACAGTTGGCTGCTTTATGATGCAGAATGATGCCAACAATTCAATTCCTGAACTGGCTGAGGTTATTCACGAAGACCCGCCTTCTCAACCTTGCCTCTCGCCTGAGGTGTGGTGATCCTCAAGTTAAATAGCCACCAGTCAGTTCTGCCCCTCAAAGCAGCCTATGATCATATGGGACTATGACGACTTTACCTTTTTATCTAATGACCTAAAAGGACATTTGTGAGCAATGTATGTAATAATCATAGAATCCTTACAGTGCAGAAGGAGGCCATTTGGCCCATGGAGTCTGCACCATCTCTGACAGAGCATCTTACCCAGATCCTATCCCCATAACCCCACGGATTTACCCCGCTAATCCTCCGATTTACACATCTTGGGACACTAAGGGGCAATTTACAATGGCGAATCCACCTAACCTGCACATCTTTGGACTGAGAGAGGAAACCAGAGCACCATGTAGACATGGGGAGAACATGCAGACTCCACATAGACAGTCACCTGAGGCCGGAATGGAACCCGGGTCTCTGGCGCTGTGAGGCAGCAGTGCTAACCACTGTGCCACCGTGCTCTCCGAAGCTTATAAAAAAATTACACTTGCAGCAATTAATGAGTTTCTATTTTCAGACAAATGTAATTGGTTGAATTTCAGAGGAATTTTCAAAAAACTGATTCCGATAAATTTTTGAGATTATTTACCTATCAAGTTTAGAAATATTACAGGATCAATATGTGAAACATGGGACAAACTATTAATGGAATAGGAAATCAAGACTACAAGAACATCACAAATCAGAATTACACAATTTAATCTAACGTTTATAATGTATTGTGGGGGTAGTTTGTGTTATGAGATTGAAAATCCAGTGAAGTACATTCGAAATATTAGTAAAAAGCAGAGATAGAAAGGCCTGAATATCAATGTAAATGATGATCAAAAGTTGGACCTGATAAAGATTTAGAAAGCATGTTCTGGTACCGAAATAGTTGCTATAATTTGGCACAGGCTTTGGCAGGAAAATGGGTGCCAGCACTAACAAAGCAATTAGTGCTGTGGAAGGAACAAATAGAAAAATAGATTATAATTCTTTTCATGTTTGCATTTAAAGGAGTGAGGCTTTGCATTGTGAACAGACCCTTTTAATAGATTGCATAATCTGAGGTTTGAATTTTCAGGATGGCAAGCACTCGGCACCTGCTATCCTGAGATTTAGTGGGGAACGCATCCCTGCCAACTCTGACAGGCCCGCTGGTATTTTATGCTGAATTAAGTGTTGAATGGCAGCAGGCTGGACTCCTGTCTGTCCTTGGTTGGAAGTCCTGTCTAGGAGAGCTGTTGGCCAATCGTATTAACTTATGGCTCTCCAGTCCCTCCAGGCATAGTGCTGCAGTGTCCATAAGCGATACTACCGAGCTGTGCCTGAGCCTAAGTCCCAGAACTGCAGTTGGGTAAGCACCAGGTGTCCCGGGTGAGGAGTGTAAGGTATGCCCTGGGGGGTCAGGTGGACGGAAACCTCGGTGTTGGGGATAGGCTGGCAGCAGAGAAAGAGCGAGAGCTCCCAAGTTCCTGAGCACAGGGTGCCCCAAATGTTGCATCATAGCAGTTAACCTTGACTAATCCAGTGCTCTTCTGGCTGGCCTCCCATCTGCCACCCGATATAAAATGGAGCTCATCTAAAACTCCGCTACTGGTATCCTAACTCATAACAAGTCCCGTTCATTCATCACTACTATGCTTTCAGCCCTATTTGGCTCCTGGTCAAGAAACATCTTGATTTTAACGTCTTGATTCTTGTTTTCAAATCCGATCATGGCCATATCCCATCCTAACTCTGTTGTTCCAATTCTGGCCTCAAAAATCCCTGAGACTTGTTGCTCCACTAATGCCTTCAACTGCCTGCACCCTAAGTTCTGGAATTCCTTCTGTAAACCTGAGCACTCCTCTATCCTTCTCCTTTTAAGGCATTGCTTAGAACCTAACTCTGTTCAAGCTTTTGGATGTCTGTTCTAATAGCTCCTTCAATCAAATTTTAATATTCCTGTGAATAGATATTTTACTATGCTAGATGTGCTATAATAATGTGCATTGTTGTTGTCTGAACTGGATAAAATGGTGCTGGAGGGCATGCTTTTTCTGTGGCTGCAGCTTAAGCATATTATTTGGATAGAGTCAAAGCAATACCTGAGCTAGTATTTGATGTCATGTGCTGGTGCAAATTGGGAAGATTAACAGTCACTAGCACTAATGTCCTTCACTTTGAACTTTTAAAATCCTCTCCTTTATGGGTTTCCTTTGAAATTGTAGCCAAGGTAATCAGCTATAGGTGAAGTAGATTCCGCAAATTATTTTAAATGAGAATTGGCTAGTTGCTTGAACAAAAGAAGTATATGCTTGGGAAGCAAGCAGCAGGATGGGATTAAAATAATTGGCTAACATGAGAGAAAATCAAGTGGAGACTTGATGAGTCAAGTGATTCATTTCTGTGTGCAGCATTGGCCCAGAGATTGCCAGTAAAATGATGAGTTCATGGCATAGTCAGCTTAAAAATAAAACAATATTTTGTGGTAAAGCAAGAGATATGTCATGAGTTCCAATTTACCACAAATTGCTGGGTGGTTTGTGCTGCTCCTCCATTAGCTTCACTATTCCACTATGAGGCTCCCTATTGAAATTCATTGCGTGTCAAGTAATTGCTGGACATAAAGAAAACACTTTACAACCGATGAAGTAATTTTGTTCTGAAGTGTAGTCACCTGTAATTTGAGAAAGGTGGGAGCAAATTTCCACATGGTGTATTCCCATAAACAGTAATGTGATAATGATCAGAATCTGTTTTGGTGCTGCTGAGGAATAAATACAGGACACTGGGGATAATTGTCCTGCTCATCTTCAAAATTGCACCGTGGGCTCGCTCTTGTCCAACTGAGAGGGCAAATGTCTCACCTGTAAGACAGAACCTTGTTGGAATTCTCTCATTACTGCACTGAATGTTAGCCTAGTTTGTTATGTTCAAGACCTAGTGTGGGACTTGAATCCCCAATCTTATGGCTCGAGAGACAAGCGTGCTACCAACTGAGCCGTGGCTGACACGCACCTGAGCCTTTAATGTAGTAATTTAGGGCTGGCCATTCATGTCGCAAGAGGTCCTGTTAATGATGTGATTAATGACCCTGTCAGGCTACTCCACCTTGGAGAGGCCCAAGAAGGGAACAATTAAACAAAAGAAAGATACTGTGGCTGCTCAAAACATTAAAAAATCAGAAAATGCTGGAAATATTCAGCATCTGTGGAGAGAAATTAAGTTAGCATTTGAGGTTTTGACCTTTCCATCAGAACAGCCATGACCTGACAAATTCACTCTGCTACTCTCTCCCAGGATGCTGCCCCACCTGCTGAATACTTCCAGCATTTTCTGATTTTTATTTCTGATTTTGAGCACTCGCAGCATTTTTCTTTAGTAGTTGTCTTTAATTCACTTCCATGAATGCCTATTTTGAAGAAGTACCTTTCGTCTCTCCAATTATCTCCTTTTATCTTTTGTCTCCTCTCCCTTGCTTCTCTTCTTTGCTTTTGTTGTCTCTTGTGTTTGATCAAATACTTATCAAAACTCGCTTTCACAGCCACATTTCTTTACTCAGCAACTGTTGTCTGTTCTTATTCCACATGGATTCCAACTGAAATTCCATCTTTCGTGTTTCAGATCTATCCATGATTATAGGTATCGGTGTTCCTCAGATCCTGAGATCCACATCTCGCCCTCATCAGCAACCGACGACTCCTAGGTGTTATGATCGGCGGTTCCATTTCATCCTTCATCTCATCCAGTGTTTAAACAAAAATATTTTCTATGTTGGGGATGTAAGCTTGAACAACTCTTCGATACCAATGCCCCTCCATATCCTTTCTTCCCTTTCCTTTGACACCGTCGCCTTATCTAATCTTAATTCTCGTATTTTCATTATTTCCTCTAACCCCAAATGACCAAAAATGAATGAAACAATGGCATCTCACTCTGCAGGTAATAAATTGTTCCTGGAATTTTAACAATTTTAAATTGAAACATTTCCTTTTACACAGAAACATAGCTCATATTTCCTTTGTTTCATTTTATTTCAGTCCATTCTCTTTTCCTGTCTCCCTTTCTGTTTCTGGATCTAACTTACCCTCTTTCCATCTCCAATGCTTGCTCTCTTTCTATCCTTTTGTTTGATTGGTTAAGGAGATCTATTGCCAGGTCAATAAATCTGATAGGTCAGTGAAAAATTCAGAGATAGTCTATTTGTGCATTATCTATTTGATACAACAAAGGAAAAACCCTAAAGTTACATGTAGAATATTATTCAGGATTTTATCAGGATTTTACACTGCAATTTGGTGACATGAACCTACTGTAATTTACCTGATTGTCTCATACTGGATTTTTTTTTAGTTTACAAAATGCACTAAGGAAACTCCAATTGGACGTATACTATATTTCAGTGCAAATTGCAGGAGACAGTTTAACTTAAAATTGCAGGAATCCTGTAAACACAAACATGATGCAATATTCCATTATATAATCTTCCTAGGATGTTTAACTCCTGATTGCATTCTACTGATGAAATTGCAAGTAACAATGATCAGTTTATGATGGAGGACATTTATATTTAGCTGTTAACCCTGCACTTCAGTTAATGCATTAATAGATTAGATGCAACTAATGCATTTAGTTGGCAAAGAGGAGCACAAAGTGTTTGGAGAGCAGGTCGGGCCTATATTTACTGGAGTTTATTAAAATGAGAGGTCATCCTATTGAAACATATATATGACTCTGAGGGGGCTTGATAGCATAGTTGCTGAGAGAATGTTTCCCCTTTGTGGGAAAATCTCGAACTAGGGAACATTGTTTCAAAGTAAGTGTGTATCCCAGTTGAGATGGAGATGGGGAAGTTTGTCCTTTCTCAGAGGGCCAAGAGGAAATTACCTCTTGAAAACTTGGAAATAAAGGTATTCCTGAACTATGGGGAAGTCAAGAGTTATGGAACAGGCAACCAAGTAGAGTTGGCCACAATCAGATGAGCCACGAGTGGCAGAACTGGTTTGAAGGGCCCTGTAGCAAATCTCTGCTGCTTTTTATGGTTTTGTTTAACTGGGTGGTAGAAGTCACAGTGGGAGGTCTTGACAAATTGATGCAGAGCATCTTGCAGATAGTACACACAGCAACCATGGTACTCCAATGGTGGAGAGGGTGACTATTTAAGGTGGTGGATGGGGTGCTTTGTCTTGGATGGTATTGAGCTTCTTGAATGTTGTTGGAGTTCCATCAAAGCAAGTAGAGGATATTCCATTACAATAAAAGCAAAATATTGCAGATGCATGAAATCTGAAATAAAAACGGAAGGTCTGGCTGCATCTGTGTAGAGAGAAATAAGAATTAATGTTTCAAGTCCGTGGGCTCATACGGACTCAATGTTAACTCTGTTTCTTTCGCAATAAATTCTGCCAGATCTGCTGAGTTTTTCTAGCATTTTCTATTTTTATTCCATTACAATCCTGACTTGTACCTTGTTGATGGTTAAAAAAAGCTTTTGGAAGTCATTCTTTGCAGAATATCCAGCCTTTGCCCTGCTTTTGTAGCTGCAGCATTTATGTGGCTGGTCTGGTTAAGTTTCCGGCCAATATTTGATGGTGAGGTATTCGACAAGGTGGTGGACATTGAATGTTATGGGGAGATGGTGGGACTGTCGTGCTGAAGATGATCATTCCTGACACTTGTGTGGCACGAATGTTATTTGCCACTTGTCAGTCCAAGCCAAAGTGCAGTTTTAGTTTTGCTACATGTAGGTAAGGACTGTTTCACTATCTGAGGAATTGCGAATGGAACAGAACATTGTGCACTCCTTTGTGAACATCTCCACTTCTGACCTGACTTTGGGTAGAAGTTCATGAATAAGCAACTAAGGTGGTTGGGTCTAGGGTACTGCCCTTGGGAATCCTTGCAGTGTTATCCTGCTACTGAGATGATAGGCCTCCAGTTAGCACAGCCATTTACCTTTGGCTGACATTAGTGTCATCCCTAGCACAATGGAGAGTTTTCTCTTAATTTCCATTGACTTCAGTTTTACTAAAATCCCTTGATTATCACACTCTGCAAAATGTTGCTTTGAAGTCACTCTCACCCCACCTCTGGAATTCAAAATTCTTGTCCATTTTTGGATCAAAGCTATAATGAGGTCTTTAGCCAAGTGACCTTGGCAGAACCAAAACTAAGCATTGGTCAGCTGGTTATTAGAGAATAAATGTTGCCAATAGTACTGTTTTACCACCCTTTCCATAAGTTTGATTTAGAGCAGGCTGATGGGTTGATAATTGGGTAAGTGGATTTGTCTTGCTTTTTGAGGATAAAATATACCAAGGCAATTTTCTATATTAAGGGTAGATGCCACTTGTTTCATAGATGAACGTCAATTAGACAGCAGAAGACATTCTGATGATTCATAACTTTTATTATGATACTATAGTTCATTATAGACACTGGGTTTCACTCTTTCTTTATGGATCCTCTCCGTGTCCAGAAGCATCCCCCACTGGGGGCGGGGGGCAGCACTTATGTAGAAGCTTCAGTGAGCATCACCTGAATTCACTCTGAAGCAAGACCTGGTTTACTCTTCAAAGATTTCTAAGGTTGTTGCCACTGCTGTACTGGAACACCCAATACCTAGGATAAAGAATGACTAATTCTGAAGCACAAGTTTTCAGCTTTACAGCTGAGGTGCTGTTCAGGCCACATAACCTATGCTGTATCCAGACCCCTCAAGAGTTTTTTGATATACATGGAACCTTTTGAATTGACTGAAGACTTCTGTGATGTTGGGGACCTTGGGAGGAAGCTGGATGGATCATCTACTTGTGAATTCTAGCTGAAGATTTTTGTAAATGTTTCAGCCTTGCCTTTAGCACTCCTGTTCTGGGCTCTGACCTCCTTAGGGATTGGGATGTTCCTGAAACTGCCCTGCCTGCTATTATTTGTTTACTTATCCACCATCATTCATGATTGGATGGGGTGGGTCTGCAGAGCTTTGACCTGAATTGGTCGTTCTGGAATTGCTAAACTCTGTTCATAGCACATTGCTTCAGCTGTTTAGCATGTACTTAATATTTTGTTGGGTTGACACGTCATTCTTTTTATATGTCTTGTACTGCTCCTGGCATGGTGTACTACACCCTCCACTGAATCAGTGTTGGTTCCCTAGCTTGATGGTCATAATAGAGTGGGGGATGCTGGGCCATGAAGTTGCAGATCGTGGTGAAATATAATTCTTCTTCTGTCACTGTTCAGGTTGCCTCATGGTGCACAATTTTGCGAATTTGTATCTGAAACTATCCCATTTAACTTGGTGGAAGTGGTCACACAATATGCCTCACTGGATAGACTTTGTCATCACAAGCATTATGCAATGGTCACTTCTATCAATGTTGATATGGGCACTTGTGTCTGTGACAGGTAGGTTGATGTGGATGAGATTAAATAGGCTTTTCCTTTGTGTTGGTTCTTTTGCCATCTGCTGCAGGCTGAGTCTGGCAGCTAAGGATTGTACCAGCTTGGTCAGCAGTGATGCTACCGAACCATTCTTAGTGATGGATATTGAAGTCCCCCATCCTGTTTCCGTTCTATTTTCTAGTTGTCCTCGGTGCTTCAAAGTGGTGGTCAATGTGGAGGAGGACCAGTTCATCAGCTTAGGTAGAGGTTAGTTGGTAATGCACAGACTTTTTCCTTGTCCATATTTGCCTTATGAGATTTCATAGAGTCAATGTTGAAGAATCCCATGGCCATGCCCTTTATATTATTGTACCCCCACCTTAGGTGGTCCAGTCCTGCTGGTGAGATAGGCTCGGATGGTCATGGAAGATCCTGAAACACTGACTGTAAGACAGGATTCTGAGAGTATGACTATGTAAGGCTGTTGCTTGACACTTCTGAGGGGAATATCACCAAATTTTGGTCAAGTCTCCAGGTACTGATGCAAAGGATTTTGCCGAGTTGATGGCGATGAGTTGGCCTTTATTGTGTTTGAATCTGGTAAGGTTGATGCCGGCAGGTCTGGTTTTAATGTTATATAATTTAGCAGTTTCGTACAACTGAGGGTCATTTCAGAGGGCAGTTAAGAATTACCCACATTGCTGTAGATCTGGAGTTACTTATGGGCCAGACTGGGGAAGGAATGCAAATTTCCTTCCCAAACGAGTGTTCTTAGCTGCTATGGTGGAATTTGGACTCGTGACGCTGAATCCTTGACCTTGCCTCTGGATTACTAGACTATTAACATAACTATTATGCTACCATATCTGTAACAAATTAATATTGTACAGAAGAAGGATTATTAATGTGAAATTAACAATTTCTCTCTCCACAGATGCTGCCAAACCTCCTTAATATTTCCAGTGTTTTCTGCTTTTACTTCAGATTTTCAGCTACCACAATACTTTTCTCCTGCACAAATTAATATTTTGTAATTTCCAATTTTGCAATAACTGCTTAGATTTTGCAGTCAAGAGCTGAAATGTTACTGATGTGCTATAATAAATTTACCTTTTGTGGCAGTGGTATACATTTTTTCGTAGAATTATTTGACTCTCAAAATTCCTTGAAGGGTGAGAAACCCTGATATGGCATTGAGTAGAATGGACACACTTGAGAATTGGGGCTGTCCTCTTAAAATCAGAGGTGAATGCAGGTTGATTTGATATAGATGTTTAAATCGTGAATGGATGGGAATTGGTAAAATTAGACTTTCCAATCGTCATATGAAGATGAATGAGGTTAAATATATGAGATTCAGAATAGAGAGCATGGCAAATAATGTTTCATAGAATTATAGCATTAGATTGTTAAATTGTAAACATGTCACCATTATTTCAGAAAGATGGGGAGGGAAACCAGGTAACTGCAGTCGGGACAGTGGGGCTTTGCACATGGACAGATTTGAGCTATCAGAGTGTCTCTTTGGGGGGGAGGGGGGTATATGATAAAGTTGCACTGGAGGTAATTAGCAAAATTTGAACTGCACAGAATTAGTGGCAATCCTAGTGACATGGGTTGAAATTTGGTTCTGAAGTAGACAGAATTTTTTTGGTGGACAAGGAAACGCTAGGGAAAGTAGCATATGTTGGAGGGACTGAGGGTTCTAGTGATGGTTGATAGTAGAGAAAATAAGTCAGTTTCTGGAATAGTTGGCATTTGGCAACCAAAACTTGGGGTAATGGATGGCTAAATCAATCATGTACAAAATAGCAATACCGCACCCCTTTGAACTGAGAAAATGAAGATGGGGGCCATATTAGGATTATCAACTGAGTTGAGAGAATGCATGTTCCACGGGGACAAGTGCAACAGGTGGTTGTGAGAGAGTGGTTGACATATTGACTGTTGCAGAAGTGATGGATAGAGGTCCAACACCATATTCGTAAGTGTTTTGGGAAGAGTGTTTGCTGTATTTGAAGAAAAGCAGTGATTTGCATGTGTCTTAGCTAATGTTCCTTCAAAAGATATAACATTAACTGGCCATTTGTTTCATTTATTGTTTGTGGAGCCTTGCTGTGTGAAATTGACTACAGGTTTATGTAAAAAAAAGTTCAGAAATAATTTATTGGTTGTGAAGTGCTTTAAGATGTCCTAAGCATGTGATGAACTTTTCTTTCTATCTGTCTATCCATCCAAACCTAACCTGGAGTTCACTGTTGCACCATTTCCTGATCATTTTTAGATTCGGTGATGTTCTACATCAAGGCTTCATGGAGGAATTTCTCATTTGAAAATGCAGTATTTTTAGATACTGTATGGTTAACTTCATGTCCTTTGGACTAATTTGAGCAATTGATGCTTTCAATAGCACAGCTGCCACACAGTGCCAAGGATCTGCGTTCAATTCCCGGCTTGGGTCACTGTGTGGAGTTTGCAAGTTCTCCCCGTGTCTGCATGGGTTTCCTCCGGGTGCTCCGGTTTCCTACCACAGTTCCGAGATGTGTGGTTTGGCCATACTAAATTGCCCCTTAGTGTCAGGGGGACTAGCTAGGGCAAATGCATGGGGTTATGGGGATAGGGCTTGGGTGGGATTGTGGTCGGTGCAAACCTGATGGACTGAATGGCTTCCTTCTGCACTTAGGATTCTATCTATGATTTTTAATTGATTCAAATGTGAATTGCGCAATCTTATCATTCTTTATTTTTCTGCATTAGTTAGTCATTGCATTTATGTTTTTACAATAGTCTTATTATTTTCACCATGTTATTGTTCAGTCGTGAACATTTTGGCATTATTGCTTGAGGGTACCCAAGAACTTATTTCTGTACAGGACCTAACCAAATGCTTCAAAAAATTTGATACTGATTCAGCATAGATGGTTTATTTTTTAGGAAGAATTATTTCATTAATATTCAGCTTCATACTATCCTTCGTTTGGCCAAGATTACTTTATTAGTATGTCAAATGGACAGTGAATTTTTTATGAACTAATATCATTCTCACTCAACTGTAAAGTAATTGTATTCTAATTTTTCAGGGAAGGAAGAGATGCTCTTCACATATGTTGGTTCTATTATTGATATTGTAAAATCATTCATAGAAATCATAGAAACCCTACAGTGCAGAAAGAGGCCATTTGGCCCATCGAGTCTGCACCAACCACAATCCCACCCAGGCCCTGCCCCCATACCCCTACATATTAACCCGCTAATCCCGCGAACCTACTCATCTCAGTACACTAAGGGGCAATTTTAGCATGGCCAATCAACCTAACCTGCACATCTTTGGACTGTGGGAGGAAACTGGAGCACCCAGAGGAAACCCACGCAGACACGAGGATAATGTGCAAACTCCACACAGACATTGACCCAAGCCGGGAATCGAACCCAGGTCCCTGGAGCTGTGAAGCAGCAGTGCTAACCACTGTGCTACCGTGCCGCCCATTCTTAAATTAAAAAATACATTTAGCAGCATTTTCCTTTGGCTTCTGCAGTGCAGTTGTTTTAAATTTTGAGTGTTCTGTCATGTTCAAGTACTTGGTCTGATTAACACTTAAAATTGTTCTAAATTTATTTCAAAATTTATTCCCCTCTTGAACTATGTTTATAGTTGTGCAATTTTTGTTTGTCCTGAAGTGAATAGGATCAAGGGTTGGCCGTTTTGCAATCAAGAGGCTATTAGGAGAGAATTAGGAAACATAGGTTGGACTAGGAGATTACAGGGACTGGGAACGTCCGACATGTGGAGTTTTTTCAAGGAGCAGCTACTGCGAGTCTGTGATAGGTATGTCCCTGTCAGGCAAGGAGGAATTGGTAGGGCTAGGGAACCGTGGTGCACCAAAAAAGTTTCTTTGTTGGTTAAAAAGAAAAAGGAGGCTTATGTTCGGATGAGACGTGAGCACTCGGGTAGTGCACTAGAAAGCTTTAGATTGGCTAAGAGGGAGTTGAAGAGCGAGCTTAGAAGGGCTAAAAGGGGACATGAGAAGACTTTGGCGGATAGGGTTAAAGAGAATCCTAAGGCGTTCTATAGGTATGTCAAGAACAGAAGGTTGGTTAGGGCAAGTTTAGGGCCAGTTATAGATGGCAGAGGGAAGTTATGTGTGGAACCGGAGGAGATTGGTGAAGCATTGAACCAATATTTCTCTTCGGTGTTCACGCAAGGGGACATGAATATAGCTGAGGAGGACACTGGGTTGCAAGGGAGTAGAATAGACAGTATTACAGTTGATAAGGAGGATGTGCAGGATATTCTGGAGGGTCTGAAAATAGATAAATCCCCTGGTCCGGATGGGATTTATCCAAGGATTCTCTGGGAGGCAAGAGAAGTGATTGCAGAGCCTCTGGCTCTGATCTTCAGGTCGTCGTTGGCCTCTGGTATAGTACCAGAAGATTGGAGGTTAGCGAATGTTGTCCCATTGTTTAAGAAGGGGAACAGAGACTTCCCCGGGAATTATAGACCGATGAGTCTCACTTCTGTTGTCGGCAAGATGTTGGAAAAAATTATAAGGGATAGGATTTATAGTTATTTGGAGAGTAATGAATTGATAGGTGATAGTCAGCATGGTTTTGTGGCAGGTAGGTCGTGCCTTACTAACCTTATTGAGTTTTTTGAGAAAGTGACCAAGGAGGTGGATGGGGGCAAGGCAGTGGACGTGGTATATATGGATTTTAGTAAGGCGTTTGATAAGGTTCACCATGGTAGGCTTCTGCAGAAAATGCAGATGTATGGGATTGGGGGTGATCTAGGAAATTGGATCAGGAATTGGCTAGCGGATAGGAAACAGAGGGTGGTGGTTGATAGTAAATATTCATCATGGAGTGCGGTTACAAGTGGTGTACCTCAGGGATCTGTTTTGGGGCCACTGCTGTTTGTAATATTTATTAATGATCTGGATGAGGGTATAGTTGGGTGGATTAGCAAATTTGCTGATGACACCAAAGTCGGTGGTGTGGTAGACAGTGAGGAAGGGTGTCGTAGTTTGCAGGAAGACTTAGACAGGTTGCAAAGTTGGGCCGAGAGGTGGCGGATGGAGTTTAATGCGGAGAAGTGTGAGGTAATTCACTTTGGTAGGAATAACAGATGTGTTGAGTATAGGGCTAACGGGAGGACTTTGAATAGTGTGGAGGAGCAGAGGGATCTAGGTGTATGTGTGCATAGATCCCTGAAAGTTGGGAATCAAGTAGATAAGGTTGTTAAGAAGGCATATGGTGTCTTGGCGTTTATTGGTAGGGGGATTGAATTTAGGAGTCGTAGCGTTATGTTGCAACTGTACACAACTCTGGTGCGGCCGCACTTGGAGTACTGTGTGCAGTTCTGGTCCCCACATTACAGGAAGGATGTGGAGGCTTTGGAGAGGGTGCAGAGGAGGTTTACCAGGATGTTGCCTGGTATGGAGGGGAGATCCTATGAGGAGAGGCTGAGGGATTTGGGATTGTTTTCGCTGGAAAGGCGGCGGCTAAGAGGGGATCTTATTGAAACATATAAGATGATTAGAGGTTTAGATAGGGTGGATAGTGATAGCCTTTTTCCTCTGATGGAGAAATCCAGCACGAGGGGGCATGGCTTTAAATTGAGGGGGGGTAGTTATAGAACCGATGTCAGGGGTAGGTTCTTTACCCAGAGGGTGGTGAGGGATTGGAATGCCCTGCCAGCATCAGTAGTAAATGCGCCTAGTTTGGGGGCGTTTAAGAGATCCGTAGATAGGTTCATGGACGAAAAGAAATTGGTTTAGGTTGGAGGGTCACAGTTTTTTTTTTAACTGGTCGGTGCAACATCGTGGGCCGAAGGGCCTGTTCTGCGCTGTAATGTTCTATGTTCTATGTTCTATGTAGACCTGAAATGTAGCTAATGTACTATAATTAATTTGCCTTTTGTGATAGTGCTGTATATTTTTTCCTAGATTTGTTTGACTCTCAAAATTCCTTGAAGAGTGAGAAGTCCTGATATGGCATTAGGTAGCTGACACCTAAAGAAATGAAAAACTTTAATTGGAGCTGTCTTGTTTAAATCAGAGGTGAATGTAGGTTGATTTGAAATAGGTGTTTAAATTTTGATGGGAGAGGATTTGATAGCAATCGACTTTTCAATCATCATGGGAATATAGATGAGGTTAAATGTATAAGATATAAAATAGGATGAGAAATATAATGTTGGAGCTGGTTTCACCATTTAGTTAGATCATGGCTGATCTGCAGCTCAACTGAGGGGAGACGATGGCCGAGTGGTATTATCACTAGACTAGTAATCCAGAAACTCAGCTAATGCTCTGGGGACCTGGGTTCAAATCCTACCCTGGCAGGTGATGGAATTTGAATTCAAATAAAATATCTGGAATTAAGAATCTACTGATGACCATGAAACCATTGTTAATTGTCAGAAAAACCCACCTAGTTCACTATAATGTTCCTTAGGGAAGGAAATGTGCTCTGGTCTAAATGTGACTCCAGAGCCACAGCAAGGTGTTTGACTCTCAACTGCCCTCGGGCAACTAGGGATGGGCAATAAATACTGGCCGGCCAGCGACGCCCGTCCCCCACAAATGAATAAAAAACTACATTTATTAGCCTTGGATTCATATCCCTTGATTTCGTCGCTTTATAAAAAAGGGTCAATCTCAGTCTTGAAAATATGAATTGACCCAACATTTGCAGCCTTTTCGGGAAGAAAATTCCATCCGTCTATATCTTGTGTGAAATTGTGCTTCCTGATTTTGCTCCTGAATGATCCAGCTCCAACTTTAAGGTTCTGCCCCTTTTTTCTTGATTACCCCACTTGAGGAAACAGCATCTCTTTTTGTTAAATATCCTCAATTAGATCACCCCTCAATTTTAAAGTCAAGGGAATACAATCCACGTGTATGCAATCTGCTGTCATGATTTGACAAGAAGGTGGTGATGTAGTGATAATGTCACTGGGCTGGTAATCCAGACACCCAGGCAAATGCTCCGGGGACATGGGTTCAAATCCCACCATGGCAACTGGTGGAATTTAAATTCAGTTAATCTAGAATTACTGTTGGTCTTGACCATGATTGTTGTAAAAACATATTTGGTTTACTGATGTCCTTTAGGGACAGAAACCTGCCATCCTTACCCACCTGGCCTACAAATGACTGCAGACCCAGAGCGATTTGTTTGACTCGTAACTGCCCTCTGAAATGGCCCAGCAAACCACTCAGTTCAACAGCAATTTGGAAGGGCAACAAATGCTGGCCTTGCCAACGATGCTCACATCCCATGAAAGAATAAAGAAGCAAAAGCTTCTTAATTCCTGTTAATATTTTGGTAAATCTACTGTTCCCCTTCGAAGGTCACTAAATCCTTCCTGACGTGGTGCTCAAAATTGAACACAATACTTCAGATGGATCTAACTAAAGGCGCTCTATAACTGTGACGTAACTTTGCATTCCAACTCTCTTGAGATAAAGGTCAAAATTCCTCGTGCCTCTCCACATTAAGCATGTCGAACTGCTTATCCAACTGACATTTTAGTTTGGCAATACATTTCGCGATGGTATTTTCATCTGTGACTTTATAGGGTTAGCAATCTAAACAGTGTTTGGGCAATTTTTCATCACGTTGATTGTTAAGGTTGATTCTGATTATACAGTTGTTGAGGCAGGTGCCCTCTTTTCCCCACATTTCCATGTACATATTTCCCTTCGCTGGGCACTCACTCTCCATAACCATCTAGAAGAGGACCATTCCATCAATCAAGGATATATTATGTAACAAATTCTGTGAGAGACCAAACCTTCAAGATCATTTCTAGCTTCACATGGGCACATGAAGCTGCAAAGTTCTATAAATTTTATCGTCCTTGGGCTGTTTTTCCTTTTGTAATTGTATTGGAGTCAAAGCAATACCTGATGTAAATCCGGATAGTCTCAGATGATACAAGAGTCAAATCCTTATTAATTTGAAGCTCATTAATCCCAATGTATTTCACCTCAGTTGCTCCATTAAAGTTAATGTACAAAGTTTAAAATACATAGGAATTGGAAATCTATAGGAATTACTCAAATATGATTTTGATACAGAACAATAGTTATTGATTATCTGTTAGGCATGCGAAGTATGCAAAGTGGAAATTATCTAAGGTTGGTCGAATAATCTTGGTCTTTTGTAGAAACACTCAAGTCCAACTCTAAGCTTCTGATTATGTGTGTTATAAATATTAAAAGATTTGAAATTCTGAATTTTATTTGCAAAATATGGTGCACACAAACTGAGTAAGTTTTTAATTCTTAAATATAATACTTTGGATTTTGAGGTTAAAAACAGAAGCAAGTTGAACAGTAGCTTCCAGTATCCTCACGTCAGGGATTGTTGTTCAAGTTGCCCTGCTCCTGCAGAAGCTGCACTATAACTGTACCTCACCGAGACTCAACATTCAAATACATGCAACACATCAAGTTGGGGTACTTGAGTAATGGATAACCATTACATTAAGCAGAAAAAATTGGGGTTTGACCATTTAAGTGCAAGTGAATATTAACGCTAACTCTGTACTTTCAAACAACTCCTCTGGCATTGAAAATTAATTGTGAAGCCTCATTCCTTCAGATTTTAATTTCTGTTGGGGATTTAAACAACAGCGTTATGTTTTCTAAAACTTTTTAAAAATCTTTCTTAATCACATCTATCTTTACCTCTTTATTTCACTTTCTGTTCATAATTTGGCATTGAATGAATTATTCTAATTTTCTCTTCCAGAAGACATTTGAGTTTCCTCCTTTCTTGAGTACAGTGTCCATGTGAAAATGATTTAATGATTACTTCCTCTGACTTGTATTCTATTATTTTGAAAGTTTCTAGGTACATGTCATGCTGCACATCCACTTGGGAAAGTTTAGATTCCGTGTACTATGTTTTTGTACTTTTAACAGCCTGTGAGTTTTCTCTTCTCATACAGAATCTAACTGTACCTCAACAAATGTGGTTAAGGGGTCGTTATATAATGTCAATGAAAAATGTCAAAGATTATCATATTATGTGGAGTCTTGGAAAAACAATGCCCTTCTGTGAAATAGAGTAACTTTGCTAACTACTCTGTCAATGTAATAGACAGAAATTGCTGGAAACACTCAAGTCTGGCAGCATCAATGGAGATAGAAACCGCATTAGTGTTTCAAGACAAATGTGACTCCTCTTCACACCTCTATTTCTGCCTCCACATATACTGCCGGACCTACTGTGTATTTCCAACACTTGTTTTCATTTCAGATTTTTATTTCCTATTTCCAGCATTTGCAGTATTTTACTTTTACTCTTTCAATATGTCCTGCCACCTTCTGTGCCACAATCTGTGGACAGTGCCATTTAGTCAATATTGCCTTCCCTTACTCCTTTTCATTCCAAATGCATGTTGATTAGCGGTTGCAGCAACAGTTTTATGAAGGAGACAAAATAAATTTGCTGCAGCAAGTGCAGCAGAGGAGGGTTGTCCTGTTCTATCCTTCAATCCATCAGGTCAGCTGAAATGTCAGTCAGCAATCTTGGCAGGGAGTTATGGATTATGTCAATGCCAAAGTGTGCCCAGAAATGGGAATTAAATTTTGGAAAATATTCAATAACCATACCAGGAATGACAATGTAGGAAGCTGCACTGTGACCGTGTAATAACACACTGTGGAATGAACTGTTACTTATTATCTGTACTTACCAGCAGGAAGGTCTATATCCAAGTAAAAGTAAAATACTGTGGATGTTGGAATCTGAAACAGAAAATGCTGGAAAATCTCAGCAAGTCTGACAGCATTTGTGGAGAGTGAACAGAGTGGTTGAGTTTTGTGCAATTTTTTCCTTCTATCAAAAATATTATAATGCTATTTAAGAGGACCTCACTTTGAGATAAGCTGACAATTAAAAATAGGCATACGGTGATCAAAAAATGGCTTTGTAGGGGAATGCATATGCGAGAACCAATGTTAGAATTTTCTACACTGAAGGCCGTGGAGGCCAAGTCACTGAATATATTTAAGATGGAAATAGGTAAATTTCTAGACTTTAATGGTGTCGAGGGGTATGGGGCGAGTGTGGGTGTATGGCATTGAGATAGAGGATGAGCCATGATCATATTGGATGGTGGATCAAGCTTGAGGAAATGAATAACCTACTCCTGCGCCTATTTTCTATGTTTCTATTGCCCATCTTCTATGATAAGTATGGGCTTGATGGGCCAATGCTGCTTTGTTCCTCCTTTTCTTAAGTTCCTGTCGCTTCCCAGAGGCAGTGTAAAAAGATACATAATACTCATGGAGAGGCAGAATTCTACTTTGTAAAAGTAACAATAAACTTGGGACTTTCTAATCGTGTCTTCAGTGCAATTATGTGAGGTGTGATTTAAATATTGATATCAAAAGCTAAATTACTATTTAAGGGAAACCAACAGGAAGAAATTAAGCTAAAAACTAAATGTGTGATCATTATATGTCAAATGCTGTCAATAATTTACAATCTTGGAATCTGAAATGTGCACACTATAAACTCATTGTCAATTTTGTAACAAGCCATGTTCCAAAGAAAGAAGTGTTGCTAATATATTTGTATTTTTTAAACAGGTCAGTGTCTCGTTCAGGATGGCTGCATCAGCTTCATATGATCAGCTCCTGAAGCAGGTAGAGGCACTTAAAATGGAGAATTCAAATCTGCGACAGGAATTGGAGGACAACTCAAGCCATCTAACACAGCTAGAGACAGAGGCATTCAACATGAAGGTACATTTCAGTTTTGTGTAAAACTGAAGACCATCTTACACCTTGGGCAGACTTTCTTTGACAGTATGTTTTGTATTAGGCTTGTGACATATGAGTAGGTTGTCTTAGACTTTGCAAATTTTGATGTGGTTGAGTTTTGTGCAATTTTTTCCTTCTATCAAAAATATTATAATGCTATTTAAGAGGACCTCACTTTGAGATAAGCTGACAATTAAAAATAGGCACACGGTGATCAAAAAATGGCTTTGTAGGGGAATGCATATGCGAGATATGTACCTGGCAGTTTTGCATGTGCTGCACTGACGGCAGCCTGTCATATTTTTTGAGGCTGATGGGTGTTTTCATAATGCCAGCTTAGTATTACGGTTAACTAAAAGTGGCAATTGTTTCTTCTAATATAGAAATTCACAGCCTTGCTATTGCCATGGCCAAACTACCCTTTGAAGCGTTCTAGAATTTTGCCTTCATTTCTCCTCGTGAAATATTTTCACCCATCAGTCATCTTTGTGTGACAGCAACAGTCATGATGTTGTATTTTCCAGTTTGTGCATGTACCTCGTGTCTTAAAGTCATATAATTTGAAATTGTTCTGAGGTTAATTTATTTTTTGTTGATCACCTTTATCCTTCTGCAAAACTCCACTCTTGCATCTCTTCTCAAGCTTGAAGGATTCCCAACCTTTTCTCAACTCAAAGTTAGTTGAAAGTCAACCTCTTAGCCCTTCTTAGATCCACTTCCTTGACTTGCATAGCCCCTAGTTAGTACAATGCCATAAGTTGAAATATTTTCCCTTCTGTTTATATCTTGCACTTTGTTGCGTTGAATTAATTTACAATAATTTTGCCCTCTTCAAAAATTATCTTGGTGTTGGATACTTATACTGTCTACAAGGAGGATTCTGCACACGTGAGCTTACACAAGTGCTCATAGCTATATTCCCAGTTCATAGATTATTGAAGGTATTAAAGCCAGGATGAGAATATCTACTTCCACAAAACACCATAAATGTTACACTTAAATTTGTAAAGTTATATTCCATAATGTGTTAAACATAACATGCTGTAATAAGTCTCAGAAGGTCTCCAGGACATTTTGTGCCACTGTACAAGAGTCAGATCAGCATCTAATAATGGGTTTATTGAAGCCCAATAAAGTAGAAACAGGCATAAATCAGAGTGTAAGGAGATAGGGACTTTCTCACAGGGAGAATGAGGAAAATCATCAGTAATTTTTGTATATCAGAGATGTTAATTTGCAAAAGGAATTTATTCTGTTATCTGGCAGTTGGTCCAAGATGAAGCCAGCATTTCTCCAATTTGAATATTGGGAAGACAGAAGTGATTGAACTGAGTTTCAAATGTGTTTCATGACCACCACCAAAACTATTTACTTCTACTTCTGTAACAATGCCCATCTCTAGCCTTGCATCACTTCCACTGTAGCTGGAACCTTAAATCATGCTTTTGATGTCTTGAAAAATGATTTCTGCAATGTCCTAATGTGTTTGGCTCTTAAACCTTATTCTAGATTGGTTGACTAATATTTTAGATCACTCTTTAAGAATGTGTCCTAAATCCCGAAGAAGTTGATCCTCAATAATAAGAAAGCTTTCAGTAACAAATTCAGTAATGAACAGTTAATCACTTCTTTTGGGTGCAATTCTCACTGCTTGTATTTGTGCAAAGGCCAGTTTTCTGAAATGCATGATGGATGGAATAGTTGATTATAGTGGTATTGTTAATTATTTTGCCCGTGCTTTTCTTTCTATTGGTAACAATTTCCTTAAAATCCTATCCAAATTTATGGCTTCATTTGTTTTGGTTTTATACAAAACTGCTTGGAAACCATTTAGGAAGAAGTGAACAGTATGATAGTTGTTGACTAGAAGTTGTCAGGTTAACAGTTATTAATCTACTGTAGGAGACTTGTCCACTCCAATTATGTGGGGCCATATTTCAATTTTTTTCTCAATGAAGGGGCTAATGAGCATGTGTGAGAGTTTCTGTGAGTGTGTGTGTCTGCATTACTGCACCTACAGGCCTGTGGGTCCTCACCCCTCGCTTCTCAGCTCAATAGCGCACACTTCTCCCCAGATCTACACCCATCACCTTTCCTCTGGGCCCTGGAACATGCCATCCCACTAGTTGCTGTTAAACCAGTCAGTGGCTGGTTTTTTTCCTGCATTTGTTGTTGTTAGGCTCATGTTGTCTGTCCAACATTGTTTGGCAGGCCAGATTGAGAGGAGTCATGGACCTGATTCTGGCCCATGTTCTGCCTGTTGGACAAGCCTGTACTATAACATTGTGTTTTTATTTATGTACTTTTGATTTTATAAAATCAGGCTTTTGTGTTGACTGTTAAAATAAATATATATTCTATTATAAATGTTCCTTGTGGGTAGTGTTGTGATATGGATAAAAATAGTTATGAGATAATATGTTAGTGATGTGACAGTACTTTCATTTAATCTGAGTTTGAAAATTCTGAAAATATATTGCTGCGCTGGCACACTTAAGGCGCTGTTAAACCTTGTCATCAATGCCTGCATTTATTGACAGTAAGCTCCCAAGGTATGGAAAGTGGTCCACTTTGTCCAAGGACTCGATGTAGATTTTTATGACTGGCAGTGGGTTGGGTGGATGTTTAGAGTGCTATGTGGCAGGACAGTTTGACAGAGGATCTTTGTCTTTGGGATGTTTAGTGCAAGGCCCATGCTCTTGTATGCCTTGGTGAAAGAAGCTGGCTTGGAGCTCAGCCTCACGTGAGCGCAGACGCAAGCATTGTCTGTATATTGTAGTCCAATAACATCCTTGAATCTGGCCTGCAGATGGCGGAGGATGAACAGATTCCCATTTGTTCTGTAGTTTAGCTCCACTCCAGCAGGGAGCTTGCTGAGGATGAGATGGAGCATTGCAGCAAGAGAAATAAGAACGTTGGTGCTTTCTGAAAAATAATGTTGTTGGGCAAGATAAATAGAGATGAATTTAGATGTTGCATTTGAAGAAAGACTATTAAATTCATCATTTAAAAATTTTTCAGAACAACTTTTCTCAGTCTCAATTATAATTAAAGTTTATTTTTATCTTCCACTTTTAAAAAGGATAAAAGTGGTTCCTCTTCTTTAGTTACCATATAATCTGCTGCTTATTAAATAAAGTTTGTGGGATTTTTGTTTTATTGAAAACTCATTAAGTACCTGCAAATTGTGCATTCTGGCCACTGGCTTCCCACAAAGATAAACATGCATATGGACCCAGATAGAGGGGTGTGGGTTAAACAGTTCAGTAAAAGAATCCCTTTCTTATGTCAGTGTATATTTTATAAGGAAGGTAAATTTCTAAGATGAAGAAGAACAAGTGTACTTACAACAGATGTCAAGTGTATAATAAAACCAAAAACCAACTGAATTTAGAAGATTGAGAAGAAAATTGAAAATTCAAGTAACAAAGAGAAGAGTCATACAGTTTCTCTCTCCACAGATGCAGCCAGACCTGCTGAGTTTGTCCAGCATTTTCTATTTTTATAACAAAAGAGAGAGCATGAAAAGAGACTGGCAGTTAATGTAAAATGGAATCCAAAAGTCTTCTATTGGCAGAAAAATAGTAAAAGGAGGCATGGAGTCGATTGTGGACCCACAAGAAGATTTTCAAATGGAGGCAGGGGCATGGCTGAGGTATAAATGCATACTTTGTAGAATCATAGCCTTTACCAAGAAAAGTGCTGCTGCGCAGGTGATGGTGAAAGGTGGTAATTCAGACACTTGAAGTATTTAAAATTAGCAAGGAGGGGATATTGGATAGGCTGTATGTACTCAAAGTTGATTAAGGACCAGGACTGGATGAGGTGCATCCAAGGGTACTGTGGAAAATGAGGATGGAAACTGCAGAGGCACTGCCTGTAATTTTCCAATCTTCCTTTGACTTGGAGGTGTGGTTCCAGAGGACTGGCAAATTGCAAGTGTTAGGAACATAAGAACATAGGAATTCGGAGCAGGACTAGCCCTTCAAGCCCACTTTGCCATTTTACAACAGTGTGACTGATTTTTTAAAAGTTTATTTATTACTGTCACAAATAAGCTTGCATTAACACTACAACGAAGTACTGTGAAAATCCCCTAGTTGCCACACTCCAGCAGCTATTTGAGTACACAGAGAGAATTTAGCGTGGCCAATACACCTGACTAGCACATCTTTCGGACCGTGGGAGGAAACCGGAAAACCCACGTAGACACGGGGAGAACGTGCAGACTCCATACAGACAGGGACCTTAGCTGGGAATTGAACCTGAGTCCCTGGTGCTGAGAGGCAGCAGTGCTAACTATTGTGCCTTAGTGCCACCTAATCCTGATCTGAACTCCACTTCCCTGCCTGCTCCTCAAAGCCTTTTATCCTGCTTTTCATCAGAAACATATTTATTTATTTCTTGAATCTATTGATTGATTCTGCCTCGACTGCACTCTGGGACAGCGCAGAGTCGCTGAGCAGAAACTGATAGCCAAGTTCCGCACACATGAGGACGGCCTAAACCGGGATGTTGGATTTATGTCACATTATCAGTAACCCCCACAGCTTGCCTCCTGGGCTTGCAGAATCTCACTAGCTGTTCTGTCTGGAGACAATACACATCTCTTTAACCTGTGTTTAATGCTCCCTCCACCCACATTGTCTGTACCTTTAAGACCTGGCTGGCTTTAGGGATTCGCATTCTAATCAGTATTCTGTAACTTGATGTTGTGTCGCTGTGCACTGTTTGAAAGCACATTTCCACTCCATCTGACGAAGGAGCAGCGCTCCGAAAGCTTATGGTATTTGCTACCAAATAAACCTGTTGGACTTTAACCTGGTGTTGTGAGACTTCTTACTGTGTTCACCCCAGTCCAACGCCGGCATCTCCACATCAGTGAGGTTCCACAGATTCACAACCACCTGAGTAGTAATTTCTCCTCCTCCTCAGTTTTGAACTTACCTTTTCTCACCCTCTGTCTATGACCTCTCGTTCTAGACTGTCCCACAAGGGGGAATATCTATTCAACATCCACCTCATCAATCCTCTTTAATATTTCATATACCTTGATCAGATCTCCCCCCCCCCCCCCAATTCTTCTGAACTCCAGCGAGTACAAGTCCAAGCTATCCAACCGTTCCTCGTACAACAGCCCTTTCAGCCCTGGCATTGATCAATGTGTTCAATGAAGGATATAAATAAAAGCCCAGCAACTACAAGCCATTCAGTTTAAGCACATGGTTTGAGAGGTCCATTAAGTCCATTAATTTGGGACAAAATTAAGAGTTACTTGGGCAAATGTGGGTTAAAGAATGCCGTAAGAAGTCTCACAACACCAGGTTAAAGTGCAACAGGTTTATTTGGTAGCACAAGCCCCAAGCTTTTGGAGCACTGCCCCTTCATCAGGTGAGTGGGAGTTGTATTCACAAACAGGGCATATAAAGACACAAACTCAATTTACAAGATAATGGTTAGAATGTGAGTCTTTACAGGTAATCAAGTCTTAAAGGTACAGACAATGTGAGTGGAGAGAGGGTTAAGCACAGGTTAAAGAGATGTGTATTGTCTCCAGCCAGGGCAGTGTTCTCTTCCTGTTGGGGAACACTTCAGCAGTCACGGGCATTCAGCCTCTGATCTTCGGGTAAGCGTTCTCCAAGGCGGCCTTCATGGCACACGACAACGCAGAGTCACTGAGCAGAAACTGATAGCCAAGTTCCGCACACATGAGGATGGCCTCAACTGGGATCTTGGGTTCATGTCACACTATCTGTAACCCCCACGACTTGCCTGGGCTTGCAAAATCTCACTAACTGTCCTGGCTGGAGACAATACACATCTCTTTAACCTGTGCTTAACACTCTCTCCACGCACATTGTCTGTACCTTTAAGACTTGATTACCTGTAAAGATTCGCATTCTAACCATTATCTTGTAAATTGAGTTTGTGTCTTTATATGCCCTGTTTGTGAACACAACTCCCACTCATCTGATGAAGGGGCAGCGCTCCGAAAGCTTGTGGCTTGTGCTACCAAATAAACCTGTTGGACTTTAACCTGGTGTTGTGAGACTTTTTACTGTGCTTACTCCAGTCCAATGCCGGCATCTCCACATTAAAGAATGCCAGCATGGATTTGTTGAGGGAAAACTGTCTGCAACTTAAGATTTTTTGATGAGGTAACAGGTATGATGCGGGTACATAGACTCCCAAAAGACTTTTGATATAGTACTGCACAACAGAGTTGTGAGCAAAATTAGAGCTAGTGGAATAAAAGAGACAGTGGCATCATAGACACAAAATTTATCAAGTGACAGGAAATCAGTAATGTTTAATGATTGCAGGATGTTTATAGAGACATTCCCAAAGTGTTGGTAGTAGGGCACCTGCTCATGACCTAGACCTTGGTGTTCAAGGCAGAATTTGCAGGTGATATGAAACTTGGAAGCATTATTTATTTATTAGTCACAAGTAAGGCTTACATTAACACTGCACCTAACCAGCACATCTTTCAGACTGTCAATTTTGAAGAAGATAGTATCGAACTTCTAAAGAGCTGGGTGGACAAATGGCAGATTCAACTTAATGCACAGAGGTGTAAAGTGAATCATTTTGTTAGGAAGAACACAGAGACACAATATAAAATAAAGAGTACAATTCTAAAGGGGGCAAAAGGACCTTAGTCTATATTTGCATAAATCATTGAATGTGGCAGGACAGGTTAAGAGAACAGTTGATAAAGCATATGGCATTCTGAGCTTTATCAAGAGGGACATTAAATGCAGCAGCAAGGAAATTTAATAAACTTGTACAAAACACTGCTTTGACCCCAACTGGAATTTTGCATTCAGCTCTGTGCACCACGCTTTCGGAAAGATGTGAAGGCATTCGAGATGGTGCAGAAAAGATTCGCACAAAAGGAACTTGAGGACTTTCTTGATCTCAATGCAGCATACAATGCTAGCATTCTGGTCTCCTTGTCAAAATCTCATGAATTCTCCCTTCATAAGTTACTGATGCCATCGAGATGGATAATTCAGAGTGCACATGGGTGATGAGGCAAGCGCCTGGAGGAAGCAGTCCACTGGGCTTCCCCAGGGAACTGCTCTAGCCTCAACCCTTTTCAATCTCTGTCTAAACAATCTGCCTCCAACATTGTCTCGGAAGTTCATCAATGTTGAAAATATCTGCTGTGCCTCTCGGGCTCGGACATTTTCTAAACTGGAGACAGTACTAAACAACGATGTTGCAAAGCTGGCCAACTGCTACAAGACATGCTGCCTACAGCCCTACAACAGCAAACGAATCTCAAGTTTATTCCATCTCCACAATTGCCAGTATCAAGAGGAAGCTCAACATATCTTGAATGGCAAGAGACTGAATCGTAAACAACTTCTCATTTTGTTATAAAAACAGAAAATGCTGTAAAACCTCAGCAGGTCTGACAGTATCTGTGGAGAGAGAATAGAGCCCAGCACCATCCATTTTCAGGGCTAGTTGATTAGGTGAGTTGTTACACACTCCTTAGCAGATTTTGATTTCCATGGCCATCGTTCTGCTTACACTAACCCTGTGAGTAATATCTACAATATGCACTACAGCAACTCACCAAACCTACTTCTACAACTGACTTCTAAACCCGCAGCCTCTACCACCTGGAACGGTAGGGCAGCAACGTATGGGAACGCCATATGGGAGCAAGTTACCCTCCCAGCCACACACCATCCTGACTTGGTACTATATCACCATTCCCATGCTATCATTGGGTCAAAATCCTGGAACTCCCTTTTTAACAGCATTGTAGGTGTATACCTAGGCCACATGTTCTGCAGCTGTTCAAAAAGGCAGCTCGCCACCACCTTCTCAAGGGGCAATTGAGGGCACACAACAAATGTTGTCCTTGCCAGTGACACTTAACTTCTGAGAAACAATACTTTAAAAATAGTTGCAAATGCCGGAAAAGGTATGAATTACTCTGAGAAGATCACCTCCTGGCCCTTAAGTTTTTCTCAAAAGTCACTAGATGATTGCTGCTATAGTGCTATTTGAAAACCTCAGCACCATTCAGGACAGACCAGTTTGCTTGGTTGATGCCCTCCCACTAGACTTAAATATTCATCCAACTCAACACCTGCATACTGTAGTGTGTATGATTTGTATTTTGCATTATAGTAATGGACCAAGGATATTTCAATAATGAACTCTATTCCCAAAGAGAACAAAAGCAACATTGTCATGGGAGCAGAATCTTGTCCAGATATCTATGTAAGCTACACAGCATCCTGACATGGGTATATGTCATAATTTATTGTCACTGAGTCAGAATCAAGAAAGTCCCTACATAATATCACTGCAGGAGCACCATAATCACAAAGTTTTAAGCAGTTTGAGAAGTTAGTCCATTGGCATCTTCTCAAAGCAATTCGGAACTAATTCCTGAAGAAGCAATTCAATTTAACATTTTTTTTATTCCTTTGATTCCCTTTCCTCCACCATTGATGCCCTTATTCTCAATAAAGCCAGCTTCGACAGTCCCTGTCATGCCCTTTTCTTTGCTCCATCAAACCTAAGATGCACAGGCTGGAGCATATCTTGTGCAGGGCTGATTTAGCTATCCTTCGCCATATCTGATTGGACCACATTGAGCACTATTGGGCTCCAAATCCCTTCTGCTCAAACTGTTCACTATCCTGGGAGCATCATGAAGAGCAAAGAGACCATTGACTTATTTTCTCCACTGCAAACTGTCTCCTTAAACCCCACTTTCCTTGCAACTTTTTATTCATTCGTGGGACATGGGCATCGCTGGCTGGCCAGCATTTATTGCCCATCCCTAGTTGTCAGAGGACAATTGAGTGTCAACCACATTGCAATGCCTCTGAAGTCACATGTACGCCAGACCAGGTAAGGATGGCAGCTTTCCTTCCGTAAAGGACATTAGTGAAGCAGATGGGTTTTTCCGACAATTGGCAATAATTTTATGGTCATCAGTAGATTCTTAATTCCAGATTTTTAAATTGAATTTAGATTCTACCATCTGCCATAGTGGGATTTGAACCCAGATCCCCAGAACATTAGCTGAGTTTCTGGATTAATAATCTTGCGATAATACGACTAGGCCATCACTTCCCCCCAGTAAAGAGCTCATGAATGAATTTCAGTCACTTGAAACTGGGATTTACCCTTCCCTAGCATTCTTTTTCTCTGTTCTCACTTCTTGACCTTGCCCAAGCTCAATTTGTCTCACTGATCCATCTCCTGCTTTCTTGACACCCATTGCCTCTGAATTGCTAACAGCCCAATTTCCCTTCCTGGTCACCTTGCTAGTCAGCAGAAAACTTGCAAAGAGAAAGTTAGAATCCATAGAATCCCTGCAGTGCAGAAAGAAGCCACTTGGCCCATCGAATCTGCACCGACTTTCTGGCAGAGTCTCTTATCCAGGCCCTCCTGCCCTATCCCATAACCCCACACATTTGCCATGGCCAATCCACCTAACCTGCACATCTTTGGACTGAGAGGAAATCGGAGCACCTGGAGGAAACCCACACAGACTCGGGAAGAACATTCTTGTAAAAACCCTCAACTATCCTCAGAGTGCCATTCTTAACCATCCAAAGATGTGCGGGTTAGGTTGATTGGCCAGGTTAGAGATTGTCCCTTGGTGTCCTGAGATGCGTAGGTTAGAGGGGTTAGCGGGTGGATGTGTGGGGGTGGGGCCTGGGTGGGATTGTAGTCGGTGCGGACTCGATGGGCCGAATGGCCTCCTTCTGCACTGTAGGGTTTCTATGATTCTATGAATTGTAACAAGAGAATCTCCAACAACTGTTTCTCCTGTATTGTTGATTCCAGATTTCTCCCCAGGATCTGTCCTTGATGATCTCCTATTCCTTATTTAATGTTTTTCATAGTGATATTATTTGCAGACATGATGCCAGTTCCCATGTTTTTATTAACAGTATGCAGCTTCATCTCGCTGTGGAAAGATGCATTCCCAGTGACCAATTTTGGATATGCTACAATCTCCTCCAGTGAAACAGTGGGTAAACTAAAACTACTGTTTATAATCCTTGCTACAAGTGCTGTCACATTGTTACTGATTCTATCCCCTTTCATGGCTATTGTTTCGGATTTAATTGCACTAGTTTTTGGTCAAGGTATTTTTTCATAAGAGTTACAGAATAGTCCAAAACCAAATCTTTAAGAGGAACAAAATATCCAGAATGCTCAAAAGCTTTTTTTAAAATCAAAATTCACTATCATGTGGCTGTAAACAACTATTGTGTAAGCCAGAAGCAGCACAAGTTGAAAGAGGAACTGGGCACAAAGCTGCCTGCTGTAAATCAGCTCAACAAACATGGACTTTCGGACAGGGAAGGTTTAGGATCTGCAACTCTCTACAAAATCATGTGGCAGTGATTAACTAAAATATAAATCCATTTTAAAATATCAGCTAAAAAAGATTGGACAATCCTCATTTTCAACCCAGTGCAACTCTCTGTAAACTGCAGTTCCATACCCTTTTGCCCAATTAACTGGCTTGTTTTCGTGGTCAACTACAAAGTGATAAACAAGGCTGAAGAAGCTGACCATTTGTGCAACTTAGATTTAGCATTCTCTTGTACCCAGAAGGAAGCAAGAACTTGCATGTACCTCGTGCCTTATCACAAATTTGGGGCACCTCACAACCAATGGGTTGTTTTTGAAAGGCAACCACTGTAAATAGGAAAACACAGTCACTAATTTGCATATGGCAAAGTCCCTCAAAATACAGATGAATTAATGACCAGATAATCTGCGATGGTTTTGATAATACAACATTATAACAGTAGGATATAGTAAAGTACAATCTGTTTGATTGCTCTCTCTTCATGCCACCACCTCCCCCAGGATAATGAAGAACATGCCCAGGAGGTTTTCAAAACTTCTCATATCTTGTAACAAATATCTATGTTCCATTAGTAGTTAGTCATTGTAGCTGTCAGCTACTAAGTATCACATAGATTAGTGTCTGTAAAAAAAATTCAGAAAACAGGCCCTTTGGTTCACATAGCCCATGTTGCTGTTTACCCTCCAAACAAGCAATTGGATCTAACCATGTTTGCTTACCCTTTTTCCATATCCCTTCAGTGCTTTTTCTTTTATTCACTTATCCTTTAAAAAAAACCTGCCTCAACCACTAATACCAGAAGTGAATTTGATAGCTTAACAACTCTCTCTAAATTACTTTCTCATGCCCTCTAAATCTCTCCGAATCATTGAATCCCTACAGTGCAGAAGAAGACCATTTGGCCCATCGAGCCTGCACTGACAACAATCCCACCCAGGCCCTAGCGTAACCCCATGTATTTAACCTGCTAATCCCCCAGCCCGCACATCTTTAGCATGTGGGAGGAAACCGGAGCACCCGGAGGAAACCCATCCAGACATGGGGAGAACACAGTCACCCAAGGCCGGAATTGAACCCGGGTCCCTGGTTCTGAGAGGCAGCAGTGCGAAACACTGTGCCACCGTGCCGCCCTCTTCATTTAATCATATATATATGGCTGCTTGTTTTTGGCAACTATAGTAAACGGTCAGCTTCTATTCACCCATCAAGAAACTGTTGCAAACCATATGACTTATCAAGCCTCAAGACCGTATAATTTTACAACTCCAAGTTTGAACAACTAATGGATTAAGATCAGAGGAAAAATAACAGTTAGCCAACCTGACAATATTTCAAGACTACAGACTAGCTTCTTTTAAAAAGTGTCTTTAAAGTTTAAACAATACAGCTATGTGGTGAGGTGATGGCCTAGTCATATTATCGCTAAACTATTAATCAAGAAACTCAGCTAATGTTCTGGGGTCCCGGGTTCGAAGCCCATCACGGCAGATGGTGGATTTTGAGGACTCTGCGTCTGTACTCGTTGGAATTTAGAAGGATGAGGAGGGATCTTATTGAAACTTACAGGATACTGCGAGGCCTGGATAGGGTGGACGTGGAAAGGATGTTTCCACTACTAGGAAAAGCTAGAACCAGAGGGCACAATCTCAGGCTGAAGGGATGATCCTTTAAAACAGAGATGAGGAGGAATTTCTTCAGCCAGAGAGTGGCAAATCTGTGGAACTCTTTGCCGCAGAAGGCTGTGGAGGCCAGGTCATTGAGTGTCTTTAAGACAGAGATAGATAGGTTCTTGATTAATAAGGGGATCAGGGGTGATGGGGAAAAGGCAGGAGAATGGGGATAAGAGAAATATCAGCCATGATTGAATGGCGGAGCAGACTCGATGGGCCGAGTGGCCTAATTCTGCTCCTATGTCTTATGGTCTTATGAATTTAACAAAATAAATCTGGAATTAAGAATCTACTGATGACATGAAACCATTGTCGATTGTTGGAAAAACCCATCTGGTTCACTAATGTTCTTTAGGGAAGGAAATCTTCCATCTTTACCTGATCTGGCCTACATGTGACTCCAGAGCCACAGCAATGTGGTTGACTCTCAACTGCCCTCCAAGAGCAACTAGGGATGGGCAATAAATGCTGGCCCGCCAATGATGCCCATGTCCCACAAATTAATTAAAAATAAAATAAGCTTTTAAAATCTGCCTTGAAAAGCATTTTGCATTCCTTATAGTCTCCAGGAGTAATTTGTTAATAGAAATATATTATTTTAAAATTAAAATATTCTAATTTACTCATTTGAAAAGCTTTAAAATCAGGAAGAGTAAAGTCTGGAAGTACAAGCTAGGCCAGGCCGCATCTGTAAGGAAAACAAGAGTAGGTTGACATTTTAGACCTTAAAACGTTTATTGAGGAAAAATGGCAAGTTCCTTGTATGAAATGGTTTAGTTGCCTTGTCCAAAAGTGCATTATATCTTTTTCAATGTCCATTACAAAGTTGGATTAAATGGCCTACTTTATTGAATGCCTAATAAATTGACGAGTTACATTGTGTGATCCCACGCTGCGTATGTGGCAGCTGTTGTCCTCTAGGCTAAAGCAGTGAAGTGGAAGTAAACTTGCTGAAAAGGTTTCCCAGCCATTTTTGCTAATTTACTGGCAGTCACTCAACACCGGAAAAATGTGCATGTATACAAACAGCTTTCCTCCTTTTCTTGTTCTTGATTTTTTTTTAGGATAGTATGATCTGTATCATTCTGGAACAGATGCTTTATTTAGAAACAATCCATTTTTAGGCAGTTGTTCTCGGATAGAACACGACTATAAAAATATTTTCCTGCTTTTTATTGTATGAGCACACGTTTTATGCTCCATTTATCAAAACTCATAACTCCCTAAGTATTTGCATGTGTTCCTAAGAACATCTGTAAATTCCTAAGTGGGAATAATATGCTCATTTAATCACCTTCCTTAAATACTCATGTTATAACAATTTTCATGTTTATATGTTGGGAAATTCTATAAAATGTGTGGCAACTATACATGTGATCGGGACTGTCGATGTGAAAATTATTTTTCTGATTTCTTCCTTTGCAAAATGGATCTTTATTTTTAGTTGAAAGATGCATAAGAAGGTGGCAGTCAGGTTTATGTCTGCATGCAGCAAAGTTTTAATATTGTTACGTTAGAAACTTGTGATTGGTAGCCATTTTTACATATGCTTTCAGGCACTTAATACATAAGGTGTGGCATGCAATATAACATAGTGCATTATTCATAGTACGTCATTGCATCTGATGTTGATTATTGTTTGACGTCTGTTATAAATTATGTTGATAACTCAGCAATGTTGTTTCTTTCACATGATACAAAATTTAATTTAAGTAATATCAATTACAGTAATTGTATTCTGAGGAATCATTCCGTTACAGCCTTAATCTTAACTAAATTGGATCAAATGTGTGCTACAATGTGCATTTTTTTCTGATTATACTTCAATGAAGCTCCTTGGGATGCTTTCCTATGTTAAGGCATAAATGCAAGTTGTTTTTGGTTTGAGCGTATTTAATTTTATTCTGTTAATTTGAAAAATAAAACATATTTTATGTTCAATGGATTTATTTTATTAATAGCTTGCCTGTGCTGAATATCATACATTATGTCTCAGCCTTTGTTCAATGGTAGCAGTCTTCCTTCTGAGACACACAGTTGTGTTCAAGTTCCAGCCTGAGAATTGAAGCACATGTTCAAGGCTGACACCGAAGTGCAGGTCTGAGGGAGTTCTGCATTGTCAGAGATCTGATATTATGGATCAGATGTTAAACTGAGACATGTCTGCCCTCTGTTCGAAGAATGTGTGACACTATTTGAAGAAAAATAAGTGGAGCTGTTGAGTGTCCTAGCCAATATTTGTCCCTTAAACAACAGTAAAATGAAGTACCTCTTCCTATTTATCTCAATGCTGTTTTGTGGAATCCTACTGTGCGCAAATTTGCTACCATGCTGTTTATGTTACTATAATAACTATTACAATAACTATACTTCAAAAGTTATTCATTGGCTGTGAATTGCAGTGGGAATTCCAGAGGACTTGAAAGGTACTATATAAATTTTGATATGTTGAAATTAAATCCAAACAATAACTATTCTTAATTCCAATTAAATTTTCCATTTTCACTCAAGTGCCAGATTGTTATTAAACCAGCAAAATGTTTTATTACCAGAAACAACTCCATATCTGAACATACATTTTCATTTATGCAATAAAGAACAGAAGCGGTATATTACTGAATTGGTTTGTATGTTATATTAGCTAAGATCATTTTGTTGATAGATATTGCCCTAGTGACCTGGAGGTTTCCTCCTTGAGTGCCATCTACCAGTTGTACTGGAAGCTACACCCATTTTATCAATGTCAGGTAACGTCCAAGTATCCTAATCTCATCAGAATAAGCCCAAATTTAAAATGAGCATAAAAGATCATAGGTCACTAGAATAGTTGGGACCAAAGGAAACAACAGGGCCACACCAGTACATTTCTTTGAATCTTAAAACTAAACATTTCCACTCCTTTCATTGTCGTCCATGCACTTAAGGCACAACATTTTAAGAAAATGCAATTGGGTTAATTTTCAATTTCTAACGTGGTATATTTTGCCAGCAACACACAATAGAGAGCATTTCTAAGTGAGATTAAAATCTTTCAAAGTGGTATTAAAATTGCCGCTTCCTGCTACACCTGAAAATCTGAATGTAACGTTGAAAGATCTCTGCTGACCCCTTCCTGAAACAAGCACATTCTAGAGGCTTAATGGATCAACATGAAACATTTAGGAGATGGGCATGTTATAGTTAGGCAAGTAATGCATTCATGCCCTGACTTACATGAATGTTTAGGTCATGTAATTAATTTCCATCCGGGTGACATATATAACAGGCTGACACTCCAGTGCAACCCTGTTGGTGTTGCTATCATTTAAATGAGACATTAAACCAAGGCTGCATCCATCCTTTTAAGGTGGATGTTAAAGATCTTTTGGCACTATTTCAAAGAAAAGCAGAGGAGTTCTTCTCAGAGTCCTGACCAATATTTATCCCCCTCTCAATGTCACAAAAATAGATTTATCTGATTATTATCACATTGAGAGAACTTGCTGTGCACAAAACTGGCTGCTGTGTTTCCTACTGCGGTTACTAAATTTCAAAAGTGCTTCATTGCATGTAAGGCACTGTGGGGCACCCTGAGATTGTGCAAGGCTATTTAAATGTAAATTCTTTCTTTCTGGTTAGCAGCAAGGAGCATTGGTCTTGGTCCATTTTTCTCACACTCATCTTTCCTGCTACCGGCCTCTTTTCTATGGAGAATAAGCAAAATTGTAATTGCTTGTAGTGATTGACAGCCTGAGGTTTGTGGTTAAGAATCAAATGCTCAACATTCTGAAATGCTGGGGCAACCCTCTGTATCAGGCATGAAAGGATTGAAATTGAATGCAACTCTCAGAACTTAATATAAATGATTAAAGGCTTTTTACATTTAAAAAAAATCACTGTAATCCTAACTAATATGGTTTTATCGACTTGTAAGTTTCCATAGCTGCGACAGCTTGGACTGGGTTTTACTTCCAGCATTGCCTTTTATGGGTCTAAAGAATTGAACAGAAGCTACTTAATGTCACAGAAATTCAGATCTGTAAAATGGCTTCAGTATTCTTGATGCTTCAGTCGATAATATGTTCCTATCATATGCAGTTTTATAGTTCAAATCATGTAAGATAATGTTTGAGGGCTTTACAAAGGAGGGAGCAGGAAGTGCATCAAGGCCAAAAATGCAGCCAGAAAAAGGTTCTTAAGTTTCATAAGGAAGGAACAAGATAACAATGTTTTTGGAAGGGAGTTCTGAAGAGCAGACAAATTAGTTGCATAGAAATAAAGATGTTACAATTGAATACAGAATGTTCAGCTCAATCTTCTTAGCCTCAATGTAACCAAATAGTTAATTTCTCTCTTTCAATTTCATTTCCTTCATCCATCTAGTCAACTAATCACGAATTTTAAGAATTTCTGTTTTATTGCCTTGTATTGCATTGTTCTAACAAAAGAGAAACCAATTTTTAAAGCCTGCCTAGCCTCGTGTCAGGTCGTTTGAGTGAATCAGCATTGTATCCCCCTCCAAATCCTCAATAAGCTTTCAGTCATGTGGAGCACTACTATATAAGCAGCTCAACTAAGGTCATGTTATGGTAAAACCAACCAATGGGATAGGCAAAGAAAAACCTGTTTTTGACCCACTCCTCCAAACAACAACTTCTTCAGTCTGCCCTCTCACCATCCCAGTGGTCACTCTTGGATTTGTTTTCTCTTCTGCACACACGTTAAGCCTAACTAGCATGACCTCAGAAATATTCCCCAGCAGGAGCAGGATTTTCATTCAGTCAACTTTTCCCTTAGTCAGCATGCATTCTGATTCACCCTTTCTGTTTTTGCCCAAGTCTGCTTACTCTAAAATCAGGCTCTGGATATTACGAATCATTCCCAACACAGTTGTATGCATTCTTTTTGCTCAGCTGAATGAAAGGGTTTGGGGAATTCAGCAGGACACAAATTTCAATCCAAGCCAAGAGTGAGAGCATCGAGAACATGCTGTAACACCAACTGGCTTTGACAAAGGGTTATCTGGACTCGAAATGTCAGCCCTTTGCTCTCCTTATAGATGCTGCCAGACCTGCTGAGATTTTCCAGCATTTTTCTCTTTTGGTTTTTAAAAATTGTTCATGGGATGTGGGAAGGGTTGTTGGCTGGGGCAGCATTTGTTACCCATCCCTGAGGGCGTTTCAGAGTCAGTCACATTTCTGTGGATTTGGAGTCACCATACCTACCCAACAACAACTTGCATTTATATAACATACAGTAAAACTATCTATGGGGCTTCATGGAAACATCAACAGACAGAGTTTGACACCGATTTACAAGGAGCTATTATGGCAAAAGGTTTGGTTAGAAGTGGTTTTGAGCATAGATTTGGGGAGGGAATTCTAGAGCTCCAGCTTTGGCAGCTGAAGATTCAGCCATCAGTTGTGGGGTCATCAAAATTAGGGGTATGTAAAAGGTCAGAATTAAAGGAATTCAGAGATCTTGAAGGGCTGGATCACCTCATTCTTGCATACTCTAGACTGTTTAGGAGTACCTTGCACTTCATTTAATGGATAGTAGAAGCCTGTAACTCCCTGAAATAGCTTTGAGGCTTAGTTAAGTAAAAATTGCAGAACTGAGATTGATAGATTTTTGTGAGGTAGGTATTAAGGGATTTGGAACCATGGTGGATAAATTTAATTTAGAATAGTGTTCAGCCTTGATTTAATTCAATGACAGAACAGTCTCAAGCAGCTCAATGGCCTACTCCTGTTCCTGGGTTCCTCTGTTGTACAGCCTTTCTCACTCTTTTCTACTCCTTTCTCTGACCCTTTCGCATACTCTCATGTGCTCTCACATTCATTCTCTCTTCTGCGCACATGTGCATACTGACTCACACGCGAACAAATTGAGAAAATGCAGCAATGTTTTTTTAACTAATATATTAATTACATATCTTAAGTATTTAATGTTTTTTATTGCTTTGTATTTTTAGTCATTATTTTGTTTTTACTGGAGATCTGCTGCCCTCTGTTGGAATTCAAGTTTTAAGCAGCCTTGGATGAAATTCTTAAGTTTTGCTTTCACTGAACATTGATGGTTATTCTCCCATTCTCACATCCTTTATGCAACTACTAGCACCTTCTCCTGCCATTAATGCTTCCTTTCTTATAACCTACACATCTTTATTGCAATCTCTCCTTGCTCCCACCAGTCACTGACTTTCTACTCTGTTCCAGCTGCTCTGCCCCTTTCTTTGCTTTATTCTTTCATGGCCTGTGGGTGTCACTGGGCCAGCATTTGTTGCCCATCCCTAATTGCCTCTTGAACCGAGTGGCTTGCTGTGTGTCTGGAGTCACATGTAGGCCAGACTGGGTAAGGATGGCAGATTTCCTTCCCGAAAGGACATTAGTAAACCAGGTGAGTTGTTACGACAATCAACAATTTTTTAATGGTAATAATTAGATTTTTAATTCCAGATTTTTTTTATTGCATTCAAATTTCACCATCTGCTGTGGTGGGATTTGAACCTGGGTTTCTAGAGCATTACCCTGAGTTTCTGGATTACATAGAAACTAGAAGCAAGAGTAGGCCATTCAGCCCTTCGAGCCAGCGACATAGAACCATGCCAATCCCTCTCCGTGTACGGTATATAATTCATCACTTTTTTCCTCTCTTGTTCTGAAGAAGTCACATGAATGCAAAACATGAACTCAACTTCTCTCTTCACAGATGCTGTCAAATCTGCTGAGTTTTTTCAGCATTTTCTGTTTTTGCTTCAGATTCCAGCATGTGCAGTATTTTGCTTTTATTTTGCTTGTATTGTATTGGGTGAAGTCATTTTGTCTCTCTGTCCAGTTACAATTAAAGCATGGCTCTTGAGGTCAGAATTTCCACAGTTCCATCAATTTCAAGATTATTCACCTTTTAGATGTTGTGAAGATGTAAGAAGAGTATTTCAGTCTGGTCCAAAGGTCTTGATAGCATCCAGAATCCATTTGCTGGCACTGAGGCAAAACAACATAAAATACTGCAGATGACAGAAATTTGAAATAAAAACAAAAACTGTTGGACATGCTCAGCAAGTTTGTCATATCCATGGAGAGAAAAACAGTAAACATTTCAGGTATATTGTTAGTATTTGGGCGGGGGTGGGGGGCGGAGTTGTGGGAGAGCATGGTAACATAATGGTTATGTTGCTGGACTAGTAATCCGGTGTACTAGAGCAAAAAACCTTGATGAACAAGAGTTTAAACCACATCAATGCAGGTTGAGATTTAAGTTCAATTTCTTATGAATTTAGAAATGTAACAACAAAATCAGGACTAAAACTGACCATGAAATGAAGCTGTTGGATTGTCGTGCAGGTGTATCAAAACCAGTCCAGATGACTGACTGTGGGAACACCTTTTCCCATGGACTACAATGGTTCATGAGGAATGCCCACCAGATTCTCAGGGCAACTTGATATGGGCATAAATGCCAGCTTTGCCAGTGATTCCACATGTGGAGAATTTGTTTATTTTAAAATCAAAGCAATATCCACAATTTGCTGTTAACAGACATTATTATTTTGTGCCAGTGATTTTCCCTGAGAAAAAGGGAGGATGCTTATAAGCAGCGTTTTGCACAGTAAGTTGCATGGAACACTGTCCGAATTATACTATGTAACACAAAATCTTGCAAAGATAGAGCTGTGTTTAAGCTGTCCAATTATTTTAAAATAATGAATTGTTGAATTGATACAAGTAAATGTACCTTGAAGTCACTCATTTAATTATTGTTTGGTAAAGGAAGTTTACAGATTATGTATCCAGAATATATATATATTATTGCTGCAAGTGTTCAGTGTACATCAGTTTGTTTTGTTTTAACCTATCTGGAAGGTGATGTTTGTTTTTCTTTTATTCGTTCATGTTACGTTGTATTGTTTGCAGCATCAGCATTTATTGTCCATCCTTAATTAGCCATCAAGAAGGTAGTGGTTCACCCCCACCTGGTACTGCCACAGTCCCTAGGGTAAAAGTAGCCTCCTGTTTGCTTAGATAGGGAGTTCCGTGCTTTTGATCCAGCAGTGATGAAGGAACAGCAATATATTTCTAAATTAGGAATAGTGTTTTCCATGTGTCTGCTGCCTTTGTCTTCATAGATCACGAGATTGGGAGGTGCGGTGGAAGGAGTCTTGGCAAGTTGTTGCACTGCATTTTACATATAGATGGGACACATTGTAGCCACTGGTGTGGAAAGTTTGGATTTTAAAGTAGTGCTTTATGGAGTGCTAACCAAGTCAGCTGCTGTATCTTGGATACTGTTGAGGATTGAATGGTGTGGAATTTGCACTAGGCAAGTGAGGAGTATTCCATCACACTATTGTACTGTACCTTGTAGATGGCACCAGCAGACCAGACCCCCCAGAGGTGACAGCACAGTGGTATAGTCAGGAAGAAGTGGCCCCTAGAAGCATCAATATTGACAGCAGACCCAGTGAATTCTCATGATGGCATCAGATCAAGCATCAGTAAGGACAGATACTGCTGATTAGTGTCTGCTGCCCTCCTTCAGCTAAATGAACCAGTATTCGTCCATGCTGAATATAGCTTGGAAGAAACACTGAGGGTCACAAGGACACGGAATATACTGGTGGCTATTGTCTGAATTCTAAAGAGCAAATCTACTAGACTGGGCCTCTGGCAGATTGAGAGAGAATCAACAAGAGAGCAAAGCCTACTTTACTTTTTCCTCACCAGTCTACCTGTTGCAGATGCATCTGCCCACGGCAGTATTGGATTGACCACCACAGTCTTTGTGGAGACACAGACGCACCTTACACCGAGGAAAGATTTATTTGTGTTGTTTGGCACCACTACCATCCTAAATAAGATAGATGTGTTCTAAATCAACTCAAAACTGAGTATAATGAGGTGGTATGCTTGATCAGCAACAACAAAATAGTATTCAGCTGCAACCTGTAACCTCATGGCCCATCATTTCTCTTAACCACCATTACCATCAAGCCTGCGGACCACTCTAGTTCAGTGAGAAGTGTAGGAGAGTATTAAAGCCAGGAGCAACACCATGCACAACTAAAATAAACAGCCTGATGAATCTACAACACATGACTGTAGATATGAAACAATGGAAGCAGAATGTCTATAGAAAGTGCTAAGTAATCCTGCAACCAAAGAATCAGGTCAAAGTTCTGAGGTCTTGCTGCATCCAGCCCTAAATACTGCTAAATAATTAAATAATTAACTGGAGAAGGTGGAGGCTCCATATATATTCCCATCAAGATTATCCAGAAGATGAAGACCAGCACATTAGTGCAAAAGATGAGGCTGAAGAATATGGTGCCATCTTTGGTCAGACGTGTCTAGTGGATGATCCATGTCTGCCTCCAGGGGTCTCCAGCATCACAGATGCCAGCCGTTGGCCAATTTGATAGACTCTGTATGATTTCAAGAAAGGACTGAAAACACTGGATAGAGTAAAGGCTATGGAACTCTACAGCCTTCTGGCTATAGTACTGCAGCTCCAGAACTATCCACAGCCCTAGCCATGCTGCTCTAGTACAGCTAAAACACTGAAATCTGCCCGACAATGTGGAAAATTGCCCAGTTGTCCACACAAAAGAAAATCCAACCCAGTCCCATCGGTCTGCACTCAATCATTAGCAAAGTGATGGAAATGACTGTGCTATCAAGTGGCATTTGCTCTGCAGCAACTTGCTGACTGCTCCGTTTGGGTTTACCTGGCCAGAGCCATATGTTATATATTTAACTGATTGCATGATTGCTTCAAGAGCAGGTCACATGACTTGGTGGTGATGTCATTGGGGTGTTTCGGCAGTTCCTGCTTTTAGTTCCAGTTTGTACTCTGTACAAGCATCAACTCCTTCAATAAATCTGTTGTTGGTTTGAATCTGCAAATATGCAAACCACAACTTATTCAAAATGCACTACCCCAACATGATTAGGACAGATGATTTCAGATATCATTATAACCTTGGTCCAGATATGGGCGAGATAATTGAATTTTGGAGGCGAAAGCAGCTGGCCTTGACAAGTCAATAATTGATCAAGCGTAGCATGAAGAATGAATCCCTTGAAGTCAGTGGGATACATGGAGAAACGTATCCATTTGTTGCAGTCATACCTAGCGCAGAAGGAGATGGTGAGGTTCCTGGAGACCAGTCATCTTGGAGGGCATCATTGCAGGAATTTTCAAGGTCATGTTCAAGGTTCAACCATCTTCAGCTGCTTGATCAATCCTTCTCTCCATCATAAGGTTAGAAATGGGAATGTCTGCTGGCAATTGCAGTGTTCTGTGCCACTCACCACAAATCAGCGAATGAAGCAGTCCATGCCTACATGTAGCAAGACCTAGGCAACTTTCAGATCAATATTATGATATCAGGCGGGATCAGGCTAAGATAGAATATCAGAAGGTCTAAGATAAGTGTGCAGTGCGTGTGTGTAAACACAGGAATATTTGTAAATAAGATTTGTGAGCTGCAGGTGCAAATAGCTGCCTGGGAATATCATTTAATAAAGAGATTGTCACATCTATGTATTATGCCAGTGAATTAATATGAACAAAAGCACACCTGTACTTTTAATAGCAGAACAGACTGTGGATAATTTACCTTGAAGCAAGATGAAGTCAATGGGGTCAGGTGCCCTCTTGCTTGCAAATATACATGAAACTACCCAAGGCTGGAAGTAGCTTGCTTGATTGGACAAGCAACTGTTGGAAAATGGGATTTGAATAATTGGGTAGTTTGTCTTTGGCACAGATGGGATGAGCCAAAGGGCCTTTGCCTTTGCTGTAGACCTCTATGATTCTTAAGTAGCAGTGAATGGTGTTGCGAAGTTGAGTAAAGTAATTGTAGATTGAGGAGTAGAATGATAGAATTTGGTATTTGTAAAATTATTTTAAAAATTGTAAACTACTAAGAGGTGAAAGCATTGCATGGTCCCTTTAAAAGGTGGTGCTTTTTCTGTGCTTAGAGAGTTAAAAAAAATGCAGGTACATATGGGGTCCCAGGATGAAACATTTGTATCAGAAGGCCAAGCAGCAGGGTTGCCTAGGTAACAGGCTTTCAGTCTTTTGAATTTCTTTGAATTTAGCCAATCAATTTGAAACAGAACAAGCTTTTGAATTTAACCAATCAGTTTAATCAGGCACTTGGATACCAGCAACCTATTAGATTTGAATGTGATGGTTTTGGCAACCTGAGACCAATCCTATTGTGGGGGATGTTGAAATGTCATCAGCTACAAAAGAAGAAAGAAGACAATAAGAAAGAGAAAGCAAATGCCATCTGCCAGAGTAACAGCCTCATCCATGTCTTGGAGAAAACTCCACCTCGATAGCGAAGGTCCCAAAGAAGACAGAAATTCCGTACACAAGAATCAACAGAGAAAGCCCAGAGTATTCTGGAAGACGCCAAACCTGGTTGTAATTTAAAGAGTGACTAAAATTCTATTTTTTTTATTAATCAATGGGAATTGTATTTATCTAAACAGCACTCCATTAGAATCGTGTTTTATTTGGTTTGTTAATAGTTTAGTTAACTTGTTTACCTTTAGTTAGATAAATTGTTACTTGTTGACTTTAGAGTGTGTGTGTGCAGGAGTTAGTTTGATTTAAACACTAAAATGTTGTTGAAGTGCAGATCATGACACTTCACGCTCACCTTTACAGATTATGAGACGAGGTACTCCTCTTTGAGTGGTTAGGTGTTAGTTCTCAGAGTGGGGGAATCCACCCCCACTTTATAACAATGGCAACAGGAGGGATGGGGCCAATTGTTGACCAAAAAGGAGATGCACATGTGGAAGCAGAGGCCTGGCTAAGGTACTAATTCACTACTTTCTATCTCTCTTTACCAAGGATGATAATGCTACAAGAACAGTGTAAGAATAGGTAGTTGCGACGCTTGGTGAAAAAAAACTATTGAAGCTGGTTGCACTTAAAATTTGATAAGTCACCAGGGCAGAATGGAAGGCAAGGCATACTTAATTTATTTTAAAAATCAAATTGAAAACCAGTGTGTATAAAAAAGGAAATAAGATAGCATGAGAACCTAGAGCATTACGATTATATAGCAATGTACTTTTGCAAAGGCAAGTCCTGTTATAAATGTGGACAAAGATACAGTGCGGCCCCGTTATAACGTGATGGTTGGGGTCCATAAAATGTTATTGCGAAAAAAGTGGGGTCGTGCTAAATCCGGGTTCAAGAAAATCAGCGTTCAAACTGACCCAATGTTGACCTAACATCCTAAAACATCCCTAATATCGCCCTATTTGACCCGTTTTTTGCACGTTTACCATCTGGCAAGTAAATTGCCTTTTAATTCAAAAATTCCGCTAATAAATCATTGTTGTTACAATAGAAATTCAAACACAAATTAATTTTGTGTTTTAAGTGGCAAACATCCTTCACGTTCAGACTTTTCAGATAGGCTTCAAGCATTGTTGGGTCGTCTACAATTCTACAAATTAATTCACGCCTGTAATTCTGCTTGAATATGGAGATGATCCCCTGATCTAGGGGCTGGATCTTGGATGTAGTGTTCTTGGGGAGGTAAGAAACTCGGATCTTTCCGTCATGGCTTACTAGGTTGGCAGATGAGCGGGACAGTTGTCAAGCAAAAGAAGAGCTTTGGATTCTAGCTTTTGCTTGCACAAATGAGCGCGGACGGCAGGAACAAAAGTTTTGTTCCATTTTGATCTAAGAAAACACAAAATTAACTCTCCAAAAAAATTTCAGTTCCCCGGAAAGAGCAAAAAAAAGGGTCCAATGATTCATCGCGCTAAATCGGGGCGCGTAAAATCGGGATTTCACTGTATTTATAATGAGTGAAATAAGTTAACAGACAAATGGTGACAAAACCGTGGCAACAGGAAGTCGAGGCATAAACTGTGTGCACAAACATGAAACTGATCAAACCTATAGCCTGTATTAATCTCCATGGCAAGTTTCTGCTTGCAGGCCTTAAGTTAAGCTAGTCTCATACCTTTATAAAAACTTTAAAATATTGAATTTGCCAGAACTGACTACTGTTCCCAAAATGAAACAATTGAATGGCTCTGTACAGATTTGAGTAATTTCAGTAATTTAAAATTAGATTACGCGGAGGGTGGGCTAGGTGCTTTGATTAAATAAATCCATTTTGGATAATTAAAGCTGCAGCAGGTTGCCTTCGTTAAATATGTTATAGAATATTATTTAATGCAAAAAAAGAACTTTTAAAAAATTCTGAAATGCTACCCGATTACACTGGTCCGTGCCAAATCTTACAACATGAAAAGCATGTATTATATGCAAATGAGTTTGAGCGGAAACTTGAGGAAAAATTAATTCTGAAAACCAACATAATTTATGCCCTGATTATCAATTGCACCTAAAGCAGAAACTATATCCTAAAATGTAAAATGTTCCCATGACAAAATTTCTTTAAATGGAATTAAATTTCCATTGAATTCCCACCAAATTTATTCCGTCCTATGTAATTGGAACCTATCCTACCATACATTTTATCACTACACTATACATCGAGGCTTCATTCCCAGATTTTAAAAAAGTGTGATACTCTCATTAAATGTTGATATGACCTTACAATTTGCAGCTAGGCTCTGTTTTATGCAAGTTTAATAATGTAATGTGATCTAATACATAATTCAGGATTGTTCATAACGCTGTTGAAATCAGAACTCATTGTGGAGAACTCTAACTCATTATTTTCTGCCCAAAATATAGAAATCTTGCAACTCTGTCTCATTAGCTTTTAAACTCAACATTGTGTCAACTAATAATTTGCCTTGGCTTAATCTTTTCTACTTTGAGATTCCTGGCTCTTGACCTTGAGTTTCTTCAAATTGAGAAAAAAATACACTTTCATTTTATCACTATGGTTTCAGTTGTTTGTGATGTCAGAATATTCTGTCTCTATGGTTTCAGCAATTGTTTTGCTTGCACTTGTACTAATGAACAAATACAGGAGAAATGTCAACTGGAAATCTACTGCAATTCTTGCAATGCCAAACACAAACAGGTATGGAAAAATAGTTTCTGGATTTCCTCATATGTTTTTCCACAAAACTTTTTATTTTTACATTTTACAGCTGGCAGTCATCATCCTCCTGTCCCTTAACCCCTCTTACCCCCATATTGCCAGCATACCATCCTGTGTCTCTTTCATATTTAGGCCAGACAGGAAACCTGCTAAAAGAATTATTTTAATGTCTATAATCAATTGCTCAGAGTTGAATGAATGGCAGTGGTCAAGTTGGATTTTTATTTTGCTCATCTTCCCTCATGCAAGATTCACATCTTTGCTCAGCTCTCTCACTTGAATACCTGGCTGAGTTTGAAGTAGCAGAATGCTTGTGACCACAAATCTGTAACCTCCCATTCTTTAGCAGTGCATTGTATTTTATCCTATAATCCATGAAAATGCATTCAATTGAACAATGTGGTGGCATTTAGGGAAGGGCCCATAAAGGTTAATGTGGAGGTCAGGACTTGTTATTTTCTCAGTTCTTAAATGCAAATTGTACACAAGACAGTTATTGAAATTTGATGCGTCGTGTCCACTTATAAATATTGACTGACAAAACAAAATAATTGCATATTTAAGATCCCCAGTATTCTGTCAAAGTATTTCGTACATGCACTGCTCAAAATAATGTGTCCTGCATATAAGCATGAACACTTGGGTGAGGCATGTTCCCTTCAGACCTCAGCCCAACTCTGAGACGCTTGTTCCCTTTGTTCTCATAGACCAGTTTGAATGAAGCATTTTTTTCCCTTCCCAATTATCTTAGATGCTTCACTCTCTGGCTGAATTCAGTTTTGTGTGCCATTTTTGTAAAATGTTTCAAACAGCAGAAAACCAATATTTCAGAGTAGCCTGATTAAATTTACCTGTTCAGTTGCCTTTTATATCCTTTAATATCTTCATTAAAGTTCATACTTCAAGATCTGAGCATTTCTCAAAAGCCTGAGCTTCACGTGTGGTCTGTATTAATCTGACTGGAAGGGTGGAAGAGTGATTCTCAATCTATGAGAATTTAAAAGTTGTTTTTTATTTGTTTCCAAATAACTTGGGAGGAAACTGGAAATTGCATTCCTAGTTTTATTTTGTGCAAGTCAGATGTTAACGTGCTATTTTCTAATGCAATTAACAACTCTTGTGTCATAGTCTTCATTGATTGAAAACAAAATAGAGAAGATTTATTGAGAATGTACTTTATTTGTCATTTGATTTTTCATTGCTGTTAAAAATCCTAGATTCTGTTGATAGGAATGCGATGGTTTTAAAGAGACAAAGGGAATTTCAGATCCCGATATCTTGGGGTTCCTCTCCCACATGACTGGAAGTCCATCGTCTTCAGCAACCACAAAATGCTGCCAGATTGTGTCCCAGTCACCATGGTTTGAAATCCCATTGTCAGTCCCGATGGACTTCAAAAAACTCACTGCCGACTTTATGATGCCAGAATCCTCCAACCATCAGAAAAGTCCTCTGGCTCCAGAATCACCCAGTACTTCCAAACCCTTAGATTACCCTTCTTATTGGCTCCAGATTGCAGGGCATATTCCTGTTAATTCCATATTCCTAGTATGTCATTCTGCAGTGTTCTCAGAATCCTGCTATCCTCTTCCTAATCTCTGAGACCCTAGAACTTTCTTCCTCTGCTTCCAAATAATGTTCGACTCTGAAATCTAATCAGTACTTACAAACCCAGAGCCTTCCCTATAGTTCCAAGATCCGAGGGCCATTCCTAATGCTGATAAGTTGGTGCGTCTGACATTGCTACTTCACATAAGAAAAGGGATGTTAAAATCCCCAACTCGTAGTGAGCAGACACCAATGGAGATTGCTTATCCATTTAAATGATAGTATGCTATGATTTGAATAATAGCAAGTAATGATGTTTGCCTGTATTATAAGTGACTATATTTCAAAGTGAATCCGTTAATTCTAAAGAACTACTTTGTATCCAGAAGGAATAAAAGGCATTATATAGAATACATTAAAAAAAATGAAAAGACTTGGGTATATAGGCAATGGATAGTCTTTGAATAATTATTAGAGAGTTTACAGCAACTATATATACATTCCTTCAAGGCACAAAACCCACACAACATGAAAACGCATGTCAGCCATGTCTAACAAAGGAAGTTAATGATTATATAGGATTAAAAGGAAGACCTTTAAAGTTGCCAGAAATAATAGTAAACCTGAGGATTGGGAGGATTTTAGAACACAGAAAAGGAGGGCCGAGAAACTGATAAAGGAAAGAAGAATAGAATATGAATGTAAACTAGCAAAACATACAAAAATTGACAGTAAAAGCTTCTATAGGTACATAAAAAGGAAAGATTTAGCTAAGACAAATGTGGGTCCATTGCAGGCAGAGTCAGAATAATTTATAATTGGGAAAAAGCTAAATGATAGTTTATGTCCGTCTCCACTAAAGAACAAACAGGAGTTCTCCAAGAGTTGGAAATCCAAGGGACCAGGGAAATGTGGAATTGAAGGAAATTCATAATAGTAAGAAGGCTGTGTTAGAGAAATTAATAGGACTGAAGGTTGAAAAGTCCCTGGGACCTGATGTTCGATATCCCAGAGTGTTGAAAGAGGAAGCCTTGGAGATGATTGATGCATCTGTGATCATTTTCCAAAATTCTATAGATTCTGGAATGGTTCCTGCAGATTGGAAGGTAGGAAATGTCACCCCACTGTTCAAGAAGAGAGAGAGAGAAAACAAGGAACTGCAGTCCTGTTAGCCTTGTGTCAGTAGTAGGGAAAATGCTGGAATATATTATAAAGGCTGTGATAAATGAGTATTTGGATAGTAATGATCTGATGAGAACGAATTAATCTGTTAGTTTTTTTGATTAAATTACTAACCAAATTGACGAACGACAGTTAGTGAATGTGGATTTTCTCAAAAATCTTTTGATAAAGATCTCCACAGAAGGCTGGTTAATAAATTTAAAACCCATTGGGACAGGAGGTAATATACTGGCATGGATTAAGAATTGGTCAACAGGCAGAAAACAGGGAGTAGGAATAAACTGGTTATTCTTGGCAGGCTTCCAGAAGCATCAGTACTTGTGCCCCACTTGTTCATAATATATATCAATGATTTGGATGTGGGGACCAAATGTAATATTTCCAAGTTCATGGATGACAAGCTTAGGTGGGAATGTGTGTGGTGAGGAAGATGCACAACGGCTTTCAGAGGATTTGAACGGACTAAGTGAGTGGGCAAGAACATGACAGATGGAATATGATGTGGAGAAATGTGAGGTAACCAATTTGGTAGGAGGAACAGAGGTGCAAAATATTTCCTAAATGGTGAAAGATCAGAGAGCATACACAAAGGGACCTAGGTGCCCTTGTCAGTCAGTAAGTTACTAACAGCTAACATTAAATTGAAGCAAGCAATTAAGGAAGACTAATTGTATGCTATCACTTATCACATGAGTAGCGAAGGCCTGCTTCAACTAGAAACATAGAAAAATAGGAGCACAAGGAAGCCATTTGGCCCTTCCAGCATGCTCCATTCATGATTGAGCACCATTCATTTTGATCATGGCTGATTCTTCACACTTCCTTTGATCCCTTTTTCCCCAAGTGCTATGTGCTATATCTAACTGCTTCTTGAAAGCAAGCAATGCTTTGGTCTCAACTACTTTCTGTGGTAGCTGACCACACTCTGGGTGTAGAAATTTCTTCTATTCACTGTCCTAAATGGTCTACCCTTTATCCTCAGACTGGGACTCCTGGTTCTGGATACACCCCCACCATTGGGAACATCCTTGTTGCATCTACGCTGTCTAGTCCTGTTAGAATTTTATAGGTTTCTATTAAATCCCCCCTCATTCTTCTGAACTCCAGCGAATACAATCCTAACCGACTCAATTTCTCCTCATACTTCAGCCCTGCCATCCCAGGAATCAGTCTGGTGAACCTTCTCTGCACTCCCTCTCGAGCAAGAACATCCTTCCTCAGATAAGGAGACCAAAACTGCACACACTATTCCAGGTGTGGCCTCAGCAAAGCCCTGTATAATTGCATCAAACCATCCCTGCTCCTGTACTTGAATCCTCTCGCTATGAAGGCCAGTATACCATTTGCCTTTTTTATTGCCAGCTGCACCTACACGCTTACCTTCAAGTGACTGGTGTATGAAGACACCCAGTTCTGGTTACACATTCCGATAATCTCACATTTATCCAAATTATACTGCATCTGCCATTCATTTGCCCACACACTCAACTTGTCCAAATCACACTGAAGGATTTCTGCATCCTCCTCACAGCTCATTCTCTCCACCCAGCTTTTTGTCATCTGCAAATTTGGAGATATTACATTTAGCTCCCTCATCTAAATCATGAGCATATATTGTGAATAGCTAGGGACCGAGCACTGATCCCTGTGGTACCCCACTAGTCACTGCTTGTCATTTGGAAAAACATCTGTTTATTCCTATTCTTTGTTTTTTGTCTGCCAACCAGTTTCTGTCCATCTCAATACACTACCCCCAACCACATGCACTTTAATTTTACATGCTAATCTCTTCTGTGGGACTTTGTTGAAAACCTTCTGAAGGTCCAAATATACCACGTTCACTGGCTCCCCCTCATCAACTCTGGTTACATTCTCGAAGAATCCCAATAGATTTGTCAAGCATGATTTCCCTTTCATAATTCCATGATGACTCTGTCCAATCTTGCCACTGTTTTCCAAGTAATTTGCTATAAAATCTTTGGTAATGGATTCTAGAATTTTCCCCACTACTAATGTCGGGCTTGTCTATAATTCTCTGTTTTCTCTCTACTTCCCTTTTTTTAATAGTGGGGTTACATTAGCTACCCTCCAGTCTGTAGGAACTGTTCCAGAGTCTATAGAATCTTGGAAGAAGACCACTAATACATTCACTATTTCTTGGGCCACTTCTGATAAGTACATTGGGATGTAGATGATTAGGTCCTGGGGATTTATTGGCCTTTATTCCCATCAGTTTCCCTAGCACTGTTTTTCTACTAATACCGATCTCCATCAGTTCCTCCCTGTCACTAAACCCTGTGTTCCCTAACATTTCTGGTATCTTATTTGTGTCTTCCTTTGTGGAGACAGGACCAAAGTATGGATTTAGTTGGTCAGCCATTCCTTTGGTTCCCATTATAAATTCCCCTGTTTCTAACTGTAAGGGACCTACATTTGTCTTCATCAATCTTTTTCCCTTCACATATCTATAAAGACTTTTACAGTCAGTTTTTATGTTCCCTGCAAGCTTACTTTCGTATTCTATTTTCCCCTCATTAATCAATCTCTTGGTCCTCTGTTGCTGAATTCTAAACTGCTCCCAATCCTCAGGTCTGTTGTCATCTTGGTCCATTTATACGCCTCTTCCTTGGATCTAATGCTGTCTCTAATTTTCCTTGTAAACCATGGTTTGGCCACCTTTCCAGTTTTACTTTTGCACCAGATAGGAATAAACAATTGTTGCAGTTCACCCAATGCGCTCCTTTAATGTTTGCCATTGCCTATCTACCATCATTCCTTTAATTCTATAGAACCTTGGTTAGACCGCACCTGTACAGTGTGTGCAGTTTTAGTTCCGTTATCTTAGGAAAGATCTTATTGCTATAGAGGGAGTGCAACCAAGGTTCACCAGACTTGTTCTTGGGGTAGTGGGACTTTCTTATAAAGAGAGATTGGGGAAACTGGCCCTGTGTAAAGAGAGATTGGGGAAACTGGCCCTGTGTGAGAGTCGACCTCACTGAAAGCTACAAAATGCTTAAAGCGATAAACAGGGTAGATACAAGTAAGATGTTTCCTCTGGTTGGGAGTCTAGAACCAGAGGACCCAATTTCAAATTAAGGGGGAAGCCACTTAGGACCAAAATGAAGAGATTTTTTAAAAGACTGGTGAATCTGTGGAATTCTCTACTCCATGGGTTTGTGAAAGTGCAGTCATTGAGTATGTTTATTTGCTATTTCTAAATATTTGCTATTTCTAAATAGCAATGGCATAAAGGAATATGGATAGTGTGGAAGAAAAAGCCATTGAAGTGGATGATCAGCCATGATCCTATAAATACAGCTTTTGTTTAATTATTTCTGTGTCTTGAAGGAGCCTTGGCCACACATGCATATAGCTCTGGAGAAGCAACAATTTTGATTTGGAGACTTTGATTAGAAGGTTGTAATTTTGCCACCTAATTTTAAAAGTGTTAATAATGCTACTTGTGAAAAAGCACCAACATTTAATTAAGAATGAAGCTTGAGTATAGAACAGTGCTTTATCTTGGGTATATTTAATTTGAGCGTTGCTTCTTATATTCATTGGGATATTTGAAATAAAATATTTTAAGACCTAAGCAGATCATACCAAATGCTAGTGGCCTGTGTTTATCTTGTTCTCCTGGATCCAGGAATGAACTCTTGCATAATGAATTTTTCTCCATATTTTTGAGAGAAGTGAGAGATAGTTTAAAGCCAACTTGTCAGCAGACAAACTCTTTGTGTTAAAAGTGCAAATTTCCTTTCCCTATTAAATACTTGTAGTAAATGTGGAATGTTAGGATGAAACTTATTTTTAAAGATAATCTAGTGAATTAAGATAATCAATTTAGGCTTGATGACCCAGTGCACTATTGAGCAAGTGCTGCACTTTTGGAAGAGCCATATTTCAAGTGAGACATTAAATCGCAGCCCTATCGGCTCCCTGAGATAAATGTAAAAAATCCATGTCACAATTTTGAGCAAGAACATTATATCTGATGACCTGGCCAATATTTACCCCTCAAAGCAACATCATCATAAAAACACATTGGACGGGATTTTACGGCATTGCTCATCCCAAAACCGTAAAATCTCGCCAGAGGTTAATGGACCCTGCTCCAATTCCCATGGCGGGCGGGCCAGTAAAAATCTCCTGTGTACTTTTTCCAGAGCAATTATATCCTTCCTGTAATGCAGCAATCAGAACTGTGCACAAAATTCCAGCTGTTGCCCAACCAGCATTTTATATGGTTCCATCATTACATCCCTGCTTTGGTATTCAATATTTTGTCCAATAAAGGAAAGCTTTCCATCCACTTTGTTTGTTCAGTTATTCACCTGTCCTCCCACATTCAGGGACCTGTGGACATGCACTCCAAGGTCTCGTCGCTCCTCCCGTTTATTGTGTATTCCCAAACTTTGTATACCCTCACCAAATGCTTTGGGATGTCCTGAGGCCAGGAAAAGTGCTATGTAAATGCAAGTCTTCGTTTACTTTAATTTGAAAAGAGTTGACAAAGAATACACCCGTGGCAGTCAGAGATGGGAAGAAGGTGTTATGGAGTCGTTTCTTTATATCCTGCAAAGCAGGATATTTTCTGGAGAGGTTTTATTTTTGAGGTCAGCTTCCTGTACAACTGTTGACTTATGGTTAAATTGCTGTTGATTTTCAAAATATCTATTCATCTTTCAGAATCTGCAAATTACATAGCCATAATGTAGTTTCCTTCCTGTGTAGCTAAAAATGCTGCACACAGGAATTGCAAAGAGCAACTGCCCTGATTTACTCAAAGAAACAGCTTGTAAGAGAAGAGAGGATGTTATTGTTATACATCTTGTACCCTCTTCTGCAACAATGGAGCCAGGAGTGTTGCTCGTGGCTGAAGTACCAATTTATAATTGGTGTCCATTAGCACGTTCTTGTGGATTAGCTTTAAGTTTTAGCTCTGTAATTATTTTAGCAGTCAAGTAATATGAAAAAAAAATGTTAAAAATATTTTGATACATTTTCATTTAAGTTAATTATTGTCTTCCTTAGAGGAGGTATAAGTAATGATGTTTAATGATCTAGGTTTTGTGTCCACAATGTGAACATGAGTAGGGAAATGTATGCAGTGAAAGTTCTCCAAAAATACAATGACATAAACTTAGTGCTGAGCTAAAAGATGCTGCTGCCTGGTCTTTGCCAACTAGAAATTTCTTCAAAGTGTGTCCTATACCCTTCTTGTGCTTTTATAATTTCACATCTGAACACATTTGGTTCAATGAAGACTGCAGGAGAGCATGCCAAGAGAAGTACCAGTTGTACTTTAAAATGAGTGAAGCTACAGTGCAGGACTACTTGCCTGCCAAACAGTGGGAACAATATGTAATATATAGAGCGAAGCAACCTCACAACCAATGGATCAGTTCAAAGCTCTACGGTTCTGCTATTTCCAGTTGTGAATGGTGGTGGACAATTAAACAACTAACTGGAGAACGAGGCTCCATAAATATCCCCTTCTTTAATGATGAGGGAGAGAAGCATATCAGTACAAATGCCAGAAGTGCTTACATTTGCAATCATCTTCAGCCAGAAGTGCTGAATGGATGATCCATTTCCACCTCCTCCTGTGGTCCGCAGCATGACAGATTTGAGTCACTCCATGTGGTCTCAAGAACCAACTAAAGGCACTAGAAACTGCAAAAGTATGGCCTAGTCAACATTCTGGTAGTAGTACTGAAGACTTGTGCTCCAGGACTGGTCACATCTCTAACCAAGCTGTTCCAGCATAGCTATGTTACTGAGATCTACCTGGCAATGTGGAAAATTGCCCAGATATGACCTGTTCACAAAAAGGACAAATCCAACCTGGCCAATTACCATCCCATCAACCTATTCTTGATCATCAAAGTGATGGAAGGCATCACCAAAAGTGCTAACAAGTGGCTCTTATATGCCAATAACTTGCTCACTGATGCTCAGTTTGGCTTCCGCCAGGACCACTTTGTTCCTGACCTCATTGCAGTCTTGAACCAAACATGGACAAAAGAGCTGAATTCAAGAAGAGAAAGTGACTGTCCTTGACATCAAGACAACATTTGAGCAAGTGTGACACCAAGGCTTTGGCATCAAGAATTTGCAGACAGGCGGAGAGCTTAATTTGAACAGCACTACTTTCTCCCCTCGCTACCTGTCTAAACTGGTGGTTTTGATTTGCTTCCTGACATATAAATGGTGATGTATTTCCCAACCCCTGTTTAGGTGTGATCCAATTTCTATTCATAACCCCAGAGCAAACTCAGGATAGGATGAACTCGGAGTTTTTTTGCACACTTTCAAACCATGGGAGGAGGATCGCAACCTTACCTCCTGTTCACTCTCATGTAAAAGATGGATAGAGAAAAGAGAGATTTACAGAGCACAGATCTCAGAGAAAAGAATTATTGTTTCACATTAGTTCCAGAATCCAGAAGCAAAGTCCACAGAGGTGAGCTGAAAATTGATGCTGGTTAACTCACTTTTCTGATGGTGTTGACTTCACATAATAAGACAGGCATGCAGAGATGAATTAGTCTTACAGGTGATGTACAGAGTTTCTAGTGGAAGCAGTGTAGATGGCAACCAGGTGTCCAAACCTAGGCAGAGAGCCCCTTTTCTGTGAGGCTTGTTTGTACGATAGTAAACAGCAGACTGAGATTTTGCAGTGCAGCGTGACAATAATACTGGCTACACAAACATGAGGACCACATTCCATAACTCAGAAAACAGGAGCAGGCAATTCGGCCTCACAAGCCTGCTCCCCCATTCCATGTGATCAAGGCTGATCCTGTCTCTTAACACCATACTCCCACTGTCTCCCCATACCCATTGATACCTTTAGAGTCTAGAAATCTTATTTATTTCCTCAAATATATTTAGTGACTTGGCCTTGTATCATAGAAACATAGAAGATAGGAGCAGGAGCGGGCGATTTGGCACTTCGAGCCTGCTCCGCCATTCATTACGATCATGGCTGATCATCCAACTCAGTATCCTTCTGTGATAGAGAATTCCACAGGTTCTCCACATTCCAAATGAAGAAATTTCTCCTCATCTCAACCCTAGATGGTCTACCTCGTATTCTGAGACTGGACCTTGTTCTGGACCCCACACAGGAAACAAAATCCTTGCATACAGTCTATCTAGCCCTGTCAGAATTTTATAGGCTTCAATGAGATCCCCTCTTATTCTTCTAAACTGCAGTGAATCTCTCCAAATATGACATCCTTCCATCCCAGTAATAATTATGGTGAACCTTCGCTGCACTCCCTCTATGGCAGTGTATCCTTGGGTTGGTCAGTAAGGAGCCCAAAACTACACGCACTATTTCATAGAACATAGACATAGAAAGCCACAGCACAAACAGGCCCTTCGGCCCACAAGTTGCGCCGATCACATCCCCACCTCTAGGCCTATCTATAGCCCTCAATCCCATTAAATCCCATGTACTCATCCAGAAGTCTCTTAAAAGACCCCAACGAGTTTGCCTCCACCACCACCGACGTCAGCCGATTCCACTCACCCACCACCCTCTGAGTGAAAAACTTACCCCTGACATCTCCTCTGTACCTACCCCCCAGCACCTTAAACCTGTGTCCTCTCGTAGCAACCATTTCAGCCCTTGGAAATAGCCTCTGAGAGTCTACCCTATCCAGACCTCTCAACATCTTGTAAACCTCTATCAGGTCACCTCTCATCCTTCGTCTCTCCAGGGAGAAGAGACCAAGCTCCCTCAACCTATCCTCATAAGGCATGCCCCCCAATCCAGGCAACATCCTTGTAAATCTCCTCTGCACCCTTTCAATGGCTTCAACATCTTTCCTGTAATGAGGTGACCAGAACTGCGCGCAGTACTCCAAGTGGGGTCTAACCAGGGTCCTATAAAGCTCCCGACTCCTAAACTCAATCCCTCGATTAATGAAGGCCAGTACGCCGTACGCCTTCTTGACCGCATCCTCCACCTGCGAGGCCGATTTAAGAGTCCTATGGACCCGGACCCCAAGGTCCTTCTGATCCTCTACACTGCTAAGAATGGTACCCTTCATATTATACTGCTGCTTCATCCCATTGGATCTGCCAAAATGGATCACCACACACTTATCCGGGTTGAAGTCCATTTCGGGTGTGGTCTCACCAAGCCCCTGTACAACTGGGGTGAGACATTCTTGCTCTTGCACTCAAATTCTTTTACAATGAAGGCCAACATATCATTTGCCTTCATAACTGCTTGCAGCGCATGTATGCTTGTTTTCAGTGACTGGAGTACTAGGACACCCAAACCCCTTTGGACATCAAGATTTCCCAATCTCTCACCATTTAAATAATACACTGCTACTCTGCCACTCCTACCTCTCCACATTGTCTTTCACATGCTATGTGTATCTCTCATCTGGGTCACTAAATTTGTTAAATGTCCTAACCGTTAAGAAGGCCCTTTTCCTAGATGAATAGACTCTGGTTGGCAGCCTTAGCTATGAAATGCAGACAGCCCTTTGATCTGTGCAGCCCATTGGTTTCTGTTCAGAAATAATGAGGTATAAGTTTTCCTGATGCTGCCGGGTAGCTCCTTTTGTTTGATGACCACAGACATAGCTTCAGCTGTTTTGAAAGAACCTTGTCTAGTTTTTAAAATTTTAGAAATCACCACTAGGATATCTACATGTATTTTATAAAAATATATTGTCTGAGATTTCCTAAGAAAACCGATGTTAGTAGAAACCAGGGAGGGGAAAACTCACCGCTGGTTAGAGACTTGCCTCACACAAAGAAAGATGATTGTGGAAGTTGGTTGGACCAACCATCTGAATTTTAGGAGATCACTGCAGGAGTTCCTCCACATAGTGTCCTAGGCCCAACCATCTTCAGCTGCTTCCTCAATGACCTTCCACCCATAACAAGGTCAGAAGTGGAGATGTTCACTGCTGCAACTTCTTAGGTACAAAAGCAGTCCATGCCCGCATGCAGCAAGACTTGGATAACATTGCTAAGTGGCAAGTAAAGTTCACCCAACACAAATACCAGGCAGTAACTATCTCCAACAAGACAGAATCCAATCACCTCCCCATGACATTAACTCGTATTACCATTGCTGAATCTCCCACAATCGATGTTGTTATGGACAGGGGACAGATCTTTATACCCTTCAATTAATGGAAGAAAGTGTTTTATAAAAAGATGTTTTAATCCCCTGAATGCTGTAATTGCCAGCAAAAACAGATGTCAGATTTTCTTGTAGAATTTAAAGGAAAGATGTATGTTTGTTATTCAACACCTGAATATATGCAAGTACACCTACTCTCTCACTAATGCAGATACACATTCAGCAAATGATTGTGATTACAGAAGTAGCATGCTTCACAGAATCATAGATCCCTATAGTGCAGAAAGAGGCCATTTGGCTCATTAAGTCTACATCAACTCTCAGACAGAACATTTCACCCAGGCCCTTTTCCCGTAACCCCACTAATTCCCCTAACCTACACATCTTCGGATACTAAGGGACAATTTAGCATGGCCAATCCACTTAACCTTTCCATTTTTGGACTGTTGGAGGAAACTGGAGCACCCGAACGAAACCCACGCAGACACAGGGAGAAGGTGCAAACTCTACACAGACAATCACTCAAGCCAGAAATAAGCCCGGGTCCCTGAAGCTGTGAGGCAACAGTGCTAACCATTGTGCCACTGTGCCGCCCTCTTAGTTTTATTAAATAAAACGGTGGAAGTGAATAGCTGTGTCCTGTTGAATTCTGTTATGAAGCTTCTGTTTACTACATAGGATTACACAGGATGTCTGGCACAAAAAAGGTCATTTGGCACAACTACCCCATGTTAACATTTGTGTTGCATTTAAGCATCCCCTTTACTTATCTAAATCTTTCATCTTGACCCTTTATTCTCTTTCTCCCATATATACTTGTCCATCTTCCCTTGAAATGCATGTATTCCATTTGCTTCAGTCACACCCTTTGGCAGCGAGTTTCACACTCTTTGGGTGATGAAACTTCTTCTGAATTCTCAGTTGGATTTCCTGGTGACTGTTATATTATTTGTCTCTTTCCCAGAGTGGAAACACACTTTCCATATCTACACGATCAAATTTCTTAATTTTAAAGACCTCTAATAGGACACCTCTCAGTCTTCCCTTTTCAAGAGAAAGACAACCAATGTTTTTCATCCTCTTCTAATACGTTTTGGGATTATCCTTGTAGATCCTCTCTGCAACTCTATCTCTCTAGAAATAAAGCCTTGTGCTTGGCTTACAATTTTTAAGGAGGTCTTTTAGTGACTGATGTATTTGTATTTCACAAGGTTTAAATTTAAATAATTTTATGAAATAAAAAGCAAAGAACATGAATTTTAATAACTGCACATTCTTAAATGGTCAGTTACCTTAAAGATATTAGAAGTACATAGCCACTTATTTTCTAAACCAAATTTCTTAATTCAAATTCCTTCAACAGCCATTTGATTTACACCCCCAAAACACAAGTCAAGTACTTGTCAAAATTTGGAAGAGTAACCACATGGTCTGAGTACGGTTTAAAAGATTTGAATAAAGGTTGGGATTTCTCAGGCCTTCCGCTTACTTCCAGATGAGTTTTCCCTTCAGATTTCCTCTAACTGAGCCATGGTTGTAGCGTCACAGTTCAGCACACGTGAAGTTTGCATCTTGAGCATTGCCACCTGGGTCAGGATCCTCATGTCCTAATAGTTTTAACTTTGGAGTCTTGCATCTGAAACTTTCTCTCTCTACTCAGCTTGGCTATCCCAGAAATCTAACTCTCTATTTAGAGCCCATCAGTTAACAAGAGGTTTAAAATCTTTGAAGCTGGCATACTAAACTCCACTGCTGGTTAGAGTCCTACCTCGCACAAAGAAAGATGATTGTGGAATTTGGTTAGATCAACCATCTGAATTCCAGGCGATCACTGCAGGAGTTCCTCCAAATAGTGTCCTAGGCCCAACAATCTTCAGCTGCTTCCTCAATGACCTTCTATCATAAGGTCAGAAGTAGGAATGTTCACTAATGCAGCTTCTCAGGTACTAAAGCAGTCCATGTCCGCATGCAGCAAGACCTGGATAACATTCAGGCTTGGGCTGATAAGTAGCAAGTAAAGTTCGCCCAACACAAGCACAGGCTTAGGGTCCTTGCAGCTGTATATGTATTGGCAGGAAAGAAAAGGCCACCTGACTTCTTGACTCCATTTTGGGTTTATACTCAAAAGTTCATATTTTTGATCATAAATTTGAATTGCATGAGCGTTACCATTGATCAAAAATTTAATTGGGTCAGCCACATAAATTGTGGCTGCAAGAGCAGGTAAACTGGAAATTAATGGTAACTTTTCTCCTGATTTGTCAAAGCCTGTCCACTATCTACAAGGCACAAGTCAGGGGGATTCTTCACTTACTTAGCTGAGTACAGATCCAACAGGACAAATCAGCTGACTTGACTGGCATCCACTACCTTAAACATTCACTCCCATACCACCGATGCAAAGTAACAGCAGTGTGTGCCATCTACTGTATGCACTGCAGCAACTCAATCAAGGATGTTTTGCCAGCACCTTCCAAACCTGTGACCTCTACCACCTAGAAGGACAAAGGCTGCAGATGCATTTGAACACCACCCTCTGTCTTGACTTGGATCTATATCACTGTTCCTTCACTTGGAAGGTCAAATCTTGATAAATACCATAACAGCATTGTGGGTGGACTGTGTTTGTTCAAGAAGGTGTAACTACCTTCTCAAGTGCAATAGGAGATGGACAACAAATGCTGGCCCAGTCAGTGATGCCCACATGCCATGAAAGAATAAATAAGAAAAACAAATTTGAACATATTTCATTCACATGTAAGAGACTCAAAACTGCAACCCTGAATGTTAGCTTTTGCAATATTTGGTGTACCACAACCATCATATCTTGAAATATATTGTTCGTAATTGAGTATTGAATTAACTCAAAGTTCAGGTCAATATTGTAGGAAGCAGGTTAGTGTTGAACAGTTGTGCAGGGTGCATTGAACAGTCTGTGGGAAGCTGAGATATAGATACTTTGAATTCATAGGCTTGTGTTTTCCAGCTGGAAGACGAGCATCAATCTGCAAGTGCTGGGATTCACAAAGGTGATTCTGAAATTGTTATTTAACCGCAAGCTTCATTTATCCAAATTAATGGAGAGATTGCAAGTAAGAGCAGCTGCTCCTGATTGGAGCTGCACAATGCCAATATGTAATCGATGCAAATGCAATTTAAATTAATACACACACAGCATTTCTGTTAGTTAGGTATGTTCCTTTGCCAAGATCTGTTGGGAACGTTTTCCTTTACAGGGTTATCTTGTGGCAAAGAAAATTAGTTTCTGATATAGGTGAACACTTTTACCAAGGGATTAGAAAGATCAGAAAAGTGCCAGTTCAAGTGAAAGGACATAGTAAATCTGTTATAGTTTGTATAGTCAGTTCAGAATTTCATTTCAGTTGTTTCTCTTATAAAATGGAATTAGAAACTTGTAGGCCCAAAATGATTTTTGTGATGCTCTTGGTACTGGTTGATTCCATTCAGCTGAAGGCTGGTATGCATGGCTGCTGAGCAGCATGCAACTTGACTTGTACGTTGAGTTTCAGTATGATTACAGCCATTCTGATTGTGCTTCACTTCGTGCTGCAGGAGGTCCTGAAGCAACTGCAGGGTAGCATTGAAGACGAGGCTCTGGCTCTGGCTTCTGCTGGACAGGTTGACCTACTGGAACGAATAAAAGGTAAGTCTTGTAGTACATCATGGTAACTGACTTTTTACCCCAGTCATTAAAAGAAGTAGATTCAGTAGTTTAAATGAAATCAGAGTGCTATTTCTCAGATTCATTCTGAAATATACGATCAGGACTCATCATTGGAAATCATAATTTCTCAGTTCTCTCACCTCTTTTTTGTCCTGAATCACCAGTTATGTTTAGGTAGCTATAGTTTTTGCAGAGTCTAGTATAAAATCTGTTCACATTTTGCTGATTCAGTACAAAGATGGAATATATGTTCAAAGCTCAGTTTTCAGAACTTTGTTTTGTATTAATGAAGATGTTATTAAGCGGTTATTGGATAGGCACATGGAGCACACCAGGATGGTAGGGAGTGGGATAGCTTGATCTTGGTTTCAGATGAAGGTCGGCACAACATCGTGGGCCGAAGGGCCTGTTCTGTGCTGTACTGTTCTATGTTAAAACTTCATGATTATAATGGGAAAATCGGAGCACTGAGCTTTAGATGACTAGAGTGATGTACTCAATTGAAATATTAATACTCATCTTGTTATTTTTTATGAAATAATTACGAATTATGATTTGGTTTTAGTTGCATGACTGCTATTTGCACCATATTTTCTATCAGTTTGTAACGACTGATTCTTATGATCCTATGAACAGACAAATTTTGATGGCTGATACATAGATGTTGCTGTATATGAGAATGATTAATGTGAGATTCTCAAAGCTGTATGGTACTGCAGAGTAGGTTAGAAAATCCCACTGTTGGAATGAAAGCAGAATTGATCAAATTTATCTAATCATTCATTTATACGGGACATATTACTTTCCTTGAAAGCATATAGGATAAGATCCGATTTTAGTGCAGTTTGTACTCTGTGTATTTCATATTATGTGATTAAATTTCAGTAAAAGCACTGAGGACACAAGATGAGGGTAGAGACAGACTCTGTAACCTCAAAATTGGGAGACAGAAAGCCAGAAGAATGTTTATAATGGGGAAATGGAACAAGTTGCATTGGCAAGTCTCTTCATCTGTTTCAAAGGCCAGATTTTACATGGTGGTTTAATAGCAAACAGTCAGTATTTGCTGTCATAATCCCTTTGATATTGACTGCAACATCAGGCATGCACACATTAGCGTGGAAATCCTGTAGCTTGTGCTGTGCACCCCATCCCAGAGGCACCAATTGTTGAAATCCGTGAGAATTTCAAGTTTCCTGCTCCCACATCACTATTAGAAACCCCACAAAAAGTTTCACACGGTTCAATCAGGTGTCACTTTTCAACAATGATGTGACTAATAAAATTTGATGAACAGAACTGGCCTGCTGTTAAATGACCACTTAGATCTTTAAAACTAAACATTTTTTTAAAATTACATTTTTACCGAATAATATTGGTTCTCCTTTGAATCATGTGTATAATCCAATCTTTAGTGTCCACGGGGATGGTGCCAGAGGAATGGAGAGTGGCGAATGTTGTTCCTCTGTTTAAGAAAGGGAATAGAAATGACCCTGGTAATTATAGACCGGTTATTCTTACTTCGGTGGTTGGTAAATTGATGGAAAAAGTCCTTGGGGATGGGATTTACGACCATTTAGAAAGATGCGGATTAATCCGGGATAGTCAGCACGGATTCGTGAAGGGCAAGTTGTGCCTCACAAATTTGATTGAATTTTTTGAGGAGGTAACTAAGTGTGTTGATGAAGGTAGGGCAGTTGATGTCATATACATGGATTTTAGTAAGGCGTTTGATAAGGTCCCCCTTGGTCGGCTTATGATGAAAGTAAGGAGGTGTGGGATAGAGGGAAAGTTGGCCGATTGGATAGGTAACTGGCTATCTGATCGAAGACAGAGGGTGGTGGTGGATGGAAAATGTTCGGACTGGAGGCAGGTTGCTAGCGGAGTGCCACAGGGATCAGTGCTTGGTCCTCTGCTCTTTGTGATTTTTATGAATGACTTAGAGGAGGGGGCTGAAGGGTGGATCAGTAAATTTTCTGATGACACCAAGATTGGTGGAGTAGTGGATGAGGTGGAGGGCTGTTGTAGGCTGCAAAGAGACATAGATAGGATGCAAAGCTGGGCTGAAAAATGGCAGATGGAGTTTAACCCTGATAAATGTGAGGTGATTCATTTTGGTAGGACAAATTTAAATGTGGATTACAGGGTCAAAGGTAGGGTTCTGAAGACTGTGGAGGAACAGAGAGATCTTGGGGTCCATATCCACAGATCTCTGAAAGTTGCCACCCAAGTGGATAGAGCTGTGAAGAAGGCCTATAGTGTGTTAGCTTTTATTAACAGGGGGTTGGAGTTTAAGAGCCGTGGGGTTATGCTGCAACTGTGCAGGACCTTGGTGAGACCACATTTGGAATATTGTGTGCAGTTCTGGTCACCTCACTATAAGAAGGGTGTGGAAGCGCTGGAAAGAGTGCAGAGGAGATTTACCAGGATGCTGCCTGGTTTGGAGGGTAGGCCTTATGAGGAGTGGTTGAGGGAGCTCGGGCTGTTCTCTCTGGAGCAGAGGAGGCTGAGGGGAGACTTAATAGAGGTTTATAAAATGATGAAGGGGATAGATAGAGTGAACATTCAAAGACTATTTCCTCGGGTGTATGGAGCTATTACAAGGGGGCATAACTATAGGGTTTCATGGTGGGAGATATAGGAAGGATGTCCGAGGTGGGTTCTTTACTCAGTGAGTGGTTAGGGTGTGGAATGGATTGCCTACTGTGATAGTGGAGTCAGACACTTTCGGAACATTTAAGCGGTTATTGGATAGGCACATGGAGCACACCAGGATGATAGGGAGTGGGATAGCTTGATCTTGGTTTCAGATAAAGCTCGGCACAACATCGTGGGCCGAAGGGCCTGTTCTGTGCTGTACTGTTCTATGTTCTATATGTAAAGCATTTTTAAAGCTGTTTTTGTTTTCCTGCTTTCTATTTCCCGGTTGGGTGACTGTGACAATACTTTAACGTGATTGGCTCCTTGAACAGTTTGATAACCCCTAAACCCACACATTTACCCTGCTAATCCCCCTAACCCACACATCTTGGGACACTAAGGGGCAATTTAGCATGGCCAATCCACCTAACCTGCGCATCTTTGGACTGTGGGAGGAAACTGGAGCACCTGGAGGAAACCCACACAGGCACTAGGAAAACGTGCAAACTCCACGCTGTCACTTAAGGCTGTAATCGAACCTAGGTCCCTGGGGCTGTGAGGCAGCAGTGCTAACCACTGCCACCATGTTGCCTCAAAATGCAAACTTCCTGTGGTTAAAGGCTGCACTTTAATGAATTTTTAAAAATGGTTTCACACTAATGTTGCTAACTTTTAAAGTCCAAAACTTCAAATCCAGCAACCTGGTGTGAAAAGCTCCATTTTATTAAGATGATATGTGGATGAATGATACGAGGACTTTCATGTAACCATCAGAAGCAATTTGAGAACAATGAAAAGAATTGCGCTGGTCACATGACAAAAAATAGATTTTGGATAAGGTGATTTAAATAAAGCATATTCTGAGGAGAAAGGATAGTAACATTCATACCAGGGAAAGGTTGTCTAAGCAACACCAGTAGGCAGAGAATCAGATTGGCCTAGAACACTCTCCTTGGGAACTGTATCAGGACTTCACTATTGCACCTTGAGTGGAGTGGAACACGAGAAATCTGCAATTGCAAACATTAAACAGTGAATCTGTCCTCTTAAACCTCTGAAGCTTTACAGGTCTGCATCATTTCGAGCCTTCACCCTAGGGTAAAGCAAGTATAACAGAGAACTTCTTAAATCCCAAGATCTGAACCCATCCTACTTCTGTAACCATAATCGTTTGCAGAGTGTGTGTCTGTATTAGTGTGAGATTGGGTATACTTCAGGTGTTGAGTAACAAACATTTATCTTTTAAATTCCACAAGAAAATTTGACATCTGTCCTTTGTTAGCAATCATAGCACTCATGGGGTTAAAGCATATTTTTAAAACACACATTCTTCAGTTAATTGAGAGGTTAAACAGATCTCTCTCCCCATTCCTAACAATGTTGATTGTGGGAGACTCAGTGATGCTAAAACCGGTAAATGTCATGGGGAGATGGTTGGATTCTCTCTTGTTGTAGATACTTACTGCCTCCACTTGTGTTGGGCGAACTTTACTTGCCACTTATCAGCCCAAGCCTGAATGTTATCCAGGTCTTGCTGCATGCGGACATGGACTGCTTTAGTACCCAAGAAGTTGCATCAGTGAACAACCCCACTTCTGACCTTATGATGGAAGGAAGGTCATTGAGGAAGCAGCTGAAGATGGTTGGGCCTAGGACGCCATTTGGAGGAACTCCTGCAGTGATCTTCTGGAATTCAGATGGTTGATCCAACAACTTCCGCAATCATCCTTCTTTGTGGGAGGTATGATTCCAATCAACAGTGAAGTTTGGTGTGTCCGCTTCAAAGATTTTAAACCTCTTGTTAACTGATGGACTCTAAACAGTGAGTTAGACTTCTGGTATAGCCAAGTTGAGTAGAGAGAGAGAGAAAGTTTTAGATGCAAGACTCCAAAGTTAAAATGATTGGAACATGAGGATTCTGACCTAGGTGGCAATGCTCAAAGATGCTAGCTTCACCTGTGTTGAACTGGATGCTACAACCATGGGACAGTTAGAGGAAATTTGAAGGAAAAACTCTCCTGGAAGTAGGCAGAAGTCCTAAGAAATCCCAACCTTTATTCAAATCTTTTAAGCAGACTCAGACCATGTGATTAATCTTACAAATTTTGAAAGTACCTGACTTGTGTTTTGGAGGTGTAAATCAAATGGATGTTGAAGAGAATTTGAATTAAGAAATTTGGTTTAGAAAATAAGTGACTATGTACTTCTAATATCTTTAATGTAACTGACCATTTAAGAATAATTAAATTCATGTTCTTTGCTATTTAAATTTAAACCTTGTGAATCCTTACAAAATACAAATACATCAGTCACTAAAAGTTGCACTGCAGGTTAGCAAGGCCTCCTTAAAAATCGTAAGCCAAGCACAAGGCTTTATTCCTAGAGAGATAGAGTTGCAGAGAGGATTTACAAGGATAATCCCAAAATGTATTAGTAGAAGAGGATGAAAAGCATTGGTTGCCTTTCTCCTGAAAAGGGGAGACTGAGAGGTGTCCTAATAGAAGCCTTTAAAATTATGAAATTTGGTAATGTAGATATGGAGAGTGTGTTTCCACTCTGGGGAAGAGACCATTAATATAACATAGTCACCAGGAAATCCAAGTGGGAATTCAGAAGAAGTTTCATCACCCAAAGAGCGTGGAACTCACTGCCAAAGTGTGACTGAAACAAATGGTATACATGCATTTCAAGGGAAGATAGACAAGCATACAAGGGAGAAGGGAATAAAGGGTTAAGTTGAAAGATTTAGATGAGCAAAGGGGAGGCTCAAATGTATCACAAATGTCAACATGGGCTAGTTGTGCCAAATGACCTATGTTTGTGCCATATATCCTGCGTAATCCTATGTAGTAAACATAATAGAATTCAGTAGGACACAGCTATCCACTTCCACCTTTTTTTTATAAAACAAAGTGGTGGCACAGTGGTTAGCACTGCTGTCTCTCAGCTCTAGGGACCCGGGTTTAATTCCGGCTTGGGTGACTGTGTGGAGTTTGCACGTTCTGCCTGTGTCTATGTGGGTTTTTTCTCGGCGCTAAATTGTCCCTTTGTATCCGCAGATGATTAGGTTAGGGATATTAGTGGGGTAAATGCATGGGGTTACAGGAAAAGGGCCTGGGTGGGATGTTCTGTCGGAGAGTTGATGTAGACTTAATGGGCCAAATAGCCGTTTTCTGCACTGTAGGGATTATAAGGTTGTGTTAAACTATCCTCTGATTTTTCCAATCCAGTTTTAATTCTGTTTCTATCCCCTCCCAATTTCACACCTATTAATGTGCTCTCATATCTCCCAAATACTGTATCTTCTCAAAGGATTTCCTAAGGTCCAAATAAAAGAAAGACTTGTAGTTAAATAGTGTTTTCCTCAGCACCACCCAGAGCACTTTACAACCGCCAGAGTACTTTAGAACTGATGTAATAATGTAATCCATTCCATTGAGGATTGTTAACCTCAACATTAAATAACTACTTACCCAACCATGCAAATAAAGAATAACTATTGTAATGTATAGATTGCAGTAGCCAATTTGCACAGACACAGCTCCTACAAACATGACCAGATTTTTTTGTGTGTGATATTGATTGAAAAATAATATTGGCCAGATCACTGAGGGTAATTCCCCTATTTTTCATCAAATAATGCCATGGAATTGTTCCATTCACTTTAGAGGGCAGATGGGCCTCAGCTTAACGTCTCACCCAAAAGGTTGCACGTCTGACAGTGCAGCACTCCCATCAGTATACTGTGTCACTCAGTAGTATACTTTTTGTTTTCAGACCCTGAAGTGGGACTTGAACCTAGAGTACCACCCAATGAATCACAGCTTGCACGAGCAACCTAGTACACTGGAATGATCAAGATGAGCTGTATATTTACTGCATTTCTCCCATCTCTGTGACTTCCTCCATGAATTCTCTCGTATTTATCAAGCATGATCTCACATTTTGAAATCTGTTCTTCTAAATATGTATGAATTTAATCCTCAATTGAAGACATTCAAGCACTCAATAAAGCCTTGAAATACAATTTATTGAGCCTCTGTAGTTTCGCCTCTTTACGGTGCCTAGGATAAATGGTGTTTTATCTTGCCTTAAATAACTTCTTGAAAATTTCATTTTATCCATCGTAATGTTGCATTATCTCATTTGAAACTACTTCAGAATTCATTTCCTCTCTGATATCCTCTTGGATATGATGTAGTTAAGGAAAATCTTTTTTTTAATCAACCTCTACAAATAGTCGATGCTCCATTCTTGGGGTTCCATCTCAATTTAACCATCGTTGTTCTACTAATATTTGTAATATTTGACTGCTCCTTTGTGTTTTGGAATTTTATTTTCTAATCCTTGTTCTCAACTTTCTACAGTCCACTATGAACATCTCTTGCTTTCTCGTATTCTCCTTTTGATATCAATTATTCTGATAGCCCTCATAGGCTCTCCTTTTTAAATTTCTAATGTTCCAGCGACATTATTTTATCAATCACCCAATGATAGAAACATTATTATTATTAATGAGCTCATGTAATGTTATCAGAATGATGTGAATACAATGTTGCTTTTGTTTGAAGACGCGAGGTGACTATTTCTGCCTCCTTCCATCTTCTGGATCGAAATTCATATTGAAGGAAGTAAACACAGCATAATTTTATTCCAAGAACTATTTTAAACCACCGATGAAACAAGATATACAACTGATATTCCTACTGGAGGACTAGATTCGCCTGCTGTTTGGTGGATTGGCATCTTTCCATCTGTGAGAAATGATGGGAATAATGAATCAGAACTTTGGTGAGGTCATATGAGATAATCTGTGCTTCTTTTGATGACTGAGAAACTTGATGCTGGAAAGGCAGCATGGTGCGAGGCGATCTCTTTGGGCGCCTTATTTTCAGGGTTGGCATCTGCTGTGGAGCTTCTGAAACTACATGTCGTCATGGTGGAAAATTCCTGCCCATGACTGATCTCGCCATTTGCATCAATTGTCAGCTAGTTTCCCACTTGTTGTGACTGACGTTGAGGGCTTTCTTATCTCTTTTGAAAGTATCCTTGAACTGGAGCTTTGACACCTGTTGGTCTCTTGGCATGGGATTATCTCCCAATGGAGATGCAGTCATGTTCCATCTTGTGCTCATGTCCAAGCAGCTGTAAGTCACCATTGTACATGGCAGCATGAGTATTTTATGGACTCATTCAGCTTATCTGCACTTGCAGCCCAAAATGGGTGCAGTCACTTGAGTGCTCTTCCCACCCACCCACTGATCCCCCTCCCTTTGCCAGTTTTGCTTGCTCTGAGTCTTGTGGCAAATTTTGCACTCCTCTCAGTTGCCATACTCAGCACCAAAGGCCTAAATTGCATTCTCTGTATCTGTAAGCATGGATTATTTCTTCCATGAGATCGCCACCTACAGCAAGTAGGTGCATCTGTGCAGGTCATTTGTGCTTGAAGCAGTGTGAAGAGGCGAAGCAGGTTCAGTTTATTTGCTACTAGACTTGGGCTGGTGTACATGGGTTGGGTTGGGGGAAATAAGGGGAGGGTGCAGTTTACACAGCAAAAAAAAACAATTGGGTGCATGATGTGGAAAGAAGTGCGGCAATGCAAAGCAAGAGGGGGAAAAAGGGGACCATCTGGCATGGATAAGGGACGATAACAGAATATAATGCAACAGTATTAATTTGATCCCAAGCTGGATGCTGAAGTATGAAGCTAGATGCTAATCCTTTTCTTTATTTTAGTTTAGTTACAGACCACGCTATTTAATTTAGGAGTCGTAGCGTTATGTTGCAACTGTACACAACTCTGGTGCGGCCGCACTTGGAGTACTGTGTGCAGTTCTGGTCCCCACATTACAGGAAGGATGTGGAGGCTTTGGAGAGGGTGCAGAGGAGGTTTACCAGGATGTTGCCTGGTATGGAGGGGAGATCCTATGAGGAGAGGCTGAGGGATTTGGGATTGTTTTCGCTGGAAAGGCGGCGGCTAAGAGGGGATCTTATTGAAACATATAAGATGATTAGAGGTTTAGATAGGGTGGATAGTGATAGCCTTTTTCCTCTGATGGAGAAATCCAGCACGAGGGGGCATGGCTTTAAATTGAGGGGGGGTAGTTATAGAACCGATGTCAGGGGTAGGTTCTTTACCCAGAGGGTGGTGAGGGATTGGAATGCCCTGCCAGCATCAGTAGTAAATGCGCCTAGTTTGGGGGCGTTTAAGAGATCCGTAGATAGGTTCATGGACGAAAAGAAATTGGTTTAGGTTGGAGGGTCACAGTTTTTTTTTAACTGGTCGGTGCAACATCGTGGGCCGAAGGGCCTGTTCTGCGCTGTAATGTTCTATGTTCTATGTTCTATTACATATGTCTGCTCCCTACTGCCTAATAAATGCAAGACCAAAAACTTTGACAAAAATGTTTCCTGTTCTGCAATACTCAGAATATCCAAAATACTTATCTTCCTTGAAGTGTTTTTTTAATTTACAGGACATGGGTGTTGTTGGCTTGGCCAGCAATTGTTGCCTGTCCTCAGTTGCCCTTGAGAAGACAATGGTGAGCAGCCTTCTTGAACCACTATAGTCCATGTGGTGAAGGTACACCAACCAGGAACTTAGGTTCATGTCACACTATCTGTAACCCCCACGACTTGCCTGGGCTTGCAAAATCGCACTAACTGTCCTGGCTGGAGACAATACACATCTCTTTAACCTGTGCTTAACCCTCTCTCCACTCACATTATTTGTACCTTTAAGACTTCATTATCTGTAAAGACTCGCATTCCAACGCATCTTGTAAATTGAGTTTGTGCCTATATATACCCTGTTTGTGAACACAACTCCTCACTTACCTGAAGAAGGTGCGACACTCCAAAAGCTTGTGCTACCAAATAAACCTGTTGGACTTTAACCTGGTGTTGTGAGACTTCTTACTGTGAAGGTACACCCATAGTGGTGTTATGTAGGGAGTTCCAGGACTTTTTTGACCCAGTTCCAATGAAGAAATGTTGATACAATTCCAAGTCAGGGTGTTGTGTGGCATGGAGGGGAACTTGCAGGTGATGGCGTTCCCTGTGATTGCTACCCATGTTTGTTTAGGCGGTAGAGATCACGGGTTTAAACAGTGTTGTCAAAGGAGCCTTGGTGAATCGTTGCAGTGTATCTTGTAGATAGTATACACTGCTGCCAGTTTGCGCAAGTGAATCCTTTGGGGGTTCATAAAATATTTCAGGGATTTCTCGGGAAAAATCTGTAATGGCCAAGTGGTTGAGTGCCAAAATTCCAAACTTACGGGAATATGCCAATTGGTGCTTTTTTCACCAAGTATGAAGGAATTGGCAGACATTGTGAACACAAGTTGACATATGCATAAATAATTAAAATACTAATGGAATGCAAACCTAATAAAAGAAACATCAGTACAACAAAGCAACTTAAGATAGTACTTTCCAAACTCCAGGGCTGTGTAACTAGCAGGGTGCCTTGAAGGTGCTCTGAGAAACCCAACCTTCCCACTGAAGTCCCAAAGTGATGTTTACACAGCAATTGCCCAGGAAGTGCAAACCTTTGATGGACAATTGCCCTGCACTAGTGACCATCTGAAAATGCAATTTAAATTGCAAACATATGTTCAGAAAAATTCGGGAGAATTTAAACCAGTTGTAGCTTCTGTAGGTTCTCTATGATGGAGAACCACACCAAACCATCCCTCCCACCCCCGGCATCAAAATGTCCACCTCCCTCATCCCTGAATGTCTGACCCCTTCCAGACTGTCCGACCCCATCCTTTCACTGACTGGTGCTTTCCCCAGAATGTCCAGTCACCACCCACCAAGTTGCTGCACAACTGCCACCCCCAACCCCAAAGATGCAGAGCCAACAAAAGGGAAAGAAAGAGGCCAAGAAACGAAAATTTTAAAAAAGGCCCAAGAGACAAGAAGGCAACAAGTCACAATATAAGGCACAAGGGGCAACAAGGGTTGGACGTGAGCCAAACAAAAAGAGGCAGAGCATGAAGAAAAGGGGGACATGTCCTCTCTCTGTCTGACCCCAAAACCCTTCCATAACTTCTAAGCACTTAGCTAACAAACTTAACTTCTCCCTGGCTTTAAAGTGGCTGGACTTTTAAATCCACCTGATTTATGGCAGTCAGTGCCGTAAGAAAGGTGGTGTAGCCTCCGAACATCTGACTCTGAAGCCCTGGACAGAAAGTCCGTGGGATGTGCTACCCTGCACAGTTCTTGTCCTGCCTGAGCCAGAGGGTTGGGAAAGGATCAGAAAGGTTCAAAGGAAAAATGTAAAACGCATTATTCAGAAACAGCAGTCAGTTCGGCACCAACCAAATGAGCAAATGCACTCTATACCAGACAACTATTTTGGCACCTTGAGCACTGGAGCCAAGGTCATTGTGGCCAATGTAGCATCAGCGTAGTCCTTCAGTCGTATGCTGGATTGCTCAGGTGAGATTGAGTGATTATTCTCATTTACGAGTTTGTAAGCGTTCTTGTGTGTTTTTTATTTTAACTGTTTTATACCTCATAATAGCAAAGTGGCTGAAAATAGGAAATGTAAAGACATGAGAAAGCAAAATATCGAAATCAGGTAGTGCAGGCTTGTGCAATCTTTCCATGTGTTGGCGGGGCTGGCAGGAGGCACTTTTCAATTTTTTCACTCCAAGGGTCAAGGATAAAAATTCAAACAAGTATGGTTCTGTGTGCCCTACAGTGTCTCTCTCTAGCACCACATATTTGTAGCAGCTGCCAGTGTTTGTTGCTGCTTAATTACAGACTCTTTCTGCCCATGTTTTCTGCTGATAGGCTCACTCGTGCAGTCCCTTGCAGAAATGTTCTGTTTTACCGATCTTCCTGACATTTTGATCACTGACTCCTGATGCAACATGAGAGGGGCTTTACAGGCCACATTGTAGCATGCGAGCTATTTGCTGGACAAGCCTGAGCTGGTGGTTTGTCAGGCTCAAAGTGTTCCACCTTTCAGTTTAACACCAAGTTTCGGCTTAATCAGTGATGCGAGTTGCTGTTTTCATGAGCAAGTTAATAATGTAATAAATAATGTAATAATTTTAATAGTGTGTTAACATAAAAATAATTTTTATATTTCCAGGATCATTGCTTTTACTTGAGTAAAGGAGAAAATTCCTGCAAAATATTTATTTTCAGAAGAAGGGTTTGCGAGATTTGGCATTTTCAAGAAAGTAGCTCGGGGATGTTAAAGTTTGGGAAACACTGTTCTAGATGGTAGCAGTCGTGGGTTTTGAAGGTGCTGCCAAAGGAGCCTTGGTGAGTTTCTGCAGTGCATCTTGTAGATGGTACACACAGCTGCCACTGAAGGGATTGAATGTTTATGGAAGGGGTGCCAATTAAGCGGGCTGCTTTGTCCTGGAAGGTGTTGAGCTCCTTGAGTGTTGTTGGAGTGCACTCATCCAGGCAAGCGGAAGGTTTTGCAGCACACTCCTGACTTGTGACTTGTGCCTTGTAGATGACAGGCATTGGAGAGTTAGGTGGTGAGTTACTCACCACAGGATTCCTAGCCTCTGACCTGCTCTTGCCGCCACAGTATTTATATGGATAGTCTGGTTTCTGGTCAATGGCAACGCCCATTCCCTCATTGGAAATGGTTATTGCCTGACGCAAATGCTACTTGCCACTTGTCAAGCCAAGCCTCGATTTGACTCAGGTCTGACTGCATTTAGGCATGGTCTGCTTCGGTATCTGAGGAGCCACAAATAATGCTGAACATTATGCAGTCATCAGTAAGCATCCCCACTTCTGACCTTGTGATGGAAGGCAGGTCATAGATGAAGCAGCTGAAAATGGTTGGGCCTAGGACACTACCCTGAGGAACTCCTGCAGTGAAGTCTTGGAACGGAGATGATTGACCTCCAATACCGCCACCAACTCCTTTGTGTTAGGTCTGACCTTAACTAGTGGAGAATTTCCCCCGTTTCTCACTGACTCCATTTTGCTAGGGCTTCTTGATGCCACATGTCAAGGGCAGTCACTCTTTCCTCACCTCTGGAATTCAACTCTTTTGTCCAGCTTTGAACCAGGACTATAATGATGTGAGGAGCTGAGTGACCTTTGCAGAATCCAAACTGAGAGTCAGTGAGTAGGTCATTGCTAAGCAATTGTTAGCACTTAATGACCTCTTCCATCATTTTACTAATGATCAAGAGTAGACTGATGGGATGGTAATTGGTTAGGTTCAATTTGTCTTGGTTTTTGTGTACAGGACATAACTTGGCAATTTTCCACGTTGCTGGGTAGATGCCTATCTTATAGCTGTACTGGAACAGCTTGGCTAGGGGCATGGCACATTCTGGAGCTCGCGTCTTCTGCGTTATTTTTGTAATATTACAGTTGCAGTATCCAGTGCCTTCCCCTTTTCTTGATATCACATTGAGTGAATCGAATAGGCTGAACACTGGAATCTATGATTCTGGGGAACTCGGGAGCGATTGAGATACAAATTTCACTTAGCACTTCTGGCTGATGGTGTTTTTTTAGCCTTGTCTCTTGCCTGATCATTGAGAATGAAGATATTAGTGGAACCTCCCCTTTTGGTTAGTTGTTTAATTATCCACCATCATTCACACTTGACAGAGTAGAACTCTAGAGTTTTGATCTGATCCTTTGGTTGTGGAATCACCCATCTGTCTATTGTATGCTGCGTCCATGGTTTTGTAGGTGCCCCACATTGACACCTAATTTTTAGGTGTTGCTCCTGACATGCCTTCCTGAAATCTTCATTCAACCAAGTGTTACCAATGCTCAATTTAATCTATTTTAGTTAATTAAGAAATAAAAGTTGACCAGGACACTGGGAGAAACACTGCACTTCAAATCTTTTATGGCATCTGACATGGAATTCGGGTCTTGGTTGAACATTTCATCTGAAAAAGAACAGCTCTCAATACACTTCAGTAAGGCCTTTGACAAGGTCCCTCATGGCAGACTGGTACAGAAGGTGAAGTCACATGGGATCAGAGGTGAGCTAGCAAGGTGGATACAAAACTGGCTCGGTTAAAGAAGACAGAGGGTAGCAATGGAAGGATGTGTTTCTGAATGGAGGACTGTGACAAGTGGTGTTCCGCAGGGATCAGTGCTGGGACCTTGGCTGTTTGTAATATATATAAATGATTTGGAGGAAAATGTAACTGGATTGATTAGTAAGTTTGCGGACGACACAAAGGTTGGTGGATTTGCGGATAGCAATGAGGACCTTCAGAGGATACAGCAGGATATGGATCAGTTGGAGACTTGGGCGGAGAGATGGCAGATGGAGTTTAATCCGGACAAATGTGAGGTAATTCATTTTGGAAGGCCTAATACAGATAGGAAATATACAGTAAATGGCAGAATCCTTAGGAGTATTGATGGGCAAAGGGATCTAGGTGTACAGGTACACAGGTCACTGAAAGTGGCAATGCAGGTGGAGAAGATAGTCAAGAAGGCATACGGCATGCTTGCCTTCATCGGCCAGGGTATTGAGTTTAAAAATTGGCAAGTCATGTTGACACTTTATAGAACCTTAGTGAGGCAGCACTTGGAATATAGTGTTCAATTCTGGTTGCCACACTACCAGAAGGATGTGGAGGCTTTGGAGAGGGTACAGAAAAGATTTACCAGGATGTTGCCTGGTATGGAGGGCATTAGCTATGAGGAGAGGTTGGAGAAACTTGGTTGTTCTCACTGGAGCGACGGAGGTTGAGGGGTGACCTGATAGAAGTCTATAAGATTATAAGAGGCATGGACAGAGTGGATAATCAGAAGCTTTTTCCCAGGGTGGAAGAGTCAATTACTAGGGGGCATGGGTTTAAGGTGCGAGGGGCAAGGTTTAAAGGAGATGTACGAGGCAGATTTTTTACACAGAGAGTAGTGGGTGCCTGGAACTCGTTGCCGGGGGAGGTAGTGGAAGCGGATACGGTAGTGACTTTTAAGGGGCGTCTTGAGAGGTACATGAATAGGATGGGAATAGAGGGATATGGTCCCCGGAAGGGTAGAGGGTTTTAAATAAGTCAGGCAGCATGATCGGTGCAGGCTTGGAGGGCCGAACAGCCTGTTCCTGTGCTGTAATTTTCTTCGTTCTTTGTTCAATTTGGTGCTCCCTCAACCTTGAGTATATGTTCCGAGTTCTTCGTCGGGGCTTCAACCCATGTTCTGCTGGCTCAAAGTTAAGAGCATGACAATCAGCTAAGAATGCCCTGTTGAATTTGGGAGTGAGAATAGCTCAAATATGAGCTGTTAGGCTTGGTAGAGAAAATATTATTTCTCTGAAATTGGGGAAAGTTGCAGTGCAGTGTCTTTGAGCTGTGTCCAGAGAAGGCAGTGTATCTTTCTGAACTGAAACAGAGGAAGTGGGGTGGTAGTAGATGTTAGATTGGGAAGTGATGGTGCGACAGGCCTGTTCAGCACCTAAATGTCACTTTTTTGTAGTTTAAAAACTGTTATTGCTCAAGACTTAACAGCATAAATTATTGGTAACATAAAATTTCTAAATATTTCTAAGGAGCACTCCGCCCTGATAAATACACCACTTGGCATTCTTTTTATTTTTCTTTACTGTATAAGTGAAAAAATATTGCATATCCCCCAAGTTGCAAATGTCAAGCCATTTTTTAATTATTTTCGTTCTAAGAGTTGTGACCATGTTTTGAATCTGCAAGCTTTATAGGTTGTCATTTTTTGATTCTTGGGTAGTGGGCGTTGATGTAAATGTCAGCATTTATTGCCACCTCTCATTGTCCTGAGAAAATGTTGGTGGGCTGCCATTCTGATCCCTGCACTCAGTGTACTGAGGATGCTTTTGCAATGCTTTTAGGTAAAGAGTTCCAGGATTTGGATCTAGCAATGATGAAGAAACTCTGGTACAAGCCCAAGACAAGACATGGATGTGATGGTGTTCCCATGCATCTGGCACTTTTATTGTTCGAGGTGGTGAAAGTCAGATTTTGGATGCTTCAGAAACTACTATCATGTAGATAGTACACAATGCATATTTATCCACCAGCAGTGAAGCGGGTGAATATTTAGGTTTGTGAATGAAGTGTTGATCAAATCAGGCAATGAGCCACCTGCCACAGGATCCCCAACTTCTAGTTTTTTCTAGCAGCCATTTATGAAGCTGGTCCAGTACAATTCTAGTCAATGGTGACCTCTGACACCTAGCACCCCATTCCCCACCCCACCAGTAATGCAAGATAATGAGATGTTTTAGTGAGTTAGTTGACCACTCTTGTTGGAAAGGATCATTGCCTGGGACTTGCATAATGCAGATACTGCCCTGTTGAATTTGGGAGTGAGAATAGCTCAAATATGAGCTGTTAGGCTTGGTAGATCCACTTGGCTCTCGTCCAGTTATTGCTGTAGGGAAAATAGAACTGAATGCAATCACTAGCAAACAATTCCACTTCTGAGTTCAAAGTTAAGGGATGGCCATTGATGAAGCTGATAAAGATAGTTAGGCCTTTCGTGCTGTTTGGGGATCTGCTTCAATGATGTGGGCCTGAAGTGTGATTTGCCTCCAACAACCCTAATCATCTTTCCTGTTGCTGGCAGGTTTTCCTCTGTTCTCCATTAACTTCAGTTTTATTTGGCCGCTTCGCTGTGCTTACGAAAATGCTGCTTTAATGGCAAGGGCAATTACTCTTCACAACTGGGAATGTCCATGTTGGGATAAGGCTGTAATGTGGTCTGGAGCTGAAACGGATCATAATTAGTTGCTGAGTAAATGCCGATTCAATGCAGATTCATAGTGGTAAAAGATGAGTCCTATTATATGCATTGTTCTCAGTTAACTGCTCCTTGAGTAGTTTTCTTCTCCAAGTATTCGGATTAAATTTCTGCTATACAGTCTTGTTTCAAAACTGTCTTGGTATTGATTTACAGTTTTCAGAGAAAATCACTGTCTTAGTGCAATTATAGTTTTTACAAAATGGCAAAAAATGGTTTAATACTTTTGTTTTTCAGAACTGAACTTGGAGTGTGCAAATTCACCAGCGGTAAAATTAAGACCAAAGATGTCACTGCATTCATACGGAAGTCGAGAAGGATCAGTGTCTGGTCGTTCAGGAGAGTGCAGCCCAGTTCCGATTGGTTCAATTCCAAGAAGAGGATTGGTCAATGGAAGCAGAGAAAGCACTGGCTACTTGGAAGAGTTAGAAAAGGAGAGGTACATCCTAGTTTATATTGTTCCAAGTAACTACTTGGACATTTGTCTTGCCTTTAATCTATGGACCGACAGCAATTCCTCAAAAGCTTCTCTCTCTGAGCCAGCCGCTTCTTTAACTTGCACTGCGTGATGCTAAAAGAAATGCCTATGTATATATATCATAGTAATATAGCAACTCAAATATCAGGTGTATGTTTATTAATGAATTATGCAAGAATAAAAGTCTTATGACTGGCATATTTCCTGAAGATGAAATATTATTGTCAGATTTTGTTTGGTTATGAATTTCCATGTCCACATTTAGAATGAAACCATTGGAAAACCTATCAAACTATATTGAATATGGTCACATTTGTGGTATGTATGTTACATGATGTTCATTCAGCTCAAACATGGCGCTTGTCTGGGTTTAGCTGTATGCAGGAATGGACTGCTTTGTTAATTGACATACTGTGAATGCATCTGAATCAATAGTGAATAGCTCTGCTTCTTGTTTTTATGATCTAAATAAGTTCATTGGTAAAACGTCTGAAGGAACATCAGGATGCTGCCTTGAAGATGTTTGGCAACAATATCTTGGGGCTTAGATGATTAGCTTCCAACAATCATCTTTCTGGCAAATATGACTCCACCAGTGGAGAGTTTTACCGTTGATTCCTATTGATCTATTAAGGAATCCTTCATAACGTTTGGTCAAATATTGCCGTGATACCAAAGGCATTCATTGTCCCTTCACACCTGGAATTGAGTTCTTGTGTCTATATTTGAACAAAGACTCTAATGAGACCTGAAGCTGATTGGCTCTGGCATGACCCAAATTGAGCATTAGTGAATAAGTACTGGTTGATCACATCTTTATCAGCTTCTTCATTACTTTGATTTGCTGACAATTTGGAGTAAAATGGTGACATGGTAATTGGCCAGATTGAATTTGTCCTGCTTTTTGTGGACAGGGCATGTTCAGGAAAATTTCCCTTGTCTTGTTGATGTATTGGAATACCTTGGTTTACCGGACAGGTAGTTCTTGAGTAAAGGTCTTCAAAATTATTGGGAGGTAATGGTTCAGTGGTGTTATCACTAGACTGTTCCAGAAACTCGGTTGATGTTCTGGGGGTCCAGGTTTGAATCCCATCACGGCAGATGGTGGAACTTGAATTTGATAAAAATATCTGGAATTAAGAATCCACTGACCATGAAACCATTGTCGATTGTTGGAAAAACCCATCTGGCTCACTAATGTCCTTTAGGGAAGGAAATCTGCTGTCCTTATCTGGTCTGACCTACATGTGACTTCAGAGCCACAGCAATGTGATTGACTCTCAACTGCCCTCCAAGGGCAACTAGGGATGGGCAATAAATGCTGGCCAACCAGCGACGCCCATGTCCCACAAATGAATAAAAACATTATAGCTGGAATGTTGTAGGACTGGTAGCCTTTGTTTCCAGTTCACTTCGTGATTTCTTCATATCATGTACAGTGATTAGAATTGGCTGAGGTCCAGGATCTGTTGGCATGCTCAGGAGAAAGCCAAGTCGAATCATATATAATCACTTCCTTTGAAAGGTTTGTTGCAAATGCATCAGTTTTGTTTTTGTACTCTCTGGGCTCCAACATTGTTGAGGGTAAGAATGTTCATAGAATCGTTTCTTCTTGCTGTTACTTGCTTTATTTCTACCACTGCTCATGATTTGATGTGGCAGAGCTTTGATCTGATTTGTCGGTGGCACAGTGGTTAGCACTGCTGCCGGGACCTGGGTTTGATTCCCAGCTTGGGCCACTGTCTGTGTGGAGTTTGCACATTCTCCCTGTGTCTGCTCCCGGGTTTCCTCCGGGTGCTCCTGTTTCCTCCCACAGTCCAAAGATGTGCGGATTAGATTGATTGACCATGCTAAATTGCCCATAGTGTCCCGGTATGTGTAGGGTAGGGGGATTAGAGGGGTAAATGTGTGGGGTTACAGGGATAGGGCCTGGGGTGGGATTGTTGTCGGTGCAGACTCGATGGACAGAATGGCCTCCTTCTGCACTGTAGGGTTTCTATGATTCTTTCTATGATTGGTTGGTTGTGGGATTGCTCAAACCTGCCTGTTGCTTTAGATGTTTGACATGCATGTAATTGTGTGTTGTAGTTTCAGCAGGTTCATTTTTACGTAGAAGTGATGTTATTCCAGGCATGCACTTCTCTGCTTCTTCGTATCTCCTCAGCCTGCAGTGCAAGAATTTCAAATCCAGCCATTTTTATTCTGCTTACCAAATAGTCATAACTTTTGTTATGTAACTGAATTATATAAAAGTAGGGACATAATTTATGGCTTTAAAATGGAAGCTGGATTATGTCTGCACATCTTAAGATCTTCACCCCCCATGTGTAACACCATCGGAGATGAGTCTGTTCCAAAAATAGATTCATTCCCCATTCCTATTCTAACACCAAGATGTTTGACTCCCAGCGTATCTGTCCTAATTTTAATTTTTCCAAGTCATGTACCACTCTGTTGCTTTTCATACACACTTTACACATTTTGAAAAGAAAAAACAAAGATGCATTTGCTTTCCAGTTTCAAGTATCACTTAAGTATTTCATTTATTTTTATTCAGCAAAGGCCAAGATATGCTAGGCAATAGCCTCCTCATGAGTTTAAGATAATTTTAGTGTGACGTAACCTCATAAACAGGTAGTTTCTGGCTAAAATCTATTCCTAACAGCTAGTTTTTTTTCTGTGTTGTGCCAAAATAATGAAGATTCAGCGGGCCACGTGTGACTGAGTCATTCTTTGATTAACTTTTTTGTCTGTGCAGTTCTGTCAGCTACAGTGTGGGACAGGTTCACTTGAGTACAGATTTTGTTAAATTATACTGAGTACATAATTGTGGTACTTTTCACCAATTTTTACACTGCTTGTTTAGATACAGTTTTTCCAGTGATCACCAGCTTATCCAAGTGACAAGCATTCATGCATGAGCATTGAGGATGAGTGTCACAGGCCAATAAGGCAATTATATGTTGTAGTTTCAGCTACTGTATCACAGCAAAAGGCAATCCTTTTTGCATTCAGTGGATGCATAGGTACTTTATAAAGGTGGATAATAAGTGGGAGTAGAAAAGTTGTTAATTTTGACACTGAGACCACTTGCAGAACTAGTGCATCCGCCTTTGGTAAGATTAGTTGACTTAAGACAGAGCAAGGATTAAATTTGGAATGCTGTTTGGAATGGAAATAGTAATTCAGCCTCCACCACGTTCTCAAACGGTATATTTCAGATCCTAACCAGCCGCTACTTTAAAAAGTTTGTCTTCACATTGATTCTTTTGCCTTTCATCTTAAATCGGTATCCTCTGGTTCTCTATCCTGTGGCCAACAAGAACAGTATGTGTCTATTTATACCGCCTAGAGCCATCACAATTTTGAACACCTTTATCAGATCTCCAATCAACCTTCTCTTTTCGAAGCTTAGCTACTCTAGTCTATCTACAAAAGAATATCAGAAGTAAATTAGAAAGCAGGGCCTCAAGAATAGTAATCTCTGGATTATTGCTCAAGCCACATACAACTTTGCATAGGATCAGGCAGGTCAGGAGAATTAAGTTTAAAATTTTAAACTTTATTTATTAGTGTCACAAGTAGGCTTACATTAACACTGCAATGAAGTTACTGTGAAAATCCCCTAAACGTCACAATCTGGCGCCTGTTTGGGTACAGTGAGGGAGAATTTAACATGGCCGATGCACCTAACCAGCACGCCTTTCGGACTGAGGGAGGAAACTGGAGCACCCAGAGGAAACCCACACAGACACGGGGAAAACGTGCAAACTCCACACAGACAGTGACCCAAGCTGGGAATCGAACCCGAGTCCATGGCACTGTGAGGCAGCAGTGTTAATCACTGTGCCACCGTGCTGTCCCAATTAATACATGGATGAAGATCTAGTCCTGAATCTTCTGGTCCCAACTGCGGTGGAAAGCTAGGTGGGTGGGCGAGGGGAAGTTAGTTTAGTGCAGGCTTGTCCTACCGTTGGCCCACAGGCCGTGGTGGCCCACAGAGCGATTGTTAAAATGCCAGTAAGACCGGTCAGTGAGTTTTAAGATTTCTGCGGGGGACTGTTCCTCTGGTCAAGTTTATTTCTCTCCCACGTTTGCTGCTGTTAGGCTCTGAGCCTATTAGCAGCAAACATAGGAGAGAAACAGGCTGTGATTGGAGATACAGCAAACATTTGCAGCTGAGAGTTTGTGAAGATAGACTCTGGAGTAGCTGCGGCCTCTGCTCAACATTGTTTCCTGTGACTCAGCCAATTTCACTTCATTCCTGGTGTTCTGGCCTGACTCCGACTGATTTCACCCTGCTCCTGGTGCTCCAGCCTAGCTCACCTGCTTTCACACAGCTCTTGGTGCTCTAGACTGGCTCCCAGTACTTTCATCCAGCAACATTCCCTTGCTTTTCCTCACTTTCCCCCACTTCTGCAAATTGGCAGAGACAAATAAGATTCAAGAAATGAATGCGTGGCTCAAAGACTGGTGTGGGAGAAATGGGCTTCAGTTCATGGGGCAGTGGCACCAGTACTGGGGAAAATGGGACCTGTACTGGTAGAGATGAAGAGAGAGTGTGGAGTCTGTGTGGAGTTTGCATATTCTCCTCTTGTCTGCGTGAGTTTCCTCCGGGTGCTCCGGTTTCCTCCCACAGTCCAAAGATGTGCGGGTTAGGTTGATTGGCCAGGTTAAAAATTGCCCCTTAGAGTCCTGAGATGTGTAGGTTAGAGGGATTAGTGGGTAAATATGTGGGGGTAGGGCCTGGGTGGGATTGTGGTCGGTGCAGACTCGATGGGCCGAATGGCCTCCTTCTGCACTGTAGGGTTTCTATGATTTTCATTCTATGATTTTCTATGAGAGTTTAAAATTGAATAGTAGGGACAAGGGATCAAATTGGGAAGATGTCATATCCCAAAGAGTCAAGACAAGGTAAGAGAGAAAGGTACAACAAACTGTGGCAGTCAGGGACAGAGAGTACAAATCTAAGAGTAAATCAGATAAAACTAGATGTTACAAAAATAATTTAAAAAAAGACACAGCTAAAGGCTCTCTATCTAAGTGCATGTGGCGCTCGAAACCAAACAGATGAACTGATAGCACAAATAAAAATTAATAAGTACGATCTGATAACTATTGGAGACATGGCTACAGAATGACATAGATTGGGACCTGAATATTGAGTGGTATGTAACATTTAGAAATGAGAGGAAGGTAAGGAAAGGTGGAATGATGGTTCTGTTAATTAATGATGGAATTTGCACATTAGAGAGGGATGACCTAAATTCAGGAAATTGGACATTGCAGTACTCGGGTTGAGATGAGAAATGATAAAGGCAAAAAGTCACTTGTGGGAATGGTGTATAGGCCCCCTAATGGTAACTTTAAGGACTGTCAGTCTTGCCTTGAAATGTACCCGAATCTCTTTCAAGGAGGTTTTGGGTGTGTCTGGCTGCGGCAGCCATTGTTTCAATATTCAGTACTTTGCATTTTGAATGTCTCTTCTTTAGACAGTTGCAAATTTTGTTGAATGTCTGGATTTTGGCAATGTCTCTCTCTCTCTCTTCACATTCCCAGAGTGAGATTTGTTGATTTCTCACCTTCACCTTGGAACGTGACCTTGCATTTTTAAACAATTTGTTCTGGCTGAGTTCAAATTACAAATTTCCGTCAGTTGAAATATATTTTTAAAAATAAACGGCATTAAATGTGTTGAATCATCTGGATTGGTTCCTTCAGGTTGGAGAGTGGTAATTGTAATCTCACTGTTTAAGAAAAGAGGGAAGAGAGAAAATGGGGAGCTACAGACCTGTTAGCCTGACATCAGTTGTAGGGAAAATGTGAGAATCAATAATAAAGGATGTGGAAACAAATCACTGAGAAAATAATTGGGATTGTGGAGACTCCACATAAAAGGGAAATCAAATCTATTGGAGTTCTTTGAGGATGTAACTAGCAAAATAAATAAGAGGGAGTCGGTGCATGTGGTATATTTAGATTATCTGAAAGCTTTTGATACAGATAACCGCCTGGTTAAAAAAAAAGAAATTGGAGCACATGGAAATGGAAGAAATATACTGGCATGCTTTGAGAACAGGTTAACAGAAAATGGAAAGTCGAAATAAATGGCTATCATTCTCAGGCTAGTGGGCTGCAACTGGTGAGATACGACAAGGATCAGTGCTTAGACCCCAGTTATTCACAATCTATATCAATGATTTGGATGTGGGGTTAAAGGTAATATTTACAAATTTGCAGATGGTACAAAACTTGGTTGAGGTGAGTTGAAAGGAGGATGCAAAGATGTTTCAAGGATATTTGGAGAGGCTAAGAGAGTGGGCAAAAATTTGGCAGATGAAATACAATGTGAAGAAATGTTACGTCATCAACTTTGGTGGGGAAAACAGAAATACAGTATTTCTTAAATGGAGAGAGACTGGGAAGTGTTAAACTTCAATGGGACTTAGATGTCCTTGTTCATAAGTCACTGAAATCTAATATGCATGTACTGCAATCAATTAAGAAAAGGTATGTTGGCCCTAATTGCAAGAGGGTTTGCACATAGGAGTACAGATGTCTTACTATAGAAGAATTCATAGTAACCCGACAGTGCAGAAGGAGGCCATTCAACCCATTGAGACTGCACCGACAACAATCCCACCAAGGCCCTATCCCCGTAACCACACATATTCACCCTGCTAATCCCTCTAACCTATGCATCCCAGGCCACTAAGGGGCAATTTAGCATGGCCAATACACCTAACCTGCACATCTTTGGACTGTTGGAGGAAACCAGAGCACTCGGAGGAAACCCACACAGACACGGGGAGGATGTGCAAACTCCACACAGACAATAACCCAAGCCAGGAATCGAACCCAGATCCCTGGAGCTGTGAGGCAGCAGTGTTAACCACTGTACCACAGTGCCGCCCATGTATAATTGTATAAAATCTTGTTGAGACCTTACCTGCAGTAATGTGTGCAGTTTGACCTCCTTACCCAAGGAAAGATATGCTTGCCATAAAAGGTATGCATCGAAGGTTCACTAAATTAATTAATGGGATGGATGGTCAATGAGAAATTATTAAATAGACTGGGCCTTTATTCTCTGGGATTTAGAAGAATGAGAGGTGACCTTATTCAAACATACAAAATTCTTAAAGGCTAAATTGGATCGATGCAAGAAGATGTACCCAGAATGCTGTTTGGGATGGAGTTTCAGGAAATTGACCCAGCTACAGTGGAGAAACAGCAATATACTTCCAACTCAAGATGATTTGTGGCTTGAAGGGGAACTTGCATGTGGTGTTCCCATGCATCTGCTGTCCTTGTCCCTCTAGGCAGTAGAGGTTGCGGGTTTGGAAGTTGCTGTTGAAGAAGCCTTGGTGATTTGCTGCATTGTGTTTTGTAGATAGTCTACACTGCAGCCATGTTGTACTGGTGGTTGAGGGATAAGATGTGGGAGGTGGTGGATGGAACACCACTCAAGTGGGCTGCTTTGTCCTGAATGGTGTCAAGCTTATTGACTGTTGGAGCTGCACTCCTCTAGGCAAGTGAAGAGTATTCCTCACATTCCTGATTTGTGCCTTATATATGATGGACAGGCTTTGGGGAGTCAGGAGGTGAATTCCCCTCTGCACAGTTCCTAGTGCTGACTTGCTCATGTAGCCATGTGGCTGATCCAGTTCAGTTTCTGATCAATGGTACTCCCCAGATATTGATGGTGGGAAATTCAGTGATGGTAATGCCTTTGAATGTTAAAGAACAAAGAAAAGTACAGCACAGGAACAGGCCCTTTGGCCCTCCAAGCCTGTGCCGTTCATGATGCCCCAACTAAACTGAAACACAAACCTTCTGTCCTTACTTGGTCCGTATCCCTCTATTCCCTCCCTATTCATGTACCCATCCAAGTGCCTCTTAAATGTTGCTAATGTGCCTGCTTCCACCAGCTCCTCTGGCAGCGCGTTCCAGGCACCCACCACTCTCTGCGTGAAAAACGTCCCAAGCACATCTCGGGGCAATTCCCTCTGGACTGTCTACCACTGTACGCTCACCACCTCTGGTGGGTCTGGTCTGCCCTGTAAGTGGGATGGGACATATCCAGAGATGGTGATTGTGGTATCTGGGACTTTGCTAGGCATGATTCTGAGAGTACAACAGTGTTAGGCTGTTGCTTGACAAGCCTGTGCAACAGCTCTCCCAATTTTTGCACAAGCTCCCAGTTGTTCATAAGGAGCATGTTGCAGGGCTAGGTGTGCCATTGTCATTTCTGGTGTCTACGGTGATACTGGGTGGTCTGTCTGGTCTCATTCCTTTTAGACTTGTAGTGGCTTGCTGGGTCATTTCAGAGGGCATTTAAGAGTCAACCACATTGCTGTAGGTCTGAAATCACGTGTGGACCAGACCAGGTACGGGCAACAGATTTCCTTCCCTAAAGAACATTAGTAAACCAGATGTTTTTTTTAATGACAATCAGCAGTGATTTCATGGTCACTGTTACCCGAGACCGACCTTTTAATTCCAGATTTATTAACTGAATTTAATCTGCCAAGGCAGGTTTCAAACCTGTGTCCCCAGAACATTTGCCTGGGCTTCTGGATAACTAGTCCAGTGACTTAGCCCTAGGCCACTGCCTCTCCCAATTACCTTAAATCTGTGCCCTTTTCTCGATCCTGCCACAAAAAGGATAGCCAAATAATTGGCAAATGCAATACTAACAAAGATGAGGTAGTACATTTTGGTGGGAAGAATAGGAGGTGACTTATTGCTATGAAAGTACGAGTCTAAGTGGGGTAAAGGAACAATGGGATCCCTGATAACAAATATACCAATGGCAAGAAGTTGCAGCACAGACTAGCTAGGCCATAAAAAGCAAATCAAGCACTAGATTTTATTTCGAGAAGGATAGAATTGAAAAATAGGAAACTTTATGCGAAATCTGAATGACATCTTGCTGCTTCTTTTTCCTGTAGTATAAAAATGGTATAGAGATATTTGAGAAAGTGCAGAGAAGATTTACAAGAACTATACCAGAAATGCATGCGTATACTTATCAGCAATGTGCTTTGCAACCCTTTTCTCTTGCAAAAAAGAAGGCTGAGGGGTGACTTAATGAAGGTTTTTAAATTACGGAAAGTTTTGATAGAATGAATACAGAGGGAATTTTTCCTCTTGTGGGGAAGGCATAACTAAAGGCCGTCTTCAGATCTTCTGCGACCTGTGGGCACCATGGGGGCTGGGGTGATATTTTAATTTAATTATTTAAGTTTCCTTTTTAATTTTATTTTTGTTACAGCGGCCCACCAGAGGCTGTCGCCCTGTCATTTTTGTTTAATTTATAGATTATTAGTTTTATTAAAAGAGTGTAGGATGGTCATGAAGAATTCTAAAAGGGAAGTTGGAAGTAACTACCCTCAGATTGGTTAGAATGAGGACCTCTTCATACCATAGAGTGGTTGAATCGAATGGTGTAGATCAGGCTTATCCAACATTTTTATGTGGGGGGCACATTTCTATTTTTCTCAATCAAGGGGCCAATGGGCAACTTTCAGGAAGATAAGAAATGGCACAACATTAAATTTGAATTTCAAAAACTTTGAGCTCTGAAAGAAAGAAGCAACTTGCTGAGCAAAAGTAAAACAATGTCAGCAATAAACTTATCATAAAAATCTGGGGACCAGCAGTATGTCTGTAATCTATAGTTTCTGTTCCATGTTACATAAATATTTTGGTGATCCATCAGTCTTGGCTAGAAACTTATTGATATGTTTTGAGGGCTGTGCATGGCTCTTGCTTTTAAATAAGGATTTTTTCAAAATGTTAGATGGGCAATTCTGGTAACCATTAAGACAAAGCTCACACATCTGTTGTGGGAAAGGTGTTTGAATCAATCATTAAGGGAGTTACAGCTGGGCACATAGAAAAACTCAAGGTAAGCGGGAACAGTCAGAATGGTTTTATGAATGGAAAATCATGTTTAAGCAATTGAAGGTGCAATATGTGCTGTGGATAAAGAGGAGCCTGTAAACGTACTGTACTCTGATTTCCAGAAGGCATTTGATAAGGTGCCACACCAAAGATTATTGCAGAAGATAACTCATGATGTAGGGGTAACATATTAGCATGGATATAGAAAATTAGTTGGCATAAAACAAAAATAATGCATAAAATGGGCCTTTTTCTGATTGACAGGATGTGATGAGTGGAGTCCTGCACGGGCCTGTGCTGGGGCCTCGACTTTTTACAATTCCTATCAATGACTTTGAAGGGAGCGAAGCCATGGTGGCTAAATTTGCAGATGGCACAAAGATAGGTAGGAAAGTAAGTTGTGAAGAGGACATAAGCAGGTTGCAGATGGATATAGGTGGGTTGAGTGAGTGGGCAAAAATCTGGCAGATGGAGTACAATGTAGGAAAATGTAAAGTTATTCACTTTGGCAGGAAGAATTTAAAAAAGTATAATTTAAATGGAGCACAACTGCAGAGGTCCGAGGTGCAGAGGGATCTATGTTTTCTAGTCATAAAATGTTAGTACGCAGGTACAAAAAGTAATTAAGACTAATGGAATACCATCCTTTATCATGAGAGGAATTGAACATAAAAGTAAGGATGTTATGCCTCAGTTTTACAGGGCACTGGTGATACCACAAAGGATGTAAATGTGTCCGAGCAGTTCAGAGGAGGTTTACTTGACTGACCTGAAATTAGCAGGTTGCCTTATGAGGAAAGGTTGGACAGACTGGACTTTAGTCCACTGGAGTTTAGAAGAGTGAGGGGTGACTTGATTGAAGTGTATAAAGTCATGAACAGTCTTGACAAGGTGGACGGGAAAAGGCTGTTTCCTCTTGTGGGTGACTCCAGAGCCAGGGGCTCTAGAATTAGGGGTTGTCCTTTTAGGCCAAGATGAGGAGAATTTTTTTCTCTCAGTGGTTGTGCGATTTTGGAACTCTCTGAATCGGAAGGCACTGGAGATAGAGTTGAATGTTTTTTAAGGCAGAGGTAAATAGATTCTTGTAAGGCAAGGGAATCAGGACTTATTAGGGGTAAAGGGGAATGTGGAATTTGAAACATAAACAGATTAGCTATGATCTTATTGAATGGCTCGAGGGGCCAAATCTGATTCTAATTCATATTTTTGTATAATCTGCCCAGCAGCAAGAGAGATTAAAAGGTTCCCTCGGAGTGGCATTTGTGAGAGAAACAAAAGTCGATTACTTTGGTTTTCCTAATATTGAACTGGCAGAGGTTGCAAGTCATTCATATTAGGGAGGCATTTGGAAAGGAGAGGTAGTTCAGAGGTGAGGGATATTACATACGAAAGGTGGTCTGATGCCTACAATTGCTGTCACTGAGGGGCAGCAGAGAGGTGAAAAGAGTAGAAGACAGATCTTTGGGGACATAAGAACATAAGAAATAGGAGCAGGAGTAGGCCATCTAGCCCCTCGAGCCTGCCTCGCCGTTCAATAAGATCAAGGCTGATCTGAAGTGGATCAGTTCCACTTACCCGCCTGATCCCTATAACCCCTAATTCCCTTACCGATCAGGAATCCATCTTTCCGTGATTTAAACATATTCAACGAGGTAGCCTCTTCAGATGGCAGAGAATTCCAGAGATTCACCACCCTCTGAGAGAAGAAGTTCCTCCTCAACTCTGTCCTAAACTGACCCCCCTTTATTTTGAGGCTGTGCCCTCTAGTTCTAGCTTCCTTTCTAAGTGGGAAGAATCTCTCCACCTCTACCCTATCCAGCCTCTTCATTATCTTATAGGTCTCAATAAGATCCCCCCTCAGCCTTCTAAATTCCAACGAGTACAAACCCAATCCGCTCAGTCTCTCCTCATAATCAACACCCCTCATCTCTGGTATCAACCTGGTGAACCTTCTCTGCACTCCCTCCAAGGCCAATATATCCTTCCACAAATAAGGGGACCAATACTGCACACAGTATTCCAGCTGCAGCCTCACCAATGCCCTGTACAGATGCAGCAAGACATCTCTGCTTTTATATTCTATCCCCCTTGCGATATAGGCCAACATCCCATTTGCCTTCTTGATCACCTGTTGCATCTGCAGACTGGGTTTTTGCGTCTCATGCACAAGGACCCCCAGGCCCCTTTGCACAGTAGCACGTTGTAATGTTTTTCCATTTAGATAATCCAATTTGCTATTATTTCCTCCAAAGTGAATAACCTCGCATTTGTCAACGTTATACTCCATCTGCCAGATCCTCGTCCACAGCAAATGATTCTGTAGAGAGGGAAAATAAGCTGTTGTTGGTGATGCACTCGTTGCATTTGGGTTGATTTAAAAATAGAGCTATTTTGTTGGACAACAGAAGAACCATATTGAGCACTGCAAAGTTTGAGGAGAATTAGTAGGAAAGAGACTTCAGAATCAAACCAATAGCATTCAGCATCAAAAACCTGTATTTATATTGTACCTTTGCTGCAGAAAAACATCCCAAGGCTGTGCAGAGAAGTATAATAAGACAAATATTGACCAAGGACCAATGAGAAATTAACAGGGATGGCTAAAAGCTTGATCAAAGAGGCAACTTTTATTGAAGATATTAAAGAAGAGGGAGGTTTAGGTATAGAACTCCAAGACTCTTGAACCTTAGACAGTTGATCGTACCGCCACCCAAGGTGACAAAAAAGTGGCATATGCATAGGAAGGAATGTTGGAGGAATGTAGAGCTCTCGGAGGGTTGTTGGAATGCAAGAGGTTCCAGGGATTAGGAAGGGAGAAGTCATGAAGTGATTTGAACACAAGAATGAGAATTTTAATTCAGGAAGTTTGAACAACTGGACCTAGCGTATGTCAGCGAGCATAGCAATTAGTTTTTGGGACTTGGTGGAAATATATGTGTAGCAGAGTTTTTGATGCACAGATGTTTTTGGAGGGCGGCAAATGGGAGATAAGCCACAGCTGTACATTTGACTATCCATGAGTTTTGGAGCAGTCAAGTCTGTTGGAGACAAAGCCATGGATGAGGATTTTGGCAGCAGATGGCTAAAGCAATGCAGAGATATGTAATGTCATTCGAATGAAAGTTGGCAGACTTTGTAATGGAAAAGATATGGAGTCACAAGCTAATTGTGGGATCGGATAAAAGGCCAAAATCATCAAAAGCTGCAAGCTGTGATAATGGAGGGAGAGGGAATCAACGGTGAGTGGCACAGAACTTGTGGCAGAGGCCAAGGACAATCCCAATATCTTCCCTGCATTTAACAAGAAGAAATTGCATCTCGTCCAAAACTGGATGCCAGACAATTTGAATTTGTATAGAAGGCTTCGTGTAGTAAAATATGCCAGGCTTTCAAGGGGGTATTATCGAAGCCTGACACCAAATAAAAATAAGTAAATATTCAGGTAGGTGACAAACGGCTTGGTCAAAGAAATAGGTTTTAAAGAGTGCCTTTAAAGGATGAGAGAGCAATAGAGAAGCAGAGATGCTTCAGGGGCTGAGACAGGCGATGGAGCCAAATGTCATCATTATACTTATGGAATCAGACCCAAAGTAGAAGAAATTGGACAATGGTAGCCTGCTGGCACAAACTGTGTGCAGGGCTCAAGGCCAGCTACAATTTGGATTTCAGCCCCCCTTTAAATTAGACTGCCAAGCTGTGGGTCCCAGCTATGCATCCCTACGCAATTGACAAAGCAGTCGAAAGTTTGGTGGGGCAGAGGAGCAGGCAGTACAGAGGAAAGAGAGTGAAAGAGTTCCAGGAGATGCTGGCAGTTGTCTAGGACTGTGGTGGATCCCAGTCATTATTGTACTATGATTAACCTGAGACTCAGGTTAACAACAATTAGACTGTGTGGCTCTAACGGGTGCAGTTTCACCTTCAGCATAAGAATAATAGTCCATGGTGCATTCATTATGTGACATGAAGCAGCTGTCTTTACAACACAACCTGACATTTAAATTAATCTGAGAAATGTCATGGGAGAAACACTAGAGAAAATAACAACAGAATTGGTGATGTTTTACTTGACCTGTTTACATGTTCCGTAAGTAGGTTTGCATGTTCAGTAAGTGGATTTTAATTGTGCGGTTTCTCATTGTTTGCAAGGTCTTTATTACTTGCTGAGATTGAGAAGGAAGAGAAGGAAAAGGATTGGTACTATGCACAGCTTCAAAATCTCACCAAGAGAATTGATAATCTCCCCCTCACAGAAAATGTAAGTTGAATTTCTGCTGATAATTTTTTCTTTCGATAGAAATTTGAAATTTTGTAACCTTCATCTATTATTAACTGAATTAACTCTAATCTTAATTGTTCATTTAATTTGTTTTTTTATTATTTTATGGAATGTGGTGTCGCTAGCAAGGCCAACATTTTTTTCCCAACCCTAATTGCCCTTGCGAAGGTGGTGATGAACTGCCTTCTTTAGTCTCTGCAGCCCATGTAGTGAAGGTACATCGCCAATTAGGATGACAATTCCAAGATTTAGCCTGGGCAATAATGAACAAACTGAAACATAATTCCAAATCAGAATGGTGTATGAATTGTGGGGGGAGACTTGCAGTTGGTGTTTGGGATGTGCTGAACCATGGTGTGCTGAAGGTGCTTGGACTGAGTCTTTCAGATGTTGGATGGCATACAAATCAGGCAGGTTGGTGTTGGGCTCCTCGATGTTGTTGGAACTGCACCCATCCAGGCAGTGGGGAATATTCCTTGTAGATGGTGGACAGGTTTTGGGGAGTCAGGAAGTGAGTCACTCACTGCAGAATTCCCAATCTCTGACCTGCTCTTGTAGCCACAGCACTTGTATGACAGGCCTAGGTAAGTTTCTGGCCATTGCTGACCTCCAGAATGTTAAAGGAGCGGATTTAGCTTTTGTAATACCATTAAATGTCACTTGACTTAGTTAGACTCTCAGTGAAATTGGTCATTGCTGGCACTTCTATGACACAAATGTTACCTGTCACTCAGCAGCAATGGGTGTTCCATTCCAAGTTGTGAATGGAACTGAACACTGCAATCATTGATGTACATTTCCACATTTCCACATCTGACCTTATGATTGAGTAAAGGTCATTGATAAAGCAATTGAAGATGATGGATCTAAGATGGAACTCCTGCAGAAATGTCCTGGGGCTTGAGATAATTGGCCTCCAACCTCTGTGCTGTGCATGACCCCAGCCAGTGAAGTGTTTCCCCCTATTCTTTTTGACATCAGTTTTCCTACTCAGTCAAACATTGTTTTGATGTCATGGACAACCCCATCCATCTAATCTCTAGAATTCAGCTCATTTGGACATGTTTGGATCAAGCCTTTAATGATATCAGGAGCCAGGTGGTCCTGACAGAACGTTAACTGATTATCAGTGAACAGACTGTTTGAGAGTCAATACTTCTTGATTGCTGTGTTGCTGACGCTTTCAGGTCAGAAACTCCAAAGTGTTTTATGAAGTCTGCCTAGATCATAAGTTTTGCACTTTGAATTTGGCTAGGATAAGCATGATATGGTTCACCTTGGGTATGATTCAACTGACCCACTAGGGAGCTTTTATCAAACAAAGTTTATTTAAGAATACAGTCGACATGTAGGGAAAGAAAATTAGCAATAACTTTTATCAATTACAAACAAAAAAACCACGATAATGTATAACAAATATATCTAAAACATTCCAATCAAACAAAATTTCCCTTCGACAAAAAACCCTTTCCACAGATTTAACACAGCAAAGACTAATGCTCACGTGATACTGGAACTGAGTCCTTTGGATGAATGCTGCAGTTCTCTTGAGATACACACAGACAAGCTTGGAGTCAGAACAGTTTCCCAGAACACATGGGGTTAGCCACCAACAGCAGATTCTCTACATCCAGGAAGGCAAGCAGCCTTGCTTTCAGCTAACCAGCAGAATTTCTAAAAGCAGGGATAGAGAGAAACTTCTTTTCAGCTTGATGTCCCTTCTAAACTAACACAGCTGCCAGCCAAACAGAAAATGAAATCTTAAATTCACTAGGAAAAGAAATGTCCAAAACATATGACCTTCTTCCTAACAATATAGGGTCATAAAAGATCCCAGAGTAAAAATAAACAAACCCCTTTTAAGTAGAAATGAAAGGACTTCTACAGACAACTCAGCGGCAGAGAAACCAAAATTGCTTATAGCTGCAGAGAGCATGATTAAAAAAAAACATTTCTTAAAGGTACACTAACGTCACACTTTCCATCACTTTGCCAATGATCATGAGTAGACTGATGGTCTGCTAATTGGCCAGATTGAATTTGTCCTACTTTTTGAGGGCAGAATATACCTGTGCTATTTTCCACTTATTTTCCAGCTGTACTAGAACAGCTTGGCTAACACATACCCAGCTAGTTCTGGAGCGGAAGTATTGTTGTTGGCGCCCATACGCTTTCCTGTATCCAGTGCACTCATTAATTTCTTGATATCACATTGGACTTATCCAATTGGCTAAAAACTGGCATCTGTGATTGTGGGGATCTCAGGAGGAGGGGGAAATGCATTATGTAATAGGTAAATCTGACTGAAGATAGTTTCAAATATCATGGGTTTCACCATCATCGAATATCTGGATGTGCATGGAATCTTCTCCTCTCTTTTACTTAATTGTCCACCACCATTCACAATTGACAGGAGTACCGAACTTTGTTTGATTGGTTGTTAGATTGCTTAGCTCTGTCTGTAGCATGCCGCTTTCGCTTTTTGGCATGTAGGTAGTCCTGTGTTGGTAACTTCACCAATTTGGCACCTCATTGTTCGGTATACCAGGTGTTGCTCCTGACATTTTATTCACTTCTCATTGAATCAGGGTTGATCCTACAGTGAGGGATATGCCAAGCCATGAGGTTACAGAATGTGGTTGAGTAAATTCTCCTGTTGTTGAGGGCCCATAGTGCTCTGTTCTGAATCTGTCCCAATTAGTGTGGTGGTAGTGCCACACAACACTGTGGAAGATTGTCCTCAGTATGAAGACAGGAATCCTTCTGCTTAAGAGGATTGGTATGTCATTCACCTGAACTTTTTTTCCCAGCATTATGACGTTGTGACCAAGTGCTTGACACGGCCGCAAAATGTTAATTTCTGACACTTTTAGTTTAATGAAATAACTAGAGCTGAAAATTACTTGGGAGAAAAGGTAATGTTGATGTTCTGAAGAAACTGTTGAACAGAAAATGTAAGCAAGCTTTAGAGAGATCTTCCTGAATGTGAGTCTGCGATCACTGAAGTCTTTTTTCTGAAGATGACACGGAACATGAGGAATTGTTAAAGCAGAATGGGGACAGAAGAGAAAAGGATGTGTGCAACACCCAGCAGTAAAATTCAAAGGTGGAATGGGTGAAGATATTATGGAAACTGTAATTCTATTGATTTGGGCATTTTGAACAGTTTTCTCTGCAGACAGACATGACTAGAAGACAGTTAGAGTTTGAAGCGCGGCAAATTCGATCTGCGATGGAAGAACAACTGGGAACATGCCAGGATATGGAGAAGCGAGCTCAGGTAGTATCAATATTGTGCAATTTTAAAGGATATTTGATGTCTTCATAGAGAATAATTAAATATGAAATAACTTGAGAAAATGACTGCTCAAAAATAACATCTGTGAATGCTATATTTTAAAGAATTGAGTAGTTTGTTGATTCCTGTTTCATTTGGCTACTGGAGTATTATTTTAAATTTAAAGTTTCAAGATAAATTGTTTTTGAAAGTATAAGGGAGTTGGTATTGGTTGCATAAGTTTCACAATATATTTTATGATCGTGGATTTCAAACTCTTTTGCAACATTTTTTTTGTATAAAGGAAAGGAACAGTGATATATACACACAACATAAAATATACAAAAATATAAATATTGTATTGGTGTAGCTTTAACTGGATAGGCGAGAAAGTTTCTTTTTCTAACTTAAGTTCATCCTAATGCAGATGAGAGTAGTACGAATTCAGCAAATAGAGAAGGATATGCTTCGTTTGCGACAGCACTTACAGTCCCAAGCAACAGAAACTGAGGTCAGTATGTCTTTTATAATTTGTTATTTAGTGTTGAAATTATGAATTTATTCTGATTGCATTGTTCACTTTTGAAAGTCAGAACTTGGAGCAAGGCAGCTTTTTTTCCATGAATAATCAGAAAAACTAATTTGTATAGTTACTCATTGTCAGCTGGAGCATCAGCAATAAACTAGAAGGCTTCAAGATCATTGCATTTTTGAAACATGTATTTTGCATCAAACTGCCCATTTAATGCACCATTTTGTTCTAAATCTAACACGTTTGAGGAATTCTCCAGTCTCATACATCCCGCTACTAGTTCCAGCAAGAATGGAGAATTTGGCATTCCATTCACTGCAGCGGAATTGAAGAATCCCAGCTGCAGGTGAAGTCAGAGAATTCCAGCCAGAATATTTTGAGCCTTTCAGAAGAAGCACATTTAATTTCTGTCATTGGGAGAGGCTGCACAAATACTGGATGGCAGCTGAGTTACGTAATTTAAACAGTTTCCTAACCACCACCAGGGATTATCTTTCATCTGTACCATTTTGAGTCTGAGTTGTAGCTTCTGTATGGAACTTTGTCAAATGCATTTTAGTTTCTCAGATCTCAAAATTTTAAAAATGCGAACAAGTTGAAAATATTGTGAAAAGTAAAGAGCAGAAAATAATCAGGCTTCTGATGAGCCTCCCCCAAAAGATCAGAGTGTGCTTTCACATATCCTGGGTAAGGGTAGGATTAGATTAATCTTAAGGTTCCCGCAATCAAATAGTCTGTAAAGATTCACAATTGTACATGAACCACGGTCCTTTAAACTAGTTATTGGAAAGCTGCAGGCACTTAGGGAAATGCAGCACAGTGGGAAAGGAAGTCTTCAGGAGAGGAAAGGAGCAGATAAATTTGGAATGTAGGCTGGGACTTCCTCTCACCACGGTGTTTTATTAAAGATGAATGTTTAGAAATACTCACATTGGTCATCTGTATGAATTATGTACTTATGTTTTTAAGCAAATACAGTTACATTATTTTGTTCCTTTAGAGAATAGGCACACCAGAAATAATTTGGGGAATAATCTGTATGGGGTAAAATTTCCTATGTATTTATGTTTAGAGACTCTTAATCAGGACATAAGTGAAACACCCAGTGTAGAAGATCAAGGAAACTTGAGTGTGAATGTGTTATATGCATAACTACATAATGTCAGAATTTCCCAGCTTCTGTATGCCCATATATCGATCCCTATGCCTAAATGCACATCGCCTCATTATAATGCAACGCCCCCAAGCTAAAGAATCTTGCGGGTAAATTTCCTGCAATGATGCTGGTTCAAAATAAGGCTAAAATTAAGAACATAGTTTAGCCACAGCAGGTAACAAAAGTATTTTTTCTAATTATGATTTTGATTTGGTGGACATGTCACAAGTGTAATCAGATGAACCTATGTGATGTTTAAAAGCATGTTAACTTAGGGAAATATTGTACTTTGTGACTATATTTTTCAGGGAGCACTAAAGTTCAACAGCATTCAGACAATTAAACACTACTGAAAGAATTAAAATAATGCAATCTCCTCTTGGAATAGTACACTTTTAATGTGATTAGACAAGGCAGTATCTTATTTCTACTAACCATAATGGGTTGTTTTCCAGTTTTGCTATGTATCATAAATATTTTCTGTTTATAGAACATATAGCATGTCCGATGTATTCAAAAGATCTTATTTCTATCATGCATTGTGCAGCTGTAAAACAACAAGAAACCCCCCAGGAGTTTCATAATGTGTTAGCATCGGGTGCCGAATACATTTATGGGCTTGGTAATTCATCTATTAAATGTTTAAATTTGTTTCAGACCCAAAAAGAAGTTGCATTATATAACATCTTTTGCAATCAGTGAAGTACATTTTGAGTTGTAGGCACTGTTGTCATCTTTGACGTCCACCTTAGAGGATGTCCAGGCCTCAGTTTAATGTCACATTTGATAAACTGCACCCGAGACACTGTAATAATCTCTTGGTATTCCACTGGAGCATAAACTTAAGGCTGTGTACTCAAGTCTCTGAAGTGGAGCATATGAATCCGGTGAGAATGTTGCCACTAAACCATAACCAGTACGATCAGTAGTGCATGATTTTCATTATGATATTGACTATGTTTTCATTTTAATTTAAAGCACTTTTGATACTTCAGGCATAAGTAGTGCTCCTAATAGAGGGCTGCTGCCAAAGAAGATTTTAAGAACATTTATTTTTAATGGTAAGCTGTCTAAAATGGACGCACTAAATAGGAAGGATGCCTCTGTCTGTCCTGAGGCTATTTAGTATTTTTATTCTATTAAGTGAGCTATTCAGTGAATAGGATATTTTTGGCCATACATTTTCAGGATGTTTGTCATGTGACCAAATGCTCTCAGATCTGCTTGTGCATTCTCATCTCCCAGAGGACTTCTTATATCCTGTCATTTTAACAGCACAGTCAGAAAGAGACTGTAGCTTTCTGAGCACCTTCTTTGTCTCTGGGTATTGTGACACACGGCTAGATCTCAGTGGACGTGCAGTAGTTTCATCAAATCATGTCACTGAAGTGGGTGGGGCTTGCTGCTGATCTCTTAGGCCAGAGGTTCAGGAGTAAAGCAGCGAGCACGGTTCCACTGCAGAGATGCAGCATGGAAGCAAGGAAGGTTTAACAATTCCTCATACTTCTATATTTTAAATTTAATGCCAAGGTTATTCTTTAAACAGAAGTCATCGCAAACTAAACATGAACAAACAGTGTCACATGATGCTGAACGACCGAGTGATTGTCAGGAAACAACAGAAGCTAGTATGGGTACTGCAGGGAGTGGGCAGGTAAGGAGAATTTTAATTTCATACCAATTAAGAGAATCATGAGGATGCATTGCAGCAACACAGATGTAGTTTGGTGGATTTTTTGTTGCAGTATGTTGTCATGTATCCTCTCTCTCTCTGTTTTATCTCTTTCTCTCTCAAAATAGCCTTGATAATTTGGCTTAGTCCTCTGCACATTAAAGTGGTTTTTCATTTAAGTAAATATATTTTCCATAATATTGTTAAATAAAATTTCAGGGAAAAAATATTTGTTTTGTTAAGTATTTTAGAATATTCCATAATGGAAATACTGATAACAGCATGGTTCTAATTCAATTTGATTAGATATTATGCAGAAGTACTGCTAAGGATTAAAGGCAATAGCTTGATGAACATTTATATAAGAACCCTTTATCTTTGTAAAGAGAAAGAGGAAATGCAGAAGGAAAATCCACTTGTATAACAAAATGAAATTAAACCCTGAAGGAATGTGAAATAAGAACGTTATATCTTAATAATTCAGCTTTATATACTCCAATTGAGAAGTAATATAAATAGAGAAGAAAATTGATGCTTTGTTAACTGGATCTGATATTACCTAGCCAAATATCGTTATTCAGGTATCCAGATCTGAAGGTGATTTGCTTTGATATCTAAAGTGAACAGTCAAACCAAAAGATGACATTGTGCATGTTACCCTGAGGAACAGTATAGATAATTCACCCTGAAGTGTTTCTCTCAAGTTGATGTGGTCATTTATAGTTTTAGGATTGGAGCAGAGAATGTTATATTGGTAGCAACCAAGCAAAATTAAAGGAAATTTCCATTTTGGTTTGATAAGTAGGTTTTTTACTGTACTCCAGCCAGAGCCACTATGAATCGGTGTGCAGCACATAGAACATGTCTGTTTAAGTGCAGTGTTACCAAAATCCATCAAACATTATATGTACTTAAAGTCTTCCTACTACTAAGAATAAAATTCAATTTTTAAAAAAAAACTCCCTAAGCTAAATAAATAGTTTCTAAAACCTAATAACTGATAACCAATTGGTGCTTGCCATCACAAGAGTCAGCGCAAAATGCACAACTGCCGCCTTTTAACACTCACTTGAGCATTGATTGGCAGTGGGCAGAACTTCCGTCTGCCCTTAGCAGGATATGCCACATGTTAGAGCTGCTGACTAATCAAATTGACCGACAGTTATACAGCCAGGCCAGGCACAGCACTGCAGTAGCCAGAAGCTGTACTGTAGCACCCTGCCTGGAACTAAGTCCTCAGACCATTGGAAAGGTAAATTCTGGTGGCAGAAGCATAGAGGATGCTCTGGGATGTCAGGAAGGGGGCAATGATGGTTTCTGGGGATAGGCCAGTGGGGGGAGGCTAGGAGCCCCAAGGTCACAGAGGGGAGGATGTTCCAACTCTGAAGGGGCCTTCAAATTGAACCCCTGCCACCCTTCCCTTCCTGCCCAATCTGGAGGAAAGTTTTTTTCCTTGTTTCCTACGCTACCCACTCCTGCCAGCCTAAAAATTGAGGCTGGACAGGAAAAGACCTTTAAGTGATGGATGAAGTGAGACGAGCGATACAGTCCGCAAGGTTATCCATCCTGGGCCCCTACACCCTCCCAGCAACCAGTGTCCCCATGAGTCTGGACACTGGCAACCCGACACCATTCCTGATCCCGTGCACCACCTCAAAGGGCTCTCGACCATTGCCACACCCTCGCCACGGTGGGCACAGAGAGCATAAGGGTGGTGTGAGGGGGTCCCCATTTCAGAACCCTTGAAGCATAGATATGAGTGCACCTGGACAACTGGTGCAATGACTTCCAAGAGTGGCTTGCAGTTCAGACAGATGGTGGAGAAACATCCTCATGACTTTCATGTGACAGGTGACCATTGTAAGGATCACTGCAGAGTTCATGCAGTGTGAGGAGCTATTTGACGAACTCCCTTAATTGGGGCGGCAGCTGCCAGGCCTGGTTCTTGTTACTGTTAAGGGGGCCTGGGATGGAATGTCAGCAATGCACCACAGATCCTGAAGTTTTGCGCCCTTTCTGGATGCGATGCAGTTTGCATCTTTCATTGGGGGCTGGGAAGATAGCAAACATTTGGCGCTGGGTGTGAATTAGATATTTTGACTCGTGCTACTTTCCCAGCTTGCCACGCTGATTGCTGGGCGCAGCGAAGTGGTAACATTGCACCCAATGTAAATTTATGGTACAATTTTAAAAGGGAGTTCAAGAGCAGAGTGACGTTGGGAGAGTGGTTTACATCTGCAAATCTTTGGCAGTACAAGTTGCTGTGAAAGCATTTGGGATTCATGGCTTTATGAATAGAAACAGAATATAAACAGGGACCTTATACTAAACCTTTAGAAATGACTATTAATTGTGTCCAGTTGTGACTATCACCCATAAGCTTTGAAGAAGTTTCAGGAGACATGGTCCTCCATAGAGTCATAGAGGTTTACAGCATGGAAACAGGCCCTTCAGCCCAATTTGTCCACGTGCCCTTTTTTTAAAAAAACCCCTAAGCTAATCCCAATTGCCCGCATCTGGCCCATATCCCTCTATACCCATTGTACCCATGTAACTATATAAACGCCTTTTAAAAGATAAAGACCATAAGACCATAAGACATAGGAGCGGAAGTAAGGCCATTCGGCCCATCGAGTCCACTCCACCATTCAATCATGGTTGATTTCAACTCCATTTACCCGCTCTCTCCCCATAGCCCTTAATTCCTCGAGAAATCAAGAATTTATCAATTTCTGTCTTGAAGACGCTCAACGTCTCGGCCTCCACAGCCCTCTGTGGCAATGAATTCCACAGACCTACCACTCTCTGGCTGAAGAAATTTCTCCTCATCTCTGTTCTAAAGTGACTCCCTTTTATTCTAAGGCTGTGCCCCCGCGTCCTAGTCTCCCCTGCTAATGGAAACAACTTCCCTACGTCCATCCTATCTAAGCCGTTCATTATCTTGTAAGTCTCTATCAGATCTCCCCTCAACCTCCTAAACTCCAATGAGTTGTACCCGCCTCTACTACTATCTCTGGCAGCTTGTTCCAGAAACCCACCACCCTCTGTGTGAAAAAAATTGCCCCTCTGGACACTTTTGTATCTCTCCCCTCTCACCTTAAACCTATGCCCTCTAGTTTTAGACTCCCCTACCTTTGGGAAAAGATATTGACTATCTACCTTGTCTATGCCCCTCATTATTTTATAGACCTCTATAAGGTCACCCCTCAGCCTCCTATGCTCCAGAGAAAAAAGTCCCAGTCTATTCAGCCTCTCCTTGTAACTCAATCCATCAAGTCCCGGTAGCATCCCAGTAAATCCTTTCTGCATTCTTTCTAGTTTAATAATATCTTTTCTATAATAGGGTGACCAAAATTACTCTCAGTATTCCAAGTGTGGCCTTACCAATGTCTTGTACAACTTCAAGACGTCCCAACTCCTGTATTCAATAAGGGAGTAAGGGAAGTGGGTGTGTATTAAAAGTGTTCAAAATTATGTGGAGTTTCAATCATGTAAGCCAGGACAAACTGTTTCCATTAATGGATCAGTTGATAACCAGATAATACATTTTGAAATAATTGGCAAATAACCAGTAGGGAGAATCTATTTGTGCAGCAAATTGTTAAAATCTGAAATGCACTGTCTGTAAGGTCAGTAGAAGTTGACTCAGTAATAACTTTCAAAGGGCATTGGATATGTACTTGAAAATAAAAGGCAGTGTTCTGGGGAAATGGCATAGCTCTTTCAGTGAATCACTACAATAGGCCAAATTGGCCTCCACCTGTTTTGTAAGATTCTACAACACTTCAGACAAAGTTAAATATCATCCCATTACGAAATATTCTGTGATGACACAATAGTGCTGGAAGCACATCATTGAAAGTAGCTTTTTTTCCTACATGTTCAATCAATTAGCAAAAATGATCATGGAACAAAGATCTGACTTAGGAATGTCAATCTGCTTGAGGTCCCAGAGCTATATTTCTGTTACTTCAATAATTTTATCCAGCATGGAACATGATTTCATTCATATAAAATTAATATTTTATGTTGGTCAATAACAAAGTTAGGTAAAGGAGAACCAATGGACGTGATTTATTTAGATTACCAGAAGCCTTTGACAAGGTGCCGCATAGGAGACTTAAATAAGTCAAGTGCCCATGGTGTTAAGGGTAAGATCCTGGCATGGATAGAGGATTGGCCAACTGGCAGAAGGCAGAGAGTGGGGATAAAAGGATCTTTTTCAGGATGGCAGCCGGTGACCAGTTGTGTGCCTCAGGGGTCAGTGCTGGGACCACAACTTTTCACAATATACATTAACGATTTGGAGGAAAGAACTGAAGGCACTGTTGCTAAGTTTGCAGATGATACAAAGATATATAGAGAGAGAGGTAGTATTGAGGAAGCAGGGGGGGCTACAGAAGGACTTGGACAGGTTAGGAGAGTGGGCAAAGAAGTGACAGATGGAATACAATATGAAAAAGTGTGAGGGGAGAGATGGAGGCATAGACTATTTTCTAAGTGGGAAAATGCTTAGGAAATCAGAAACACAAAGGGACTTGGGAGTCATTGTTCAAGATTCTCTTAAGGTTAACAGTCAGCAGTTAGGAAGGCAAATGCAATGTTAGCATTCATGACGAAAGGGCTAGAATACTAGAGCAGGGATGTACTTCTGAGGCTGTATAAGGCTCTGGTCAGACCCCATTTGGAGTATTGTGAGCAGTTTTGGGCCCCATATCTAAGGAAGGATGTGCCGGCCTTGGAAAGGGTCCAGAAGAGGTTCACAAGAATAATCCCCAGAATGAAGAGCTTGTCGTATGAGGAAGGGTTGGTGACTCTGGGTCTGTACTCGTTAGAAGAATGAGGGGGGATCTTATTGAAACTTACAGGATACTGCGAGGCTTGGATAGAGTGGACGTGAAGAGGATGTTTCCACTAGTTGGAAAAACTAGAACCAAAGGGCACAACCTCAGGCTAAAGGGATGATCTTTTAAGACACAGATGAGGAGGAATTTCTTCAGCCAGAGAGTGGTACATCTGTGGAACACTTTGCCACAGAAGGCTGTGGAGGCCAGGTCATTGAGTGTCTTTAAGACAGAAAGGTTCTTGATTAATAAGGGGATCAGTGGTGATGGGGAAAAGGCAGGAGAATGGGGATGAGAAAAATATCGGCCATGATTGAATGGCGGAGCAGACTCGATGGGCCACGTGGCCTAATTCTGCTCCTATGTCTTATGGTCTTATAATTTAAGTCACCATAATACAAAGCAATATCCTTTATGAAAATTCTAATCAAGTGGCAAAATATGACAGATGGAGCTCATCATGGACATATGTAATGTTATCCACTTTGAACCCAAGAAAGATAAATTTGAGTATTTTTACATGATGAAAACCATGTATAAAAAAACCATTTTTAAAAATCTGGAATTAAGAATCTATTGATACCATGAAACCATTGTCGATTGTCGGAAAAACCCACCTGGTTCACTAATGTCCTTTAAGGAAGGAAATTTGCCATCCTTACCTGGTCTGGCCTGCATATGTCGCCAGAGCCACAGCAATGTGGTTGACTCTCAACTGCCCTCCAAGGGCAACTAGGGATGGGCAATAAGTGCTGGGCAGGCAGTGGTACCGATGTCCCATTAATGAATTTTTAAAAAACCATGAACTATATAGGAACAAAAAGGGAGGTTCAAGTACACAAATAATTGAAAGCTAGAAGAGAGATAGAAAATGTAATGGAGGGCTAGTAGAGCATCTCAAGAAGCTTGGCATACAAAGGGCATGTGGTTATGCTTCATCTGTATAGGGCCTTAATCAACCTCAACTGGAGTGTTCAATTCTGAGCACTGTACTTTGGAAAAAATATATTGGCCTTGTAGTGGGCCTAGCGCAGATCCACCAGAGGCCAGGTCTTAAGAATTTTAAATTATGAGGATTGGTTGAATAAATTTGATTTGTATTCCTTAGCATGTAGAAGATTGAGTGATTATATGATTGAGGTTTTAAAAATATTAGAAGTATTTGACAGATTAGATGCAGAGAAACTATTTCCTCTAGTGGGGCAGTCAAGAATGGGGAAACATAAAATTAGAGCTAGGCCATTCAGGATCAAAATTTGTTTTAAGTTTATTTATTAGTGTCACAAGTAGGCTTACATTAACACTGCAATGAAGTTTCTTTGAAAATCCCCTAGTCGCCACACTCCGGCAGCTGTTCAGATGCACTGAGGGAGAATTTAGCATGGCCAATGCACCAAACCAGCACATCTTTCAGACTGAGAGGGGAAACCAAAACACCCTGAGGAAACCCATGCAGACACAGGGCGAACGTGCAAACTCCACACAGACAGTGACTCAAACCGGGTCCCTGGTGCTGTGAGGCAGCAGTGCTAACCACTGTGTAACCCTGCTGTGGAATTAAGATACTTGAAGCTTATAAGACTGGAATCAATAGATTTTTCAGCATAACATAAGCACATGGTGCAATAGCAGGTTGATGGAGCGAAGGTACCAATCAGCTATAATCTAAGTTAGTGCTGAAATAGGTTTGAGAAACTGACTGGCTTACTCCTATCCCTGCATTCTAACCACATTTTGTAAATGTGTGAGCTGCTGCACTCCAATGGAAATAGTCATGTCATGTTTACCAACACCTTGAACTCGTAACCTACACTTATTAGTTTGCACGTTACAAGAGCCACCACAAGATCTTAGAGTGGGAATGGGGGAATTCAGCAGAAACTATATAACACATTTAAATGTATAAATTGAACATTTAAAGTAAGATTCTAAAATTCATTTGTGAGGTTTAATTATCACTTGCAAGGCCAGTGTTTATTGCTGATCCCTAATTGCACTTGAGCCGCCGCCATGAACCACTGTGTACCCAAAGTGTTGTTAGGGAGGGAGTTCCAGGATTTTTACCCAGTGACATCGAAGGATTGGTGGTATATTTCCAAGACGGGATGCTATGCACTTATAAGTGTTCTTATGGTCTGCTGACCTTATTTTTCTGGGGTAGAGTTAGCGGTTTTGGCTGGTGCTATTGAAAGAGCCTAGGCAAGTTGCTGCCGCGCATTTTGTAGTTGATAAACTCTGTCACAGCTCTTGTTATTGCAAATCCTCCTCATTAACATCTGTAGAACTGCTGTCCCAATTTTGGCACAAGTCCCCAAACATTTGTGAGGAGAACTTTGCAGGGTCAACAGGCAGGAAAGGGGATGTACCTTTGTTGTTTCTGGCACCTAGGTCAATGTCGACAGGTCCCTCCAATTTTATTCTTCTTTGACTTCTCTGTAGCTGTTCTGATACATCTTGAGAGGGTTTTTAGGCCAATTGAAAAGACAGTCAACCACATTATTGTGGGTCAGATAGGCTGGATCAGGGCATGACAGTGGATTTCCTTCACTAAAGGACATTAGTTTTTTTTAATGACAATCCAGTAGTTTCATGATCGCCATGACTGAGACTTGCTTTTTATTCAAGATTTTATTAACCAATTGAATTTAAATTCCAATAGCTGTCACGATGGGATTTGAATTTGCTTTACTGGAGTATTAGTCCAGGCCTCAGAATTACTAAAGGACATGAGATTTTTCGCGACAGTTTGGGATGAAGTGATGGAATTCATTCTTCAGCTGCTCAAATCCCTGGTTGGACCACATCTCCGGAATACAGTGTTTTGTGCCAGACGTTACACCATAGGAAGCGTGGTCTTGGACACTGTGCAGTGTAGATTTACCAAAAAATATCTTGAGGAATGAACTAGAAATAAAAACATTAAATATTGGAAATACGCAGCAGGTCTGGCAGCATCTATAGCAAAAGGAACAGAGTGCAGTGATACTACCTGATCTGTAGCGTATTTCCAGCATTTTCTAAAATTTCAGATTCACAACACCTGTTGCTTTTTGCTTTTGTACACAATCTAAGGTTGTGTTCATTTGAATTTAGTAAGTTAAGGGAAGATTTGATCGGAGTTTTAAGATACTCGAGGATTGATAGAGTAGGTAAATAGAAACTATTTTGACTGGTTAGGAAATCTAAGGTGAGGCAATCTAGCTTAAAAATCAGAACCAGATGCTATTACCTTATTACCTTCCCAAGCAAAGAGGGGTGGAAGTTGGGAACTCTCTTCTGTAAATGGCAGTTGGTTCTAAACTAACTATTAATTTTAAATTTGAAGTTGATAGAATTTTGGTAACCAAACGTAATAAGAGATATAGGGCAAAGGCAGCTATGTGGAACAAAACGGAAAAATGCTGGAAAATCTCAGCAGGTCTGACAGCATCTGTGGAGAAAGAATGGAGCCAACGTTTCGAATCTCAATGATCCCTTCGTCAGAGATCCAGTTATGTGGAGTTTAGTCACAGATTTGCCACAATCTCATTGAATCGGATTAGATGCAGGAGGCTCAATGGCCTCCTCCTACTTCTGTGTCTCACTTCATTGCTCAATTTAGAAGACAGTTTATTTTGACCCTTTCAAGAATTTAACTAATTGTATTTCAATTTTCAGAGAATTACGTATTAAATCCAAAAGTTGTCTCTGTTCATCCAGACCCTTCAGTATCTTTCCATTCAGTGTTTAGCATTTTTTATTTTCCCTCCCAAATTGAGTGACTTCATGTTCATCTGCATTAGGCTTCATCTTCTGCTTCCTTTACCCATTCGTTTGCTTCAGAAAGAAATATCAAAAACTACTTTTGTTTGATAAATCTTTGCTTATTTGACCTATATGTTTTAAAATGTTCATTAATTGTACATGCAGGAGAGCTCACCAGTTTGTAGACGAGTATATTAAAATTCATGACAATATTAAAAGGACTTGAGTACAAATTAATTGCTCTTATTGAATCAGCTTTGTCAGCACTGGTGTAGTTGCATATTTTATAATAGTAATAGACAGGCATCTTATATCATAGACCTCATGTTAGCCAATTATGAAGCAGCATTGATGGAAACTTGGAAGAAGGTTATGGTATAAGGCAGGGATTCCCGACTGGGTTCCGATTTATTGCGTAATCCTTTGCCTAGTTTGACCTCCGCAAGTGCATCACCCCACACTTCTCTGAATTGAAGTCCATTTGCCACATTTTTTCACCTGACCAGTAATGTAGTATGTACTTTGATGTAATTGTAATATAACGTGGATATAAAGTTGCCTTTTTTAAAAAAGTTTAATAGTTGTCTAACAAAGATAATTTGTTTTCATACATGGTATTGAGTCAGTCATTCCTATTTGTCCTGAGTATGGCTCCTAACCTAAGTGAGACTCCACAAGGGACGCTCGCACCTTTACGATATCTACAGGAGTCCTTGAAGAGGAAACACAGCTCCGTATCTGGCTCCCTGCTGACCTGCAATAAGTAGTTCTAAAAGAACATGACCCACTAGGTATCCTCTACCTGCTTGTGATTACATGTGGGGGTGTTTGGCAGCTGTGTGCAGACTGCCTCTGGTACAACTCAAACATCCTCCAAAATGGGAAGTATAGAGGAGACTCCCATTGGAAGGCACATTATCCCAAGATAATATCCAAGAAATGTAGGGCTCAACATACTGATACAGTCTCCTGATCGATTAAATTACACAGTACTGAGAGATGTAGAGGAAGTGTGAGACCACAGAGTGACTGTCTACAAATCCCTGAAGATAGCAGGACAGTTGATCAATGGTTAAGAAGGCATATGGAATCCTTTTGCTTATTGGCTGAGGAATTGAATATAAGAGCAGGGAGGTTATGCTGGAACTATATAAAACCTTAGTTAGGCCACAACCTGAGTACACCATGTGGTTCTAGTCACTTCATCACAGCAAGGATGTAATTGCATTAGAAGGGTACAGAGGAAATTTACAAGGATGTTGCCAGGAGTGAAAAATTTTAAGTTATAATTGGAAAGATCAGATACCCTGGGGCTGTGCTCCTAGGAAAAGAAAAGGATGAGGGGCATTTGATTGAGATGTACAAAATTGAGAGGGGCTTGGATAGAGTAGATGGGAAGGGCCTATTTACTTTAGCAAAGAGGTCAATGACTTGTTTGATTTATTATTGTCACGTATTAGTATAAGTGAAAAGTATTTTTTCTTGTGTGCTAAACAGACAAAACATACTGTAAATAGTGAAGGAAAGGAGAGAATGCAGAATGTAGTGTTACAGTCATAACTAGGGTGTAGAGAAAGATCAACTTAATGCGAGGTAGGTCCATTCAAAAGTCTGATGGTAGCAGGGAAGAAGTTGTTTTTGAGTCGGTATGTAAGTGTCCTCAGATTTTTGTATCTTTCTTAACTATAGCTTGGAGGGACCAGGACAAGTTGTTGGTGATCTGGACACTTAAAGACTTGAAACTGTTGACAATTTCTACATCATCCCCATTGATGTACACAGGGGCATGTCTTCCACTACGCTCCTTGAAGTCGATGACAATTTCCTTTGTTGACATTGAGGGAGAGATTATTGTCGCCGCATCAGTTCACCAGATTCTCTATCTCTTTCCTGTACTTTATCTCGTCATTGTTTGAGATCCGACCCACATCGGTGGTGTCGTCAGCAAATCGAGTTGGGGGGGGAATTTGGCCATACAGTCAGAGGTGTATAATGAGTATAGTAAGGGGCTAAGGACACAGCCTTGTGGAGTACCGGTGTTGAGGATGATCGTGGAGGAGGTGGTATTGCCAGTTCTTATAGACTGCAGTCTGTGGGTTAGGAAGTCCAGGACCCAGTTGCAGACGGAGGAGCCGAGGCCCAGGCCACGAAGTTTGGAGATGAGTCTCGTAGGAATAATGGTGTTAAAGGCTGAGCTGTAGTCTATGAATAGGAGTCTGACATAAGTGTCTTTGTTATCTAGGTGTTCCAGGGTTGGGTGTAGGGCCAGGGAGATGGCGTTTGCTGTGGACCTGTTGTGGCTATTGGCAAACTGTAGTGGATCCAAGCAGCCTGGGAGGCAGGAATTGATTCGTGCTATGACTAACCTTTTGAAGCACTTCATAATGATGGGTGTCAGAGCCACCGGAGGCTTTTCTTTGGTACCGGGATGATGGTTGTCTTCTTGAAGCAGGTAGGGACCTCAGATTGTTGTAAAGAGAAGTTGAAGATGTCTGTGAATACCCCCACCAGCTGGTCTGTGCAGGACTTGAGTGCTCATCTGGGTACCCCATCTGGGCCAATTGCTTTCCATTGGTTGACTTGAGAAGACTGCTCTGACGTTGGCAGTGGTGACCTCGGATACAGGTTTGTACAAGGCTTCCAGGATGGAAGATGTGCTCTCGCTGATGTCTTGCTCAAAACGGACATAGAATGCGTTGAGCTCATCAGGGAGGGGTCAATTAGAGCTGGCGATTTTATCTGTCTTCATCTTGTAGCCTGTTATGTCTTTCAGACCTTGCCATTGTCAGCAGGAGCCTGTGTGGCTAGCCTGGGATTCCAGCTTGTTCCAGCACTGACTTTTGGCATCTTTGATGGATCTCCTTAATTCGTATATCTGACTTTCTTGTATAGGTCAGTGTCGCCTGAGTTGAATGTCTCAGACCTGGACTTCAGCTGGTGTTGGATATCCCTGTTCATCCATGGTTTCCAGTTGGGAAACATGTGGATTTGCTTCTATGGCACACAGTCTTCTACACACTTACTAATGAAGTCAGTTATTGTAGTAGCGTACTCGTTCAGGCTGGTTGCAGAGTTTTTAAATCCTGACCAGTCTACTGACTCTAAGCAGTCCCGTAGGAGATCATCCGATTCTTCAGACCAACATTGCATGACTCCCTTTGATGGATTCTCCCATTTCAGTTTTTGCTTGTAAGCTGGGAGCAGGAGCATAGCCTTGTGGTCTGATTTACCGAAGTGTGGGCAGGCGATAGAGCAGTAGGCATTAATTGATATTTGTGTAGCAGTGGTCTAGAATGTTTGGGCCTCTGGTAGAACAGGAGATGTGTTGGTGGTATCTTGGTAGAACACTCTTGAGCTTGGCCTGATTGAAGTCTCTGGCCATGATGAATAAGGCCTCAGGATGTTTTGTCTCAAGGCAATTTGTTGTGTATGTTTTGTCCAGTGCGGTCTTCAGGTCCACATGGGGTGGGATGTAACTTACTGTCAGGGTAACAGAGGTGAACTCCCAAGGAAGGTAGTAAGGGTGGCATTTTAGCGTCAGGTATTCTAGGTCCAGGGAGCAGAAACTCGCCAGGCACCTAGGCACCACAAGGTATTGATTAAAAGGCAGACCTCATCTCCCCTAGCCTTGCCTAAAGCCGTTGTAGGGTCCATTCGATGGATTGAGAAGCCTTTGTTGTAGGGCACAGTCCGGTGAAGCAGGAGTGAGCCACGTCTCTGTAAAACAGAGTACACAGTAGTCTCTAAGTTCCCATTGAATAGTGAGCCTCGCCTTAAGTTCATCTAGCTTGTTTTCCAGCAATTAGACACTTGCTAGGAATAAGCTAGGGAGGGGGGCCTTTGGACCGTCTTGTTTCACTCTCTCCTGCAAGTCTGCACATTTTCCACACTTCCCAGAGTGACTGCTTCATTTTGTGCCTAGGAGACAGTGAGAGAGTAGTATGCAGTATTAAGGGTATAGGTGTGTCCAATGAGGTTCTTCACTCTGGTTGGTGTGTGGATGGAGGATTTGTTGCCTTGCTTGCGGTTCCTGCGTCAGTAGATGGGTCTATGCAGTCAGGTGTTCCGGGTCGGACTGCGGTTTGGCTTCGGGGAACGGAGGATGTCCAGATCATGCTCCGGCGTGGACTGGTCGAGGGCCAGTAAGTAGATGACGTCTCTGGGGTCGCGGTTGAGCTGATGCCCGGGTCCACATGTTGGGGTCCAAAGAGTCACTGCCAGGTCAGAGGATCTCTAGACGCACAGTGGTTAGCACTGCTGCCTCACATTTGATTCCCGGCTTGGGTCACTGTCTGTGTGGAGTTTGCACATTCTCCCTGTGTCTGCGTGGGTTTCCCCGGGGTGTTCTGGTTTCCTCCCACAGTCTGAAAGACATGCTTTTTGGTGCTTTGACCTGAACAGGCGCCAGATTGTGGGGACTAGGGGAATTTCGCAGTAACTTCATTGCAGCATTAATGTAAGCCTTACTTGTGACTAATAAATAGACTTAAACTTTTTAGACTTGCAAGTAAATTTAAAAGAGCAGTGTTAATGATTGTTAGGCTGTGGGAATTGTTTTTTAGGAGTGTGAGACGACTGTAGAAGGGGGGATGGGGAGGGTACTTGGGGCCTGCAGGAGGTTACAGCTCTCTGGGCTAGTGGGGTGGAGGCTCCAGCTCCAAATTTGCTTGTCTGGCCATCAGGTTCAGTGGAAGCTTGAGGAGGAGGGTGGGGAGAAAACCCAAGCCGCAGGGATGCAGGTCTGGTCAACGGAGACTGGCAGAGTGAAGACCTCTGCTTCCACGGCATTTTCCTGAGCGGAGGGAGTGCGGGCCGGAGTCTGGAGAGTGAAGGCTGCGGGTCCGGCAGCATTTTCCTTGTCATTGGGGGCTGGCAGATTGAAGGCCCTGGTTACTGGGGTGTTTTCCTGTGCACTGGGAGCCTGTGTAGGGAAAGAGTGCCCTGGGTCTGCAGCACTGGCTGGTCGGCTGGTCTGGGTCAGCTTCAAGTCTGGTGTCTCCAGGGTCCTAAAATTCTCCAAAACTGCAAGAGACTGAATTAGAGCATTGTTGGGGAGTTTAAAAGAGTTAGAATAAAGTTTTAGCAGCATAGAACGAGAGTAAAATATACTCTCTTGCAAGAAATCACCTCGCTCTGGCGCCATTTTAAGTCATCAAGGATTGGGAAGCATAGATTTAAGGTGATTTGTGAAAAGATTAGAGGAAATGTTTTTTCACCCGGGGGTTGTGGGAATCTGGAACTCACTGCCTGAAAGGGTAGTGAAGGCAGAAACCCTCAACTCAGTTAAGAGGTGTCTGGATATAGACCTTAAGTGCCGTAACCTGCAGGGCTACAGACAAAATGCTGGGAAGTCAGATTATGTTGGGTGGCTTAGTTTATCAGCTGGCACAGACACGATGGACCAAATGGCCTCTTCCTGTGCCATAAAGCTTCTATGATTGTCTAATTACAAATGCTAACCTCAAATTGATCTGTTCACAATAGCTCCCCAAAATGGCTAACGTTTCCTTGGCTCATACATCAGAGTCGCTGAATGACCTTGCAGAGGGCTGTTCAGTCACTTCGGTGACAGTCCTTCCTTCCACAATCTTGAGTGATTGGCTAATCCACTCAGGCTGCAGCCCATTTTTGGAGGCCATGTTTCTTTGAATCCAATTTCTGGCACCACTCTAGTCTTTCAAGGCTTCTGTGCAAACTTTTTGAAAACAATGATCTGGTAAACATGAGTCCCTATCGAATTCTTTTCACTGGCAGTGCAAGGCTTGGCAGACTTTGCAATATTCAAGTTGTTTACGCATCTTTTGACTGTGTTTCCCTTCTGCTATCAATCAGGCTGTATGTCCATCAAACAGACTCCATCTCCTAATTCCACACCATAGTTGAATACACTAAGAAAAATTACCTCTGCTGAACAAAGACAATTTTAGTTTAGTAAGTCTCACTGAAAAGGAAAACAGTGATATAACTGAAATACAAGCTATGAATGACCTGTATAAAAAATTAAGTCTGGGAAAAGCAGGGCTGCAAGGTGACACAGTGGTTAGCACTGCTGCCTCACACCGCCAGGGACCTGGGTTCGATTCCCAACTTGGGTAACTGCGTGTACAGAGTCTGCACATTCTCCCCATCTCTAAGTGGGTTTCCTCTGGGTGCTCCGGTTTCCTCCCACAGTCTGAAAGACATGCTGGTTAAGTGCATTGGCCATGCTAACTTTTCCCTCAGTTTACCCGAACAGGCGCTGGAGTGTGGCGACTGGGGGATTTTCACTAACTTCATTGCAGTGTTAATGTAAGCCTGCTTGTGACACTAATAAATAATAAAATTACTGTTGATTAATTATTTGACTTAATCAAAGCACAATCACACTTGGTTTTAAATCAAGGTCTGCAATGAAACTTTAAATATTCAATATTGGCTTAATACAGGTTTTCTTAAAACCATGAACGAAGCATAAATGCATACAAAAATACCAAATTGCAATCATTTGTGGCTGCATGCTTACAATAAAATGTTTCCTGGGACTGGTATTGCCAGTGGTGGTAATGGCGTCTGTAGAGTGAGATATTTTTCCGTGCTCACTCTCTCTTTCTCTGTGTGCCAATAATGCACAGCCCCAGTGGAAGCTTAGTTGGAAAATTAGTCCCAACTTGTCACTTTGGAAAATGCTGACAATGTTCCTGAATAGTAATGGATGATATAACACTGGAAGGTTTCATAGCATTTCAGAAGCTATAATTTTTATTGGACAGGTTAATACTTCTAATTCCATCCAATGTGTTTTAGGGGTCAGGATCAAGGGTTGAACAAGATGCTGCTAGTGTGATGAGCTGTAGTAATTCCTACTCAGTTCCTCGAAGACTGACAAGTCACCTGGGTACCAAGGTAACCGAAGATTCCAGACTACAGGTCGCTACATTGCATTTTTTCTAATACGTCAATTTTAACAATGCTTTGGCTGTTTTATCAGTGTGTTTAGCTATTTTCATTAACACATGCATGTTATATTCCTTACTGTGTCCTTTTGAAAATATTTACAAAATAGTGCTTTATATAATGTTAATTGGCAATCATTACAGCTATACTGAACATATGAAGGGAAGAACTAAAAGATCATAGTAAGGATTATACTTGAATCAAGCTTGCTGTCAAAAAGAATTCTAGCAAAAATCAACAGAACCCAAATTACCTCATCCAGCAATGATATGTTAAAGTAACTTTTATATTGTAACCAACAAAATTTCAGGACAATATTTTACACACAGGGATGACTTCTGGCATTAATCTGAATGTTATTAATTCCATCAATATTTTGTCATATTACTTCTAAATCCACTTGCAGAAATAGCATTGCTTGCTTTTCTGTAACTTGTTTGCTGGCTGTTACACTTGTATTGTTTCCTTAAAGGTTTGTTATGGGTCTTTTAAAAAATGGTTGTTTACCATACAGTTATACGGTTAATCAAGAAGTTAGTGTAGCACCAGGAAATAGGACTAAACAATCGATCTGTAAATATTTAAATACATATAGTTAAATCTTAAGATGTATTTACTGTAATGATATTGTGGAGATAATGCTCACCCTTTACATGATTTTCAAGTGATTGGAATATGAATTACAACACAAGTGAGTAAGCCAAAAGTACCTACGTGCTTCCCAATTTGAGATGTTAAGAATCTCGACTGCAGTTGAAACTAACTATCTCTCAGTCGGCAAGAGCATATGTTATGTTGAACTATTTTAAATAGAAGCAAAACTAGTGAACAGAATTCTTCCACCATCCATCATCGCTCAACCAATTATTCTGCACTATGTGGCAGTTTCTAGCGCGAAAAGCCCCAGAGGTGCTGCGAACAAAATCCTGCTTTTCATAGCTTCACCTCCTGACCTTTAAAGTTTGGTAGCGTTAATGGTGGCAGCCTCATAACAACAGTATATTTAATATTAAAATCCAATGCCCTATCATGTTAAAGTTTATATAATTCAGTTGTTCAGATTTTGGGGAGGTTGGGGGAGAAATCGCACCAGCTTTGATAATTAAATAAGATAGCACTTGGAAATGTTTTTACAATTATACCTAGTTATTATCACCATTATCTTTCTTCGTTCTCTTTTTGCGCCCAGAGATGCATGAAGCACACAAAGCAGATGCTTATGTCTGTTTCTATAGATAGACCAGCAACCTGTAACAAAAACTTTCGCCAGAGACTATAGCTTGAGAGATGCAACTCCACATCAAGCATGACTGACCAGGAGACTTTCCCACTCTTGGTGCCTATGAAATGGAAAGATTTACAGATTGGCAATCAACCTGTTCGGTCACATTATGGACCCAACTTCTGTGGCCAACAACTCCTGAAGTCTGACTTGAAACCAGAACTTCTGGCTTAGAGGCATGGACACCATTCACTGTGCCACAAGACTCTCCCCATACTAGTAATGCTTAATTGAAAACTAAGCCCTAAACATCATCCATTTGTGGACCTATTCTGGAAACAAAATGCTATGCGTAAAAAGAAAAATTCTAGTTCACCTTAAGCTGTGGGTTGGTTCTAAACTTAAATGAATTTTAATTAACATGAAATTAATATTTGCTATGCATAATAATGAATTATTCTGATTATTTTTAAATTTCAAATCCGACTAACTATTCATTTAATTAATACTAGACCTCAAATGATTATATTAGTCTTAGATATAAATTATAGCTAATTAATAAGTAAAGATTAGGAATGACAGCACAGGCACCCCATTGCATTGAAAAAGACTCTGAGAAGGATGCAGTTTGTGTGGCTAACTAAGAAAGTTAAGAATGGTATCAAATTGAAAGGAAAAGATTGCTGCGAAGATTAATGGTAAGCCAGAAGATTGGGAAAAAATTATAAACTATCAAAGGATGCCTGAATAATAATTAAAGAGGGAGCAAATAAGAATGTGAGAGAGAACTTGCAAAAGATGGGAACCAGACAGCAAAAGGTTTCTCCAATTCTGTATAAAGAAAAAGTGAGATGAACTTGGGAAATTAATATTGGGAAGCAGAGACTTTGAACAAGTATTTTGCATTTGTCTTCACATTAGAAGGCACAAAAGGCATCCCAAGAATAGGAGAAAAGTGGGGAGCAAAAGCAGTGATAAGGAAGATAATAGAATCTTGATTCAAAAATTCAAAGTAGAAAAAGATCCAGAAACCAAAAATATAATGATCATGGATTTCTGCCGACCTCCTGATCGCTGGCCAGCTCAATCGTTGGCCTCCCTGACCATGCCTGGGCTCGCCTCGACTCCTCCCCTCAGCCTGCCTCGATGTCCTGTCCCGTCCTCCGCACCCCCGATTGCTGGCCTCCCTCCCTCTGTCACTGCATAGTGGCAGCGGAACCCCCATCAGGCCCCATCTCCAATTAGGCCCTGTCCCTTGGCACTGCCCAATGCTCGATAGGCCGTGCCAAGGTGCCTCCTGGGCATTGGCATTTTGCTCCTTGGGCAGTGCCAGGGGACCAAGCTGGCACTGCCAAGGTGGCAATGCCCAGGGGACACCACCACCACCACACTGGCTAGCTCCACGTAAGTGGGGAGCTATACTAAACCCCGCCGCTGGAGTGAAACACTCCTGGGGGGGGGGGGGGGGGTGCAGGCCTGGACACTTCAGTCCCAGGCTTGCAAATGATTTAAAAGAGATTTAAATTAATATTTGCATAATTTCTTCAGCTCTGCACCGATTTCTGGCGCAGAGCTGCCAGCACTGGAAATCCGGCTGCCGACGAATCTCCGGGAAAGCTGAATAGGCTGTGTGCCTTTTCTCTCCAAAAGAGATAGCTAAGGGCTTTAAGATAATGAAAGGATTTAATAAGCTTAGATGAGAAAATGTTTCCGTTTGTGAGGAGTCCAAACTATTGGCCATAAATCTAAGATGGCCACTATTAAATTCAACAGGGATTCCAGGAGTGATCTATGTGCCCCAAGAATGTAAAACGTGACCAAAAGGAATGACTGAGGCAAATAGCATGTATTCATTTTAGGGGATAAGCAAAGGAGAAAAACAAATAGAAGGATATGCTGATGGGTTAAGTTAAAAGAAGGTTGTGAGGAGATTAATGAAGCATAAACACCAGCATGGACCGGATGGACCAAAGAGCCCATTTTTGTACCTTGTCCACACAATGTAAATCAATGAAATGGTAGCCTCGTTAGTTGTTGCTAATGAACAATTTATTGGACAGATCAGATCACTAACCAACTCATGAAATCTGTTTATCCATCCAATCTTGTGAAGTCTAGAGCGTCAAAGGAGAGTTAATAAATCAGTTGTAGTTTATAATATTTATTAAATGAACCATATATATATCATGTTAGGAAGGCAATTGATTAATTCCAGTTTAAATGGATTTGAACCTTCTGATATTGTCTAAGTACAATATTAATTCCAATACTGGAGCATGAGTATAGGGCTAAATGTAACACCATTGTCCAAACACAGTTGAATCAATAAACTATCCCATGTCTGCTTAGCTAGCTGGTGGTTTTAAGTCGAGAGAAATGTCTACTGTCACAAATTATCAGCAAATATTTATAGAGATCTTGAAACAACTTACTGATTTCTGGAGGTTTTTGGCTTCATGTCATTGATTGTTGACCCTACAATATGAACAGAATTTAACCTTTTTGGTTCGCTTGGGCTATAGGTGGAAATGGTATACTCGCTGCTCTCAATGCTTGGTACACACGACAAGGATGATATGTCTCGAACTTTGCTAGCAATGTCTAGTTCTCAGGACAGCTGTATAGCTATGCGTCAGTCTGGTTGTCTTCCACTGCTGATACAGCTTTTGCACGGCAATGATAAAGACTCTGTGCTGCTAGGCAATTCACGTGGCAGTAAGGAGGCCCGTGCAAGGGCTAGTGCTGCACTACACAATATCATCCATTCACAGCCGGATGACAAGAGAGGAAGACGGGAGACCCGTGTTCTTCATCTGCTGGAACAGATCCGTGCTTACTGCGAGACATGCTGGGAATGGCAGGAAGCACATGAGCGAGGCGTGGATCAGGATAAAAATCCAAGTATGACACTTTCTGGACAGTTTTGTATGCGAATTAGATTCATTGTATTTTTGTATGAAAAAAGTAGTTTTTTAAGAAAGTAACAATATGGGCAAGCTCTGCTTTTTAAATTCTTCGCGGTGGCACAGTGGTTAGCACTGCTGCCTCACAGCGCCAGGGACCCGGGTTCAATTCCCAGCTTGGGTCACTGTCTGTGTGGAGTTTGCACGTTCTCCCCGTGTCTGCGTGGGTTTCCTCCGAGTGCTCCGGTTTCCTCCCACAGTCCGAAAGACGTCCTGATTAGGTGAATTGGCCATGCTAAATTCTCCTTCAGTGTACCCGAACAGGTGCCGGAGTGTGGCGACTAGGGGATTTTCACAGTAACTTCATTGAAGTGTTAATATGAGCATACTTGTGACTAATAAATAAACTTCAAACTTTTTGATATAATGTGTGTCTATGGCAACTACTTATGTTAAAGATACAATTATTAAATTGAGTTAGTAATTGCATTTAAACTTAGTATTAACAAAGTATTAACAATATTATATCTACACCATGAAATTATACCTCCCCTACCATTTCATCCTCACCTTCTCCAATGCACAAGTTATGGCAACAGTGGGCACCAGGCATTTACCAACGCTGCTCTGTCTGCCTTCGAAAAGATCCATTAGAAAACTGTAATTGAATTGACTCGTTCTTTTTGTTCCTTTTGTGGGAAAAAGGCTGTCAATTATTTTTTTTAAAAAGCTTTAAACTATATAATTTAAACTATAACGGCAAACTTACTTATATGGCGCGCCATGTGTTTGTGTATTGATGTATTAATAGGACACCCTATGTTACGATCTGTGAAACAAAAAGGTTTCCTGTTGTTGATTGTCCTTCTTTGTTTAAACATAATTTGCCCATGTTCACCAACTTCCATCTGGAATGTTCTACTGGGCTATATGCAGATGTCGCACAAAGTGTGAAGCTTTAGTTGAAGTTTAAGTTGAAGCTTTAAATGACTAATATTAAACAATGAATATGAGGTTTAACAATAGTCTTCATAGCATGAACTTAACCAAATGGCCCTATACATCCAAGCTAAATTGCTATCTTATTATGTACTTGGGTACGAGTATGCCTTAGGTTCCATGAATACCATAGAGATAATTCTAATCATTTTTCCCCCTCAGTTTTTATTTGTTATCATGGACAGTCACAGGGGCGATCTTATGAATCAAATTCAAGTCCAGGACGAGTGTGAAAAGGGGTCTAGACGACCCCCCCCTCCCCACTTGCCCGGACTGATCCGATCCCTCCCCCCACCAATCACAACTGCAGAGTGGCAGCGGGCCCCCCCTCCCTCGCCCACCAATCGCAACTGCAGTGTGCTCAGTGGTTGTCCCCCACCACCACAGATCGGCCCGTCCTCGTCTGGCCCCACTCCCTTGGCACTGCCCAATGCTCAGGTTGCACTACCCAAGGGGCACACCCTGGTCCCCCCCGACCTCCCAGAGGTGGTGTCCAGTTCTACTGGTGATGCCATTATGTCTGATCTCCGTTGCTGGGGACCAGCTGTGATTCTCACTGGAGAGAACCTCCTTCCAGCAAGGCCACAGAGGCAAGTGAGCCTGGACAGTTGCGTCCCATTGAAATTATATTGAAATTAGATTTAAATAATTTATTCAGCCTCACGCCAGAAATGGGCATGAGACTGACCTCGCCGGATATCTGGTGCTGGTAAGGTTGTGAGAGGCATGAAATCGGGCTCAAACCTGATTTCTTGGCTCTCGTGCGATCTTACTAGCTCACCCCACCCATCAGCCGGCAGGCCGCAATGGTAAGATTGCTCCACACACACGTTTGTTAATGCAACAACATCCCAATCAGCAGAGCTGAAACCTCTTCGTCACAGAATAAAATGCGATACAAAAAAGCCCAGGCCCTAATGCCTGAATGTTAACCTCTACAATGAAAATAAACCTACAAATAGCAAAACTCCAGTACTTGAGGGCCCAATGTGGTCATTAGGGGTCTGCAGTCTAATTAGTGGTGGCATCATTACTAAGTACAGACAATCAGAATCTTTCACCAACCCTAAATTTAGGAATAGAGCTGTTAATTCATGAGTATAGTATCCCCTTGTATATTGCTCGTAGAAAACAGTATTTTGCAAGCTCTCAAACCATGGAGAGGGCTCCTCCTGATCCAGATAGCTGGTATTTTTCTATATTTGTTTTAATCATCAGTGGGAAGGTGAGAATTCTCTTTTAACGAATGCATGTTGAATGTGCTGTTGAATATGCCATCCGCACCATAGAGGAATTCTGGTTTTACACCTGTGTTCACAAACCAATCATTTAAATTAACCTTGACAGACAGGTGGCTACTCTTGGTGGTTATTTATATGTTAAATAGGGCATATCTGGCAAAATTGTGTAAATATATTTATTTCCATCTAATTATCATGTAGTATGTTAAGTATTTGTGACATGCTTGATTCTCTTATGCATTTGCACAATTGAACCTATAATTAATTTTTTGCACTATATAGTTAGCACTTCAGTTGAATATTACCATATATGTTCATTTAATTTGTTTTTTTTAAGAATGGTAAACTGTTACAACACAAAGAGGACATTTCTTTTAATCTTTTCATCCTCATAAGCCATTAATTCAATTCCATCACTGAAAGTGATCACTGAAAGTGGCAATGCAGGTGGAGAAGGCAGTCAAGAAGGCATACGGCATGCTTGCCTTCATCAGCCGGGGTATTGAATTTAAAAATTGGCAAGTCATGTTGCAGCTTTGTAGAACCTTAGTTAGACCGCATTTGGAATATCGTGTTCAATTCTGGTCGCCACACTACCAGAAGGATGTGAAGCTTTGGAGAGGGTACAGAAAAGATTTACCAGGATGTTGCCTGGTATGGAGGACATTAGCTATGAGGAGAGGTTGGAGAAATTTGGTTTGTTCTCACTGGAGCGACGGAGGTTGAAGGGAGACCTGATAGAAGTCTACAAGGTTATGAGCGGCATGGACAGAGTGGATAGTCAGAAGCTTTATCCCAGGGTGGAAGAGTCAATTACTAGGGGGCATAGGTATAAGGTGCGAGGGCCAAGGTTTAAAGGAGATGTACAAAGTAGAATTTTTACGCAGAGAGTGGTGGGTGCCTGGAACTCGTTGCTGGGGGAGGTAGTGGAAGCGGGTACGGTAGTGACTTTTAAGGGGCGTCTTGACAAGTACATGAATAGGATGGGAATAGAGAGATATGGTCCCCGGAAGAACATAAGAACTAGGAGCAGGAGTAGGCCATCTAGCCCCTCGAGCCTGCCCCGCCATTCAATAAGATCATGGCTGATCTGAAGTGGATCAGTTCCACTTACCCGCCTGATCCCTATAACCACTAATTCCCTTACCGATCAGGAATCCATCTATCCGTGATTTAAACATATTCAACGAGGTAGCCTCCACCACTTCAGATGGCAGAGAATTCCAGAGATTCACCACCCTCTGAGAGAAGAAGTTCCTCCTCAACTCTGTCCTAAACTGACCCCCCTTTATGTTGAGGCTGTGCCCTCTAGTTCTAGTTTCCTTTGTAAGTGGAAGGGATCTCTCCATCTCTACCCTATCCAGCCCCTTCATTATCTTATAGGTCTCTATAAGATGCCCCCTCAGCCTTCTAAATTCCAACGAATACAAACCCAATCTGCTCAGTCTCTCCTCATAATCAACACCCCTCATCTCTGGTATCAACCTGGTGAACCTTCTTTGCACTCCCTCCAAGGCCAATATATCCTTCCGCAAATAAGGGGACCAATACTGCACACAGTATTCCAGCTGCGGCCTCACCAATGCCCTGTACAGATGCAGCAAGACATCTCTGCTTTTATATTCTATCCCCCTTGCGATATAGGCCAACATCCCATTTGCCTTCTTGATCCCATTTACCTTCTTGATCACCTGTTGCACCTGCAGACTGGGTTTTTGCGTCTCATGCACAAGGACCCCCAGGTCCCTCTGCACAGCAGCATGTTGTAATTTCTTTCCATTTAGATAATAATCCAATTTGCTATTATTTCTTCCAAAGTGAATAACCTCGCATTTGTCAACGTTATACTCCATCTGCCAGATCCTCGCCCACTCACTCAGCCTGTCCAAATCTCTCTGCAGACCTTCTACGCCCTCCACACGATTCACTTTTCCACTTATCTTTGTGTCATCTGCAAACTTTGTTACCCTACACTCAGTCCCCTCCAGACCGTCTATATTATTGGTAAATAGTTGAGGCCCCAGTACCGATCCCTGCGGCACGCCACTAGTTACCATCTGCCAACCAGAAAAGCACCCATTTATTCCGACTCTCTGCTTCCTGTCAGATAGCCAGTCCCCAATCCACGCTAACACCCTACCCCCAACTCCGTGTGACCCAATCTTCTTCAGCAACCTTTTGTGAAGCACCTTATCAAACGCCTCTTGGAAATCCAAAAACACCGCATCCACCGGTTCCCCTCCGTCAACCGCACTAGTCACATCTTCATAAAATCCAACAAGTTCGTCAAGCACGACTTTCCCCTCATGAATCCATGCTGCGTCTGCTTAATTGAACCATTCTTATCCAGATGGGCTGCTATTTCTTCTTTAATGATGGATTCCAGCATTTTCCCAACTACAGACATTAAGCTAACCGGCCTGTAGTTACCCACCTTTTGTCTATTTCCTTTTTTAAACAGCGGCGTAACATTAGCCGTTTTCCAATCCGCCGGCACTACCCCAGAATCCAACGAAGGGTAGGGGGTTTTAGTTAAGTCAGGCAGCATGGTCAATGCAGGCTTGGAGGGTTGAAGGGCCTGTTCCTGTGCTGTAATTTTCTTTGTTCTTTGTATTCAGCATTGTTAAATATTGGTACACCAACAATGCTGATACGAAAGAAAGTGCAAGTGCTGGAAATGTTGGTCTTTTACACTTGTGTGCTCAGTGCAAATGAATGGACTGCCTGATGTAGGTGGAAAATGTTAACCCCAATATCTAATATATTAGAAATGTGAATCGATCTCTGCACAGCTCTGGTTTATCAAGCAAAATATTTATTTTAACTATATTAACTTATTATTCGTTAACGGAATATTGAACTCTGTCTTGCTTCTGTTCCAAAATGATGCAATACTTCAGATCAGTCTTTGTTTGCTAAGATTGATTTTAATTGACTTCTGTGATTTCTGGAGTTTATGTTAGGAAGTTACACTACAAGGAAAATATATATAGAAATATGAATTACCTCTTGTTTAAGGCTTATGCATGCATTATGTTGCTATAGTGCCATCTCCAGTGGAACACCAGATCTGTCCTGCGGTGTGTGTACTTATGAAGCTTTCATTTGATGAGGAACACAGGCATGCAATGAATGAACTAGGTAAGGAATGCCAGTCTTGCCTACTAGTTTGAAGTGTACGTGCCATATTCTGCACTACTTGATGTATTCAAAAATTGATTGCACCACAACAAATAGTGAATTACAAATGCTGTGTTATTCCATTATTAGACTCCAAATCAGAGTGTCATATATTTGATTTTCAATATTAATTTTGAGTGTTTTGTGACGGTGTACTAAAATGACAGTGGTGGGGAAGGGACAGAGAGACAGGAAATAGAACAAGGAGTTCCACAGAAATGCACCTTCAGTTAATGTAAAGAATGATGGTGAAAACTATGAACTCCACCATCTACACTTGCAAGCTGCAGCTCGAGTGAATTGTCATTATGAAAGTAGAAGGAGGTGAAACCTAAAAGAATAACAAATATAAGTATTGTGCTTTGTGACCTGCTCATGCTGGCTGTTGATACTATAATAAAGTGGTAGCTGGGCTTGTTTTGCTGATCATTTTTATATTCTTAAGAAAGTGACATTCAGCTTTACATTTCAATTATCTGATCTATTTTGTTAAAATTCATTGTTTTAAGATTGAACTTTGTTGAATGCCATAACCTTGCCTGAAGAACATGTTATGCTATTAAGTTATTAGAAATGGCCCCCGTCAAGATCTGGCTAGGTTCCTCTTTAAGGACACTGGTAAATCCATAACCATCATTGCTTAGATTTTGCAATCAGAAATCAAGAAATGGCACTTCCATTCACTACATGTACAGTTTCTGGCTGAATTTTCAGTGGCTTTTGAGTGACTACTGGCTGTCATCAGGCATCTGATCAAACATGGCACCCTCTACAAGGAATATGTGACGTGTGTATTTAAAGAAAGCACTGTGTGGCAATTCAGCCAATCAGACTGAAGAATTCTTATGGAGATATTCAATCTAAACATGTAAGCATGGCTTGGAATATTTAATTCACTGTACAAGCATGTACAGAAAGTAAAATAAAGTGAGGGAAAGAAAGGTGGGATTAAGAAAGGAAGAGATAAACGCCAAGTAAAACATAAATCCCCTACAACAATTAACTCCTGGCACAATGAGATTTGCACTGGTAAAATTACATTTTCAGTACCAGAGAGGCTGTTTTGGAATAATTGAGACACACCATACCTTTAAAATCTCACTCCTGAAGCATTGGCCTTGACTTTTTCTCGTATGTTTAATGGGTATCTAAAGGGTCAATAAAGTAACTTTGTGTTCTTCTATGGCCGAATATATTTGCTTGGTACTAGTGGAGAACATCTTGTGGAAAAGCAGACAGCAATTTGCTAATTTGTGCATTTAACCATATATTGTGAAGTTGCTGTCTGATTTACTCCATGATAACAGTGAGTGCTGTTCAGCTCGTTAGCCTCGCAGTTATTCTTAAGACAAAATCCAGGCTCATATTCAGGTTATCTGCTTAAGAGATCAATGATTCTCAAAATGAATACTCCCTGTACTTAATCTAAAACCAAGAACATGCACTTATATAATGTCTCTTATCACCCTGGGATGAGTCTATAAAGTACTTTAAAGTGTGGTCTCTGTTAGAATGTAGGAAACCTAACTCTTTGCCGATATATTATATATATATCTCCCCTAGTTCAGTGATCCCAAAGCATCTCATGTTCTATTTAACCTGTCCCATTCCCAAGTATAGACACAGCAAAGCCTCATATGGTTGGTGCATATCTCTTGGGTAACCATGGGAATTCACTTAGGAAGACTTTTAAGCTTAGATGGCATGTTGGGTTTCGTAGCATTCCCAATCCCAGCTTCTCCAGGTTCCTTACGAGAGTGCCTTACCCAACAACAATTTACATTTATATAGTTCCTTTTAACATGTTAATGATGTGGTATATTATATAAATTTGATGCACTTTTGCATACATATTGCTTTGTCATGCAAATTCAATGGACATCCAGTTACCTGTTAGTCACTTGGCAGTAGAGAACTTGAGTATTGCTGAGAAAATCTCTTCTCAGATTGTAATGTTCACAGCTTTGCATTTAGCTGTTTTGAGAGACCAATCTCTTTTTTTGTGTTTTCTTATAACTATATTGGGCGGCACGGTAGCACAGTGGTTAGCACTGCTGCTTCACAGCTCCAGGGTCCCAGGTTCGATTCCCGGCTCGGGTCACTGTCTGTGTGGAGTTTGCACATTCTCCTCGTGTCTGCGTGGGTTTCCTCCGGGTGCTCCGGTTTCCTCCCACGGTCCAAAGATGTGCGGGTTAGGTTGATTGGCCAGGTTAAAAATTGCCCCTTAGAGTCCAGAGATGCGTAGGTTAGAGGGATTAGCAGGTAAAATATGTGGGGGTAGGGCCTGGGTGGGATTGTGGTCGGTGCAGACTCGATGGGCCGAATGGCCTCCTTCTGCACTGTAGGGTTTCTATGATTTCTATGATATTAAGAATTAGATTTTTGTTCTCTACGCTGCATTCAAGACTTTTAAATATTTAATTTAAAGTTTAATTTTAAATTCTGAATAGAGTTCTATAGAGTTTTGGCATGAAATCCTTCATCTTACACATACTGACTTCTAAGTAAGCTATAACAGAATGAAACATATATAGAGATTATATATCTAGGCAGTTCTATTTGCTTGATTTAAGTTTTTGTACCTAATGAGAAATTAATTATTTCTAGCATCTATGGTTGCACTTGTGACTCTTGAGTTGTCTTTATCCCTTGATATTGAGGAGCTTGACAAGGATGTGTTGTTGAGAGAAGTGACTGGAGGCAAAATCTGTATGGTAGTTGTTGGCATTGAAGTTAGGTAAGCAAAAAAGCATAGGCTATGCATTGGTGAGCAGGAATAAAGGGAAGAGTGAGAGAATGGTCAGCAAGGTGAACATGGGTTGGATGCAGAATAACCTTTCATAAAAAGAAAGAGTGTGAAAGGCTTAATAGCAAGACAGCATAGGTTTGATTTCATGATAGGAGGGGCATACTCCAATACAGCTGTGAATTTGGATCAAATATGGGTATGTGATTAGGCAGCTGTCTTCGGGTTGATGAGTTGTAGCAGGTTGGGGATTGAAATGGCCAGTTAAGGAAAATACAATCGGAGGAGATTTGGCTAACGAGAGTAACTATAGGGTCAAGAGGGCTGAAGCAGAGGTAGGCGCTGGCAGAAAGAGTTTTTTTTAATTGATTCACGAGTTGCTGGTATAGCCAGCATTTATTGTCCATTCTTAGCAAAAAGTGGCTTGCAAAGTTACTTCAGCGGGAAGTTATAGTCAACCATGTTGAGTTGGTCCTAAGTAACATACAGGCCAGACCTGGGAAGGACAATTTGCCTTCCATAAAAGGCATTAATGTATTTAAATCAAAATGGCAGCTTTATGGTTAATTTTATTGATGCCAGCTTTTTATTTCTAGATTTTTAAAAACTGCATTCAAATTCACAAAATACAATGGTATGATTTAAACCCATTGTCTGCATTACGAGGCCACGCATTCCTAAATCAGGCCACTATATTACTATAATAAAAGCAAAATATTGAGGATGCTGCATGCTATATTTATTATCAGTCCAGTAATATAATGAATAGGCAAGACATTGAAGAAAGGGAGGTAGTAGGGTTGATTTGGGGTCAGCAACAAAAGTCAGGTAAACTAGGAGATGGAAACAGGCAGAACATGCAGCATTACGCTGCTTAGTCCTTCCTTGTAAGGTAAGCTGTGGTTCTTCTGGTCTGGCCCACATGTGACTTCAGTCCTGTCTCAACATGGTTGACTAGAATTTCTCTCTCAAGTAACTTAACAAGCCACTTTGTTCTAGCGAGCTGCATAACAAAGGAAATAGCCTTTATTAGCCGAGACATAGAATATAAGAGATTGGGGTGTACAAAATTATGAAGGACATAGATAGGAAGAAACTTTTCCCTTTAGTAGATGGGTCAATAACCAGGGGCTGTAGATTTAAGATAAGGGCAGATTTAGTAGGAATTTGAGGAGAACGTTTTCCCCCCCAGAAGGTGGTGGGAATCTGGAACGCACTTACATTTCAGTTGTATAGGATACCGGTGAGACCACATCTGGAGTACTTTGTAGGTCACCTTATTTAAGGAACTTTGTAAATGCATTGGAAACAGTTCACAGAAGGTTTACTAAGCTAATACCTGGGATAGACGGATTATTTTATGAGGAAAGATTGGACAGGCAGGTAAACTTATATCCACTGTAGTTTAAAACAGTAAGAGGAAACTTGATTGAAACATACAAGCTCACAAGTGGTCTTGACAAGGTGGATGTGGAGAGGATGTTTTCTCCTGTGGGGGAATCTTGAACCAGTAGTCACTGTTTAAAAATAAGGGGTTGCCCATTTAAGACTGAGATGAGAGAACTTTGGAACTCACTTCCTCAGAAGGCAGTGGAAGCCAAGTCTTTGAATGCTTTCAAGGTAGAGGTCGTTAGAGTCTTGGTAAATGAGGAATTGAAAGGTTATTGGGGTTAGCAGGTAGTTACAGTGAGATCAGCCATGCTCTTATTGAATGGCGGAGCAGGCTCGAAAGGCTGTGTGGCCTAATCCTGCTCCTAACTCATACATTCGAACATACATATGTATCTAAATGAGTATCCTGGGTTTTAAGTAAGAATTACAGCTACCTCAACTGTCACATATGGCCTCAGGGAGGTTTAAATCATGAAACCAGAAATAAACAAGACAAACAGAAATCCTTAGAACTTCCACATTCAGGTGTATTCAGTTCCCAAGCTGAAGTCATGCATTCTGTCCTTACACTTATATAAAATCTGGGTCAATTTGAAAAGCAGAGCAGGAGAATTGCTTGCAGCATGGGAGTTTCTTCACAGTATAGACTGAGAAGCTGGCAAATGTAAAAATGAGACTCGGAGATACCATCACTAGTGGGAAATCATAATTTCAGAATGACATAGAGTCATAGAGGTTTACAGCATTGAAACAGGCCCTTCAGCCCAACTTGTCCGTGCCGTCCTTTTTTTTAAAAAACCCCTAAGCTAGTCCCAATTGCCCGCATTTGGCCCATATCCCTCTATACCCATCTTACCCATGTAACTGTCTAAATGCTTTTTAAAAGACAAAATTGTATCCGCCTCTACTACTACCTCTGGCAGCTTGTTCCAGATACTCACCATCCTCTGTGTGAAACAATTGCCCCTCTGGACACTTTTGGATCCCTTCCCTCTCATCTTAAACCTGTGCCCTCTAGTCTTAGATTCTCCTACCTTTGGGAAAAGATATTGACTATCTAGCTGATCTATGCCCCTCATTATTTTATAGACCTCTATAAGATCACCCCTCAGCCTTCTACGCTCCAGAGAAAAACGTCCCAGTCTATCCAGCCTCTCCTTATAACTCAAACCATCAAGTCCCGGTAGCATCCCAGTAAATCTCTTCTGCACTCTTTCTAGTTTAATATCCTTTATATAATAGGATGACCAGAACTGTACACAGTATTCCAAGTGTGGCCTTACCCACGTCTTGTACAACTTCAACAAGCTGTCCCAACTCCTGCATTCAATGTTCTGACCAATGAAACCAAGCATGCTGCATGCCGCCTTCACCATTCTGTCCACCTGTGCCTCCACTTTCAAGGAGCTATGAACCTGTACCCCTAGATCTCTTTGCTCTGTAACTCTCCCCAACACCCTACCATTAACTGAGTAAGTCCTGCCCTGGTTCAATCTACCAAAATGCATCACCTCGCATTTATCTAAATTAAACTCCATCTGCCATTCGTCAGCCCACTGGCCCAAATGATCAAGATCCCGTTCTTGTTCTTGTATTTTTGAGTTTGGGAATATTGGAAAAAGTTGGCAAATGTGTGTGTATGTAGAGTGTGCATTTGTAGAACTTGTATTTGTCTGTGTGTCTATGTTCAGAATAGAGTGATTGTCTGGGAACTGGAGATAATTTTCTTGGTCACACACATGTGCCGTTACTGAACACGTTTCAACGTATAAATAGAGTGTATAATGCCAAACAAATTAGTTGCCAGTCTCTCGTAAAAATGTGTCATATCTCATTGTTTAATATGATTTGTTCCTATTACATTGATAGAAGGGAATAAATTACTCTCATTCATGTATAAACATTTCAGTTGGAAATGGGTTCAGTTATTTTTTGAGTTATAATCGCTATTGTTATGTCGGCAATGAATTTGTGTACAGCAAGACCTAACAAGCACTGATAAGGTAAATGACTTGCTTTTAAAGAAATCAGTGCATGAACGTTGTCATACTATGCAAACATTTTGTGAAACTATTTATCCATTCCTTTGTGAACAAAATGTTATACTAGAATTCCATACTGTGAAATTAGGAATTAATTTTTGGGATGCTGTTTCAAATAATAATTTTGAGTTGCTTTTGACTTGTTATTCACAGAGTAAGTTTAGTTTTAACCACTGTTATTCGAATATGCAGGTGGTTTACAAGCAATAGCTGAATTGTTGCAAGTCGATTGTGAAATGTATGGACTCACTGATGACCATTACAGTGTTACATTGCGGCGATATGCTGGGATGGCACTTACAAATTTAACGTTTGGGGATGTTGCAAATAAGGTAGGAAATTTATTGTGGAAACTTTTAGATTTTGCATCCTCAACTAGACTTGTCCGTTTTCTTCTTGTTTCCACCAATTTCTGCTTCGTTTTGGAATTCTAGCATCTGCAAAAAAATTGCATTTTACTTCTATTACACTGTCATTTTAAACAGTACAATATATGTATTGTACATATAGACTGGGCGGCATGATGGCACAGTGGTTAGCACTGCTGCCTCACAGCGCCAGGGACTTGGGTTCGATTCCTGGCTTGGGTCACTGTTTTGCGGAGTCTGCACATTCTCCCCGTGTCTGCGTGGGTTTCCTCCGGGTGCTCCAGTTTCCTCCCACAGTCCGAAAGATGTGCTGGTTAGGTGCTTCGGCCATGCTAAATTCTCTCTTAGTGTACCCGAACAGGCGCCGGGATGTGGCGACTAGGGAATCTTAGAATCCCTACAGCACAGAAAGAGGCCATTCGGCCCATCAAGTCTGCACCGACCACAATCCCACCCAGGCCCTACCCCCATATCCCTACATATTTACCCACTAATCCCTCTAACCTACGCATCCCAGGACACTAAGGGCAATTTTAGCTTGGCCAATCAACCTAACCCACACATCTTTGGACTGTGGGAGGAAACCGGAGCACCCGGAGGAAACCCACACAGACACGAGGAGAATGTGCAAACTCCACACAGACAGTGACCCAAGCCGGGAATCAAACCCAGGTCCCTGGAGCTGTGAAGCAGCAGTGCTGACCACTGTGCTACTGTGCCGCCCATTTTTCACAGTAACTTCACAGATTTTCACAGTAACTTCATTGCAGTGTTAATGTAAGCCTACTTGTGACTAATGAATAAACTTTACTTTTATTTTACTTTATATGAACAGGTAAGAAGTCTCACAACACCAGGCTAAAGTCCAACAGGTTTATTTGGTAGCACGAGTTTTCGGAGTTTACATCAGGTAAGTGGCCACTCAACTGATGAAGGAGCTGCACTCCGAAAGATCGTGCTACCAAATAAACCTGTTGGACTTCAGCCTGGTGTTGTCAGACTTCTTACTATGCCCACCCCAGTCCAACGCCAGTATCTCCACATCATTATATGAACTAATTTGGTGTAGAGTCACATTTTGAATAATTTTACTTAAATGAGTAGCTATATTAAAATGATTATCAAATTGATTTATGGTTTGGGGCAAGAGATGCAAGGGAAAACTATATTTAATGCAGTGAGTGATAATGACCTGGAATTCGTAGCTTACAAGAAATTTGGAGACAAAGGAAATTGAATGGGTACTTGAGGGGAAATAAACTTGCAGCGCTTATGGGGATAAACCAGGCAATGGGACTGACTGGATGCTGAACAGGAACCAGCATGGATTCAGCAGGCTGAATGGCCTCCTTCTGTACAGTTAAGACTTAGTGACTCATTTGTGTGGCATAGCAATATTCTCCATTACCAAAGAGTGCTACCAATTCACCACACTTTTAGTTCTTAACCACAGGCAAGCTAAAATGTCTGTGTATCCTGCTTAAGCAGTTGGCATCCTTGAATCTGAGAGAAGTGATGGGACTACAGCCTTAGAACTTTGGTGAGATCAGATCTGCTGTACTTTTGATGGTTGAACAAATTGATTTTGGAAAGGCAAAGTCTGTCACAAATGGCACGTATAAAGTTATCTCTTGTCGATTGTGCGGGATGATCTCCTCTGGCACCTGCAGGGCTGATGTCTGCTGCAGAGCTTCTGAAACCACATGTGACAAATTCCTGCCTACAACTGGTGCTTTTGTTTGCATTGATCGTCAGCTACAGCATCCGCTTGTCGTGGTTGAAATGTTGAAGCAACATGCTGTAAAAAAATGAAATTATGTTGATGTCAGAGATGCTTCTGCAATTGTTTCGTCTTCACAGGCCACGTTATGCTCTATGAAAGGCTGTATGAGAGCAATGGTAGCTCAACTGAAGTCAGAAAGTGAAGATCTACAGCAGGTAAGAATAATAGTTTTTAAACTTAAGTTTCAGTGAAACAATCTCGGAACAATCTTAAAACAATCTCTGAAAATCACTTTGGGTAAACAAAACCATTTTAAATATAAAATTTTCCTAAATACATTGTGCACCTTAAACAGATCATATAGGGCTACTGTTTACCAATTTGAGAATATATTGGAAACAATGGCACAAGTAATAGTTGAGCATGTTGGTCATAATGCTATCTTTAACTTGGGGGAAGGTTGTGCACCAAAACCCTTAAACCTTCTTTTAGTTAGATGTATAGTTTCTCACCTTTTAACCAAATGCTGCACAATTTCAGATGTTCATCGATGTATATTCAAACCTAATGTTGTATCACAGCACAGCAGTAACCATGTCTGAAAAATTCTTGCCATTGTGAATTTTTTATTTTACAACTGGCTTTTTCTATTAATTTTCAAGAAGATTGTATTAATATGAGAGAGTCTAATGACCATAAAAATTAGTTCCATCTCGTGTTATATTGGGGAGACATGAAAAATAAAATGGCAAATCCAGTAACAATTTTTTATCTATTAAATCCTTTTGATTGTCAAACATATTTTTCTGTTATAGGTAATTGCAAGTGTATTGCGAAATTTGTCATGGCGAGCAGATGTAAACAGTAAAAAGATCTTGCGTGAAGTTGGAAGTGTGAGCGCATTAATGGAATGTGCACTGGATGTGAAAAAGGTATCAGAATTCTTTCTCAAAAATCAACATTACAGCTATATCCATTCAGAATATTCACGTGACTTTTGAACTTCAACGCTTGTGCCATTCTCCCTATTTAAAATCTAAATTGAATTTATTGGCACGAACTTCAATAAAACTGCTCTTTTTATGTAAAATAATCATTTTGTGACTGATGATCCTGTAAGAATGTGTATATTATTCATTTGTTGCATCACTTAAGGTTAACAAAGTTATAAAATGTCTTGAAAGGGTAGATAGCAAAATATTATTTTCCATTGTTTTTGCATCATTAACAAGATCACATGGATGCAAGATGATCATTAAAAGAATGCATGTGTTACTTGAAGAAATTTTTATGACCGTTATTAGGGCCTTATATAAATGTTAGCACAGGTGATGTTTGAATATAATTTAAAACAGAAATTAGTAAGTATTTAAACAAGAATATAAAACAGTGCAGGAAATAACCAGGCAAAGAGACTAAAGGAGAGAGCCCCATTGGAGAGCCTGCACAGACAGGATGATTCAATTGGATGCCTCTGCTACGAATTCTAAAACAGTGACTTGCATGGAGAAAATATTTGAACACTTGATTACTTGCAAGTTCCAGCCAAAGGTGTTTGCAGCATCATTTTTGACTCCAATTACTTGTATTTACTCCATAAGACAGTCTCAAAATGGGAGTTCATGTTGAAGGATGAGGTTAAGAACTTTTAAGCGCTGAAAATCAGGTGTAATTATCTTGATGCCTGAACTCTAGTTAAGCAGAGACTCCAAAATCTTAGATCCTCAACCGTCCTGAGTTGCAAACCTTCACACTTTATTGTTAGTTTCTATAAATAAGGTAAGTGTTTACTAGGATCCCATGTCTGTGCTTTGTTTGATGAGATAAAAGAATAAAATAACTCCGGTTCACTTGAAAATCTGTGAAATGTCAACTTTCTCTTGTAACTTGTAAATCAATACCGCAAGAGAAATATTTCCAAAGTGCAAACTTGTGATTCATAAAGAATACATAATATTTATAACTTGGAAAAGAGCTGTGCCACGTATTGGTAAATTGTTCATTGATTTCATCCACGTTATTTGTGGAATGTGGAAAGTAGAGGTGATGTTTGGCGTTCCCCATGGAGATTGAAAGTTTGTGCAAATGCCAATCCTCCTACCAATTGTTCAGCAACACTAACTACATGGCATAAAAAAACTTAAAAGTTAGGGAATAAACTCTTACTTTAAATGTTACAAAATGTATTGTGAGGTAAGGTTGAGCAGGCCTGTATCCACTGGAGTACAGAAGAGTAAGAGGCGACTTGATTGAAACACACAAGATCCTGAGAGGTCTTGACAGGGTGGATGTGGAGAGGATGTTTCCTCTTGTGGGAGAATCTAGAACTAGGGGTCACTGTTTAAAAATAAAGAGTTGTCCATTTAAAATGGAGATGAGGCAAAAACTTTTTCTGAGGGTCACGAGTCTTTGGAATTCTATTCTTGAAAAGGAGGTGAAAGCAGAGCCTTTGAATATTTTTTAAGGCGTTCTTGGTAACCTTCTTGGTAAGCAAGAGGATGATACATTATCGGGATAGTCAGGAGGCAGATTTGAAGTTACTATCAGATCGGATGTAATCTTATTAAATGAAGGAGTAGGCTTGAGGGACTGAATGGCCTACTCTTACGTCCAGTTTGTATGTCCATAGATCTTCCCACCCTTGGTTTGTTTGAACTCGAGCAAAGTGAAGACTTAAATACTCTAACTTACTTGGATCTCTAATGTTGAGGACAGTCATTGTTAGAAGATGGATGCCCAAGCAAGCATATAAATACCCGTATCTATTGTTGTAAAAGGGAATTGTGCAATATAAATGTCTCATTAAATTTGACAGTCAAGATTGTATATAATTGTACAATAAAGATTGTATATACGACTGTAATATACTGCAAGTGCTATCTATCAAGGCTTTTATAACCTTTCTAATAGTGCTTTGTGAGAAACCAGTAAAATTATGCTAGAAATTAAAAATGTTGCAACATATGTCAAAAGATACAACATAAAATCTATTTTACATACCATAGAAATGTTCAAAAATGTCTCAAGTCATGCAAAACAAAAAAATTGAATTTTTATATTAATCGTTCCCTCCTTTTTAAAGGAATCAACTCTAAAGAGTGTTCTTAGTGCCCTTTGGAATTTATCTGCACACTGCACTGAGAATAAAGCTGACATCTGTGCTGTGTGTGGTGCCCTTGCATTTTTGGTCGGCACTTTAACCTACAGAAGCCAAACTAATACACTCGCCATTATTGAAAGTGGAGGTGGCATCCTAAGGAATGTTTCTAGTCTGATTGCTACAAATGAAGATCACAGGTCTGTGCAGTCTTTCTTTCTCTGTAGAAGTAATTTAGCATTACTTTAATAAAATCAATCACTTAGATATCAGTAATTATAGTGATCTAAACAATACCTTAACTTCTGAGTGTTGCAGTGAATTATACCCATGGGTCAGTCATCTACAGTGTTAGAATTCCCGTGAGGAACAAAAGAAGCAAATGAAGAGATTACCAATAAGATTTCACTTTTTGTAACTTTTACTTGACACAAATCAAAAATGATTTTAACAGACATATTATGTTTGGTTCAAACTATAAATTACACAAATAGCTAATATAACAAAGGCTATCCCACGAGATCACAAGCATTTACATCACCCCTCCCCCCCACCCCCGGCCTATTCGTTTCAAGTTCTCCGGAGACAGTTGTCAGCCAAATGGCATTCTCCTTTAGAACATCCTTCGCTAGGTTCACCACAGTCTTGATGGTACAGATTCCCTGGAGACACCTTTAGCTGATCGTTCAACAAACCTTGTTAAATGGTCTGGTCAGCTCTGGCAAAACACATAGCAGTGGAACTGTCCAATTCACAATCCTTGCTCTAACCCTGTTTCCTAATGTGTTACACACACAGTTCCTTGTAAATGTGCCTCGTCTGTTCTTCTCCTATTGCACCTAATTTGTTTCTGATCACAACATCCGTATCTTTCTTCCTGTTACAGGCCAAGAGTCACATGGTCCCTTGGACTGTTACTTCTTATCATCCAAGTAAATTACAATTGATCCCTTTGCAATTGATGCAAACTCTTAAGTCCCTTTCAAAATGTCCATAGACATTTTAAAGAAATTATAACTTATTTTACTGTCCTGCTTCCAGGTCAAAGATAGTCACAACTGTCTGGCCATTTATAGCACTTTTGAATTTCAGACCACAGACTAACCTAATCTCTCGTTTGCTCACGCATGTCCAAACTTGTAAGCAAATTCTCCATTCTGTTTAGTATCATCCACATACTAATGATATGGGAAATACTTTCATGGAAGAATGAAACTAATTCTACAAAATAATCACAGGCTTGCATCTAGAAATATACATAATCATTTTCAAAAACTTAAATTGATTAACAAAGCTCTTGGTGTAAAATATTTCTTTGCTGGAAGCAAGAGCAATCCGAAAGGCATGCTGGTTAGGTGCATTGGCCATGCTGAATACTGTCCCAGTGTACCCAAACAGACGCCAGAATGCGGCGACTCGGGGATTTTCACGGTAACTTCATTGCAGTGTTAATGTAAACCTACTTGTGACTCTAATAAATAAACTTTAACATTAAGAGCCTGTAGCTTTAAGTACAAATAGATTTAAGTTAACTTGGGGGTATCGGGTGAGCGTACAGTTTCTGGAGTTTTGGGTTTAAATTTAATTATTAGTGTCACAAGTAGGCTTACATTAACACTGCAATGAAACCACTGTGAAAATCCCCTAGTCGCCACACTCTCCTACTCTCTAATAAATTGTGCCATGGAACCTTTATGCCAACCTGAGCAGAAAAGGCTTGTTTCACATCACATCTAAAAAACAGTCCCTGACTTGGATGCACACTCTAGCGCCTGTTTGGGTACACTGAGGGAGAATTTTAACATGGCCAATACACCCTAACCAGCATGTCTTTCGGACTGTGGAGGAAACCAGAGCACCCGGAGGAAACCCATGCAGACACGGGGAGAACGTGCAGCCTCCACGCAGACAGTGACCCAAGCCGTGAATCGAACCCAGGTCCCTGGGTTACAATTTTTGATAGCACAGAATCTTAAAATTTGGAACAGTCTTCTACAATACAATCCAGCTCCGGTTCGATGCTAAAGTAAGCTTCCATATTCAAGCCCACACTTCCTACAAACCCAAGCCATACCCTAGCCAATATGTGCGATATGATTTTTGGTCTTCGCTTAGTTTTGCAATTCTTACATCTGAATCAGGTGCTGTTTTTTAGATGAGATGTGAACCTGAAGCCTTTTCTGCTCAGTTTGGCATAAAGGTTCCATGGCACAATGTATTAGAGGGCAGGAGAGTTTTTTTTCCCTTGTCTTTGCTGACTTGTATGCCTCAACCAATAGAACTAAAGCACGTCATCTGATCATTTATCTGATTGCTATTTGAGGCACTCTTGAGGTAAAAGAAGCAGTAGTTTTTTATGAACGTGGCCTTAAATTGCTGGGGATATGTTGAAAATATGTAGTGTAAGCGTAGTTTCTGATTTCTGTAAAAGATGGAAAAACACCCGACTGACAAACCACGTCAGTCAGAATAAAACTAATTTGAAATTATTGGAAGGTGTATTTTTTTTTTACAGAAGCAAGAATAAATGATTCAATAAAATGACACAGCCCTTAATTCACAACAGTATTTTGAAACGTTTCAGTCAAAGAAACAAAGTATTTTGAAAATCTTGCTATCTTTTCATGGCAACATAAAAGACAACTTGATTTCCATGAATATAAACACAGTATAGAACAGGTGTTGGAAACCTAAAATAAACGCAGAATAGTGGAAAAACTCAGGAAATTGGGTAGCATCCGTGGAGAGTGAAATGAAGTCGGGTGAAAAGTCATCGCCCAGAGACAACTGTTTCTCTTGCTTCAGATGCTGCTTGATCGACTGTGAATTTTCTGTTTTTATTTCAGCTTCCATGGAATTCTGTGGTTTGGATATGTGGCTTTACCTGACGATTTTTTTTTAAAGTGACTTAGTATTTTTCTTCTTTCTGGGAGGTTCCTGCATACAGAGCTGTCAATGGAAATAGGTTTTTAAATATTTACCTCCCAGATACCTAACCATCGTTACAGGACAAAGATTCCCTACAATTGGGAACAGCCTTATTGCAGAATGCCCTTTGTGAGGCAGCTACCATAAATATTGGCTTTGGTTCTTTCTTCCAGGACAAAACCTAGAACATTATAGGCAGGATTTTAAGGCCTTGCTAGAGCAAGACCGGAAATTCCTGGCCGAGGTCGACGGACATTTCCATTTTCCATCCCTCACCTGCTCCAATTCCGTGGCGGCAGGACGGTAGAATTCTGGCGTATAAATGCACTCCATTCCACCCCAGCATTCTTTCTTTTTCAAACAAAGAACAAACAAAGAACAATACAGCACAGGAACAGGCCCTTCGGCCCTCCAAGCCCGCGCCGTTCCCCGGTCCAGGACTGAATCCTGAATCCAGGATCCCCGCCCAATTTTCCAGCCTATCTACATCCTAATATCCTATCCACCGAGCTGTCCCTCACAGCTACGATGCTTTGTTCATCACAACCTATTAACTCACCCCCACCCCCCCATTCCAGACCATGTGATCTCCAGGGAGAGGCGAAAACCCAGAGTGAAAACCCCAGGGCCAATATGGGGAAAAGAAAATCTGGGAAATTCCTCTCCGACCCCCTGAGGCGATCGAAACGAGTCCAGGAGATCACACTGGCCCTGATCGGAAAATGCTTCCCAACCCTAGTCATTTCCACTTCCACGAACACCATATGAATTCCCTGCCCCCGAGACAGGTTCCCAACTATCCGCCAACCCAATCTGTACTGGCACCAGCAAGATGATCATAGAATGAAACCTTGAAACGAGAAACAAGGAACAATTAGCCCGCGCCGCTCCCTGGTCCAAACTAGACCACTCTTTTGTATCCCTCCATTCCCACTCCGTTCATATAGCTGTCTAGATAAGTCTTAAACGTTCCCAGTGTATCCGCCTCCACCACCTTGCCCGGCAACACATTCCAGGCCCCCACGACCCTCTGTGTAAAATATGTCCTTCTGATATCTGTGTTAAACCTCCCCCCCTTCACCTTGAACCTATGACCCCTCGTGAACGTCACCACCGACCCGGGGAAAAGCTTCCCACCGTTCACCCTATCTATGCCTTTCATAATTTTATACACCTCTATTAAGTCTCCCCTCATCCTCTGTCTTTCCAAGGAGAACAACCCCAGTTTCCCCAATCTCTCCTCATAACCAAGCCCCTCCATACCAGGCAACATCCTGGTAAACCTCCTCTGTACTCTCTCCAAAGCCTCCACGTCCTTCTGGTAGTGTGGCGACCAGAACTGGACGCAGTATTCCAAATGCGGCCGAACCAACGTTCTATACATCTGCAACATCAGACCCCAACTCTTATACTCTATGCCCCGTCCTATAAAGGCAAGCATGCCATATGCCTTCTTCACCACCTTCTCCACCTGTGACGTCACCTTCAAAGATCTGTGGACTTGCACACCCAGGTCCCTCTGCATCTCTACACCCTTTATGGTTCTTCCATTTATCGTGTAGCTCCTCCCTACATTATTCCCACCAAAATGCATCACTTCGCATTTATCAGGATTGAACTCCATCTGCCATTTCCTTGCCCAAATTTCCAGCCTATCTATATCCTTCTGTAGCCTCTGACAATGTTCCTCACTATCTGCAAATCCTGCCAGTTTTGTGTCGTCCGCAAACTTACTGATCACCCCAGTTACTCCTTCTTCCAGATCATTTATATAAATCACAAACAGCAGAGGTCCCAATACAGAGCCCTGCGGTACACCACTAGTCACAGGCCTCCAGCCGGAAAAAGACCCTTCCACTACCACCCTCTGTCTTCTATGACCAAGCCAGTTCTCCACCCATCTAGCCTCCTCCCCCTTTATCCCATGGGATCCAACCTTTTTCACTAGCCTACCATGAGGGACTTTGTCAAACGCTTTACTAAAGTCCATATAGACAACATCCACGGCCCTTCCTTCGTCAACCATTTTGGTCACTTCTTCAAAAAACACCACCAGGTTAGTGAGGCATGACCTCCCTCTCACAAAACCATGCTGACTATCGTTAATGAGTTTATTCCTTTCTAAATGCGCGTACATCCTATCTCTAAGAATCTTCTCCAACAACTTCCCCACCACGGACGTCAAGCTCACCGGCCTATAATTACCCGGGTTATCCTTCCTACCCTTTTTAAATAACGGGACCACATTGGCTATCCTCCAATCCTCTGGGACCTCACCTGTGTCCAGTGACGAGACAAAGATTTGCGTCAGAGGCCCAACGATTTCACCTCTCGTCTCCCTGAGCAGCCTTGGATAGATTCCATCAGGCCCTGGGGATTTGTCAGTCTTTATATTCTCTAACAAACCTAACACTTCCTCCTTTGTAATGGAGATTTTCTCCAACGGTTCAACACTCCCCTCAGAGACACTCCCAGTCAACACATCCCTCTCCTTTGTGAATACCGACGCAAAGTATTCATTTAGGATCTCCCCTACTTCTTTGGGCTCCAAGCATAAGTCCCCACTTTTGTCCCTGAGAGGTCCAATTTTTTCCCTAACAACCCTTTTGTTCCTAACGTATGAATAAAATGCCTTGGGATTCTCCTTAATCCTGTCTGCCAAGAACATTTCGTGACCCCTTTTTGCTCTTCTAATTCCCCGTTTGAGTACTTTCCTACTTTCATTGTACTCCTCCAGAGCTCCCTCCGTTTTTAGCTGCTTGGACCTAACATACGCCTCTCTTTTCTTTTTGACCAGTCCCTCAATTTCCCTGGTTATCCACAGTTCTCTAATCCTACCCTTCCTATCCTTCTTTTTTACAGGCACATGCTTGTCCTGTAGCCCTAACAACCGTTCCTTAAAAGACTACCACATACCAGATGTGGATTTACCCTCAAACAGCCTCTCCCAATCAAGAGCTGCCAATTTCTGCCTGATCCCAATAAAGTTTTCTTTAACTCTCCTACCCTATCCACCCTTCTCCCTCCACTTCAGCTTTTCTACCCTCCCCCACCTCATAAAACACTTCAAGATTGTGTTCAAGTGAATTTAAAAGGATGGTCCGTATAAATAATCCGTGACTATTTAACACACTTATTTTTTGGGGGCTTTTTTTCAGCTTGATTGAAATTAATAGTCTAGTGTATATTTGGTTTATAAATGGTTTTATAAATAATTCTGTTTTCTATATAATTCTGTTTTCTATCCAGACAAATTCTGCGAGAAAACAATTGCCTTCAGACATTGCTACAGCACTTAAAATCACACAGCTTGACAATAGTTAGCAACGCATGTGGAACCCTTTGGAATCTTTCTGCTCGAAATGCCAAGGACCAGGAATCTTTGTGGGACATGGGAGCAGTTAGCATGCTCAAAAATCTAATTCATTCTAAACACAAAATGATTGCAATGGGAAGTGCTGCAGCTTTGAGGAACCTAATGGCCAACAGACCTGCTAAATATAAAGATGCCAACATTATGTCCCCAGGATCAAGTTTACCATCTCTGCATGTTCGAAAACAAAAGGCTCTAGAAGCAGAGCTGGATGCTCAACAATTATCAGAGACTTTTGATAATATTGATAATTTGAGTCCCAAAACATCCCATCGCAACAGACAAAGACACAAGCAAGGCAGATACAGTGAGTATGTCTTGGATTCTGGAAGGCATACTGATGATGGGGTATGCAGGTCAGAGAGTTTCAACACTGGCAATTTGACTGTGTTGTCACCATACATGACTTCTTCAATGTTACCTGGTTCATCAAGAGACAGGGGGAGTGCAGACAGTTCCAGAGCAGAAAAGGATCGAAGTGCAGAAAGAGATCGAAGAGGAACAGATGCTGCTTCCTTTCCCACTTCATCTGATAATGTGCCAGATCCTTCAAAAAGAATAGGGAGACAGATTCCTACCACTGCAGCACAAATAGCCAAGGTGATGGAAGAGGTATCAAGTATGCATTTATCCTCAGAGGACAGAAATTCAGCATCTGCTTCTGACCTACAGTGTGTGCCTGAGGACAGGAGTGGAATGAGACGAGCATCTTCATCTCATCCCAATTCTAACATTTTTACCTATGCTAAACCTGAAAACTCCAGCAGAACCCCTTCAATGCCTTATGGGAAAATGGAGTACAGGAGGTCATCAAATGATAGCTTGAATAGCGTTAGCAGCAGTGATGGCTATGGGAAAAGAGGGCAGATGAAACCATCAATAGAGTCCTACTCGGAGGATGATGAAAGCAAATTCTGCAATTATGAAAAGTATCCAGCTGATCTTGCCAACAAAATTCATAATGCTAATCACTTAGATGACAATGATGCAGAATTAGACACGCCAATTAATTACAGTCTTAAATATTCAGATGAACAGTTAAACTCTGGCCGACAGAGTCCATCACAAAATGAACAGTGGGCACGGCAAAAACATATTGTGGAAGAAGAGATGAAAAGGAATGAACATAAACAGTCCAGAACTCAACCCTCTGAATATTCTATCTACTGTGAAAATACCTGCAGTGGGGATGAAGCACATATTAAATTCCAACCTCGATTTGTTCAGTCAGATTGCTCTTACGGTGCCAGGGCACACAACAAGTCAGAGCAAATTAGAGTCGATTCTGAGCACAGAATGAACCAGAAAGTTAATCCATCTCTTTGCCAGGTAGATGATTATGAAGATGACAAACCAACCAACTACAGTGAACGGTACTCTGAAGAAGAACAGCATGAGGAGGAAGAGGACAGGCCCACAAATTATAGCATAAAGTTTACAGAGGAAGAGCACCACATCGAACAGCCAATTGATTATAGTTTAAAGTATTCCTCAGAAATCCCACCACCTTCACAGAAGCAATCTTTCATGCATTCAAAGGTTCCTTCGATTCAAGAAACAACAAAGGATCATACAGCATCAAGTTGTGGAAACACATCAAGTTCCAAACATACATCTTCTCAACAGAGACGACTGCACCCTAGCTCTGCACAAGCTAGAACAACTGCCACTCCAGCGGTACAAAAATCAGCCACTTGCAAAGCTCCTTCTATTAATCAAGAAACTATGCAGACTTATTGTGTAGAGGACACTCCTATTTGCTTTTCAAGATGTAGTTCACTATCATCTCTGTCATCAGAGGATGAAATGGAAGGGCGCGGTCAAGTCAAGCATGTATCAGATGATGGAACCACTTTGCAGATTATTGACCTTAAGGAAAGCCATGGACAGTTAACTGCTGAGGCAGCAATAGGTGAGGGTTCCTCTGCTTCTCAGCATACACAAATAAAGCAAAGTCGGCTACAGGCTACCAATGTGTCTCAACCTGATATTTCTAGGCAGAAAGCTGTTGAATTCTCTTCAGGTGCCAAATCACCATCCAAGAGTGGAGCACAGACTCCCAAAAGCCCGCCAGAGCACTATGTGCAGGAAACTCCTTTGGTATTCAGCAGATGCAGTTCAGTCAGTTCACTGGGGAGTTTTGAAAGTCAGTCAATTGCCAGTTCCATTCAGAGTGAACCTTGTAGTGAAATGGTTAGTGGAGTCATAAGCCCAAGTGATCTTCCAGACAGTCCAGGACAGACAATGCCTCCTAGTAGAAGTAAAACTCCACCACCTCAACCAGCTCAACTAAAGAGAGAGACGCACAAAATCAAGGAACAAACTAATGTTAAAAGCAGAGATACTGGCCAAAGGCAAGAGGCTGTGAATGCAGCAGTCCAAAGAGTCCAAGTTCCTCAGGACAGTGATAGCCTGATGCATTTTGCCACAGAAAATACTCCAGATGGATTTTCTTGTGCATCAAGTTTAAGCGCTCTTAGCCTTGATGAGCCATTTATTCAGAAAGATCTTGAGCTCAGAGTAATGCCTCCTGTTTATGAAGATGATCATAGGAGTGAAGAACTTGATAAGGAGGAAAATACAAGTGTGAAAAATAAATATAAAGCAGAGAAAGCTGCAGAACCTGAGAAAGATATACTGGAAGATGATGATGACGATGATATTGATATCTTGGAAGAATGCATAAATTCGGCCATGCCAACTAAATCTTCCAGCAAAGCAAAGAAAACTGCTGCTAGTACAACTTCACGGATACCACCTCCTGTAGCAAGGAAACCAAGTCAGTTGCCTGTATACAAATTGCTTTCTAATCAAAATAGAGTCCATGCTCAAAAGCATGTCAGTTTTAACCATGACATATTTAGGGAAGATATGCCACGTGTCTACTGTGTTGAAGGAACTCCAATAAACTTTTCAACTGCTACATCTCTAAGCGACCTCACCATTGAGTCGCCTCCAAATGAATTGTCAAATTCAGAAGGCATTCGACCTCCATCTGAATCTGCAGTGATGGAGAAGAGAGATACTATCCCAACTGAGGGCAGAAGTATGGATGATGCTGAGACATCAAAAGGTCTCATCCCTGCTCAGCCAGGGCAAGATGATAAAACAGAGGAAGGTGATATTCTAGCTGAATGTATAAACTCTGCTATGCCAAAAGGAAAGAGCCATAAACCCTACAGAATTAAAAAGATTAATCAGATGCAACATACATCAACATCTGTGAACAATACAAATCAGCAAGAAGCTGATAAACGAAAACCAACATCTCCAGTGAAACCATTATCTCAGAACACTGAGTTCAAAGCACGATTATTACAGCGATCATCCATACCTGACCCTCCAAGTAGCTTTTCTGCTGAAGGCAACTACACAGAACACAGAAAAGACATGGAAAAGGCTCACAAAAGGCAAACCACAAAAAATGCTGCTGGGGATTTTCAAGATAAACCACCAAGTAATGATAACCGCATTCGTGGAGGTTTTGTATTTGACTCCCCACATCATTATACTCCAATTGAAGGAACTCCATATTGTTTTTCACGGAATGATTCTCTGAGTTCGCTTGACTTTGATGATGATGATACTGACCTCTCAAAAGAGAAAGCAGAACTGAAAAAAGAGAAAGGCAAAAAAGACAAAACTTCTAATGATGTAAAAAATTGTAATAATGAACAAATTCCTAACAGTCAGCAACCTACTGATAGAATGCAGCCAGGTCAAAAATCTTTATCAAGCAGAGGGCAGTCAAAATCTGCATTACAGAGACAAGCTGTTTTCTCCCAAACGCCAAAAGACAATAGTGACCGAGAAACAGTTACAGATGAGAAAATGCAGAATTTTGCCATTGAAGATACTCCTGTTTGTTTTTCTCGTAATTCATCCTTAAGTTCTCTCAGTGATATTGACCAAGAGAATAATAATAAAAAAGTAACGCAGCATATTGAACAGGGGGAGCACACAAATAGTCAAGTTGCAGTTAACAGACCTCCAGCCTCTGGTTATGCACCCAAATCATTTCATGTTGAAGACACACCTGTTTGCTTTTCCAGAAATAGCTCTCTTAGCTCTCTCAGTATTGACTCTGAAGATGACCTTCTGCAAGAGTGCATAAGTTCAGCTATGCCAAAAAAGAAAAAGCACCTTGCAAAAGGCAAGAGTAACTGGGAAAATACAGGAAGTGATACTTCAGCATCAGTAGATGAGACAGACGAGCCTATGAATTTAAGGGAGCAAGTGCAAAGCCCTATCTCAGAGCAGGCTTTTTCTCCCGACTCTGAAAGCTTTGACTGGAAAGCCATTCAAGAGGGTGCTAATTCTATAGTAAGCAGCTTGCATCAAGCTGCTGCTTGCCTGTCAAGACAGGGTTCTTCTGATTCTGATTCTATTCTGTCACTTAAATCTGGTATTTCCTTAGGATCACCCTTTCACCTTACACCTGACCAGGAAGAAAAACCATTCAGTTCCAATAAAGGCCCTAAAATTGTCAAACCTGGTGAGAAAGTAACCAGTGATAATAAAAAGAATGAGGAGGAAAATGTTAAAGCTATTCGAGGAGGAAAAAGAGTGTATAAAAGTTTAATAACTGGAAAGGCCCGATCGAATGTTGAGACTGCTTCCAGTCATCCAAAACACACTCAACAGGCAAATATGCCTATGATCTCACGTGGAAGGACCATGATTCACATACCTGGTGTAAGGAACAGCTCACCTAGCACCAGCCCTATTCCGAAGATGCCACCAAAAAATACAAGCTCTAAAAGTCCAAGCCCAGGGCAACATTCAAATAATTCACCAAGAAGCATTAAGACGACAATAAAATCAGAATCAAGCCCGATAGGCAAGCAAACAGGCACTCCGGGAGCATCCAGCAGCAAAGGACCTTCTAGGTCAGGATCTAGAGATTCCACTCCTTCTAGACCTTCTCAACAATCACTGTCGAGACCAATGCAGTCTCCTGGTCGAAATTCCATATCTCCAGGAAGAAATGGGATCAGCCCTTCTAACAAGATATCACAACTGCCAAGGACATCTTCTCCAAGTACTGCCTCAGCTAAACCTTCAGGATCAGGAAGAATGCCTTATACATCTCCAGGTAGACCAATGAATCAGCAGGCTCCCTCAAAGCAAGCGGGTCTAGGAAAGGGTACACCATCTATTACAAGAAGTGAATCAAATTCTAAGGGGCTAAGCCAGAGTGCCAGTAGCTCTGTACCAGGTAAAAGAGTGGAACTGTCGAGAATGTCTTCAACAAAATCAAGTGGCAGTGAATCTGACCGATCTGAAAGGCCTACATTAATGCGTCAGTCAACTTTTATAAAGGAAGCCCCGAGTCCAACATTGCGGAGAAAATTAGAAGAGTCCACTTCTTTTGAATCTTTGTCACCACCCTCTAGGCCTGCATCACCAACTAGATCACAAACTCAAACCCCAGTTTTAAGTCCATCTCAGCATCTAGATGGGATGCCCAGTCATTTACAAAATCAAACTAGCAGTTGGAGAAAAATACCTCCAAATCAGAATCTCTCTGCAGAACATCTTGAAGGAAGGCCCATGCGGAAACATGACATAGCTCGTTCTCATTCCGAAAGTCCTTCAAGGCTTCCTGTGAACAGATCGGGTACATGGAAGCGAGAACATAGCAAACATTCATCATCCCTCCCTCGAGTTAGCACATGGCGACGCACAGGGAGTTCTTCATCAATCCTGTCAGCTTCTTCGGAGTCAAGTGAAAAGGCTAAAAGTGAAGATGAAAGACCACATCAGGTGAATTTTGCACATGGTAATAAACAAGCCAAGGAAAACCCAGCTCCTTTGAGGGGAACTTGGAGAAAAATTAAGGATAATGAAATTTCACAAACGAACAATCACTCTCAGAATTCTTCAGCTCCAAATAGTGTTGAATCCAAACATTTAGTTTACCAGATGGCACCTCCTGTGTCAAAGACTGAGGATGTGTGGGTGAGAATTGAGGACTGCCCAATAAACAATCCTCGGCCTGGAAAATCTCCAACAGGTAATACACCCCCGGTTATTGACGATGTGTCTGAAAAGTTGCTTCTAAGTGATGAAGAAGGCTCAGGTGATGGACAGAACAAACCAGCTTCAGAACATAGAACTCCTCCTCATGGTCTAAGAATGGAAAAATGTTTAAATTCATTTACGCAGTTGGATAGCCCAGAGAAAAAGGCAGCAGAAACTAAATCTGCTGTGAACAGTTCTGCTACCTCACCAGAAATTGAGACCACAGTTGTCACCGAGCGTACACCTTTTAGTTCAAACAGCTCAAGCAAGCACAACTCGCCTAGTGGCACTGTTGCTGCAAGAGTTACTCCTTTCAATTACGTCCCCAGTCCTCGTAAAAGTAGCACAGATAACAGCTCCACACGGCCATCACAAATTCCAACACCTGTAAACAACAACAAAAGAAAGGAGAGCTCTAAACCTGAAACCACTGAGTCCACTGGAAATCAAAGCCCTAAACGGCATTCTGGATCATATTTAGTAACTTCTGTTTGAAATAACTGTGATTGTAGAAAATTGATTTATGATGTATGATTTTGGCACAATTCAACAGAAATTTGGAGATGAGTGGTTTTACAAGAAATATTGATCAACTTAGCATTTGTAAATATCTCTACTTTTTTTTCTCTTTGCAGAGGGTCTTTGTTAAGGAAGCCATATTTGATAGGGAACAATATAGATGCTGGTGGATATTTGGCAGATGCATTTGGTTAGGAGGTTTGAGATTATTCCTGCAAGTCATAAAACCAACACATTGTACAGTCAGTTTTACTTGTATTATGTATTAAGAGTTCATGCCATAATCCCTTATGTATTGCTTGGCTTATATAACTTAAAATACTTGGAAAGTGTCTAGGTAAGTCCATTAAAATGTATCAATCATGTTCAACATTTTAATAGCAAAAAAATGGTCAGGGAGTTTTAAAACAATAGAAATTAATTACATACATGCAAAAAAGTGAATGAAATGAGTATTAATATTCCATGTTAGTAATTGTGAAGTATCCTAACCCTCTAAGCAATCATGCAGCTGTGAAATTTACAGCCTTATAATTTCTGCTGCAACAACCTTCCCCAGCCTGCTCTTCTGCATGATCAGATTGGATGGTATGTTGTTTGAAGCAATGACTCAGATTCTGTGATCACATGATGTGCATAGATAGCTAAGGTGTATGAATATACACTGCTGTGTGTGTGCTGCAAAAAGAGATTGTCTGTAACCTTGCAGCTTTGGACTGGAGTATTTTCTCCTGATCTAGATTTTAACCAGAAAAGTAGTTAGGGCCATTGCTATGCTGTAACTTGTTGTATATTGTTATTTGAGGTGAGATGGCTACTCTTTTATGAATGAGACAGAAATTGTTTCAGAAGAACTAAATGAAAATTTCAAAATAAATTATTACTGTATGTATTTTGGGTGTCAGTTGATTTTTTGTGTATACACCTTACATTTTAAAAAACCCAGATGTTTTAATGTTTTAAATGTGATTTCTGGGCTCACTTATTAAAGTAAAGAATGTTCGTGAGAGTGATTTGGGAAAAATGATGACTTGATGACGGACAAGCAGCAATAAAAGCTTGTAATGCAGGAGAAAGCCAGTCAACCAACCATCATCTCTATGCAGCTCTTTGTGAGAGCAATCTAAAACTCCATTGCAACTTCCTTGCTGGAAGCTTTTACCCATTTTTCCATTAAAAGATACAATCGTCTTCTGACTTGAACACTCAATGTTAAAGCAGTTCCATGTTCCGACCATCCTTAGTGTAAAGAAATTTTTCCCACATCCTCAGTCTCTTTAGACTAGTTTTAGATTACTACTGTCACGATGGAGGAGGTTGAGGAAGGAGTTGGAGATAGAGAGATCATTTGTTGTCATTGGTTGTTTGGAAACTGAATCTATGGATCATGTCACCAAGGAGCAGGAAAAGTAAAAAGTCCAAAGGTAAATCTTTGGGAGAACTCCAGAGATGACAACTGAGTAGGAAAAGTAGCCATTTCTAGAGTTAGCTTAGCGTCTCTCAAAACTGGATAATAGAGAAGTGGCCATGTAAAGCTAACAGAATCAGCACTTTAGTTATAGAAGCCATCATCTGTGACTTTGGGCAGGGCACTTTCAGTGTTGTGAGAAAGTGTTATGATCTGGAGACTGATAATTTAAGAATAAAATATTTGAAATTCCAGAGACCAACTTAATTTAATTGCACAACAAAGGTTTGATTTTTGGGGCTTTTACTGTAACAAACTCTAAGAAACATCTACCAGACATTACCTAATTGGCAACTAATACTCTAAACCATAAAAAAAGCCCTTATTAATGTTTTAACATCTCTGATAACCCCATTCTGCATATACATTACAACATACTCTCCAGAGGATTACAGTCTTTATAGGGCAGCACAGTGGTTAGCACTGCTCCCTCACAGCATCAGGGACCTGGGTTTGATTTCCGGCTTGGGTCAGTGTGTGTGGAGTTTGCACATTCTCCTCGTGTTTTCTCCGGGTGCTCTGGTTTCCTCCCACAGTCCAAAGATAGGCACTTTATGTGGATTGGCCATGCTAAATTGCCCCTTAGTGTCAGGAGGACTAGATAGGGTAAATGCATGGGGTTATGGGGATAGGGCCTTGGTGGGATTGTGGTCAATGCAGACTTGATGAACTGAATGACCTCTTTCTGCACTGTAGGATTCTATGATTCTGTCTACAGTCACACCCAGCTTCCAATAGGTTTACATCTTCCTGTTTCACAGAATCGAGAGATGCTTCCCTCAGTTTTCAGAGAATTCCTGAATTGCGTACCAGTAGATCTAGGATTTCTTCCCCAGCTTCACTATGGCAAATTTTCTGCAGTCTTCAGATTTCTATGGGATGGATCTCTTTGACCAGAGCTCCTGGTTTCTGCCTGTTGGCTTGCGAAGCACCCGCAGCTTCCTTTCTGCTGACCACAACAGCTGCAATCTTTTGCCTCCGTGAGACCTGTTTCTTTCTGCCCAAAATCTGGGAGACTTAGTCTGTCCACAGTTAGCAAAGCTACTTCTGCCTCTGTTTTCAAGTATATCAATATGTAGCATTTTTCTCTCAGTAAGTCTCAACCTGGATTAGCATTAATTTCAAAGACATCAGTGAAGCTAAGGAATGGGTTATAGCTGGAGAAAGCATATGGTTGAATTTATTTAATGGGGAGTGACTTTACAACAGTACAAGACAGTGAAGCATGTATGCTATTGATGTCAAGTAATATGAATGGTGAGGGAATTAGTATGCACTTGGAGATGGGAGAACTGAGAGACAAATTGCCAAGTGGCAAGGAAAGGAACTGCAGTAGGTGGAAAATGATCAAAGCGGAAGTAATTTCTAGCTGGTCTGCAACAATTCTGATGAAAGGTCATCTCAATCTGAAACATTAACTATGTTTCTCTCCACAGATGCTGCCTGACCTGAGTACTTATAGCACCTTTTGTTTTAATTACAGCTTCTGATTGAATTCATTTCAGGCTCAAGGACAAGCAAACAACATGTATTTAAAGTTCTACAGATGCTGGAAATCTGAAACAAAAATTGCTGGAAACATTCAGCAGATAACTGAGCTGTAACATTAACTGTTTCTCTTTCCACAGATGCTAGACTTGCTGAGTATTTACAACATGCATTTTAAAATGGGCTTACGGCTCTTTGAACCCTATTTTTATTGTAAAAGGCTAACTCTACATGGAGTTTTCTTTTGAATTTCCATGGTTATACTGACTTTGCCATCTGCTATATCAGAGCAATTACAGATCGCAAATTCTGCCTAAAGCTTTTGGCAAAAGTCAAAGACAATAACTTTGACGTGACAACAAAAATGGCTGACATTAATTTGGGAAGTAAAAAATGATAAAGGACAACAGCCCAAAAGATAAATGTTCTCCCAAACAAGAAAACTGAGAACACAAGAGTATTGCTCAGAGCGTTCAGCATCAGGGTGAATTTTCAGAACCTTAAATCTCTTTGATCTGTCAAACTAAACTATTATATTTAGTAACTATGCCTCTAAAGCAAAGCACGTAGACAGCAAATTCTCAGTGGAAAAGCCAGACGTGACTTCTGATGGCTCTGTGCTATTTCCTGATGCGCAGTCTTCCAACTGTATCTAACTTGTACCTCGTGATTGCTCCAGAGAGAAGACATTTAAGCAAGAAATACACTCTGACACAAGCGCTGGTGCCTATTTAGGACAACTTGCATCCCAATATTTTAGTGATTTTAGCTTTTTCATACCTCTTGCACCAAGCTTGAAAGAAACATGACTTTATAGATTCACAACCTATCAGAAAGAGGATTACAAATTGGATAATTTCAGGCTGTAAAATTGAGATTGTACTTTAAAAAGATATTCGAAAAATTTGTTTTTCCAAGTAGTAGATGAATTGCTTCCGCAAAAGGGAGTCCAAAATACAGTTTCTGACATCCCCTTTAAATATAGGGTTGCCCAAAACTCTGCTGCATGTGCCCCAACTCCTATCAAATGTTGTTCACCTTGTGTCCCTGCTCACTGATGTACATTAGCTCCTGGTTAAGCAAATTCATATCCTTGTTTTTAAGTTCTGAGCCCTTACCTCCTCCCTATCTCTGTATCTCCCCCGGCCCCACAATCCTCACACATCTATGCTGCTCTTGTTCTAACCCCTTGGTTCTAATCGTTCCTTAACTTATTGATGTGCTTTCAACTGCCTTGCCCCCAAGCTTCTGATATTACCTCCTTTAATCACTTCCACTCCACCTTGTTTTCCTCCTTTAATTCCTTAAAATTTAATATCTCCCTATGTGGCTCGGTGTTGTATTTTATTTTTTAATTCTCCTGTAATGCACCTTGAAATGTTTTTAATATGTTAAAAGATGTTATATAAATACTGAAGTTGCTGACTCAAAATGCAAGCTCAGCAATGCTCTTCTACCACAGTTCCCAATTTCAGAGTGTTGGCATGTCTGCAGCTGTGTTTAGCCATTCTGCAACTTCATGATGCCTTGCTGTCTTGGCTCTGGGCTAATATAGGGAATACATCTGGGTCATGTTAGGAGCGTTGGGTTGATAGGAGTAAGCAACCTCGTTAATCTTTAGGCTTGAACCAAAAAAACACAATTGAGATCCAGAATTCTAAATCAATGAACATTCACAGCTTCCATATTTGATCAGAGATTGGGAAACCTCCATCCCAGGACAAGCTGAATACACCAGCACTCCTCAAAGGGCAGATAATAACCTATGCCTCTGAAAGAATATAGGATATTCTGTCTCCTTGGGATCAAGTTTAAAGTTTATTTATTAGTGTCAGAAGTGGTAGGAGAGTGTAGCTGAGCTTGCATTTTGATAAGTTTCTATCCTACAGTTGCAGCACCCATCTTTGCCAATGGACCTGCAGCTTAGAAAGGTTGGCTGTCCTATTCAGAAGGCCTGAAGTCTCTGCTGTCCTTAATTGGGCAGCAGAGCCGATCAATTACAAGGCCATCTCCTATAAGATGTCACCAGTGGGTGTGCTGTCAGCAATTGCGGAGTCGGAATTCAGAAATGGTCCTGACTCTAGATTTATTTGAAGGGGATAAGATCCTGCCCTACAAGTTCACAAAAACACTCCTCACAAGCATATTCGAGGCAAGTGTCAGTGGCTTGGCAGACAACTTGCCTACAATAGAAGTTAGATTATCTTTCAGCAACTGATCAAGAGTTTCCACACACTACAAAACTTTTAGCTTTTCTCAAATTATCAGCAACATTTTTACATGTTTTTTTATTTAAATAACTTGAATGCTTTGTGAATCACCAGAGAAACATTAATTTCTTCCAAAGCAATTAAAATCACCCTTAAACTTAATGCATAAAAAGAGGTTCGAGCTCAGCAAATGATTTCCTGTAAATTAATTGTTACACCAAATCAACATGCTCCATCTAATGGCAAACTGCAACCTCAGAATGTGGGTTCCAATATTTCTGTGAAGCTGAGATTCTAGAAAACTGGAATAGGGAAGAGAAAACATTTACATTGCACTGTAAGTGCTTTTGGTAACTCATAAAAATCCACCAAGTATCTTTACATTCGTCCCCTAGGATTTGCTTAAATTAATGCCTCACAATTTGCACACACACTTCTAATAGACAAATGCAAATTGTGGTATGTGAAGTGTGATGATAATTCAGTAAACTTTGGTCCACAGACAATCTCAGACGCAAGTCAGGTGGACTCTGGAGGTTCTGATGTATAACCCCCTTTACCTCAAGTTCTAAGTTCTGAATTGATTATCTCTAACAATGGATTCTGGCCTAACAAGGTACGAATAACTATTATTTATGAATCAAATATAATTTATTAAACGAAATGTTGTACATAACAAAAGCAGTGAAGACAACATGGAAGATTCTTATCCCTCACAGACCTCGGATTCATCGAATGCTGCCAGTATGCCACAGAAGCCATCAAAGATTTTAATTTTATTCTCTGATTACATTCTATTGTGAACAAATACATCCTTGTTGATAGAGAGCATTTGTACAAGCAATTTCAATCCTCTTATCAATAACGCAAGCTATCTTAAACAATTCATATCAACATCCTAAAGCAATCTCACAGATACTAAGACAATTGAGAGTAATAATTCCTACCATGTCAGGAAAAGATTTATTTTAAAAATATAGGTGTTCTGTCCTACAGTTATGTTTCATAAATTAAGACATTTAGTAAAATACAACCTATTAAAATACATGGCTGTTGTTTAAAGAAAGGGTGCAATAATACTAAGTTCAAGTTGCTGAGTTCTAAACTTTTGCTTATTTTTATAAGGCTAACAAAGAAGCCCTCAATTGCACAGAGTGTAATTAAAACAAATATAATTCTGTAAACCCAGACTATTGGCACATTTAAGGCCATACCAGTTTCTTGCGATCAGCTGCCTTAACTGTTAGAAACATAGAAACTAGAAGCAGGAGTAGGCCATTTGGCCCTTTGAACCTGCTCCACCATTCATTTTGATCATGGCTGATCACCGAATTCAATATCCTGATCCCCTCCCATATCCCTTTAGCCCTAAGAGCAATATCTAATTTCTTCTTGAAATCAGACAAAGGTTTGGCCTCAACGACATTCTGTGGTAGTGAATTCCACACATTCACCACCACCTGGGTGAAGCAATTTCTCCTCACCTCAGTTCTAAAAGGTTTATCCTCCCCTTATCCTCAAACTATGACCCCTAGTTCTGTGCTCCCCCACCATTGGGAACATTCTTTCTGAATCTACCCTGTCTAACCCTGTTAGAATTTTATAAGTTTCTATGAGATCCCTCTCACTCTTCTAAACTCCAGTGAATATAATCCTGATTTAATCTCTCCTCATATGACAGACCTGCCATTCCAGGAATCAGCCTGGTAAACCTTCACTGTGCTCCCTCCACAGCAAGGACATCTTTCCTCAGATAAGGACACCAAAACTGCACAGAATACTCCAGGTGTGACCTCACCAACACCCTATACAATTGCAGTAAAACATCCTTATCCCTATACTCAAATCCTCTCACTATGAAGACCAACATACCATTTGCCTTCTTTACTGCCTACTGTACCTGCACGCTTACTTCAGTGACTGATTCATGAGGACTCCGAGGTCTCATTGAGTATCCATCTTTCTCAATTTACACCCATTCAAATAATAATTGTCCTCCTATTATTGCTACAGAAGTGGATAACCTCATATTTATCCACATTATACTGCACCTGCTATGCAGATGCCCACACACTCAGCCTGTCCAAATCACACTTGAGCATCTCTGCATCCTCCTCACAGCCCACCCTCCCACCCAACTTTGTATCATCTGCAAATTTGGAGATAACACATTCAGTTTCTTCTTCCAAATCATTAATATATAATGTGAACAGTTGGGTCCTAGCACCCTAGTCCCTACGGAACTAAGTTAATTAATATTTCTACCTAGTTACAACGCCCATGTAGTTCACACTGCAAAAGGGAAGAATGCAAAAGGAGCCATTGTAAAGATCAGGCCATGGATTTTTGTGGAGTCAGAAGGATTCTGGAACCATTTAAAAATGTTGGGTATGCCTGATCCCAGGATTCCTGTCCCCTACACACCCATTTTGTTCTATAAACAATTGAAAGGGAGAACATTCATAGGGTTTAGGGAAAGTGCAAGGAAGTGGAATTAGTTGGATATCTCGACCAAACAGCTGACACAGACAGGACCACAGTGTTGGCAGCATTCCATTTCCTTGACTACTGATTTTATCCCTCACCCTAGCAACAGAACCAGATTATCAACTTTGGTGTTGTATTTGACCAAAGGATGAGCTTCCAATCACATGTCTGCACTAAGACCATTTATTTCCATCTCTGTAACATAGTTTGACGAGCTCATCTGCTGCTAATATGCTCAAACATGCCTTGTTGCCTCTAGACTTGACTATTCCAATGCACTCCCAGCTGGCCTCTCTGTAAATATGAGGTCATCCAAAGTTTTACTGCCTGTTTCCTTACTGACACCAAGCCCTGCTCTTCCAACACCCTTGTGCCAGTAGACTTACACTGGCTCCCAGTCAAGCAATGCCTTAGATTTAAAATTGTCTTCCTCATCCTTATTTTCAAATCCATCAACAGTCTCACCTCTCCCTACCCTTAATCTTCCCCACGATTAAAACTCTCTTTGTTCTTCGTTTAGTTTTCCTTTGTTCTTTGTTTAGTTAGGGCATCATGATTGGCACAAGCTTGGAGGCCGAAGGGCCAGTTCCTGTGCTGTTTTTGTTCTTTGATATATCTCTGCAGATCCAATTCTGGCTTCTTGAGCATCTCTATTTTAATCTCTGTAATATGGATAGCTGTGCTTTCAACTGCTGAACCCCTAAATCTTTCTGCTTACCTTTTATCCTTTAAAATGCTCCTTAAATCTCCCTCTTTAACCAAGCTTTTGTTCATCTGCCCAATACCCCCTTTGTGGCTGAGTATAATGTTTTGTTTGTAATGCCTTTATGAAGCACCTTATTCATTTTATTATGTTAAAAGTATATTATAAATACAAGTTGTCAATGATTTTAATGGTCCCTATTGAAATGGAATATTGGTCACAGCTTCAGTGCAAGTCATGACAATTCCATGTGACACAGCAGTTTGATTGTAATTACTTCTTATAATTCATTAGTAAGATAATTGAATTTCAATGTTCATTGAAAAACACATTAGATTACATAATGTGACCCTGAAACACTTTACAACTTCTGAAATACACTGTAATAAAATGAATTTAGTATGTTAGCATTTTAGAAGAGATCTGGCCCAGGAAAATTAGAATCAAAGATTGGCAGGTATAACTGTAATTTATTACTGGGCTGTCTTTAAAGAGATGATTTGGGTACTTCAAGGTAATTCCCAGGAGGGGGGAAAATAGGCCAAACAAATCCAGAGCTCCCTGGATGACAAAGGAGATGGAGAATAAAATGAAGCAGAAAAAGGGTGCATGTCAGGTGGATAATACAATTGAGAACAAAACTGGTTCAGGACTAAGTGAGAAACAAATAGAAAAAGCAAATAGAATATGAGACAAGCAGCTACCATAAAAGGGAACACGGGAGTATTTATAGGCTTATAAATAGTTTTAAAGTGTTAAAAGACAGATGGGGCTAATTGGAGAGCAAAAAGGGGATTTACGCATTAGGCAGGGAGCATGGCTGAGGTACGAACTGGGTATTTCCATCTCTGTTTCCCAAGGAGGAAGGCACTGCCCAAGCCATCGTGAGAAAGGTGATAGCTGGATGGGCTAAAAATTGCTAAAGAGGAGGTATTAAGTTAGGCTGGCTGTACTTAAAGTTCGTAAACCACCAGGACCTGATGTGATTGCATTCAAGTTGACACAGTGCTGTCGTGGTTATTGTCACTGGACTAGTAATCCAGAGGCCCAGGCTCATACTCTGGGGACATGGGTTCAAATCCCACCACAGCTCCTGGTGGAATTTAAATTCAAATAAACAAATCTAGAATTGAAAGTTAGTCTCAGTAATGGTGACAGTGAAACCATTGTTAAGAACCCATCTAGTTATTAATGCACTTTAGGGAAGGAAATCTACTCTCCTTACCTGGTCTGGTCTATGTGTGATTCCAGTGGTTGACTCTTAAATACCATTTGAAGTGGCCTAGTTCAGTTGTATCAAACCGCCACAAAGCCTAAAAGAAATGAAACTGGAAGGACCACTGAGCATTGACGTAAGCACTGGAAATGACAACAGCAAACCCAGTACTGTCAACCCTGATAAATTTTCCTTACTAACATCTTGCTGCTTTGGGAGAGCTGTCCCATGGATGAGTCATACTCACAGAATCAAAGCTATCAAGCAACACTTGCACAGCAATAAATTTTCACTAACACTCGGTTCTGCTAGAGCCACTCAGCTCCGGACCTCATTACAGTCTTGGTCCAAACATGGACAAAAAGCTGATAATCACTGCTCTTGACATCAAGGCTGCATTTCACTTGGTGTAGCGTCAAGGACCCGAAGAAAAGCTGAAGTCAATCGGAATGAGGCGGAATACTCTCCACTGGTTGAAGCCATACCTAGCACAAAGGAAGATGGTTATAGTGGTTGGAGGTCAATCACCTCAGTTCCAGGACCTCACTGCAGGAGTTCCTCAGGGTAGTGTCCAAGGCCCAACCATCTTCAACTGCTTTAGAAATGATGTCCCCACCATCATAAGTCATAAATAGGGATGTTTGCACAATTTTTAGCACCATCTGCAACTCCTCAAATACTGAAACAGTCCATGACCATATGCAGTAAGACCTGAACAATATTCAGTCTTAGGCTGATAAGTTGCAAGTAACATTTGCATCAAACAATGGACAGTCAACAAGAGAGAATCAAAGCACCTCCTCGTGACATTCAATGGCATTACCATCGTGGAATCAACACCCTGAAAGTTACTATTGACAAGAAACTGAACTGGATCAGCCATTCAAATGGCTACATATGAAATATATAAGATCATGAGCAAACTTGACTGGGTAGATACTGAGAGGACATTTTCACTTGTGGGAGAATTTAGGACTAGGAGGATGCAGTTTAAAAATTAGGTATCTCCCATTTAAGATGAGATTTTATTTTCTATCAGAGGGTTGTTAGCCTGTGGCATTCTCTTCCCCGGAGAGCAATGGAGGCTGACTCATTGAGTTTATTCAAGACTGACAGGAAAATGGAGTTGCGAGCATAATCAGATCAGCCATCATCTTATCTAATAGTGGAACAGGTTCAAAGGGCCAAATGGCCTACTCCTGCTCCGAATTCTTGTGGCCATAATTTTCCAAGATACAGGAGTTTTGTGGCGAATTGCAAATGTTACAGTACATGCATTAAAAACATAAGGATAAGCTCAGCAATCAGCTCAACCTTGGTAATACGAAAGCTTTTAAAAATGATAATTTGGGAATTTCAAAATGCCAAATGGCACAAAACCTGGAAGTATTGTGAACTGTGCTGAGGATAATAAACTTCAAGAGGTCATCAGCAGGCTGGACATTTGGAAGATGAAATCTCAGGCAAAGAAATAAAAATTGATTCATTAGGTAGAAAGAATGAGGAGAGGCAATATAAAACAGAGGGTATAATGCTAAAGTGGGTGCAGGAGCAAAGGGACTTGATATATACGCACAAACCATTGAAGATGGAAGCTAGAGCAGGTTGAGGAATGGTTAATAAAGCATACAGGAACCTGGGCTTTATAAATAGCAGCATTGTGTACAAAATCAAGGAAGTTATGATAAAAGCAAAATATTGTGGATGCTGGAAATCTGAATAAAAACTGTGCTAGAAATATTCAGCAGGTCTGGCAGCATATGTAGACAGAGTGATATAGCATTTCAATACAACTATAACTTTGGTTCTTAAGAAGTCACATTCAACTCTTTCTTGCTTCACTGATGCTGCCGGATATGCTGTGTATTTTCAGCATTTTGTAAAGTTATGATAAACCTGTTTAAAACACTGGTTCAATCTCAACTGTAGTGACCAATTCTGAAGGAAGGATGTGTAAATTTTGGAGAATGGTTCCAGGGATGAGGGACCTCAGTTGTGGATATAGATTGGAGAAGTTATCCAGGAAGAGACGATTAGGAGAGGTATTTAAAATCACGAGAGGTCTGAACGGAGGGAGGAACTTTGGGAGAAGTTTTAAGAGGTAGAAGATGTTGATTTAAGGTGATTGGCAAAAATAATGACAACATGAGGAAAAACATTTTGATGCCACAAGTGGTTGGAATTAGATGATTGCCTGGAGAGAGAAAAAATACAAGGCTATAGGGAAAATGTGAGCCTGGAATCTCAGAGTTAGGCTCTGACGGAGGGTTATCCAGACTGGAAACACTGGCTCTATTCTCTCCCCCACAGATGCTGTCAGATCTGCTGAGATTTCCCAGCATTTTCTGTTTTTGTTTCAGATTTCAGCATCCGCAGTATTTTGCTTTTATCCATGACAGCAAATCCTCCTGTGCAGGAAACCTTCTATAATTCCCTATATCCGGCTGCCTGAAGCATTATTTGGTTTTATTGAAGTTGTTTTTACGTCTGATATTTTTATTATCCAATTAAACTGTTCCCTCCTCCTCCTTTATTAAGGGTGGGAGTGGAGTGGGGACCCTGAGCCTCATTGGCCAGCTTGTGTGTAGTCAGGGGTCAGGCGGAAGTTGCGGTGTTTTGGGGATTGACAGCCGCGGTATTCAATAGGAGGTGTAGGCGGAGGAGCTGTGAGCAATCAGCGCAGGGCAGAGGCCGGCCTCCCGGTGAGATAGGGCTGATTCAGCAGGAAATGGAGCCGGACAACATGGTGTACATGAACAAGAGCTACGCCGACAGAGAGCGGTAAGAGTGGCGCCTGGCATTAATGTAGCAATGTTTGGAATGATCCGGGGACCTGGGAAATATCCCAGCGTTCTATTCTGGAACCCGGGGTTCCCCTGTCCCATTGTATCGTCATAAAGGGGGTGCCCCAGCTCCTTAGGCATTGAACACGTCGCTGCGCTGTTAGGGCCCGTAGTATATTGCTGGCTTGCAGACATTGAACACTCCTCACTTTAATCACCGGGTTTGGGGTCCTTCCTCCTACCCACTGCGTACAGCTGCGGGTGAGTCTCATTTAGGTCTGGCCCCGCTCCTTCACCAGTATTTACATATCATTCTGAGACACACCCAATCAACAGGACCACTTGCCTGGATGGGGTACCCACAGGAGCACTCAGATCCTGTGTGGCTAGCTGGCAGGGGTATTTGCAGACATCTTCACCCTCTCTTTGCACCAATCTGAGGTCCCTATCTGCTTCAAGGAGACAACCATCATCCCAGTACCTAAGAAAAGCCAGCAGGGTGCCTTAATGACTATTGTCTGGTGGCTCTGACATCCATTATTGTGAAGAGCTTTGAAAAGTTAGCTATGGCACAAATCAATTCCAGCCTCCCAGATTGCCTGGATCCACTACAGTTTGCCTATCGCCACACAGGTCCACAGCAGATGCCATCTCCCTGGCCCTGTGCTCAACCCTGCAACACCTAGATAACAAAGACACCTATGTCAGACTCCTCTTTATTGACTACAATTCAGCCTTTAACATCATTATTCCCACGAAACTCCTCTCCAAACTCTGTGGCCTGGGGATCAGCTCCTTCCTCTGCAACTAAATCCTAGACTTCCTAACCCACAGATCGTTATCTGTAAGAATCCCTCCTCCATGATCATCCTCAACCACGGTGCCTCACAAGGCTGTGTCCTCAGCCCCCTACTATATTCTTTACACACCTATGACTATGGCCAAATTCTTTTTTCCAACTCAATTTTCAAGTTTGCTGATGGCATCATCGTAGTTGGTTGGATCTCAAACAATGATGAGACGGAGTACAGGAAAGAGAATCTGGTTAACTGGTGCGATGACAATAATATCTCCCTCAATGTCAACAAAACGAAGGAGTTAGTCATCAACTTCAGGAAGCATAGTGAGGACATGCCCCTGTCTACATCAAAAGGGACGAAGTAGAAATGATCGAGAGCTTTAAGTTTTTAGGTGTCCAGATCACCAACAACAAAAGGACACGTACCAACTGACTCAAGAACAGCTTCTCCTCTGCTATCAGACTTTTGAATGGACCCACCTCGCATTAGGTTGATCTTTCTCTACACCCTAGCTATGACTGTAACATTACATTCTGCACTCACTCCTTTCCTTCTCTATGTACGGTATACTTTGTCGGTATAGCGTGCGAGAAGCAATACTTATGTATTAGAATACAGTGACAATAATAAATCAAATCACGGCTTCTAAACCATTTCCAATCCACTTTCTCCCTAATGTTACCAACAAGCCCTCTATTCATGTGTGCTAGTTGATCTCCTATTGCACAAGCTGCTTTCTGAGAAACCAGAAAGTACTGAGCAACTGGAATAGCAGTGAATCTCCAACATGTGTTTAAATGAAAGCACTATTGAAAAAGAATAGGAAACAGCATTGCCATAGGCTATTATTAAACCAAGAGCTGTGAGTGTATGAATATAAAAACAAATCTATTTAGCAGAAACGCTTTTATGCTTATAAAAGATCAACTTACAATTTTTGGGATATAAGTGCAGGCATTTATGGTGGAAATCAGTTTTTTAAAAAAAATAATGATAGTGATGGTGTGGGGTGGAGTTTGATAAGTTTGCATAGAGAAGGAGCTTGTAAATTTCTCTTAATTATTGGACTTGCTTGTGATTACCTCGGGAAATCTTTTGAGGTGGATTCAAAATCTAAAGTAACTTTTTTTTTGTCTTGAAGGTTTATTTGCATATATCCAGCATATATAAACAGCAAAAAGACTATAGCAGAAGGAAGACGAATACCAGTAGAAAAGGTGAGATTAAGAAAGATCATCAGTGAATGGATTCTGCAGCCCAAATAGTGATGGCTGTGGCATAGCCTTTGTCTTCAATTTCCATCTTGGCTCACCAGTGTTTTGTACAATTCCAACATTATATTCTTTTATATTCTATACCTCTGCCAATATTCCCACTTATTGTGTATTCCTTATAACTGTTCGACCTCCCTAAATGTTTTACGTCACACTTCTCTATATTAAAATCTATCTGCCACTTTATTGCGCACTCCACCAACCCATCGATATGGTTTTGTAGATTATAGCTATCCTCTACATTATTCACGACTCAACCAATTTTTGTATCGTCTGCAAATTTTCCAATCATGCCCCCCAACATTCACATCCAAGTTGTTATATAACACACACAGCAAGGATCCCAGTACCAAACCCTGCGGAACACCACTTGAAACAACGTTCCATTCTCAAGGGCGTCCATCAACCATTACCCTTTGTTCCCTGTTAGTAACTCAACTTTTGATCCTGTTTGCCACGTAACCCTGTATCCCATGGGCTTGGTATTTTGACCAAAGAACCGTTGGAGTTGGAAGGAAGTGAAGGGAAAGAAACATCTGAAGGGTATTGGTGCACATGAGTTGTTGAAGCTTGTTATCCTTTAAAAATAGCAGAAATGGTTTTGATAAAGCATCAGCTGAGACAGAAGGATGAAGGGAAATTTCCCCCTTACACTTGCTTGAAACCTTTTACATTTCTAATGTGAGTTCTGATTAGAAGCATTAACTCTGTTTCTTCTCTCCACAGTTGCTACCTAACCTGCTGATTATTTTCATATCAATTACAGCTTTAGTCTCGCTCAATCCCTGAATTATTAACCCAGGAATCAGCTTGGTGTCTGTCTTTTCCCCCTGTTCCTTGGCTCTCATTTTCCAATGCAGGAATAGCTTGCAACTGACATCCAGCCCTTCCCTGTAACTTTCTGTGATCTCAAACATCTCCACTCCCTTAGCTTTACCATTAGTTGCAGGACCTTTTGGTACCTTGTTCTACCCACTGGAATTCCCTCCCTAAACTACTTCCTTCTCCTCTCCATTACCCTCGTCTCACCAAGGTTAACAAATCTAAAGATCCATTTCTTTGATAAAGCTTTTTAGTTACTCTGCATCATTCCTGATAGCAATTTTCAGTGCTCCATGCATTTACTCTGAAATGCCTAAGTGCATGCTTTTCATAAAATGTCTTACATCAATGGAAATTGTTGTCATTGGAAACTTTTTTGTTTTTCTGTAAAGGCTGTTGAAAACCCAACATTTGGAGAAATTCGAGATGTTTGTGCAGCAGCAGGACTGATTGTGGCAGTAGAGGTATTTATTGTGTTTAATGTTAATCTTGCTGAATATTGAATATTTAAGATATCTGGTGTTTTTCCCATGTCCTATTAGTATGTGTTGTGCACCATTTTCAGAATAAACTCTACCCTCGTGAGTGGAACAGAGATGTACAATTCAGAGGCAGAATACGAGTTCAACTGAAAAATGAAGATGGGTCCTTATGTTTAGAGCAATTTCCCACACGTAAGTAACTGAATCTGTGAAACATGTATGTGGGTCTGTTAACTATGCAGCATGCCTTGCTCCTGAGGTGGTTTTTATTTTTCCTGAACAATATCTATAGTACTGTGCACTTCATATTTTCAAAGCAAATAATGGAATTCCACTTGTGTGTTTTATTTATAAACACAGAAATATTTCACAGTACCATTAACCTAAAGACTAATTAAGGTGCTTGTCAATGTCATAGATCTGTTAACAAAGGTAAAGCTGATGAGATTGAAGAGTCAGTGGCAGCATGAATAGGGATTGGAAACTGAAACCAGTGATGAATGGTTAGTTTTCAGGGTGGATAGAAGTATACAGTGATGTTCCTTAGGGCTCGATATTGGAATCACTGCTTTTTCTGATATATATTAATGACCTGAAATTGGATATAGGGGGAATAATTTCAAAGTTTGCAGGTGACATATAACTCCGAAATGTCATTAACACTGAGGAAAGTAGCAGACTTCAGGAGGCTCAGACTAATAAAATTTAACACCAGAAATGTGAAGTAATTTATTTTTGGAAGGAGCAACAATATAAACTGAATGGTAGGATTTAAAGGGGGGTATCCTAATAGAGTTGGCTGGGAGTGTATGTACACACATGCTTGTAGGTGGCAGTAGAGGCTGAGCAGGCTAATGGGAACCTTGACCTTATTAAAGCAACGATGTTGTACTAAACCTTTATAAAATACTGATTTGGTCTCAGCTGGAGTACTATGTTGCATTCTGGGCACAATGTTTTAGGAAAGATGTCAAGGCCTTGGGATGAGTGTGAAAGATGGAATGGTACTAGGGATGAAGGACTTCAATTATGTGGAAAGATTAGAGGAGGAGGTTCTCCTTAAGGAAGGAAGTTGACAAAGATTATGTATATATAGAGCAAGGAGGAACTGTTTCCAGCGGTAGGTTAGAAAAATTTAAGGTGTTTGGAACAAGATCCAGAAGCCACATAAGGTAACAGTATTTATGCAGTGAGTTGTTGTGATCTGAAATGCATTGCCTGAATCATAGAATCATAGAAACCCTACAGTGCAGAAGGAGGCCATTCGGCCCATCGAGTCTGCACCGACCACAATCCCACCCAGGCCCTACCCGCTAATCCCTTTTTTTTACCCGCTAATCCCTCTAACCTACGCATCCCAGGACTCTAAGGGGCAATTTTTAACCTGGCCAATCAACCTAACCCGCACATCTTTGGACTGTGGGAGGAAACCGGAGCACCCGGAGGAAACCCACACAGACACGAGGAGAATGCGCAAACTCCACACAGACAGTGACCCGAGCCGGGAATCGAACCCGGGACCCTGGAGCTGTGAAGCAGCAGTGCTAACCACTGTGCTACCGTGCTGCCCAAGGTGGTGGCAGCAGATTCAGGAGTAACTTTCGAAAAGGAAATGAATAAATACCTGAAGGGTAAACATTTTATAAGGTAGGGGGAAAGAGCAGGAGAGTGGAACTAATTGGATAGCTCAGGCTGAGTGGGTCTAATCGCCGTCTTCTGCACCACGTCATTCCATGATTCTAAGATTATTGATTGAAGACTTTGTCAAGACATGTTGTGTTGTTGTGCAGTAACAGATTCATCTTGCTTAAAGTATCTCTGTGCTAGTCATATGATGCCACTTGCCACCGGATAAATATCAAGGCCACAAACCAATGAATGTCCTGAATCCAGTTGTACTGGAGATGAGTCAGGATAGTGTGAAGATTTTCTTTACCATGTCTACACTTTCCTCCAAGTAACTTGTTTAGTTGGACATCAGCAATGACCTTACAACTTGTGCAGTGATGAGTTGTATTCATTTTTAAATGGAAACCTCTGTCTTGTGATGTTGATTTATCTGTTTTATTTTTTCTAGATTGTGATATTGGAGACATGAAAAAAGACAGAAATGGGCCATTTGTCCATTTGGTCTGTATTCATGTTTATCCTGTATTGAGCAGTAGTTCTCATTCACTGTGTTCCTTTATTGCTGCTGCTTTTAACTTCTGATTAATCAGGTGTTATAACCCAGCAAAATCCTCCTTCCATTTTGTAAATTATTAAAGTTTGCCCAGTGACTGACAACAATTGAAGAGACTGATAACAAGACTGACTTTGCAAGCATGTCATGTGGTTTTGTCTGCTTAGCTTGGAGCATGTATACAAAGTTGGAATATTCTTTGTTCATGAGATTTACCAATTACTGAGAACTTTATGTTTAATATCCATTAATTTCTCATGACAGTGTGGAGTATTGATGGGGTCATAATAAAATGACCTTGGGCATTTGTCACATTTTGACATTACTTGCTTTCATCAACATGAAGGACCACATCCTAAAATTTGACAGGTACAACTTAAAAAGGTTTAAAATAGAAAATTCTAAAGCTACACAATGGGCAGTTAGCAGGTCAACTTTGGGTGCCATTTTTATCAGAACTGAAAGATGGGCAAGCTTTCTGGTTGGGACTTTGGGATGACAGGGTATGGAGGTTTTTTATAATTCATTTATGGGATGTGGGCATCGCTGGCTCGACCAGCATTCATTACCTTTATTATTGAATAGCAGTTGGAGGGGAGAAATGACCAATAATGAAATTACAGAAGCAAAGTGGATGGATTGAATGAGCTGCAAATTGTTTAAAATATGGGCAGGAAGCATGATCTAAAGCAGCATCTCTGTGAAGAAATGGAAGGATATTGACAAAATCTTGACAAAAAAATAATCTAGCCATGTAGGAGGATTTGGAAATGTGAGTTATTTGAAAAATGTATTCACCAAAATTGCTAACAAGACAAAAATACTTCAGAATCATCTAGCAGATCCCCTGGGGCATTGCTAGCATCAGTAGTCTTGGGCCTAAAGCATGATATCTGATGTTTGACATCTGCCTTTAACCATTGAATTAATTAAATCCACAAATTACTTAGTTCTGTAAAAAGGAAGGATAGGAAAGGTAGGATTCGAGAGCCGTGGATAACCAGGGAAATTGAGGATCTGATCAAAAAGAAAAGAGAGGCGTACGTCAAGTCCAGGCAACTGAAAACAGATGGAGCTCTGGAGGAATACAGAGAGAGTAGGAAAGAACTCAATCGGGGAGTTAGAAGGGCAAAAAGAGGTCACGAAATGTTCTTGGCAGACAGGATTAAGGAGAACCCTAAGGCATTTTATTCATATGTTAGGAACAAAAGAGTTGTCAGGGAAAAAGTCGGACCTCTCAGGGACAAAGGAGGGGAATTGTGCTTAGAATCCAAGGGAATAGGGAAGATCCTAAATGAATACTTTGCATCGGTACTCACAAAGGAGAGGGACTTGTTGACTGGGAGTGTCTCAGAGGGAGGTGTTGACCCGTTAGAGAGAATCTCCATTACAAGGGAGGAAGTGTTAGGTTTTTTAGGTAACATTAAAACTGACAAATCCCCAGGGCCTGATTGCATCTATCCTAGACTGCTCAAGGAGACAAGAGATGTAATTGCTGGGGCTCTTGACGGAAATCTTTGTCTCTTCGTTGGTCACAGGTGAGGTCCCTGAGGATTGGAGGATAGCGAATGTGGTCCCGTTGTTTAAGAAGGGTAGCAGGGATAACCCGGGTAATTATAGGCCAGTGAGCTTGACGTCCATGGTTGGGAAGTTGTTGGAGAGGATTCTTAGAGACAGGATGTATGCGCATTTAGAATGGAACAATCTCATCAGTGACAGACAGCATGGTTTTGTAAGAGGGAGGTCGTGCCTTACAAATTTGGTGGAGTTTTTTGAGGAAGTGACAAAAACGGTTGACGAAGGAAGGGCCGTGGATGTCGTCTATATGGATTTCAGTAAGGCATTTGACAAAGTCCCTCATGGCAGGTTGGTTAAGAAGGTTAAGGCTCATGGGATACAAGGAGAGGTGGCTAGATGGGTAGAAAACTGGCTTGGCCATAGGAGACAGAGGGTAGTGGTCGAAGGGTCTTCTTCCAGCTGGAGGTCTGTGACCAGTGGTGTTCCGCAGGGCTCTGTACTGGGACCTCTGCTATTTGTGATATATATAAATGATTTGGAAGAAGGTGTAACTGGTGTTATCAGCAAGTTTGCGGATGACACGAAGATGGCTGGACTTGCGGATAGCGATGAACATTGTCGGACAATACAGCAGGATATAGATAGGCTGGAAAATTGGGCGGAGAAATGGCAGATGGAATTTAATCCAGATAAATGCGAAGTGATACATTTTGGAAGAACTAATGTAGGGGGGAGTTATACAATAAATGGCAGAGCCAGCAAGAGTATAGAAACACAGAGGGACCTAAGTGTGCAAGTCCACAAATCCTTGAAGGTGGCAGCACCGGTGGAGAAGGTGGTGAAGAAGGTATATGGTATGCTTGCCTTTATAGGTCGGGGTATAGAGTATAAAGGCTGGAGTCTGATGTTGCAGCTGTATAGAACACTGGTTAGGCCACATTTGGAGTACTGCGTCCAGTTCTGGTCGCCGCACTACCAGAAGGACGTGGAACATAGAACATAGAACATTACAGCACAGTACAGGCCCTTTGGCACTCGATGTTGCGCCGACCAGTGGTACCAATCTAAAGCCCCTCTAATCTACACTATTCCAATATCATCCATATGTTTATCCAATAACCACTTGAACGCTCTCAACGTTGACGAGTCCACCACTGCTGCAGGCAGGGCATTCCACGCCCTTACTACTCTGAGTAAAGAACCTACCTCTAACATCTGTCCTATATCTCTCACCCCTCAATTTAAAGCTATGTCACCTCATGCTAGCCAACACCATCCGAGGAAAAAAGCTCTCACTATCCACTCTATCTAATCCTCTGGTCATCTTGTATGCCTCTATTAAGTCACCTCTTAATCTTCTTCTCTCTAACGAAAACAACCTCAAGCCCCTCAGCCTTTCCTCATACGATTTTCCCACCATACCAGGCAACATCTTGGTAAATCTCCTCTGCACCCTTTCCAACACTTCCACATCTTTCCTATAATACGGCGACCAGAACTGTACGCAATACTCCAAATGCGGCCGCACCAGAGTTTTGTACAGTTGCAGCATGACCTCCTGGCTCCGAAACTCAATCCCTCTACCAATAAAAGCTAACACACCGTACACCTTCTTAACAACCCTATCAACCTGGGTGCCAACTTTCAGGGATCTATGCACATGGACACCGAGATCCCTCTGTTCATCCACACTACCAAGTATCTTACCATTAGCCCAGTACTCTGTATTCCTGTTACTCCTTCCAAAGTGAATCACTTCGCACTTTTCCGCATTAAACTCCATTTGCCACCTCTCGGCCCAGCTCTGCAGTTTATCTATGTCCCTCTGTAACCTGCCACTTCCCTCCGCACTGTCTACAACTCCACCAACTTTAGTGTCATCCGCAAATTTACTAATCTGTCCTTCCACGCCCTCATCCAAGTCATTAATAAAAATGACAAACAGCAGTGGCCCCAAAACAGATCCTTGCGGTACACCACTAGTAACTGAACTCCAGGATGAATATTTCCCATCAACCACCACCCTTTGTTTTCTTACAGCTAGCCAATTCCTGATCCAAACCACTAAATCCCCCTCAATCCCATGTGTCCGTATTTTCTGCAAAAGCTTACCATGGGGAACCTTATCAAACGCTTTGCTGAAATCCATATACACCACATCAACCGCTTTACCCTCATCCACCTCTGGGGACTTTAGAGAGTGCAGAGAAGGTTTACCAGGATGTTGCCTGGTATGGAGGGTCTTAGCTATGAGGACAGATTGGGTAAACTGGGCTTGTTCTCCCTGGAAAGATGGAGAATGAGGGGAGACCTAATAGAGGTGTACAAAATTATGAAGGGTATAGATAGGGTGAAGTAGTGGGAAGCTTTTTCCCAGGTCGGAGATGACGATCATGAGGGGTCACGGGCTCAAAGTGAGAGGGGCGAGGTATAACTCAGATATCAGAGGGACGTTTTTTACACAGAGTGGTGGGGGCCTGGAATGCGCTGCCAAGTAGGGTGGTGGAGGCAGACACGCTGGCATCGTTTCAAACTTACCTGGATAGTCACGAGCAGTCTGGGAATGGAGGGGTACAAACGAATGGTCTAGTTGGACCAATGAGCGGCACAGGCTTGGAGGGCCGAAGGGCCTGTTTCCTGTGCTGTACTGTTTTTTATTATTGATATGTCCACCATGTGACCATGGAGGTCACAAACCTCCATATAAAATCTTCAGTTCAGTTATAGTCATTTATTGAGGCCTTGGAGAGGGTACAGAAAAGATTTACCAGGATGTTGCCTGGTATGGAGGGCATTAGCTATGAGAAGAGGTTGGAGAAACTCAGTTTGTTCTCACTGGAATGACGGAGGTTGAGGGGCGACCTGATAGAAGTCTACAAGATTATATGGGGCATGGACAAAGTGGATAGTCAATTTTTTCTCAGGGTGGAAGAGTCAATTACTAGGGGGCATGGGTTTAAAGTGCGAGGGGCAAGGTTTAAAGGAGATATACAAGGTTTTTTACACAGAGTGTTGGGTGACTGGAACTCGCTGCCAGGGGAGGTAGTGGAAGCGGATACGGTAGTGACTTTTAAGCGACATCTTGACAAATACATGAATACGATGGGAATAAAGGGATATGGTCCCCGGAAGAGTAGGGGTTTTAGTTCATTCGGGCAGCATGGTCTGTGCAGGCGGGGAGGGCTGAAGGGCCTGTTCCTGTGCTGCAATTTTCTTTGTTCTTTATTATGCTGCAGAAGGACGCTGGTCAGCTGAGACCATGTTGGCTTTTTTGAGTAGTCAGGTCAATCTTGTTCCCCAAAGCCCTGCAAGTTAATCTCTCTCGAGTGACTTGTTCACGCTGGTGCTGTTGTACTGGATCTGGAGAGCAGAACAATTGGGTTGGAAACTGGAGCATAGAAATCAGGGAGTTTAGCAGTGAGGTTGATAATACATTCTGTCACTTCTGGGCTGAATTCTGTGCAGTTACCAGAGTGAATGCATCCAAAGTTTGGCAGAAAAGTGGTAAATTCATGTAAGGGGGAATGTGACGTTAGTGCACTTTTTAAGAATTTTTTTAAAAATCCATTTCTCTGCAGTTGTAAGCAGTCCTCTTCAGTTTTTTATGTTGCCGTGCTGTCTGCTAGAAGTCCTTTTATTGCTACTTCAATGGCTTTTGTTTATTTTTACTCTGGGATCTTTTCTAACCTTGCATTGTAAGTGGGGAAAATTGATTGACAAGTCAAAGTCAGGTGGTTCTTCCCCAGGAAAAAAAATCTAAGGATTCATTTTCAGTTTTAGTTTAGAAGGGGGTGGACATCAAGCTGGAAAGCAGTGTTTCTCTCTCTCTCTGGTTTTAGAAATTCTGCTGTTAACTGAAAGCAAGGGTCCTGGCCTTTCTGGGGTAGAAAATCTGTTGCTGGTGGTTGGTTTGACTAGGGTCACCGTGGTGTTTGGGAAGCTGTTCTGATTCCAAGCTTGCCTGTGGGTGCCTCAAGAGAACTGCAACATTCAACCAAAGGGCTAAGTTCTAGTATCACGTGAGCATTAGTCTTTGCTGTGTTAAACCTGTGGAAAGGATTTTGTTTCTGGGATTGGTTTGATTGGGACATTTCCTATATTCATTAAGGGTTATATAATATCATTGTTTTTTTTCTTGTTTGTAATTGTTAAAAGTTATTGCTAATTTTCTTTCTATACATGTTAACTGTATTCTTAAATAAACTTTGTTTGATAAAAGCTCCTTAGTGGGTCATTTGAATCATACTTGAAGTGGAACATCTCCTGCTCACCCTAGCCAAATTCAAAGTGCAAATCTTATGATCCAGGCAGACTTCATAAAACACTTTGGAGTTTCTGACCTGAATTATAATAGGAAATATGAATAAAGTTGATATCAAGAAATTAGTTGTTACCTCTGATTTTTGACTGATCTGGGAAGATATACTTTTCTAACAGTGCTGTTAGAGGGGGGATTCCAGGATTTTGACTCAGTGACAGTGAAGGAATGGCAATATATTTCCGAGTCAGGATGGTGAGTGACTAGGAGGGGAACCTCCAGGTGGTGGTGTTTCCAGGTATCTGCTGCTCGTCCTTCTCGCTCTTAGTGGTTGTGGGTTTGGAAGGTGCTTCCTAAGAAACCTTGGTGAGTTCCTGCAGTGTATCTTGTAGAAGGAAATAGTTCGGTGGTTCCGAGTGACCAAGTGGGGCAAGAAAGGGACACTTGAAAATATTTTAAGCAGACCCAAATGTGTGTCTCTAAGGGAACTTATTGGCACTGAAAATAAATGTGTAAACTGAGGAGCCGTTTCAAAATCACTAACAAACCCTATTTTTCTACCTCTTTTCTCTCTCCAGGTAAGTCAGTAATGTTACATGTCGCTGAAATGATTCCGAAACTGAAAACCAGGACTCAGAAGGCTGGAGGAGGAGATCAGAATGCACAACCAGGAGAAGGTGGCAAGAAAAGCAAGAAGAAGAAGAAGAAGTAATTCTATTCATGTCGCTAGCTTTAGTTATATTTATTTTGACACCATTCCTATATAGTAAACCCGTTGAGCATGTTGTGTTTGCATTTGGTCCATAACGTAAGACAAAATTGGCACCGCCTTGTTCTTAGTAGTTGGGAGGGAATAAATTCAAAATTATAATTATTTTAGATTAAGGTAGGAACATATTCAGATATTTTTTAAAAGGTGCCCTATGGTTAATTTTTCATTGCATTTCTGACTTCGCGTTCATGTCCATAACAAAATGATTTAATTCATCCCTTTAAAATGCGATGCCATTCTTGAAAGTCCAAAGATGTGTAGGTCAGGGGGATTAGCCATGGTAAATGTGTGGGGTTACGGGTATAGGGCGGGGTAAGATGCTCTGTTGGAGAGTGGGTGCAGACTCGATGGGCCAACTGGGCTCCGTCTGCATTGTCTGATTATTGGAGAGCTTAATGGAGTTTAAGCTGATGTAGATTTGGCAGAGCTTTTTTTGAGAGAAAATTAATATCACAAAGACAAGTGTGACGGACATTCAAAGTAAGAATTCGTCAGCGAATGAAGCTGCAAAATTTGGCTGACATGGACAAGATGGGTTAAATGCTCTGCTGTTGTGCCATAAATATTACTATATTTGCACATAATTCAATATCTGTAAAGTATGCTAAAGCTCTTTTGCTTGAAAAGAAATACATGCCTTTTGTCAAGCTGATTGTAATGAAATAAAGAAACAGTTCCGTTTTCAATTGCAGTTTCTTATTTTCAAAATCTTAAGTGTAAGATGAAGAGTACATTTTAGGTACAAAGTAAAGCACAGAATTGGAAACGATCAGGCCAGTGCCAACGATTGGTGACTTACAATTGCTTATTGCCTCAATATTTCCACACCAACTTCCGCACTGTAATTTTTCTACAAGTCTTCCTGCTTTTAGACCCAAGCTATTGTTTGTTATTCATTTACAAGATGTGGACGTTGCTGCCTAGGCCGGCATTTATTGTCCATCCCTAATTGCCCTTGAGAAGGTGGTGGTCAGCTGCAATCTTGAACTGCTGCAGTCCGAGGTGTAGGTGCAGCCACTGTGCTGTTAGGGAGGGTGTACCGGGATTATGACCCAGCAACAGTGAAGGAATGGCAATGTATTTCCAAGTCAGAATGGTGAGTGACTTGGTGGGGAACCTCCCGGTGGTGGTGTACCCAGGTATCTGCTGCTCTTGCCCTTCTAGATGATCGTGAGCGAAAGTTTGGAAGCTGCTGCCTAAGGACCCTTGCTGAATTGCTTTAGTGCATCTTATAGATGGTACACACTGCTGCCACTGTGTGGCGGGGGGACCAAATGTTTGTGGAAGGGATAGCAATCGGGCAGCTGCTTTGCCCTGGATGGTGGCAGGCTTCCTGAGGGTTGTTGGAGCTGTACTCAGCCAGCAAGTGAAGAGTATTCCATTACACTCCCAACTTGTGCCTTGTACATGGTAGACAAGCTTTCGGGAGTCAGGAGATGTTTTACTCGCTGCAGGATTCCTAGCCTTTGACCTGCTCTGGTAGTCACAGTATTTATATAGCTAGTTCTGTTTCTGGTCAATGGTAACCTCCAAGATGTTGAAAATGGAGGATTCCGCAATGATCATGTCACTGAATATGAAGGGTGATGGTTGGATCCTCTCTTTTTTGGAGATGGCCATTGCCTGGCACTTGTGTGGCGCAGATGTTACTTGGTACTTGTCAGCTCAAGCCTGGATATTGTACAGAACTTGCTGAATTTGGACGTGAACTGCTTCAGTATCTGAGAAGTTGCGAATGGTAGTGAACATCTACACTTCAGCTGCTTCTTCAATGGCCTTCCTTCCATCATAAGGTCAGATGGTTGGGCCTAGGATGTAACTGAGGAACTCCTGCTGAGATGATTATAGAATAATAGAATCCCTACAGTCAAGAAGGAGGCCATTTGGACCATTGAGCCTGCACCGACAACAATCCTACCCAGGCCCTATCCCTGTAACCTCATATATTTACCCTTCTAATCCCCCCCCCCCCCCCTGACACTAATGGACAATTTATCATGGCCAATCCACCTAAATTGAACATCTTTGACCTCCAACCACCACAACCATCTTCTTTTGAGATAGAGATGACTCTGGCGGCGGGTTTCCCCTCATTCCCATTGACTCCAGTTTTGATAGGGCTACTTGATGACATACTCGGTCAATTGCTGCCTTGATGTCACTCACATCGCTTCAGGCATTCAGCTCTTTTGTCCATGTTTGAACCAAGGCTGTAATGAGATCAGGAACTCCGTGACCCTGGCGGAACCCAAACAAATAGTCTGAGACAAGCTTATTGCTGAGTAAGTGCTGCTTGATAGCACTGTTGATAATCCCTTCCATCACTTTACTGATTGAGGGGAAATTGATTGGGGGTAATTGGCCAGGTTGGATTTGTCCAGCTTTTTGTTCACAGAACATACCTGGACAATTATCCACTTTTCCAGGGAGATGTAAGTGTTATAACTGCACTGGAACAACTAACATTCCTCCAGTTTGAGGACCTGTTGATGAATGTTGAAAGAGATCTTGCTGATCATGAAACTTCCAAAAGTCATATTAAGGCTATGTTTGGGTTCGTTCAAAGATGTGAATCATCTGGAAGAATTGATTGTGTTTTCAGGTCAGTTTGTAAAACAGGGGTGTTTATTAGAGGGAAGTGCTAATATGTGTTGTCATTGTCAAACTGCTGTCATCCTTGGGACTTCCTTTTAAGAAGATTGAGAGACATGGACAGAGTGGATAAAGAGCTGCAATTCCCCTGAATTGAAGGGTCAGTCTCGAGGGGACACAGGCCCAAGGTGAGGGGCAAGAAGTTTAGGGGGGGATGTGAGGAAAAACCTTTTTACCCAAAGGGTGGTGATGGTCTGGAATCCACTGCCTGTGAGGGTGGTGAGGGGTTGCCTCACTTCCTTTAAAACATATCTGGATGAGCACTTGGCCTATATCCCTGCATGTTATGACGTGCCAAGTGCTGGCAGATGTGATTAGATAGGAATTCAGGTGCTTCTAATGTGTCGGTGCAGACTTGATGGGCTGAAGGGCCGCTGTGCTGTAAGATTCTAGGACATGATGAATCATCAGTGTCAAGTTAGAGATATTTTTTCTGCCTTGAATATCTCAATGAATTTGAGGAGCTTCTCAAAGAGCATTTGAAAAGTTATCAATATTGTGGCTCGGGGAAGACCAACATTTTAATGTACAGAACCTATGATGACTTCATCACGATAATGGCAGCGGCTCAGAAACCAATTCACCAATGACGTTAAAGATGCCAAATACTATTCCATAATAGTTGATTAAACACCAGATGTGAGTCATTTGGACCAATCAACGTTGACTTTAAGATTTGTGACCAGCAATGGTGAAGGTGTCAAGCGATTTTTCTGTTTTGTCCACTACAATCCCACACTTCTGAGCGCCTGGAAACAATTGTTTTGGAAATCATTGTAAAGTTAGGTTTGGACATCACATTTTTCATTGGCAGAGCTTCGATAATGCTGCAGATATGGCAGGAAAATATTCAGGTCTATTCTACAAGCAAGACTGAACAATGTAAGCCCCTGTGCATGATTCATCCCATGTTCCAGTCACTCCTTGAATTCAATCTGCAATGCAGCAGCTGAATTTGTGTGTGACAGCTGTACTTCTGTTGAATTTGCTCAAAACCTTTTATTTGGTTTCCACCCGTTGGTGGAATATGTTGCAATCATGCTTGGAGCAGGCACTTGGAAAATATCTGACAATCAAAAGAATTTGTGACACCAGGAGCAGATGCTGTTTTGGCTTTGAAACTGAATGTTGTCAATATCAGACAAAGCCACATCAAATTCAGAGAAACCATGTGTTTGTGGGGCAGCACAATACTGAGCATTGCTACCTCACAGTGCCAGGAACCCGTGTTCAATTCCACTTTGGTTGACTGTGTGGAGTTTGCAAATTCTCCCCATGTCTGTGTGGATATCCTCCAGGTGCTCCGGTTTCCTCCCACCATCCAAAGATGTGCAGGTTAGGTACATTGGCTATGCTAAATTGCCCCTTAGTGTGCCAAGATATGAAGTTAGGGAGATTAGTGGGGTAAATACATGGGGTTATGTGGATAGGGCCTGAGTGGATTACTGTTGGAGACTCTACGGGCCAAATGGCCTCCTTTTCCACCATCGGGATTCTATGAAAGCAGAAGCAAAACCCTTAGTTGAGAAATTTGAAAGGTACGATATTGCAGTTTTTACTGTTTTGTGGAATGGTTTACTTCAAAGAATCGATGCTGTCGGCACATTGCTGCAAAATATTGATAGTTTATCAAATGCTTCACAATTAGCCCTAATTAGAAGTTTTGTCACGGAAGTTTGGAATGACTATATCTCAGTGGAAGTAGAGGCACGCACTAACAGAGGCATTAATGAAGAAAGCAGGCTCCTCTGATAAGCAGATAAGACACGGGTAGGGGTGGAGAGGGAGAAGGTAGTCAAGAAGGCGTATGGCATGCTGGGGCAGAGTTTAAAAATTGGCAAGTCACGTTGCAGTTTTGTAGAACCTTACTTAGGCCGCACTTGGAATATAATGTTTAATTCTGGTTACCACACTACCAGAAGGATGTGGAGGCTTTGAAGGTACAGAAACGATTTACCAGGATGTTGCCTGGCATGGAAGGCATCAGCTATGAGGTTGGAGAAACTTGGTTTGTTCTCTCTGGAACAAGAGGTTGAGGGGTGACTTTATAGAAGTCTACAAGGTTGAGGGGCATGGACAGTCGGAAGCTTTTTCCCAGGGTGGAAGAGTCAATTACTTGGGGGCATAGGTTTAAGGTGCAAGCTTTAAAGGAGATGTATAATGCAAGTTTTTTTTAAAAAAGAGGGTAGTGGGTGCCTGAAACTCACTGTCGGGGGAGGTAGCGGAAGAAGATATAATGACTTTTAAGGGGCGTCTTGACAAATACATGAATAGAATGGGAGTGGAGGGATTATGGTCCCAGGAAAGGTAGGGGGTTTTAGTTCATTTGAGCAGCTTGGTCTGTGCAGACTTGGAGGGCCAAAGGGCCTGTTCTTGTGCCGTAATTTTCTTTGTTCATCTTCCATCCTACAAACTTGTGCTCATCCCTCTGCTGCCCTCATCTTCACTCAAACCAAAGGTCCCATTCAGTGATCACTTCTGTTTGTTGATCTACACTGGCTTGATTTAAAATTCTCTTGTTTTCAAATCCTTCCGTGGTCTTTGTCCTCCCCATTTCGGATTTCTTCCAGCCCTACAACCCTCCCGAAGGTATCTGTGCTCCTTTAAGTCCAGCTTCTTGAATATCTCAGATCATAATCTCCACCTTGATGGCTGTGCCTTTAGCCCCAAGTTCTGGAATTCCCTCCCTAAACAGCGTGGTGACTTCACCTGAAGATCAACAGACCTCAGGTGAAGGACAAGGTCGAGAGGGTGTGGCCAGGAATTCACCATTGGTGTAGCTCTGCATCCTGAAGCATCTGTTCAGCCAATTGAGGTAAACCGACCTGTGTTTTACTGTATCTGTGAAGTGCCTTGAGATATTTTATACATAAAATGCACCATGTAAGTTGTCGTTGGAACACTTTTGCTGCATTTAAGGTATTATGGCCAAAAACCCCTGATCTTGGCTGTGGCTGGGATTCTCCGATGCCACCGTAAAGAATGGAGTTTTGGCTGAGTGCTAAACTCTCCATTCTCCTTGGCAGCACAATGGCTACAGCCGAGATTGGAGAATCCTGCCCTTTATAAATTTAAGTTGTTGCCCTCACTGACCTACATTAACTCCTGATCTGTAAGTGTTTCACAATTAACATTCTCATACTTTTAATCTCTCCATGCTTTTTGATCTCCAACCTGTGATTTAACAATCCATGAACTCTCCATTTCTGACTCCAGCCTATAGTGCAATCTCCCCCACCCATTTTTTTCTCCACTATTAACAGTTGGGACTGCAGCTATTTAGATTTCACTTATACTCTTGTACAACACTGGCACATTTTTCTGTACTAAAGATGCTATATAAATGCATGTTGGTATTTTGCTTAAATAATGCAATTCCAAAAAATATTGCCATATATTGTATCTCCTTTTAGTTCTCAATCGTCTGCTATCCCATTGGCTTATGAAAATTATAGATACTATTTGCTTGGCCCTGTCCATATAGTGACATTATTTCCACCCTGGTGGGCAACATTAGCCTAGTCCTAATGAAACCAACTGCATTGGTGACTAAAGCATTATTTTTAAAACCACACCCAATTAACTTGCGTAGCCAACTGATATAGCCTTATTTACAGTCTGCAACTGTACTTAACACTTGGGGATCAACCATTCAAATGAAGTAACGAGTCAACTTTACAAGTTTATTGAACACTTACCAGACAATAAAAGGACAAGACAGACCAGAAAAAATGTCACTCAGAACTGTATCTGCATCATTGGTAATAGTCCATGAAATATTTGCTACAAGCAATTAAACACTGATTGTAATATTACATTTGGGTACCATACATTTTTTCCACTTTCTTGATTTTGGTAAAATTCAGCATATAGGTTATAAGAAATACATTTAAAGTGTGCATTGAAAAAAACTTTCCAAAGGTAATATCTTAACACTCTGGATTCCAGGGAGCCGAAGATAAAAGCAAGCTCAGACTTTAAGTGCTCTTCTTCTCCTCGAAAATTAGGTTTGCTGTTGCTTTCTTGGCTGGAAAGACACAAAAACATGAATAAGTATGGACACAGTACTTTCAAATATCCCACTATAACAGGCAAACACAAATTCTGATAATGCCACAAAGCAATTGTTTAGGTGTTACCATGCTGCCAACAACACTGGCTTACAATTTAAATTTTTGTACTTTTGAAAATGTTCTCCCCTGGAATCTTTCACGGCATTGTTTCTATGTCAGGGCACCAGGAGTCCCCAACATCTTCCCAAGTGGAAGTCCAAAGAGAAAATGTTTACAGGCTATTTGAGCATTGAGACATTACACACAAGTCCGATCGTGTCTTAACCCAACATCCACACAGAATTACTGAATAATCAGAATCTGATTTATGTAGCACTGATAAGGGATCAAATTGATAACTTGCTCGCTTAGCTGCTCAGTGTTGTACACATTTATTTCTTGAAATTAATTTTCATGCAGAGATATAGCACAACCCATTGGAATTCGAGTGATGCATGTAACCCTTGTGCAAACAATTTGATGTTTAATCCAATTTCAAGCTCAGCCTCTTTGGGGAGATATTGAAGCACAATCAACTTGAGATGACCCCTCTGCAACTTGTAGTGTCAAGCCAGAATACAATAAAACAAGAAATCTGGATGCAAAAGACGAAGTGAGAAAGAACAAACTTGGTTTCACATTGGACAAGATCATTTACTTTAGTGATAGTGGCCAGGACACAAGGGGAACTAGACCGCTCTTTTAAAACAGCACTTTTACATCCTGACAAAGTCTCAATGTAATGTCTCATTTAAAGGACAGCATCTCTTTCATTCAATATTGCAATATTAGAGGGGGTTAGTTTGGGGGAAATGTGCGTAAATAGCCTGAGAGGTGTTTTTCAATGTCTCTTGCTTTGGGTTCCCTTGGCCTTGCATCTATTCCTCAGCTAAATGGTGAATCAGATTGATGTCAAGCAAGAATATATGGTTTGTAATTTCTGCTAATCTGCTCCCCAGATAATTCTGCTATTATTCCAGTGCACTCCCAGATGAGGGGGGACATTGCTAAGAGACTCTTCCTTTTTATCCTGAGTTAGGGTATTCACTTTCCAGGAACTACAAACACAAAATTGTACATCATTGAGAAGACATTTGAAGGTTGTGCAGCTCAATGGATCTGCTCATCAGACCCCGAGATACAAATTATATTAAGAATTTACTACAGCTAAGTAAGTTATTTGTCTTACCATTTTCTCTAAGGCTATCTGCAGCTTCTGTGGCCCGGTCACCAAGATTCTTCACAACCTCATCCAGTTTAGCCTCATGCTTCAGAAAGAAAGGGCGGATAATACGCTTGTAGATCAACTGAGAACCATTATTTGAAATGGGGACCATACACCAAACCAGGAACGCACACTAAATATCAGATAAAAGAAATGTATTAAAATAACTGGTTAAGATTCTACATTTGTCCACAATTCTATTTCCATTTGATTTGTTTCTATATCAATTCTTCTTTCAAATAAGAACATAAGAACTAGGAGGCGGCCATCTGGCCCCTCAAGCCTGCTCCGCCATTCAATAAGATCATGGCTGATCTTTTTGTGGGCTCAGCTCCACTTACCCGACAGCTCACATAACCCTTAAATCCTTTACTGTTCAAAAATTTCTGTCACCACATGGGGCATTTTGATTGTCAAATAAAAATCAAGCTCTGAATATTTCTTGATTATATAAAACAGTGATTTTCTTTGAGTTATGTAAAATAATCAATGTTCAATCTGCCCTAAAGCAGGAAATTACACCAAATCAGTTAATCAGATACACAATGTGAAAACAAAATTTTAATTTGAAACCAAAAAGATACATTATGAATGCAAAAGATACATTCTCCTTAATTAGGTTGGGGGAGGGGTGGGGTTGAAGAGGAGGAAAACTGAACAAGAAAGAGAAAGAGGGAAATGTGGTGGTGGTGATGCTGAGGGGGAATCCAAAGGCATGGACATTATCTCAGCAGGGAGTCACAATTTTCATCTCACCAGAGGGGGATTGTGGTGATGCAGCCTCTCTATTGGCACCAACACACAAAACTTTTGGGTGAGGTAAGCAAGTTGAGGCAAGTTTAACATCCCTTCTTTAACAGAACTTGACCCAATACACTGTGGGAGGAGTTTGGCTTCTTCAATACATTTTGGTTTTCACTTCTGTCAATTTTCTTAGCGCATCATGACTGCATGACTGACAACACTGTCACAGCACTTGCACTAAACTAAATAGATAGTTTGACAACTGACCCCAAAGTTTCTGCTTAAGCTTTTGGATAGAGGGCACTTACAGCATTGTGGGAAGGCAGACTTGGCCCTCCGAGGTCATAGTTATTCTGCCTTCCTGATGTCAAGCCAGGTGGCCACAATGTTTCAGGGTAAACTGCTTATGCTATTAACTGATATTTCACCTAATGATTTTCCGCCATTCATATCACTTTCTAAAATAATAACTGGCACTACGGATACTAGCCATCACTTTAATAACAGCTTTATGTATTAACAGAACATGGCATCAAGAATTTCAAATACATATTGAAAAAGAATGTTGAGACCCATTTAGAAATGTTTATGGTACCCACATTCCTCCAGTTCCCGCTGAATCAGCAATGGATTTTGTAAGTTAACTATTCTAAGCTAAAAGCATGTGTTTATGCCATTACAAGTTCCAAGTGCCTCAACTTTTAATCAAGCATCTTCTACCCTGGCTTTGCAAAATACTTGTCTACATTACCAATTCTGATTTTAAAAATGTCAAATGCTTGTCTATTCCACTCTTGATTTATTTAAATGACTTGAAATTCAGATTTCTTTACATTTTTCTTTATAGTTCAGGAATCAAGAACCCAAATCCTTTTCTTTGTGCTTGCTTATTTATCGATCCTTAACTGGCCTCCTGAAGCAGCAGAAATTCTGAAGTGTAACAATGAAGCGCTTGTATGTAACTACATTTAAAGTGTGCACTTTATCTATATTTTCTTTATAACTACCACACGCTACTCAGCATTTGGTATTTACATATCATACCAATTAGTGACATGTACGAACTTTAATGGAAATATCAGCACAAAAGGACAAGTTCAGAGGGAAAAATGTGTAAGAAAAGAATCAAAAACTGTTGTAACCACACATCTGAACCCCAGAAATAAGTTCATTATTCAACATATTTTGGAGAGTGGGAAACAGGGTAGAGGAGATAAAAAAAGAAAAGTACCCTGCTAACTAACTCAAAATATAATCCCCAATTCAGTCTGGTTTTGCAATATGTAGCTTCAAAAATTAAAAAAAATTCTAGCCAAAGATGAAAGAATGGGTCACATCCCTTCCACGAGCATGAGGGTGACTCCCTCTCCTCCCAGAGGCCTCAAACCCATCCATCCGCCCATGAGACATATTCCCAGATGGGTTCCCCTCAGGCAATCCCTTAGGACGCCCAGTGCCAACCATGCACTGTCCCCTGGCAGTCTGTAGTCAGAGGGAGTGCAAAGGGGAAACAAGGATTCCTGTTGGGAAGAGGGCTCCGTCTTTCCACCATTGCTTTTGGGTCAGGAGGAGCAGCCTTTCAGCTATCCCCCAAGCTACACGGCTTCCTTCCCTGCAATAGGAACCTCCCAATCTCTGGTTCCCTGGTAAACTCCCAACCTTACAAGTTAATCTTTATCTGCCTGACAACACCCATGCACCCCCACAATATTTAAGCAGCAGGAACTTACCTGCTTCTGAGCCGTGGCTTATGCTGTAGCATTCCTCACCTAACAAATCAATTGAGTCAATCCTGTCAATCAAAGTGGCTTCCAGGTGTGAATCCTGCTCCTAATAACTTGCATATCGTAGAGACAAAACTCTATAATGTTCAAGAAGCCTAGACCTTTATTTATTTATTCCGAGATTGTGGAACATTATTGACAAGGGCAACATCTACTGCCCTTCCACAATAACCTCATGAAGGTGGCAATGAGCAACCTTCTTGAACTGCTGCAGTTCATACTCCCACAGTACTCCAGAGAGGGAGCTACAGGATTTTAACACGGAGTAGCTCCAAGCAAGGGTGTTTTGCATCTTAGAGGGGAACATGCAAGTGGAAATGTTCCCATGCACTTGCTTCCCTTGTTAAGGTAGAGGTAGTTTGGAAAGTGCTACTGAATGAGCTTTGGCGGTGCTGCTTGTGTACAGTGCCGGTGGTGGAGGGAGTGAATGTTTAAGATGGCAGTAAAAGCAAAATACTGCGGATGCTGGAATCAGAAACAAAACAGTAGTGCTGTAAAATCTCAGCAGGTTTGACAGCATCTGGCAAGAGACAATAGAACTAATATTTAGAATCTGGATGACCCTTCGTTTAAGATGGTGGATAGGGTGCCAATCAAGTGGACTGCTTTGTACTGGACAAGCCTCTTTTGTGTGTTGTTGGAGCTGCAGTCACCTAGGTAAGTGCAGAGTATTCCACTGAACTCCTGACGTGTTCTTTTGCAGATGGTGGACAAGCTTTGGGAGCCAGGAAGGGGAGTAACTCACCACAGAACCCGTTTGCTTCTGGCTTGTCCTAATGGGCAGGGCAGAGACAAATGACGTGTAGATCTGTTTCAATTAGGTGAATTAAAATTGGCCAATTAGCTTTCCTCATTCACAGGTATTTTGTGATCTTGCAAATTGCTCTGCTGAAACCTTGTGTCTTTGGCATGTGATTCTAAGGGGGCTATGAAATACTGGGAGGGCTGAAGCCATCGCTTTCAGTCTGTTATAAACTCAGTTCCCTAGCTGCCACTCCATCCCTCTCTGGCAAAAGTCCGAGATTAAACCAGTTTGTGTGCAATCTCATTGTCATGTTTTGGCACCAAGATGAGCTGCCGACTAAATATTTGTGCCACCATGAAGACCACCTATTTTCATCACCATCACATTGGTGACTTTGCCCACCTCGGTGAATCTACTGGAAGCCCTCGTTCATGCCTTCATTACCTCTAGACTTGACATTTTAATGCACTTCTTGCTGGTCTTCAACATCTATTCTCCATAAACCCGAGGTCATTCAAAATTGCTGCAACATATCTTAACTCAAAATTCATTCCCCTCATGGCCTCATCCCTCTTTACCTCCAATTGCTTCCAGCCTCACAACTCTCCAAGATATCTGCACTCACCCAATTCTGGCCTCTTGAGCTTCCCAGATTATAATCATTCCAGTTTTGATGGCTCCACCTTCAGTTATCTAGGCCCCAAGCTCTGGAATTCCCTACAACTCTGCCTCTCCAGTGCACTTTCGACTGTTATGACCTTCCTTAAAAATCATCCCTTTCACCAAGCCTTTGGTTACATTACCTAATATCCCCTGATGTGGCTTGAAAACATTTTGCATTATAACGCTCCTGTGCAGTACCTAGAGATGTTTTATTACATAAAAAGGTGCTATCACGAGGTACGTCATAGAAGCTGACCGTTTGGCCCACTGTGTCCGCACAGGCTCTCCGAATGAGCAGCTCACCTACTTCAATCTTCTGCATTCTCCCTTTTTCAGATATCAGTCCAATTCCCTTCCGAATGTTTCAATTAAACCCATCTCCGCCACACTCAGGCGGAGCACTCTAGATCCTATCCACTCTGTGTGAAAACGTTTTTTCAAGTTTTTCCTCATGTCACCGTTGCTTCTTTTAATATGTTCTCAAAACTTTCACGAGTGGGAACATACTCTCTGTCCAGTCCTTCATGTTTCTAAATACCTCTATCAAATTATTTTCTCTAAGGAAAACAGTCCTAACTTCTCAAATCCATCATCGTAATTGATGTTCCTCATTTCAGGAACCACGTATAAATCAAAGCTGTTATTTTGTCTTGAAGATTCAAATAGGTAAACTGAATTTTGTGGAGATGTCTAACTGCTTTTCTTCCTCCAATACATCACTGACCTATACAAAGCTCAAATTATGATCCCAACAATTGGAATGCAGCCACAAGATAATTAACTTCACTGAACTGTAAAATCTTACTTTTCCCACAAAATTTAAAAATATTTTGATCTCAGTACATGAACAGCACTGCTGAGAATGCATTACCGATTACAGGTGGAAGTGGTCAGCAACCCACTGCCATCTGTCATTTTACATTTAATGGCTAGATGAAACCACATCAGAGGACATCAAGTGTTAACTATGAAGTGCTGAGATACATCAACTAGCTGACATTGCTTAAATTACACATCAAAAATAACCACTGAATAATATGAACTAAGATTTTGCAGTCATCTACAGCTTGATGATCCTGGCCTCCTGACTGAAATAGATTGTTTTCTGGTGACTGGTCTGATTTGCAGAATTGAGAAGAAGTGAAAAAAGAAAAAGATGTCTGATGATTATAATCTTGCAACTGAAAAAGGCAAGTAATTATCAAATTTTCTCCAAATGAGAAAGGGGAGTTAGCATACATGTGCAGAATCTTAATGCAAAACATACAACTTTCCTTCCATTAAACGAGAAAATTATAGTTTCCAGCCTTTTACGTCGTTATAATGCAAAGCTAGAATACCGTATACATACAAAATCTACAAAACATAACCACAACCAATGAGTATTTGATATTTTACACCCAAATAGATCAACTGCAAGCATGTTTTTTTTAAAAAAAAGACCAGAGCAACATTAGTAGTTAATAACAAGAATCAATAAGGCTTAAAAAGTAGATGCAACATATGTTTTCTCCAACATTACTGCACATTACAACACTAATCCATTGTAAACTTACTTCTACTTACCTTGAAGATATAATAGAAGGGAAACCAGGAGAAGAAGATGTCAGAAAAGAATTCAGCTACACTGAAGAGACCATATACCACCCAGTACATCAGCCATATTGTATCATCATCTTTATCAGGGCTTTCAATGGCCTTGACTCTGCAGGCAAGAAAATTCAATTTACCAAATATTTCAAGAATACGATATGGACAGATTTTCAATTTAACATGCTCTGAACAAATAGCGCTACAGAAAATCCAGATGCAGAGAAATATCAAGATAATACTCTACAAAATGGTTGGGGCACAAATGAGGCTTTACATGTTGCTTGGGTTGCCCAAGAAATTTAGAACATAGAACATAGAACATAGAACATTACAGCGCAGAACAGGCCCTTCGGCCCACGATGTTGCACCGACCAGTTAAAAAAAAAACTGTGACCCTCCAACCTAAACCAATTTCTTTTCGTCCATGAACCTATCTACGGATCTCTTAAACGCCCCCAAACTAGGCGCATTTACAACTGATGCTGGCAGGGCATTCCAATCCCTCACCACCCTCTGGGTAAAGAACCTACCCCTGACATCGGTTCTATAACTACCCCCCCTCAATTTGAAGCCATGCCCCCTCGTGCTGGATTTCTCCATCAGAGGAAAAAGGCTATCACTATCCACCCTATCTAAACCTCTAATCATCTTATATGTTTCAATAAGATCCCCTCTTAGCCGCCGCCTTTCCAGCGAAAACAATCCCAAATCCCTCAGCCTCTCCTCATAGGATCTCCCCTCCATACCAGGCAACATCCTGGTAAACCTCCTCTGCACCCTCTCCAAAGCCTCCACATCCTTCCTGTAATGTGGGGACCAGAACTGCACACAGTACTCCAAGTGCGGCCGCACCAGAGTTGTGTACAGTTGCAACATAACGCTACGACTCCTAAATTCAATCCCCCTACCAATAAACGCCAAGACACCATATGCCTTCTTAACAACCTTATCTACTTGATTCCCAACTTTCAGGGATCTATGCACACATACACCTAGATCCCTCTGCTCCTCCACACTATTCAAAGTCCTCCCGTTAGCCCTATACTCAACACATCTGTTATTCCTACCAAAGTGAATTACCTCACACTTCTCCGCATTAAACTCCATCCGCCACCTCTCGGCCCAACTTTGCAACCTGTCTAAGTCTTCCTGCAAACTACGACACCCTTCCTCACTGGCAATTATCTCCTGATATTATGCACTGAATCAGTTTTAAGAAAAAGTGTGCTTAACCTATTTTGCTGATTAAACTGAAATACATAAAACTACCACCAGGATGGTACAAATAGGTCACGTGTGTTTTAAAAAAAATGTTTTCATCCCAATGCAGATTCCTGCTGGACTGTAGTTCTGCGACAGCAACCAATATTTTACCAATATGGCCATTCTTTGCAACTATATTGAGCTTTAAATGAATAGTTGACAACAGAAGACATCAGAGTTGTCCTCAATGCCATTGTCACTCAATCATGATCCCATCATATGCATATTATGCAATCAGGAGTGGTAGTTCCAAATTACTTTTCTCATCCTTGGCATGATTAGCTCAGATCAGCACCTACCATGATTTTGTCAAACCATGTAACTGCAAAAGTGACCTTCTAGTTCATCACACCACGTGGTACCTTAATCTAAGTTTCAAATGCAATCAGTGCTAGGTTCAACGATAGTCTCAGGAGTGTTAAAGGCAACATGCAGTGCTTATGCAGCACATTGTGTTAGTTTTGGGTAATGCAATGGGATTAGTGACTGTATTCACCCCATTACACAGAAGACAATATTTTTCACTTGGATAACACTAGTTATAAAACATGATTTTGACAATCTTCTCTGGAGTACTACTTTAATAACCAAACTGGAGGCTTTTTTGAAGTAAAATTCAAATGACTAATTCAAATTAACAGCAGTCCGTTTGATACTGTCAACAAATTCTGATTATGAATGCTCACCATGTGATTTGAATACATTTCTATTTTTGGCCATGTGATAGTGTATAAACAAACATAGAAGATTAGTTTTACAAATAAGTTGTTGAACAGAGGTCTTTTATATTATTTCAGTTGACAATGAGGCTATTGAGGCCAATTTTACATCTGACTTTCATTTTACTGTGAAGAACATCACATTGTCTGCTTAGAACTGTTAGACTTAAATCATTTGCCTATCAGAGTCAGAACAGCACAGAAGGAGGCCACTTAGCTCAAGCCAGAAATTCTCACTCACTCCCTTTGCCTGTTACAAAAAAAATACTGCAGATGTTAGAAATCCGGAATAACTGCCTGCTGTTCATTTAACGATCTTGAACGCAGGCATATAAAATGCAGAATTTTTACGGCGCAGAAAGCAGCCATTTGGCACATCATAGAACATAGAAACCACACAGTGCAGGAGGCCATTTGGCCCATCGTGTCTGCACTGACAACAATCCCACCCAGGCCCTATTCCCATAACCCCTCTACATTAACCCTGCTAATCCCCCTGACATTAGGGTCAATTTAGCATGGCCAATCAACCTAACCCGCACATCTTTGGACTGCATTGGCTCTCCAATCATGACTTAGTGCTATTCCTTTGCACATTGCCCTCTTGAATGCTTCAATTAAACCTGCCTCCATCATACTTCCAGGTAGTGCCTTCCAGATCTGAACGACTCGTGTGAATTTTTATCACATTACATTTGCTTCTTTTGCAAACCACCTTAAACCTGTGCACTCTTGTTCTTGATCTTTTTACAAGGGGCAGCAGTTTCTCCCCATCTACTCTGCCCAGCCCATTTTGAACATATCTCTCCTCTCAGCCTTCTTCTTCCCAAAGAGAACAGTCCCAATCTCGTCAATCTATTCTCATAACTGAAGTTTCAATATTAGGATCAATATTAAGTGTACTCCTTACAGGATCAAATGTTTTATCAGTTGTTCAAACACAATAGATGCCTTATTCACTGGTTTAACATTTAGCAATCCAGAAGCTAGAGGTCAAATTGCCATAACAATTACTCAACTAGGCCAATGGCTATAGAATATGAAGGGCTGGTTCATCTCATTATCCCTCTGCTAATTTTCAGTGGAGGAAGGGCAGGGAGGCAGGAATTGAATAAACTGTATATTCTGCTGCTGCCTCAGCCTTAGGGTCCTAGTTTTCCTCATTATGGATGATCGGTGTCATCTACCACCAAGTTTAAACAGTCAAGTTCATGTAAATCAATTGCACATCTACTTTTAAAACATTATCACCTGCTGTCATCATCTTTACAACTACCCCACCCCCCCCCTCCCCCCAGGCAGATAGTGGTGCTTGGGGAAAGGAAACCACCATTATATTAAACATGTACATTTGTATAGTTGACCAGAGATTAGAAAGTAAACCAGATCAAAAGCTGCACCTTTTCTAATTGGGCGGACGTTCTACCAAGCAAAGATATGCCCCAATTCCACCCCAGTTAATTCAGAGTTGTTTTTTTCAGGTGAATAATTGGAATTGCTGGATTCTCTATTAATTTAAACAGAATAATTGAATTAAAATTACTTTCTTTCCTGTTTATTCAGCAGAAAACAGGGTTATGGTGCATTATTAAAATTTGTGTTTTTTTCAATAAATATCCTCACTGATCTTTTCTAGTACCTGCGACTTGTGCTGGAAACACCAGTTTGTGACTTCAGAAAACAAACTGCGATGTTTTTTCTAAATGTTGCATTTCATAATTGCTTTCTATACATGTTGAATGAACCTCTTTGAAGATGATTCACAGTGCAATTTTGGAAACACTTTGATCATTGCAGCAAATTATAATGCAATCTTAAGATTCCATATGGCACAACCTCTTTCCTCCTTTAGTAAAATGCAAAATTAAGTTTAATTAACCTGTTGGACAGATAGCACAATTTATAAGCCTTTATTTCTTCCCCTCACATAAGGATGCTCAGGTGTCGGTTTTAAAAATAAACAACCACGTAAAAGGTAAAAAAATAGAAAATTATGTTCCAAGGACAAGACTGTGTTATTTCATGAATAGCATTTAAATGCCAACTTGCAACTAACTAAACAAGTTGTTAATATTTACATTTTAGAAAAGAATCTTAAATTTTGCTGTACTTGATTAAGCAATGGAGATACAATAATATTTTGAGGGGCAACAAAATAAACAGAACCATGTAAATATAGTATGCAAACAATAACATAACTCCCTTATGTTTTCTTAAGTGAACTAACAGCAATAGCACAAGTCAATAGAATCCAATGTTGGTATATTTAATGAGACACACCATTGGTAAACAGAAGGCTTCATCGTGTGGTGGCATTATGCATGCTGGCGTGGCTAGTATTGTTCAATTACATGCCTAGGACAGACTGATTCCAAAACATTCATTCTGTGTACAAATTATTTGGCCCTTTTCCCGTCTATCCTCAGAGGTCCTACGCTAAGACTTGAGCACATAACTTGGGCTACCACTACCAGATGTGCTGCATTTTGAATGAGATACCAACCTGTTCAGGTGAACATAAAAGATCCCAATGACACTTTTTTTCGTGAAGAGCAGGGAGTTCTCCCGGCGTCCTCACCAACATTCTTCCTCAACATTAATCTGTACCTCATCTCACTTCTGTTTGTGAAACCTTGCTGTGCACAAGTCTGGATGCTACATTTGCCTAGAGAAATCAGACTACACTTCATTTGACTGGCAGTGAAGCACCTTGGGATGTCATACAAATGCCATACAAGAATTTCTTTTTCTCATGTCATGCATGAGCCTCAGAAAATGTCAATCTATAAATTGGTCACTGAAGATGCATCCTTCTGCTTCTCCCTATAGGAAAGTCAATGCTGCCAATGCATAGCATACAAAATAGATTAGTATTAAAACTTAATGTTGCCAATTATCTCCATAACCTTTGTATTTTATTTCCATATTGCTTTAACACTAGTGGTAAACTGTTATGTAACTTAAGTTACAAAAGCAGCTACAATTGTGTCAAATAGAAATACTTTGCTCTGGCCTTGGGCAGCCACAAGAGTGTTTCTCTGCTCCACCCCTGACAATCATATATAAAATCCCCATAGAAAGTAATGAGATTTTTAAAAAAGGATTGTTAGTTTGAAATGAGGAACTTGAGACCAGGTTTGAAAATGTTTAACTGGGTCAGGAAACAAAAATTTAAGAAAGGCTTACTCTAGTTTTGTACCGCATGGGTGCTTCACAAAAAGGAGTCCGTCAATAGCTACCTGCAAAACACTCACGATTTTAAAATTGTGAAACTTTGAACCTACATCATGAATGGTCAATAAAAAATGTCCCTATTTTTTATACACTTCAGCAACTCTGGACAAACTGGCCTCCACATTTCACAATGAAGCATCAACATCTTGGCACATGTGAATCAGATTGCAACTCATGTTACGAAGTTTAGGCTTCTGTGATATGATTCAAAGCAGCCAACTCAAATTATAAAGCAAGTATTGATACAGATACACAACAACAGAATCAACCATAAAAATTAGTAATCGCCAACTAAATCCAAAGTTCTCACTGAGTTGGATTTAAATCAATTTGAGCTTGCGGATGTAATTTGGGTGGACACTAATCCAGCATTAAGGTGGTGCTGCATCCTCATTATTTAAAAAAAAAAATTAAGCATCACAACAGTTAGTTGGGGCCTTAATTTTATAAAATTAAGACCCAAATTAACTGCTCTGATGTTTCAGATGGATGTTAAGTTCAACAGACACGACTGTAATTGAACAATGGAGTACGCCACAGAGGTGTTTAATATCCTTCTTCACAAAAAAAGAGAACCAACTTCATTGTTTTTGAGATACCTTTGGAAATATAACTATATCTTAAAAATCTTATATTTACATCCTGACTACATCACCTGACTTCTCCTTCACCTTTGCTATAAAACGCTGTGTATAAATTCCCTGGTCCACCTGTATATCGTATTTTACCAGTGGAAATTTGCCATGCCGTAATACAACCTAGCTGCTTGGTGGACAAGCCAAATTTCTTTCACCTTTCCAGCTCAGATGCAATCATTATTTTCTTTCACAAATCGAGAGAATTTAAAGGTAATCATACTTTTGCATAAACCTCAAAAACAAAAATTTCTATTTCAACATTGGTAGACAGTTCAGCCTGGTTCTTGTCAAATCCACAGCCTCCTTTGTACTAATTCTCGTTCAGCCTCTCAGGGTAGCTACTGCCTTTTCCCTAGTCTTTTTGGTCCTCCCCCCATAGAACACTCTCCAATGATGCGGATTCCACTAGCATTAAAGCCAATCTCTGCTAATTGTCCATTGCAACTCATTTTTGTAATAAGTCTAGCAAATATCTTTATAACATAGCCAAATTCAATTAAGTATGTAAATAAATAAATTAGAAGGCTGAATTAAAGTTTTGGAGTCCAAGGAATAATAGGGGAGAGATTTAAAATATTTGATGCGATAGCATTTATCAAAAATTACCACCATGCAGGGCATCAGACATAGATCATTAATAATGAAAACTGATCAAAAACTATATTTAGCATTTGAAAACAATACAAATCAGTATTGGGTCGGAGGGTGGTCAATTTTCACAAAATGATAGTGGAAAGGACGATGGCAATTTCTTTAAAGAAATGAATATGAATTTCCAATCTTTATTGAGCTAAGAACACAGTTTTTAATATGACTTTGTCATGAGCAGAGGTTGGATGGGATATTTTCTCTCTACATTCTGGTAGAATCACTGGCAAATGATACAAACCCTTCCGATTAAGTAGCATTTTTAGGGAGCAGTGGATGGATGTTCCATTTTCCTGACCCATCATAGTCGGCTCAACTTCAAGTAACGGCATCTAATAGTAACCACGGCGGTGATTGTTAACAGGCAGCCCAGGAAAGGAGCAGATGTATAACTCAGCAACCAACAGCCTCCAATAAATCCTCACATGAAAATTCCCTCATGCAAAAACAAAGTGCTGAAACTCAGCAGGCCTAGCAGCATCTGTGGAGAGCAAAACAGAGTTAATGCTTCCAGTCCAATGTGACCCTTATTTGCAACTCTTTATTCCCCCAAGTTCCAGGTGGAGCACAAAGCAGCACCGATATACCAGAAAAGAGGGTTGTGGGAGGAGCTTGTGTAGACTGGAACAACAAACGTTCCACATTCCCCACAAAATTTTCTAGGGCCCATCTGGGTACCCAGTATATCACCTTTAATTTTGAGAAGTGTGACAAGAGAGAAATTAGTAGGGCGACACGGTGGCACAGTAGTTAGCACTGCTGCCTTATAGCTCCAGGGACTCAGATTCAATTCCAGTCTTGGGTCACTGTCTGTGTGGAGTTTGCATGTTCTTTCTGTGTCAAGATGGGTTTTCTCCAGGTGCTCCTGTTTCCTCCCACACTCCAAAGATGTGCAGGTTAGGTTGATTGGCCATGTTTAATTGCCCCTTAGTATCAGGGGGATTAGTGGGTAAAATAGTTGGGGTTAGGGGCATAGGGCCTGGGTGGGATTGTTGTATGTGTAGCCTCGATGGGCTGGATGACCACCTCCTGTACTGTTGGGGTTCTATGATGAAATTGTTTAATGAGAGAACAAGTTCAACCAGGCAGAAGAGATTGGTACTGGATGGGAACTGTTTAGGTCTCCATTCGAGGAAGTAGAAGAGAACCCTCAGACAATCCTGGTGGGTGAAGAAAGTGTAGAGGGATGGGGTGCCTATAGTAAAAGAGGAAATGATGCAAGGCATCAGAGGAATCACAAATGTAGGAGAGAAGGGACTGGACAAGGGGAGAGAAATAGAGTTAAGTTTGGAGGAAATGGGGCTGAAATGTGGGTCTTGGGAAGGAAGTAGAAGCTGGCTGCATGGGGTTGGGGGACTATGAGATTGTGGACAGAAGATATCCAGAAGAAATTAGGCCAATAACAGTCCTGGAAACAATAGCTTGATGTTCAGTGGTGGTGTTGCTAATCCATCCCAGAAAAAAAATTATAATGGAAAATGTAAAAGACTACTTGAGTTGTTAATACTGCAATTTGATAATTAACGAATAGAGACCAAAAAGATCTCAATATTTGGCTACAGGACACAAGTATCCAAGATTGGGAAAATAAGTTAAACATTCGTTTAACACCAACAAAAAAGCATGCTGGAATTCCAAAACAGGAAGTGCTGTAAACAGAAGTAGGAAGTCAATCTTTATCCACTGAGAGAAAAATAAGTAGAACCCTTTAAAACAGAGACGACCACATCAAACTGAACTATAGAAGAAATCATGGTTTAACCTCCCCAATAGTTAGAGCACCCATACAGAACACATATTGGAGAGAAATGAGAGATAAACAATAAAATGGTCGTGGAAGAGGACAGAAAATCTAGTACACTTTGTAGAAAATACTTCCTGTTTTGAAAACAAGAACAATATACTATTTGGGAAATTTTTTTAAAAATGCTTTCAGCTACATAAACCCTCATGGGTTTCTTTCAGGACCAGGCCACTGATCTGGTTTCAAATAGAGGAAGCAACCTGGAGAAGCTCCATTGCAAATAACAAGAATGAAAAGTGACCACTGAAAAGCACACGATGATCTTCTGCAACCCCAGTCTGTGGCAGTTTAAGGATTATAGGTGTGTTCCTACAGTTTGCAATGGAGGCTCCCCAGAATGCAAGGGGTACTTCCCCCAATTGATGTCATGCAAACATCCTAACTAAATACCCAAATGCATCAAGAATTGGATAATATCCAATGTGGCAAGTAACATTCGCACTACACAAGTGGCAGGCAATGACCATCTCCAACAAGCGAGAATTTAACCATCACCCCATGTTACTATTAAATACATAAACAAATACAGCTCAGATGAAGGGTCATCCAGACGTGAAACATTAGCTCTATTCTCTCTCCAGAGATGCTGTCAGCCCTGCTGAGATTTTCCAGCATTTTCTGTTTTTGTTTCAGATTCCAGCTTCTGCAGTACTTTTCTTTTCACTATTAAATGCATATTCAGTGAAGGGAACAATTTTAAAACATGCAATCTTTATTAAAGTATAATATAGCATGCAACAAATAAATACAACCCGATTTGTCTTTAATTGAACATTGAAAAGTAAATCTTTCAAAAATGATCAGTTCTTACAGATATGAACACCAAGTAACATTTCAGTTTTCTTCCATATTCTGGTCAAGTAAAAATGAATCAACAGTGCACTCACGTAGGCTATTTGAACAGCTGCCAATGTATTAGTCATGAAATGTTTTACATCAAGAATACTAGAACCCGTTTCCTGCAAACCACTGCAGAATTACTTAAAAAAGCTTAAATGTCCAAATGTTTAGAGAAAATAGTTAACTGACTAATGAACAATGAGATTGAAGAGAATTTTTAAAAGAAATTGCAAAAAATAGTTTGAGATTACTATATGTACAAGGTAAACAAATCCTCCATAATGTAAAAATGCTTCCAGTAAGTAACGTAGAGACAAGATGGCAGAGTCTTAGGGTTATAATGAAATGTATTTATTACATGTTCTGATAAATGCAGATGACACCCCTCGTCATGAAGAATAGGTGGGGTTGCAGCCCGATGGGAGAATGTGTTCTCAAGGTAAAAATAAAGGAAGGAAATAAGAATCCAGTTCAGCTACTCTTCCCTAGTAGGTCGCTCAAGAGTCTCTTACGCGAGACTCTAGTAAGGACCTGCCCAAAATGTAGAACAGATTAGTGGCTTCCTCCTCCTTTTTCCCTGCCACTTATTTCAACATTTGTTTATAATTCATCGTGTTGAAGGGTGGAGCCATAATTATTCTTTTTCCAAGTCTTCATGCCATATACAATAACAGAGGTATTCAAAAATCAGAAGTTAGAAGGGATCAGCTTTACAAAGTACATTTATTTTTTCATAAGCTACAGACACTATTTTAATACTTAGCTTCTGCTATTCCCAAAGAACAGTAAGATTAGAAGTTCTCACTATCTCATTTAACAAAACATGCTTGTGAGGGTTTAAATCTTGAACCTCAGGGGTTTTCAGTGCGCCACAAACCAAAGAGTGAAGCAAGAGCTGCACCCAGTCATCCAACTTGTAGTTTGTTACAGCTGTAAGCACATCCCAATGGTACAAACTCAGTCTCATTTTATTGTTTTGCATTTTCTTGTTTTTTTCTTGTTCACCAATTACTGGCACTAAGCACCATCATTTTTTCAAAAGTTGTGTTTGGGAAATCTATGATTCATCAGATAAACTGGTAGCATTTCATAACAATATCACTTCAGATCAGAGTCAACCAGCAGTAATGATCTGATGCAGCATTGATATCGAGCACCTTGCTCAAATCACTCATGCCAGAAAGGGCCCAATACCAAACTAGTGTAAAATTGCCTTGAAATTCAGAGCACAGGAGGGTTTCATTGAAGTAAAATATCAATTTTATGAAGTGAAAATATTAAATCCATGACAATAGGAATGCAATAAGCCCAACCTCATCTGTCAGATATTTGCCTAAAGTAAGTTACAAAGAATGTTCTACATTTGCTGCTAAAAAGTCAACACCTATTGTGAATCATAAACATACAAATATGAATTCTTAAGACATTCAGAGAAAAAGCACCAGGTTTGAATTTGGCTTCTGCCGAATTAGCTGAGGCAGCAAATAGATGCGCTATCATTAGACCCAGCACCCGAGAGCTAGGGAGGAGGAAAAAAGTTAGCACGAGTTTCCAGTGCTAACTGCTAACCAATGGCTTCTGCTGAAAAGATGTTTATATTTAGATGTCAGGTGAGCATAGAATCAGGTTGAATATACTGTACAGTCGAACAATCTACCAATACCCACTGTCAATACTTAAAAACACAAAATTGATTACCTGAGCAAGCTATTACAGTACTATCCATACATCAGCAAGTCAAGACTGTGAGGAGACAAAAAACCAAATGCTCAAGAGGCTAGCTTGACAAGGTAGAAATAGGATGTCTTCTCTCAAATTTGGATGTTATTCTAAACTGACAGAATTTGTACATTTTTTGTCAGACAACTGCGTGGTAGCTAAATAAGTAGATGCAGAAAATGTGGATAAGCAAACATTCATGTCTCCCTGCTGGATTGCCAAATGACCTTGATAAAAGTCATGTGAAAGCTACCACACCCTTGCAGATGGAGGTTGCATGTAGGTATATGGACAATTAAGGAGCAAATAAAGGGAAAAAATTCATAGAAAAGGGTAAATAAGCTGGTAACAACAGCACAAATACTCCTTATTTATACGAGCACACTGTGCTGCTGATGTTTGGATTTTAAATGTGACAAACCAGCTTCCAGCTCAAGAGTTCAACTTATTTTTGTTAAAAATATCAAAATACTATTTATGTGACAATTTATTTTGTCATTTAATACAAAAATCAGAAAGCCTCGGATTCTCCCTCTTTTCATAGATGACGACATGGGGGTAGGATTACTAAGTTTGCAGATGACATAAAAATGACAGCGCCAGGAACCCTGGTTCAATTCCCAGCTTAGGTCGCTGTGTGTGGAGTTTGCTCTTCCTCCCCGTGTCTGTGTGGGTTTTCTCCGGGTGCTCCAGTTTCCTCCCAAAGTCCGAAAAGGGTACTGGTTAGGTGCATTGGCCATGCTAAATTCTCCCTATCTGAACAGGCGCCAGAGTGTGGCAACTAGGGAATTTTCACAGTAACTTCATTGCAGTGTTAATGTAAGCCTACTTGTGACACTAATAAATAAACTTTAACCTCAATGCTCAGGTGGTTAACAGCGAGGTTGAGCATCTTGGGCTACAAGAAGATATAGACAGAATGGTAAAATGGAATTTAACCCTGAAAAGTGTGAAGTGATATACTTTGGAAGGAGTAATTTGACAAGGAAGTATTCAATGAATGGCATGACACTATGAAGTTCTGTGGAACAAAGGGACCTTGGTGTGTTTGTTCATAAGTCTCTGAAGGCAGAAGGGCATATTAGTTGGGTGGTGAAGAATGCATATGGGACACTTGCCTTGATCAGTCAAGGCATAAATTACAAAAACAAATGTTGGAGTCATATTGGAGTTGTATAGAATTTTGGTGAGGCCATAGCTAGAGTAGCGTGTGCAGTATATAGGAAGGATGTGATTGCACAGGAGGGGGTGGGGCAGAGGAGATTCACCAGGATGCTGCCTGGGTTGGAACATTTAAGTTAAGGGAGGTTGGATTGGCTTGTTTTCGTTGGAGCAGAGAAGACTGAGGGGTGATACGAATTAAATATATAAGATTATGAGGGACATGGACAGAGTAGATAGGGAGCAGCTGTTCCCCTTAGTTGAAAGGTCACTCATGAAGGGACATAGGTTCAAGGTGTTTGTTTTTGTTCTTTGTGAGGGGCAGGATGTTCAGGGGAGAGGATATGTGAGGAAAAACCTTTTTTTACCCAGAGGGTCGTGATGGTCTGGAATACGCTGCCTGGGAGGGTAGTAGAGACGGGTTGCTTCACATCCTTTAAAAAGTACTTGGATGCGCACTTGGTACGTCATAACATTCAAGGCAGTGGGCAAGTGCTAGTAAATGGGGTGAGATGGGAGTTCAGGTGTTTCTCACGTGGTGTAGACTTGATGGGTCGAAGGGCCTTTTCTGCAGTGTATGATGAATCTATGACTTTCCACATTTAAAAAAAAATCAGGATTAAGCATTTAAAAAGTACATTTGAAGGAATCCACTCAGCCAAATCAATGTAACCATGGAATTCCATGACATAGTGATTCTAAATATATATATTAAAAAAAACAAATTTCACCCAAAATTGTGGCTACATAAATCAAGCTTGGAATAGCTCATCACTGAAGGCAAATGCTTATGTCATGTGTAAATGATAAATGTAAATGACTCATAATGCATCAGATTCTTGCCCACAGGACAATAAACTATGCATGGAATTTATTTTACATTTTCTATAAAGTAATAAAGTTTAGAGGATAAAAAGTATCAATATTAAATCTGTACAAAAAAGGCAAAAACATATTTGGCCAAGATTGTCCAAAGGCCTAAACAATGAAAAACAACACCTAACACACAAGATATAATGCAACCAACATTAAAGTTTATTAGTCACAAGTAAGGCTTACATTAACATTGCAATGAAGTTACTGTGAAATTCCCCTAGTCGCCACACTCCGCCACCCGTTTGGGTCAATGTACCTAACCAGCACGTCTTTCAGATTGTGGGAGGAAACCGGAGCACCCGAAGGAAACGCACGCAGATATGGGGAGAACGTGCAAACTCCACACAGACAGTGATCCAAGCCTGGAATCGAACCTGGGTCCCTGGTGCCGTGAGGCAGCAATGCTAACCACTGTGCCGCAAGACCTTTCTAACATGCGAGTACCCCTTCAATCTAAGCCTAGACCTCCACTATTGAAAGAAGGAGCACTATTTTATGAAAAAAATATACATTAGATTTCATCACAGAAATTGTAATGAAATGCAGCACTGCATTGTCTGCATGACAAAAAGTGATGCATCACCTTTTCTTCCCCCTCCCTTCAATATCGACTATTTTACTCCAAATATAATGTCCAATCCACATGCCATTCACATAGCCATACACAGGGCATAATTCTGGTGATGAGCACATTCACTGGCAGGTGCGGCCTATTAAGAGGCTGTCCTTGATTCCTCTTGCCCTGGCTTCAATCAGTGGGAATGGGGAAGGTGATAGGGTCTCCACCCGGCCCCTTCCCATTCCACTACATGTGCCCCCAACCTTGTCTGAAGGATACATTAAATTGCACCCCTTATGTCTACCAAACTCCAAGGTGAGATAACTCACTTCCTGACTCCCCAAAGCCTGCCCACCACCTTGAAGGCATAAGATTGGACTGTAATGGAATATTTTACATTTCCCTGGATGAGTGCAACTCCAACTCTAAAGAAGCTGGACACTTTCCAGGACAAAGCAGCATGTTCAGCACCCCATTCACCCACTTTAAACATTCACTGCTTCTACCACCAGTGGCTGCAGTATGTACCATCTACAAGATACACCTTCCAAACCTGCAACCTCTACAACCTAGAAAGTGATTGGAACACCACCACTTGCAATTTCCACTCCAAGCAATACACCACCTGACTTACTATATCACCATTCCTTCAATGTTGGTGGATCAAAATCCTGGAACACCCTTCCTGACAGCATTATAGATGTACATAAAACAGATGGACTGCAGCAATTCAAAAAGACAGCACACCACCAGCTTTTCAAGGGCAAAATCAGGGTTGGGCAATAATGCTGGCCTAGCCAGCAATGCCCACACCCTATGAATGAAAAAGAAAGCTGCTGCAGAAATTATGCCAATTATCTATTGAGTTCTCTCCCTGTAGATTGTTTTTAAATGCTTCAATCTTTCCAAATAGCTTAGCACTAAATATAATCTAGTATTATGCTGAACCATTAAAACTAGGAAGATCCCAAGTAAAATTGTCAGTCCCTGATGAATTCAGCTTTTGACAGTGGGATACTAGAATTCCAAGTGAGGGAAGAAAGGTGGGTCTCCCCTGATCACTATTGAGTGACACTTTCGGAAAACATCAGGCAAGAGTGGAACTGGAGTTAGCTTCAAATGACAGTCATGATGCAATACTATCTAGGCTCACATGAAGAACAGTCATATGACCAAGTACTAATGATGAACACTTGTGCAATGGCACACCAGCACCATTTCAACACCTTTGGTAAAGAACAAGAAATTAGGGGTGGTGAAATAAGTTTTTGTAGCATTTCCTCTTGTCTATATTCAAAAGTCATTCCATAAAAATTAAAGATATCAATTTAGAGGAATCACCCACAATCTAAAAACCAATTTGTATATACACTATTCATCCCCCTGTTCACAGGCACCTTTTCTTGGTACTTGATTGGTAATGGTTCATTATTCTACAGAAAACATTTATAAAGTAACTGATTAGAGCGATTAAATTAACGTATCTTTTACCCATGTATAACCGGATTAAGTCATCTATATTAATCCCAAACGATTAAATTAGGAAATCTCTGTTCTCCATACATAACAAGATTAAGTCTCCATCATTGATCGCACGCAATTTCGGATTAAAAGAAAGCGGATGTAACTTACGATACATAAGCAGGGTAAGCGAATCCGATCAAATTGCAAAGTAATGATGCTGCATAGCCGATCACAAGGTAGATCGAAATGATTAGAATGAAAGCTGTTAAAAAACAAACAAACACGTTATAATAAAAGGAAACCTCAACCACTCTGTTCCGTATATCAGATTGAAGCAATTCAGCAACAAAAGGGAAGCAGAACACTATAGGCCCGTTAAAATCCGTTCTTTTTTCGCTGATGTTGGGCGCTCAACTGAGGAAGTACCACAGCAAATTCCCTTATTACACTGATAATGAGACTAATTTACTGTGTTAAAGCCAAGTTTTGACGAGTGATATTGTATACGTCGGCAGGTAAGGAAAATGTTGGCATCTATTGAACATTCATATTAAGCATTCATCTGAAATGGCCACCTCACCATGTCAGGTTAAACGAAAATCTGATAGGGCAAAATGTCTCGTTTATAAATACATATCCCCGTGCAAACCGCTGTAAATTTAGTTACACTTCTGTCTGACATATATTAGGTTACAGAAATCATCAACAGCCGCAACGACAAATATTCTATGGAGGTGGCGATGTGTTATAGTTTAAAAGCCCTAATCCAGAAAGATATGGATATATAGATAGATGTGATTGCCATTATTAAATTGGAAATGCTGGCAGTGATCGCGTGCCCCGGGCTGTCCCCACCCTGCCGCTGACTCACCCAGCGCAATGTAACGTCGATTCACTCCTGTCTTGCTCTCAATTTTCCCCAAGACATCTGCCACTATGTTCTTCTCCTTGAGGAACTTATCCAGACGCTGCATCAGCGACTCGGCCATGGTTTGTATTGGTAACAATGATGCAGTGAATATGCTGTCTGCCTTTTTGTGCTCTCTCTCTCTCTGGAACGTTCCGACTAGAATGTCTGCAGCGGCCCGAATGCGGCCCGGGAGGGAGGGGCACGAGGCGCCGCCGTCACCGCGCCTGCGTCACAATGCTCACCACCTTCCCCCAGTGTTTTGAAAGGAGCTGGAAGGCAGCCAGATGTCCACTTAACACAGCTCATCACACAACATTGTAACCCTGTACCCCATCACATCTCTGTCATTTTCAATTATATTCTTGTGTCAACCCTCTTCCCATTATGTATTTTCTTTCAGCATTCCGAAAACTTTGAAATGAAACAAAAAATGTTTAAAGAAAACTCAGCAAGTCTCACAGCACCTGTGGAGCGAGAAAGTTAACGTATGACTTCTTCAGAGCTGATTATTACCTAAACCTTTGCTGCAGCAACTTAATTACACAGTATTTCTCTGCCCAGTTTGTGACCATCTTCGTTGATTCTCTGAAAATTATCAGAACTTCATCACCACTATTTTGTTTCACTCACTTGCAGATCAGTTTGGGTTGCAATTATTGACATACCAACAAGGAGCAGGAATAAGCCATTCAACCCCTCAAGCCTGCTCCACCATTTAATAAGATCATGGCTGATCTGACAGTAACCTTTAATCTGCGTCCAATATACCCCTGATAACCTATCACCATCTTGTTTACTGTGCGGTTACAGGGATGGGGCCTGGGTGGGATTGTTGTCGGTGCAGGCTCGATGGGCCAAATAGTGTCCTTCTGCACTGTAGGGATTCCATGATTCTATTCGATTTTTTCAAGTATCCATCCACTTCAGCTTTAAAAATATTCAAAGATTCTGTTTCCACTGCCTTTTCAGGAAGATAATTCCAAAGACCCACACCTCTCAGAGAATTTTTTTTGCCTCATCTCCATTTTAAGTGAGTGACCCCCTTAGTTTTAAACAGTGACCCCTAGTTCTAGATTTTTCCACAAGGGGAAACATTCTCTCCACATCTGTCAAGATCTCTCAGGATCTTATATGTTTCTAGCACATTCCTCTTACCCTTCTAAACTCCAGCTTAGCCTGTCCAAACATTCCTCATAAGACAACCCATCCATTCTAGGTATTAATCTGGTAAACCTTCACTGAACTGCTTCCAGTTTTTTTTAGTGTCAAAAGTAGGCTTATATTAACACTGCAATGAAGTTACTGTGAAAATCCCCCAGTTGCCACACTCCGGCGCCTGTTCAGGTACACTGAGGGAGAATTTAACACAGCCAATGCTCCTAACAGCACGTCTTTCGGACTATGGGAGGAAACCAGAGCACCCAGAGGAAACCCATGTAGACACGGGGAGAACGTGCAAACTCTGCACAGATAGCGACCCAAGCTGGAAATCAAACCCGGGTCCCTGGCGCTGTGAGGCAGCAGAACTAACCACTGTGTCACCCAATGCATGCATTTACATCTTCCTTAAATATGGTGACCATTACTCAGTACTCCAAATGTGGTCTCATCAAGCCCTGTACAACTGAAGCATAACCTCCTTACTTTTGTATTCAATTTCCTTCATAATAAATGACATTTTTATCTTTATTTTGCAAGTACTCATCATGTCAGTCAGCATTGGGAAGAGAACTGTCAATTAGATGTAGTTCAGGACAAGAAATATGGACTCAGATCTTTCTGTCTCCAGATGTTCATATCCCGGAAGGAACACATCAGATTGAAACATATACGATCCTGAGGGATCTTAACAGTTGTGTTCCTTCTGGGGTATGACCATCTGGACCATTCCCATGCAGTGACCACAAGAGAATTGCCTGCGAAGTTTCAGCTTCCGTTGGGCATTTGTCCTGCTCCTGGAGCCCTTCAAAACTCTGACTTTGGATTGTTCTGACTCACTTAGCAGAATAGTTACCCAGGAAAGATTAGAAGGATAAAACCAATCCTATCTCCTGTGTAACCATACTAGTGACAACCTGACTCCCCACTGGACCCCCTGACTAACCCCAACCAACCCCCACCTGTGACTCCTGACTTTCCCCCCCAACAACACCAATCACCCTTCTGAATGAACTAAACACATACCCTGACCACCCCATCAACTTAGGTTCAGTCCAACTCGGGTACTCTGCCTAACTCTTTTTCAGGTAAACCGTTAGTTCGTTCTCTTGCCCGGAGCTGGAAAAGGCCACTGAATCTCAAAATTAGTTGGATTGTATATCACTGCAATTACAAAGAAGTAAACTTTTGAAAGGTAGAAAGTGGAAACAGAATACGATAATGAGGAACAAAAGAAGAAGTCACAATCTCAGTGTTAAAGATCTCCAGTGTTTCTATAGATATAGCTCGTGGGGCTAAAGGGATCAAGGGTTATGGGGGGTGTGGAGGGGGAACAGGATATTGAATTCGACGATCAGCCATGATCAAAATGAATGGCGGAGCAGGCTCGAAGGGCCGAATGGCCTACTTCTGCTTCTCGTTTCTAACTCTTTCTTAACGTGATAAAACACACATTGCTGCATCTCTCAGAAGAGGTAATTTCCAAAACATCTCACTTGTGCAATGTGAAGGGAAATGGTACCATCCATAGAACTGCAAGCAGATTCTGCAAGACATTCAATGACCAGACCAGAAAAAGTAACACATGAGCCCCTGTTCCCTTTCCTTACATGGGGTCCTTGGGTAACCTAATATTCTTCACCCCTGAAAATTAACAGCTGCATAATTAACCCAACACACCATACTCTGTTTAAGGAAAGCATTAATTTGGGATCTTGCTGCATATGACACCATTTGTCTTAACAACAGTGTCTTGCAAGGACAACCTTAAAACCCTTTCCTCCATTTTAACAGGTTGCCTCGAGCTGAACTCAAGACAGGAGGGAAAATTGACTATCATTGGCATCAAGGAGCACTAGCAAAACTGGAGGTAAATAGGAAATGGTGAAAACTCCTACAAGTTGAAATTATACTAGCACAAAGCAAGATGATTATAGTTGTTGGCAGTCAATCATTTCAGTCCCAAGACGTTGCTGCAGGAGTTCCTCAGGGTAGTTTCCTAGATCCAATCATTTACAGTTGCTTCATCAAAAACCTTCCCTCCAACATAAGTTCTGAAATGGGATTGTTTGCAGATGATTGCATAATGTTTTGCACCATTCGCAACTCCTCAGCTACTAAAGCAGTGTGTGCCCCTATGCAGCAAACTTGGACATCATTCAGGTTTAGCTGATAAGTGGCAATCACATTTGTGCCACACAAGTGTTGGGCAAAAAAATCGCCAAAAAGAGAGAATCTGACCATCTCCCCATGCTGAATCCTCCATTAATAACATCCTGGGGTTTAGGGTTAGGGTAGCCAGAAACTGAGCTGGACCAGCTGCATAAATACTATGGCTACCCAGGCAGGTCAGAAGCTGGGAATACTATGAAGAGTAACTTCCCAAAGCTTGTCCACAATCTACAAGGCACTAAACAGGAATGTGATGGAATACTCTCCACTTATCTGGATGAATGCAGCTCCAGCAATAATCAAGAAGCCACCATCCAGGACAAAGCAACCCACTTGCTTAGCACTGCATCCACCACCTACAACTCTAGGGGCACTCTGTACCATCTACAAGATGCGCTGGGGGTGTATCAACACCACATGAACTGCAGTGGTTCAAGAAGTCAGCTGGTCACCACCTTCTGAAGAGCAGTTAGGGATGGGCAGCAAACACTGGCTCAGCCCAGCGACAGTTACATCCTGTGAACGAATTTTTAAAAACTGCATTCCGAAAATTAGCATCCTTCTTCTCCTCCTTGCTGTTTGTCATACTGAAGTGGTTACAACGAAGTCTCTATTTTAAAATGTTCAGATTCTCTCTTTAATTATGAGAAACAACCTTTGAGGATTTGCTGATCTGCCAAAACCTCAACTTACAACCCCAGTACCTCCCTGTGCATCAGCCAATCTGTGCAGAAAGCGCAGAACTGAGTTTAATGTGTTGACTGTGTGAAATTATACAATGCCATCTTCCCTATCATTTGCAATATGCTATGATTTTTCACACTGAATAAGTCACTGTAGTTCCACATTCTGGCTATTCCGCACTTTATAAACCTACTGAAAAACAGTGTTATGTCCAACGGCATTATTGCAGAATCATCATATGTATGCCAATGTAGGGGTAACAATTCTAGTTTTATGCTCCTGGTATTAGTGAAACGCACACATCCCCGCCCACAATATTCAACTCATTAAATTTAAGGAATGGAAAATGAGGATCAGAGTGTGATAGGGTGGAAGTTGTAGCCCAAAGTTAACACATTAAATTTAGCTTCCAGTCCACAATTTCCATATTTAAAAATCAAAGTATAGTAGCTCAGAATATCACATAGATTAGAAATCTACTAGCTAGGAACTGTAAACAGTTTAGGTGCAGACCTTCATCAGAACTGGAAGCTGGATGATAATTAAACCCCATTTCCTACTGAACAAAACAAAAAATGGTGGACTTTTATCTGTTGTTTTCCTTTTGTTTATCCAATATCGTCCAGTTCTAACAAAGGGTTGATACCTTGTTTATCTTTCCCTTTCACAGACATGCTGCATATTACCAACATCCTTTGTGTTAAAAAATAAATATGTTGATATTTTTCAGGATTAGGGAGCAGCTAATTTGTTCAGTGAAATCTTCAAAAAATGTCCTAGACAGTGGACAAATAGCAGAACCAGATATCTTGATTGGTTCAAAGGATTTACCATATATAGAAGTAAAACATGTGTTGTAAAATAAATTCAAATAATTGAGCTCAATTGAGCAATTAACCTCCAGGGCTGTGGGCCAAGTGCTGGAAAATGCGATTAGTGGTGTCAGATCTTAGTTGACTAGTGCGTCCTGTAAACATCTAAGAATTAGTCTCTCAGTAACTTTTATGCTCACTAATTATCATGTGGTAAATTAAAGTCATGAAAGTTACTTTGAACAATTTGCAAATTTCAGACCATTTGGGGTGGTTGGTCAAATAGACTAGTAGGTCTAGTCTTATGTTCTCCTGATGTAGCACACACTTGGTACTCACTAGTTATGGAATTGAATGCAATGAGGGTAGTCCATCGGCTTAAAATGTCCTAAATTATTTATTAAGAGTGCTGGAAATCGCAAATCACAATCAATTGCCATTAATTATAGCATAGAATGTTCCAAAACAAAATTACGATTTAGTTGATTGTTTAAATCTCAAATACAAAGCTCTCAAATACAAAGCTAGACTCAGTAATGATGACCATGCAATCAGCACATTTTCATAAAAATCCATCTATCAACGTGACAATCAAAGTGTTAATGTTCATTCCGCACAATTAATCGGAATTAATTTCAAAGTCTCAGATTCTGTACACGAGATATTTTGGAGTTTCTCGTGTTTTATGGTGAGGATCCTGAGGAATAGAATGTAGTAGGTCAAGGGCTGAAAATGGTAATATGAATGATCACGACAAACTTGACAGAATTGTCACCTTCACAGGCTGCTGATTACCCACATCATAGTTGAGTGTCATATATTCCAAAAGGCTTTAATAAATGGAGGGATGCAACAACTGTGTGACCTACAAGGAAAGCTACTGGTAAGTTTAAATATTGGCTAAATTCTCAGGATGATGGTCAAAAGTGTCCACGTACTAATATACCTGATGGGGATTCTAATGCAGCTAGTTTCGCAATATTTCTGATCGATGAGAAAGGGAAATGCCTTTAGCTTGGGAAGCTAGGGGAATAGAAAGGGTTGTTAGAAGTACTCTGGTTGCTGAAGTCTTTTCTTTTAGAGGCAATGAAATTCTATACATTGAAGGGTTGCATTCAGTTATCCTATGACCCTGGGTTCTGTATCTCCTGGTCTGTGTAGTCATGATGGGTGAAGAGAGCTTTTCTCCAACCACAGTTCAGCATCAGGAAGAACTAAAACTGGTGCACCTGTGTCTTGTTTCTCCTAAGGTATCTGCATTCCACTAGCTTCCACTTGGTTCCTGGATTTCTCCAAGGAAGGGCATCTCAATATCATTGATATCTTCTGTTTCATGGATCTTGCCACCTTTTGCAGGCTTCTCTTTTTGCATATTCTATAAAAGCTTCTTGCTGCAACACAGAGCCTGAAAGTAATCCTTTCTGCAAAAATGGCATTTGGCTTTCCTGGTGGGACAATTTTCACACTCAGTTCTTTTTCCGCCACATTGATTAGTTAGCTGCGGTAATTGATGTATGCTCTTCCTGCCTCTCCTGCTTTTGTATGACCACTTCTCTGCTTTTAAATGAACATGCTCCACTGAGTCAGTTGTTTTTGGGGTATGATTCTCCCTGTCACTGCAAATGACCTCAGCTTGTCTGCTAAGTTGAAATGTATTTGTTAAGGTTAAATTATTTCCTGACAGCAAGTGGTCAGACAGTGCTTCATCTAAGACTCCAACAATAATTCCGTCTCTGATTAGTTAATCTTTTAAGATGCCACATTCACAGTTCTCTGCAAGTTTATAAAGATCGTTGACAAATGTATCAATACTTCCCCCTTATTAAATTTAGCCTGCTCAACAATGGTACTCTTGCACAAATTGAAAAAGGTGTTGAGTGCTTTTGTTATTTCATCTTCTGTAGCTTTTTCTTTGTCAATCCCTTTCCTGACCAGGATATTGTCTACATAGCCACTCATTGTGTATAATTGTATATTGCCCAACTCACTGCTTAGCATTGCAGGGAGGCTTGATACGATATCTTTGGCATCAGTTCAGCCACGATTCTGCTTGATTGGGGCCTGTAACTTGGTAGCCTCAGGTAAGGGCAGAGACTTTTCTATGATTGTTCTTTCACTCTCTGCCATTATATAATACTCTTGGTCTCGTGGTGCTAACATAGAATATTTACAGAGTCTGCTGAGCTAAGGAAAATGTTGAGTTTATTTCTTACATTTCTAAAGGTGACTACATTTTAACCATGAGGTTGCACAAGAGAGATGAAGATTACGAGACATTGCATCGCTAACTGAGATGATGTATATTGTCTCATTAGCATATCACACAATTGAATCAACCCCTTGTAGTACAGGAACATGCAACACAGTCCACTACCCATGTCTTTGGTGATTCACAGAGGCTGCTTCTGGTTGAGATGGAGTAAGGAAAAGTGCTCCTCCTCCCTTTGTGAACAACTTCCCCCCTCTGTTGCCTGTGCTTCACCACCTGGTAATGTTGCAGTCCAATTGAGCAGCCATAATTTAAAAAAAAAATAATTTCACAGATTGACAATTTACTGGTGAACAGACATTTGAAAACTTACATTTTAAATTTCTGCCAGCAAGGTAAAGATAGGAGTGAACGTATGTAACAATTCCACTATGGCTCAGTCTGTGGAAAATCCAGATTTGCCTTCAGGGGTTATGGAGGATTTTTTTTTGCATTTTGTCTGAATTAGGTTTGACAGATTATATAGTGATAAAAGTAAATGGAAAGGTACATTGGTGAGGTGTACAATTTGCTGACAATTTACTACTGCTCATTTCACACTCCTGCCAAAGTTGAATTTCACCCCTGAGGGGTCTAATTAAATTGTTGGCCTATACTGTTCTCTACTGATTATTCTACAAGTGCATATCTAGCCTGGGCAGTGAATTCATTTTATACAAAACATTTTATTCAAGTGCATGTTAATACATAGGTAGACACCCAGGAAATTGTCAAATTATTACACAGCATTTAGCATCATTAATAGTTCTCGCTACTCTCATAGTAACAAACCATAAAAATCTAAATATTAGCTGTATATACATGGCAATGTTTGCTGAGCTCCTTATTTAGCTGAAACTATTGATTTCACAATCAAGAATGTTGTGGAATAAAAGTGGAAATTCTGCAATAGACAGTGAGAGCTGAATTTTCAGGCTTTGTCAATGTTGGAAATGGAGGTGGACAGGGCCTGAAAATACCCACGCTCAATCAATGTGCTAGTGTCCTGACACTATTCCTGGCACCAGCAAATTTAGGGGAGGCAGGTTCAGGGCACAGCGGGGCTATCCTGTTCCTCACAAGAGGAAGTTTGCAAAACTGCACTTTCCAGTTGTCTTCCAGTTTTCAGCAGGCGGCTGTTGAATTCCTTGCAGGTGTGCACCCATTGGGAGGCTGAGGATGGGTGTGTGAGGCAGCTGGTGCTCCAGGCAGTCTTAAATCAGTTCCTCCCTGCATGGCTGTGGGTGTAGTCAAAGGTCACCCTACAGAGGGATCTCACCCCAAATCACAAACAGCAGTGACCTAGCTGCTTGTTTACATTTTTAAAAAAGCTGATGAGAGGACATGTCTTAGTTACTTACCTTTTATTGCACCCTGTTCCCCTCAGTCTGGTAGTACATGGATAGCTCTCCAGCTTCAAGAACCACCCATTACTGGACAGGGAATCTGCCTCTCTCTGCCAGCTAAGGGATGCCCTAGTCAAATTTCCAAATATTAACAGTTTCTTCCCAGAGATGGATTTCAGAACCAGAACAGACTCAACTCTTGTCTCCCACCCTCAAAGAGAAAAGAATCCACACAAAAATCACACAGAACAGTTAATTATGCTCATACATATCTTTTACTTTTCAGCAATTGTTGCTGGCAGCTATATTTTTCTTTTTGTACATAATAAAAGCCAATGGTTCTATTTTAATTTAAATTAATACATTCAAATCAAAATGGGGAATGCATGTCATTTTGCTGTGGATGAATTTGCGCCACACAAATTTAAGAGCAGGACGAAAACCAGTCAGTCATGTCACATTTGTAAAAAGTACACAATAATTCCACACAGCCCAATTATGAAATGGGTATAAAAGCAATGCAAAATGTATAGTGCAGATTGACTAACATATTATCAGTTTTTTTGTGGTGAATCGCACTGGAATAGAGAAATTTACACTTAAGAAAGGAACTGGGAAGGTTAATAAGTGACCTGAAAAAGATCTTCCAAGATTTTGAAGAACTTTGAAAGATAAACAGTGATAGATGGTTTCCATTGGTTGGTGACATTGTAACAAAAGAGCATTCAAACAGAAGGTAACACTTCTTTGCCAGAGCAGGTGAAAAAGAAAGCCAAGTCCCTACATTGTAAAGGAAATTAAGTAATTGTTTAAAAATTGTTACAAGGGAATAGAAAACACCAGAAAAATGATTTCGTAAGACGGATTATGGAGCAAAACACCTGTGCAAAATGGCCTGTTTCTATAATTTAAATCCTTCCCCATCTCATTCCTCCACTACAATTATCATCTTTGATTATTTATAGTTAAGACTTGGAGGCTAAAATGCACCTGCTGAACAATTTATTTCATTGCTCACTATCAACTGGTTTAATCTTCCAAAGCAAAATGATGCCCTCCCCCAAGCCCCCTATCCAAATCCACAATTATAGGATTTACCTGGAGGGCGAGGACAAATCTAACTTTTTCCTTTTAATGACAAGCCATCTCATTCAATGCTGATCCTCAGTATTCCTCAGCGTGACTTCCTGCACTAATTATGATTAGCTCACAGAGTTATTTATTTTGAAGATCAGGATTACCCATTCCACTACTGTCTCTTCCTCCTGTTTTCTGCCTTGCATTCCCCTCACGTTTCAATTTCCAACCCCACCATCTCACCTCACATGCTTATCAAGCTCATTTCCCCTATGAAATCCATTTCTGTGATCTCAATTCCCTACAAGCTCAACCCTTCAGTTCATAACTACTCACTTAAACGTTGTGGTTAACTTTCTGAAAATTACAACGTTAAGTGAAACGACTTTAAGTGTATAATGGGTTCCCATAGGAATCAATGTTAAAGACTGATTCAGGTTCCTTTGGATTTTCTGGGTGGGAAATGATCAATGTACAAGTTGAAATACTCAGCCATGTGCAGCAGTATGCATTCCCAACTGAAATAACTTACAAAATAAAATACATTTATTTTAAGGAGGAATTGGAGGATCAAAAGGTATCATGAATAGAATACTAATTTATATCATAAACCATAAATAAAGACTCTCCCTTAAGACCTCTCTCATTTATGTCCACCATGGAAAAAATGTCTCCTGCCAGCCCCATTGTTCTTAACTCTGTTAATGCTTCAATGAAAGTCATGGAGAGGCAGTGGTTAAACATTTTAATGAAGCCCATGAGCATTAACAGCCAATTCTGAGTACTCTTTATATTGCAATTCAGAACATAGTAACTAGCACCGTGAGTTTGCTAGACCCATAGCTGTAAATTAGAGCACTTTGTATGATCGTTACATATTTGCTATCCAGTAATCAACGATTTCCTGGCGGTACAAACATTTATCTGTTTTACATTCTTTAATCGTCTCAATGTGTGTGATCAAATCAGTTGATAAGATGCTTTAAGTTCACAGAGTCACTCAAGCTCTTCTATCACATGTAGAACCAGCGTCCACAAAAGATATTTGGCACATCCAGCCTATGTTTGTTACAGAACACATACAAAAAACAGAACAGAATTAACTCTTAGAATCACTCCCATCAGTCTTCTCCTAGTCACTAGCAAGGGATGCAAGAAGTAACTGATTGTGCCATCATGAGTCATCTACTCACTAATAACTTGCTTGCTGACCTTATCACAGCCTTGCTCCAGACATCAAAAACAGAAGTAGGTCATTTGGCCCATTGTGCTTGTACTGTCTCTTTGAAAATGCTATGCAATTATTCACATTTCCCTACACTTTTCTCATAGCCCTACATTTTTTTCATTGTTCAGTATATATCCAATTCAATTGTGAAAATTATTCTTGAATCTGCTTCCACCACTCTCAGGTTGTGCACTCTCCTTAAATCCTTTTGGTTTGTTTATGAATTATTGTGTCTTCTGGTTAGCAACCTTTCTGCCAGTGGAAACATATTCTCATTTACTTTATCAAAACCTCTCATAATATTGAACACCTCAATTAAATCTTCCCTTAACTGTCTCTGTTGGTTACAAAGAATCATAGAAACCCTACAGTACAGAAAGAGGCCATTCGGCCCATCGAGTCTGCACCGACCACAATTCCACCCAGACCCTACCCCCATATCGTTACATATTTCACCCACTAATCCCTCTAACTGATGCATCTCAGGACACTAAGGGGCAATTTTTTTTTAGCATGGTCAATCAACCTAACCCACACATCTTTGGACTTTTATCCCAGAGTTAAAGAGTTTTGTTTATAAAGTTATATAGAGTTTATAAAGAGTTTTATTGGCTGTCTCAATATCAAGACAACATGTGACCAAGTATTGCCATAACAAAACTGAGGTCAACAAAGTTTATGGGAAAATATGGTCCATGGTTGGAATCATACTTCACACACAGGAAGATGGTTGTGGTTTTCAGAAAGCAATCATTGTATCCCCAGAACCCGATTACTCAAGTTCCTCAAGGCAATGTCTTGGTTCAACCATCTTCAGCTGCATTCTCAATGGCTTACCCTCTGTCCTAAAGTCAGCGATGGGGTTATTTAATGATGAATCGAGAGTTCAGCTCTATTCACACACCAGGGAGGTCTCATGACTCATCTATCCTGTGGAACTTGCAGCTTTGAGCTTTTTGAGGCCCCTTCTAAGGTTGATGACTGGATCTTGGTGACGAGGGTTATCCTCTCCATTCAGACATGGTTGACACGAATGAGGCATCCTCACACCACAACGGAAGAGCACTAAAACAATGTCCACATCTCTGCCAGAACTATCACAAAACACCTCAACTCCCTTGCAGAGTTTTATGGATAGTCATATGTTGTGCACTGCATGATCATGCAACATGGCAAACTCTTGCATCAGGATGACAGAGAGGAGTGACACTCCTCTTCAGACGAGGATGAGTGGAATAAGTGTCAGAAAGAGGACTTTGTCTGCATAAGCCTCTAATGGATGCAGGGGCCATGCAGAGATATGCTTGGGAAACCAAGGACAATCTCATATACATGAGATTCATCCAAGATTGAGGACCTACATGACCATTTTTCCACCACTGGGATAGCTTTAATCGTTCGGGATGCTTACCAATCCCTGCTAGCTGCCCCCTTGCAGCTATCTCTGAACCTGCACCTCTACCACCCTGAATAGCAAAGGGAGTGGATTTCTATCACACACATTCGCTACAGGAGACTTACCCAGGAGAACTGATAATGTGCACATGTCAAACAGCCTTTAATGACCAAAATCTCAGAACGTGCTGCAACATGGCAGGTCACTGACTTCATATAAGACAACTCAAATGTCCTAGTGCAACATAATCTCAGGCAATCTCGTTGCCACTGCGTATAATGGAGTGTCAGCAGAGCTTGCATGTTCCTCTATATCCCACACACTAGTGACCATCTCACACACGAATATTAAATAAAGACTAATAGAAAACAGACAACAGCATAGTCTCCTATAGGATAAAGGATGTCTATCATTCTCCTGCAGCCATTATTGATTGCTAACCATGAGGCTTGACAGTGTAGTTAGGTGTCGGACTAATCAAACGCACATGAATAAAATGGAAACAATATATCGTGCAATATTTACATATGACAAAGTAAATTTTATAAAAAGACCAATGTCACCTTCATGCTCTCTTAAGTTTTCTTTCCCTATCACTGTATCTAGGTGCAAACCCGACACCAACAGCGGAAGTGGTTGCCAAACACTTCTCCTCAACTGGAGTGCACAGTGGCACCCGCCTTCTCCAATGAGAAGGGTACCTGGAGGGAAGGGGAGGTGTCTCATTCCCCTCTCACCTAGCCACTGCTGTTTGGAGCCAATGGCTAGAGCAATGAAATGCAGATCAGAGTACATATGGATTGATTGCTTGACCTGGCTCTTGGTGAAGGTCACCAACCTCTCCACGGAGGAAGCTATGTGCTCACGTGCCTGAGACATGACAAAATAATGATGTGCATGAACTCCTCCAAACTCAACGTAAAGCTTTGCATTTCCACTGATCTCTGTTCTATTTCCTATAGTGTTTGCAACGAAAGACCTATCAGGAACATTGTGTCCAGCAGGGATCTGATACCCAGCAATTCTGAGTGTCCGGGACCTTGGCTGTCACATCCTCCCTCAGCTGCAGAGACATGTCTGTGCTTACCAGATTGTGGTGCTGATTCTAAATTCAACCCGTGTGACCCAGGTGGGGATGTGGGAGAGGCAATTGACAGTGCATCCCTTGGATTACTAGTGTCATCATCCCCAGAGGTGGAGTCTTCAGTCTCCTGAAGTGACTGAGGTCTGAATTCTGGACTGTGGGCAGAGAACAAAAAGCTTCCAACAGTCTTTGAGCACAATTCCTCACATGGTTCTGAGCTTCCATTATGGCAGCACCAGATTGGATCCATTCTCAATCTGCTGCCTTGCCATGCCAGCCTTGCTGTCTGCAATGGATTGGCCTCCTCTTTCTCTAGAAATCTGGAGGGAGTCTTCCTCAGCAGGGGTGAGGAACGTGAGATCAGGTACCTCCTCCCCATCTATCTTTGCCCTTTCTTTTTGAGTGCATCTGCCTGTCTTGCAATCAAAGGTGGAAATTTCCTTACTTGATAAATGCCAATTGGCCCTCTTGCCTGCACACATCCCCATCATACAGACTTCTCCTTCAATATATTAGATTATATCAAATCATAAGAACATAAGAAATAGGAGCAGGAGTAGGCCATCTAGCCCCTCGAGCCTGCCCTGCCATTCAATAAGATCATGGCTGATCTGAAGTGGATCAGTTCCACTTACCCGCCTGATCCCCATAACCCCTAATTCCCTTACCGATCAGTATTCCATCTATCCGTGATTTAAACATATTCAACGAGGTAGCCTCCACCACTTCAGTGGGCAGAGAATTCCAGAGATTCACCACCCTCTGAGAGAAGAAGTTCCTCCTCAACTCTGTCCTAAACTGACCCCCCTTTATTTTGAGGCTGTGCCCTCTAGTTCTAGCTTCCTTTCTAAGTGGAAAGAATCTCTCCACCTCTACCCTATCCAGCCCCTTCATTATCTTATAGGTCTCTATAAGATGCCCCCTCAGCCTTCTAAATTCCAACGAGTACAAACCCAATCTGCTCAGTCTCTCCTCATAATCAACACCCCTCATCTTTGGTATCAACCTGGTGAACCTTCTCTGCACTCCCTCCAAGGCCAATATATCCTTCCGCAAATAAGGGGACCAATACTGCACACAGTATTCCAGCTGCAGCCTCACCAATGCCCTGTACAGATGCAGCAAGACATCTCTGCTTTTATATTCTATCCCCCTTGCGATATAGGCCAACATCCCATTTGCTCATCGATATAGGCCAACATCCCATTCACTCAAACAAACTGTCACACACTTTGGCCTCAGGTGCCATTCATTCCTGAGGCTAATTACACATTCTTCCGCCGAGCCTTGTTGCACAAATACATAGCCTGATACCCATTTGATGAAACAATCCCATGCCACCTATGTGGATGATTGAAGGGTGTCATCAACATTTTTCTGGCATTGCACCCATGATTTTGGATGGACCCAAGCTTATCAACCTTTTCTATGACCTCCATCCAAGTCTTGCCTTGGTCTTGCCATCATTCGGGAATAACATCACCTGCCATTTCCTGAAGGCTTGGAAGAGAATCTGCAGGGAGGCATTACTGAACCATGGGGCTGGTTTATTTGCTCTGACATCTCGAATTAGACTTGTAAAGGGCTTGGATTTGTTTGGGGTGTGTTCCCAGGACCATAGATCTTAATGAATAAGGAGTGGAGGAGGATAAATTTAAGGGGAGCTGATGGTTAAGAATGTTTTCGAAACAAATTAACCAAACTGCAGAACCAACGAAGGTGGATGTGGAACCCATGACCATGATGCAGTGTTAAGGACAAGAGAGAGGCACAGAACTGTATTCCTTTATTCTCTCCTCGTTTCTCCATAAGCAGAGACGTTTTTACTTTTAAAATAGGCTCTGGCACTTACTCCCCAAAAACCTTTGTCTGTGTCATTAATTTTTAAAGTAACTTGCAGCATACTCTCTTGGGATTAAATCAGAAATTTAGCTAATTCGTACATTCAAACCCTCTTCCACTGTGGCACAGTGGTTAGCACTGCTGCCTCACAGCGCCAGACACCCGGGTTCGATTCCTGGCTTGGGTCACTGTCTGTGCGAAGTTTGCACCTTCTCCGTGTCTGCGTGGGTTTCCTCTGGGTGCTCCGGTTTCCTCTCTCAATCCGAAAAACGTGCTGGTTAGGTGCATTGACCACGCTAAATTCTCCCTCAGTGTACCTGAACAGACATCGGAGTGTGGCGACTGGGGGATTTTCACAGTAACTTCATTGCAATGTTAATGCAAGCCTACTTGTGACGCTAATAAATAAGCTTTAAAAACTAAACTGCCTTCTTTCCATAACCCTGTACATTCCTCTTTTTCAGAAAACAAAGCAATTCTTTCTTGAATACCTTGATTGAATCTGCCTCCACCAAACTCTCAGGCAGCAGATTCCAGATCCAGTCACCGCAAAATTAATATGGATAGAGGATTGATTCACATAAAAGATTTTCAAGTTGGCAGGCTGTGCCAGATGGAATGCTACAAGGATCACTGCTGGGACCTCAGCTGTGTACAATCTATGTTAATGATTTAATGAAGAGACACGGAGTAACATATCTAAGTTTTCTGATGATACAAAGCTGGATGAGGAGGGACATTCCCCTATCACATGTTCTGGGGAACCTCCCCATGATCTTGCAATGTGTTTTGTTGCAAGATCAGATAATTTAACCATGAATGAGCACATCAAGAAACATTTCCCACATCTGCAGTTGTATTGGACAGTAAGAAGTTTAACAACACCAGGTTAAAGTCCAACAGGTTTATTTGGTAGCAAAAGCCACACAAGCTTTCGGAGCTCTAAACCCCTTCTTTCCATAACCCTGTACATTCCTCTTTTTCAGAAAACAAAGCAATTCTTTCTTGAATACCTTGATTGAATCTGCCTCCACCAAACTCTCAGGCAGGTATTGGACAACAGGATTTCTTGAATCTCCCATGTCATTTAGTGCTGCATAACCCTGGCTTCCTACTGTCCTGTACTATATGGATTAATAAATGCAAATAAGAAAGTACCCTATAGTTTAGGCCAAAATCAACCTATTCTCACTTTGTTAGCTTCTTTTATTCAATTCAAAAACAGCCAAAATCATACCCAGTCACTATTATTTTTGACACTTAATTAACATCCAACTTGGCAGTCAAACAACCTCTAGCAATACTTGCAGACATAACAATAAGTCAATATATATAATTTGGTACTCAAACACTCACTTGCACAATCAAAATTACAGATGCACCATAGGAAGCATTCTTTCTGGTTGTATCACAGCTTGGTGTGGCTCCTGCCCTGCCCAAGACCGCAAGAAACTACAAAAGGCCGTGAATGTAGCCTAATCCATCACGCAAACCAGCCTCCCATCCATTAACCCTGTCTACACTTCCCGTTGCCCCAGAAAAGCATAATTAAGGACCCCATGCACCCTGGACATTCTCTCTTCCGCCTTCTTCCGTGGGGAAAAAGATACAAAAGTCTGAGATCAGGTACCAACCGACTCGAGAACAGCTTCTTCCCTGCTGCCGTCAGACTTTTGAATGGACCTACCTTGCGTTAAGTTGATCTTTCTCTACATCCTAACTATGACTGTAATACTACATTCTGCACTCTCTCCTTTCCTTCTCTATGAATAGTATGCTTTGTCTGTATAGCACGCAAGAAACAATACTTTTCACTGTATGCTAATAAATGTGACAATAAATCAAATCAAAATTGTATTCACTTAGCTGGTCTCCTCACATCTCTCTTTATAACAAATTCTCTGTTTGCCTTGTTGTGCTAATAAATGCATTTTTTTAAAAAGTCAAAAAAGCATCATACAGGGCTTTAATGCTCAAACACTGATTATATTTCTTGAAAGGATTTTATTCAATTAAATTTAAATTTTTCCAACAGTAGTAACCAGTTAATTTAGAAAAATTGCGATGATTGTTTCAGGCTATAACACTTGTGAAGGATTATCACCATTGAGACATATATCCATTCCCAATGTCCAAAGTAAAGATTTATTAATAACTCAACAACAGATAATCTCAGTTTTCACGTAACAATATATGCATTGATATGTCAAATTTCAGAAAAGAGTTAAGCAACATAACCAAACAAGAAATTGTGCACTCAAAGTTGGAAATGTGAAAGAAATTGCACAACTGCCTTTCAAAACTTAGTGACTTAATGGCCCTACATTAAGTTAGATGATGATCACCCTAATCCACCAGAATATTTTAAGGCTACAAATATCATGCCACCGAGAAGCTAAAAAAAAGTTATCAAAAGGCATTTTGACAAGGTACTTGAGTTATGAGAAACTAGAAGCAAAAATTTAAGTGCACAGAATTGGAAGTAACTTTGTGACTTATGTTGGTAATTTGTTGGGTGTGAAGCAACAGAGAGTAGAGATAAAGGATTGGTAAAATGTGGCAAGTGGAGTTAGGTGATCGGTACTGAGACAGTTCCTCACCATATATATAAATTACTTAGATGAAGGAATAAAAAAGTTGTATATCCAAGTTTACAGATGGTGCTAAGTTTGGATATATAATAAGTTGTGCAAGTCAAGTTTATACAGGGATATATATATAAGAATATAGGAAGTAGGTTGTTATATTACTCATAAAGAAATAGGAACTAATTCTTGTGGGGACGTAATCCAGGATGCCACATTTACTATTACACTGCAGTCCATTGTTGAGCAATAATATATCAGTCCACTCACCACATGGAGAGCTGCAGAAATACACTCAGTGAATCTCCAGCATTTTGAATCTAAAAATGTGATTATTTCAAACTTATGGGAACCAGAATTCATAATGTGGTGGCAGCAGGTGTCTGTAAGAAAGATCAAAACATTTTAAATGGGTTTAATGATGGATTAAATTGAGAAAAATCACCCTGAATCAGTGCCAGAGAGAGAGGGAAAACCAAATTGAATCACATGAAAACAAAGTGGCCACCATTGCAGCACATTGGGAAACTGATGAAGTTGCAGAAACATTTGAAAGTGCAGGCTGACATTCAGCAGCTTTCTAAAAGGCACTAGTTTTTATAAGCGGGAGAGAAAGGATTATATTTGTTTCACAGCTGGGAGATGAGTGAAGATGACAGTAAAAACCCAGAAAATATCAAGCCAAAGTCAAATCATCAGATCCACTGATGTGAGTTTCAAAGACAGAGGCAGGAAATGGATGAGTTGTTGACAATTTCTGAACAAAATTTCAAAATGCAACCAGGAAACACAGCTAGCAATCCAGCAGTATTGATCTATCAGCAATGACATCTCACTAGAAGATGGTGTTCTGCTGGCCAGTTGTAGAATAATCATATCCAAAATGATGCAGAAGGAGCGCCGGAAAATACATGAAGGCCATTATGAAGTGTAAACTCATAGCAACTGTGTGCTACAAAAATATAATGTTCACATGCAATGTTTGCCAGAAGTACAAAAATACACAGTAGAAAGAGGAGATGGGAGCTACTGAAGTATCATCCAGACTACAGAATACTGTGGGAGTTGATTTATTCACACAAAATAAAGAATGGTATCTCGTAGTTGAAGATCATTACCCAAAGTTCCCTTTATCCAGAAGGTGAAAGATTTAAGAAATACAACAAATCAACTTCATTGTGCAAGCTCTGATCGTTGAGCAAGGGATTTCTGAAGAGGAATGTGACAATGGAAATCAATTCACCTCCAGTAAATTTAAAGGAATTCACCGTACAGTATGGGTTCAACATCATCATCCCATCACATTGCTGAAGGGGAGACGGGATTTTGGAAGACATGTCCAGGCAGTCAAGAGAACCTTCATGAAATGCCAAAAGACAAAGCAAGACCCAAACCTAGCCTTATTGTCACTCCAATCTACACCTCTCAAGGACTACCAAATCGAAGTACCAATCAATTCGTCAAGCAAGATACATCCTCAAAGTGACAACTTACAGGTGCACAGCCAGGAGGTCAATACTTCAACAAGCAAACCAAATTCTTGCCTGAATGTATGTAGAATAAAGCATTAACCTCAGGAGCACCATATACAGATGTGACTGCTGATGTATTTGTGATGCAATGTTCCAATGATTAAATAACTGAGATCTGGTGGGAAGTGCATCCTCATATAGAGTACTAAGATGTACATAAATCTGTAAATAAACAAGAATGTTTTTACGAATTTCATTCTTAGTGTAACAGGCAAACTCTAAAGAAACCCCATCTAGACCTTGAACACATGATGAAACATGGTGGCAGTGGACAGGGCATAAAACCCCAGAGAAACTGGAGTGAGGACTGCAGACCTAAAAGACCTATAAATCCTTGGAAAAAAGACAAGAAGGAAAAAGATTGAAGACTTGCTGGAGAGCAGAGCATCGTTGGTGCAGTAGATGCAAGCTAACACAAAGGCCCAGAAGTTTAGCAGTAGTGAGAACAGACCACAATCTGCAAGCCAAACTACTGCAGCCGAAACAGATCCAGAGATTACAAGCGTGGCTTCTATGTTGCCACTCCTAGAACATTTCCAAAGCATTGAAAGTTCAGAACATGTTCAACACTGGGACAATTGGAGGAAGAGATTCTCTGGATACAGAATAGCTTCAGGTTTGCATAAGAAGAATCAGATTAGTACTTTATATTATGCAATAGGAGTAAAAGCTATTGCAGATGGTAATAGCAAAACAGAGAGTTGATGAGGCTTCAAGATCATACAATTAAGTCCTCCAGGCATTCGATGCATAGTTCAGTTCGGAAAAAAAAATCATCATCAAGCAACAGAGGATTTAACTATCACAAAAGCAGGACAAATAATTTGACAGAACAAACTTAGGAAGCAAAACAGAGTGGATGTTTCTGGGTAAAATGATGTCCCTTGGAAAAGATAAGTGAGGTCAGTCAATATGTCAAACAGAAAAGTGTACTGAAGCAAAATTGGCGAAAGCTCACAAACTGCTATCCTGAAATGCTCTTGGTGAAGCAGGAAAACTCTGCACAAGAGGGATATCCAGCAGGGGGAGCAGAATGCCACAACTCTGGAAAATTAGGATATTTTTAAAGTTGTCGATCTAAAATACAAGTAGTATACAGGAAGAAAGAAAATAACAAGGCTTAGTCAAACCCAATAAGTGAAATAGCCACAGAAAGAAACAAATAACCTTCCTAGAGGTTAACGAAACAGAAAATAATTATTGGTGCATTAAATGAGAAATCGATGGTCACCCCACAGAATTCAAATAGATATTGGCGCAGATGTTTGCGTATTATCTGATGAACTAAAGTGGATTAAAAATATCATATTACAGCCATTCTCCATTCAATTGCAAAGTCCAGGAGGGATTACACTGAAAGTCATAGATCAGCATTTGTAGAACATAGAACATAGAAAATTACAGCGCAGTACAGGCCCTTCGGCCCTCAATGTTGCACCGACCAGTGAAACCAATCTAAAGCCCATCTAACCTACACTATTCCAATATCATCCATATGTTTATCCAATAACCATTTGAATGCTCTTAATGTTGACGAGTCCACTACTGCTGCAGGCAGGGCATTCCACGCCCTTACTACTCTCTGAGTGAAGAACCTACCTCTAACATCTGTCCTATATCTATCACCCCTCAATTTAAAGCTATGTCCCCTCATGTTAGCCATCACCATCTGAGGAAAAAGGCTCTCACTATCCACCCTATCTAATCCTCTGGTCATCTTGTATGCCTCTATTAAGTCACCTCTTAATCTTCTTCTCTCTAACGAAAACAACCTCAAGCCCCTCAGCCTTTCCTCATACGATTTTCCCACCATACCAGGCAACATCCTGGTAAATCTCCTCTGCACCCTTTCAACACTTCCACATCCTTCCTATAATGCGGCGACCAGAACTGTACGCAATACCCCAAGTGCGGCCGCACCAGAGTTTTGAACAGTTGCAACATGACCTCCTGGCTCCGAAACTCAATCCCTCTACCAATAAAAGCTAACACACCGTACGCCTTCTGAACAACCCTATCAACCTGGGTGCCAACTTTCAGGGATCTATGCACATGGACACCGAGATCCCTCTGTTCATCCACACTACCAAGTATCTTACCATTAGCCCAGTACTCTGTATTCCTGTTGATCCACTGGATCCTCATTGATCCACTGGAGCAAGCTGAGAGGGGTGATTGAAAAGCAGCAGTGCTGGTAAGAGATTAATTGGATTAATTGAATTGTTTATTTATTTAATTAGTCAGCTAGTGTGTGTATTTTTTTGGCCTTTACTTTAACAGCAGTTTTTCAAGTTTAAAGTGAAAACTAGAAGTGGGCAGCAAAGGAGTCTGGGAAGGGTTTTTATTTTAACTTTAAAAGTCAGTTACCTGGGAGGTTCCCCCTCAGTAGTAGTTTTTTTTTCTCTCGGGCCCCTAGCCCTATAAATTGGTGCAGAGGAGATACCCGATCCTCTACACTGGTAGAGGATCCCACCCTTCCATCCTCCTCTAACCTAATTATAAGTGTGGGGAAGTTTTTTGTTTTCTTTTTTTCTTGCTGGTAATGGCTTCAGGGATGGCAGTTCAGGCAGTATGCTGCATCTCCTGTGGGATGTATGTGGTGAGGAAATCCAGTAGTGTTTCAGGAGATTTTAGTTGTAAGAAGTGCATTAGATTGCAGCTTCTGGAGGAGCGTGTAAAGGAGCTGGAGGGGGAGGTAGAGGAACTCCGCATAATTCGGGAGGCGGAGGTGGAAGTTGATAGGAGTTATAGAGAAATAGTAACTCCTAGAAATGAGGCTTGGGTCAATGCCAGGAGGAGGGGTAAGAAGCAATCGGGAAGACAATCCCCTGGGGCGGTTCCCCTCCATAATAGGTTTTCGGTGCTGGAGGCTACAGTTGAGGAGGAATCAACTGAGCATAGAGAGCAGATCTCTGGGGGTGAGCCGAGTGAGAAAGCTCAGGTGGTTAGGGGCTGTAAAAGACTGGGCCTTGTGATTGGGGACTCCACAATTAAGGGGACAGATAGGAGGGTCGGAACTAAAGGTAGGGACTCAGGGTTGGTGTGTTGCCTACCAGGGGCTGGGGTCCGGGATGTGTCTGACAGGGTATTCAGGACTCTTAGGGGGGAGGGAGATAAACCACAAGTTATTGTACATGTGGGGACACACGACATAGGGAGGATAGGGGAAGGGGATATTAGGCAGGGATTTATGGAGTTGGGGTGGAAACTAAAGGCCAAGACTGACAGAGTGGTTATCTCTGGACTCTTGCCTGTACCACGGGATAGTTTAGAGAGGAATAGGGAGAGGGAAGGTTTGAATTCATGGCTGAGGGGATGGTGCAGGAGGGAGGGGTTCAGGTACTTAAGCAATTGGGGCTCGTACTGGGGAAGGTGTGACCTCTATGAGAAGGATGGTCTACACCTTAATCAGAAGGGGACCAATATCCTGGGGGGTAAATTTGCTAAGGCCATGCAGGGAGGTTTAAACTGATTCGGGGGGGGGGAGGGATCCTGAGTAGTGGGGCTGAAAGTGAGGGATGCATGGATGGGGACTGCAATGCACGGCATTGCAGAGGTGGGGTGGAGCAGGGTTTGAAATGTGTATACTTCAATGCCAGGAGTATTCGCAATAAAGTGGGTGAACTTGCAGCGTGGATCAGTACCTGGGACTTCGATGTTGTGGCTATTTCAGAGACATGGATAGAGCAGGGGCAGGAATGGATGCTGCAGGTCCCGGGGTTCAAATGTTTTAGTCGAAGTAGGGAAGGAGGTAGAAGAGGGGGAGGGGTAGCATTATTGGTCAGAGATTGTATCACAGTGTCAGAGAGGAGGTTTGATGAGGACTTATCTGTTGAGGTAGTATGGGCGGAGATTAGAAATAGGAGAGGAGAGGTCACCCTGTTGGGAGTCTTTTATAGACCTCCTAAAAGTTCTAGAGAGGTTGAGGAAAGGATTGCGGAGTCAATCCTGCTTAGGAGTGAAAGTAATAGGGCAATTGTTATGGGGGATTTTAACTTGACTAATATTGACTGGAATTGTTATAGCTCTAGCTCGTTAGAGGGGTCAGTTTTTGTTCAAAGCGTGCAGGAAGGTTTTTTGACTCAGTATGTAGACAGGCCAACTAGAGGTGAGGCTATATTGGATCTGGTGCTGGGAAATGAGCCAGACCAGGTGCTAGACTTGGAAGTTGGTGTGCATTTTGGTGATAGTGACCACAATTCGGTTACGTTCACCTTAGTGATGGAAAGGGATAGGCATGAACCTCGGGCCAGTGGTTTTAGCTGGGGGAAGGGTAATTATGAGGCTATTAGGAGAGAATTAGGAAACATAGGTTGGACTAGGAGATTACAGGGACTGGGAACGTCCGACATGTGGAGTTTTTTCAAGGAGCAGCTACTGCGAGTCTGTGATAGGTATGTCCCTGTCAGGCAAGGAGGAATTGGTAGGGCTAGGGAACCGTGGTGCACCAAAAAAGTTTCTTTGTTGGTTAAAAAGAAAAAGGAGGCTTATGTTCGGATGAGACGTGAGCACTCGGGTAGTGCACTAGAAAGCTTTAGATTGGCTAAGAGGGAGTTGAAGAGCGAGCTTAGAAGGGCTAAAAGGGGACATGAGAAGACTTTGGCGGATAGGGTTAAAGAGAATCCTAAGGCGTTCTATAGGTATGTCAAGAACAGAAGGTTGGTTAGGGCAAGTTTAGGGCCAGTTATAGATGGCAGAGGGAAGTTATGTGTGGAACCGGAGGAGATTGGTGAAGCATTGAACCAATATTTCTCTTCGGTGTTCACGCAAGGGGACATGAATATAGCTGAGGAGGACACTGGGTTGCAAGGGAGTAGAATAGACAGTATTACAGTTGATAAGGAGGATGTGCAGGATATTCTGGAGGGTCTGAAAATAGATAAATCCCCTGGTCCGGATGGGATTTATCCAAGGATTCTCTGGGAGGCAAGAGAAGTGATTGCAGAGCCTCTGGCTCTGATCTTCAGGTCGTCGTTGGCCTCTGGTATAGTACCAGAAGATTGGAGGTTAGCGAATGTTGTCCCATTGTTTAAGAAGGGGAACAGAGACTTCCCCGGGAATTATAGACCGGTGAGTCTCACTTCTGTTGTCGGCAAGATGTTGGAAAAAATTATAAGGGATAGGATTTATAGTTATTTGGAGAGTAATGAATTGATAGGTGATAGTCAGCATGGTTTTGTGGCAGGTAGGTCGTGCCTTACTAACCTTATTGAGTTTTTTGAGAAAGTGACCAAGGAGGTGGATGGGGGCAAGGCAGTGGACGTGGTATATATGGATTTTAGTAAGGCGTTTGATAAGGTTCACCATGGTAGGCTTCTGCAGAAAATGCAGATGTATGGGATTGGGGGTGATCTAGGAAATTGGATCAGGAATTGGCTAGCGGATAGGAAACAGAGGGTGGTGGTTGATAGTAAATATTCATCATGGAGTGCGGTTACAAGTGGTGTACCTCAGGGATCTGTTTTGGGGCCACTGCTGTTTGTAATATTTATTAATGATCTGGATGAGGGTATAGTTGGGTGGATTAGCAAATTTGCTGATGACACCAAAGTCGGTGGTGTGGTAGACAGTGAGGAAGGGTGTCGTAGTTTGCAGGAAGACTTAGACAGGTTGCAAAGTTGGGCCGAGAGGTGGCGGATGGAGTTTAATGCGGAGAAGTGTGAGGTAATTCACTTTGGTAGGAATAACAGATGTGTTGAGTATAGGGCTAACGGGAGGACTTTGAATAGTGTGGAGGAGCAGAGGGATCTAGGTGTATGTGTGCATAGATCCCTGAAAGTTGGGAATCAAGTAGATAAGGTTGTTAAGAAGGCATATGGTGTCTTGGCGTTTATTGGTAGGGGGATTGAATTTAGGAGTCGTAGCGTTATGTTGCAACTGTACACAACTCTGGTGCGGCCGCACTTGGAGTACTGTGTGCAGTTCTGGTCCCCACATTACAGGAAGGATGTGGAGGCTTTGGAGAGGGTGCAGAGGAGGTTTACCAGGATGTTGCCTGGTATGGAGGGGAGATCCTATGAGGAGAGGCTGAGGGATTTGGGATTGTTTTCGCTGGAAAGGCGACGGCTAAGAGGGGATCTTATTGAAACATATAAGATGATTAGAGGTTTAGATAGGGTGGATAGTGATAGCCTTTTTCCTCTGATGGAGAAATCCAGCACGAGGGGGCATGGCTTTAAATTGAGGGGGGGTAGTTATAGAACCGATGTCAGGGGTAGGTTCTTTACCCAGAGGGTGGTGAGGGATTGGAATGCCCTGCCAGCATCAGTAGTAAATGCGCCTAGTTTGGGGGCGTTTAAGAGATCCGTAGATAGGTTCATGGATGAAAAGAAATTGGTTTAGGTTGGAGGGTCACAGTTTTTTTTTTTAACTGGTCGGTGCAACATCGTGGGCCGAAGGGCCTGTTCTGCGCTGTAATGTTCTATGTTCTATGTTCTATGTTACTCCTTCCAAAGTGAATCACTTCGCACTTTTCCGCATTAAACTCCATTTGCCATCTCTCAGCCCAGCTCTGCAGCTTATCTATGTCCCTCTGTAACCTGCCACTTCCCTCCGCACTGTCTACAACTCCACCGACTTTAGTGTCATCCGCAAATTTACTAACCCACCCTTCTATGCCCTCATCCAGGTCATTAATAAAAATGACAAACAGCAGTGGCCCTAAAACAGATCCTTGCGGTACACCACTAGTAACTGAACTCCAGGATGAATATTTTCCATCAACTACCACCCTCTGTTTTCTTACAGCTAGCCAATTCCTGATCCAAACCACTAAATCACCCTCAATCCCATGTGTCCGTATTTTCTGCAAAAGCTTACCATGGGGAACCTTATCAAACGCTTTGCTGAAATCCATATACACCACATCAACTGCTTTACCCTCATCCACCTCTTTGGTCACCTTCTCAGAGAACTCAGTAAGGTTTGTGAGGCACGACCTACCCTTCACAAAACCGCTGACTATCCCTAATCAAAATATTGCTTTCCAGGTGATTATAAATCCTATCTCTTATAATCCTTTGTCAAGATTTGTCAAGATTAAGATACAAGAATAAAGAAATTATTGAACCCTGTTGTTATACAGAAGACAGGAGATAGGCTTCGCGCATATCGACACGGAAGTTTACCCCAGTCCAACACCGGCATCTCCACATCACGTTATACAGAAGCAAGAGTCATCTTTATTATTGAGCAGAAAAGCATGTTTTCAGTTGAGGTTGATTGACAAAGATGATGAAATTGTTGATGAGCAGTGCAGAAAAGAACTTCCATCCCTATTTTCAAGTTTAGAAAGGCTGAAGACAGAATATCATTTAACCCGGAGGATGGCTGCTAAGAATATGGGTCAGATTTCCCCTTCCATGCTCGGAGGGCGGTAGCGAGCATCAAAGACTGCATTTTACCAGCCGGCCACACTGGTGGGTTTTAGCATCATATCGTCCACTTCCTGCCTCGCTCCAGGTGCCATATTTAAATAGCACCCATATGTTTTCAATGTCTGCAGCCTAAGACTGTCACAGATAAGAGAGATGGCCCCAGAAGGGAAGAAGAAGCTGCATCCAGACATGGCGATACAGTTAGGAAAGCTAAACAAATTTAGCTCAACACTGGCACAGGTGTTCACAACACATATATAATGTTCACAGATGTAAATAAGAATTACACCATTCCACATCACCACTCATATATGCCTCTTTTTTTAATGATGGGCTGTATTGCTGTCAATCAGACGTGACAACATGGCCTGAATTTTACGCAGTAATAGCACAGCTTGTCTGACTCAAAAGAGTATAAAATTGTGTGTGCAATGTCGAACACGCATCCTAACGTCATTGCACACTTGAACAATATCGTTGGCAGGCATGTGCGAGTCAGAAGCCACTGAAGGCAATTTTATGTTGCCTGTGTGATTTAGTAGCTGTTGCACAGGCAACAGAGGCAGGGGGGCACGGTGGCAGAGTGGTTAGCGCTGCTGCCTCACAGCACCAGGGACCCGAGTTCGATTCCCGGCTTCGGTCACTGTCTGTGCGGAGTCTGCACATTCTCCCCATGTCTGCAGGAGTATCCTCCAGGTGCTCCGGTTTCCTCCCACAGTCCGAAAGATGTGCTGGTTAGGTGCTTTGGCCATGCTAAATTCTCCCTTAGTGTACCCGAACAGGCGCCGGGGTGTGGTGACTAGTGGATTTTCACAGTAAGTCATTGCAATGTTAATGTAAGCCTACTTGCGACTAATAAAAGGATGCCATTCTGTTTTTCCACTTTTCTCATCCAAGTGTGGAATAAAAGAGACCAGAGTACTGACTGTATGAGAGCAAAGTTCAAACGAGAGTTAACTGCTGCTTTATTGCTGAGATTTCATCGCTTTCTGTTATTTCTTCTAAAATATTTGTTTTGTTAGCTTTCGTTTTGATGACTTTTTGTATTGTCAACTCTTTTGGAGCATTTGTTGAGTACAGCTTTCAGTGCACAGGGCAGTGCCATCTACATTTCAGCAGATGTGGACTGTGTACTCTACTGGGAGACCTCCTTTTGAGAAGGATGTGGCGACAGTGTGCCTTTAGGAAATGTATTTGTGTCATGTTTCTTGTGAAGGATTCAACTCTGTTTAAACGGTGCTGCTTTGTCTGCTCCAGGCAGCCACCTACTGGGCGTGGTGGCACAGTGGTTAGCACTGCTACCTCACAGCGCCAGGGACCCAGGTTCGATTCCCAGCTTGGGTCACTGTCTGTGTGGAGTTTGCACATTCTCCGTGTCTGCGTAGATTTCCTCCGGGTTCTCCGGTTTCCCCCCACAGTCCAAAGATGTGCAGGTTAGGTGCATTGATCATGCTAAATTCTCCCTCAGTGTACCTGAATAGGCGCTGGAGTGTGGCGACTAGGGGATTTTCACAGTAACTTCATTGCGGTGTTAATGTAAGTCTACCTGTGACTAATAAATAAATAAACTTAACTTACTGAGAATGCAGAAGAATAATTGCTTATTGTTATTGGGATGTTTGTTTAAATCTGAGTTAATACAGTTTTGTTATTTTTTGGCTTGTCTCCTGGGGGTTGAGAGTAGGGTTTAATTAGGTTGATTGACCAAGAGCAAGTCATGTGTTAATGGGAGGAGTTAGGCTTACAGAGGAAAAAGGCAGGCAGTTTCTGCTTGGATCGGCAAGGAGAGGGAGCACTTCTCTTTCTGAGATTTGAAGACTAGCAGCCCAGCTAGTTTGCTAACTGATTTTGAAGAGTTTAAGTCTATGAGGAATATTGCTTAAATTGGAACTAATAGAGATAGGTTAGCAGTTTAGAATTGTATCTTGTCATGTTTAAGTATTTCATTTGGTAAAAGTTACACTAATTCTTTTTGTTATACTTAAACCATATCATTAAATAAAATTTGTTTTAATAAAAGCTTCTTAGTGGGTCAGTAGAATCACACCTGCAGTGAAATACCTGATCTTCACAGTAATGCCAAAATTAAAAAAAGTTGGGGTCTAGTCTAACTTCATAACATACCTTGGGGTTTCTGATTTAGTCCCTAACAAGGATGAGAGCGGCAAGAGACCAGCTGTCCTTGGGCAGCATTGCAGGGACCAACTTGTGGGAAGAAAGCTGCAGGTACAGAGCTACTCTGACGAAGGGTCATGCAGACTCGAAATGTTGGCTCTATTCTTTCTCCACAGATGCTATCAGACCTGGTGAGTTTCTCCAGCATTTTCTGTTTTCCAGCATTCGCAGCATTTTGCCTTTGCCAATAATTGTAGTTGTGGCCAAGTGATCTACAGGCTTGGGCACAGTGCTGTTTCAAATTCAAAAAGGTGGATAAAGGAGATCAGCTTATAATGCCTGAAGATCTCTCATGGACACAGAGAAAAGATGTTTAAATTTAGGAAAGAAGCACTAGAAGCCACATAGACCTGTGAGAAGTGCTCTGAGCATGTCATGGGATTAAGGATTAAAATTGAAACTGATCACAATTAGTTACCCTTCTTAGCTGGAAGAAAATTGCAAAAATGCTGCCTAGAATTCAATGTTTTAGATTGAGACTCATAAGATATGACTCATTTACTGAGTACGTTCAAGGGAAGTTCTAGACGACAGCAGATGCATTGTCAAGGATACAGTGGAAGGAGTCAAACTGGAAGATTTGAATTTTATTGAGAAAGTGGAAGCATATACTTCATAGAATCATAGAATCCCTACAGTGCAGAAGGAGGCCATTCAGCCCATTGAATTTGCACCGACCACAATCCCGCCCTGGCCCAATTCCCATAACCCCACATATTTACCCTGCTAATCCCCTGATACTAATTTAGCATGGCCAATCAACCTAACCCACACATGTCTGGACTGTGGGAGGAAACCGGAGCACCCAGAGGAAACCCACGCAGACACGGAGAGAATGAGCAAACTCCACAAAGACAGTGGCCTGAGGCCGGAATTGAACCCGGGTCGCTGGCACTTTGAGGCAGCAGTGCTAACCACTGTGCCACTGAGCTGCCCTTCACCCTTTACGAAATACTTAACAAACATGGAAACGAGGTGACATTAGATTAAGCAAGTAAAACAGAATAATGAATGCAAAAAAGAGTATTGCCAGAACTGATGGCTAGATTATACTAATAAACAAATATTTTGAACAGAGAAAACGCTTCACAAATATTGATTTCTTTGTTTTCAATGACTATTCATCCCAAAAACATTGTGCCTCGTAATTCTCCAAAAAAATACATGAAAGTCACTTCAGAATAAGAGCAGTCAGTTTGGTGGCTAGATATTAGTCTCTCAATTGAAGAATTAATCACAAATTACTTTACGGGTGCAGTAAATAGCTAACAGCAGAGCAAACCATTGGCACCCTCTACTTTTCCTTAAAGGCCATGGCAATGCCTGAGAATGGATTGATTTGCGTTTGAAGGCTAAGCTTTCATCATTGATATCTATTTCAGATGATTTGAAGTGAGTAAACTGCACGGCATTACAGTTTCATAACTTTGAGTAGGAATATGTTCATGCATGTGACCAGGTCACCAAGATATCTTCAGTCAAATGGAGAAGCAGAAAGGGAAATTCGAATATTCAAGGAATTGATGAAAAAAAAAATTAACTCAGCTCTTCTTAACGACAGAACCTCACAGCTAATAAATGAGTTCTCACCATCAGGACTATTAATGGGACGATGGCGGCAAGCCCAACTTCCTGCTCTACGATAAACACTGCAGCATAATGTTACCTCAGATGATCATGTGAGGGTTCCGAAGCATGAGGAGCAACAGGCAAACTCGGAATTTCAACTTCAGGCACAGAGCACAAGTCTTGAAAGTGCTACAGCCTGGGGAGAGAGTGTGGCTATTTGATCAACAGAAAGAAGGCATTGTGTAATAGAAAGAGCTCAACAACTCAGTTCATATAGAATTGAGACAGAGCAGGGAAATATCAGAAGGAATTGAAGACATTGGTATAATTGAGAAGGATACCAATGGAATCTCAGACATACTGGGCAAAAGCTTCCATTATTTTTCCTAAGTGCTGGACCTGGCGAGAAAACCGGAGTGCAGCTCACCAGCTGCACAGCAGGCTTTTCTCCCCATTTTTTCCAGCAGTAAAAAAAATGCTGGAAGCACGTCTCATGCTATCACCATAGCAGGGCAGGGCTTGATAGAACTTACACCATCAGCTCTGCAGAGATCAGGGCACCCTTTAAAAAGGGTGCCCCGAACCCAACCTTCCTGTGCGGATACCTCGTTACATCACTGGTGGGAGGACATGGAACTGGAAAATGAGAACTTTGTTTTCCAGCTCTCTCGAGTTTTTTTTTAACGCCAGTGGCGAACCCAGGTGAGAATACCTCCACTATATTTAGATCTGGATGAAGACAAGGAATCATAAACAAGTAGAAACTCTACAACCACCCTGGCAGAAGACACTCTCATCAAACAACAAGAGAGTGCAGTTGGCCTTCAACCTCAGAATGAAATCAGGTTCAGATCAGGGAGATACATCAAAGCATCACAGACACTAACCCTGTGAAGTCTGAGGCTTTTGCGGGAGGAGGCTGTATATAGAAATAGAGTTAACATTCCAGGCTTGGGGTCTTGGTGTTTATGCTCCACAACAATCCACTTTACTTCAACTTTCCCCTTCAACATATTTTCTGTACTGTTCTTCCCCTAAATGCATCTATGTATTTGCCGCAACTGTTTAATGTGGCAGCAAACTGCAATTCTCATCACTCGAGAAAAAATGTTTTTCTTGAATTCCTTATTGGATTTATTAGTTATTATCCTATCCTTAGCCCTTTCCTGTTTATAGGCTTGGGGGAAATATAGAGTAAACGGTTAACATCAGGAGCATCTGATGAAATGTCACATGATTAAATAACTGAGATCTGGTGAGAAGCAGAAATATAACTTGTGTAAAGTACTGAAATGTACATAAATTTGTAAACAAACAAGAATGTTTTTACAAATAATAGTTTATGCTAGCATTCCGTAGGGTAACAGGCAAACCCTAAAGAAATCCCATCTAGATCCTGAATATAGGAACAGAAAAGATCATTAGCAATCTATCTCCTTCACCAACTAGCGAGACAACATCAACATCACCAGCAAGCGACACAACATTAGAGACATCAAACACGATTCCTACAACACTAGAAGCAACAAACACAACATTGCCCATGCAGTGCGTCAACTCACCACTGAGCGATGAATACCAAATCTACAAGGTGGAGGCACAACATCCTACCGTCTAAGTAATACCGTAAGTATGTTGGAAAGGAGAGACATGCTGCCAAAGTTTTTCATCTAGCACTCATCAGGAAAAATGTAAGAATGACAAACTGTAAACAATCACAAACATTTACACTATGATGGAAAAGGACACTGATTTGATTGCCATGTTGACTCTGATTGGCTGAGATGTTGCCAAGGAGAAAGTGACAAAGAGCTGCAGGGTTTTAAAATATTATTTTTGTTTGCAGGGAACAGATCCTTGTAACTGAATGTATGTTGCTTTGTTGTGTACAAATTTCAGTTCCTGTGCAATGCCAGGCATGGAGGCTGTATGTCCCAGTGAATGGCTGATTGAATTGAACAGCATGTTCCTTCAGTTGTTCGTAATAGGCAGTGTGCAGACTATACTCAACCAACCCACCCTTATAGAACCCAAAACAAAGCATCGACTGTTAGATTTGATTACAAGTCATAGATATTTGGATAAGCTTAAGTTTGTGGAGGGATGGCTTGTGTATTGGAATGGTCTAATCAAGAAGTAAGAAAGGTGCGCCTGAGGTTTCAGTAGCAGCAGAGTCAGGCGAATTTTAGGCAATTTTAGTTATGGTATGGGCACCTGGTCGAAAGTTCACTTTGGGCAAGGTTGGAATAGTCAGATTGAACCCCAGACAGTTGTCAAGGAAATGGAGTTGGTGGCTAGGGAGCAGAGCTTATGGCAGGGACTGAAGGCAACAGCTTTGGCCTTCGCTGTACTTATTTATATAAAATTTCTACTCAGCCAGCATTGAATGTCCGACCAGAGGTCTGCGAATTTCGAGACAGTGGGAGGATCAAGAGTGGTGATGGTGAGGTAGAGCTGGGTGTGATCAGACTATGATGTTTTCAGATGTTGTTGCTGAGACCCAACATGTTGATTAGAAACAAGAAAGGGCTACGGGTAGAATAATAAATAATAAATCCAATAAGGAATTCAAGAAAAACATTTTTCCTCAGAGTGATGAAAACGTGCAGTTTGCTGCCACATTAAATGGTTGAGGCAAATGCATAGATGCATTTAGGGGAAGAACAGTACAGAAAATATGTTGATGGGGAAGTTGAAGTAAAGTGGATGAGATTGTTGTGGAGCATAAACACCAAGACAAGCCTGGAACATTAACTCTTTTTCTTGCTCCACAGCTGCTTATCAGACCCGCTGGGAGTTTTCAGCATGTTCTGTTTTAATGCCAGCATATACCTGTTGGGCCCTGCGACCTGTTGCTGTCCTGTACATTCAATGTATGTAATTCTATATATGTAATTTCTCCAACTCTTCCTCTTCTCCCCTTACATTTCCACAATGATATTTCTGTGAAAACTAAGTCAAAGTACTAACTTAATGCAAAAAACAGAAATGTTGGAAATATTCAGGTCAGGCAACAATCTGTGGTAAGAAACAGATTTAATGTTTCTGTTGGTGATGACCCTTCTTCAGAATTCATTTAATATTCCCTCGATTTATTTTGCCTGAATCTTTAAAATGTATTCATAAGATCCTTCTCTACCGTGGCTCAGTTGGTAGAACTCTCACCAACGTACTGGAAATTGGGCGGCACGGTAGCACAGTGGTTAGCACTGCTGCTTCACAGCTCCAGGGTCCCGGGTTCGATTCCCATCTCGGGTCACTGTCTGTGTGGAGTTTGCACATTCTCCTCGTGTCTGCGTGGGTTTCCTCCGGGTGCTCCGGTTTCCTCCCACAGTCCAAAGATGTGCGGGGTAGGTTGGTTGGCCAGGTTAAAAATTGTCCCTGAGATGCGTAGGTTAGAGGGATTAGCGGGTAAATATGTGGGGGTAGGGCCTGGGTGGGATTGTGGTCGGTGCAGACTCGATGGGCCGAATGGCCTCCTTCTGCACTGTAGGGATTCTATGATTGTATATTTAAATTCCATTTCAAGACTTGAGCATCCAAAGCAATACAACATTTACCTTAAAGCATGCAAAATTTGCAAATTATTCAGGACTGCTTGCACTTAACGCATCGCTTTTAATAGTACCCTGCTCCAACAAACCTCATCCAGCGCCTCATGTAATGTTTGAGTGACACTAGAACCATGACAGACCTGATGTTAAAGTTATACAAGTGTACACATGAAATGTTTAATTATGTTTTTGCACATATAGCAAATATCCACACATTTTATTGGGTTGTATATAACACAAATATCTGTGTGTGAGAAAACAGACATCGTGATAATTACACACAGTTGTAATAGGTAAGAAAATGCATTTTTGGTTTAACAACCAAATGTTACAATACACAGTTAAACAAGAGCTCCATTCTCCATCTCACCGAAAAATATATTTTGTTTCTGAAAATCTGCTGGGAGATTTTAGACCATAAGACCATAAGACATAGGAGCGGAAGTAAGGCCATTCGGCCCATCGAGTCCACTCCACCATTCAATCATGGTTGATTTCAACTCCATTTACCCGCTCTCTCCCCATAGCCCTTAATTCCTCGAGAAATCAAGAATTTATCAATTTCTGTCTTGAAGACGCTCAACGTCTCGGCCTCCACAGCCCTCTGTGGCAATGAATTCCACAGACCCACCACTCTCTGGCTGAAGAAATTTCTCCTCATCTCTGTTCTAAAGTGACTCCCTTTTATTCTAAGGCTGTGCCCCCGCGTCCTAGTCTCCCCTGTTAATGGAAACAACTTCCCTACGTCCATCCTATCTAAGCCGTTCATTATCTTGTAAGTTTCTATCAGATCTCCCCTCAACCTCCTAAACTCCAATGAATATAATCCCACGATCCTCAGACGTTCATCGTATGTCAGGCCTACCATTCCTGGGATCATCCGTGTGAATCTCCGCTGGACCCGCTCCAGTGCCAGTATGTCCTTCCTGAGGTGTGGGGCCCAAATTTTGGCTCAGTCCTTACTAAGATTAACTGAAAAATACAGAAACGATTTTACAAGAGGATGCAGTTAATCTTTGTACTGGAAAAGTACCAACTTTCAACACTTGGGAAACATGTGAAGTGAGGTTGGTCTGTGTGGAATTTAAATTATTTGAATAATAGATGTCGGCCTTCACATTAGGAACTCAAACACCGCTGTGAATAAGCCATTAGCGGGCTGTGAAATAAATCTCTGCAGGTTAATTTCCAGTCAGGTCATTAATAGACTTTCACCAACTTTTACAGATGCACCATAGAAAACATTCTTTCTGGTTGTATCACAGCTTGGTATGGCTCCTGCTCTGCCTGAGACCGCAAAAAACGACAAAGGGTTGTGAATGAAGCCCACTCCATCACACAAACCAGCCTCCCATCCATTGACTCTGTCTACACTTCCCGCCTCGGCAAAGCAGCCAGCATAATCAAGGACCCCACGCATCCCAGACATTCTCTCTTCCACCTTCTTCTGTCAGGAAAAACATACAAAAGTCTGAGGTCACAAGCCAACCGACTCAAGGACAGCTTCTTCCCTGCTGCCATCAGACTTTTGGATGGACCTACATCGCATTAAGTTCATCTTTCTCTACACCCTACCTATAACTGTAACACTACATTCTGCACTCTCTCCTTTCCTTCTCTATGAACGGTGTGCTTTGTCTATATTGTGCGCAAGAAACAATACTTTTCACCTTATGCTAATACATGTGACAATAATAAATCAAATCAAAGAATAATACAAAGACATTGCAGTAAGTCACTTGCCTGATCAGACTGAGCTGACCCTCCTCCCTTCCTGATGTCCCTGGAGACCAGGCTGACAGGGTGCTCGCGCTCCATCCCTCAATGGAATTCAAACCCCACCAATCCGCTCACCGCGCGCCAAAACCGCAGCCAATCAGCGTCCTCCTGCCGTTGTTTGTCCGTTGGAGGTTTGAATCTGATTGGCTGCGAGCGGTGTGACGTCACCTGCCCGCAATGCCTCACGGGAGTTGTAGTCCCCCTCGCCCCCGTTACTGAGGGTGAATTATTAATCATTTGCTTTCAGCATTATTTTAAAACCTCGCGGCACAGTGGCTGTCTTTATCACTGGCAGATTGATGCCGACCCTGGCTGGGTTTCCGGCACGTTTTCAGTTCTGGTATTAATTTAAAAAGCCGGAGGTCCCATCTGGACGATCGAGGCAACCATCTGGTTGAGCCAGGCACGGCCATTATCACCTAGCAGCCGCTTTACCTTTAGTTCCCTTACATCTTCTCCCTTTAAAGGCTCTGCCCTTTCAACGGCATGACACCCATCACATTTCAACCTTCCTTCAGCTCCGAAGAACAGCTATGTCAAGTGGAGCACAAGTTGCGCCAAACGCAAAACGTTTGACTTGTTCCACAAGATGCTGCCGGAGCCGCTCAGTATTTCCAGCACCTTCAGATCCCAGCAACCGCAGAGTACTTTGCCTTTACCCGGCACTTGCTGTTTTTATTTTCAGATTTCCAGCTCACGCAAATGATTTTAATTTTGAAAGAGAGCCTCCAAGTGGGAGAGGCGGAGAAATTATAGGAGAATGAGTTTGGGGCATGGGTGGCTGAATGGCGGGATAAAGGAAGGCGGGCATCATTGCAGAGGAAGCCAGAGTTTGGAGGAATCCCGGATTCTAGGAATACTTGGGGGAGAGGAACCGGGAGATATCTGAAACGTAGGTAATAAAACTGATCTGCTTGACCGTTTTGACAATGTTCCCCTTTGCTGTCTGGCTGCTTTGAGTTGTGATGTGGAGATGCCGGCGGTTGGACTGGGGTAAACACAATAAGAAGTCTCACAACACCAGGTTGAAGTCCATCAGGTTTATTTGGTAGCAAAAGCCACTAGCTTTCGGAGCGCTGCCCCTTCGTCAGGTAAGTGGGAGTTCTGTTCACAAGCAGGGCATATAAAGACACAAACTCAATTTACAAAATAATGGTTGGATTATCATTATTTTGTAATGATTGGATTATCATTATTTTGTAAATTGAGTTTGTGTCTTTATATGCCCTGTTTGTGAACAGATCTCCCCACTTACCCGACGAAGGGGCAGCGCTCCAAAAGCTAGTGGCTTTTGCTACCAAATAAACCTGTTGGACTTTGTCCTGGTGTGAGACTTCTTACTGAGCTTTGAGTTGCCCAGTTCCCTGAACTGTGCAGAGCCGCTGTCAATCATGCGGACGTCACAAAGGCCGGGTCGAATGGAGCGGGCGGCTGTGTTCGCATTCCCGGAAGAGGTGACGGGCCCGGCCAGGAGCAGCCGCGGTATGTGTGAGCTATGGAGGGGAAGAAAGTGGAGATTCCAACCGGGGTGCTGGACGATCTCTGCAGGTAAACATCCAAGAAGCAGCGTGTGAGGACACAAAGGCCGGCTTTTCCCATGGCTGCGGATGGGGGGGGGGGACAGGGTGGGGAGGAAAGAAGGAAGTGAGGGCCCAGGAGGAGGAGGAAATGCGCTCCGAGTGGAGAGCCCCACAGTAACCAGGGCCAAAGTTAAAATCGAAACCGATTCAGAGCAAATGGAGTTTGAGGGGATCCTTTGATATTTCAGATAAACCAGGAGAGGGAGAGAGCCATTGGCGAATTTCGTTCTTATTTCGAAACAAAATCGCACGATGCGAAATGTTGTAAAACGAGAGGACATTTTGTGCCATGGCTTTCTTAAAATATTTTACAATTCACATTGTAAAAAAAACCGAAGAGACTTTTAACATTTTTTTTCTTGAAACCCCTAATATTTTAAACGAAAAAGCCTGGGTTAGTGAGTAGCTTTATTCTTTCAAGTTGCAGAGAGGAACTGAATAACCACTATCTTTAATTACCAAAAACAGGAAATGCTGGAAAATCTCAGCAGGTCTGACAGCATCTGTGGAGAGAGAATAGAGCCAAGTCTGGATGACTCTTCGAAGGGGTTTCTGTTTTTGTTTCAGATTCCAGCATCTGCAGTATTTTGCCTTAGTATATCTTTAATTGTCTCTTTATTTTGTACATTGCTTTGCGATGCAGAATTTAACATGCACTTCACAACATAAATAAGCATTTTGGGCAGTACATATTTTATCTTTAAATGCTTTGCTGTATAAGTTTGCACATGTGGGACTTGACAAGATTTCAACAACTATACAATTTATGTAGTCTGTCGACTTTTAGTATGACTTTCAGATTCGCAACGTCCGCCCTTTAGGATGCATTTACAAAACCCCATTGATAATCACAACTGAGTTGGGCTGGTCATGACAATGCACTCGAGCTCTCCATAGACAGTTCACTTTACTGAGTGTCGGGCATTCTGACTACCTGACGGTCAAAGGAATTGCTGCAAGGAAACTCTGAAGGCTTTGATTAGGATCTTTTAGGTATTGACTTCTTGTCCTGGGAGAAGCTCTCACAGGATCACTGTTTTTGAAAGCAAGTGCACATCAGAGGCAGAAAGAAAATGCAAGTGGAGAGGAAAACCCAAGCCAGCAACTTGTCCAAAATGCAATTGTCTGTGGTATCCTGTCCTATTTGCATAGATTGGCTTTTGCAGTCAGTCACTTATCCACCAGACCCCAGGTGATGAACATTTTTGTCCTTCAACCCTCTATGGAGGGATCTCCCCCAATTACGTCGGGGACCTGGGGTGGAGGGTGATGTATGCAGCAGTGCCGCACAACCATAGGATTCACTGGTTCACGGGCTCCGAAGACTGCCCTTTCTGTGGCCTTGTGGAGTCCGTGGACCATGTCTATGTTGTGTGTCTTAGGCTGCACTCCCTTTTTGTTTTCCTAAAGAACCTTTTATTGATGTTTTGTTTGCACTTCAGTCCCACGCTCCTGATCTACGGACACCCGGTGCGGAGAGGGGAGGGTCGGGATGGCGACCTCCTCGTGAACCTGGGCCTGGCGAAACGCGCCATTTACCGGTCCAGGCAGCGGGCGATCGAGGGGGCCGTCCATCCTGACTGTCTGCCCCTCTACCGCAGCTACGTTCGCGGCCGGGTGTCCCTGGAGAGGGAGCATGCGGTGTCCACGGGCGCGGTTGACGCCTTCCGCGCCCGCAGGGGTTGGGGTGCGTTATTGACCCTAATAATCGCATTTTAATTTGATGTTTTTAAGTTTCCTTTGTACTTTGATTTCTGTTCAGGCTGTTCCCCCTCCTTTTTGGGGAGCTGCCCCTTTTACTTTGTCCTGACTTAATCTGAGTTTGTTTATTTGGTTTGACCTAAAAAGAGGGCAAAGATCATCACGAAGACTGCACTTCTGGATCAAAGTGCTTAGCTTTGCCACTAAGAGACAAGCATTGAATCTGGATTTACATTGTCAGACTGAAGTGTAAAACGCATCATTAATGCAGTTGTACTTTTGTGAAAGGTGAAATTATGTTTTCCCTTGTATATATGAATTAACAGGAGTAGGCCACTGGGCCCTTTGAACTTGCTGCAGTTCCTGATTTAATCTGAGTTTGTTTACTTGGTTTGGTTTGACCTGAAAAGAGGACAGTAAGATCGTAACTGATGGAAGGCTCACAATGCCAGGTTAAAGTCCGAAAGGTTTATTTGGAATCACGGGCTTTCGGAGTGTTGCTCCTTCATCAGGTGACTCATTCCAATTAAACCTGTTGGACTTTAGCCTGGTGTTGTGAGACTTCTTACTGTGTTTATTTATTTGTAAGTTTATTTATTAGTCACAAGTAAGGCTTACAATTAAGTTACTGTAAAATTTCCCTAGTCGCTACACTCCAGCGCCTGTTCAGGTCAATGCACCTAATCTGCACGTTTTTCGGACTGGGAAGAAACCGGAGCACCCAGAGGAAACCCACGCAGACACGGGGACAATGTGCAAACTTCACACAGACAGTGACCCAAGCTGGGAATTGAACCAGGGTCCCTGGCGCTGTGAGGCAGTCGTGCTAACCACTGTTGTCATGCCACCCCAGTCCAACGCCGGCATCTCCACGTCATCATAACTAATCTCATTGTAGCCTCAAGTCCCCATTTCTGTCTACCTCCAATAACCTTTCACCCTCTCGCTTATCAAGAATCCATCTACCTTTAAAAGGCTACTTGCATCGCCTTTGAAGGAAGAGAGTTCCAAAGACTTATGGCTCTCAGGAAAAAAATAATTCTTATTTGTGTCTTAAATGGTTGACCCTTTATTTTTAACTAGTGACCCCTAGTTCGAGATTCTCCCACAAGATAAAACATTCTTTCCACACCCACCCTGTTAAGACCTTTCAGGATCTTGTTTCAATCAAGTTGCTTCTTGCTCTTCTAAACTCCAGCAGATATAAGCCTAGCCTATTCAACCTTTCCTCATAAGACAGCCCTTCCATTCCAGGTAGTAAATCTCTGAACTCCTTCCAATGTATTTGCATCCTTCCTTGAATGGGGAGACCAATACTGTACATAGTACTCCAGATGCGATCTCACCAATGCTAAGTATAAATGAAGCATAACCTCTCTAATTTTGCATTCAATTCTCCTCGCCATAAGCAATAGCATTTTATTAGCTTTCCTCATTACTTGCTGCACTATCAGACTGATTTTTTTGCAATTCATGGACTAGGACATCCAGGTCCCTCTGCACCTCAGAGCTCTGCATTCTCTCAGCATTTAGATAATGTGCTTCTTTGCTATTCGTCCTGTCATACTGGACAGTTTGACATTCCTAACATTATACTCCATTTGCCAGATCACTTTATCTATGTCCCCTTTGTAGCCGCCTTATGGCCTCCTCACAAATATATTTTCCTACCTAATTGTATAATCAGCAAATTTAGCAACATGCCCTTTGGTACCTTCATCTAAGTTCTTTAAATTGTAAAAAAACAGGTCCCAGCACTGATCCCTGTAGCACACCATTCATTACATCTTGGCAACGAGAAAAAAACCGCTTTATGCCTATTATCTGTGAGTGAGCCAACATTCTATGCAAATATGTTACCCCTGACACCATGAGGCATTATTTTCCACAGTAATCCTTTGATGTGGCCCTATCAAATGCCTTCTGAAGATTTAAGAACAGTTCATCCATTGGTTTCCCTTCATCTACCGCATGTGTTACTTCAAAGAACTCCAATAAGTTGGTTAAACATAATTTCCCTCTGGTGAAAACATATTGACTTTGTCTGACTACCTTGACTCTATCTATGTGCCCTGTTATAAGATCTTTAATAATAGCTTCCAGCATTTTCCCGATGACAAATGTTAAGCTAACTGGCTTGTATCTTCCTGTTTTCTGTCTCCCTCCACTCTTGAATAAAGGAGTTACGTTTTCCAATCTAATGGAACCTTCCCCGAATCTAGGGAATTTTGGAAAATTAAAACCAATGCATAAATGATCTCCGCAACCACTTCTCTTAAGATCCTAGGATGAAATTCATCAGGACCCAGGCACACCGCAGCTTCAACTATTTACTCAGTAGCATTTGTCTGGTGATTGTAATTTTCTTGAGTTCCTCCCTTCCCTTTCCTGACTTGCAGCTATTTCTGGAATGTTACTTGTACTCTGTAATGAAGACAGATGCAAAATACCTGTCCAGTTAATCTGTTTATTTTCCATTATTAATTCCCTGGATTTGCTTTCTATCGGACCAATACTCACTTTGTTGGCTTTTTAAAAAAAATACTTGTAGAAACTAGCCAGTTTTCTCTCATGCTCTTAATTTTTCCCTCTTTATTAATCTATCGCAGATATGATAGTGAGTTTTAAGGGGCATCTGGACAAATACATGAATGGGATGGGAATAGAGGGATATGGACCCCGGAAGGGTAGGGGGTTTTAGTTCAGTCGGGCAGCATGGTCGGTGCTGGCTTGGAGGGCCGAAGGGCCTGTTCCTGTGCTGTAATTTTCTTTGTTATTTTTAGCTGTTTTCCGCGTTCTGTCCAGTCTTTTGACCTGCCACCCATCCTTGTGCAGTTACATGCTTTTTCATTGTGTCTGATACCAACTCTAACTTTTTTAGTTAACCATATATGGTGGGGCATCCCCTTGGAAATTTTCTTTCTTGTTGGAATTTACAGCAGGACCATTATCTAAGCCTGTTAGGGAGATTGTGCACAGGAGGGAGTCATTCTATATTTAATGTCAGTATCAAGTCAAATTCACTTTGCATTGATGTTGCCAGTTGCATAACTTACCTATTACTAGTTCTGCTGATTATTGTATGAATCGATTACGTACCTTATTTTCTTTTCCAATTTGACTTATCCATGTTTTGTGCCAAAAATGTAAAAAGAATCATAGAATCCCTACAGTGCAGAAAGAGGCCATTTGGCCCATTGAGTCTGCACTGACCATAATCCCACTCGGGTCCCTATTCCCATAACCCCACATGTTTACTCTGCTAAACACTAGGGTCAATTTAGCATGGCCAATCAACCTAACCCGCACATCTTTGGACCCACGTGCCCATGTGGCACCCAATCTGTCTGCCAGCACAATCGTTTTTTTTCCACCGGTGACAACATTGGTGTGTGCCTGTTGTCTTCCTCCCAGGAGTGATTTGGGAGGGGGGGGGGGGGGGGCACCATTAGTGGCCTTGTCTTCAGTTGTCTAGGCCTTAAACATGGAATTCCCACATCTTCTCTGTCTTTCCCCCCCCCTCCTTTCTTTTGGTAGATGATCCTTAAATTCTACCTCTTTGACCAAGCTATAGTAGCTATTACTATTATCAAATCCCTTAATAGTTTTAAATACTTTAGTTAGATCATTCTTTACAAAATCAATGGAATAGTTTATGCGGTTTATCCTCAATTTACATAGAATCAAAAAATATGCAGCATGGAGACAGGCTGTTCAACCAAGCATGTTCACTCTGATGTTTATGCTTCATAGAAGCCTTCAGTCCTTTTTCATCTAACCCTTTTGCTGTAAACTTCTATCCCTTTCTCTGTCACCTTTTATCTAGTTTCTCCTTGAATTCATCTAGTCCTTTAAGCTCTGGTGTTATTCTGGTGGATTTGTTCAACCGCCGAATCCATAGAGTGTGGCCCTGGCGTTCAAGCGCATACGCCACATCCATGGTCGTGACCATTTTGCACTTGGCATGCTCGGTGTAGGTAACCGCATCCCTGATAACATTCTCCAGGAAAACTTTCAGCACCCTGTGGGTCTCCTTGTAGATCAAGCCCGAGATCCGCTTGACCCCACCACGGTGAGCCAGGCAGTGGATGGCTGGCTTGGTGGTGCCCTGGATATTATCACGAAACACTTTGCGGTGCCACTTTACTCCGCCTTTCCCCAGTCCTTTGCCTCCTTTTCCTCTACCAGACATGATTCTTCTTCAGTGTTGCATTCTTTTCAAAGCTAATGCATGTTTCTTGAGATTTTCCCTGTAACATTGCACAGTTGTTTCTACTCAAATAATCATCTAATTCCCTCAATGGAACCTGCCTCCACCACACTTCCAGACACTGCATTCCAGGACCAAACCACTCGCTATGTAAAAAAAAAAGAGCTACCTCTCAACACATCTGCTTCTTTTGCAAATCACTTTAAATCTGTGCCCCTTTCTTATCGATTTTTATTCGAATAGGAACAGTTTCTCCCTATCTATACTTGTCAGCCCCCTCATGATTTTGAACACCTCTATCAAATCTCTGGATGAAAGAGATTTTTGATTACTATTTTGGTGCCGCTTCATGCTCTCGTCGAGACCTCAAAAAATTCATCAACTTCGCTTCTAGTTTCCACCGCTCCATCGCCTTCACCTGGTCCATCTCAGACACTTCCATTCCCTTTCTTGACCTTTCTGTCTCCATTTCGGACAATAGACTATCTACCAATATCCATTACAAGCCCACCGACTCCCACAGCTATCTGGACTACAGCTCTTCGCACCCTACATCCTGTAAGGACTTCATCCCTTTCTCTCAGCTCCTTTGCCTCCATCGCATTTGTTCCATTGATGCCACTTTCCAAAGTGGTACTTCTAAAATGTGCTCCTTTTTCCTCAACCATGGATTCCCATCTACAGTTGTGAACAGGGCCCTCAACAACGTGCGGTCCATCTTCCGCACCACGACCCTCGTCCCCTCCCCTGCCTCCCAGAACAAGGATAGAGTCCCCTTTGTTCTCTCACTTCACCCCACCACCTCCGCATACAAAGCATAATCCTCTGCCATTTTCACCAACTCCAGCGTGATGCCACCACTAAACACATCTTCCCATCACTCCATCTGTCAGCATTCAGCAGAGACTGTTCCCTCTGGGATAACCTAGTCCACTCCTCCACTATACCCAACACCTGTCCTGTCACTCATGGCACCTTCCCATGCAATCGCAGAAGGTGTAACACCTGTCTCTTTACCTCTTCCATGCTTGCCATTCAAGGTCCAAAACATTCATTCCAGGTTAAGCAGCATTTCACTTGCACCTCTTTCAATTTGGTCTATTGCATTCGCTGCTCCCAATGTGGTCTCCCCTATATCAGAGAGACCAAGTGTAGACTGGGTGATCGCTTTGCTGAGCACCTTCGGTCTGTGTGCAATCAGGACCCTGACCTTCCTGTTGCTTGCCATTTTAACACACGATCCTGCTCCCATGCCCACATGTCTGTCCTTGGCCTGCTGCAATGTTCCAGTGAAGCTCAATGCAAACTGGAGAAACAGTATCTCATCTTCTTGGTAGGCACTTTACAGCCTTCCGGTCTCAACATCGAATTCAACAACTTCAGATGATTAGCTCTACCCCACCTCGACCCCTTTGTTTTCATTCTATTTAATTTTTTTACTATTCTCTTATCTTTTATTTCTGTATTGTCTTTCTTCATTTTTCTTTCCCCCCTGCTGGACAAGGTTTAAAGGAGATGGACAAGGCAAGTTTTTTATACAGTGGGTGGTGGGTGCCTGGAACACGCTGCCGGGGGAGGTCGTGGAAGCAGATACGATAGTGACTTTTATGGGGCATCTTGACAAATACATGAATAGGATGGGAAGAGAGGGATATGGTCCCCAGAAGGGTAGGGGGCTTTGGTTCAGTCGGGCAGCATGGTCGGTGCAGGCTTGGAGGGCTGAAGGGCCTGTTCCTATGCTGTAATTTGCTTTGTTCTTTATCCCCCTTTCCTTGCCTTTTCTCCCCCTTCCCCCCCTTTTCTAAATTTTACCCCTCTCTCCCATTCCACCCCCCTCCCCCCGCACCTTTATCTGTCACAGCTCACCCTCTGATTTCAGCCATTCACATCCTTAATTCTCTCTGTGGGCTGCCATTAGCAGTCTTTTCCTTTGGTTTCTGTGGCTATGACTCATCTTTCATTCTCTCACCCTGCGGTATAAATATCTCCCACTTTTTATGCCTTTTAGCTTTGACAAAGGGTCATCTGGACTCGAAACGTCAGCTCTTTTCTCCCCTTACAGATGCTGCCAGACCTGCTGAGATTTTCCAGCATTTTCTCTTTTGGTTTCTATCACATCTCCTCTTAGTCTTTTCCTTTCCCTGAAGAACAGTCCCGACTATCTTCATAACTGAAGTTTCTCATCCCTGAAAGCATTTTTGTAAATCTCTTCTAAATTCTTTCCAATAAATGTGTTCACGCCATTCCTAAATTGTGGTGCCCAGAACTGTTCACTATTCCCCAGCTGAGGTCTCACTCATGTTCTATGCAAGTTCAGCATAACGCCTTGTTCCTGTACTCTATGCCCCTATTAATAGCGCCTAGGATATGTATATTTTATTAACTGCTCTCTCCACCTTTCCTGCTCCCTTTAATGACTTTTCAATTTATTTACGGAATGTGGGCATCGCTGCCTAGGCCAGCATTTATTGCCCATCCTTAATTGCCTTTGAGCAGTTGGTGGCAAGCTGCCTTCTGAACTGCTGTAGTCCCTGTGGCATAGGTACATTCACAGTGCTGTTAGGGATGAAATTCCAGGATTTTGACCCAGTGATAGTGAGAGAATGGCAATATATTTTCAAGTCAGGATGGTGAGTGACATTTGAAGGGAAACTTCCAAGTGGTGGTGACTTTTCCTTCTAGATGTTAGTGATCATGGGTTTGGATAGTGTTGCCTAAGGAACCTTGGTGAGTTCCTGCAGTGCAGCTTGTAGATGGTACGCACTGCTGTCGATGTTCGTCAGTGGTGGAGGGAGTGAACGTTTGTGGAAAGGGTGCCAATCAATTGGGTTTGCTTGGTCCTGAATGGTGTCGAGCTTCTTGGTGTTGTTGGAGTTGCACTCATCCAGGCAAATGTAGAATATTCCAGCAAATTCCTGACTTGTGCCTTGTAGATAGTGGAAAAACCTTGGGGAGTGGGGTGGTGAGTTTGTTGCCACAGATCTCCCAGCCTCTGACCTTCTCTTGTGACCACAGTATTTACCTGGCTAGTCTAGTTCATTTTCTGGTCAATGATAAGCCCCAGGATGTTGATAGTGGGGACTCGGCGATGGTAATGCCCCTGAATGTCATGGGGTAATGGTTGGATTTTCTCTTGTTAGAGATGGTCATTGCTTAGCATTTATGTGGCGCACACATTACTTGTCATCCCAACCCTGGATATTGTCCAGGCCTTGTTGAATTTGGAAATGGACTGCTTCAGTATCTGAGGAATCACAAATGATGCTGCTCATTGTGTAGCCTTCAGTGAACATCCCCACTTCTGACTTCATGATAGAAGAAGGATGGTCATTATTGAAACAGCTGAAGATGTTTGGGCTTTACCCTCAGGAATTCCTACAATGATGTCCTGGACTGAGATGAATGACCTTTAGCCACCACAACCATCTCCTTTTGAAACGCTTATGACTTCAACCAGCAGAGTGTTTTTCCTCTGATTCCTCTGATTTGACTCCAGTTTTGCTCAGGCTCCTTGATGCCACACTGTCAAACGCTGCCTTGATGTTAAGGGCGGCCACTCTGGTGAGCAGTCAGGAGTGCAGGATGGGGAATGCCAAACTCTTGCTTTTGGGAAGCAAGTTGTGGTTTATGCTTATATGTATCTTTGAATTAATTATTTGCTAAGCTATAAGTAAAATTGGACTGATACTTGGAAGCTTGAATTGAAAATTGCATTAGGCTTGTGATAGTCTATTCTTTGGAACCTCTGATATTTTATTAGTAATGGGCAATATTTTGGGAACGAGAGAAGTTTGTAGTGAAGGGATCAAAATCAACAAGACTTAAATTAAATTTGCTCAAAGGTTCAACGCTATAAACTTTCAAACTTCCCCTGATTTATTTTTTACCATGTGCAAGCCGGTGTTTCAGGCTGTTGCAGTGTGTTGTTTATAACACATTGCACAGTAGTATGGCGGGATCTACATCATAAAATTGCGAATCCTTTTATAAATGATAGTGACCCTAACAGTTTAATATTGTAACTATGTGGCTTATTTATTGAACAGCCGATTCATTTTGCATATTCCAAGTGAAGAAAGGGACAATGCGATCAGAGTGTGCTTTCAGATTGAGCTGGCCCATTGGTTTTACTTGGACTTCTACATGCAGAACACACCAGGATTGCCTCAGTGTGGGATAAGAGATTTTGCCAAATCAGATATCCTTTTGACTACATCTGAGGTAGATTTTGTTAACATCTGCAAAATATTTTCCTTGCAGAAATGTCGTGAGCTGATCACGAGATGTGTAACAATGTATTGCTGCCTTTGGAAATAGCAGGTTAGTTTTTGACAGTATGATTTGCTTCTTTGCAATTTCCCTGTCCCTTTTAAGCTCCAAATAAGTTGATTTATCTACTCCTCCCCATACACTTGAACACTTTGTCATGCTCAATTGACTCTTTCCTGGGACTCAAGTTGTGGAAAGCTCTATATTTATTATCTCTTCCATTCCAGCTTTTAAAACCCAAGCTGAGAATCTCCTAATCAGTACTTGAATTACCTGATCTTACCTCTTACTATTGCCACCTTTGTGATATCTTGCGCCATCTGGATTCAAATCTAATTCTCATGGCAAGAAAATCTGCCTGGCTGAAAGACATCTAACCAAAATGTTGTTTATTCCTTTACTGTTGTTGTCAAAATGTTGCTTATTCCTTAACTGCTGTTTGCACTCTTCAGTCACTGTTCATTTTTACTCCGGAAAGGGGATGACGTGGAAAAGATTTTAGATGAATGGAAGGAGTACAAGATGGGAGTGCCAACATATGGTGCAATTATACTGGATGAAACACTGGAAAATGTAAGTAATAACCTAGAATGACTGACTTTTGTAGTGCCAGAGACTCCATATGGTTTCATGTTTGGGAAATGTGAAAGTAGTTTACATCTGTGCAAAAGTCAAGATTGATGTTAAATAAAATGAATGTCAGGTCTTTGCCATATGTTTATGGAAGGAAGGTAGATCATTTTTAAAAAGCTAACGTGGTAAAGGTAGTTCCAACAGCCAGTGAGTCATAGCATCATGTAGGGCATATAAGGAGGCCATTCGGCCTATCAAATCTGTGCTGGATCCCCATGGAGCACCCACTTAGTTCCACTCCTACACTTAGCACTCATACTGCTGCAAATTTATTTCCTTCAAGTGCCCATCCAATTTCTTCTGAAACCTTTGACTCTTTCCACATTCATCACCTTCATGGATAGAGAGTTCTAGATCATTATCATTCACTCTGCATTCCCCCGGAATCTCTTGCTCAAAATCTTAAATGTGTCTCCTAGTCCTCGTACGATCAGTTACCATAAATCACCGCGTATATGCCAGGTCAATTAATAAGAACGTCTCATTTTTCGAGCCCCAAAAATCATGCTTTTGTATATAATCAGAGTGTAGGTTAACTCCTTCCCTGGACTTCCTCCCCTCCCAAACCCCAATAACATGAACTCGCATTAGTAGTCAGCCTCAATCTTTCACTCGACAAATGAATGTTTTATTTACTGATACCTTTACAACTGGGCACAATTGATCAAGCAGGGACTATGGGCTGTGCTGCAAAGATGCAAAAAAAAAAGGGGTTTGAAGAATAGGTTTTGTTTTCATGTAGAGTTGTTAAAAGGTGGAAAGGCCTGTCAGAAACAATACTCAAAACAGAATTAATAACAGTGCTTAAAGACAACTGAATATTGGAACAACACAAGAGAGTGAACAGAGGAAAAGGACTAAATGAATAGATTTTGCACAGAGTTGGCACAAGCATGATGAACCAAATGAGCCACCTGTCTTGTAAAATACAATGATTGTAATAGTTGACTACAATTGGCCTCAGCAGGTCTAAGTTAGGAAGGGGAAAATTCTACTGTTGATGGCTATCCAGTTTTCCTTGTTAGAAGCACACATTCTGGCTGGGTGTGGACATGATCTGGATTCACTATGATACCCATCACAATCATTCACTGATTAGTTACTCTTGAGCTATTCCTGAACAAGGTGTCAAGAGGTGTCAGTGTCTTCTTGTGGATACAAAGAACAGCACAGCACAGCACAGGAACATGCCCTTCGGCCCATCAAGCCTGCAGTGATCACGTTGTCCTTTCTAGACTAACCGCTTGTATCCCACTATTCCCCTCCTGTTCATGTGTCTATTCAGATAAGTCTTAAATGTCACTAATGTGTCTGCCTCAACCACCTCACTTAGCAGTGCATTCCAGATCCCCATCACTCTGTGTGAAACCCCTCCCCCCACCATGAACTTGTGCCCCCTTGTAATTGTCATTTCTGTCTTGTGAAAAAGCTTCCAACTGTTCACCTTATCAATGCTCCTCAGGTCACCCCTCAGCCTCCGTCTTTCCAGGAAGAACAATCCCAGTTTATTCAATCTCTCCTCATAGCTAATACCCTCCATACCAGGCAACATCCTGGTAAACCTTTTCTGCACTCCTCCAAAGCCTTCACGTCCTTGTGGTAGTGAGACCAGAATTGGACACAGTATTCCAAATGTAGCCTAATCAATGTTTTATATAACTGCAACATAATTTGCCAACTTTTATAGTCAATGCTCTGGCCGATGAAGGCAAGCATGCTTTCTTCACCACCATTTCCATCTGTGCAGCTACTTTTAAGGATCTGTGGACCTGTACTCCCAGATCTCTGTGTGACTAAGCTCCTCATGGTTCTGCCATTTATTTTGTAGCTCCCACCTGAGTTGGATCTACCAAAATGCATCACTTCACATTTGTCTGGATTAAATTCCATCTGCCATTTCTCTGCCCAATTTTCTAGTCTATCTGTATGCAGCTGTATTCCCTGACAATCTTCATCACTATCCGCAACTCCAGCAATCTTCGTAACATCTGCAAACTTGCTAATCAGATCAGCTACGTTTTCTTCGAAGTCATTTATTTATATATATATATAACAGCAGAAGTCCCAGCACTGATCCCTGTGGAACACCACTAGTTACAGACCTCCATTCAGAAAAACACCCTTCCACCGCTATCCTCTGTCATCTATGGCCAAGCCAGTTCTGAATCCTTCTAGCTAGTTCATCCCTGATCCCGTGAGATTTAATCTTTTGTACTAGACTGCCATGAGGGACCTAGTCAAGTGCTTTACTAAAATCCACGTAGACAACATCAACGGCTTTTCCCCCCTCAATTATTTTTGTCACCTCCTCAAAAAACTCAATCAAGTTAGTGAGACATGACCTTCGTTCGTACAAAACCATGCAGTCTGTTGCTAATAAGACCATTCAGTTCCAAATGTGTATTGATCCTATCCCTAAGAATCTTCTCCAACAATTTCACTATCACTGACATCAAGCTTACTGGCCTATAATTGTCCGGGTTATCCTCGCTACCCTTCTTAAATAACAGGATAACATTGGCTATCCTCCAGTCCTCTGGGACCTCACCTGTAGCCAACGAGGAAACAAAGATACTGAGAAATATGAGGTTATGAAGGATAGTATTTTCTGTAAGGCAGAAAATACATGCAACTAAATATATCAAATTTGTTAAATAGCCATTTCTTGGGTTCACTACTGAGCAGTAAAACTTTATACAAAATCAGCAAGATTTGAGATACTGGATATACCTTTTCATATTGTGGTTATATTTAAAAGGAAAAACCAACCCACTACACAGCCAATTGGTATGAAAAGTACATTTTGACCTGGTTACTGCACACTATATGATATGGAGTCTGAATAGAGTCAGAGGTTTACAGCATGGAAACAGGCCCTTCAACCCAACTTGTCCATGCTGCCCTTTTTTTTAAACCCCTAAGCTAATCCCAATTACCCGCATTTGGCCCATATTCCTCTATACCCATCTTACCCATGTAACTGTCTAAATGCTTTTTAAAGGACAAAATTGTACCCGCCTCTACTACTACCTCTGGCAGCTTGTTCCAGCCACTCATCACCCTCTGTGTGAAAAAATTGCCCGTCTGGACACTTTTATATCTCTCCCCTCTCACCTATGCCCTCTAGTTTTAGACTCCCCTTCCTTTGGGAAAAGAAATTGACTATCTAGCTGATCTGTGCCCCTCATTATTTTATAGACTTCTATAAGATCACTTCTCGGCCTTCTACGCTCCAGAGATAAAAAGTTCCAGTCTATCCAGCCTCTCCTTATAACTCAATCCATCAAGTCCTGGTAGCATCCTAGTAAATCTTTTCTGCACTCTTTCTAGTTTAATAATATCTTTTCTATAATAGGGTGACCAGAACTACACAGTATTCGAAGTGTGGCCTTACCAATGTCTTGTACAACTTCAACAGACGTCCCAACTCCTGTATTCAATGTTCTGACCAATGAAACCAAGCATGCTGAATGCCTTGTTCACCACTCTGTCCACCTGTGACTCCACTTTCAAGGAGCTATGAACCTGTACCCCTAGATCTCTTTGTTCTGTAACTCTCCCCAACGTCCTACCATTAACTGAGTAAGTCCTGCCCTGGTTCAATCAAGGTGATAAATGCATCACCTCGCATTTATCTAAATTCAACTCCATCTGCCATTCGTCAGCCCACTGGCCGAATTGATCAGGATCCCATTGCAATCGGAGATAACTTTCTTCACTATCCACTATGCCACCAATCTTGGTGTCATCTGCAAACTTACTAACCATGCCTCCTATATTCTCATCCAAACCATTAATATAAATGACAAATAACAGTGGACCCAGCACTGATCCCTGAGGCACACCGCTGGTCACAGGCTTCCGGTTTGAAAAACAACCCGCTATAACCACCCGACAGAAACCAATTTTGTATCCATTTAGATACCATGCAGTACCTTGTCAAAGGCCTTGCTAAAGTCCATGTAGACAACATCAACTGCGCTGCCCTCATCTATCTTCAAAAAACTCAATCAAATTTGATCATGAATAATGAAATCTATTTTAAATTTTTTAATGTACATTTTTATCAAAACTGCACTAAGATCATCCAGTAAGATGAATGGGAAAATGTTATCTTTACAGATTAAAACGCTCCAATCTAGATACCTGAGAAGATATCTAGTACTTACCTGCAGATTGTGTTTGTAGAAGCATAAAAAATAGTAGCAGAAGCAGGCATTTTGGCCCTTTGAGCCTGCTCCATCATTCATTGTGATCATGGCTGATCATCCAACTCAGTAACCTGCTGCCACTGTCCCCTCATATCCTTTGACCCCTTTAGCTCCAAGAGATATATCTAATTCTTTGAAAACAAACAATGTTTTGGCCTCAACTGCTTTCTGGGGTAAAGGGTTCTACAGGCTCACCACTGTCTGGGTGAAGAAGTATCTCCTCATATCAGTCCGAAATGGTCTATCCTCAGACTGTGATCCCTGGTTCTGGACTCCCCCACCATCGGGAACATCCTTCCTGCACCTACCGTCTAGTCCTGTTAGAATTTTATAGGTTCCATGAGATCCCCCTCTCATCCTTCTAAATTCTGAATATAATCCTAACCAAATTAATCTCTTCTCATATGTCAATCCTGCCATCCCAGGAATCAGTCTGGTAAACCGTAACTGCACTCCCTCCATAGCAAGAATATCCTTCCTTAGATAAGGCAACCGAAACTGCACACACTATTCCAGGTGTGGTCCCACCAAGGCCCTGTATAATTGCATCAAGACATCCCTGCTCCTGCACTTGAAGGCCAAAATACCATTTGCCGCCTTCACTGCCTGCTGCACCTGCATGCTTATTTTCAGCGACTGGTGTACGAGGACACCCAGGTCTTGTTGCACATTCCCCTCTCTTAATCTATAGCCATTCAGATAATAATCTGCCTTCTTGATTTTGCTAACAAAATGGATAACCTCGCATTTATCCACATTATACTGCATCTGCCATGCACTTGCCCACTTGCTCAACTTGTCCTAATCACACTGAAACGTCTCTGCATCTCCTCACAGCTCACCCTCCCACCCAGCTTTGTGTCATGTACAAATTTGGAGGTATTACATTTAGTTCATCTAAATCAATAATATACATTGTGAATAGCTGGGGTCCTAGCACTCAAGTCACTGCCTGCCACTTGGAAGAAGACCCGTATATTTCTACTCTTTGTTTCTCGTCTGCCAACCAGATCTTTCTCAATACACTACTAATCCATTGCACTTTAAATTTACACGCTAATCTCTTATGTGGGACCTTGTCAAAAGCATTCTGAAAGTGCCAATAAACCACATCCACAACCCCCCCCCCCCTCATTGACTCTATTAGATTCTCAAAGAATTCTAGTAGACATGATTCTAGTTAAGCATGATTTCCCTTTCGTAGATCCACGTGGTCTGTGGCTGACCCTGCCACTGTTTTCCGAGTGCTCTGCTATTAAATCTTTTACAATGGACTCTAACATTTCCCCTCTAGCATTTGTTAGGATTATATTTGGAATTTAGAAGGAAGAGAGGGGGATCTCATGGAAATCTATAAAATTCTAACAGGACTAGACGGTAGGTGCAGGGAGGATGTTCCTGACGGTGGGGGAATCCAGACCAGGGATCACAGTCTGAGGATAGACCATTTAGGATTGATGTCAGGCTGACTGGTCTAAAATTCCCTGTTTTCTCTCGACCTCCTTTTTTAAATACAGTGGAGCCCCGTTGTAATGCGCTTAGCATTAGAGTTAGCGTGAAATTGGATATGACGCGATCACGCGATGGACCCTTTTTTTGCTATTTCCAGTTTAGTGATTTAGCGCGACCCCGATAACATTCGCGATGACATTTTGTGGACTCCGACCGTCGCGTTACAACGGGGTTCCACTGTAGTATATCTAATGTTTAACTTGTAAATCTAATTCAAAAAATATCAGTTGCAAGACTCCTCTGAAATGAGGCAAATGGGAACTGGAATTGCGATTCATAACTAATATTTTTGGTCACTGTTTCCTCCTGTCTGTTTATAATTATTATACTGTGCATTGCTGTGATATTGGAATGAATTTTAGGGGGACATGTAAGAACTTATTTACTGCAAAATTTGCCACATTCACAATTGTTCCTTTCAAATGTTCTGAATAAATTAGTTTGGCTCAACAACACCAACTTTTATATTTATAGCACCTTTAACATAATGGAGTGCCCCAAGGCACTTTGCAGTAGCACTTTAAAACTAAGTATGACATCGAGCCACACAAAGGACTATTGCGTCAAAAAGCTAACTTTTATGGAGTGTCTTAGAAATGAAAGGTGAGTTAATGAAGGAATTCCAGGTGAAGGGACCCAGGCAGCAAAAAGGTACACCTACCGATGAGGGAGCAGTTATAATTGGCAGTGAACAATAGGCCAGAGTTGGCGACATGCTTTAGATATCTAAGAGGATTGTGGTGCTGGAGGATATCAGACAGAGGGTCAGGGCCAGGGAGGGATTTGAAAATGAGAATGAAAAGAATTCTTCCTGGTGTTGCTGGACCAGCAGCTGTTGTAGGTCAGTGAGCACATGGGTGATTGGGAAATGGGACTTGCTGTGAGTTGAGACACAGATAACAGCTTTTAATGACCTCAAATTTACAAAGAGTAGAATGTGGGAGATCAGCCAGGAGTATATTCAAATGGTCGAGCCTGGAGGTAAAGAGGTGTGAATAAGGGGTTCAGCAGGTGAATGAAAGCGGAGGTGAAATTGAGCAATGGAGGTGTGGTTATGGACAGTTTTAGTGAAGGCACAAATATGAGGTCAAAAGCTCATCTCAGGATCAGATGTGACACCAAGGCTGTGAACAGACTGGCTTAATCTCAAGACTAAGACCAGGAAGCAGGATGTGGTTACAGCAAGGTAACAGTGGTTCCAGTCTACTCTAATTGGAGGAAATCTCTGCTCATACAGCATAGGATGTCTGATGAGCAATCTGATGATTTAGCAACAGTGGAGGAGTCAGTGGTGGTGGTGAGGTAGAGCTGGATGTATTTTGAAAATTAACACTGGGTCTTTCAGGTGATGCTGCCCAGGGACAGCATGTTGGTGAGAAATAGGAGAGTGCCAGTGGGCGCACCAGAGATAATGATGTAGAAGAGAAACCATTGCAAGATAAAGAATGGCTTGGTGACAACATAAATGCGAAGTTCTGAGGAATGTTGTCTCCTTTTTGTTGATCCCATACCTTTCCGAGTACCAACTTTAAAAAAATGGTATTAAAATGTTAAATGTTTTGTAAACAAAGCAGCTTATAATTTGTTGCTGTTCCTATTTATGTAGGTACTGCTTGTTCAGGGTTATTTGGCAAAGTCTGGATGGGGGTTCCCAAAGGGCAAAGTGAACAAAGAGGAGGCCCCACATGACTGTGCTGTGAGAGAGGTAAAGTACAATGTGCATTTAAAAAGAAAATGCATTTTAATATGGATCATTGTAAGTCTTTAAGCAAAGTTACTTCATCTCTCCTCTGTAATCTTAAGACAATTTGTTTAAAACAATTTGTGGCATTGTTATTTCAAAAATATTTTTAAAGAGCTTTTGGGCGGGTTTTCATTCAAGTGCCAGTAGCTAATGTCTAAACTCTCAATCGTAATGCAGAATGTGTATATATACATTTTAGAGCCAGAAATGATTGATGACTAAATTTCCTCAGTATAGTTTTGAATTGTTTTGTCAGTGAATAATGATGAGAAGTGGTGTTCTGTGGAGCACCTCCTTTTTTAATTAACTTTTTGAAAGGGAAAAATCTCATCACTTTTCTTTCTGCCAACCCTCCCCTATAGACCATGCTAAATAGATTGAGAGGGGGATCGAAGCACCGGGAAAAATGCTTCCTTTCTTCATTTGATTACTTTAAATATCGTGCAGTTGTTTAAAAAGTAATTAGCATCGAATTGTATTGAGTTTGATTAAATCAGTGCATATATCTGTAATGTATGTTTGACATTCAGTGATAAGTTTTATATGCTGCTTTCAGGTTCTTGAAGAAACTGGGTTTGACATAAGAGATCGCATTTGTAAAGATGACTTCATTGAGCAAAGAATAAATGATCAATTAGCTCGACTGTATATAATCCCAGGTGTTCCAAAGGATACAAAGTTTAACCCGAAAACCAGAAGAGAAATCCGGGTATAAAATATTTGAACTTGAAAATTTAGTCTTTGTTGCATTTCTAAAGATTGCCCAGAAGTCTTGTGAAGCAGTAGTTCAATGAAGTAGTCATAAGACTGCTTTATTGCTTTGAATAGTGTGTTGAAGAGGATAGGTACATGTCTCTTTTGCCCTCTTGATCTCTTGTAATCAAAAGTTCTCTTCAGCAGTTGAATCATGCTTATTATATGAAGTGCAGATTTATCAAAAAACTTTAAATCTTCAAAAATTATGCAGACCGTTGGAATTGTGTTTAACCCAAAGTTGAGCTTTCTTCTCCACTCTGCCCAAATGACTGTCTTCTGCCTCCTCCCTATTCTCCTCTTTAAAGTTAAAGTTTATTTATTAGTGTCGCAAGTAGGCTTTACATTAACACTGCAATGAAGTTACTGTGAAATCCCCTAGTCGCCACACTCCAGCACTTGTTTGGGTACACTGAGGGAGAATTTAGCATGGACAATGCACCTAACCAGCACATCTTTTGGACTGTGGGAGGAAATTGGAGCACGCAGAGAAAATCCACACACACATGGGGAGAACATGCAGACTCTGCACAGAATTGAAGCAACTACTGTGCCGCTCCATTCTTTGATCTCGAGGCTTGATGTCTTCAGCCTGCTATCTGGCCTTCCCGCACCAGCCTTCCACAAGTTTCAATTTGCTCATAGCCAGACCTTTCACCCAAAGCCAGTTTGTTCCCATCCCATTTTCTCCAGTCTTTCGTATCCCAATGTGTCAATTTCAAAATTCTCATCTCGTTTTCAAATTTTTCCATGCCTGTACCCTGCCTTACTTTGCTGTATGTACTTCACTAACCTTAATATAGGAATTCTCCTTATCCCTGAATGTTGCTGCTCCACCTCTGATAACCTCTGCAGCCACTGTGCTGTAATCTGCAGCTAAAGTCAGTTCCTCTGCTTTGTCACCTCTTCTTGCGTTCAAAACCTTGCAAAAATACTTTTATGTTAAATCACGTCCTTAAGTTCTTATCCTAGCTTAAGCTTCTCTCCTTTTTCCCTAAGTCGTGACCATCCAACCTTTATTTTTGTTAAATGCTCTGTGGTGCTAGCTGGCAGATTTTGAAGTGCTATATAAATGCAAGCTTTTAATTCTATATATTTGGTTTTTAGAATATTGAATGGTTTTCCATCGAGAAGTTGCCATCCCACAGGAATGACATGACTCCCAAGTCAAAATTGGGTTTAGCACCAAATAAGTTTTTCATGGCTATTCCATTTATAAGGTACAGTTGAATGTGTGATGCCTCATCTTTTTTGCTTACAAAACCTAATTTATGATTTTGTTTAACAAAACTGTGTTCTGCCTTCTGTTTAAGGTGGGTTGTTATTTCAAGGTATACACTACCAATCCAGAAGCTTTTTTTCATTATTTAAATTTCTGTTTTGATTATTGGATGAGAAAATTACAAGATCCTCACACTGCACCAGGCTGATGCTAGGTTGTTCATTTATAAAGCTCATTTTGTTGATTTACAAGTTTGGTAAATCTTGTTGATATAAACCTAGCATCTTGTCACAGAAGCAAATTTTATGTTCAGCAGTTACTTCAGAGTTTTAAGTATGCAACTGTTATTAATACAGGCCACTGAGAGACTGGATATCCAAAAACTATGCAGATTCTTCAGATAGTGATGGCCTTGTATCCAATAGCACAACTCCATCCAAAAGTTTATTGGAAAAAGTCAATGCAAGGTAAGTGTTAGCGTATTTTGGATGACAGACATGACTGACATTTGAAAGCTTTGGACTTTGCTAGTATTCTGCAATTTTCTTTTTGTTGGGAAAGTATTGAAGAGATGCTATTACTCAACAGCTGAATTTGTTTTCCGAATATTAAAAACTGAAAATTCAGCGATTTGTTTTAAATTGGGAGTGCCATTTTTTTAATACATTGAACTTGGACTGTGGTTTAAACCACTATTTGCTCCTCTGGTTCTGATGCATTGAAGACCATTTATTTGTCGATATAGTGCCGTCCGGCCAGAGCATGTGTGACTGCTTTCTGTCACTTGCTTTCAGTGTCTCACTGTCTTTTGTAATCTCGTTCGCATTCAATAAATGTAGTGATGCAGCATTTATATCTTTTATATTAGTATAGGACGTAGCCGTTCAGTTTTGTTCTGCTTTGGTCTGGCAGTACTCTAATATGACAGTGGATTTCTATGAAAAACACTGCTCCACGATCCAACTCCAACGTGACGTACTGAAATAAACTCAATCTGTTCTCCTTAGCCCTTGAAGTGGGCATATAGGATGTTACTCTTTTTATAAATGAAAAGGATCACTAGAATTCATATCTAGCAAGTTATAAGTCCCAACAATTAAATAAAGGTGTACAATATTGAGGAATGTTTATCACATGAATTTTGCTCATATTGCACATTAGGTAATATGATAATGATTATTCCCTTTTCATATGCTGAGAAAGTTATTAAAAAAAGACAAGGAATGTTAATGTGTGACTGCAAGCTGTTACAGGTTTCATATTCCTGGGTGAATTTTTGAATGGAGAGAGAGGCTCAGCTGAATCAAAATGGCGCCATTGCCCCTGTGAAGAGAGTTAATAGAGCATTGGGTTACAATTTAATCTAATGTGGAGATGGCTATGGGGAAATTGAAGTGGGGCCAGTTAATGAAGCAGTTTTGACATAGTCAGAAGGCTTAGCTGAAGAGTAGAAAATAATGGGCAATGACCAAGAGCAAGAAACAAATACTGTAGAAGGGGCTAAGATCATCAAAAATCAAATTAGTAAATCAGGAAAAGAATAAGGTCAGTGCTACAAACTACATCAGAGTCAGGATTTAGAGTATGCATGTGAATGCACAAAGCATTCAAAATTATTGGAGACCTGGAAACATTAATAACAATAGATATGATCTAATAACTTTTCTGGAGATGTGGTTTAGGTTTGGACAAGACTGAGAATTGGACATCAACCTGAAACACCTGCCTTAAAATCTGTGCGTATTTATGTTTCGTAGATCAAGGGTACGGCAAAATCCACAGTTACTTGAGAGTTTCACAGGAGAGCAATTGGGATGTTCCAATAAACACAGACCACAGCAGAAGCCTTTCAGCCAAAGCAATCTGTGTGATACCTCTGAGACCACAAAGGCAAAGGTAATATTAACTGACCAAAATATCTAGACTTCCTGTGGAGTGCAAGTTGAGTAAATCTAAAAAAAAATCAATTAAATATAGCATAAAGCACTAAAGCTTTACAGACTCACTAGGGTGGTTTGCTAGCATCAGTCTTGCATGTTTGTTTATAACCTTGCTTCTTGCAAACATTCTAGAAACATAAGGTATTGAGCTCTGGCAGATATTTTGGATATGTAATTATTAATAGAATTTGAACATATAATCATGTAATTTTAATGTAGTACAGAAACAGAGAATAATTATTATTTTTCATTATTTTAGGCAAGTTTCTTACTTGCCTGCAAATCTAACCCCTTTATCTAACCAGTGGAAGCTTGATGTTCTGATCCATGCCTTCCCACTCCCCGCTTCAGACCTGATCTTGTGTTAATAATCACCCTGGCACCCTGCCCAAAGTTTGCCGTTTTTCTTTTAAATATATTTTTTAAGAATTTGTGCTCTCCAAAGGTCAGGCACATAACTTAAAATAAACATGTTGAGGATAATGAAATATAGGAGGTAGAAGTAACATTGAAGATAAATATTGTAAAAATTAAAAAATGTAAGCTGAAATGGAGAACCAACCAATTTCAAATAATGAAGAAGACCTGGGTTATATTTCATTTGTTTGAAGGTAAAATATTGGTGTAGCACCATCTGCTGTATCTGGGGTGGGGGGGCGGATTTATACCAGGAGTATTTTTGTAGTATGAGCTACAACTACATGCTGTTTCAAATTTTGTATTAACTTTGTTTTCAATTTTTCCCCTTTCATCTTCAAGAAATATTCATAATCTTAAATCCTGGTCATTTGTTAACTACAAAGTTAGGAATAATAATGGACAGGAAGAAATCCTCTGGTCTATCCATTCCAATCCCCGCAATTGATATTTTGTGCATCATAATATTTGTGCTTCCCCCTCCGCCCAAAACCACATGATCTGCTGGGAGTGGCAAGGAAGCAAATTTTAAAAACCTAGGCCAATCTGGAAATTTTCTTTACCCTCCCATTGGGTAATTAAAATTAGTTCTGGACATTTACTCTGGCTCGGAGAATTCTATGTAGCATTTACCTTTTATATGTTGTGATTTGCCCCCCACCCAGAAAGGGGTCCAGCTTTCAATTGGTCTAATTCAGTGAATCGGCATCCACTGTGCAAGCCCATAACCACAGTTCTCTTACCTTGCACAACCTAAAATTCTGACCACTGGTGGTCTTAAACTTACTAATGGGAAGTGTATACTCAAACACTATCTATTTCTTTGAGAGTCAAGTGTGTCACTGACCAATCCAAAGGTTGTGAGTCAGAGCCCCACTCCAGGACTGAGCACAACAATCCAGGCTGCCACTGTAGCGCAGTACTGAATGAGTGCTGCATTGTCTGTGATACTGTTTTTAGGTGAGACATTAAACTGGAGCTGTTCCTGCCCTCTTAGATGAACATAAAGATTCCATGGCACTATCTCAAAGGGCAAGGGAGTTATTCCTGGTATCCTGGCCAATATTCTCTCTTCAATGATATTCTTCTTTCAATCAACATCACACAAAAAAAACCCAAATTATTGCAAATTCTGGAATCTGAAACAATAACTGAAAATTCTGGAAAATCTCAGCAGGTCTGACAGCATCTGTGGAGAGAGAATAAAGGGCGGCACGGAGGCACAGTGGTTAACATTGCTGCGCCTCAGCGCGCAGTTCAATTCCTGGCTTGGGTTACTGTGTGGAGTTTGCACATTCTCCCTGTGCCTGCATGGGTTTCCTCCCATTGTTCGAAAGATGTGCTGGTTAGGCAAATTGGCCGTGCTAAATTCCCCCTCAGTGTATCTGAACAGGTGGCAGAGTGTGGCGACCAAGGGATTTTCACAGTAACTTCATTGCAGTGTTGATGTAAGCCTACTTGTGACAGTAATAAATAACCTTTAGAAGACCTTTTAGAGCTAACATTTCAGAGCTCTGACAAAGTATCATCCAGACTCGAAACGTTGGCTCTGTTCTCTATTCACATATGCTGTCAGACCTGAGATTTTCCAGCATTTTCTGTTTCTGTTACACACAAAATTGGTCATTATCGCGTAGCTGCTTGTGGCATCTCATTGTGCACAAATTAATTGTCATGTTTTCTACATTACAACAGTGACAACACTTCCAAAAGTACTTCATTAGCTGTAAAGCTCTTTGGGATGTCCAGTGGTTATGAAAGTTCCTATATAATTGCAATTCTTTTATAAAGATTATGGTTATCCTTTAAATTGAAGGCAACAATCCCAGAATATAGTGAACTACTTGAATATTAGTTCAAGGGGTTTTCATAACAGTTGTCTCTTCTCCTTGAGTACTTTCAGGTAGATACTATCCGGCTCACCTTTATCTATTTTCAAGTTCCTAATTCTATCTAAAACAATATGTTTATCTATGTTAACAGTTTTAATGACATCATTAACATCTAACAATTAAGTATAATTTTTAAAAGTGAAGACTGATGCAAAGTACTCATTTAATATTTCTGAAATAAATGAGGTGTAGATATCTTCATTTGTAGGAAAGTTGCTCTGCTGGTGGGCACTGCCATTTAAATGGAGTGAAGCAAGTGATTTTAAGTTTATTTACTTTTTAAACTTTTGTTAATTTTATATTAGTCACATAATGTCAGAAGTAATGGAAGAAAGCAGTACCAAGATATTCCAAACCAGAAGAAGAAACCTAATGGAGTAAATAATCAGCAAGTCAAACAATATCAGATATTGGTGAGTTTTTGCTATACATTTAGTCAAAATTCTGAATTGCTCTAGTGAAAATGGAAAATATTTGTGGAAAGGAAAAAGGTATGTTTATAATTCCAACAGTCAGTGTTATTTATAATGAAGGAAAAAGCTCACATCTTAAGTTTAGTATGTTGATGTTCTGAAAAAAAGCCATTTCAGATCTGCATCACATTTTAGCAAATTGGTAGGGTGTTTCAGCACATTTGTACAATCATAATATTTTCAGATTGTGTACCAGAGTCTTTATAGTTGTCCTTGGCTAATGGTGACCCCAATTTATACTGCTCCTGCAGCGTGGAGACAAGTTGATAACTCTGGTTGTGACATACATTTCGTGGCTAGCCAAGATTTAGGGTACGATTTTACAAAAAGATTCTAAGGGCTGAATGAGCAAGAAAACGGCAGAGAATTGCACCGGTTTTTTTCTGCGTGCTGCAAGTCGCAATCTAATGGCACTTAGTGCAAAAAAAAAACCAGGATGCAACTCTCACCAAACAATTGGGGAAGGACGGAGCTGGAGCTCACCGGGGAAGCCAGCTGAAGAGCTATTGGAGCGCCATTGTACATGCACCCTGATCTCCCACTACTGTCCCCACCCCCCCTTCCTGACACCGGTGCATCTGAACAAGGTGGCACGGCTACATCTGTGATAACTGAATTGGCATAGGTCCTTCAGGTCCTGGACCCTTGGGGGACACCTGCCAAAGGCATCACAGGCCATGGGGCACAGAACACAGCTGACCACCTCAGATGTGCACCCTGGCATCAGCTGAGACCCATGGCGGGGGGTTATGGACAACAGGTGGGGTTGAAGGCTCCTGGAGTGGATTGGAGGGAGGTTGGAACTGGTGGACCCCACACCACCTAATGGGAGAACCTTCTGACGATGAGAACCTCCCTTGCCATCCTGCCCTAATGGACCCTGGCTGCTGTAGTAGTGGGCCGTGCGAGAACAGTCCAGGCAGCGGAACCGCATCTTCAGCAGTCCGATGCACCACTCAGCACTGGACTGGGTGATAGTGTGGGTCTCATTGTAGCAGGTCCAAATCTCGGTCTCAGGCCTCCGCACCGGCATCATCAGCCATGACCGCAGCATGTAGCCCTTGTTCCCCATGAGCCATCCTAGCAGCCTAGGATGGTCCTTAAAGACCCCGGGGATGTCCGAGCTGCGCAAGATGTAACTATTGTGCACGCTCCCTGGGTGGCGTGCGCACACCTGCATGATGTTCAGCTGGTGGTCACACACTATCTGAACGATCAGAGAGTGGAGTATCTTCTGATTAATAAAGAGCACCCCTTCATCGTATGGGGCCTGCAGAGTGACATGCATTCCGTGGATGTGCACATGGGGTATCTCTGAGATGACAGCGAAGCCTTGGGCTCAGTCCACGTCAAAATGGATGTAGTTGACTGCCCGGGCGTCATCTCACGGATGCACTTGTGTGCAGAGCACTATGAGATGCCACAGAGGTCTCTACCGGAGGCCTGGAAAGGACCCAGTGATGTGGAGATTGAGGGCCGCCTTGACCTTTACTGCCAAAGGGAGCAGGTGTCCTCCTGCTGTGGACCCGGCATAGGTGCTGCACTGTCTCCTTGCTGAGACACATTCTGCAGGCAGCTCATTAAAGGATTTGCTGGGACCTACGTGCCACCTCAATGGGCTACTGACCGTTGCATGGACCTGAATGACTGGTGCACTGCTTTCCAGGAATGGTTTGATGTTCAGACAGATGGTGGAGAAGCACTCTCATGACTTCCATGTGATGGGTGATGGCCATTGCAGGGAGCACTGCAGAGTCCATGCAGTGTGAGGAGCTGTGTTAACATCAGCAGAGTTCACTAGATTGGGGTGACAGCTGCCCAGCCTGGTGCTTGTTACTGTTTGTGGAGCCTGGGATGGAAAGTCGGCAATACACCACAGAGCCTGCCCAGCAGACAGATGGCAGATCAGCCAGAACGACATTAATGGGATTAATGCATATACAACCCTTGGGGGTCGATCAGCGTCCAGGGGGAATGTGCACAACACGGACCCCAAGCCAGCAGCGATCCCAACCTGAGAACCCTCAGAGATACCCAGACTGGCATGAGGCCCCCCCTCAAACCCATGCAAGCCCCCCCCACCCCATCCCACATGATGGCTGAGCTCTAATGATATTGAAACCCAGTCAATCTCATGCTAGATAGGGCGTGAAGCTGTTCGCGCCACTTGGATGCGGCCGTGCAGATTGGAAACCATTTAGCATCGGGTGCAAATCGGATTTTTAACATGGCAAGCTAGTTTCACGGCCCGCTGCGCTGTTTTCTGGGTGCAGCGAGGTGGTAAAATCAAGCCCCATATGACTTCAGAGTTCAGATTTAAGAATGTTTTATCCATAAACTCCAGTTTACAATATGTTACGGTGTCATGCAGCTTCAGAAAGGTGCATATTTGGTCTGTGGCCTTTTGAACTTGCTGATATGAGCCAAGTAGTGACAGAGGCATTGAAGTTGGTCTGTGCGGTCTCTGGATTAGACGAGGGAAAAATCAGTTGTTTTTGGTGTCAAATGATACCAATTTCCCTCTAGTGCAAATGTGATTGTGAAGACAGAATCAGATAACTCAAATATGGCGCCATCATAACCAAATCTAATCCTGTCTCCAGTCAAGGAAAGTAAAGCCATTTTGTTGAAGTACGAGAATAATTCTGATACTTGTAAAACTGTACCTCCTGTATGAAACATCCTCTTCAGAAGAAGAAAGGTGAAAACTTAAAACAACTTGAATCTTTGAGGTGGTTGTGGATCAAACATTCCTTCAAAAAATTAAGGACCAAGTCTGATGTTCAGCATCAATTGATCCATTTGGTACTAATCCCTGAAAGCAGTCATCTTTGATTGGATTCCTCTCTTTCTTTCTGGTCATTTTGAAAGATTCCATACATTTATTCATATTTAAAGAAAAATATAGCCTGCTGCATGGATTACCCACCAGTGCATTATTAGATATTGAATTCAAACTTGAAACATTGTCTGCATTCCCTTGCAAATGTATAATATTATTTTAGAAAGTGGTCAGAAGTTAAAACACTCAATCCAGTTATCAATGTATGTATTTGTAATATTTTAGCATAATATTGATTTTGATATATATTTTTAAGTGAAATGCAGAGAAGTTATTCCACGTTATTTCTTCAAAGGTTTAATGATAGCACTTTACTATAAGCTGAATATTCCCAATACACGGCCTCTGTTAACTGATCTACCTTCCATTAACCAGTCACTTAACCTATTTCTGGCATGCGCTTCTTTACCTAATGCAGATATGTAACTTGTGGACTCATGCTAATTCCTGTATTGTGCTATGTTTTTGTGCTATATCCACAATGTCTTAACAGCCATCTGTTAGTAAACATTTGCTTGTTTCTTTTAAAATCTTTCAGAAATCTGATAAAAAGCTTCAGCCAAGACGATTGCAGGACAATTTTGAAATGGGTATGATCTGTGAAAAATATCCTCCAATGTTGTAAATAAGTACCACTAAATTATGTTAATGTTTATTCATATTTTTAAAACCATTTTGTCTGTGGTTATGGAAATATATATTTTTTTCCACTTAGATGCAGTCTGTGAACTATGCAGCTCTAATCAGTTCTTGGAATATACTGGGACATGCATATCAACTTCTGATCTCTCTGATTCCTGCAGTGGACACTCCAATTTTAGTTTTTCATCCAGGGCGTTTCTCAGCTTCAAGTTTGATCGAGATGCAATTATGAAATGCTTTGACCTATGACAGAAGATTGGGCTTTGACATGAAGAGATCATAAGGTTGCATGGAACAAGTTACAAGATCGATGAAAAACTGACCTTTTGACCCTTGGGTGTTCCTGAGTCCTAAGGATTTTAAAACATAGAGTGGGGTTTTTAAAAAGCGAGCAGAAATAAGTGCGATGAGGTAATGTTTAATGCAATTTAGCCTTTGTACAGAGGGGAACCTATTCAGTCCTTGGAATTGGCCATTGGTTTTCTTTTTAGGTGATTAGTGCAATATTGGAGAGGAATTTTTTTTTTCTAAGTATTATTTTCTTCCTTATTTCTTTTGGGTTATCCCCTTCTTACCCATGACTTTAGCTTGGATATGACATTTTCTGCTGAATGTGCAAATGCAGCTGAAAGATATCTGGTGTTCTGAGTGGGTATTTGGAAATACAGAACAGAATAGATTGTTGCAGCATTATACTTCTGTTTAATGCAGTTTAATGAATCACATTTATGGTGGTATTCATGAACCAGATTATGGGTACTTATTGCTCCTTTCCATTGTTCTGTTTTGTTAGAATGGTCTTCAGTGTTGCTGTAGTTACAGGATGTATTCGACTGTGTTTTCAGCTTATTGACTGTTCATTTCTGATGGTTTTCCCCAGACCCAGTGGTATTAAATGTTTTTTTCCTTCAATGTATTCAGTACCTTTGGTACAGTTTCAGGGAAATTCCTCATACATGGGTCAGATATGTTAACACTCTAGAAGTTCATTGTTAAAATGAAAAACTGACTGAATTTAAAAACCTTTTCAGACTCATTGTTGAGAATATTACCTTGTCCTATTAGTCATTCAGTCCATTAATGAATCAATGTTTAGATTGCATAGAATTCCTTGGTCTGTAAGTTCCAATAATCTATCTACTTAAAAATATTACAAGTGGCTTAGCAACAATTCCATTTATTGAACCTATTGATTCCCTTGACTATGTTTAATGTTTTATTAAAAAAGAAACTCTGGACTAGATAACGCACTTGATGTGATAAGTCACAAATCTTGACCCTGCACATTGGAGATCTAAAGGATGGACAGTCACTGGTTAAAATTCCATCAGTCTTAATCATCTTTGAATATTGCTCCACTGCACAAAGTTATCTGAATTCATTTTGGGAATAGACTTAGTGAGATGAAGGACACTTTTTTTAAAAAAAAGTAATTTCTAGTCCCTTTCCAGCTAATTCGTGCAATCGACATGCAATCTTGACTGCTATCCTACTGTAGACAAAAGAAACCTCAAAAGCCATTACCTTTTTTTTTGCTGAAGTCAGTTGTACGCCCCAAAACCAGTCCCTTTGCAGAAATGATGGTTTATTATAATTGATTTTATATTTCGAGAAATGTAAAAGATTGTGAAATTGAATTTATTTTCAATGTGTGATAATCCTGCTCAACTTCTCTATTTAACATTATAGTACATACAGTTAATGCAGAAGTGGCATCCAACTAATTTATGATAGTAGACTGTTTAATAACAAATAACTACGCTTTATTGAGTTTTATAAAAGTTTTAATTTTAAAATCGTGGCAATATTGTTATGATAAGGGATACACTTATTTTGCTTGTCCCGTTTTCATCATTCACCCTTTGAAGAGGGTGATAACGTGTTGAGATAGACTGTTTTGAGCTTTTATTGAAAATAAAATCAATTACAATAGAATAGAATCCTTGGGTGGGAAATTGTTTCAAAACTGAATGAAACTCTTACAAGTCTCTCAAGGTCTGGTGGTAAAATTTTAGTTTTGGGCATAATCAACAATCTGGCAAATTACACCCATGAATGTGCTATTTTTGAGAATTTTTTGTTTCTCAATTCTGTGCTAAAGCTCATTTGCATGTTGACGAACACACATTCTCCAGGAGCCAGTGCAATTGGGCAGTGTTTTGTAGTGTATTTTTTAATCTGTTGAAATATTTAAGAGTGGTTACTTGGTGCAATTTAATTATACAGCTGCAAATTGGTTTAATCACAAAAATATTTTAAACTATGTCGACCGCCTATGAGTAACCTGAATTTAAACATCTGAAAATAACTTCAAAAATATTTACAGAGCCTAGTTATAATGGAATACTGTAGTCAGTTTCATAGTAAATTAACAAGGGAATTTTACAAATGCTTTTATAATGTATCTCTTAGTGTCCTTTTATCCAAAAGAATCAGATTAAATTTTAGAGTCTCTGTGAAGGCTTTCAAACAAGTGCAATTAGCAGAAACTCCAAACAGTAGTTAACTCAATATGAACACACGCCAATTTGGTGACCACAATATTACTTTTTAAACTAGCGCAAACAAACGTGGACATTCAATCTGTGCTCAAAATTCTGCAATCTTTTGTGCTGGTTTCATTGATTTTTGGACAATTGTGTGTTGAAGAAAAGCTGTACAGCAGAGCAGAACCTCCAGGCCTCTTGTCTTTTATTCTGACCTCAATGCATAACAGAAGTATTATGGTGAAATTTCTGTTCTCTAAAGCTTAATCAACTTTTTAAAAAAAAATTCTGGGTGGTTGAGGCTCCTGATTTGTTTATAAAGCTTCATGCCTAAGACAGTTTTATCCAAAAGGTTACCCCAGAAATATTACAATAGCACTGAATTACAAAATTAGAAATGTCTGTTAAATACTGTTTTATTAAAACATTAACTATTCAAAGGACAAAATAAAACATCTGTGTTAAAATTTTAAAAAATTACTTGATCCCACTGCCTTCAATTCATTTCACTTTGGTTAAAGTGCAATCAAATTTTATAATGTGAATTTTCTCAGTACAGATTATGGGATATGACATAACAATTAACATTGGATATGTCAAAATTATTGTGCGGTGAAATGTTTTGGGTAACTGCCAGCGTTATCTGTGGTTCAAGTTGATAAATTTATTGGCTCAGTGTTGCTTCAAGTTATTACACAGGCTGCAGGTATGAGTAAAGATTAACTAATTGAAAAAAATAAATCCTTGCATATTTATAACTTGGAAAATGCAAAATTGGAATCGTATAAAGTACACTAATTAATTGTGTATTGGGATTATTAATTAATTTCATACAATTGGATAAACGGGAAGATTTTAGAAATCTATCTCCTACTTGTTGAGATCTGCCTGCAAGATTCATATCATTTTGTTGTCATCAGCACTGTTGCTTATAATAATTAAAATGCAACTCTATTACTAAAATGCAAAGTCTCTTGCTCCTCCACTGCCTCCTCCCATCCTCCCACTTTATTCTTATAAAGTGGTGGCTTGTGACTCTGCTGCTTGTGCCCGTGTCTGTCTGTGCCCTGCTTCAGCTCAACTGTTGCTGACATCTTCATCTAAGCCTTTATTTCCTCGAGACTCAACTATTCCAGTGCTTTCCTGGCTGGCTTCCAATCTTATATGCTCATTAAACTTGAACTCAACCAAAACTAATATCTATGTCTTAACTTCCATCAAGTATGATTCACCAATCATGTGAGTGTTTGCTGTCCACGTTATCTCCAGATCCAATCATGTTTTGGTAGTAAACTTCTTACCCTTGTTAGTAACCCCTCTATGACAACCCCTTCCTTACCTATGTAACTTATCCCAGTCCTACAATCTTCCAATTCTGGCTGCTTGCACTTCCCCCAAATTCATCACATCACAATTGTTGATTATGCTTTGAGTGCCTGGCCCTCAAGTTGTGGAATTCCTTTGATAAACCTCTTCATCCCCTATGCTCATTTTAAACCTGCTGCATTGACCAAGCTTATGATAACCTGTCCTAATGTTTTCTCAAGTGGCATGTTGTCAAATGTTTGATAAAGCTCATGTGAAGCAGCTTGGGACATTTTTTTACTACATTAAAGGAATTGTATAAATGCAAATTGTAGTTGATGTGAAGGAATGGAAAACGTATTCTAGTCTTTTTGTTTTTTGCTCAACTGCTTCTCTCAACCCACCATTTTGAACAAAACACATTTATCAAGAGCAATATAAAGAGTAAACATTTATTTGCTCTGTTACAGACATACTTTGATCTCACTATGACTAAGTATAGTATCCCTACCTATGAAATAAGTTTAACTCGGGTCCCTGATGTGAAACTAACATTTCAGGTGGTTAAATAGTAGGCAAAGGATTTTGATCGTCATTTAATATGCAAAAATATTCAAAATCTTGGTAGTAAAGGATAGAAACAAAATTTGTTCCTCAGTAAACTTCATCTATTTTAAAATTGACTTGCAATGATGTAACAGCTGTTCTGAAACTGTTGTGCTTATATATTTTAAACAGGCTTGTGAAGGTTTCAGAGTTGCATCAAGACACTGGATAGAAGTAAAATTGAGTCTTTGCAAATTATGGAACAATTTTAATAGGTTATTATCGCATAAATGGTTTCATAAAATGGGACTTAAATGGATTGTAGTTTTTACTGAAACCTGCCAGCACTGTCCCATAGGTTCACTTCTCAAAATAAAAATTACTAGATAACTGTGAAGCCTTCACCTGCACTTGACCTTCAAGTTCAATTTAGATTAATTTCTAGACTGATGCTTTTTCCTTGCTCTTTGCCTTATTGCATTGTATGCCTTATTTTCCACAACTTTGTCTGAAATTGGTTTGCAAGTGCTCAGACTTATTTACGTTTTCAGTGCAGAAGTAGTTTCTTCAAATTTGTTTGAGATATCATGTTGCCTATCTTGAAGCCCTGAATAGTGTAAAACAGGGGTCACAGATTTGGAAGGTACTGTCAAAAGGAGCCTTGATGAATTGCTGCAGTGCATATTGTAGATGGTACACACTGCTGCCACTGTGCCTCGGTGGTGAAGGGAGTGAATGTTTACAATGGTGGATGGGGTGCCAATCAAGTGTGCTTTGTCCTGGATGGTGTTGAGCTTCTTGTGTGTTGTTGGCGCTGTACCAATGCAGGCAAGCGGAGAGTATTCCATCACACTCATGACTTGTACCTTGAAGATGGTGGACAAGATTTGGGCAGTCAAGAAGTAGGTTAGACTCAAGAGTTCCCCAACCTCTGACCTGCTCTTGTAGCCACAGTATTTATATGGCTGGTCCAGTTCAGTTTCTGGTCAGTGGTAACTCCCAGGATGCTAATAGTGGGAAGTAGGGAACTCAGCAATGTTATGAGAATTGAATGTCAAGAGGAGCTGGTTAGACTCATTGGAAAACAATAATATATTATCTATTTTGTCACCAAGTTCAAGATGAAAAAAATGCTCAATAATATGAAATAACTGTGTTGTAATTGAGAATCATATCAGATTGAGGGGGAAAAGAAATTTAAATCACTATTTCAAATGCTTAAAATAATGACTGCTTTTGAAGATGATGTAGATTGTGGTGCATATCTCCAGTACATTGTTTACAGGTATATAGAATTTGGGGTAAGAACGGTAACACTGGGTGTATTTAAGATGCAGTTGGGCTGCTCTTAAATGGAAGTGAACAAATTGAACTGTAAGCTGAACCCAATAAATATAACTTCTCGTGGCAATGAATGCAAATAAAGATAAACATCAATTTTATCATTCTATCAATTAGGCCAATGAGAGACAGGAGTATGCACTACAGCTTTAAATATTGCAATTTTAAGTAGTAAATGAGTCTAATACAACATCAGCATACATATCAAGCATGTTCCATGGTATTTTTTAAAATTTTATTTTAAATGCTGTCTTTGTTTTTTGTGGATTTACACAAGTGTACTAATTCTAATCATTAAATTACAAAGAGCCAAACTTGTACAGAATATAAAAACTTATACAGATCTGGAAACACAGGTTTGGTATAACAGAACTTGTATTGCTTTAAAAAGAGACATGCTGTTAAAGTTCTTTTGTCTTGTACTTAACAGGACAGGTGGAAAAATGACAAATTTCAAAGCGAACAACAGTTTGTACTGCTTGAGAAAACGGTATTGATTGACAAGTTGGCACAGATTGGTCAAGATGTGCCATGCTTTTGCTTATTCAAAAAAGGTGCAATGTCTGAACATGTTCCTTTTGCCTGCAGAGGATAGAACTTTGCATATGAATAGATATATCCTCTAATAAGTATTAGTGAGCGACATTGTGAGCCTGACTGATGATCTTAATTTGATTGTTTGTATAATTCTTAGCACACTCAATATTGATCAATAGATGCTGCCCAATCATGGAATCAATCTAACATGAGACGTTATGTTCTGAGTTTTGCAAGCATGGATTGAATCAGTAGTCAGTATTCTTGTCTATTGCGAACAACCAAAGGGATGTGCTGTTTGATTTGACCTGCCAGTGGTTGGGCATACATCCGATGTGCCTGGCATCACACTGAAATGCAGATACGATGTTTCTGTTATGTGTGGTAGGCAAGATGCCTTTTCGGCATGATGGCAGCATGCTGTTGGTGGAAAACCGCTTGTGTTGCTATTGTCTTGTATCAGTGTGAATTGACCAGCTTCACCTATTACAAAGAAGCATGAGGTAGACTTGGGTCCTTTTCAGGTCATAAAGTGGGTGGCACAATGGCACACTGCTGCCTCACACACTAGAGACCTGGATTCAATTCTGGATGGCCATATGAAGTTTGCACATTCTCCCCGTGTCTGCATGGGTTTCCTCCCACAGTCAAAAGATGTGTGAGTTAGGTGGATTGGCCATGCTAAATTGACACTTAGTGTCAGAGGATTGGTTGGGTAAATACTTGGGGTTATGGGGATGGCGCCTGGGTGGATTGTTGTTGGTGCAGGCTCAATGGGCCAAATGGCGGCCACCTGCAGTGTAGAGATTCTATGAAAGTGGCCTTAAACCCATTTACTAGAGCATGTCTCTTTTTTCAACAATGTGTGGAAATATCTGGATTTTTTAAAACTGGAGCATTTGGATTACACCAATTGGATGAAATGTGCATAGTTTGAAAATATGCGCAGCAAAGTGTGTGCCTATTGCAAAACTTGAGATGCATTTATTCCATTTTCTAATATTGATAGCTCAAATCCTGATCTGATAAAATTAGATGGTTCATCTGATTTTAGTCGGAGAAATAATTTGATTATATTTTTAAACTAGATTGATTTCACTATAAATTGATGGTATTTAATCTTTCCACACTTGTGCTTGAAAGTGTGTAGAATGCCATTTAAAATATATTGTGTAGTTTATTAATAACATTGTGTATTCATTAGCTTATTTTGAGGTTTTAATTAGGATTCTGATTCTGAAAATACAACTTCTGTTCAGAAATGCCACATTAGATTTTTGTGTGTAGTGATGGAAAACAGTAGGTTTTTGCGGTGCAGAGATGCGATACTCTATATTTATAAAAGGTATTCAGAAGTCATTGCGAAGTGGTATTTTTGAGAGAATCCTTATATTTAAAAAGAATACATTAGCACTGAGAGAAATGATCATAAATTGATGTCCATTTCCTGGCAAGTAAGCAATCTTTTGGTAAGTGCTTTTTGTTGTCAGTGGATCAGAGGTTGCCTTGAAGCTTTTATTTTGTCTTGGGGGCAAGAGGGGAGGAACATGAGATTATAATGTGCTAATCCTATCAAAACTCACCACAGTGTTTGACTAAAATTACATTTAAAACCACAAGTTATTTGGTTTATTTTTAGATTGTGCTTTCTTTGTCACTGGTCCATTTTGAGTAATAGACACTGTGAAAGTATCTTGGCTTTGTATTTCATGTTATTGTATAAATGATTGAGTTACATCTTGAGATTTGTTCATATTTGGTGTTAGTTTACTTTTATACTAAAATTGTTTTGAGTTACCATAAGTGAAACAAGCCATTTTGAATTACATTTAGCAGAGGTATTGTGTAATATGATTTTACAGTTTTATGGTCATATCTTTTGCTTTGGGAAATCCTTTTAATACTGTAAAATTTGTATTCGTCACTTTTACCTGTTCAAGTTTTGAGAGCAAAGTAACAAACCTAGATCTGTAGAGAAACACAGTGCACCTAAACCATTAAAAAAAAACTTGTATTAGAGTGTCATGTGTAGTAACTATGAATAGAATATTTTAAAATTTTAATTTCCATATTTTTGACACAGTTTTGAGCATATAAAAATAAATAAGAATCAATTTGCATTCTGTCAGTTGTCTTTCTTTATTTTGAACGTGATCTTTGTGTTCTAAATTGCAACTGTGTGAATTTGTGTTTAAAGAATGCAGTTGATTATGCATGGAAGTTCAAAGGTTCCACTCAACATTTAAATGTTGTAATAATGTATTTTTTATGAAATTTTTTATTTAGACCCAAGATTATGTGTGCATTTTAGGAAGGGGGAGATGAGATGTAATAGCAGTGTAATTTCTATATTTTCATAGTTGACATTGTAGGTTTTTGTGATTCTGTTAAGCTGCTACTTTAACTTCTGCACCAAAATACAGGTTAAAAATTTATAATAAACTTGTGCTGGTACAATTGAACATTTTACAGGTTTTACAGCTGTGAGCCCAGTCAGCAATTCCAGATCCTCCCCACTAGAAGACAGAGGATAACAGGATCAGTAATTTGCATATTATAACACAAAATGTGGGACATTTGACCCAGTAGGTTTGCCCAGTAATTTTCCCCATGTGAGTCACTACTCTCCTGCTCACTCCCCAAATACTTAAATATTCTGTTTCAAGCAACTGTCTAATTCCCTGTTTTCATTATGTAAAAAATGGTCACTGTTACAACAAATGTTTATAGAAATCAGTTCCATATTCTAAACACCTTGTGTAAAGGAACTATTTTCTAACCTCCTTCTCATTGGTTCATGGAATTCTCCTGGGTCTACTTTTATTTGGCCAGCCTGCACACTGCTCTCAGGATCATCCTAGCAAGCAAAAATAACCCCAGTGGCTCCTTTTCTTCATTATTAGCTATAATTTTAAACCCTCTGGGCTCACTCTTTTCTCTTAACTGTGAGGAGCTCGTGGACTTGTACCACCTAATTAGTTGTCTCTGTTGCATCTTTCCCCCACACTATCCCAAGTCTGAACTGGCATGTTTCTCTAGTTTCTTTCTTGGGTCTATACTGTTTCTGAGCTCATCTTCTTCATTTGATACTTCTGCTCCCTAAACTGCATTCCTACTAAACCGCTGATTGTCCAACATCCCTACCCTGGTTGCCATGCTAGCTGTTTCTTCATTGTCACTGTCAAGGTAGGGAATTACTTGGAGGGTAATGCGCTTTTGTTCTAAGCAGTACAGGCAAGGTTTGGAAAATTCTGTCAAAGAATGCTGTAGTTTATCATGGTCGAGGTTAACTGATTCATCACAGGATGTAGACTGCATCGATGAAGTGCTGATAGTGGAAGAAGTGAACATTTAAAGTGGTGAATGGGATGCCATCTAGTGGGCTGCTTTATCCTGGATGTGGGTGATCTCCTTGAGTGTTAGAGCTGTGCCTACTCAGGTAGGTGCACCTGTCACGCTCCTGACAAGTGCTTTGCAGATGGGGGAAAGGCTTTGGGGAGTTGGGAGCTGAATCACTTTTTGCAGAATTCTTAACCTCTTACCTGCTTTTGTGGCTGGTCCAGTCTGATCTCGAATCTTGATGGTGGTGTATTTGACTCTGGTCATGCTGTTGAATATCAGGGAGATGGTTACTCCCTTCTTAGAGATGATTATTACCTGGCATGGATGCTACTTGCCACTTATCAGCCCAGGCCTGACCATTGTCCAGGTCCTGCTCCATACAGGCATATAGCTTTATTAGCTGAGGAGTTGTGAATGAAACAGCAGTATGCAGTCATCAATGTACGTCCCCACTTCTAATCTAGCAGAAGGGCCTTCGAAACAGCTGAAGATGATTCGGCCTAGTTTGACCAACTGCTGCAGCAGTATTCTGGAGGTGAGATGATTGGCCTCTAACGCTCACAACTGTTTTCCTCAGAACATCCAGTTCCCATAGACAGTGATCATTTTTTTTGTGATGTTGACCAAGATTCCTAATTCTTCAGAATAGTGCAATAGTATCCTTTTATGTCCATCCAAGTGAGAAGATTGGGCCTCTGTTGAGCATTTCAATGTAAGACAACTTGTATACCAGCATAGTAATCCCTCAGTATGGCATTGAAGAGCTGGCCTGGATTATTTGGTCAAGTCCTGAAATGGGACTTGAACCCATAACCTTCTGACCTCAAGGTGATGGTGCGTACCACTAGGCTGACTCCCAAATGTACAGTATTGAAGATGGTCTTCAAACTTAAGTATTATGTAATATGGCACTTACCAACTTGTAAAATAGGAATAATTAAAGGCAGATTCAGAAGCGTACAATTGAACATCCATATGTCAACAGATTTGTATACCATCACAAGCTGTAAGCTCATGGCTATCCCTCACACTTCCATTACCATCAAGGTAGGAGGTCATTTGGTGCAGTGGGGAGGGTAGAAATGGTTGCCAGGAACAACAAATACCTACAATGAAACTTGAGAAATGGGAGCAGTGGACTATCCAGCTCCTCAGGACTGTTCTGCCATCCAGTATGATCATGGTTACATATTAACATTAATTCCACTCTCCTGCCCTGCCAACTCCCCCTATTCCTTAATTCTCTGAAAAATCAATTGATCTCCATGTTGAATATATACTCAACAATGAAAAATCCACAGCCTCTGGGGTGGACAATTCCAGATGCACAATCCTTTGAGTGAAGAAATTAATCTTCATTTCAGTCCTTAAATGATTAACCTTTATCCTGAGGCTGTGACCCCATCTTTTAGACTCCCAGCTAGGAGAAACAATCTCAGAATCTACCCTATCTTGAATATTTCGATGAGATCACCTCTCATTCTTCTAAACACCAGAGAGTATAGACCCATTTACTTGGCCTCTCATCAGAGGACCATCCTCATCCCAGGAACCAATCTAGTGAACGTTCATCGTATTGGCTCCATGGCAAGTATATCCTTCCTTAGATTATGGAGGACAAAACTCTGTACAGTATTCCAGGTGTGGTTTCACCAAGCACTATATAATTGTAGTAGAACTTTCTTGTATGCTAATACTCTTGCAATAAAGGCCAATGTGCTACTTGTCTTCCTGCATGCTAATTTTTGGTGTTCCTTTTAGGAGTACACCCAAGTACCTCCTGAACATCGACATTTACAAGTTTCATACCTTTTATAAACTTTTATATATATTCTGTTTTTCTATTCTAACTTCACATTATACTCCATTTGCCATCCTGTTGCCCACTCATTCTTCTATCTCTTTGCAGCCTCTTTGTCTCCTCCTCATGGCCCATATTCTCACCCAAAATTGTACTGTGAGCAAACATGGATACATTACTCTTGGTCTCTTCATCTAAGTCATTAATATAGATTGTAAATAGCTGGGTTAAAGCACTGTTCCTTGTAGCACTCCACTGCTCATAGCCTGCCAACTTGAAAATGCTCCATTGCTACTTTCTGCTTCCTGTCAACCAAACCTCTACCCATGCTAATATTTCCCAGCTCTGTAAGCCCTTAGTTTGTGTGGCACCTTATTGAATGCCTTTGGAAATTCATATTACATCCATTTGCTCCCATTTATCTACCCTACCTGTTCTTTCCTCAAAAACCTTGAATAAATTTGTCAAACACTATTTCATCTTTGTAAAACCATGTTAACTCTGTCTGATTACTGTGATTTTCTAAGTGCATTGTCCAGATCTCTCTAATCATAGATTCCAGCATTTTTCTGATGTCAGGCTGAGTGTTGTTCCCTGTTCTCTCTCTTCTTCCTGTCTTGAATAATGTTGGTACAGTTGATAACTTCTAATCTGCTGGGATTGTTTGAGAATTTTGGAAAATCCTAACCAGTCCATCCACTATCTCTGTTGCATCCCAATAACATTTATAGTGATTTTCTAATTGACAACTACCAAAACTCATGCCTTCACCTGTGTCATCTTGGTGACCCTACACTTCTTAATCTTACATGGCCTACTGCAATGTTTAGGTGAAGGCCCAACTATGTCTGCACTATGATGTGCGAGCCCTCAGTGATGACCCTCTGAAACTGGATCAAGCTCTGGATCCTCTCAATAAGTCCCCTCAGCCTGGGCCAAGCTCTCAAGGCCTGCAGCTATGGCCTGCTGTGTCTTGAGCATACTCCCGGAGCCTTCAGCCATGGTCCTCAGCAGCTTGGTCATGCCTTGGACCCTTCCACTGATGGCAACCATTTCTTGCCCCAGGCTTTCCACCACGGTCACCACCCTTGGGGTGTTGGCCTGGGTGACACGCAATACCGGCACCACCTCCTGTGACTGAAGGCTGTGAAACTCCTCCAAACAGCCTTGCAGTTGTTGGAATGTTGCTGACAGCCCCTCCTACAATCCCCGGTTCTACCTCTGCATCTCCAGCAGCTTCGGGAGAACTGATGTCAGCAGCTCAGCATCTAACTGGGGGCCAGCTGTTGCCTCGGCTCTGGGATTCTTCTGCCTGCCCGAGCCGTTGGATGTTCCCATCTCCACTTGATGTGCATCAATGGTTGTGGTGTTTACCAGAAAGTGTCCTAGAAGCCTCACCACTAACATGTCCCACTGTGGTGACTATTTGTGCTGGTGGATGGTCCGTGTGATGTCTGTTGACTGTTGGATGCTTTCATCAGAAGTTTCCTTGGAGCTTTCCTCTGAGGTGTCAATGGGGGTCTTAGTGGGGGCTCCGGCAGGGGGTGGGGGAGCGGGGAGGAAGAGCTCCTGATGGTCCAGCCTCATCGGGGCCATCTCCTGCAAAACAAAACACATGGTTCAGTGCAAGGGAGGGAGAAGTATCTGGGCAGATTGCGACTTACTTGAGAGAAATTATATCAATGAAGGTTTTGTGGCTCCTCACTTCTATGGTGCACCCCGACCTGGCTGTTGGTAATGGCACTCTCCTGGAACTCTCCTGACAGCTCGATTGCACGATCCTCGAATGGAGTGAGGAAATGCAGTTCAGGGACCCCACCTCCGGTTTTCCTCCCACATCCAGTGATTATGGGCCATCTTCTCCTGGTGGCAGGGTAGCACAGTGGTTAGCACTGCTGCCTCACAGCGCCGGGGACCCAGGTTCGATTCCTGGCTTGGGTTACTGTGCAGAGTCTGTACGTTCTCCCAGTGTCTGCATGGGTTTCCTCTAGGTACTCCAGTTTCTTCCCACAGTTCGAAAGACGCGCTGGTTAGGTGCATTGGCCATGCTAAATTCTCCCTCTGCACCTGAACAGATGCCAGTGTGTGTCGACTGGGGGATTTTCACAGTAACTTTATCAGTTTTAATTTAAGTCTACTTGTGAGGATAATAAATAAAATTTAAATAAACTTTTAAGTGCCAAAAGATTGAAGTGGAATGCACCCAAAAGATCTGTGCGGGACACCCGTTTTCTCGCTGTTATGAAACTTAGAAAATTTTTGGGACAATTCTGCCCATTGTGGTAAATTAAGTATAGATCTCTCCATCTTTAGCAAAATTTATGTCTATTGTTCAGGTTTTCAACAAAGATGCGTGACAATGCATCTGCTGTGCTTTGTGGTCTGTCTCAATCGTAAACTTTAGACTTGGGACATGACAGCTAATGCTACTTTTTCAATTACAGTGTATGTTTGTTCCATTTCAGTTAATGATTGAGATGTGGAGTATGCTGGTTTGTTTACCATCTCTCTGAGTCTGAAAGAGTACTGCTCCTCGTTCAGTTGATGATGCATCTGCTGCAACTATCACAGGCAGTTCTGGATCATAATGAGCAAATACGCCTGGTGAAATGAGCATCTCTTTTATCCTTTTGAATGCAATTTATTGATTTACGCTCTCGTACAATGCCTGGTCTTGCCTTAGCAATTGTTACAATGGTTCATTTATATGTGCCAGATTAGGTAAGAACTTTCCTAGTTGATTGACCATTCCCATGAAGCACTGAAGCACCACAACATTGCAAGCTGGTGGAACATCTTTGATTGCCATGATTCTTTGAGGATCAGACCTGGTGCACGAATGATTGTCCTAGAAATTTAATGGTTGGTTGCAAAAATGCACATTTATTATTAAGGGTTAATACTGCTTCTTGCAAGCATTGTAACACTGCTTTCACACTGACATCATGCTCTAATGTAGTTGACCCGTGGATCAGGATGTTATCCATGTGATAGATGAAGAATGCTTGTCATTGTCCTCTGAAATATCTCTGGTGCTGATTATAATACCAATGGGTAACCAAAGCATTATCTCCCAAACAATATGATGAATGTTGCCAATAGTTTGGATTCTTCCTCCAAAGTTAGTTGCCACAAGCTACTATTTGTATCCAGTTTAGTTAAAAATGTGCTTTTTGTTGGCTTCGCCAGACTCATCCATAGTCATCATTGGGTGGCTCTCCCTTTCCACAGCTTTGTTTAACTGAGGTCAACTCCAATTTGCAATGAGCTGTATGGTTTTGGGACTGGAATCATATCTGAACACCTACTTGTACATTTTGTTACAGGTAAGATCACCCCCTGAGGCAGCTTTCACTCAATCTTTTGCTTCACATTCTGTAAAAATGGCTGTGGGACTTTCCTCGGGGCAAACAAGCACACTGGTTTGGCATCTGGTCTCGGCGTTATCATGTGCTATTTTCAACTTCCCGAGACCTCTAAATAAGTTTGAAATTTCTGTCCTGAATTCATTCAGTTTGTCTTGGCTTCCCACTTCTTCTACCTTTTATGGATGAGTTTCAGATCTGTGCAAGCTTTTCAGCTTAATGATGAAAACTCTTGGTTTTGAATAATGTACAAAGTTTCTGTGATTTCTTTTCCTTTGCACTGTAGTGGAGCAGTGTCAATCTTCAATTGAATGCCAACTGGACAATGTTGATATCCAGATGAAGCAACTATTATGTCTGAAAGAACTGAAACTCCTGCTCCAGTGTCTAATTTGAAGTTTGTTTTGTGTTTATATTGTCTGTACTCCAATATTTGCCATTAGATCCTGTAATTTCTTCCAAGCATTGCGCTTCATCATCAATACACCTTGCTTTAATTGATTTTTCTTTATATACCTGAGTTGAGAGTTTTTTGACTGCAGCTTTTAGCTTTAAAACGTCCTCTCTGACAGGACGTTCTTTATGTCGATGCAGCCTTATCCCACCACAGTGAAAACACTGAGTAATGACAACTACTGCAGCCTCTTCATCCTTTCCCCATTTTTGAGTAGATGCACTGATACCTCTATGTTCTACAAACTGTCAGCTATTTCTTTCCATGAAATCTCCGTCACCTTGAATAAATACACAATTTTGCTTTCTCACTTCTGCCTGCCTTATTAACTACACCGTCTACTAATATGAAATCGTCCTTCGACTGTAGAAAATCTGAAAGTCTCCTCTGCAACTCGTATAACAATATGATCCTGAATTAATTTGTCTTTCAGGGGTCCATAATCGCAACTCTCAGCTAGCCATTATAAATTGTTAATGAAGGAATTTATTATCTTTCCCAGTCTTTGGGTAACTCTATTGAATTTCACCTTTTTCTGATTGTTTCCTTCGAAGGCTACAATATGTATCAAAAGCTTTTATAACCTCTTCATGTGTCGCAGTTCTTTATTTATGCCCCACCTGATAATTTAGTCATTTGCATGACTGCCGAATGGCATAGAGAAGGCTACTGATCCGGTCCTTGTAGACTTTTCTACTAGTCCTGAAGCGGTTCTGTATCTGGTAAACCTATGACATCAGTTCTACCACTTCTGTGTTTGATCCAGGCCTTCCATGTATTCAAAACACTCTGGTAAGGGTAAGGTTTTCTCCATGATTTGTTTTCACTCTAGTCTTCCTTCACGTTGTGTTGGCACATGTTCCTGTGCTGTCTTTTCCTTGCAGTTTTGTTTGCTGTGTTTTTAGTCACTGAGCCATTTACTTAATGCTTTTTTTCTTTGTCTTTACTGCTATCACCATCTGTTATTATCATAGAATAGAATCTTTACAGTGCATAAGGAGGCCACTTGGCCCATCAAGCCTGTACTGACAACAATCCCACCCAGATCCATCCCCATAACCCATGTATCTATCCTGCTAATCCCCCTGACACTGAGGGTCAATTTAGCATGGCCAATCAACCTAACCTGCCCATCTTTGGACTGTGGGACTAAACCCACGCAGACATGGGGAGAATGTCCATAGAGTCACCCAAGGCTGGAGTCAAACCTGGGTCCCTGGCGCTGTGACGCAGCAGTGCTAACCACTGTGCCACCATGGGTCTTTACTTATGTTATCCTTGGTAAGGATTGATAGAGACTGCTGGAGGCAAGGCTGTTGGTAAACTTCAATTTTTATGGAACATTCTACTTATAGGATGAGGCTGAGCATGAGGCTTCACGTAGAACTATCTCTCAGCATGTTCTGTTGATCTTGCATCACTGATGTAGAAACTCCTTTCACATATTTAACACTAACCCTTTACACTGCACTAGGCATCACACTTCAGGAAAGATGTAAAGGCTATAGAAAGGGTACAAAGGAGGTTTGCTGGGGTGAGGTACTTCAGTTATGAGGAGAGTTGGGATAAGTTAGCACTATTCTCCTTCGAACAGAAAAGTTTAAGATGTAATCTAAAGTGAATTTTCCAGATTTGAAGGCTTTAATAAACTGTATAGAGTTAAGATATTCACTTTACTGCATGGGTCAACAGTTAGTGGTCATATATTTAAAAAGGGAGTTCAGAAAACATATTTTCACACACAGTTGTCAAGAACTGAAATGTTCTACTGACAAGGTGGTGAAAGCTAATTCCAAAAATAATTTGCACGGATACTTGAGAATGAGGAACTTCAACAAAAAGTGGGGACATGACAGGCTGCTCCATCTGACGAAGGAGTAGCGCTCCGAAAGCTAATGGTATTTGCTACCAAAAAAACCTGTTGGACTTTAACCTGGTGTTGTTAAAACTCTTACTGTGTTTACCCCAGTCCAATGCCGGCATCTCCACATCAAGGCTTTCAAAGAGCCAGCGTTGGTACATGTGACAAAAGACTTTCTTCTATGCTTTAAGTTTCTGTGATTGTGTATTATAGACTTTGGTCATTCACCAATAACTGAAGTGAGACTAATTGACCTTTAATTTCACAACTAATCTCATCAGATAAATCACACTCTGCAGTCCTCTAGCACAATTTTCCTTTCCAAAGAATTGTACAAAATTGTCATCAGAACTTCTATTTCTTCCCTACCTTTCTTTAAGATCCTCACAGATGTAAACGATAAAATTTGAGTGTTTTGTTTATCTTAAGTTCAGGTACATCTTGAGTACCAATTATTTTAAAATAATTATCTCCACTATTTGTTCTATTTCCAATAGTTCAAAATTCCTAAAAATCTATCTCCAATATGAAAACTGAAACAAGGTTTAAAACAAACAAAATAAATTATAATCTAAAATAAAAAATGAGAAGTGCAGGACGAGGCTTCAGGTTTGGGACCATTCATCAGAATTGACCTGAAGTATTTTGCCTTTCTCTCTCCCCATAAGATATTTGCTGCCTGACCTGCTGAGTATTTCTAGTATTTTTTGTTTTTATTTATTTGTTTATTTACTGGTCCTCATTATCCACCATGGCTCGCTCCTATTGCTTAACTAAATACAATCCTTTGGTGCTATAATCTGAACATACAACATCAGTTTCTGTGTGTGCCCTGATGCACAGTTCTATCACCACCACCTCTCTCAAACTCTCCTTTGTCTCTTAAATTGTCAGACTGTTCATCTGACATCCAACACTGGATGAGCAGAAATTTCCTTGAACAAATTAAAAATTCAGAATGTGATGATACTGTGCCTTTAAGAAATGTATTGTCATGTTTCTTACGAAGGAGATGATAAAATTCAACTCTATTTATACGGCACCAATTGTCTACAACCGGCAGCCCATGTGCTGAGCATGAGGAAGAATAATTGCTCCTAGTTATTGGGGTGTTTGTTTTGATCTAAGTTATCGCAGTTTTGTTTTTTTGGGTTATCCCCTGAGGTTTCAGAGTACGGTTTAATTAAATTGATTGACAAAAGGAGTCATGTAGATGGGCAGAGTTGGGCTTACAGAAGGACTAGCAGGCAGTTGCTGTTTAAATTTGAAAGGAGCAGCTTTTTCCCTCTGGAAATGGAAGTCAGGGACCGGCTCAAAAATAGGTATCTCTTTCCAGAGGTCTACAAGAAGCATTTTCTCCTTCTCTCTCTCTGGAGTTCTGCTGTTTTAAAGACAGGTCTTTCTCTGGAGTCTGCTGCGTGAGTGTCAGAAGACAGGTGTCTTTCTGTATCTCTGCCCAGAGGGGTTAAAAGGCTTGAGAACTGGCAACTTGCGAAAGCCTGTTTTTTTTTTTTGCTAACTGATGAAGAGAAGTTTACATCTATGGGGAATATTGCTTAAATTGGAACTAAGAGAGATAGTTAGCAGTTGAAAATTATGTCTCGTCATGTTTAAGTATTCCAATTGGTAAAAGTTATGCTAATTTTGTTGTAGTTAAACTGTATTGTTAAATAAAGTTTCATAGTGGGTCAATAGAATCACACCTTATGCTCACACTGATGCCAAAATCAAAAATAGTTGGTGTCTAGTATAACTTCATAGTATACCTTGGAGTTTCTGATCTGGTCCCTAACAGGAAGACAAAGCTTTGGCATTGGTCTCTGCTGCAACCATTTTCCTTACCACCAACTCCATTCCTCTCTTTGGAAACCATCTGAGGCTTAACCAGATTATTTGTGACTTCTGTGTCATATTTAACCTCAAAATAAGTTAAACCTCTGAACATATATCCATGCCATCACTAAGACTGCCTATTTATAACTCTGTAACTTTGCCCCTGTTTCAGCTCAGCTGCTACTAAAAACTGCACATGTATTTCTGTTACTTATAGACTTGACTAGTCCAATATGCTCTTAGTTGGTAATAATGTTCTACCCTTCCTAAACTTGAGGTTATTTTAAACTCTGCTGTGTATGTCCTGACTTGTACCAAATCCTGTTCACCCAACAATCCTATGCTTGCTGAACTACATTGGCTCCTAGTTAAGCAATACCTTGATTCCAAAATTCTCATTGTTTCCAAATCCTTCCACGGCCTTCTCCCTATCTTTATCTCCTCCAGCCCCTGCAAGATATGTGTTCCTTTGAATTTGGTGATGTGCAAGAGACCAGAATCATTGACTCCACCAGTAGTGGCTGTGGCTTCAGCTGCCAGAGCCCTCAGGTCTGGAAATCCCTTTCTAAAATTCTTTACCGCTCCTTCCTCATTAAAATTTACCTCTTTGATTAAGCTTTTGATCATCTACCCTAATGTTTCCTTATGTGGCTTAATATCGGATTTGCTTCATAATGCTTCTATTAAGTGCCTTGGGATGTTTTATGTTAATGGTGTTATAGTTACTATCACTGCTGTCAGTCCCTCATTCTATACTCCAAGTTTGTCTCCATTCTTTTACTGTCCTAATCCTTAAGTAACTAGTTTTACTAATATTACTGTGGCTAAGGGTGGCACAGTGGTTAGCACTGCTGTCTCTCAGCGCCAGGGACCCTGGTTTGATTCCTGGCTTGGCACACTGTCAGTGTGGAGTTTGCATGTTCTCCCCGTGTCTGCGTGGGTTTCCTCTGGGTGCTCCAGTTTCCTCCCAGGTGCATTGACTGACTGGAACAACTGCCAGAGTGTGGCGACTAGGGGAATTTTACATTAACTTCATTGCAATGTTAATGTAAGCCTTACTTGTGACTAATAAATTAACTAATAAAATATGGAACACTTTTCTATTACCCTTTGTTGGCTTGTTAGTTTTCTTTCATGTGCCCTCATGTGTAGCTGCCATTTTCATATATTTTCTATTCATTCTGGCCACCTTTAATAATCCTGTTAAATGCGTTTAAGTTTTAATTTTGATGTAATTTCCTTTATTAATGAAACTCCAATCTTCGATACATTCCCTTTCTTCACGAAATTTACTTGACTGCATGTTTGTTTGGTTTCAATGTTTCCCGTTCTGTTGTTAATGAAATAAAAGTTCGAATGTGAAATCATCTGGGTTTAATAATGCTGCGTGAGTTGGAAAAAAAATCAGCATATTGGAAAACCGCAGATAGCGAGAAAGGATGACAACAGATTTACATGAGGTCAGGAGAGAATCACTGACTTGCAGAGATTGAGAAAACAGCATTAATGCAGGTCGGGAGACAGCTAGCAAATAATAGATCTGTAGAGAACAAATGAGGGGAGGGCAGCAGATTTGTCATTGTCATAATTAGAGCTGTGGGAAGGCTGGGAGAGGGGTACAAAACATGACAATGAAAGCATTTTGAGTCAAGAAGATTGGACCTGTCTGTCTCTCTCTCTCTTTGGTTCTGGGGGTTGACAGAAGAATTGGTGGTCAATCCTATCTTGCATCCAGATGTCGGCAAAGGTGATAGACCCTTCCCTCACCTGACAACAACTCACCCTTTCCCTCCGCGTGCGCAGCTGGCTGGCAGCGAATGCGCAAATGGCCCTGAGCGTGCTGGCTCTGAGTGGATGGGATTTCTTTTGGGGGGGGGGGGGGGTGATGTGGGCTGCGCGCGGAGCGAGGTGGCAGCTGGAGCGTGCAGTTATCGTTTGGAACCCGGTTCTCGTGCGGGTGCGCGCGCGCGCCCTGCCTGCCTGGCTGACTGAATGTGACGTCGGGAGTTTAGGGGCTGGGTGAGGAGAAGATGGCGGCGGCAGTGAGCGCGAGCAGTGGCAGCAGTGACACTTCCAGCACCGGCGAGGAGGAGAGGATGAAGCGGCTCTTTCAGACCTGTGATGGGGATGGCGACGGCTACATCAGCAGGTAGGGCTCGTGTCTTGCTCCTGCTCCAAGCACTGCCTCGGGGCAGGGGAGAAGAGAGAGAGAACATTGAGGTTTGGTGAGATCACCGGAAAATCTTAAATGCTGCGAACAATAGTTTAAAATGCTGAGGAGGGTGCTGGGGGCCAGCTGCAATATGCATGATAAACTTTAACCTCATTTGCTACAGCAGTTGGGAGGGGGGGGGGGAGGGGTGAAGAAACTTTGTAGAAGTCGATGCGTTTTAAATTGCATGAACTAAAATGCGGTAGTGAATAATCGGGAAAGATTGAGTCTGGCACAAGTTGTAACAATATCAAACCATGCACCTTGTATCGTGTGCTGCAGAGAGAAAGCTTTCAGGAGGAAGAGACTTTCTCATTCTGTCCTGAAACTTGCACAGATTTGTTTTGATTCCGAACTTACTAGTGTTTTAACAAAATAAATGATCGAGCATCAGACAGACTTAAAAGACATGGACATTTAAATTGGAAAGCCAAAAGCAACATTTCCCATGTTGGCAGATAATGCGTTTGATAAGAATTTTTGGAGAATCCCGATGCCATCGTTTGAAGTAACACGAATGTGATGAGCCTGAACTAAACGATTGACGAAGTTTTTTTAAATTGACGATTTAATCGAAAAAACTGGTTTGTGATTGGTTGATGTGAAGAAGTAAATTAATAACTAATAATAAATCAAATAAGTCGGGGTTTTTTTCTCTACTTGTTTAAAGGTAAATCTGTGGGTATCCAAAGGTGCCGAACTACTCAGTAGAATAGTTCTCCTGCGTCGTTGAGAGCGGAGCATTGAGACACCAAGTGCACACATGAATAAAGTGCAATTGAACGAAAAATAATTAAACCACGAACAAACACAGCATTGAGTTTACACATCGATTTAAATCACGTCATTGAAATATTTTTTGTAAAAGTTTTAAAGAACGCATAACTGGTGAATACGTTAGCACACTGATTGCGAGGAATAAAGGTAATTCGCTGAAGCGAACAGAATGAATTTTCAAACATATTACACAATCGATGAACTCCAACTGATACTGAACAACTAGCAGAACATATGTGTAAGTAATTGAGCGACAGCCATGCTGAAAAAGAAACACTACTAAAAAAGAAATGTACTCGTAATTGGGGATAGTATAGTTAGAGGCATTGTCATTGTTCTCTGTGACCCAGGATCGAGAATCCCGAAGGTTGTAATGCCTGCCTGGTGCTCGGGTTTGGGATATCTCATCTGGGCTGCAGAGGAACTTGGAGTGGGAGGGTAAAGATCCAGCTGTCGTGGTCCAGGTAGGTACCAACGACATAGGTAGAACAGGAACAAAGGTTCTGCTAAGGGAGTATGAACAGCTAGGAGCTAAATTAAAAAACAGAACCAAAAAGGTAATAATCTCTGGATTACTACCTGATCCGCCAGCTAATTGGCACAGGGTCAATAAGATTAAGGAGGTAAATGCGTGGCTCAAAGATTGGTGTGGGAGGAATGGGTTTGAATTCATGGGACATCGGCACCTATATTGGGGAAAAGAGGACCCGACGGATGGTCTTCATCTGAATCATGTTGAGACCAGAGTCCTGGCGAATCGTATAACTAGGGCTCTAAACTAAATAGGGAGAGAGGAGGGGGGGGGGGGTGTGGTCAGTTGTATGGAGAATTAGAAAATCAAAGTTAAAGGAGAGGGTAGAAGTGCAGGTTAATGATGAGAACTTTCAACTAGTTAAAGGAGCCGAGGGCTCAGGGGAGGTTAGTAAAGTTTCCAGAGCACGTAATAGAACAGAGAAGGTGGCAGGAATGTAACCTCAGGCAGAGCAAAAAAGGTGACAAATATGAGAAGGGAGGTGGTCAATGCAGGACTGAGAGTGTTGTACTTAAATGCGCGCAGTATACAGAACAAGGTAAATGAGCTTGCTGCGCACATTGAAATTGGCTGGTACGATGTTGTGGGCATCACAGAGACGTGGCTGCAAGGGGATTAGGGCTGGGATCTAAATATCCAAGGATATGTGTCCTATTGGAAGGACAGGCAGATGGGCAAAGGGGGTGGGGTTGCATTGTTAGTAAGGAATGAAGTTAAATCGATAACAAGAAGCAATATAAAATCAGAAGGCATAGAATCTCTGGGTAGAGTTGAGGAATCACAAAGGTAAAAAGACCCTGATGGGAGTTATGTACAGGCCCCCTAGGAGTAGTCAGGATGTGGGGCAGAAAATATATCAGGAGATAGAAAAGGCATATTAAAAAAAGGCAATAGTACAATAATCATGGGGGACGTCAATATGCTGGTGGGCTGGGAAAATCAGGTAGGTAGTGGATCCCAAGGAAAGGAATTTGTGGAATGTCCAAGAGATGGTTTTTTTGGAGCAGCTTGTGACAGAGCCTACTAGGGAACAGGCAATTCTGTATTTGGTGATGTGTAATGAGGCAGACTTGATTAGGGAACCTTAAAGGAACATTTAGGGAGCAGTGACCACAATATAATAGAATTTACCCTGCAGTTTGAGAGGGAGAAGTTGGAATCAGATGTAACAATTAAATAAAGGTAGCTACAAAGACATGAGGAAGGAGCTGGCCAGAGTTGATTGGAAAGAGAGCCTAGCAGGGAAGACAGTGGAACAGCAATGGCAGGGATTTTTGGGGGTTATTCGGGTGGCACAATAGAAATTCATTCCAAGGAGGAGGAAATCTGCTAAGGGGAGGATGAGGCATCCATGGCTGACGAGGGAAGTGAAGGACAGCATAAAAGCAAAAGAAAAAGCATACAAAGTGGTGAGGATTAATGGGAAACCAGAGGATTGGAAAGCCTTTAAAAGCGATCAGAGGACAGCTAAAAAAGCAATAAGGGGGGAGAAGATGAAATAGGAGTGTAAATTAGCTAGTAATATAAAAGAAGATAGGGAGTGTTTTTTCAATATATAAAAGGGAAGAGAGAGGCAAAAATAGCCATTGGACCACTGGAAAATGAGGCTGGAGAAGTAATAATAGGAAACAAAGAAATGGCAGAGGAACTGAATAGATACTTTGCATCAGTCTTCACGGTGGAAGACACCAGTGCGATGCCAGAGCTCCAGGAGAATCAGGGGGCACAGGTGAGTGCAGTGGCCATCAATAAGGAGATGATTCTGGGGATACTGAAAGATCTGAAGGGATAAATCACCTGGACCGGATGGACTACACCCCAGGGTTCTCAAAAGCGATAGCTGAGGAAATTGCAGAGGCATTGGTGGTGATCTTTGAGGCATCACCGGAGGCAGGGAGGGTCCCAGAGGACTGGAAAGTAGCTAATGTAACACCGCTGTTTAAGAAGGGAGGGCGGCAGCAGATGGGAAATTATAGGCCGGTTAGCCTGACTTCGGTCATTGGCAAGATTTTAGATTCCATTATTGAAGTTGAGCTAGCGGAGTACTTGGAAGTGCATAAAATAGGACTGAGTCAGCACGGCTTCATCAAGGGGAGGTCATGTCTGACAAATCTGTTAGAGTTCTTTGAGGAGGTAACAAGGAAGTTAGATAAAGGAGAATCAATGGACATGATTTATTAAGATTTCCAGAAGACCTTTGACAAGGTGCCGCATAGGAAACTGTTAAATAAGTTAAGCGCCCATGGTGTTAAGGGTAAGATTCTGGCATGGATAGAGGATTGGCTGACTGGCAGCTGGCAGAGAGTGGGGATAAAGGGGACTTTTTCAGGATGGAAGCTGGTGACTAGTGGTGTGCCTCGGGTCGGTGCTAGGACCACAACTTTTCACAATATACATTAACGATTTGGAAGAAGGAACTGAAGACACTATTGCTAAGTTTTCAGATGATACAAAGATGCGTAGAGGGACAGGTAGTATTGAGGAAGCAGGGGGGGCTGCAGAAGGACTTGGGCAGGTTAAGAGAGTGGGCAAAGAAGTGGCAGATGGAATACAATGTGGAAAAGTGAGGTTATGCAGTTTGGAAGGAGGAATGGAGGCATAGACTATTTTCTAAATGGAAAAATGCTTAGGAAATCAGAAATACAAAGGGACTTGGGAGTCATTGTTCAAGATTCTCTTAAGGTTAACCTGCAGGTTTGGTCGGCAATTAGGCAGGCAAATGCAATGTTGGCATTCATGTCGAGAGGGCTAGAATTCAAGAGCAGGGATGTACTTCTGAAGCTGTATAAGGCTCTGGTCAGACCCCATTTGCAGTATTGTGAGCAGTTTTGGGCCCCGTATCTAAGGAAGGATGTGCTGGCCTTGGAAAGGGGAGGTTCACAAGAACGATCCTGGAATGAAGAGCTTGTCGCATGAGGAACGGTTGAGGACTTTGGGTCTGTACTTGTTGGAGTTTAGAAGGATGAGGGGGGATCTTATTGAAACTTGCAGGATATTGCGAGGCCTGGATAGAGTGGACGTGGAGAGGATGTTTCCACTAGCAGGAAAAACTAGAACCAGAGGGCACAATCTCAGGCTAAATGGACGATCCTTTAAAACAGAGATGAGGAGGAATTTCTTCAGCCAGAGAGTGGTGAATCTGTGGAACTCATTGCTGCAGAAGGCTGTGGAGGCCAGGTCATTGAATGTCTTTAAGACAGAGATAGATTCTTGCTTAATAAGGGGATCAGGGGTTATGGGGAAAAGGCAGGAGAATGGGAATGAGAAAAATATCAGCCATGATTGAATGGCGGAGTATACTCGATGGGCCATATAGCCTAATTCTGCTCCTAAGTCTTATGGTCTTATGAAAATCATAGAATGGTTATAATACAGAAGGAGGTCAATTGGCCTGTTCAGTCGTTGCTGGCCCTCTGCAAGAGCAATTATTTAATCCCATTTCCCTGACCTTTCACTGTCTCTGCAATTTGTTTTCTTCAAGTACTCATTCAATTCTCTTTTGAAAACCATAATTGAATTTGCCTCTACCACCCCATCCGTGTTCCCAGTCTGAATGAATAGCTATGTAAAAGGTTTACCTTCATGTTGCTTTTGGCTCTTTTGCCAATCATATATCTGTGTCCTCTAGTTCTTGACCCTTCCCACAATGGGAGCAGTTTCTACCTGCTATCTAGACTCCTCATGATTTTCAACACCTCTATCAAATCTCCTCTCGACCATCTCAGGAGAACAGCCACAGCTTCCACAATCCATCCACATAAGTCCCCCATCCCTGGAATAATTCTTGTAAACCTTCTCTGCACCCTTTCATGTCCTTCCTAATGTCTAGAATAGGACACAATACTGCAAATGAGGCAAATCAGTTTTTAAAAAACATATTCAGCTTAATTCCTTGCTTTTTTAATCTTTATTTATTAAACTCAGGATCCTGTATGATTTTTTAACCACTTCCTCAGCCTGTTCTGTCACCTTTAAAATTCTATTTTGTTAGAGTCACAAGTAGGCTTGCATTAACACTGCAATGAAATTACTGTGAAAACCCCCTAGTCGCCACACTCCGATGCCTGTTTGGGTACACTGGGGGAGAATTTAGCATGGCCAATGCACCTAACCAGCACATCTTTAGGACTGTGGGAGGAAACTGGAGTACCTGGAGGAAACCCATCATAGAAACCCCACAGTGCAGAAACAGGCCATTCGGCCCATCAAGTCTGCACTGACCACAATCCCACCCAGGCCCTACTCCCATGTCCCTACACATATTACCCGCTAATCCCTCTAACCTATGCATCTCAGGACACTAAGGGGCAATTTTCTAGCATGGCCAATCAACCTAACCCGCACATCTTTGGACTGTGGGAGGAAACCGGAGCACCCGGAGGAAACCCACGCAGACACGAGGAGAATGTGCAAACTCCACACAGACAGTGAGCCAAGCCGGGAATCGAACCCAGGCCCCTGGAGCTGTGAAGCAGCAGTGCTAACCGCTGTGCTACCGTGCCGCCCATGCAGACAGTGGGAGAAGGTGCAGACTCTGCACAAGCCGGGAGTTGAACCCAGGTACCTGGTGCTGAGAGTCAGCCGTGCTAACCACTGTGCCACCGTGCAACCCCGCCTTCAACAATGTGTGTGTTCATATAATATGTAAATAAAATATATATATCCCAGTTGTGTCCATTCATAAGGACAAAACAAATAGGAGCAATAGTAGGTCATACTACCCCCTCTGCTTTCCCTGAGCCTGCAGTACCATTCGATTATATCATGGTTGATCTGATTTTGGCCTCACTCCACTTTCCTGCCTGGACCCCATTAACCTTGACTCCCTTGTATTGTATATGACTGGTACATTGCGTCAACTATTTTAACTTTACCAAGTGCAACGCTGCTAGGGAATATAGTTTTTATAAATGTGGAAGGATGTGGTGAATGTGGTGATTTTTCTTTGTTCATCACTTCAGGAATGACTTGCTAATGGTGTGTCGGCAACTAAACATGGAGGAATCGGTAGCAGAGATTATGCATCAGTTGGGAGCAGATGAGAATGGAAAAATCTCATTTGAGGATTTTGCACGTTGTCGTATGCAGTTGGTTTCTGAAATAAGGAAGGAAGAAGGTGAACTTTCAGTGAAGTCTCAAGAATCTTGCAAAAAAAGAAAATTACGTGATCGAATAGCTTCATGGCCAACCAGCAGCGATAACAGTCTTGGTATGTAGCTGCATAACAGATGAATCTTTACTTCTGTGTAATTTCTAATACACTCTGATGCTGCATGAACATGTTCCACCCTAGTTGTAATTGGTATGCATCTGAATATGTCATAATGTATTTGACAATGTCATAGTTGAATGTGGTGGCTGTAACTTATAATGCTACACTTCAGATTCTCATTCTAAACTTGTATTGAATGTACAATAATCATTAGATCTTCAATGGGAAGATGTCATTTAACATTAACTGCTTGCAGTGCTTTGCTTAGGTTGGCTATGTTTGTCGTGATAGTCATCTGTGATGCAAGGGAAAGTGTGTATGTAATATGGAATAAAACTCATTTTCAATGTATGTTCTTAAATGATTTCAGTTGACTAACTGTCATGGTTTGTGACATTATTTCACTAATATCATTATTTCTAATTTTAATGCCACATTCTTCAAGGGTCCAACGGTAGTTCCCATAGTGAATTTTGTTCCCCTATCCTTGCAGAAATATGCACCTGCCAGACTAACAGTTACCCACATGCTTACTATATTAAATATAGTTTTATGTCATATAACCCCTACTTTTGGACATGGTGAATGTAAACTATGTAGACTGAAATAGCTGATATCTTGATTTGCAATTGAATGGTGCAAAAATCTTTTATATAAAATTCTGTAACAGATCTCATGAAGATTAATTGAAAAGTAAGGAGGTTACGCTGAAGTGTGTTGATCAAAGCCATCTGGAACATTGCTTCATTTTTGTCCATTGAACTCCAGGAAAGATGCATTTGCCTTGGGAGGGATTAGAGTGCAAAATCATTAGAATTATTTGAGGCCTTAAAATTTTGAAATGAAATAAACAGAAAATGCTCAGATCTCAGCATCTGTGCAGGGAGAAATAGAGTCAATGGTTCAGGCTGAAGATATTTCATCAGCGCAGGTTGCATAAACTTGGCATGTATTTCCTTGTGTTTAGAAGGTTGAAAGACCTAATTGAGGCATTTTAAAGGCATTGGATAGGCTGGATTGAGAAAATGTATTTCTTTATGCACGGGAATCCAGGGCATAACACAAGAAATAGAAGCAGGAGTAGACCACAAGGCCCTTGAACCCTCCCCCGCCATTCAATATGATCATGGCTAATCTATTCCGGCCTCAATTCCTTTTTTGTCCCATTTCCCCATGCCCTCTACTCTTGATCTATCTAATATCGATTCACCTCCACTTTTAAGAACTTCTTAAAAAAATGATTTCAGTTGACTAATTGTCATGGTTTGTGACATTATTATTTCACTAAGATCATTATTTCTAATTTTAATACCACGTTCTTCAAGGGTCCATAGTGAATTTTGTCCCCCTATTCTTGCAGAAATATGCACCTGTCAGACAAACAATTACCCACATGCTTACTATATTAAATGTAGTTTTAAAATGTCTTAAAAAGCATTAAAGTAGATAAGTCCCCAGATCTGATGTGATCTACCCCCCAGAATACTGAGGGAGGCAAGGGTAGAAATTGCTGGGGCCTTGACAGAAATCTTTGTATCCTCATTGGTTACAGGTGAATTTCCAGAGGACTGGAGGATAGCTAATGTTGTTCCATTGTTTAAGAATGGCAGCAGGGATAATCCAGGAAATTATAGTTCGGTGAGCTTTGTGTCATTGGTACGGAAATCTTTGGAAAAGATTCTTAGGGACTGGACTTAATCGCATTTGGAAACAAATGGACTTGTTAGTGATAGACAACATGGTTTTATGAAGGAGAGGTCGTGCCTCACTAACTTGATCAAGTTTTTCGAGGAAGTGTTGATAGATGAGGGAAAGGCAGTGGATGTTGAATACATGGACTTCAGTAAAGCCTTTGACAAGGTACCTCATGGTAGACTGGTACGAAAGATGAAGTCACACGGGATCAGAGGAGAGCTGGCAAGGTGATACAGAACTGGCTTGGCCACAGAAGACGGGGGGTAGCAGTAGAGGAGTGGTTTTCTGAATGGAAGGCTGTGACTAGCAGTGTTCCACAGGGATCAGTTCTGGGACCTTTGTTGTTCATAGTATAAATAAATGTAAATGTTTTGGAGGAAAATGTAGCTGGTCTGATTACTAAATTCGCAGACGACTCAAAAATTGGTGACGTTGCGGTTAGTGAAGAGGATTGTCAGAAGATACAGCAAGATATAGGCTGGTTGGAGACTTGGGCATGGAAATGGCAGATGGAGTTTAATCCGGATAAGTGGGAGGTAATGCATTTTGGAAGGTCCAATGCATATAGGAATTACACAGTAAATGGTAGAACCCTTCGGATATTGACAGGCAGAGAGATCTGGACGTACATGTCCATCGATCACTGAAGTGGCAACACAGGTGAATAAGGTAGTCAAGAAGACATACGGCATGTTTGCCTTCATCGGTCGGGGCATTGAGTATAAAAATTGGCAGGCCATGCAGCAGCTGTACAGAACCTTAGTTAGGCTTCATTTAGAATATTGTGTACAATTCTGGCCACCGCACTACCAGAAGGATGTGGATGCTTTGGAGAGGGTACAGAAGAGGTTTATCAGGATGTTGCCTGGTCTGGAGGGTGTTGGCTATGAGGAGAGGTTGAATAAACTTGGTTTGTTCTCACTGGAATGATGGAGGTCGAGGGGTGACCTGATCGAGGTTTACGCGATTGAGTGGCATGGACAGAGTGGATAGTCAGATGCTCTTTCCTAGGGTAGAAAAGTCAAGTACTAGGGGACATAGGTTTAAAGTGCATGGGAAAATGTGTGAGAAGATGTGCGAGGCAAGTTTTTTTTACACAGGGTGGTGAATGTCTGGAACGCGCGCTGCCCAGGGAGATGGTGGAAGCAGATACGATAGTGGCATTTAAGGGGCAACTAGACGATTACATGAATAGGATGAGAATGGAAGGACACGGATTCTGTAAGCGCGCATGGTTTTGGTTTAGGTAGACATCATGATTGGCGCAGACTTGGAGGGCCGAAGGACCTGTTCCTGTGCTGTATTGTTCTTTGTTCTAATGATTCAGCTTCCACTACCCTTTCGGGCAGAGAATTCCAGAAATTTACCAACTTTTGCGAGAAGAAATTTCTGTGCACCTCTGTTTTAAATGACTGGCCCTTTATCTTGTAACTATGTCCCCTTATTTGAGACTCTGCCATTGGTGAAAACATCTCGCCATCTCCCCTGTCAAGTCCCCTCAAGGTCTTGTATGTTTGAATAAGGTCACCTGTCACTCTTTTAAACTCCAAGGAATACAGACCCAGGCTATTTAGTCTCTCTTGATAGGACAACACTCTCATCCCAGGAATTAGCCTGGTGAATCTCCTTTGGACTGTCTCCAACGTTACTATATATATATATACTCCAACATTACTGTCAGGCAGGGAGGAAATGGCCGAGTGAGGGAACCATGGTTCACGAGAGAGGTGGAATGTCTTGTGAAAAGGAAGAGGGAAGCTTATGTAGGGATGAGGAAACAAGGTTCAGATGGCTCGATTGAGGGTTACAAGTTAGCAAGGAATGAGCTGGAAAAGGGGCTTAGGAGAGCTAGGAGGGGACATGAGAAGTCCTTGGCGGGTCGGATCAAGGAAAATCCCAAGGCTTTTTACTCATGTGAGGAATAAAAGAATGACCAGGGTGAGGTTAGGGCCGGTCAAGGACAGTAGTGGGAACTTGTGTATGGAGTCAGTAGAGATAGACGAGGTGATGAATGAATACTTTTCTTCAGTGTTCACCAAGGAGAGGGGCCATGTTTTTGAGGAAGAGAAGGTGTTACAGGCTAATAGGCAGGAGGAAATAGATGTTCGGAGGGAGGATGTACTGGCAGTTTTGAATAAACTGAAGGTCGATAAGTCCCCTGGGCCTGATGAAATATATCCTAGGATTCTCTGGGAGGCAAGGGATGAGATTGCAGAGCCTTTGGCTTTGATCTTTGCGTCCTCACTGTCCACGGGGATGGTGCCAGAGGACTGGAGAGTGGCGAATGTTGTTCCTCTGTTTAAGAAAGGGAATAGAAATGACTCTGGTAATTATAGACCGGTTAGTCTTACTTCGGTGGTTGGTAAATTGATGGAAAAGGTCCTTAGGGATGGGATTTACGACCATTTAGAAAGATGCGGATTAATCCGGGATAGTCAGCACCAATTCGTGAAGGGCAAGTTGTGCCTCACAAATTTGATTGAATTTTTTGAGGAGGTAACTAAGTGTGTTGATGAAGGTAGGGCAATTGATGTCATATACATGGATTTTAGTAAGGCGTTTGATAAGGTCCCCCATGGTCGGCTTATGATGAAAGTAAGGAGGTGTGGGATAAAGGGAAAGTTGGCCGATTGGATAGGTAACTGGCTATCTGATCGAAGACAGAGGGTGGTGGTGGATGGAAAATTTTTGGACTGGAGGCAGGTTGCTAGCGGAGTGCCACAGGGATCAGTGCTTGGTCCTCTGCTCTTTGTGATTTTTATGAATGACTTAGAGGAGGGGGCTGAAGGGTGGATCAGTAAATTTTCTGATGACACCAAGATTGGTGGAGTAGTGGATGAGGTGGAGGGCTGTTGTAGGCTGCAAAGAGACATAGATAGGATGCAAAGCTGGGCTGAAAAATGGCAAATGGAGTTTAACCCTGATAAATGTGAGGTGATTCATTTTGGTAGGACTAATTTAAATGTGGATTACAGGGTCAGAGGTAGGGTTCTGAAGACTGTGGAGGAACAGAAAGATCTTGGGGTCCATATCCACAGATCTCTAAAGGTTGCCACTCAAGTGGATAGAGCTGTGAAGAAGGCCTATAGTGTGTTAGCTTTTATTAACGGGGTTGGAGTTTAAGAGCCGTGGGGTTATGCTGCAACTGTACAGGACCTTGGTGAGACCACATTTGGAATATTGTGTGCAGTTCTGGTCACCTCACTATAAGAAGGATGTGGAAGCGCTGGAAAGAGTGCAGAGGAGATTTACCAGGATGCTGCCTGGTTTGGAGGGTAGGTCTTATGAGGAGTGGTTGAGGGAGCTAGGGCTGTTCTCTCTGGAGCGGAAGAGGCTGAGGGGAGACTTAATAGAGGTTTATAAAATGACGAAGGGGATAGATAGAGTGAACGTTCAAAGACTATTTCCTCGGGTGTATGGAGCTATTACAAGGGGGCATAACTATAGGGTTCATGGTGGGAGATATAGGAAGAATATCAGAGGTAGGTTCTTTACGCAGAGAGTGGTTGGGGTGTGGAATGGACTGCCTGCAGTGATAGTGGAGTCAGACACTTTAGGAACATTTAAGCGGTTATTGGATAGGCACATGGAGCACACCAGGATGATAGGGAGTGGGATAGCTTGATCTTGGTTTCAGATAAAGCTCGGCACAACATCATGGGCCGAAGGGCCTGTTCTGTGCTGTATTGTTCTATGTTCTATATCCTTTTTAAGGTAAGGGGACAGAAACTGTAGGTAGTATTCCAGGTGAGACCTCATCAACACCCTATACAATTGCAACAAAACCTCTCTATTTTTAAACTCCAGCCGCTTTGCAATAAAGGCCAAAATGCTATTTGCCGCCTTTACTACTCGTTGGACCTGTTGGCTAGGCTTTTGATTCATGCACTGGAACACCAAGATTCCTCTGTACTTCACTCACCTGCAGTCTCCCTCCATTTAGATAATCTGCCTTTTGATTCCTCCTACCAAAATGCATGATCTCGCACTTCACCATATTAAACTTCATTTGCCAAGTTTTTGCCAGTCACCCAATCTGTCTACCTCCCGTTGCAGAATCACAATATCCTTGTCATAACCTGCCCTTCCACCTATCTTTGTTTCATTGGCAAATTTGGAAACCTTACATTCTGTCCTTCCTCCAGGACATTAATGTAAATTGTAAACAATCGCGGGCCAAAAACTGATCCCTGGTAGTCCACTAGTCGCATGTTTCCACTCTGAAAAGGGTCCGTTTATTCCAACTCTTTTTTTATGTGACAGCCAGTTTTCAATCCATGCTAACACACAGGGAGGTGATGGCCTAATGGTATTATCGCTAGACTATTAATCCAGAAACTCAGCTAATGTTTTGGGGACCCGGGCTCGAATCCCGCTACGGCAGATGGCAATATTTGAATTCAATTTTTAAAAAATCTGGAATTAAGGATCTACTGATGACCATGAAACCATTGCCGATTGTCGGAAAAAAAACAAGTGGTTCACTCGTCCTTGAGGGAAGGAAATCTGCCCTCCTTACCAGATCAGGCCTACATGTGACTCCAGAGCCGCAGCAATGTGGTTGACTCTCAACTGCCTTCAGGCAACTGGGATGGGCAATAAATGCTGGCCAGCCAGCGATGCCCATGTCCCATGAATGAATTTTTAAAAAAATTCCTCCAATCCCACTGGCGTTTACTTTATGCACCGGCCTCTTATGCAGCACCTTGTCCCTGTTAGTGGGGGAACACTTTGGGACCAGTGATCATAATTCTATTAGTTTTAAATAATTATGGAAAAGGATAGGTCTGGTCCACAAGTTGAAGTTCTAAATTGGGGCAATGCCAATTTTGATGGTATTAGACAGGAACATTAAATATTGATTGGTGGAGGCTATTCACAGGTAAAGGAACGTCTGGCAAGTGGGAGACTTTCAATAATGAGAGAGCAGGGCCAGCCTGTCCCTGCTAGTTTGAAGGGCAAGGATGGCAGGAGTGTGGAACACTGGATGACTAAAGATATTGAGGCTCTGGTCAATAAAAAGAAGGAAACATATGTCAGGTATAGGTAGCTGGGCTCAAGCGAATCCCTTGAGGATAGGGGATGTAGGAGTATACTTAAAAGGAAATCAGGAGGGCAAAAAAGGGAAAAAGTGAGAAGGCATGGGATCCAAGGGGCTGCTGCCCTGTGGATCCCGAAGTGGCTTGCCCAAAGGAGGCAGAGAGTGTGTATAGATGGGTCTTTTTCTAAATGGAGGTCGGTCACCAGTGGTGTGTCCCAGGGATCTGTTCTGGGACCCTTGCTGTTTGTCATTTTCATAAATGACCTGGATGAGGAAGTGGAGGGATGGGTTGGTAAGTTTGCCGACGACACAAAGGTTGGTGGGGGTGTGGATAGTCTGGAGGGATGTCAGAAGTTACAGAGGGACATAGATAGGATGCAAGACTGGGCGGAGAAGTGGCAGATGGACTTCAACCCAGATAAATGTGTAGTGGTCCATTTTGGCAGGTCAAATGGGATGAAGGAGTTCAGTATAAAGGGAAAGACTCTTAGTACTGTAGAGGATCAGAAGGACCTTGGGGTCCGGGTCCATAGGACTATAAAATCGGCCCCGCAGGTGGAGGAGGTGGTTAAGAAGGCGTATGGTGTGCTGGCCTTTATCAATCGAGGGATTGAGTTTAGGAGTCTGGGGATAATGATGCAGCTATATAAGACCCTCGTCAGACCCCACTTGGAGTACTGTGCTCAGTTCTGGTCGCCTCATTACAGGAAGGACATGGAAAAGATTGAAAGGTGCAGAGGCGATTTACAAGGATGTTGCCTGGATTGAGTGGCATGCCTTATGAGGATAGGCTGAGGGAGCTCGGTCTTTTCTCCTTGGAGAGACGTAGGATGAGTGGAGACCTAATAGAGGTATATAAGATGTTGAGAGGCATAGATCGGGTGGACTCTGAGGCTTTTTCCCAGGGTGGAAATGTCTGCTACGAGAGGACACAGGTTTAAGGTGCTGGGGGATAGGTATAGGGGAAATGTTAGGGGTAAGTTTTTCACACAGAGGGTGGTGGGCGAGTGGAATCGGCTGCGTCAGTGGTGGTGGAGGCAAACTCAATGGGTCTTTTAACAGACTCCTCGATGAGTACATGGGACTTAATAGGATGGAGGGTTATAGGTAGGGATATGTTCGGCACAGCTTGTGGGGCCGAAGGGCCTGTTTTGTGCTGTAGTTTTCTATGTTTCTATGAGATAGTTTTGGCAGATAAGGTAAAGGAGAATCCAAAGGGCAAAGAGTAATTAGCGAGAGAATAGGGCCCCTCAGAGGTTAATGGGGTCATCTATGTGTGGAGCCATAGGAGATGGGTGAGATCCTAAACGAATATTTCTTGTCAGTATTTATCCTGGAGAAAGACATCGAAACTAGTGAACTTGGGAAGTAAATAGTGTTATCTTGAAAAGCATCCACATTACAGAAGAAGTCTTGGCCTGAGGTCTTAAAATGCATAAAGGTAGATAAATCCCTATGACCTGATCAAATGTATCCCAGAATATTATGGAAAGCTCGGGAAGAAATTGCAGTGCCCCCAGTGGAAATATTTGGATCATTGAAAGCCAGGGGTGAGGTGCCGGAAGGCTGGAGGCAGGCAAATGTTGTGCCGTTATTTAAGGAAGGCAGCAGGGAAAAGTAAGGGAACTACAGACTGGTGAGCCTAATGTTATTGGTGGATAAATTGTTCTGAGAGACAGGATTTACATGCATTTGGAAAGGCAGGACTGATTAGGGATAGTCAGCACAGCTTGTGTGTGGGAAATCATGTCTTAAAAATTTGAGTCTCTTGAAGGGGAGACCATGAAAATAGATGAGAGCAGTGCAGTAGACTTTAGCAAGGCTTTCGACAAGGTACCGCATGGTAGACAGATCAGTAAAGTTAAATCATATGGGATCCAATGTGAACTAGCCAAGCGGATACAAAATTGACTTGCTGGGAGGGGGTAGAGGGTTGCTTTTCCAGACTGGAGGCCTGTGACCAGTGGTGTGCTGCAGGGATTGGTACTGGGTCCACTGTTCGTCACTTATAGTGTACTCCGACACTTGTCTTCCTTCCCCTGCTGTTCATGGTTTCAACCCAAACTGATTCCACCTCACCATCCGCTGCGACTCAGCACTGCTCTGAAACCTTCTTTGATTAACAACGCTACGCCACTTACTTTCCCCTTTGGCCTGTTCTTTTGGAATATTGTACATCTTGAAATGCTGAGTACCCAATCCAGGTCATCCTGTAACCATGTTTTGATCATTGCTGACACATCATTCTCAACTGGTCCTCGCAACTCATTTAGTTGCAAATTGAGTATTCGGATAAAGTATATTTAGCTTAGATTTTTTTTTACAGTGCTTTACAGCTCTGGATTTGGTCTGTTACGTATTTTTGTTTATGTTTCCTGCCCCAGCCTGTCACATTATGACACTGAACATCCCCTCACTATCCTGTGCCACCGCTCCCTCATATACCCCTGAATTTTTTAGCTTTCCATTCTTGGAACCCTTCCCCCTCCTAGTTAAGGATCTTGTATGAGTCCTTGCTGTAATATAATGTTTTTATGACCTGTCACTACCTGTAGTTTTCTGACATTCAGACTGATCACTAACCTGCAATCCTACTTTTAACTTTGACTTCCCAATTTTCCAAGCAACTGAAACCTCAACCCCACTCTTTAGCTTAAAGCCCTCTTGACTTCCCTAATTATACGGTCTGCAAGAACACTGGTCCCTACATGGTTCAGATGTAGGCGGTCACAATGGCATTTCCCCCACTTTCCCCCAGTACTGATGCCAACGTCCCACGAACCGATATCCACTTCTCCCACATCAGTCTCTGAGCCATGCATTCATCTCTCCAATTTTATGTGCACTTTGTCAATTTGCATGTGGCTCAGGTAATAATCCAGAGATTATAGACTTGGGCGTTCTGTTTTTTAATGTAATGCCTAACTCCTCAAACTACCTACACAGAACCTCATTCTACCCATGTCATTGGTACCTATATGGACCATGACCACAGGATCCTCCCCTCTCCTACCGCATGTTTCTCTTCAACCCAGAGCAGATGTCCTGAACCCTGGCACTGAGCAGGCAACACAGTCTTCAAGACTCTCGATCCTGGCTAGAGAATCATGTAGCCCCTTGAATCTGCTTATAGTTCCGCAGGATCATGGCAGATCTCTGACCTTAACTGTACTTTTCCATTCATTCGCCTTATCCTTTGATTCTCTTTGAGTCCAAAAATCTATTGGTAACAGCCTTGAATATAATCAATGACTGAGCATCCACAATCCTCTGGGTAGGGAATTCTGAAGATCCACACCCTCTGTAAAGAAATGTTTCCACATCCAAGTCCTACATGGTCAACGCTGCAAATCATGACCCAGCCAGGAAATGTAGTTTCTTTGCATCCACCTGTCAAGTCCTCTCAATCTTTTGTTTCAATTAGACCACCTCTCATTCTTCTAAGCTTCAGAGAATATGTGTCCATTCAACTGGATCTCTGCTCAAGTGAAAATCCTCTCATCCGAGGAATCATAGAAACATAGAAACCAATCTATGTTATTAGAAATAGACCATTTAGGAGTACATTTGGAAAGTATTCTGAATGAAATCTTGAACTTGCTTCCCCAAAAGTCTGTGGGTGCTGGGTCGGTTGAAATTTTCAAGAAATAATGCCATCGATAGATTCTTAAGTTATCAAAGGATTAGAAATGAGGGTGGCTAGATAGATTTAAAGTCCAGATCAACCACTATATAATTGAATTGTGGAACAGAATTGAGGGGTGGACTATCAGTTAACAAGTTTCCTGGACTTGATGGCATGCATCTAGGGTCTTAAAAGAAGTGGCTGCAGAGATAGTGCATGCATTGATAGTAGTCTTCCAAAATTCTCTAGATTTTGAAAAGATCCCAGTAGATTGGAAAGCTGCAAATGCTACTATCACTATTCAAGAAAGGAGGAGACAGAAGGATGAAAGGCCTTTTAGCCTAACATCTGTCATTGGGAAAAATGCTAAAATAATTTTTAAGGAAGTAGTAGCAGGACATTTAGAAGGTCATTATACGATCAAGTAGAGTCAGCAATAGGGAAATTGTTTGAAAAAATTATTAAAGCTCTTTAAGGATATAACAAGCAGCTGTTGATTTAGTGCATTTGGTTTTCCAAAAGGCACTGACAAGGTGCCACATAAAAGGTTACTATGCAAAATGAGAACGCATGATGTTGGGGATAATATATTAGCATGGATAGAAGATTGGCTAATTAACAGGAAGCCAAGAGTATGGATACAATATTTTCAGTTTGGCAAACTGTAACTAATGGTCACCACAGTCCTAGGCCTCAACCATATTCATGACTTGGATGAAGTCCTGTATTGTAGCTAAATGTAGATAGCTAAGAAAGCAGGTTGTGAGGATACAAAGAGTCTGCAAAGTGATATGGTATTAAATGAGTGGGTTAAAATGTTATGAATGCAGTATATGTGGGGAAATGTGAAGTTTTCCATTTTGATAAGAACAGAAAAGCAGAACATTAATTAATTGGAGAGAGATTACAGTATACCGTGGTACAGAGGGATCTGAGTGTCCTTGTACATGAATCGCAAATGTTAGTATACAGACACGGCAAATGATTAGGAAGGCAAATAGGGTGTTAGTTTTCATGGCAAGGGGGATGGAGTATAGAATCACAGAATGCTTCCAGCACAGAAGGCGGTCATTTGGCCTGAAGTGTCCCTGCCAGCTTTATTATCTTGTAAATTTCTATCAGATCTCCCCTCAACCTCCTAAACTCCAATGAATATAATCCCACGATCCTCAGACGTTCATCGTATGTCAGGCCTACCATTCCTGGGATCATCCGTGTGAATCTCCGCTGGACCCGCTCCAGTGCCAGTATGTCCTTCCTGAGGTGTGGGGCCCAAAATTGCTCACAGTACTCCAAATGGGGCCTAACCAGTGCTTTATAAAGCCTCAGAAGTACATCCCTGCTTTTGTATTCCAAGCCTCTTGAGATAAATGACAACATTACATTTGCTTTCTTAATTACGGACTCAACCTGCAAGTTTACCTTTAGAGAATCCTGGACTAGGACTCCCAAGTCCCTTTGCACTTTAGCATTATGAATTTTGTCACCGTTTAGAAAATAGTCCATGCCTCTATTCTTTTTTCCAAAGTGTACGACCTCGCACTTGCCCACGTTGAATTTCATCAGCCACTTCTTGGACCACTCTCCTAAACTGTCTAAATCTTTCTGCAGCCTCCCCACCTCCTCAATACTACCTGCCCCTCCACCTATCTTTGTATCATCGGCAAACTTGGCCAGAATGCTCCCAGTCCCGTCATCTAGATCGTTAATATATAAAGAGAACAGCTGTGGCCCCAACACTGAACCCTGAGGGACACCACTTGTCACCGGTTGCCATTCTGAGAAAGAACCTTTTATCCCAACTCTCTGCCTTCTGTCTGACAGCCAATCGTCAATCCATGTTAGTACCTTGCCTCGAATTCCACTTTCTTGCTTTTTCCCCCTGTAATCCTGCCATTTATTTTCTTCAGATAAATATTCAATTTCCTTTTGAAAACCACAATTTAAAGGGGGAAAGTCTTACTCTGACTGTACTGAGCATGGATGAGATTACACCTGGAGTACTTCACACAGCTTTGGCCTCCTGATTTAAGGAGGGAAATATTATGTTGGAGGTAATACTCTGAACTCAGAGAAGGTTCATTTGGTTTTTTCTTGGGATGCAGGGATTGACTTAAGAGGAAAGCTTGAGCAAGTTGGGCTTATGCTTATTGAAACATTCTGAGGGAGCTTGGCATGGTCGATGCTTAAAGGATGTTTTCCCCTCGTGGGGGAATTTCGAACTGGGGGCACAGTTTCTAAACTTAAGATATCAAAGGATTAGAACTGAGGATGGCTAGATAGATTTAAGGTACAGGTCAACCATTATATAATTGAATGGTGGAACGGAATTGAGGGTGGACTATCAGCTAACAAGTTTCCTAAACCTGATGGTATGCATCTAGGATCTTAAAAGAAGTGGCTGCAGAAATAGTGTATATTGATAGTAGTCTTCCAAAATTCTCTAGATTTTGGAAAGATCCCAGTAGATTGGAAAGCTGCAAATGTTACCATCACTATTCAAAAAGGAGGGAGACAGAAGAATGAAAGGCCTAAATGGAATAAAAGGGAGAGCAGGAGGAATTTTTTAAGGAAGTCAAGGAGGGCAGACAGGAGTTGAGGCCACGATCAGATCTACCATGATCTTATTGAAAGGCGGCCAAATGGCCTTTTCTGTACCTATGACTTCCATAGATCTAAGTGATCACCTCTGGGATGTCTCCTTTATGAGGCTGGAATGCTCAACCTTTGCATTGCCTGTTATGATAATGACTAGCTTTGTGATTCATCTCTGCTTCCAATCCTTGAATGTTTCCTTTGTTTTGGCGCCTATTACTAGACACAGTAAGGTGTAGTCCGATGGGAGTTTGTATCATTGCCTTTTCTGTTATGTTATCTATTGTTTTAGTTATGTAGTCCAACATGGTTTTGTTGATTGTTGCACCATGTTAATTAGACATGTTGCGTATCTAGCATATTGAGATCCCTTTAGAAGGCCATCCTACTAAAAAGTGTAGAAATCAGAATGTGGAAATAAAGTGGTGTCACAAATGTCAGGCAAAGGCCATCTCCACCAAGAGGGAATCTAACCATTTTCTCCTGGTTGCAACAGCATTACATACAAACATATGAACAAGGAGCAGGAGTAAGCCATTCAGTTCCTTGGGCCTGCTCTGTAATTTAGTGTGATCATGGTTGATTTGATAGTAACCTCAAATCTGCATCCCGCCTACCCCTGATGACCTATCACCCCCTTGTTTACCAAGAATCCACCTCTGGTTTAAAATATTCAAAGAATCTCCATTTGCTGAATCCCCCACAAATCAACAACTGAAGGGTTATCATTGACCTGAATCTTAACTGGACCAGGCATAATACTGTAGCTCAATACTGTAGCTACAAGATCAGGTCAGAAACTGAGAATCCTGCGATGAGTAATTCACATCCTGATCCCCTGAAGTCTGTCCAACATCTACGAGACACAGGTCAGGAGTGTGATCCACTGGCCTAGGTAAGTGCAACTCCAGTAACACTGAAGCTTGACACTATCCGGTATACTGCAGCCTGCTTGATTGGTGCCTCTCCACCACCAGGCACAGTGGCTGCAGTGTATATTATCTACAAGATGCACTACGCAAAGCTCTTTTAACAACACCTTACAAACATGTGGCCTTACCACCCAGACAGATCAGGGCAGCAGACGCATGGGAACACCACCACCTACAGGTTCCTCCAAGCAACACACCATCCTGACTTGGAAATGTATTGCGTTCCTTCACTGCACCTGGGTCAAAATCCTGGAACTCCTTCCTTAAAGCACTCTGGGTATACATATATGGCATGTAGCTCATCATTGCCCCCTTGAGGTCAGTTAAGGATGGGCAACAAAGGCTGGCCTTGCCAACAATGCTCACAAAATGTGAATTAGTTAAAATTGCAAAGAAGCCATTTGGTCCATTGATTTGCGTTGGCTTTTGAGAGAACAAATAGGGCAAGTAAATTTGATTAGAATTATTTCCATATCCTTTCATCCATTTAGCTATCAAACCCAATCTTGAGAGTTGACATAGTTTCTCTCTCAAACATGAACACTTGAAAGTGAATTCCACAGCCTTCCAACCTGATATAGTTACAGCTGACTTCTGTTCTAAATTTGTTGCATGTTATCTTGTATTTGTGATTCTTAATTTGAGTTCTCAGATCTGCTTTCCTGCATATCCTTTCATAATTTTAAACACTTGCATTGTATTACCTCCTCATCTGCATTCTAATGAAAATCCCAAATTTTAAAATCTTATTTATGTTTCTTACCAGGTACATTCTCGTTAATCTTTATGGTACTTCCCCTAAAGCCTCTATCTTTCCATTAGTATGGAGTCCAGTTCTGCACATATGATATAGCTGAGATTCATTGGAATTTAATGTAGGCTTGTCATTGTCATGCTTTTATATTCTATTGTCACCCTTGATTCAGTGATAGCAAATTCATCTTTAAGATTGTGTTCGAGTCCCACTGTAGGGGCTTAGCACAAAATCTAGGCTGACAGTCCAGTGCTGCACTATTGGAAGTACCATCTTTTGGGTGAGACATTAAACTCCATCTGCCCTTTGAGGTGGGCATAAAAATATCCCATATTTGATTACAAGCGTCAAGGATTATCCCTCAGCTAAAATGTCATTATCACATCACTGTTTGTGAAATCTTTTACATTGGCTGCCATGTTTCTATATTACAATAACGACATTTCAAAGAGTAATTATTTGACAATAGAAGATAGTGTGGGGTTGTGAAGACATTATGTAAAAGTGTCTTCACTTTTCCTTTCTATTCTATAACTCATGATTTAAGCCTAGATCTTGCCTCTAATGTTCTGTGCATTGTACTCAAATTCCTTGGCATGTTTCAGTGTACAATTACTACTGCTGTTTTTTTTCTAACCAGTGTATTGTTCCACACTTGCTGACTTTAATTCTATCTGCCACTTCTTAGCCCTTCCATATCTCATCCGTATCCCTTTGCAAGTTCCTTTGGACTTCGAATGAATTAAATGTACCTCCTAATTTGGTATAATCCACAAATTTATACACTGTCTATACCTACTCAAATCATTGATGTTCACAGTGAATAAAACCTGACCTTAAGGTTTACTGTGATCCGCTTTTGGCGACTGGGAAAAATTGCCGTTCTATTCTTTTTTGACTGTTAAATCATTGAATGAATCATTCATGAATGAACACCGCTCGACAATCACCAGGCAAGACTGTTCTCTTCCTGTTGGGGAGCACTTCAGCGGTCACGGGCATTCGGCCTCTGATATTCGGGTAAGCGTTCTCCAAGGCGGCCTTCACGACACACAACGGCGCAGAGCCGCTGAGCAGAAACTGATAGCCAAGTTCCGTACACATGAGGATGGCCTCAACCGGAATATTGGGTTCATGTCACACTATCTGTAATCCCCACAGCTTGCCTGGACTTGCAGAGTCTCACTGGCTGTCCTGTCTGGAGACAATACACATCTCTTTAACCTGTCTTAATGCTCTCTCCACTCACATTGTTTGTACCTTTTAAGACTTGATTAGTTGTAAATATTCGCATTCCAACCATTATTCTGTAAATTGAGTTTGCGTCTTTATATGCCCTGTTTGTGAACAGAATTCCCACTCACCTGAAAAAGGAGCTTAAGGCTCCGAAAGCTTGTGGCTTTTGCTACCAAATAAACCTGTTGGACTTTAACCTGGTGTTGTTAAACTTCTTACGTTGTCTAAGTACACCAGTGGAGCTTTTGACTAGGGGCTGGGGGCATGGTGGCATAGTGGTTAGCACTGCTGCCTCACAGCGCCAGGGACCCAGGTTCCATTCCCGGCTTGGGTCGCTATCTGTGTAGAGTTTGCATGTACTCCCCGTGTCTGCATAGGTTTCCTCCCATAGTCCGAAAGACGTGCTGGTTAGATGCATTGGCCATGCTAAATTCTTCCTCAGTGTACCTGAACAGGTGTCGGAGTGTGGTGACTAGGGGAGTTTCGCAGTAACATCATTGCAGTGTTAATGTAAGCCTACTTGTGACACTAATAAATAACCTTTAAAAATACTGTTCTTGCATTGTACCTTTATAGTTCTATGAGTACCACCTCTTGTTTGTAGGTTTACCTGTTAACAGTTCATCCCGGTTTATTGTAGCTAGTTTGAAGTAGATCTTGTGGAAATTTAAAACATTAATTTTGTGGCTATTACTTCGTCTCTACGTTAATATGAAATTTATTCGAGTTTGTCACTGTTTCTATGTTCCCTTCCATAAGGAGATCAGAGAAGTTTAGTTGACTTGTGCTCAATATTCTTGAGTGTACTTTTAATTTCAAAGTTTATAAGTTGCTTTTTTTTCCCCTAGGTGCAATGTCAGGAGCCAGAGAGAGTTGGGAGTATGATTCTGGAGCTCGAGACCTTCAGAGCCCAGAACTACATAATAGTCACCCAATGCTTCAGAAACTATTAGAATGTGGCGGAGCTAGTCTGGATCAACAGGTCGCTCTGCAGAAACTCTTGGCACAGGCTTCAAGCTTGAGCCATCCAATGAGTGGCAGTTACTTGGAGCTCGCCAACACAGTGAGTGCTTCAGTTATCGTTAGTTGTATGTATTTATCTTCCCCCTCCCTTGTCTCAAAACAAATTGTTCAAATATGTAAACAACCTGGTTTTAGTGCATATCTGAAATGCAAGATCTGCTTGTAGTAAATCTCTCGACAGGAAAGAATGCCATCTCAAAAGTTAGGGTGTAGCATATACTGTGATTACATGTGTGTGTGTCAGTATGTGGTAGTATGCCAGTTTGCCACAAACTTTTGCCAACTATATGTAGAGACCATTGCTGCAGGATTTGAGTGGAACTGATGCTGAAGGGAGGGGGGAAAATTGATTTCACTGAAGAAATGGAAATGAAAGGGAAAGGACATGGGATAAAACGATTGAAATGAGTTAACGTGATCTAATTAGAGACAAGTGTCATTGTACAGGGGGAGGTGTGAAGATACCAATTTGAAGTAAATTAATAGTTTGTGGTGAGTTGCAAGGGTTGAAAATGCCACGTTAAATTGAGAGGGGCCAGTAGAAGCTTAAACAGGAAAAAGAAACTTTGAATTGAGAGTTGTAGAAAGTGAGAATGAACTGAAAGGATTGGAGAAGGTGGGAGTATTTCTGTGAAAGTGTTGAGAATTGATTTAAGCAATGTGGTTGACTCTCAACTACCCTTGGGCAATAAATGCTGGTCAGCCAGCGATGTCCCACGAATGAATTTTTAAAAAACCACAGTGGACAATCCACTTCAACCTACTGAGGTCTTCACCATCACAGAAGCCAGTGTTCAGCCAATTCAATTAGTGCCTAAGACCTCTGCTCCATGAGCCATGTCTTTAGCCAAGCTGTTCCAGTACAGATACAATGCTGGCATGTACCCAACAAAGTGGAAAATTGCCCAGTACATCCAGTCTACAAAAAGGACAAAGCCAATCCAGTCAATCAGTATAACCTTATCAGTATAATCCAAATCACCCAACAATGTGAGGAAATTCACTTCGGATCAGAATTGTTGGGCTGAAATCCGAACTGCAGATATTGTAGGACATCAGGGAGGAGACGGGGATGGGGATGGATCCACGTAGGAACCAATGATATTATTAGAACGAGGAATTAGGTTCTGTAATAAATTTAGTCAACTATTTTCCGCACCTTGGTTGATTGAACTGCTGTAGTCCATCTGATGTACTTGCTGTTGTTGAGGAGGAAGCTCCAAGATTCTGACTCAGTGGCAGTAAAGGAGTGGTGATTTCAACAGTTGATAGGTTCAGATAAAGGTCAATCACATACTTCCTGCTGCAGCATTGGAAGTAGTTATGGGAAACATGTGGAATCAAAAGTTCAGCTTGAAATTGAATAGGTCTCTTACTAAAATAGTGAATGATCTGGTGCAAACTGGAACAGTGCCCAAAGAGAGGGCGGGAATTTTTGGTAGGAGCTGACATCAATAGCTTCAGTCTTCTTGTATTTAACTGGAGGAAGAAATGGGATGTCTAATGCTGAAATTTCCACAGAAACTGATTGCTTTTTTAAAAAAAAGAAATTTGTACTTTCAGTTGGTAACTGAAAGGATGAGATAACAAAATTTCACAAGACTTTTACTATAACAACCAGATTAAAAGTGCTATTGACTAAACACATTTTGCGTTTAAACAGCAGAACAGAACTTCCCCTTTTTTCTGGTAATGCAATCCCAATACCTATTTCCCAAATATACTTTGTCCCTCATTTGATTTTCCTGGACCTAGTCCAAAATAATTCTTAACTCCTAAGGAATTACATCTGTTCCTTTCCTTTCCCTGGTTGATCTGGTCTCCAGAACCGTCTTTCATTGTGAACATTTTTCCTAGAGATTCTCCCTCTATTGCCAACTAGGTGAATCTTTGCGCCTCCTTTCAAATATTTAGAAATTTGATCTATCCAATTCAAGCGCAAGTTCCTACCCATATTCTTGTGCTGTGAACCGTAGAGACTTTCAACCTCCAGCTGCTCCCTCTCTCCCAGATTCTGGCAGACTATCTGTGTCTGAGAGTTTTCAGGGATATTTCAGAAACCACTCTGCTCTCCAAGCCCATCACCATGGCAATGTAAATCACATGGTCCTTGTATCCAGGTAGAAATGCTTATTAACTTTAAAGACAGCCACAAAACACATTATAAACATCATAATTGTAACAACTTTTCACATAATTGAAGTATTTTGTCTTTCTGATCCAGAAGAGTTCCTGTTATTAACTATGTCTTGTCAGTACTGTTTGTTTTTAAATGGTAGGAATTTATTTTTCCTCCAGGCCATGGAGCATATGAGTTTAGGTGATCACCAAATGGGGGATGATGAGTGTTTTGGTTTGTGCAAGGTGTTTTAATTATTCATTGTGATCCTGGTGTCCGTGGCAAGGCTGACGTTTATTCCCATCCCCAGTATATTGATATAATTGTATGGCTTGCTAGAACATTTCAGATGAAACATAAGAGTCAACCACATTTGGAAATTGCAAAGGACATGCTCGAACCATTTGGAGTTTTTGACAACTTCATGGTCACATATACTAGCTTTGTATTTCCATGTATTTTTTTGTAGCTGAAGTCAAATTTTCAACTTTCATAGTTGGAATAGAGTTTATCCTCTTTGGATTATTAGTGCAGGCCTCTGGATCACCATAACTGATCCACTCCTGGATTCCTGCCTGGTTCCAGATGAATGATAGGTTAATTTATTGTGAGTAATCCCTTTAGAAATGGGTATAAATTAGATTACATCATAATTAGCTGTGCGTGGTGTACTCTGAAAATTGTCGTCGGATTATTATACCAGTGTATCTTTCTTAATTGAACAAAAGGGGGCAGCAGTTCATTGTTATTACATAGAGGGTGCTTCAGTATTTTCTGTTGTCTCTGGAGGAAACAAATTAGACAATTTTAAAAAAACAAATGAAGTTTGCATCAGTCTGAGCTCCCTCGTGTCTTTAAGATTTTCAATTCTGAGTGATCCTAAAGAAATAAGGTCTTCTCAAGGATTGCTGTAATATGTTATGCTGACCTGCATAATTTAAAGTAGAATATGTGTAATCTTTGATAATTAAGTGTAAGCAGAAATGTGTATATTGTGATTGATCCAGGGCAAGGTCAAAGACGGTAAGGCATATAATGTAATTATTACCATAGGAACAGCAAGAGCCATGCGAAAGAGGAGCAGTGGTGAATAGTTGAGTTGGAAAGCCAAGTCTTGAAGAGGCTCTTAAAGATGTGTAGAGAAAGTGATGTTCATTCCAGAGGTAGGACCAAGATAATTGAAGGCTTGCAGTCTTCCCTTTAAAATGTAGTTCATATGTGCAGTTAGTTTTCAATGTGTGGTCCCTTTCATTGGTATGAATTGAGGCCAAGGTGGGAATGTTCCAACAAGAAAGAAAAATTCCAAGGAGAGGGCCCACCATCCATAGAAATCATAGAAACCCTACAGTGCAGAAGGAGGCCATTCGGCCCATCGAGTCTGCACCGACCACAATCCCACCCAGGCCCTACCCCCACACATTTACCCGCTAATCCCTCTAACCTACGCATCTCAGGACTCTAAGGGACAATTTTTAACCTGGCCAATCAACCTAACCCGCACATCTTTTGGACTGTGGGAGGAAACCGGAGCACCCAGAGGAAACCCACGCTGTGCGTGGTGTACTCTGAAAATTGTCGTCGGATTATTATACCAGTGTTTCTTTCTTAATTGAACAAAAGGGGGCAGCAGTTCATTGTTATTACATAGAGGGTCCAAAAGATGTGCGGGTTAGGTTGATTGGCCAGGTTAAAAATTGTCCCTTAGAGTCCTGAGATGCGTAGGTTAGAGGGATTAGCGGGTAAATGTGTGGGGGTAGGGCCTGGGTGGGATTGTGGTCGGTGCAGAACAGCAAAGAATGTGCAAACTCCACACAGACAGTGAATCGAACCCGGGACCCTGGAGCTGTGAAGCAGCAGTGCTAACCACCGTGCTACCGTGCCGCTATGATTAACTAAAAAGTTAAAGACAGCATCAAATGTAAAGAAAAAGAATATAATTATACAGAGATGGGTGGCAAATCAGAAGATTGGATAGAATATGCAGAACAGCAAAGAATGACGAAAAAATTAATAGATAGGGAAAAATTAGAATACCAGAGAAAGCTAGCAGATGGTAAGAGTTTCTATAGATGTTTTTAAAAAAAGAGTTAGTGAGCATAGGTCCATAGAAAGTGAGCCTGGAGAGTTGATAATGGAAAAGAAGGAAATGGCAGATGAATTAACAAGTATTTTGCATCAGTCTTCACTATAGAGGATACAAGCAACATCCCCGAAGCAGCTATGAATCAGGAAATGGGAGGGAGGGAGGAACTCAGGAAATTAACTTCATTCTAGGGTCGTAAAAGATGTGGCTAGGTTATACTTTTCCATAATTCCCTAGATTCGGGGAAGGTTCCATTAGATTGGAAGACAGTGAATATAACTCCTTTCTTCAAAAAGGGTAGGAGGCCAGTTAGCTTAGCATCTGAGATAGGGAAAATGTTGGAAGCTGTTATTAAAGATGTTATGGCAAGGCACTTGGAAAAATTCAAGACAACCTGGCAGAGTCAACATGGCTTGTGAAAGGGAAATCAGGTTTAACGTATTTATTGGAGTTCTTTGAAGAAATAATATGCTGTGAATAAAGGGGAATCAGTGGATGCATTGTTAGATTTTCAGAAGACATTTGGTAAGATGTCACATCAAAGGGTTTTTGCAGAAAATAAAAGTTCATAGTGTAGGTGGTAACATATTGCTATGGATAGAAGATTGGCTAGCTAACAGAAAACAGAGGGTAGCCATAAATGGGGCTTTTTCTGTTTGGCAGGATGTAATGTGTGGCATGCCACAGGAATCAATGCTGGGGCCTTAACTTGCAAGTTATATAAATGACTTGGATGAAGGGAGAGAAGGTATATTTGCCAAGTTTGGTAGAAAAGTGCTAAGTTTGCTGATAGCTGGGTAGAAAGCTGGGTAGAAAACTGCTCAAGTGTTTTTCTCCAATAAATTCAAGTGCAGTATTTTGCATCTTGGAATTATCTTTGAAAGCCAAGTTGGTAATGCCATTTGCATGACTCCATGAAACTATAAACAGCTAACCACTTTATCTAGTGATGTTCCTGGAGATGTAATAATCCAGTTTTTTTTCCAAAAATATTCTCTATTCATAAAATTTGTTAAGATACATAACAGTTCAAATCCTTCAACAGCTTGTTCCAAATCCATGGCCTCCAACACCGAGAAGGACGAGAGTAGCAGGTGCATGGAAACATCGCCACCTGCAAGTTCACTTCCAGGCCATAGGTTATCCAGACTTTGAACTATATTGCCATTCCTTCATTGTCACTGGATCCTAACAGCACTGTAGATGTGCCTACACCACATGGAAAAAAATAGTGGTCTAGCCAGCGACACCCACATCCTATGAAAGAAAAGCAATTGACATTACATAAGCTGCAATGTGTGGTACAGCAGCTCAGTATTTAGCACTGCTGTCTCACAGCACTGGGGACCCAGGTTTAATTCCAGTCTCAGGTCACTGTGTGGCATTTGAACATTCTCCCCGTCTGCGTGGCTTTCCGCTGGGTACTCCCGTTTCCTCCCACACTCTAAATGTGTGTGTGTTAGGTTGATTGGCCATGCAAAATTGCCGCTTAGTGTCAGGGGGACTAGCAGTGTAAATGCATGGGGTTACAGGGATAGAGCCTGGGTGGGATTGTTGTCTGTGTAAGCTCGATGGGCCAATTGACCTCCTCCTCCGCTGTATAGATTCTGTGATTCACATTGGTTTAATTCTTTGGTGTGTGGGATGCCTCAACGCTCTTGCTATTACAGAATCTATTTACAATGTACATTTACATTTCATGTCAAATGTTTTCTGATGCATACATCCCAAAGTGTTTTGCATAGTGTAATGGTCCAGATTAATCGGGATGTGATTACTCTCGTGAAATGATGGTTTCAAGCACTGTTTAATAGAAACTATGGTATTTTTCCTTCAGTATGGTACTCGTATATTCAGAAACATAAACACTGACAATTGTTTTGGTACAAAATGAGCTCAAGTATTCAAGATGTGGTTAGCTTTAATTTTTCATGAATCAAAGTTGTAACAAATGGGTGAAAAAATGTACAAACATGATTGATAAGGTGCATTAAAATAGGAGCTTGTATCAGACTTGTGTGTCAACATGTAACAGATATTCAGTTGGTAGTGCACGTTTTTTCTGCAAATGTGGGGGGCATTGAGTATCTTTAAGTAAGTAAATTGGATTCAGCTGCACAAGTTGCATCTTATATCTAGAGATAATGCATGCAGTTGAGTGACTTTTTTCAGAACAATAAGTTGTAGCAGTTGTACTGCAGTGATCTTGGGACAGTTAAACTGTAGAGGATATTTTGAATCAGATAGGGAAACTTAATTTTGCGAATTTATAGTTTCTGCCCTATTTGTCTGATCAGAGCAGAGGCAATAGTATTAATGAGAATCCTTGTCACCTAGTACTTGGACCAGTTGAAATTTACACCCATTTTCCTTTATCAAATTTGTTTATTTTCCTTTGGAAATAATTACGCTATTTGCCTCACCCACTTTCTGTAGTAGCCAGTTTCTTGTACTAACTTGTCTGAATAAAGAAATTGCTCTTTTTTCCCATTTTGGATTTATTAGTAATTATGTTGTAAAGATAAAATAAAAATCAATTTTAGCAATGCAGAAATTTCAAGGCATCAATCTGCTCCACTCCAGTGATGAGCTGGTGGCAAAACACCTGCTCTGGCTGTTCCTTTCATTGCAATCCATTGTTGTTGTGACAAGTTTACTTTGAATATTCATTCTTTTTCTGAATTTGTTTCTGTGGTGAACCATCGTTGGTTCACCACTGGGGTTGTTATTGTATTACTGTTGGGCTAGGGTGTTGTTGTTATGGGGGTTGTACTATGTTGTTGGGATAGGGTGTTTACCTGTCCTGGGTGTTATCATGGCACACTCCAGTGGGGTCCCGCCTCCGGTGGCAGGGTATAAGACCCCCTGCTCCGGCAGGACCCCTTCAGTCTGAACGGGTGAATTTGTGTTAGTAGTTTCATTGCTAATGTATTAAAGCCTTCAGTTCTAAAGCCTTGTTTCCGGGTGCTCATTGAGGTGCATCAATTTAATACATTAACTGAGAATATGGAACAGATCCTAAAACCGGATCGTCTGACACTGGACCCACGTGCGGTCGGTGCAGCTAACACGTTCGAACATTGGTGGAAGTGCTTCGAGGACTACCTGGCAGCCTCGGTAGCTATCACTACAGACAGTGATAGACTCCAGGTCCTCCACGCAAGGGTAAGCGACACGATTTACCTAGCCATTCGTGCAGCTTCCACTTACCAGGGTGCCGTCGAGCTCCTAAAGAATAGGTACATTACGCCACCCAACGAGATTCACGCTCGTTATCTCCTCGCTACACGATGTCGGCAGTCGGGCGAGACCATAGAAGACTACGCCAATGAACTCCTGCAGCTTGCCAGGGGTTGTGACTGTAAGGATGTCTCCGCCGAGCAGTACATGCAAGACCTCGCCCGAGACGCGTTCGTAGCAGGGGTAGGGTCCTCGTACATCAGACTTAAATTATTAGAAAAGGGGAAACTCAACTTGACCCAGGCAATGGGGATGGCCGTGAGGTTGGAGGCGGCGTCGAAGAGCTTGGCGCTGTACCCCGAGGACCACGTGCAGTCAACGTGGTTGGAGCAAGCTCTGCTCCCTCCTCGCCCCGCGAACCCGCGCTCCCAGATCGATTCGACGACGGCGGCAGCTCCAGGTGGCCAGCGATGCTATTTTTGCGGTGGGGCCAAGCATCCACGGCAACAGTGTCCGGCAAGAACGGCAATCTGCAGCCAGTGCGGTAAAAAAGGCCACTACGGCAAAGTCTGCAGGTCCAAACCTAAAAACGGCAGTGCAGCTTGTAACCCTCCAGAACGGAGACCATCTCTTTCGGCGCTGCAGTACCCACGAGGTCCGACCACGTGCGATCTCAGGACGGCGCCATCGTGGCAGACAGAGGAGGAGGAAGACCACCAGGAGTCGCTGCGCTTGGAGCCCTCGGCCACATGCGATTCATGGGGGCGGCCATCATGGTCCACGACGACTAGGAGCGACCAGCAGGGGTCCTCAGCATCCACATCGGCAGCATGCAGCAGCGACCAGCAGGGGTCCTCAGCATCCACATCGGCAGCATGCAGTGACGCCCAGGGGCCAACGGTGGCGTCGATCTCTCTGGATCAGACCAGGCATTACAGACTGGAACATTCCATGATGGAGGTAAAGGTTAGTGGCAGAACTGTAAATTGTCTGTTTGACAGTGGGAGCACCGAAAGTTTCATACACCCTGAAACTGCTAAAAGGTGTGGACTCCGGGTTCTCCCTGCCAAACAGACAATTTCCATGGCATCACGGTCCCGGTCTGTACCGATCCAAGGACGATGTATGGTAACTCTTGAGGTACAGGGCACAGTTTACGAGCAATACAGGCTCCTTGTGCTACCTCACCTTTGCGCGCCAATTCTCCTCGGACTAAACTTTATGGCCCACATGAGGAGTGTGATCCTACAGTACGGTGGGCCACTCCCTTCACTGGCAGTAGGGAACCAGCCGCAGCCTCCAAATTGCCCAAAGCGCCCCGCGTGCAATCTATCCACCCTGAAGATCACGACACCATCCCTTTTTAAAAATCTGGTACCTGGCTGCAAGCCCATCGCTACTAAAAGTAGGCGTTACAGCGCTGAGGACCGGATCTTTATTAGATCTGAGGTTCAGCGGCTCCTCAAGGAAGGGATCATACAGGCCAGTGCTAGTCCGTGGAGAGCGCAGGTCGTGGTAGTCAAAAGCGGGAACAAACCTCGGATGGTCATCGACTATAGTCAGACCATTAATAGATACACGCAGCTGGATGCGTATCCTCTCCCGCGCATTTCTGATATGGTCAATCAGATTGCGCAGTACCGAGTGTTTTCTACCATAGACCTTAAGTCCGCCTACCATCAACTCCCCATCCGCCCAGAGGACCGACAATATACGGCTTTTGAGGCGGATGGTCGTCTATACCAATTCCTCAGGGTTCCATTTGGTGTCACCAATGGGGTCTCGGTCTTCCAGCGTGCTATGGACCGAATGGTGGACCAGAACGGGTTGCGGGCTACCTTCCCGTACCTGGATAACGTCACCATCTGCGGCCATGACCAGCAGGACCACGACACGAATCTCCAACACTTTCTACGCACTGCATCTCGCCTGAATCTGACCTATAACAGGGAGAAGTGCGTATTCCGTACGCATAGGTTAGCCATCCTCGGATACGTGGTGGAAAACGGGGTCATTGGCCCTGATCCAGACCGTATGCGCCCACTCACTGAACTTCCCTTGCCCGCTAGCACGAAAGCACTGAGGAGATGCCTCGGGTTCTTTTCGTATTATGCACAGTGGGTCCCCAACTACGCGGACAAAGCTCGTCCGCTCATTAAGTCCACGACCTTCCCACTTACGCCGGAGGCCCAATTGGCCTTCAAGGTTTTGAAAAGCGACATCTCGAAAGCCACGATGCACGCGGTGGATGAATCCATCCCTTTCCAGGTGGAGAGTGATGCATCGGACTTCGCCCTAGCCGCCACACTAAACCAGGCAGGCAGGCCCGTCGCGTTTTTTTCCCGCACCCTTCAAGGCCCAGAGATTCGGCACTCAGCGGTGGAAAAGGAGGCTCAGGCCATTGTGGAGGCAGTCAGACACTGGCGCCATTACCTGGCAGGTAAGCGGTTCACCCTGATCACGGATCAACGATCCGTGGCGTTTATGTTCAGTAACACGCAGAGGGGCAAGATCAAGAACGATAAGATCTTGCGGTGGAGAATTGAGCTCTCCACCTATAATTACGATATTATGTATCGTCCAGGGAAGCTCAATGAGCCCTCGGATGCCCTCTCGCGCGGAACATGCGCCATCATGCAGGAGGACCGCTTGAAGGCTCTCCACAATGATCTGTGTCATCCTGGAGTCACCAGACTCTACCACTTCATAAAAGCCCGCAACCTACCCTACTCGGTGGAGGAGGTCAGGTCAGTTACTAGAAGTTGTCGGATTTGCGCAGAATGCAAACCACACTTTTATCGACCAGACCGGGCACATTTGGTCAAGGCCACTCGCCCTTTTGAGAGGCTGAGTGTAGATTTTAAGGGCCCCCTTCCCTCAACGGATCGGAATGTCTATTTTCTTAACATAATAGACGAATTTTCCCGGTTTCCGTTTGTTTTCCCCTGTGCGGACACGTCGACTGCCACCGTCATCAAGGCATTCAGTGAGCTTTTTACCCTGTTCGGGTACCCCTGCTATATTCATAGCGACAGGGGCTCGTCGTTCATGAGCAACGACTTGAGGCAATTCCTGCTCTCATTCGGGATTGCCTCTAGTAGAACCACGAGCTACAACCCTAGGGGTAACGGACAGGTGGAAAGGGAGAATGCTACAGTCTGGAAGGCTGTCCTACTGGCACTGAAATCCAAGGGCCTTCCAGTCTCCCGGTGGCAGGAGGTCCTTCCAACTGCGCTCCATTCTATCCGCTCCCTCCTGTGTACGGCAACCAATGCTACTCCCCACGAGAGGATGTTCTCATTCCCTCGGAAGTCGTCCTCGGGGACCTCATTGCCAGCCTGGTTGACGTACCCAGGACCCGTCCTTCTGCGGCGCCATGTGAGGGCTCGCAAGTCCGACCCCTTGGTCGAACCGGTCCAACTCCTCCACGCCAACCCTCAGTATGCCTATGTGGCATATCCTGACGGGCGAGAGGACACTGTCTCCATTAGAGACCTGGCGCCCGCAGGGGACGTAGCAACTCCTGTCGCTCCTATTCCCCCAGTCACAGATCCACTACTCCTCATTACTTCCCCAGACGTGGCGCGGTCAGCACCGGGACCAGTGCATAACACTTTTACTCCCATGTACAGCTTGCCTGAGACTCGGAGATCGGCGCCACCATCATCACCACCACCACCACCACCAAACGTTCCAGGATCCCCTACACCATCGCCTCATCAGGGCCGGCCGGCCCGGGAGTCTTTGAGGGGACAGCCAGATGTTGTTTTGAGAGAGCCACCGCAAGCACCTGCTCCGGTTTCGCAACCGGTGTTGAGAAGATCGCAGCGTCGGTGCGGTCCTCCAGACCGTCTGGACTTGTGAATCCTGTTATTTTTTTTGTCATTGTCTGTTTTCATCCACCCCGCCACCTTTGGTTCCTAAAGGAGGGGTGAATGTGGTGAACCATCGTTGGTTCACCACTGGGGTTGTTATTGTATTACTGTTGGGCTAGGGTGTTGTTGTTATGGGGGTTGTACTATGTTGTTGGGATAGGGTGTTTACCTGTCCTGGGTGTTATCATGGCACACTCCAGTGGGGTCCCGCCTCCGGTGGCAGGGTATAAGACCCCCTGCTCCGGCAGGACCCCTTCAGTCTGAACGGGTGAATTTGTGTTAGTAGTTTCATTGTTAATGTATTAAAGCCTTCAGTTCTAAAGCCTTGTTTCCGGGTGCTCATTGAGGTGCATCAGTTTCCATGTTAACAAATCAAGAAGTTGAACTTTCAACTTTTAAAGTACCGTAAATTTGAATCAAAGGGTTGGCCTCTAGTTTGAATTCTTCAAGTGGAAACATTGGCTTGGATATTATTGTGAGTAGCAAAGGAACAGCTCTACCCATTTGAAGAAAAACTCCAATAGGTGCCCACAATTTTTTGATAGACTTCAGAGTGGTGACTTCCTGCCTTGGGGTGTAGGTGATCTGTGATCTCTATGCCAGTGTTCTCCCTCCCTCACCCCAGATATTTTGTCGGGTTATAGCGCTGGAGGTTAATAGAAATAAGGAGGGGCAAGGCCATGGAGGTAAGCAGGGAGGACAATTTTAAAATAATATTTCTTAACTGGGAGCTAATGTGGGTCAGCTTGCACAGGTGATGGGTAAGTGGAATTTGGTGGGAGTTGGGATGTGGTTCATTGTTATTGGCCCCTCAGCTAGTTTTTGTTTTATGAAAGTCTAGTGAAGTACATTGGGACTTCCAATTAAATAGCGCCTTTAAAGTAATTAACAAGTTATCACTATTACATTTCATTCTTATTGAACTATGTGTGCCACTTTTTGTCTATTCCATCATCTAATCAATATTACAAGAACTGAGGACACTGGAAAAACTCAGCAGGTCTGCCAGCATCTATCAGGAGAGAAGCAGAGTTAATGTTTCCTTTGCATTATTCACTGGTTGTCTATTTTAGTGTAAGTTTTCATGTAATGTGATATTTACCTAATATCATCAAATAATTTTCTTGAAAATTTCTATCACTTGCTTTTTTAATCATTTTAGCCATTTGCTGCAGAATAGAACAGATTAAAGATGAAAATAGACAGTGTGCTGGTAGCCCTTGAAATGCAACTGTCTACTGTAAACTCCTTCTCCTATTACTTTCTGTAATCTTTTATACGTTTAAATCATTGACCTATTTATTTTTAAATAAATTGTTATCTTGGACTGCTTGATAACTCACTTGAGTCTGAAAGACTTAGTTTTAATTCCCACAGTGGACTTAGCATAAAATGTAAAGCTGATACTCATAAGCACATTAAGAATTGGGAGTAGGTTTAGACCAAACGGTCTGTTTATTCAATACAATCATGGCTGATTAAGTGGCGTTTAGACCATGATCTTATTGAATGACAGAGTATGCTTGAGGAATTGTAAGATCTAGTTGTGCTCTTATTTCTTATGTTCTTATGGCTGATCATCTGCCTCAGTTCCACTTTTCCTGCCTGCACCCCACACTTCCTGAATCCCTGAGAACTAAACAACAATCTCAGTCTTGAATGTACTTAACTAAAGGCAAAATACTGCAGATGCTGGAATCTGAAACAAAAACAGAAAATGTTGGAAAATCTCAGCAGGTCTGACAGCATCTGTGGAAAGAGAATAGAGCAAATGTTTTGAGTCTGGATGACCTTTCAAAGGGTCAAGCCTGCTGAGATTTTCCAGCATTTTCTGTTTTTGAATGTACTTAACCCTGGGATAGATAATTTCAAATATGCACAACCTTCTTAGTGAAGCAAATGTTCCTCATCCAATCTCTAAATGGTCATCCTTTTTATATTGAGACAGTGCCCTGCAGTCTATATTTCCTCACCCAGGGGAAACAATCTTTGTGTCTGCCCTATCAAGTCCCTTCATAATTGTGTATGTTTCAGTGAGATCATCTCTTGTTCTTCTTAAATCCTGACTGGATAGGACCAATTTACTCAGCGTGTCATAGTAACATAGTCCTATAACTTCCTTACTCCCCAGCATCAGATTTGAGAGGATGCCCTACATGAGGAAACGTCCTCGCCACGTCTACTTTGTCAATCCCTTTATTACCTTGTAAGCCTCAATTAAATAATCTCTCATTTTTCTAAATTCCAGGATGTATAGTCCTTAACTGCTCAATCTCTCTTCCTAAGACAAATCCCTCATCTCTGGAAACAATCTAGTGAACATACACTGAACTTCCTCCAATGCAATTATATCCCTCCTCAAGGGGAACAAAACTGTGTACACTATTCTAAGTGTGGTTTCACTAATGCTTTGTATAGTAGCAGCAACACTTCACTACTTCTATATTCTATCCCTTTGGCAATAAAGGCCAAGATTCTATTTTCCTTCCTTATTACCTGCATACTAGTTATCTATGATTCATGCATGAGAACACCCAGATCCCACTGCACTGAAGCACTCTGAACTTTCTCTCCACTTAGATAATTTGCTTTTGTATTTTTCCTACCACAATGGATAACCTCACTTATCTACGTTAAACTCCACCTGCCAAATTTTGCCTCATTCACTTAATCTATCCATATCCATTTCATTATCGCAACTTACAATCCCACCTATTTTAGTGTCATCTGCAAATTTGGCTATGGTGCCTACTATCCCTGCATCCAAGTCATTAGTATAGATTGTAAATAGTTGGGGCCCTTTGGCACCCCACTCGTTACATCTTGCCCACCAGAAAAAGACCCATTTATCCCGACTCTCTGCTTTCTGTTGATTAGCCAGTCCTTTATCCAAACTAATAAATTACCCCTAATCCCATGTGAACTAACCTTGTGTATTAACCTTTTGTGTGGCACCTTATCAAATGCCTTCTGAAAGTCCAGATATACTACATCTACAGGATCACCATTATCCACTTTGCTTGTTACATCTTTGAAGAGCTCAAGCAAATTAGTTAAACATGATTTATCCCTCATAAAACCATGCTGCCTCTGATGGATTGCATTTTAACTTTCTAAATGTCCTATTATTACTTAATAATGGATTCTAGCAATTTCCAATGACAGATGTTAAACTAATTGGCCTACAGTTTCCTATATTTTGCCTCCCTCCCTTCTTGAATAAGAGCATTATATTCGCATTTTTCCAATCCACTGGAATCTATCCTGCATCCAGGGAATTTTGGAATATTGTAATCAATTAATCCATTATCTCCAACATCACTTCCTTTAAGATCCTAGCATGTTGGCCATCAGGCTCTGGGGACTTGCCTGCTTTCAATCCCAATAGTTTGCTCAGTATTTTTTCCCTAGTGGTGGTGGTAGTTCTAAGTTCCTCCTTTTCTATAACCTCTGAATTTTCTGTTACTATTGGGATGGTACTTGTGTCCTCCACTGTGAAAACTGAGGCAAAATATTGATCGCGTGTTTCAGCCATCTCTGGGTTTCCTGCTTTTAACTCCCCAGCCTCATCTTCTGCTATTAACTCCCTAGCCTCATCTTCCAAGGGACCGACATTAACTTCCCTTTATACACTTATAGAAGCTTTTGCTGTCTCTTTTTATATTTTATATCAGATTTTTTTTTGTAATTTACCTTTCCTCGTTTTATTGCTTTTTAGTGACCCTTTCTTGATCTTTAAAAGCTTCCAACCTTCAAGTGTGCCATTGGTCTTTGCAATACATTCTACATCTTGGACTCGAGTGTCGAAATCATTTCACACTACAGCACTCTTCCTTAACTAATGAAGCTGCACCCACCACCTCTTCTTTCCTGCCTATCCTTCCGAAATGCTGAATACCCTTGAACATTCAAGTAAAGTATAAGTAAAAGCAAATTGAAATTCTAAATTAAATACATTCTAATAAAATAGGGATGCAGGGCCAGGCAATGTATTGTAGCTGCAACATGTGGGAATTGGTGGACCCATTGTTATTCACAGCGACCACACCTGTAGCAAATGTTGGTTGCTTGAGGAAATTAGGCTGGGTGTTAGTGAGCGGGAATCTGAGCTTTAGACTTTGTGACACAGCAGGAAGGGGGAGAGACCATGCAAGACTTGAACGTGGAAACATTTGTTTACAGAAGGTGTGGAACTTCAGAATTCCCTACCCAGAGGATTGTAGTTGCTCAGTCATTGATTATATTCAAGGCTGTTATCAATAGATTTTGGACTCAAGAGAATCAAAGGATAAGGGAATTGAATGGAAAAGTGCAGTTGAAGTCAGAGATCTGCCATGATCCTATGGAATAGCAAACAGGTTCAAGGCGCCACGTGGTTCTCTGTAGCCAGGATCAAGAGTCTCAAAGGCTGTGTTGCAGATTTCCACTCCATCTGACAAAGGAGCAGTGCTCCGAAAGCTAATGGTATTTGCCACCAAATAAACCTGTTGGACTTTAACCTGGTGTTGTTAAAACTCTTACTATGCCTGCTCAGTGGCAAGGTTCAGGACATCTGCACTGGGCTGAAGAGAAACATGTGGTAGGAGGGGGGAGGATCCTGTGGTCGTGGTCCATACAGGTACCAACGATATGGGTAGAACAAAGAAGGTGGTTCTGTGTAGGCAGTTTGAGGAGTTAGAACAAAATTGAAGAACAGAACCTTCAAGGTTATAATCTCCGGATTATTACCTGAGCCAAGTGCAAATTGGCATAGGGTACATAAAATCAGAGAGATGAATACATGGCTCAAAGACTGGTGTGGGAGAAGTGGGTTTCAGTTCATGGGGTACGAGAGAAAGTGGGGGCTGTACTGTTGGGACGGCCTACATTTGAACTGTGTTGGGACAGCTTACATTTGAACTGTGCTGGGACCAGTGTTCTTGCGGACTGTATACTTCGGGATGTAGAGAGGGCTTTAAACTAAATAGTGGGCATGAGGGTTCAGTTGCATGGAAAATTAGGAAGTCAAAGTTAAAGAATCTAGGAATACAGGTTAGTGATGAGTCTGAGTGTTAGCAGAAAGTGGTGATAGATCATATGCAAGTCATATTGCACCAAGGACTCTTATAAGATGAGGGAAATTGGATAATAAAACAAACTTAAATGCATTGTATCTGAATCTATAAAGCATTCGGACGTATAGGTATGATTACTGAGATGTGGTTGCAGCCAGTAGAGGTGTCGATGTAGTTGTCCAAAGTAGATAAATGAGCTTTAAACTCTTGTAATTCTAGTGGGTCATGACTTTACACCACTGAGTGGAAGTTATGGCCCATAGAAAATAGGAGCAGGTGTAGGCCATTCGGCCCTTCAAGCCTGCACTGCTATTCAATATGGTCATGGCTGATCCTTTATCTCAATACCATACTCCCATGCTCCTCCCCATACCCCTTGACACTTAAATCCATCTATCTCATCCCAGGAGCCAATCTAGTGAATCTTTGCTGTAGCACTTCCAATGCAAAAATATCCATCCTTATATGGAGATTAGAACTGTGTACAATATTCTAGTTTTAGTCTTACCAAAGTCCTGTACAATTGCAGCATGACTTCCTCATTCTGGTACTCCAATTTTGTAATGAAGGCCAGCACACAATTAACCTTCCTCGTTACTTGCTGCACCTGCATGTTAAATTTGTGTTCCTTGTATGAGTATACCAGAGTACCTCTGAAAATCAACACTTAGAGATTTGGTGCCTTTTCAATAATCTGCTAATCTATTCTTGCAACTAAAGTGAGTAACCTTGCGCTTCCTCATAAAACTTCATCTGCTGCCTTGTTGTCCAGTTACAATATCTGTCTATATCTCTTTGAAGCCTCTGTGTCATCACTGCTTACATTTTCACCTAGCTTTGTATTGTCAGCAAACCTAGATGCATTACTTACAAGTACACAAAACTCATAAGCAGGCCATGTGGCCCGTCCAGCCTGCTCTGCCATTCAGTACAATCACTGAATCAATTGTCCTATCAATATCCTATCAATTGTGACCTTCAGAGGAATGGAATGCTACTCTTTTAGAAGTGCCCGGATTTTGGATAAGATGTTAAACAGAATCTTGGTTTATCTGTGGACTTTTGATTTGTGTGAATTGGCTGTCCTGTTTGCCTATATGATAGTGACTTCTTTGGTTGAGAATGTGATAAGTCACTAAATAAATGCAAATTTGTTTGTCTTAATGAACATGTGATGAAGTAATCTGAGCCCTTTGTGTGTAAAAAAAAAATCAGCTGCTTTCTTTTTAGTGTAACTTTCAGTCTAGGCATCTTATGTCAGTTTGTTAACCAATGGAATAGTCTTTCATGAATGTGCTCGAAATCATCCATAATTTTGAAAACCTCTATTAGATCTTAATTGTAGCTGTTCCAGTGGGGGGAAAAAAACATTTTTTTCCAAGACTTTCTTGATCACTCATTCCTGATATTCTAGTGAATCTTCAATCTCCTCCTTGTCTGGATTTAATATATTTCCTTGTGGCTCAATCAGTGTTATACCAATTCATCACCACTGCCTTGTTTTTATTGTTCAAAACTCGAATTCCCGCGTGATTTCATAAGAGCTGATGGAATTTCCGGAGAGGTAGAGAGGCATTTCTATCTCTCTCCAGCTCTGAAGAAGTCATATGGATGTGAAACATTAACTTTGTTTTTCTCTGCATAGATGCTGCCAGACCTGAATTAAGTAAGGAGTCTGACAACACCAGGTTAAAGTCCAACAGGTTTATTTGGTAGCAAACGCCCTGTTGGACTTTAACCTGGTGTTATTAGACTCCTTACTGTGTTTACCCCAGTCCAACACCAGCATCTCCACATCATGAGACCTGAATTAATCCAGCATTTCCTGTTTTTTATTCCAGATTTCCAGCATCCACAGTATTTTGTTTTCATCCCATCACCAACCTCCTTTTCCTCTCAAGTCCTAGAATCATCGAAATCATAGAAACCCTCCAGTACAGAAACAGGCCATTCGACCCATCGAGTCAGCACCGACCACAATCCCACCCAGGCCCTACTCCCATATCCCTACACATATTACCCGCTAATCCCTCTAACCTACGCATCTCAGGACACTAAGGGGCAATTTTAGCATGGCCAATCAACCTAACCCACACATTTTGGACTGTTGTCACCAAACACCGTTCATAGTCACAAGTTATATCCTGTGTGACTTGGGAAGGTAAACTTTCCTCCTCTATCTTCTTGACATTTCTACAGCCTTTGACCCAGCTGAGCACACCATCTTCCTCAACGTCTGTCACCTGTCAGCTAGCTGGGTGCCACTTCTCTTGCGTTGTTCCATTCTTAGCTATTTAACCATAGTCAGAGAATTAATTACAATGACTTTCTGCTCCTCCACCATTACCCCTGGAGTCCCTCAAGGATCTATCCTTTGCCCCATACTATTTTTCTTTTATGTGCTGCCCTTCAGTGACATCATCTCACAACCACCACAATAGTTTTCACGTTGATAGCTAGTTTAATCTTACAACTTCTCTCTTGACTCCTCCACTGTTATTAAATTCTTGAATGCTTCTTTGACATACAGTACTGGATGAGCAGAAGTTAACTCCAATCGAATAAGAACTGTAAGAAATGGTGGTGTTAGGAATCCTAGAATCAGCAAGCATAGAATTGTGAACGCAACGCAGTAAGTTGTATGCTTTCTTCCTCTTTGGGGGGGGGGAAGCTCTTTGTCACTAGGGACAGAGATCTTTGTCACTAGGGACAGAGATAAACAAAAGTGAAAGCCAAGCAGAACGGTACTCTTGGCTCTCAACTCCGGCTTTTATGTTGACATTCCTGAATGGACAAGCTTGGATCTTGTGTCCTCCAAGTGAAAGAAGTGAGTTAGCAAATGGCACTAGCATGATATAAGCTGAAAGATAATCTCAAGGCAAGCAGTGGACAGGGGAGGTACTTTATCAGAAAGGATGAAACTAGTGACTGATAAAGGGTAAGCTATTGGACTTTAGAAATACAGCATATAAATGTGTATTTGGAGGGACAGCAGAGCAGCCTTTATCAGACAGAAGAAAACTGGCGAAGAACTTCTTAACCCAAAGAGAAAACGCTGGAAAATCTCAGCAAGTCTGGCAGCATCTATAAGGAGAGAAAAGAGCTGATGTTTCGAGTCCAGATGACCCTTTGTCAAAGCTTTGACAAATGGTCATCTGGACTCGAAACATCAGCTCTTTTCTCTCCTTACAGATGCTGCCAGACCTGCTGAGATTTTCCAGCGTTTTCTCTTTTGGTTTCAGATTCCAGCATCTGCAGTAATTTGCTTTTATCAAGAACTACTTAACACTTGGTTAAGAACCAGAAGGAGCTACTACCACCAGTCATCGGCTACAGAGACTAGTTTCACCCATCTGTTCATCCTCCACTTGTTTTTTTTCTGTTTATTTAGTTAATACATTATATATATATACTGTTGCTTCTTACATTATTTTAAAATGAGATCAGCTCCCTCCCCTTTCTTGAATAGTTTGTGATTATCAAACTCATAGAAATTGCTGACATTGTTTTTGGTTTCAACCTGGGGTGAGTCAATGTGTACTTACCTGGCAGAGGTGAAACTATGATCAGGCAGGGGACGCAGCTAGCCCATTGCACTTGGGGTGTGCTGATGCCTGCAATCATGGTTTGTCTGTGCGAGGGTAGAGCAAGTGATTAGGGTAGCCAATGAGGTTAAACCAAGGCTTTACCTGATGCAATTTTTAAAAGCCATCTGGGCCTTTTGGCAAAGATGAAACTCAGGTCAAGTCTGGGAGGGGGTGTAATGCCTCATCCTGTCAGCTTGGATCTGGTTTTGATCAAGCCCAAGATGGGATGTATATCCTGTCTTGTCAGTTTGGATCTGGCTTGCCCTTCATGTGGGGACTTGGATTGGATTTAATTGGCTTTTTTGATTAGGAATAAATTACCGAAAGGTACAAAAAAAACTCCATCTCTCTCTCCTCCTGATAATAGTTTTGTGACCTTGGTTTCACATTTGATCCTGAGATGAACTTCTGACCTCATGTTTCTGCCATCACTATGACCACCTATTACTACCTTCATAAATGCCTGAATTTGTTGTCTCTGCTCATCTGCTGAAACTATTATTTATGCCAGTTACTTCTGAACCTGATGATTTCAATGCATGTCTAGTTGGTTTCCCACATTCTACCCACTGTAAACTTGAAGTCATCCAAAACTCTGCTGCCAGTGCCTGAATTAGCAGCAAGTCCCATTTGCCAACCACCCCTGTACTTGTTGATGTGCTCTGGCGCCTAGTCAAGCAAAGTTTTGATTTTAAAACACTCAATCTTTTCAAATCTCTCCATGATCTTTTCATTCCTTGTATCTGCAATCTCTTCTTAGAATCACAGAATCTTTACATTGCAGAAGGAGGCCATCCTGTCCATTGAGTCTCCACTGGCTTTCTAAAAAAAACACTCTAAGCCCCAGTCCCCTGCCTAATCCCTATAACCTTGTACATTCTTTCTTTTAAGATAGCAATCCCGACCTGTATGTCGGCGGCCCGTCCAACTCGATTCCCGAAGTCTTATCTATACTAGAAAGGATTGGTCGTATTTCGGGGTACAAGCAACACTCATTGTTCCACTGGAGCAAGCAGAGAGGGAGTGATTTGTGGCAGGAGTGCTGGTGAGAGATTGATTGATTTTATTTATTTATTTAGTTAGTTAGTGTGTTTTTTTTGCCTTTATTTTTGTAGTAGTTTTTTTCTTAATTTTAAACTGAAAACCAGAAGTGGGCTGCTAAGGAGTCTGGGAAGGGTTTTTTCAGTGCGCGAAGTATAAAAGGTAGGCCGCAGTATACAGCGGGCAGCGGAGTGTGTGGGTAGCAGAGTGTGAGCTATAAGGGCTTTGGCTCCCAGGCTTCGGGGGACAGGGGGAGCAGGGGTGAGTTTTTTTCATTCTTGTTTACTTTTCTCTGTGTACCTTGGTATAAAGGGGCAAATATGAGTGTGAGGCCACTGTGCTGTTCCCAGTGTAGGATGTGCGAGGTCCTGGAGGCACCTGGCCTCCTGAACATCCACATCTGTGAGGGGTGTGTCGAGCTGCGGTTCCTGAGGGGCCGTGTCAAGGAGCTGGAAGTGCAGCTCGAGGATCTTAGGCTGTTAAGGGAGAATGATGAGGTGATAGACAAGAGCTATCATCAGGTGGTCACACCAGGGCCACGGGTGGAGGCCAAGTGGGTGACGGCCAGGAAGGGTAAAGCTTGGGTGATTGAGAGCACCCCGGTGGATGTGCCCCTACGCAACAAGTACTCCTGCCTGAGTACTGCTGGGGGGGACAGCCCGCCTGGGGGAAGCAGCAGTGGCCGTGTCTCCGGAGTGGAGTCCGGCCCTGTCACTCAGAGGGCTAAGGAAAAGGGGAGGAAGGCAGTGTTAATCGGGGACTCGACAGTAAGGGGGTCGGACAGGCGTTTTTGCGGAGGCAGGCGGGAGTCTCGGATGGTGGTCTGCCTCCCTGGGGCCGGGATCCAGGATGTCACTGGTCGACTCCCGGAAATCCTGAAGGGGGAGGGAGAGGAGCCAGAGGTAGCGGTACATATTGGTACCGCTGATGTGGGAAGGAAGGGGGAAGGGGCCATGAAAAGAGAGTATAGGGAATTAGGGAGACAGCTGAGAAGGAGGAAAGCAAAGGTAGTAATCTCAGGATTGCTGCCTGTGCCACAGGAGGGTGAGGACAGGAATGGAGTGGAGGATGAATGTGTGGCTGAGGGACTGGTGCAGGGGGCAGGGATTCAGGTTCCTGGACCATTGGGACCTCTTTAGGGGCAGGTGTGACCTGTACACAAAAAACGGGTGGCACTTGAATCCCAGGGGGACCAATATCCTGGCGGGAAGGTTGGCTAAGGCTACTGGGAGAGTTTAAACTAGATAGGTTGGGGGGAGGGGATCGAGACGAGGTGACTGGGAGTGAGGAACTTAGCTCGCAAACAGAGAAGGGTTATAGACGATGCAAGAGGGAGGATGGACGGGGGATAGAGAAGGGGAGAGCTCGGACCAAAGGATTGAGATGTGTTTACTTTAATGCCAGGAGCATAGTGAATAAAGGGGATGAGCTCAGAGCGTGGATCGATGCCTGGAAGTGTGATGTGGTGGCCATTACGGAGACTTGGATGTCTCAGGGACAGGACTGGATACTACAGGTGCCGGGATTCAGATGTTTCAGGAAGGACAGGGAGGGAGGCAAGAGAGGGGGTGGAGTGGCACTGCTGATCAGGAATAGTGTCACAGCTGTAGAGAAGGTTTATGCTGTGGAGGGATTGTCTACAGAGTCTCTGTGGGTGGAAGTTCGGAGTGGGAAGGGGTCGATCACTTTGCTGGGAGTTTTCTATAGGCTGCCCAATAGTGACAGGGAGGTGGAGGAGCGGATAGGGAAACAGATCCTGGAGAGATGCAATAATAGCAGAGTTGTTGTGATGGGAGACTTTAATTTCCCAAACATAGATTGGAATATCCCTAGGGTAAGGGGATTGGATGGGGAGGAGTTCATTAGGTGTGTTCAGAAGGGTTTCCTGACACAGCATGTGGACAAGCCTACAAGAGGAGAGGCTGTACTTGATCTGATACTGACCAATGAGCCTGGACAGGTGTCAGATCTCTCAGTGGGAGAGCATCTTGGGGATAGCAATCATAACTCTATCTCCTTTATGCTTGCATTGGAAAAAGAGAGGATCAGGCAAGCTAGGAAAGCATTTATATGGAGTAAGGGGAAATATGAAGACATAAGGCAGCAAATTAGAGGAGTAAATTGGATGGAGGTATTCTCGGGGAAATCTACTGAAGAGAGGTGGCAGTTTTTCAAGGAATGTCTGTCTAGGATTCTACAGGACAATGTTCCGGGCAGACAGGGAGGAGTTGGTAGGTTAAAGGAACCGTGGTGCACGAAAGCTGTGAGGGACCTAGTCGAGAAGAAAAGGAAAGCGTACAAAAGGTTCAGAGAGCTTGGCGAAGATAGGGATCTAGATGAGTATATGGCCTGTAGGAAGGGACTAAAGAAGGAAATTAGGAGAGCCAGAAGGGGTCATGAGAAGGCCTTGGCGAGCAGAATTAAGGAAAACCCTAAGGCGTTCTATAAATATGTGAAGAGTAAAAGGATGAGATGTGAAGGAATAGGGCCTATAAAAGGTGAAGGGGGGAAAATCTGTACGGAACCAGTAGAAATGGCAGAGGTGCTTAATGGGTATTTTGCCTCGGTTTTCACAGAGGAGAAGGACATGGGTGGATGTACTGTGGGCTTGCGGTGGACTGAAAAGATTGAGTATGTGGACTTTAACAAAGAGGTTGTGCTGGAATCTTTGAATGGCATCAAGATAGATAAGTCGCCGGGTCCGGATGGGATGTACCCCAGGTTACTGTGGGAGGCGAGGAAAGAGATTGCAGAGCCTCTGGCGATGATCTTTGCGTTGTCGATGGAGACGGGAGAGGTGCCGGAGGATTGGAGGATTGTGGGTGTGGTTCCTATTTTCAAGAAGGGGAATAGGGATAGCCCAGGAAATTACCGACCGGTGAGTCTAACCTCAGTGGTTGGTAAGCGGATGGAGAAGATCCTGAGGGACAAGATTTATGAGCATTTAGAGAGGTTTAGTATGCTCAAGAATACTCAGCATGGCTTTGTCAAGGGCAGATCGTGCCTTACGAGCCTGGTGGAGTTCTTAGAAAATGTGACTAAACACATTGACGAAGGGAAAGCGGTAGATGTGGTTTATATGGATTTTAGCAAGGCGTTCGATAAGGTCCCCCATGCAAGGCTTCTCGAAAAAGTGAGATGGCATGGGATCCAAGGGGCTGCTGCCCTGTGGATCCAGAACTGGCTTGCCCAAAGGAGGCAGAGAGTGTGTATAGATGGGTCTTTTTCTAATTGGAGGTCGGTCACCAGTGGTGTGCCCCAGGGATCTGTTCTGGGGCCCTTGCTGTTTGTCATTTTCATAAATGACCTGGATGAGGAAGTGGAGGGATGGGTTGGTAAGTTTGCCGACGACACAAAGGTTGGTGGAGTTGTGGATAGTCTGGAGGGATGTCAGAAGTTACAGAGGGACATAGATGGGATGCAAGACTGGGCGGAGAAGTGGCAGATGGGCTTCAACCCAGATAAATGCGTAGTGGTCCATTTTGGCAGGTCGAATGGGATGAAGGAGTACAATATAAAGGGAAAGACTCTTAGAACGGTAGAGGATCAGAAGGACCTTGGGGTCCGGGTCCATAGGACTCTAAAATTGGCCCCGCAGGTGGATGAGGTTGTTAAGAAGGCATGTGGTGTGCTGGCCTTTATCAATCGAGGGATTGAGTTTAGGAGTCCGGGGATAATGTTGCAGCTATATAAGACCCTCGTCAGACCCCACTTGGAGTACTGTGCTCAGTTCTGGTCGCCTCATTACAGGAAGGATGTGGAAAAGATTGAAAGGGTGCAGAGGAGATTTACAAGGATGTTGCCTGGATTGACTGGCATGCCTTATGAGGATAGGTTGAGGGAGCTCGGTCTTTTCTCCTTGGATAGACGTAGGATGAGAGGAGACCTAATAGAGGTATATAAGATGTTGAGAGGCATAGATCGGGTGGACTCTCAGAGGCTTTTTCCCAGGGTGGAAATGGCTGCTACGAGAGGACACAGGTTTAAAGTGCTGGGGGGGAGGTACAGGGGAAATGTTAGGGGGAAGTTTTTCACACAGAGGGTGGTGGGCGAGTGGAATCGGCTGCCTTCAGTGGTGGTGGAGGCAAACTCAATGGGGTCTTTTAACAGACTCCTGGATGAGTACATGGGACTTAATAGGATGGAGGGTTATAGGTAGGCCTAAAAGGTAGGGATATGTTCAGCACAACTTGTGGGGCCGAAGGGCCTGTTTTGTGCTATAGTTTTCTATGTTTCTAAGCTTAACTTGAATAAGAGTGAGCTCCTTCCTATGAATGCAGTGGCTCGTAGCCTCCCGCTCCACACCTTGCCTTTCAAGATTGTCATTAGGCAGTTTACTTACTTGGGAGTGCAAGTGACTAGCAAATTTAGTGGGCTCTTTGGAGCTAACTTTGCTCCACTCATGAGGCGGACGGAACAGGACCTCAAACATTGGTCCATCCTCCTGTTATCGTTAGCGGGCCGTATCAATGCGGTGAAGATGAACATACTACCTAAGTTTTTATCTCTTTCAGTGCATCCCGATGTTCATCCCCAAATCCTTTTTTCACAGACTTGATTGGTTCATTTCAAGCTTTGTCTGGAATAGGAAAAACCCAAGAATACGGAAGATAGTCTTGCAAAGCCCTAAATGGGCGGGGGGTATGAGATTGCCCAATTTTCTATTGTATTATTGGGCAGCCAATATGAGAGCTGTAGTGCGTTGGGTGCAGAGAGAGAGGCAACAGGAGGTTCCTTCTTGGCTGCAGTTAGAATCTTCCTCCTGTGCTCCGTCTTCCCTGGCTGGCTTGATATGTTCCATGGTAAATTTCCCCCCCTCCCAGTATACTAGGAGTGCACTTGTCAAGTCTGGTAGATACCAGTAAGCTGGAGAAGATGAGGTGCATGCTACATGAGTCCACTGCTAGGTTCTATAAGACCTGGCAACTATTTATAGCGCATGTTGGGACACTGCAGTTGGAGCGGGTGAGTAGTTACCTGATGGCCCCATGACCCCGGTCCTCCCACGGAACCCCCCCTCCCCCAATTGGTGGACGTGCCCTGGCCCTTTACCTGAGTACACCCGCCCACCCTGCCGAGGTGTGGGGACCAACATGAGAACTTTTCTCTTTTCCCTCGCTCTCTTTCTTCTCTCTCCTTTGCTGTCTCTCTTTCTTTTCTCTGCTCGCTAGTTTATAGCCTGGGCTGTTTGGGTGCTCAGTTGGTTCTCCAGTGGCATTCCTCTGCTTTTTGTTTTATATTATTACCATCATTACCGGTGCAATTAGATGGGACTTGGGCGGGGTGGGTGCCGGGGGTACCAAGGGCTTGTCCCCTGGCCATGGGGAGCCCTGTGCCCAGTCGTGTTGGAATGTACACGCAAGCACTGTGTGGATCTGTATCTGCGTTTGTTTGCTATGTAAAATATAAGAAAATTTTCAATAAACATATATTAAAAAAAAGCAATCCAATTCCCTTTTGAATAGCTTAATCTGACCTGCCTCCACCACCCTTTCAGGAAGTTCGTTCCAGGCTCCAATTACCCTCTGGGTGAAAACCTTTTCCCTTGCAATCGCCCTCTGGCTGAAAACCTTTTCCTTTGCAATCACCCTCTGGGTGAAAACATTTTCCCTTGCAATCACCCTCTGGGTGAAAACATTTTCTCTTGCAATCATTTTCAGTCCTTTTGCCAATTATTCTGGATCTGTGCTCTCTATTTTTTGATACTTTCTTGAGTGGGAGCAGTTTCTCACTATTTATCCTGTCCATATCCCTCAGCATCTTGAACACCACTATCGTGTCTCCTTTTAGCCACCTTTTCTCCAAGGAAAACAGCCCCAACCCCTCCATTCTATCTTCAGTTCTTTTATCCCTGGAATCATTCTTGTGAGTCTCCTCTGTACGCCTCCAAAGCTTTCAAATTCTTCCTGAAGGATGACATCTAGAACTGGACGCAGTACTCCAGATGAGGGCCAACTAATGTCTCATATAAGTTTCACATGACCTCCTCATTTGTACTCAGCGGCACTATTAATAAAGTCTAAGATGACTGTGCTTTAGTTACTGCTCTCTCAAAATGCCCTGCCACCCTCAATGACTTATGTACATATACACTGAGGTCCCTTTGTTCCTGCACCTCTTTTAGAGTTTCTCTCTTTATTTTATAGTCTCTCCATATTCTTCTTGTCAAAATGAAGCTCTTCTTCTCAGTTCTCTGCATTGAACTTCATCTGCCACTTATCTGCCCAATCCACCAACATGTCTATATTCCTTTGAAGTTCAAGATTATCCTCATCCCAGTTGATAATGTTTCCGATATCCATATCAACACATTTTGAAATTGTGCCTTGAACATCACAGCCTAGGTTATTAATATGCATCAGAAAGAGCAAGGATTTCAACACTGACTCCTGGGGAACTTCACTACAAAGCTTCCTCCAATCTGAAAAAACAATCATTTATCATCATGCTCTGTTCCTGTCACTCAGCCAATTTCTTATCCATGTGCATACTTTCCCTTTTATTCCATGAGCCAAGAGTTTGATCACAAGTCTGTTGAGTGGCATTGTATTAAATCCCTTTTGAAAATCCAGTACACTGCATCAACTGACGAATGGCAGATGGAGTTTAATTTAGACAAATGCGAGGTGATGCATTTTGGTAGATTGAACCAGGGCAGGACTTACTCAGTTAATGGTAGGGCGTTGGGGAGAGTTACAGAACAAAGAGATCTAGGGGTACATGTTCATAGCTCCTTGAAAGTGGAGTCACATGTGGATAGAGTGGTGAAGAAGGCATTCGGCATGCTTGGTTTCATCGGTCAGAACATTGAATACAGGGAGTTGGGATGTCTTGTTGAAGTTGTACAAGACATTGGTAAGGCCACTTGGAATATTGTGTGCAATTCTGGTCACCCTATTATAGAAAGGATATTATTAAACTAGAAAGAGTGCAGAAAAGATTTACTAGGATGCTACTGGGACTTGATGGATTGAGTTATAAGGAGAGGCTGGATAGACTGGGACTTTTTTCTCTGGAGCGTAGGAGGCTGAGGGGTGACCTTTTCGAGGTCTATAAAATAATGAGGGGCATAGACAAGGTATATAGTCAACATCTTTTCCCAAAGGTAGGGGAGTCTAAAACTAGAGGACATAGGTTTAAGGTGAAAGGGGAGAGATACAGAAGTGTCCAGAGGGACGATTGTTTCACACACAGGGTGGTGAGCGTCTGGAACAAGCTGCCAGGGGTAGTAGTAGAGGTGGGTACAATTTTATCTTTTAAAAAGTATTTAGATAGTTACATGGGTACGATGGGTATAGAGGGATATGGGCCAAATGCGGGCAATTAGGACTAGCTTGGGGGTTTTAAAAAAAAGAGCGGTGTGGACAAGTTGGGCCGAAGGGCATGTTTCCATGCTGTAAACCTCTATGACTCTCTAACAGCATTGTCCTTATTAGCTTTCTCTGTTACCTCCTTAAAAACTCCAGCAAGTTAGTTGAACATGATTTTCCCTTAACGAATCCATGCTGGTTTTCCCTAATTATCCTGTAATTATCAAAGTGAATATTGTTTATTCCTGAGCAGAAGTTTCCCTACCACAAAGTCAGACTGAATGGCCTGTAGTTGTCAGCTTTATCTTTGCACCCCCTATGTAACATTCTCAATTCTCCAGTCCTCCAGTCCCTGTGTCTAGGGAATCTAGTTATCACGAGTGCCTGTGCAATTTCCACACTCTCTTCTTTCCATACCCTTTAATGCATCTCATCCTGTCTTGGTCCCTTATCTGCTTTAACTAAAGATAGCCTTTGTATCATGTCCTCCTTCTCAATTTTAAATTCTTCTTGTGTACCAGTCACCTCTTCTCTCCTTGGTCTGGGTTGGATCATCTTTAAAGACGGATGCAAAGTACTTGTTTAATACTTCAGCTACTTCTCCTGTGTTCATGTTCAAGTTGAAGGTTGGTTAGGGCAAGTTTAGGGCCAGTTATAGATGGCAGAGGGAAGTTATGTGTGGAACCGGAGGAGATTGGTGAAGCATTGAACCAATATTTCTCTTCGGTGTTCACGCAAGGGGACATGAATATAGCTGAGGAGGACACTGGGTTGCAAGGGAGTAGAATAGACAGTATTACAGTTGATAAGGAGGATGTGCAGGATATTCTGGAGGGTCTGAAAATAGATAAATCCCCTGGTCCGGATGGGATTTATCCAAGGATTCTCTGGGAGGCAAGAGAAGTGATTGCAGAGCCTCTGGCTCTGATCTTCAGGTCGTCGTTGGCCTCTGGTATAGTACCAGAAGATTGGAGGTTAGCGAATGTTGTCCCATTGTTTAAGAAGGGGAACAGAGACTTCCCCGGGAATTATAGACCGGTGAGTCTCACTTCTGTTGTCGGCAAGATGTTGGAAAAAATTATAAGGGATAGGATTTATAGTTATTTGGAGAGTAATGAATTGATAGGTGATAGTCAGCATGGTTTTGTGGCAGGTAGGTCGTGCCTTACTAACCTTATTGAGTTTTTTGAGAAAGTGACCAAGGAGGTGGATGGGGGCAAGGCAGTGGACGTGGTATATATGGATTTTAGTAAGGCGTTTGATAAGGTTCACCATGGTAGGCTTCTGCAGAAAATGCAGATGTATGGGATTGGGGGTGATCTAGGAAATTGGATCAGGAATTGGCTAGCGGATAGGAAACAGAGGGTGGTGGTTGATAGTAAATATTCATCATGGAGTGCGGTTACAAGTGGTGTACCTCAGGGATCTGTTTTGGGGCCACTGCTGTTTGTAATATTTATTAATGATCTGGATGAGGGTATAGTTGGGTGGATTAGCAAATTTGCTGATGACACCAAAGTCGGTGGTGTGGTAGACAGTGAGGAAGGGTGTCGTAGTTTGCAGGAAGACTTAGACAGGTTGCAAAGTTGGGCCGAGAGGTGGCGGATGGAGTTTAATGCGGAGAAGTGTGAGGTAATTCACTTTGGTAGGAATAACAGATGTGTTGAGTATAGGGCTAACGGGAGGACTTTGAATAGTGTGGAGGAGCAGAGGGATCTAGGTGTATGTGTGCATAGATCCCTGAAAGTTGGGAATCAAGTAGATAAGGTTGTTAAGAAGGCATATGGTGTCTTGGCGTTTATTGGTAGGGGGATTGAATTTAGGAGTCGTAGCGTTATGTTGCAACTGTACACAACTCTGGTGCGGCCGCACTTGGAGTACTGTGTGCAGTTCTGGTCCCCACATTACAGGAAGGATGTGGAGGCTTTGGAGAGGGTGCAGAGGAGGTTTACCAGGATGTTGCCTGGTATGGAGGGGAGATCCTATGAGGAGAGGCTGAGGGATTTGGGATTGTTTTCGCTGGAAAGGCGGCGGCTAAGAGGGGATCTTATTGAAACATATAAGATGATTAGAGGTTTAGATAGGGTGGATAGTGATAGCCTTTTTCCTCTGATGGAGAAATCCAGCACGAGGGGGCATGGCTTTAAATTGAGGGGGGGTAGTTATAGAACCGATGTCAGGGGTAGGTTCTTTACCCAGAGGGTGGTGAGGGATTGGAATGCCCTGCCAGCATCAGTAGTAAATGCGCCTAGTTTGGGGGCGTTTAAGAGATCCGTAGATAGGTTCATGGACGAAAAGAAATTGGTTTAGGTTGGAGGGTCACAGTTTTTTTTTAACTGGTCGGTGCAACATCGTGGGCCGAAGGGCCTGTTCTGCGCTGTAATGTTCTATGTTCTATGTTCTAAGTCCCTTTTTGTTTAATTCCTTTATGGACCCCCCTCCCCCCCGCCCCACCCCATGCAGAGATCTCCCCAACACCCCCACTGCAGAGCACCCACAAGCCCTGCGCCCCCTCCCCACCACAGAACTCGCTCTTCCCCTTCCCCACTGTGTAGAACACCCATAGCCTTTGAGGGATCGGCACACCTCTAATTCTCTTGTGCACCCTAAATTTTAATAGTTCCACTACTGATGGCTGTACGTGTCGTCTAGCGTCAGGCTTTGGAATAATCTTCCTATACATCTATGGCTACCCACCTTGCTTTCATTTTTAAAAGAGCTGCCGAAAACCAATCTCTTTGACGAATCCTTTGGTCATCAGTCTTAATATCTTCATGTGACTTGGTGTCATACTTTGTTTTATAATGCTCCTGCGAAGCACCTTGGGATGTTGTATTGTTTGATTTATTATCATCACATGTATTAGTATACAGTGAAAAGTATTGTTCCTTGCATGTTACACAGACGAAGCATACCGTTCATAGAGAAGGAAAGAAGAGTGCAGAATGTAGCGTTACAACCATAGCTAGGGTGTAGAGAAAGATCAATTTAATGCGGGGTAGGTCCATTCAAAAGTCTGACAGTAGGGAAAAAGCTGTTCTTGAGTCGGTTGGTTTGTGAACTCAGACTTTTGTACCTTTATCCCGACGGAAGAAGGTGGAAGAGAGAATGTCCGGGAGCGTGGGGTCCTTAATTATGCTGGCTGCTTTTCCATGGCAGCGGGAAGTGTAGACAGAGTCAATGGATGAGAGGCTGGTTTGCATGATGGATTGGGCTTCGTTCAGAACCTTTTGTAGGTTCTTGTAGTATTACAATAAAGGCTTGATATAAGTACAAGTTGCTGTTGAACTATTGCCGTTGTAATAGATTAATCGAATCATCATGTGACCTGCCACATTCACATTTTCAGTAAATAATTGAATATGGGCTCAGGCTGTAAAGCAACAAGAATAGAATCAGGGAATGAACAGTTTTCAGTAGTTTGGTAGTACAGAACTTTAGTATTGTTTGAAAAAAGACATTTTCTCAAAGCTTTTCATCTTTTGCTCATCACAAGAATATCAATGTCATGGGAAACAACAGCTTTATATTGTATGAGGAGAGTGCTGATTGGTTGGCACGCAGGCTCAGATTGGTAGAGGCATTGCCATGGAGAATGCACCAGTTAATGGTGACTGCCAGTTAACTGGCAAGCATTGTTTGAAAATTTAAACTGGCAGCTTGACAATTGATTGGTCAAGGGTTTGCATGTACTGGAAATTACATAAATTAATGCACAGGTTCCTGTTCTTTGCAGACAAAGCGCTTTTGAGTCAAGATGCCTAAGTGATCATTGTTCATTGTTACTGCTGCCAACAACTTGCCAGGGGGTTGACACGACAACATGTATTGTAACGACTGGTAATTTTTTGTGTGATCCTATGTTTCTAATCTCTTGCGCTGTTACTATTAAATAATTCAAATCAATCTATCAAAGACAAAATATCTGATTGCCTATCACAGGCAAAATGTTTCATTTTTAACATTCACATTTAATCATTTATATAACTGGAAAACTCAAGGGCTGCAGGGTGGCACAGTGGTTATCACTGCTGCCTCACAGCGCCAGGGACCCGGGTTCGACTCCCGGCTTGAGTATCAATGTGTGGAGTTTGCACATTCTCCCCGTGTCTGCATGGGTTTCGTCCGGGTGCTCTGGTTTCCTCCCACAGTCCAAAGATGTGCAGGTTAGGTGGAATGGCCATGCTAAATTGTCCCTTAGTGTCAGGGGGACTAACTGGGGTAAATGCATGGGGTTATGGGGATAGGGCCTGGGTGGGATTGTGGTTGGTGCAGATTCGATGGGCTGAATGGCCTCCTTCTGCACTGTAGGATTCTATGATTCTATCTCAACAGAAATGTCAGTACTCAAAGGTCCATCAATCTGACACACACCCACTGATCACCACTCTTGTTTTTCCTTAAGTCTGTGGTTATATTCTATTTAATGCTTTAAGTATTTTTGCAACTCTCTTGTGTGGCAACTATCAAAGGCCGTCTGAAAATTTTATATATGAAAAAAATTAATTTATTTATTGCTCTCTATCTAACCATTATATTCCATGGATAATTCATTATTTTATTGAATTCAGTTACTTATTTCTTCCCAATTTATACTGCAAAGGGGACAGAAGTATATCTTAATGTTATAAAATAAGAACAAAATGTGACTTTAATGCCCTGGTTCAATTATTTCTTGCTGTGTAACTTCCCTTCACCTGAAGATATAGTTAGCCTGGAAATTCAGTATGTGCAATATTGTGAAAAAATGATTAGTCCACATTTAATCGCTTGTTAATTACACTGTGCCTTTTAAAGATGCCACACCCAGGTATGGCAAAAAATGAACAACTGAAATGATGAGTTGTTAAATCGCTAAATATCAGTTTGTTTAAATGCAAGTAAATCCTTGTATAGGAGTACCTGTCTTGGCCCCAGTCATTCCCACCTAAGTCCTGCAATTATCTCATTGTCTCTTGTATAATAAGAGTGGAAAATGAAATAGATGAAGAGAAAAGTGAGTGAAAAAGACTTTTATTGATTAAGATAAACGGGGAATGACTTTTGCCACGCTGCTGAAGTGATGTTTGGTCTGTCTGCTGACTTAATGATGCTCCGAAGCCTTTTGGCTTCGTTGCTTGTTTACCCAACTCTAATGATTCCCTGACAGTCAGCCCTGAGTACCCCTCACAGTAAAGGCTAATCAACAGTGTCATAGAAACATAGAAAAACTACAGCACAAAACAGGCCCTTCGGCCCCACAAGTTGTACCGAACATATCCCTACCTTTTAGGCCTACCTATAACCCTCCATCCTATTAAGTCCCATGTACTCATCCAGGAGTCTCTTTAAAGACCCCATTGAGTTTGCCTCCACCACCACTAACGGCAGCCGATTCCACTCGCCCACCACCCTCTGTGTGAAAAATTTCCCCTGTACCTACCCCCCAGCACCTTAAACCTGTGTCCCCTCGTAGCAGCCATTTCCACCCTGGGAAAAAGCCTCTGAGAGTCCACCCGATCTATGCCTCTCAATATCTTATATACCTCTATTAGGCCTCCTCTCATCCTATGTCTCTCCAAGGAGAAAAGACCGAGCTCCCTCAACCTATCCTCATAAGGCATGCCAGTCAATCCAGGCAACATCCTTGTAAATCTCCTCTGCATCCTTTCAATCTTTTCCACATCCTTCCTGTAATGAGGCGACCAGAACTGAGCACAGTACTCCAAGTGGGGTCTGACGAGAGTCTTATATAGCTGCATCATTATCCCCGGACTCCTAAACTCAATCCCTCGATTGATAAAGGCCAGCACACCATACGCCTTCTTAACCACCTCCTCCACCTGCGGGGCCGATTTTAGAGTCCTATGGACCCGGACCCCAAGGTCCTTCTGATCCTCTACAGTACTAAGAGTCTTTCCCTTTATACTGAACTCCTTCATCCCATTTGACCTGCCAAAATGGACCACTACGCATTTATCTGGGTTGAAGTCCATCTGCCACTTCTCCGCCCAGTCTTGCATCCTATCTATGTCCCTCTAACTTCCAGACTATCCACAACCCCACCAACCTTCGTGTCATCGGCAAGCTTACCAACCCATCCCTCCACTTCCTCATCCAGGTCATTTATGAAAATGACAAACAGCAAGGGTCCCAGAACAGATCCCTGGGGCACACCACTGGTGACCGACCTCCATTTAGAAAAAGACCCATCTATACACACTCTCTGCCTTCTTTGGGCAAGCCAGTTCTGGATCCACCGGGCAGCAGCCCCTTGGATCCCATGCCCTCTCACTTTTTCGAGAAGCCTTGCATGGGGGACCTTATCGAACGCCTTGCTAAAATCCATATAAACCACATCTACCGCTTTCCCTTCGTCAATGTGTTTAGTCACATTTTCGAAGAACTCCACCAGACTCGTAAGGCACGATCTGTCTTTGACAAAGCCATGCTGAGTATTCTTGAGCATACTAAACCTCTCTAAATGCGCATAAATCTTGTCCCTCAGGATCTTCTCCATCAGCTTACCAACCACTGAGGTTAGACTCACCGGTCAGTAATTTCCAGGGCTATCCCTATTCCCCTTCATGAAAATAGGAACCACATCCGCAATCCTCCAGCACCTCTCCCATCTCCATCGACAACGCAAAGATCATCGCCAGAGGCTCTGCAATCTCTTTCCTCGCCTCCCACAGTAACCTGGGGTACATCCCATCCGGACCCGGCGACTTATCTATCTTGATGCCATTCAAAGATTCCAGCACAACCTCTTTGTTAAAGTCCACATACTCAATCTTTTCAGTCCACCGCAAGCCCGCAGTACATCCACCCAGGTCCTTCTCCTCTGTGAAAACCGAGGCAAAATACTCATTAAGCACCTCTGCCATTTCTACTGGTTCCGTACAGATTTTCCCGTGTCATTGGCTTTCCGTTGATTTGAGGATGACATCTACTCAGGATCGCAAGTTTCTGCCATGGGGCAGGACATCCAACAAGGTAGTAGAATCTGGAGTGTCGAAGTTGTTTTCTTTTTAACCACTGCTTTGCCTCACCATTAAGACATAGTCACTCAAAGCATGATGCAGCTAGATGGATGTGTTGTTGGCATTCTGAACGTTTGATAGCTAACTCCTCCAGTCATTCATGTCAGTGCTTTTGTACTTCAAGGAGAGCTTCAGAGTGTCTTTGAAATGTTTCTTTAAGCATTGGTCATTTGAGAGTTGAGAAAACAAGACCTAGAGGATGAGATGCTTTTTTGACCACATGGGCACAGTGTACAGTCCATCGAAATTGATTTTATAGGGGTTTTGCTTGAGGACTTGCAGAGCTGGCTTGAAGAAGGACACTAACATTTGGTTGGCGGTCCTCCCATTGAACCTAGAAGATGTGGTGAAGACAGTGATGAAGGAACTTCTCTTGCGCTCTTGTTTGTCATTGATGCGCAGTTCAGGCCTGACTGTTATATAGGAGTGTGATGATGACAACTACTCTGTACATAAGGACTTTTGTTAAACTGCAGAGGGCTTTGTTGTCAAACAATGTGCACCGTAGAGGCTGAATTGGTACAGTTGATCCGGTGTTGGATCTCATCAATAGTGGCCTTCTGAAAGAAGTGGCTGCCATGGTATTGTTGCCAACTGTTCAACATATTCTAGAGACTCTCCTTCAATCTGGGAGGAGAAATATTTAGCTGACTAGATTGATATGTTTTGTTCTGCTAACATTCAACGACAGGATTGTGGGCAGAATTGAAGTGATTGAGAGTGGCTTGCAAATCTGGTGCAGAGTAGGCAACAGCGTTGTAGTCGTCCACAAACTGTAGATCATGTATATCTTTGGATGCATTATATAAATCCCTTCACCATGTAAAGGTGGTAATCTATGAAGAAGAATGAGCAGTGTAAAAACTGGAGGAAGAGAGCAAAAAATGAGAAATTATAAGGAAGTGGCAAATTTGCCTATGACATTTGTGTCAGTCCAAGTGCTCCAATTGGAACAATCTCATTTCCTTGCTCTTTCTGTTCATATTCTTTATTATAAAATAGTTCTGATTTGTTTTTACATTACATTCTTTCTGACAATCCTGAGTTTGCCTTTTTATTATCCATTGACTAACTACTGGAAGCAATCTTTAATTATTGAATATTTATTTTCAGTAGTGACTCCCACATTACCTTCAAGTAGAATATACAAAAATATTTTATTTTGCATTATGTTAAATAGACTTGAGTTCTAAATATGTTTTGTTTTGATTGTACACATTACATTAACATTGCATGTAGAATGTCTTGCGTTTTTGTGAGATATTATAATACATAAGAAACATTATATCACTTTGAATAAATATTTCATACCTGCATTCATTCAAACAATACCAATCCAAATTGATTGGAACATAGATTTTCCATACCGGTAGTTAACTATAATTTTTGAAACAATGGCAGGAAGCGATGTAGCCTGTTAGTGGACCCACCCTACTAAACTTCATAAACATTTAGGAGCAAACTAGGGTTATTGAATTTGGGAACAAAAGTATTTTTTTTTAATGTTTAACTTCAATCAACTTTTGCTCTGTCATGAAAGCACCAGTTTGGCTGACTTCTGTGCCTCAGCAACACTTTAACAAAAATCTGTAGTTAAATTTTCATTACGTGTGAAATGCACATCAAACCAGCTATAAATCTTTAGGAATTGGTTGAACATGGCTTTCTTACTTCAGAAAAGGAGCTATTTCATTGACAACCATATTGTCTTAATTGAAACTGAGGAATCTTTGGCATGATTATTAACCCCCTACTTTGCTGTTGAATACGCTCATTTATACTGGGGCAGAGGTGTGTATGGGAGAGGAGGGGCAAAGTGTGAAGTACGGATTTGACAACAGAACTGTTCACGTGTTGTTTCTACAAACGTAACTTTAATGTAGACATTAATACAGAAATCTGTCCTTATCTAATACTATGGAAGGTTCATTCAATTCCAGCAATGGTAAAAGCTCCATGCACTCAGTTGCAAAGTCAACCATGTATATCTCATGCAAGGTTCTGAAGTAAGGTCTGTTGGGCAGAATAGTGACTTTGGTTTTATTGTACATGAATATCTAAAAGTTCACTACTAGTTGTGAGCATATAGCAAAAGCAAATAGAGTATTAATATTTATTACGAAGATCATGAATTATAAAACAAAAAACCTATATTGTCATTTATTGGGCCTCATTTAGAACATTTTTTAGTTTTAGTCACCTCATATAGAGATTTTGAGAAAGGTTCAAAGGAGACCCAGTAGATGTCTTTGTTAAGGACTATAATATGGGTACTTAGGTTAGTGAGGTCAAGTTACATAAGCTTAGTTTAGTCAGCCAAGGTTGATGGTACAGTGAGCATGAATTTGCTGCAAAAGGAAAAGGTACAGATTCCTGTTTGTACTGCTAGTTTTGCCATTGATGCTGCCCAAGTTCTTCTTCCTCACCATATTGTAGCTCTCTGCAACCTTACCAAAGTGCCGATAAAGAACTGGAGTCCATTTGTATTTGGTCCAGCATTGGCCATAGACAAGGTACCAGGTCCTTTGTGTGCCAGCTGGAAATTCTCATCCTTAAACTTTTCACCATTGATGGATTTCCCATCAGTGCCGTTGTGCTTTGTGAACTTACCACTCTGGCACATGAATTCAGAAATTATCCTATAAATATCGAGCCCTTGTAATCAAATCCCTTCTCACCAATGCACAATGCATGGAAATTTTCTGCAGTTTTTGGAACCACATCAACCTTGAGCCCCATCACAATCCAGCCCAGGGATTTGCTTAGGGTTTTACATTTGACAAGTGTCGATGATGAGACTTAATTGAAAAAAATAGTGCAAATAAATTTTACCAATAAGTTCCAAGACTGCCAGTTTTATCGACATATTTGTAAATGATTGGTTCTTTGATTGGACTATTATCAAATTATCTTAGTGATGGCATGAAGGTGAAGCTCGAAGCTCATCTTGGGATCAAATGCAACACTAAGTTTGTGAACAGGCTGCCTTAATCTCAGATGTTGTCCTGAAAAGGATGCAGTTGGTAGCTAGGGAAGAATGGCTTCAGTTCTCCCAACATTTAAATTTTTAAAAATTTGCTTATCCAGTGCTAGATGTCAAGTAAGCACTGTGGATGGGTTACCTACACCACATGGTCTGCAGCAGTTCAATAAGGTGGCTCACCGCAACCTCTTCCTGGGCAATTGGGAATGGGCAATAAATATTTACCTAACCAGAGACATCTACCATGCTGTGAAAGAATGAAATAAAAGCAATCTGATTTAGCAGCAATGGTGGAATTGAGAGAGGTGTGGTGAGGCAGACTGGGTTTTGTTATCATGCACGTGAAAACTCAGTGTGCCTATGGATGATTTTGCTGAGGAGTAGCATGTAGATGACAAACAGTGTGAGAATAAGGGTGATGGGATGTGAAATAATTCATTTAATTATGGATCTCTAAATATTTTTATATTTGTGTGGAATACAGAAAAACACTAAGCTTTAATTTTGATCATTCAAACATTTTCTTGGATGTTGGCTCTTAAACCAATGTTTGAAATTATTCTGGCCTAATCATAAGAAGGAAAGGGTAATTTTATATTTTATGAGCTGCGTGTTTAGATTTCATTATTTGGTGCTTCAGTGATTCATCCAGTACAAAATATATGAACTTTATCAAAATGTTTTTAGACTTGTGTCTTGTGTTCTGTAAACTTATTTTTGAGGTACCTCAGTTTATCCAAAGTCCTTTGGTCGATTTAGACAAGTTTTCTGCACTGAGTTGTCAAAACGCATGCCATTTAGTAAGGAAAAGTTACTCAGTATTGAAATTTCAAAACTCATCACAGAAGGCTGGAAACCAGATTTTGCAGTGAATTGCAGCATTTAGGGTAACTGAAATGGATGATAGATAGCCTTTTGATAGTATCATTTTAACATTATTGATTTTAGTATGTTGCAGTTTTTCTGAGCTCGGACAGACTTGGTGCAGAAAAACTGAGGAAGGATGTGCATCGAACCTTGTGAAGTTGATGGCATTTCTATGATTATTTAATTTAATGTTCGACTGTAGTTTTTCAATGTAAAATTGTTGTAATAATGGAATGTCAGAAAACATTTGTGAGACTGGTGAGCCATCTTGAGCAATGTTATTTATGAAATATTCAAAACATTTAGTAGCTTGGAAATAGAATGTTGATGTAGCTAGATAAACTAACCAAATGCAGTTTGGAAAGTTATGAAGTGAACCATTTAGCTGAGAACATAATGTTTGTAAAGTTATTTGATTCCCATTTTTCACTTTAACAATTTACCGAAACCTTTACACTTGAATTTTGTCTGAGTCATCCTGCAGTGGGTTGAGTTTAAATATCTGCTTGCTTCTGTCACGAGGTTTTCATTCGCAGATGATGAAGTATTAATGACTCAGAATCCTAAACCTCGGCTTGAGTTTACCAAATTAAATTAGGACTTGGAACCACAGCTTTGCGTGCAAATGGTGGGATAGTCAGCAGTTTTGGAGATAAAACCTATTACCTCGTACTGGCCAAGGTACTTGTGTAGCAAATTGGCATAAGTGGAGCCTTGCAGGGAACTCAAACTGCAGCTTTGGTGAACCCCAATCAATGACTCGCATCATTGAAGATTTTACCCTGACAAAATTCAGAGGAGGGGTCACTGTGGAAGGCTATTGCCTAGCTAGATGATTACTGCACACTCTTCATTAAAAAAAACCTTGTACTGTTGTATTTCATGTGAAGAATTCCTGAATTTAGCTGTTATTTTTAAAGGAGATTTTTAGAAATGTGGTCGTGAAGTAACTAAAATGTTTTCCATGCCGTGCTAGCTTTTGACTATTCGAAATAAATGTTACTGTAGATGCAAGCCTAATTTTGCTAAGTGTCATTAATGTGAATTTTTGGAGCACCACACCTCAGCTTTGGAGCAGTAAAGTTTCATGCTCTACTAATGAAGATAACTTGCTTCTGGAAACTTGTGTACTATGGGTGGAAAAATCTAATGGCGAACTTCAAAATATGTATCTTCATAGTTTGTGCTTTGGCTGCATATCAGAGAATGGCTAAATCAGATTAAAAAAAATATAATTCATTGAATGTGGGCTTCGCTGGCTCAACCAACATTTCTAATGCCCATCCCTAATTGCCCTTGTGAAGATGGTAGTCAGCTGCCTTCTTGAACTGCTGGAGTCCATGTGCTGTAACTACACCCACAGTGCTGTCGGGGAGGAAGTTCCATGATTCTGACCCAGCGACAGTGAAGGAATAGCAGTATATTTTCATTTCAGGATGGTGTGTGGTTTCAAGCGGAACTTTTAGGTGATGGTGTTCCCATGCATCTGCTGCCCTTGTCCTCCTAGATGTGATTTAAGGTGATTGATAGAAGGATTAGAGGGAAAGTGCGGAAAAACTTCTTGGTGGATGGATGTCTGGAATTCGCTGCCTGATTTAGTGGTGGAGGCAGATACTCTCAGCTCATTTAAAAGATATCTGAATCTACACCTAAAGTGTTGTAATCTGCAAGGATAAGGACCAGCTGAGTTCCTGCAGTGCATCGTGTAGATGGTACACATTGCTGCCACTGTGCATCAGTGGTGAAGGGAGTGAATGTTTGTGGATGGGGTGCCATTCAAGCAAGCTGCTTTGTCCTTGATAGTGTCAAGCTTCTGAAGTTGGAGCTGCACTCATCCAGGCAAGTGGAGAGTATTCTATCATGCTCCTGACTTGTGCGTTGTAGATGGTGGACTGAGTTTGGGATGTGGGGTGGTGAGTTACTCACTACAAACTTCCTAGCCTCTGACCTGCTGTTGTAGTCGCAGTACTCGTATGACTAGTCCAGTTCAGTTTCTAGTAAATGGTAACCCTGGGATGTTGATAGTGGATGATTCAGTGACGATAATGCCATTGAATATCAAGGGCAAATGGTTACATTCTCTCTTGTTGGAAGTTTTCATTGCCTGGCACATGTGTGGTGTGAATGTTACTTGGCACTTGTCAGCCCAAGCCAGGATATTGCCCAGGTCTTTTTTTTTATACTTTTCCAATTCAATCAAATCAAGTCCAATTCAGAGTCTCAACAAGTTGAGACATTTCCGATCTAGGCTGGCAAGACAGGGCAAGCGACCAAATTACCTTGTCCTGGGCCTGATCTACATGAGCCAAGCTGATTGGAGGAGGGAAAGCAATACCTCCTCCAAGACTTGAGCTCATTTGCATCTTAGCCAAAAGGCCGAGATACCGCTTTTAAAAAATTGCTTCATATGAAACATATGAAGCTTCAATGTAACCTAATGACCTCAGCCAAGCGTAGCATCCAATCCATACTACACTTGATCTTAGCCAAAAGGCCGAGAAGCCCAGGTCTTGCTACATTTGGACAGGGACTACTTCACTATCTGAGGAGTCGCAAATGTTGCTGAGTATTATGCAATGATCAGCGAGCATCCCCACTTCTGACATTATGATGGAGGGAATGTTATTGAAGCAGCTGAAGAAGGTTGGGCCTGGGACACCACCCTGAGGAACTCGAGTAGTGATGTCCTGAAATCTGCAACAACGCACCATCTTCCTTTCTGCTAGGTATGACTCCAACCAGTAGAGAATTTCCCCCTGATTCCCATTGACTCCAGTTTGGCGAGGGTTCCTTGATGCCACATTCAGTCAAATGCGGCTTTGATCTCAGGCTGTTAATTCACCTTTGAAATTGAACTCTTTTATCCATGTTTGAACTAAGGCTGTAATGAGGTCAGGAGCTGAGTGATCCTAGCGGAACCCAAACAGAGCACCAGTGAACAGATTATTGCTAAACAAATACCACTTGATAGCACTGTTGATGACCCCTTCCATCATTTTATGTTGTGTTGTTGATCATTTACTGTCACTAGAATAAATTTTGCTTTTCAAGTAAAATGGGTATTGTTAAAGCACCTTCTGAGGAGGACCAAATGTATCCTAATGAAAGATGTATAAATTGTTTTATAAATTGCTCAGGTGGATTTATTTATGTATTTGCAATTTATGGTAAATTTCTGAAGCAAGCAGAATCCATTGCTGGTGAGGATTCTGCCACAAATTCTCTCCTACGTAGCCCATAGCAAGAGAAAGCTTGGCTTAATATATAAATCACATATGTATACAATGCTTAAAAGCTACAAACCTGGAATTAAACACAGCAGAAATATAATTTCTGCAAACAAACCTTTCTTTTGATGAAGGAGATGAATGGCTTGCCACTGGAGCTGCCGCATTTACAACAAGCTCTCAAAATAGGCAGTACTTTCAGTTCCTCTGGGAGGTGCCTTCAATCTAGCAGCTAAACAGCACACACAGTGTGGGGGAGGTACTGTAGTACTGACTTGTCTTCTAGGAGAGCATAACAGTGGGGGCTGGACAACTTCTGGGCAAATTTTTAACCAACAGATGATTAATTATTCTACCTATGTTATCACACTTTGAGATAATGTATTACTCTACATTTAATTATTTTCTAAGTGGAGGATGTTCAGCTTGTGGAAGATGTCAGCAGGCTTGCATCATTAATTCAGGCTGTGAGTCCGTTTTGGGTTGAAAATGGCTGGCTTTGCTGGAAAGTAGCAGACAGAAGAAGCTGGAAGCAGTTGGCACAGTATATATGGTTTAAATTCTGGGACATTTTGATACTGCACACTAAAAGCTAGCACTATGAGCTCGGGAGTTGATGGTAAATGTGGAACTGATTCAACAACAGAGAAAAATGAGGTAAGAGCTGTGGAAGTGGGCTGTGGGGGGAGATGAAACTTTAATGGACTTTGTGCATCTATGGACTTTTGAAGCTTACAGCATTAGTCAGGAAATGATCTGCATGCTTTTGCACTGGCACAGCATCAGTTTAGATTTGTCAGGAATGTCAGTTGGACAGGAAAAGCAGGGGTAAGGAAACATTTAAATGTATTTTGCAGGAGAAATTTTGAGTGGAAGAAATTTGATTTTTTTTATCCTTGTCAAAGAAATTAATTTGGTTCGATGTGCAAGATTCAAAATTTCTTGTTAAATTTGGCAATAAATTACAAATAGCGACAGCAGCTTTAGTCTTCCTCCTTTTTGCATTTAACAGACAGTGATATTCCAGATGCCAGGATGTAGTTGATTGTTTTTTTAACTGGGGGAAGGGTCAGGAAGTTGATGCTTTAGGGGAGTTTAATGTTCCGAGCAAAGACCAGATAGAAGTCATTTTCCTTATTTGGTCTCTTTAATAAACAATCCTCCTCTGTTCCCTCTGCCCCCCATAGAAATATTTCAGTTTTGCTTAAGTAAGGACTTTGTCTTGAAAACATAGTTTAGTATTGTTCTGTGAATTTAATATCTAATCATTAGTTATGAATTATATACATTTTTTAACTGTGCAATCATGCATTTACATTTGGGGAGGAAAAAAAAACAATTTTCCGTGTTGGGCTTGTGGTTTTTCAATTTGATTTCAGTTTGGCACAATAAATGGAATGAAGTTGCTATTTGTTTCCTAACAGATACTTAAATATAACTTGGTTATAACCCTTCAACACAGCCAACTAATATCTTTTTTGTTTAAATGAAATCCTGCATGGCATTACTAGTATAGTTGCATCTTTATGAATTTAACTCCATTTCTTTGCTGGTGAAAAAGATTTACAAAGTTTTAAGTGATGTCAACTATGAAACTGTCTAGAGACCAAAACATCAGGTCTAGATTATTGCGTAATTTGCAAATGATTTAAAAAGGGTTATCTCTCCCACTTCTTTTGGAATTAAAAAAAATGAAATCATTGCAATAGTAAATTGATGCCAGAAGTGCAATAGAATGGTTAGTACTGCAATACTTTCAGTACTAACTGTTGGAAGATTTGAGTCCATTGTCACACTTAGAACTGACAATTTAAATGATTTTGCTCTTTACCGTGGGCTGCACAGTGGTTAGCACTGTTGCTTCACAGAGCCAGGGACCCAGAATCAATTCTGGACTTGAGTTTGCACATTCTCCCCATGTCTGCATGGGTTTCTTCCCACAGTCCAGAGATGTGCAGGTGAGGTGAATTGTCCATGCTAAATTCACCCTGAATCTCCAAAGGTTACGTGGGTGGGGGGTGGGGGGGGGGGGGGGGGGGAGGTGGTGGTGGTGTGGAAGCTGGGCCTGGATAAGATGCGTTTTCACAGAGTCGGTGCAGACTGAATGGCCTCCTATAGATGGCAGAGGGAAGTTATGTGTGGAACCGGAGGAGATTGGTGAAGCATTGAACCAATATTTCTCTTCGGTGTTCACGCAAGGGGACATGAATATAGCTGAGGAGGACACTGGGTTGCAAGGGAGTAGAATAGACAGTATTACAGTTGATAAGGAGGATGTGCAGGATATTCTGGAGGGTCTGAAAATAGATAAATCCCCTGGTCCGGATGGGATTTATCCAAGGATTCTCTGGGAGGCAAGAGAAGTGATTGCAGAGCCTCTGGCTCTGATCTTCAGGTCGTCGTTGGCCTCTGGTATAGTACCAGAAGATTGGAGGTTAGCGAATGTTGTCCCATTGTTTAAGAAGGGGAACAGAGACTTCCCCGGGAATTATAGACCGGTGAGTCTCACTTCTGTTGTCGGCAAGATGTTGGAAAAAATTATAAGGGATAGGATTTATAGTTATTTGGAGAGTAATGAATTGATAGGTGATAGTCAGCATGGTTTTGTGGCAGGTAGGTCGTGCCTTACTAACCTTATTGAGTTTTTTGAGAAAGTGACCAAGGAGGTGGATGGGGGCAAGGCAGTGGACGTGGTATATATGGATTTTAGTAAGGCGTTTGATAAGGTTCACCATGGTAGGCTTCTGCAGAAAATGCAGATGTATGGGATTGGGGGTGATCTAGGAAATTGGATCAGGAATTGGCTAGCGGATAGGAAACAGAGGGTGGTGGTTGATAGTAAATATTCATCATGGAGTGCGGTTACAAGTGGTGTACCTCAGGGATCTGTTTTGGGGCCACTGCTGTTTGTAATATTTATTAATGATCTGGATGAGGGTATAGTTGGGTGGATTAGCAAATTTGCTGATGACACCAAAGTCGGTGGTGTGGTAGACAGTGAGGAAGGGTGTCGTAGTTTGCAGGAAGACTTAGACAGGTTGCAAAGTTGGGCCGAGAGGTGGCGGATGGAGTTTAATGCGGAGAAGTGTGAGGTAATTCACTTTGGTAGGAATAACAGATGTGTTGAGTATAGGGCTAACGGGAGGACTTTGAATAGTGTGGAGGAGCAGAGGGATCTAGGTGTATGTGTGCATAGATCCCTGAAAGTTGGGAATCAAGTAGATAAGGTTGTTAAGAAGGCATATGGTGTCTTGGCGTTTATTGGTAGGGGGATTGAATTTAGGAGTCGTAGCGTTATGTTGCAACTGTACACAACTCTGGTGCGGCCGCACTTGGAGTACTGTGTGCAGTTCTGGTCCCCACATTACAGGAAGGATGTGGAGGCTTTGGAGAGGGTGCAGAGGAGGTTTACCAGGATGTTGCCTGGTATGGAGGGGAGATCCTATGAGGAGAGGCTGAGGGATTTGGGATTGTTTTCGCTGGAAAGGCGGCGGCTAAGAGGGGATCTTATTGAAACATATAAGATGATTAGAGGTTTAGATAGGGTGGATAGTGATAGCCTTTTTCCTCTGATGGAGAAATCCAGCACGAGGGGGCATGGCTTTAAATTGAGGGGGGGTAGTTATAGAACCGATGTCAGGGGTAGGTTCTTTACCCAGAGGGTGGTGAGGGATTGGAATGCCCTGCCAGCATCAGTAGTAAATGCGCCTAGTTTGGGGGCGTTTAAGAGATCCGTAGATAGGTTCATGGACGAAAAGAAATTGGTTTAGGTTGGAGGGTCACAGTTTTTTTTTAACTGGTCGGTGCAACATCGTGGGCCGAAGGGCCTGTTCTGCGCTGTAATGTTCTATGTTCTATGTTCTATGTTCTATGTACTGCACTCTAGGGATCCTATGGATTTAGCAACTATGATGTATGATTTAGGATAAGTTGTAGCATGTAATGTAAAAAAGAATACTGGCAAATTATTTTGATTAAGGTCAAAATGTCTTGAGTGAATACCAATGACAGTAATGATCTCCAGGTTTGCAAAGATAATTTAATATTTAGTAGCAAGGATTCTGTTCTTTCTCTCTGATATCAGAATACTTCCAGCTGCTTTGGGCCCAAGACAGAACCACTTTGGGGTTGGGTGGGGTGGGGGAGAGGGGGAGGGTGGTGCGGCATGATGAAAGATTCCCAAGTATGGGATTAGGAACATGTCATAGCACATTATCCATACTGCATCAATTGTGACTCGGAGATTCTCTTCCGAGAGACCGGGGATGATGTTATCGTCCGCATACTGAAGTTCTACAAGCAATGTTAGTGTCGTTTTCTTCTTGGATTTCAACTGGATGAGGTTGAAAATGTTTCCACCCATTCTGTAAATTATGCACACTCCACTGCGAAGCTTGTTCTTGACAAGGTGAAGGATGATAGTGATGGAGGAGAAGGTGGGGGCGATGACATATCCTTGCTTGATTCTGGTCTTGACCTCAAAGATTTCTGTCATATTTCCTTCTGTGACATCTTGTTGTGGAGAAATCGGAGGATACTGATGAATTTCTCTGTAGAGCTGGCCTTTGACGAGGTCTTCCATGGTACTTACCGATTGAGTCAAAACCCTTGGTCAGATCAAGCTATGTAGAGTGGTTGATGTTGCTCCTGGCATTTCTCTTGAAGTTGTCGAGCAGTGAAATTCATGTCCATTGTTCCACAGTTTGGTTGGAAGCCACACTGGCTTTCTGGAAGGATTTCTTTAGAAACTGAGAGAAGGTAGCTAGTGAGAATTCAGATGATGATCTTCCTGCTGCTGGAGAGTAGGGAGATTCCTCGGTAGTTCCCACAGTTCACTTTGTCTCCTTCAAAGAAAATTGCAGCCCAGGAACAGGCCCTTCAGCCCTCCAAGCCTGCACTAACCTTGCAGCTCGACTGAAATAAAACCCCCTACCCTTCCGGGAACCATATCCCTCTATTCCCATCCTATTCATGTATTTGTCAAGACACCCCTTAAAAGTCACTACCGTATATGCTTCCACTACCTCCCCCGGCAACGAGTTCCATGCACCCACTATTCTCTGTGTAAAAAATCTGCCTCGTACATCTCCTTTAAACCTTGCCCCTTGCACCTTAAACCTGTGCCCCCTAGTAATTGACTGTTCCTTGATAGTCGTACCCCTGAGGATGGCAGGGATTTCCTCGCTGTACCAGGTTTTCAGGAACAGCTGATGGAGATGACGAGTGGTTTCTCCCATATCCTGTCCACTCCTACGGTTTTTCAATTCTTCATATGTTTAATGACGGCTTGGACTTCAACCAGGAGTGAAGAAGTCAAAGGTCATCTTTGTGGAGTTGGTGGATTTCCTCGAACATGTCCTCATCTACAATTGCATTACGGTTTAGGAGTTGTTTGAAGTGTCCACTCCATTGAAGGCTAACATTTTTTCTCTTTTCATAAGGGTTCCGTCCTTACTCCGCCCTGGTTTGAGGACTAGTGTGTTGGGTCCATACATTGACTTGATGGCACTGAAGAAGCCCCGGGAGTCGTGCTTGTCAGTGAAGGGTTGCAGCTCCTTAGCTTTCTCAATCTACCATTGGTTCTTGATTTCTCTAGTTGTACTTTCTACCTCCACTTTTGCTGTTTGAGTTTTTCCCTTTGTCTTGTTAGTTATGTTGTTTTGCTAGGCATGGAGAGGTTTACTTTTCCTATCGATGAGGTCTTGGATGATTTGGTCATTCTCATTGAACTAGTCTTGATGTTTCCTGGTCTTGTATCCAATGGTTTCTTCGTAGCTTAAGATGATGGCTGTCTTCAGCTCTTTCCAGTTTCCCTCCACTGCATTCGAATGAATGCTTTGGAAATTTTGGTGAAGACATTATTGGAAGCTCACTAGAATGCTTGGCTCTTGAAACCGCTCATCATTGATCTTTTTCTGAGCTGTTTCTTCATCTTCTCCTGCTTCTGTGGAGATTGATAGTCATAGAGTGGATGAGCCGGTGGTCTGTCCAGCAATCTTCTGCACTGGTCATCGCTTTGGTGGTGAGGGCATCCTTTTGGTCTGTGGACTAGATGATGAGGTAGTCGATCATATACCAGTGCTTTGATCATGGCTGTGTCCAGGAAGTCTTGAACTTGTCTTTTTGGCGGAATAGTGTGTTAGTGATGACAAGCTGGTGTCCCAACATATCTGGTGAGCAGAAGAACCCAGTTGCAGTTCCCAACTCTTTTTCCTTTCCAATGTTTTCTTTCTAGACTTGGGAGCCCTTTCCAACCCTGGTGTTGAAGTCCCCAAGGAAGATGGCACCCAAGGTTGGGATGCCCATTGCCTGCTAGTTCTTGGCAAATTGTAGACAGAGTCTTTTGTTAATACCAACAGAGAGCTCTGAGTTGGTTTATGAGTTCATTCTTGATGGTGAATCCAATTCCATGTGTTCTGAGCTGATCCTTGGATTTTCTTCTCCAGAAGAAGATGTAACCACTGCCTTCTTCCTCAGCTGCCTGCTCTTCGGGTCTCTTGCAGGACAGCAACATCAATGTTTAAGTGTCTGAGTTAATGGGCAGAAGGGCAATTCTCGTTTTGGTCATTTGTTTTGCTCATTATCCATGAGAGTTCTTACATGCCAGGTTCCAAAATTTAATTTAATTTTGATTTTCTGGTTGCAGGGAAATTAGCCCACTGGATTTGGTTTTACAGCAAAGTTGTAGATGGAAAACACTATTTTTAGAACACCTTTTCTAGCCCCTTCCCCATGTGGGGTGAGCAGAGTGGATCCTGAAGAGGGCTGCTCAGTTGTGAAGAAAGCTGCTGAAATGCTCTCCTGTTCCTATTCCAAGAGCGATTCCATGGAATCAAACTCCACCGCCTACGTGTCAGTCCAAAGCTAAGGACTTCCAGATCTCACAATCCTGTCCCGTCACCTCTCGCTGATTACTGCAGGGTTGGTTTGTGTCGGGGTGTGTTGGTTTCCTCTAGAGGGATGCCTTGTTTGAGACATCTATTGATGTGAAAATGCTGTGCACGTCAGCAGAAACATGGGCTTTGACAGAAGGTAGGTCCAGCTCCAGTGGTAAGGGAACCTCGATGACCCGGGATCTCCCCACTGTAGCAGCCTTTATCTACCGTCGCAGTTGCTGATTTCACATAAGTATCTTCCGCCTGATTCGCTGCTGTTGGCTTGTTTAGGATTGTGCTTTGCCTGGTTCCTCCCCTTCGGCCTTGCCGTCATAGGTGACCCTGTCAGGAGTTTAAGACTCCCAAAAGCATCATTCTCGGGATGAATGGGATGTTCAGATTTTTCCACTCTGGCAAGATGGCAATCCACGGAAAAATAACAGACGGGTAATTAATGTACTAGTCAAAAACCAAGTAGAAATGGAAACATCCTAAAGTTGAAATAAATTACAAATGAAGGTGAACCAACCAATTGTTCTTAATATTTTTGAAATTCTTTTGGCCATCAATTTTTGTTGGCCAACAACCTTGTTCAGAAAGTAACTTCAAGTCTTGATATTAGTTTATCATAAAACACTGAGCAAAATAGTGGAGTGACAACACTGTTTGCCAAAGCCCAGTTGGCATAAATGGCTATGGTCCTTTTCATAAGCTGAATATTAAATAATGGTTTGCAATGAAAAGAAAATGAAAAATGACACAGCTTTCCAAGTATAGTATTTTCGGTGTTTGAAATGCTGCAATAGGGTTTCAAACCTGTACCTCTGTGCTGTTAGAGTCTTGTATTTCCAACTTTTACTGTCAACTGAAGAAACTACCAAGACTTGCAATTTGTAAACTTCATCTTCAATAGAAGATTGCTCAAAAATACTGACAAAAACATTTTGGGACATTGAGTGTAGCAATTTTTTGTATAGAACATTGAAAACAAATCAAAATATGAATTTAACCCCCTTTTTCTAGGCACTTTCCTGAGGAAGGTGATGTTGATTCCTACGTGGTATTCAAGTGATTCTTTGCATTATATTATGTACATGATAAATGAAACCTTACACAGTTAATTTCAAAGAACAAAGATCAAAGAAAGGTACAGCACAGGAACAGGCCCTCTGGCACTCTAAGCCTGCACCGATCATGATGCCTGCCTAAACTAAAACCGTGTGCATTTACGGAGTCTGTATCCTTCCATTCCCATCCTATTCATGCATTTGTCTAGTTGCCCCTTAAAGCTGCTATCGTTCCTGCTCCCACCACCTCCCCAGACAGCGCGTTCCAGACATTCACCACCCTCTGTGTAAAAAAAAAAAACTTGCTGCACATCTCTAAACTTTTCCCCATGTACCTTAAACCTGTGTCCCCTAGTACTTGACTTTTCTACCCTAGGAAAGAGCATCTGACTATCCACTCTGTCCAGGTGACTCATAATCTTGTAGACCTCTATCAGGTCACCCCTCAACCTCTGTCATTTCAGTGAGAACAAACCGCGTTTATCCAACCTCACCTCATAGCTAATACCCAGACCAGGCAACATCCTGGTAAACCTCTTCTGTACCCTCTCCAAAGCATCCACATCCTTCTGGTAGTGTGGCGACCTGAATTGTACACAATATTCTAAATTGGCCGAACTAAGGTTCTGTGCAGCTGCCAATTTTTATACTCAATGCCCCGACCCATGAAGGCAAGCATGCCGTATGCTTTCTTGACTATCCACCTGCATTGCCACTTTTAATGATGGGTGGACATGTATGCCCAGATCTCTCTGTCTGTCAATACTCCTAAGGGTTCTACCATTTACTGTATAATTCTTACAGAATCCATTATCTCGCACTTGTCCGGATTAAACTCCATTTGCCATTTCTCCGTCCAAGTCTCCAACCGGTCTATTTCTTGCTGTATCCTCTGACAATTCTCTTCACTATCCGCAACTGCACCAGTTTTTGTGTCATCTGCGAACTTGCTGAACAGACCAGCTAGATTTTCCTCCAAATCATTTATATATACTACAAACAACAAAGGTCCGAGAACGGATCCCTGTGGAACACTGCTGGTCACAGCCTTCCATTCAGAAAAGCACCCCTCTACTGCTACCCTCTGTCTTCTATGGCCAAGCCAGCTCTGTATCCATCTTGCCAGCTCTCCTCTGATCCCATGTGACTTCACCTTTCGTACCAGTCGACCATAAGGTACCTTGTCAAAGGCTTTACTGAAGTCCATGTATACAACATCCACTGCCTTTCCCTCATCTATCATCTTCGTCACTTCCTCAATAGTGAGGCACGACCTCCCCTTCACAAAACCATGCTGTCTATCACTAATAAGTCCACTTGTTTCCAAATGTGAGTAAATCCTATCCCTAAGTATCTTTTCCAATAATTTCCCTCCCACTGACGTAAAGCTCACCAGCCTATAATTTCCTGGATTATCCCTACTGCCCTTCCTTAAAAAAAGGAACAACATTGGCTATCTTCCAGTCCTCTGGAACTTCATCTGTAGCTAATGAGGATACAAAGATTTCTGTCAAGGCCCCAGCAATTTCGACCCTTGCCTCCCTCAGTATTTTGGGGTAGATCCCATCAGGCCCTGGGGACTTATCTACTTTAATGCTTTTTAAGATGTATCATTTTTTCAAATAATACTTTGCAATACATTGTAACTCATTACTGCAGCTGCCTCTTTTGCTAACAATTCAAAAGCTTGTTCATATAGAAAATTCAGATAGCTGCTTATACAAGAAAAATTTTGTTCATGTAGAATTATACAGGACATGAGTACAGATGCAAATTTTTCAGATTGTTTTGAGTGTCCTTACCTGATAATTGTGTGAACAAGTTTTTAAAGTAGTTGATTCAGAATGAACAAATCGGGAAATGATCCAATTTGGCTGTAGGTAACTTGCATTTAGCTGAAAAATGTATATATTAGCCAATTTATTGCCTGGTTTTCTGGAGTTTTCATAGACACTTTGGAATTAAATTATGTAGCTGTCTTTTTTTTTTCAGGAACCTATGTGATTTTAATATTGGTTTAATTTACATATTTGATTTTTAATTCTACTTTTTAAAGATTAGAATAAAGAATACATCAGAACAATAACAAAATGTTTATAATACCATTAATTTAGAGAAACCTGTCAAGAGGTTTTCCAGAGGTTTGAGTCAAAATAAGAACGAAGCTAAAGGAGAAGAGATTGGGAGGGATCATCAAAAGTTTGGTCAAGGAAGTGGGTGTGTTCTTATGGGTTAGCATTGGGTTGCATGTTATTCTTTCTTTCCATGGATAATTTGAACAAAATTGCAATAAGTACAATCTCAATTTGCTGCTAACAATGTAAGGTTTTGATATGGTATGGGTTTTGGAAAGCAGCAAGAGTGACTGCAAAATGCATTTTTGGTGGTTCTCAGATTAGCAGCTGGGTTAGTAGTTTGGAAAATAGATGACGGACCTATTTCAATATGCAGCAGTGTAGGAGACAAAGTTAAGAATTCGGTAATACCCTCAATTTAAATGCACTGAAAGATCTAGATGAATTTTGACATCAAGAGATAAAATAAATTCTCTGAAAGTGTGTCTGCAAGTTGGCAGAACCATTTAAAAACAAAGCCAGTAACATTTTGATTTAAAAAATAGCATATTATTCAAGAGTAAAGAAGTAATAATGAATTATTATACAAAAATATTGATCAAGTTACTGTGCACAGCTTTGAACATCCCATTATAAGATCCTCGGAATAATTCCATTGGTTCAGAGAAGACAAGGAAGATTTAATGGAGATTGTTTTTAAATTATGAAGGGCTTTGATATGTTGAGCAAGAAAACATATTCCCTTTTCTTGGTAATCAATTTTAAATTGCCATTGAGGAAGAAGATCGACGTTAATAGAAAGTTGCATGCTTTGTTCAACCTTGGAACTGAATATTTTGAAGCATCTTTTTAAATGCATTGGAGCCTTTTCTCAACAATTGAGTTGATTTTGGCTTAAACCTTAATTCATTTTCAGTTAGCTGGGTACTCATGCTCGCTTTAAAGATTTTGGGTTTGGGTAGAGCCCAGGTATATTTCCAAAAAGGTGAATGGTAGAACTAACAAAATCCAGAGCACCTTAGATGACTAAAGAGTGATGAAGAAGACAAAAGTATGCGTATAATACAAGTGAGAATCAGGCTTAATACTGAAGGTTTAGAGGGGAAGTGAAAAAGCAAATGAGAAGCCAAAAGAAAGTATGAGGAGAGACTTGCAGTAAACTTAAAAGAGATTCCCAAAGTCTTCTATTAGCATTTAACTAGTAAAAGTGGGGTAAAAGGCAGAGTCGGGCTGATTAGGGACAACAAAAAGGATTCATGCACGGGGTAGAGGATTGCTAAGGTATTAAATTAATACTTTGCATCTCTTTTTATCGAGAATGATGCTGCTGCACATGTCATGGTGAAAGAGAAAGCAATTCAGACACTAGAAAGAATTAAAATTGATCAGATGGTATTGGATAAACTACTTCAAGTTAGAAGTCTCACAACGCCAGGTTAAAGTTCAACAGGTTTATTTGGTATCACGAGCTTTTGGAGCGTTGCTCTTCATCAGGTGAGTGGAGAATTGGGTTCACAAACAGGGCATATATAGACAAAGACTCAATTGCAAGATAATGGTTGGAATGCGAGTCTTTACAGGTACAGACAATGCGAGCGGAGAGAGGGATAAACTCAAGTTAAGGAAGTGTGAATTGTCTCAGCCAGGACAGTTAGTAGGATTTTGCAACCCAGGCCAAATGGTGGGGGTTACACGTAGTGTGACATGAATCCAAGATCCCGATTGAGGCCATCCTCGTGTGGAACTTGGCTATCAGTTTCTGCTTGGCAATTCTGTTGTCGTCGTGTGGCTTGAATGCCGCCTTGGAGAACGCTTACCCGTAGATTGGAAGCTGAATGCCCTTGACTGCTGAAGTGTTCCCCGACAGGAAGGGAAAACTTCTGCTTGGTGATTGTCGAGCGGTGTCCATTCATCCGTTGTTGTTGCGCCTGCATGGTCTCGCCAATGTACTGTGCCTCGTGACATCCTTTCCTGCAGCATATGAGATAGACAACGTTGGCCGAACCGCATAAATATGTACCGTGTACCTGGTGTATGGTGTTCTCATGTGTGATGATGGCATCCGTGTCGATGATCCGGCACGTCTTGGCGAGGTTACTGTGGCAAGGTTGTGTGGTGTCATAGCTGCTGTTCTCCTGAAGGCTGGGTAGTTTGCTGTGAACAATGATCTGTTTGAGGTTGCGCAGTTGTTTGAAGGCAAGAAGATGGGGTGTGGCGATGGCCTTGGCGCAATGTTCGTCTTTATCGATGACATGTTGAAGGCTCCGAAGAAGATGTCGTAGCTTCTCCGCTCCGGGGAAGTACTGGGCGACGAAGGGTATTCTGTCGGCAACATAGATAGCCAGCTGTTGAGGTTTATACTGTGTCGTGTATAATTCTTGTAATTGGTAAAAATTATGCTTAATCTTTTTAATATATTCTAACTATGTTCTTAAATAAATTTTGTTTGATAGAAGCTTCCTAGTGGGTCACTTGAATCATACCTTGAGTGAAACACTTCTGCTCACCCATGAATAATTCAAATGTAAAAACTTAGGGTTTAGGCTAACTTCATAATACACTTGGAGCTTCTGGTCTGGGTCTTAACAATAGACATGACCGGAACTTGTATTAAAAGCAAATTACTGTGGATGCTGAAATCTGAAATAACAACAGAAAATGCTGAAAAATCTCAGCAGATCTGACAGCATTCGTAGAGAGGGAACAGAGCTAATATTTCATAGAAACATAGAAAATAGGAGTGGGAGGTCATTTGGCCCTTTGCGTCTGCTCCGCTATTCATTGTGACCATGGCTGATCCACTAACTCAAAACCTGATGCTGCCTCTGCCCCCATATCCTTTGAACCTCTTTGCCCCATGTGCTATATTTAACTGCTTCTTGAAAACGAGCAATGCTTTGGCTTCAGCTGCTTTCTGTGGTAGTGAATTCCACAGGCTGACCACTCTCTGGATGAAGAAATATCACCTTATCTCTGTCCTAAATGGTCTGCTTTGTATCCTCAGACTGTGACCCTTGGTTCTGGACAACCCCACCATCGGGTATATCCTTCTTTCATCTACTCTGTCTAGTCCTGTTAGAATTTTATCGGTTTCTGAGATCTCCTCTCATTCTTCTGAACCCCAGCAAATACGATCCTAACTGACCCAGTCTTTCCTCCACCCCTGGAGTCTGGTAAACCTTTTCTGCACTCTCTCTAGAGCAAGAACATCCTTCCTCAAATAAGGAAACCAAAACTGCATACAATATTCCAGGTGTGGCCTCACCAAGGCCCTGTAGAATTCAGTCCAACTAATTGCATCAAGACATCCTTGCTCCTGAAATTGAATCCTTTTGCGATGAAGGCCAGAGTGCCATTTGCCTTTTTGACTGCCTGCTGCACTTGCATGCTTGCCTTTAGTGACTGGTGGACGAGGACACCCAGGTCTCGTTGCGCATTGCCCACCTAATTTATGGTCATTCCGATAGTAACCTGCCTTCCCATTTTTGCTACAAAAGTGGATAATCTCACGTTTACCCAAATTGTACTGAACCTGCCATTAATTTGCCCACTCGCTCAACTTGTCCAAATCACATGCTAGAGAGCATATAAGGTCCAGAGAGCTAAAAAGGAAGCCTTTCAATATAGTTTTCCAGGTAATGATATTAAATTAATGAAAATCATACCAAATGGCATGCAGCTACAATTTCAAAATATTTATGCATTGGGATTCCATTTCCTTTGAAGCCCTTATGCCTGCTTATTGTAATCTAAATTATATGCGAGTCATGTTGGTTAGTGGTGCTGATAATATTGAAAAAGCAAACACAAGAAGGAAAGGAGAGTGTGTAGAATGTAGTGTTGCAGTCGTGGCTGAGGTGTAGAGAAAGATCAACTTGGTGTGGGATGGGTCCATTCGGGGGTCTGGTGGGAGCAGGGAAGAAGCTGTTCTTGTGATCACACCGACTTAGGGATGGCTCCTTCCCTGCTGCCATCAGACCTTTGAATGGACCTACCTCATGTTGAGTTGATCTTTCTATACATCGTGGCTGTGGCACTGTGTTCTGCACCCTTTCCCTTCCTTCTCTCCTATGTACTCAATGAACGGTATACTTTGTATAGCACGCAAGAAACAATACTTTTCACTGTATACCGATACGTGACAATAATATATCAAATCAAGATGTATTACTACCACTTACTTTCAATCCAGCTCCTGATATCAAGAATCCTTTCTTAACCCCATCTCAAATCAAACTTTCCCTTCATTTAGGTATCATTCACAAAACTTTCAAAATCATAATATCACCTACCTTGTTAGAAAGTCCACTTTTGTTAGTTTTAGCATTAGGATGAGCATGCCTCAGGTGCTAATTTCATCAACCCCATTAACTACCTACACAAGTTTAGCTAAAACCTTCTCCATTCCTGAGTTTCGTTTTCAATCCCACATCTGGTGCATTCTAAGACCCTGTACTTTCCCCTCCAAAACATTGTCTGCACACACCTCTCATTTTGCCTCCACTCTTATTCAAATGCTCATCCATAGCTTCATAGTGAAGAATAAAGGTTAAATTTTAGATCTCATTGAAACTTACAGAATACTGAAAGACCTGGATAGAGTGCAAGTGGAGAAGATGTTTCAATTAGTAGGAGAGACTAAGATCCAAGGACACAGCCTCTGAGTAAAGGGACGACCCTTTAGAACAGAGATGAGGAGGAATTTCTTCAGCCAGAGGGTGGTAAATCCATGGAATTCATTGCCGCAGAAGGTTGTGGAGGCCTGGTCATTGAGTATATTTAAGACAGAGATAGATAGGCTCTTGACTGGTAAGTGGATCAAAGGTTACAGGAAAAAGGCAGGAGAATTAGGATTGAGAAACTTATCAGCCACAATTGAATGGCGGAGCAAACCTGATGGGCCAAGTGGTCTAATTCTGCTCCTATACTTTATAGTCTTATTGTTTCTTGTGCACTATACAGTCAAAACTTACTCTTCATAGAGTACATAGGGGAGAAGGAAAGGAGAGAGTGCACAATATAGTATTACAGTCACAGCTAGGATGTAGGGAAAGATCAGCTTGATATATGGTGGAACCATTCAAAAGTCTGATGGCAGCATGAGTTGGTTGTGATCTCAGACTTGTATCTGTTTCCCAATGGGTGAAGGTGGAAGAGAGTATGTTCGGAGTACGTGGGGTCCTTGATTACAAAGAACAAAGAACAATACAGCACAGGAACAGGCCCTTCGGCCCTCCAAGCCCGCGCCGCTCCCTGGTCCAAACTAGACCATTCTTTTGTATCCCTCCATTCCCACTCCATTCATGTGGCTATCTAGATAAGTCTTAAGCGTTCCCAGTGTGTCCGCCTCCACCGCCTTGCCTGGCAGCGCATTCCAGGCCCCCACCACCCTCTGTCTAAAATACGTCCTTCTGATATCCGTGTTAAATCTCCCCCCCCCCCCCCCCCCCGCCCCCCTCACCTTGAACCTATGACCCCTCGTGAACGTCACCACCGACCTGGGAAAAAGCTTCCCACCGTTCACCCTATCTATGCCTTTCATAATTTTATACACCTCTATTAGGTCACCCCTCATCCTCCGTCTTTCCAGTGAGAACAACCCCAGTTTACCCAATCTCTCCTCATAACTAAGCCCTTCCATACTAGGCAACATCCTGGTAAACCTCCTCTGCACTCTCTCTAAAGCCTCCACGTCCTTCTGGTAGTGTGGCGACCAGAACTGGGTGCAGTATTCCAAATGCGGCCGAACCAACGTTCTATACATCTGCAACATCAGACTCCAACTTTTATACTCTATGCCCCGTACTATAAAGGCAAGCATGCCATATGCCTTCTTCACCACCTTCTCCACCTGTGACGTCACCTTCAAGGATCTGTGAACTTGCACACCCAGGTCCCTCTGCGTATCTACACCCTTTATGGTTCTGCCATTTATCGTACAGCTCCCCCCTACGTTAGTTCTACCAAAATGCATCACTTCGCATTTATCTGGATTGAACTCCATCTGCCAAATCTTTGCCCAAATTTCCAGCCTATCTATATCCTTCTGTAGCCTCTGACAATGTTCCTCACTATCTGCAAGTCCAGCCATTTTCGTGTCGTCCGCAAACTTACTGATCGCCCCAGTTACACCTTCTTCCAGATCGTTTATATAAATCACAAACAGCAGAGGTCCCAATACAGAGCCCTGCTGGCTGCTTTTCTGAGGCATCGGGAAGTGTAGACGGAGTCAATGGATGGGAGGATGGTTTGCATGATGGGGTGGGCCATGTTTGCAACCCTTTGTAGTTTCTTGTGGTCTGGGTCAGAGCAGGAGCCATACCAAGCTGTGAAACATCTATGGTGCATCTGTAAAAATTGGTGAGAGTTGTAGTGGACAAGCCAAATTTCCTTAACCTCCTGAGAAAGAGATCAGGAAAAAAAATGAGCAAACTGGAGGGGGGACCTGTGATTTGTGGAGCTGGAGCAGGAACGTGGGAAAGACAAAATCTGTGGCATGAGGCACAGTTCTTCACTGATTCTGTCTACCACGTTCACTTTTTTAATTGATTCATGGGATGTCTCTCTCACAGGCTAGACCAGTATTTGTTGCCTATCCTTAATTATCATCAAGAAAGTGGTGGTGAGCCACCTACTTGAATTGCTGCATCAAGCTGCATCACACTTTTAGTTCCAACATGTTAATGATGAGGCAGACAGTTGGCAGAGAAGGAAGGAAGAGGAAGCAATTACACTCTGGACCCCACTACAAGTGTCCAAAGATCTGTGGGTCAAGAATTGGCCTGTTCAGTCTCACAAATTCATGATAGAAGCTCATAACCCTGAGTAGACATCATAGAGACCCTACAGTGCAGAAAGAAGCTATTCGGCCCATTGATCCTGCATCGACAACAATCCCAACCAGGCCCTCTCCGCATAACCCCACGAGTAATCCCCGTGATACTAAGGGGTAATTTATCATGGCCAGCCCACCTAACTGACACATCTTTTTACTGTGGGAAGAAAGCGGAGCACCTGGGGGAAACTCACGCAGACACGGAGCGAACATGCAAATTCCACACAGACCTGAGGCCGGAATTGAATCTGGGTCCCTAGTGCTTATTGAGGCAGCAGTGCTAACCACTGTGCCACCGTGCCGCCTTGAATCGAGGATCAAGATAGTACTGCAGACGATCTTGCATGATGTAAAATTAAAGCCGATGATGATAGTCAAGCACAAAGCTCACTCCAAAGAAATTCCATGTTAGTGTTAACGAGAAAAGCTGGATGAATGAAGGCAGTTGCAAGAAATAGATCAAAGAAGTATGAAATTTGAGACCAGGAAGACCATGCAAATGAAAAGGTTTTCTCACCGGTAATGTGTTCCAATCCCTACCTATCGACAGTAGTCTGTGATGTGAAATCAACCAACACTGACATGAGAGTTATTCCCCAAGGTCTTACAAGTGTTGTTTATCCATTGTATGCGTGTATAAATAAAGCTCTTAAAGACAGCATCCGAAATATATGGGTTGGAATTTTAATGTCCCGCCATCATGGGAATCAGAGTAGGCGAGGGACGGGCCATGGGAAGCTCCGTTGACCTCGGGCGGGGTTTTGCAGTTTTGGGACAAGTGAGGCTGTAAAATCCCGGATATGGTTTTATGTAGAACAGTGGGATGTTGAAAGGCATTATAGCATTCACTGAAGGCATAAATTGGGTTCTCTTTCGCCATCTGATCATTTCTTTTGTCGTCTGCTGTTTGCGCATTCTTCCTTATTGTTTGTCTCCAGTCATTCCAGTCAGCATTAAGGACTTCGGGATTGGCAGTCACCTCTCTCAAAAGGTCACTGTGGTAACATGGCCATTTTAAGGGATGATCCTATGCAGGCCACATGATCGGGCCAGACCCTCTTTAGCAAAGACACAAGAAGCCAGGCCAATCTGAAGCGAGGGTGTGAGTCCTGGGATTGGGAGGACCTCAGTTGGAATCAGGGAGAAGAGTGTAGACCTGTGCATATGTTTTGTCAGACCCTTGATGTGTAAATAGTCTCCTCTGCCTCTTCCCTCAACTCTGAGAAAGTTGACGGAGATCTGGTAATGGTGTGCAAGATTATGACAGGTTTGCATAAAATAGGCCAAGGAAAGCGGTTTCCATTAGCTGATGGTACGAGACCAAGGGACACAAATTTAATGTTCTGTGCATGAAATGCAGGGAGAATCTAAAAAAGAGCATTTTTATGCAATGAATGTTACTGATCTGGAACTCCATGTGAGGATGGTGGAAGCCGACAATCAATGATTTCCAAAAGAAATTGGATGTGCACTTAGTAGAAATGAAGTTGTAGGGCTGCAAGAATTGAAGTGGTGGAATTAGATTGGTCAGATCCCTCGAAAGAGAGCTAGCATTCATGGACTGAGTACCCTCTTTCTGTGCTGAAATGACTGATGTTGTGATTAGGACCTTCAGGGTGCTGCTCTTCTGTCTTCAGTAAGCTTAGTCAGTACTCCTCTTCCTTGTAGCTTTGCCCTCCCAGACAGTTCTAATGAATCTTTGCACAATTTTTGTTACCAGAAAGGTGTTAGCATGAGATTTTATGCCATGTGTTGATTCTTGCATATGACTTGCTATACTGTGGTGAATTTCTGAAATAAAATTTAAATGTAAAAATGATTTTCCTTCAAGATTGATTTATTGCCTTGTTTTCACTTTTAATGTTCCGTATCATGGACCATTACACCTTTTCAGATTCCTAAAACTAAATATGTATGATGTATACATACCCCTTTATAAAAAAACACATGGGGCTATTTTTCTGATTTGACTGAACAAATCTTTACATAGATGAATGAATATTTTCCAGTGTCAAATGCCCAACATCCATGTTCAAGTCAGATGCTCGATTATGTTTTTGGCTCGACAGATTGAGCAATTTGGTTTGTTAACTGCTTTGCAGACCATCTTGCGTAGTGTGTAGGGGGTTCTAATTTGTTGAATTTTGAGATAGTGGAATAATATCAATTTCTTAACTGACTTAAATATTTTCAGACGAGCTAAATGGCGATGATTTGTCAGAATTTGAAAGTAAATGCACAGCGATGTAAATGTGAGAGGCTGCTTTTGTTCATTGTTTTTTTTACCTGAATGCATCTTTGGCTGGATTTTCATTGTATGAATGTAGAATGAGTATGTTGCTTCATGTGATTCCTTGAAGGAAGAAGTCTCGCGGTGCTTTGTTCTGTAGTTGGATTGAGTCCAGATTCTGGATTTCCATTACAATAGCAGCATTGATGTAAAGAGAAACCACAGAGATGTACTGGAGTTGTAACATAATTATGTTAATTTTCTATTGCTACACTTTAGGGTTGTGAATCCTGTTTCTTAGCTTAGTGCTAAGCATCCCTTGTTATTATGTAGTTTATGATTTTGGTAATATTTATGCATGGACAAACTATGGCACAAACTCAAGCTTTTGAGTCACATTGCTTGCAAGGTAAAGCATTGCTTTTAAATATCCTTCGTGAGAAAGACATAGTTTAAAGATCATTTATGAGAGGGGAAAATGTATCAGAATAATTATATTTTAGAAAATGTTACACAACTGAATGTCTCTCTTCCAGAAATGTTCCAGAGGTTCAGGCAGTAGAGCTCACTTGCAAAAGAGTACATTTAATCCTAATTGTCATATTTTTCTTGTATTTCTACACCAAACCCACATTTGATCAATTACTTAAAGCTTTAGAACCATCATTTGCTTCCCTTATTTTGGTTTATGTCCTCCAGTGTTAACTAATGTTAATAGATGAAGTGTTCAGTTCACCACTGCTCACATATAAATAAAAAGGATTTTTTCAAATTCTCATCAACTTTGAATAAACTTCTTAAGAGTCTTTGCACTTTAAAAGTGTTAAAATGAAAGTAAACTTCAAAACTGTAAACTGTTTTCAAAATCTTGTCTTGAAGGCAGAACTTTTTTCCTTGCAGTACACATTCATCAGTGCACTAATGTCATACTTATCTTGACATTAGTAACTGGATTAGTAAAGATTGTTGTGATGTGATTAAAACCTATTTTGTTTAGAGTTATCACTACAGCCAAATAGACGTTTCAAAAGATTTCATCAAGGCTCCTGGAGTGAATAGGATTCAATTTGTGTCATGTGCCATTTTAGTATTGAAGAAACATTTTCAGTGAAGATGCAGTTCAGTTTATCTTGTTAAAGATTAAAGAAGTAATCTGAACATCCATCATTTAACTGACAGAACAATTGCACAAGATTTCACGTTTAAAAAAAACCTTATTGTATATCAAAAAGAATTAAATAAGCTCTATTAATCACATACTATAAGGACTTATGCTATAAACTTAGTTCTACTTTCTAATCCTACCAAGAGACTAGATGAAGTAAGGCGATGAGATGGTTTTCGAGGCAGTGATGAAAAGGAGGCATTGGATTTTGAAGACCCACGTTTACAAAACCCAATATGTCTCACTGTCCAGTGCTTCCAAACATAACCAATGCACACCCTCCACAAATTCACCGCTCTTTTGGCCCTTTCTTCGTCAATGCGCATTTCAAGAACTCGTCCCAGTTCTTAGTCCAAGTCCTGCTCTCTCCATCTCCTGTGCTTTGGACTGCTATTTGCCCTTCCACTGTCGGCGCATCCCTTTACTGTTGACCTCTCATTATGCCCTGCCCAATGCCACTAGACTCTTAAATTGTTCTTTTCTGTACTGCTGGACCTCATAGGCAGATTCCCGATGCCAAAAACTATCTGGGGACTCAAAAGACCCGATGAATTGATGTAGACATATTCCTGTCTCCTCTTGTCCTGCACATACAGAGATCCCATCATACTTCACTTCACTACTCATACAACAGGGTAAATTCCCCAAGGCTGTCAATCTCTCCCTTGCATCAAAAAATCTTAGCCCCACAAATATGAAGCCAAACTAGGTTCTTTATTGTGTTGATGTGGAGATGCCGGTGTTGGACTGCGGTGGGCACAGTAAGAAGTCTCACAACACCAGGTTAAAGTCCAACAGGTTTCTTTGGAATCACGAGCTTTTGGAGCACTGCTCCTTCGTCAGGTGAGTGATGAAGGAGCTCACCTGATGAAGGAGCAGTGCTCCGAAAGCTCGTGATTCCAAATAAACCTGTTGGACTTTAATCTGGTGTTGTGAGACTTCTTACTTTATTGTGTTGTTTGCAGAACCTTCAGACATAAGACCATCAGACATAGGAGCAGAAGTAAGCCATTCGGCCCCTCAAGTCTACTCCACTGTTCAATGAGATCGTGACTGATCTGAGATAATCCTCAAATGCATTTTCCTGTCTTATCTCCATAACGCTGGATTCCCTTGCTGATTAGAAATCTGCCTATCTCAGCCTTGAATATACTTAGTGACCCAGCTTCTACAATCCTCTGCTAAAAAATTCTACAGATTCACTACCCTCAGAAGAAATTCCTCCTCATCTGTCTTAAATGAGTGACCCCTTACTCTGAGATTGTGTCCTCTGGTCCTTGACTCTCCTACAAGGGGAACCAACTTCTCAACATCCACCCTGTCAAGTCTTCAGAGAATCTTGTATGTCTCAATGAGGTAGCCTCTCATTCTTCTAAATTTCAATAAGTACAGACTGAACCTCTCCTCATAAGAAAATCTTTTCATATCCGGACCAACCTGATGAACCTTCTCTGGACTGCCCCCAATGCCAGTCCATCTTTCCTTAGATATGAGGGCCAAAACTGTCCAAGGCTTCCCTATTTTTATATTCCATTCTATTTGAAATAAATGCCAACATTCCACTTGCCTTCCCTATTACTTGCTAAACTTGCATGCTAGCTTTTTATGATTCATGCATGAGGATCCCTGTATCCTTCTATGCTGCAGCTTTCTGCAGTCTTATCCATTTAAATAATATTCGGATCCTTTATTCTTCCTACCAAAGTTCATAACTTCACATTTTCCTACACTATATTCAATTTGCCAAGTTTTTGCCCACTCACTTAACCTGTCTATGTCACTCTGTATACTCTGTCATCCTCACCACTTTCCTTCCCACCTATTATTGTGTCATCGCAAACTTGGCAATAGTATAATCACTTCCCTCGTCCAAGTCAATATACATTGTTACGAATTATGGCCCCAGCACTGATCCCTGTGGTACTCCACGATTTACTTCACGATTTATCATGAGTATGCCCCTCTTATCCCAAATATCCGTTTTCTATCAGTGAGCCAATCCTTCATGAATCCCTTCATGAAGCGATGCTGACTCTGCTTGATTATATTATGTATTTCTAAATGCTCTGCTATTACATCCTCTATAATGGATTTTAACATCTTCCCAATGACAGATTTTAAGCTAACTGGCCTATAGTTAGCTGTTTTTTTGTCTCCCTCCCTTTTGAATAAGGGAGTTACATTGACAGTTTTCCAATCCTTTGGGACTTTTCCAGAATTTAAGGATTCTTGGAAGATTACTAACCAGTGTTTTCCACTGTCTCTGCAACAACTTCCTTTAATAATCTAGGATGCAGCACATCAGGTCCAGTGGACTTATTGGCCTTCAGCTCCATTAGTTTCCTAGTACTTTTTGTCTAGTGATAGTTATTGTATTTATTCCCTCCCCCATTTTGGTCCCTTGATTATTTAGTATTTTTGGAATGCTATTAGTGTCTTCTACCATGAAGACTGGCGCAAAGTATTTTTTAACTCCTGCCATTTCCTGGTTTCCCATTATTATTTCTTCCGTCTCATTCTCTGAGGGGCCTGTTTTTACTTTGGCCTCTCACTTCCTTTTTATGTATTTAAATAAGCTCTTATTTTTATATTACTCTTATTGTTAGTTCGCCCTTAGTTTATCGTTTTTTTGGTCAGCCCTTGGTTTTAAATCTTTCCAAATCCTTTGGCTTACCAATAACATTTGTCACATTGTATGTTTTTTCTTTCAATTTAAAACTATCTTCAACTTCCTTGGCTAACCATGATTGATGCGTCCCCTTCCTAGAATCTTCCTTCCGCACTGGGATATATTTTTGTTATGAGTCATTAATTATTTTCATAAACAGTTGCATTGCTGATCAATCGTCCTTTCTGCTAAATTCTTTTCTTAGTGTACTCGAGCCAACTCTGCCCTCATTCCTTTACAACTGCCCTTATTTAAGTTTAGCACAGTTGTTTCTGACCCGAGGTCCCCAGCCTCCATGTAGTATTGAGAAATGATGAACAGACTGTATACAGCAAAGTCTATGGGCCCTAACAGTTATGGGGTTAAACCTTGAGTGGTTGGGGAGAGTTTTAACTAATAAGGTAGGGGGATGGGAACTATGCAAGGAATCAGAGGTTGGGGAATCAGGACAAAAACAAAATACAGAAAGGGGAATAAGTAATAGATAGAGAAATTAAGGGCCAGTGTGAAATATTGGGAACAGGGCAAGTAAAGTTAAAAAGACAAGCCTGAAGGCTTTGTGTCTTAATATGTGGAGCATTTGCAATAAAGTGGATGAATTAATTGCACAAATAGATGTAAACTGGTATGATATAGTCAGGATTATGGAGACATGGTTGTAGGGTGACCAGGGATGGGAACCAAGCATCTAGAAGTAGTCAATATTTAGGAAGGACAGACAAAAAGGCAAAAACTGAAGTTGCATTGCCAATTATAGAGGAAATTAATGCACTAGTGATGAGGGATATTAACTGCGACAATGTGGAATCTGTATATGTAGAGCTGCGAAACACTAAAGGTCTAAAAACGTTCGTGGGTCAACACTACAGACCCAAAACTGTAGTGTTGATGCTGGGAATGGCAAGACACAGGAAATTGAAAACACATGCGATAAAGGAATATCTGTAATGTTGGGTGATTTTAATCTGTATATGGACTGGGCAAATCAAGTTAGTCACAATGCTGTAGAGGAGGAATTCCTGCAGTGCATATGAGATGGTTTCCTGGACCATTACATTGAAGAACCAACTAGAGAACAGGCTTTACTAGACTGGGTATTGTCTAATGAGAAAGGAATAATTGGCAGTATAGTTGTGTGAGACCCCCTTGGGGATGAGAGATCATAATATGCTAGAATTTTTCGTCAAAATGGTAAGTGAAGTAGTAGATTCTGAGACGTAAGGAGAGGCTGGATAGACTGGGAGACTTAAAGGAGACGACGATAGTTTGAGGCACGAGTTGGCTATGATGGATTGGGAAACATTATTTAAGGGGATGATGATGGATAGTCAATGGTAAACATTCTGGCACAAAAGTAAAATGGGAAAGGTGGCCAAACAGCGTGCAATGGAAATTAGAGACAGTTCCACGAAAAATAAATCCAAGGAAGAGGCATACAAATTGGCCGGTGCAGCAGGTGGTAAAGAAGGTGAATGGCATGATGGCCTCCATATTGAGAGGATTCGAGTACAGGAGTAGGAATGCCTTGCTGCAATTAATGGGCCTTGGTGAGGCACACCTGGAATATTGTGTGTAGTTTTAGTCCTTAGCTGAAGAAGGAGGATGCTCTTGCTATAGAGGGAGTGCAGAGAAGGTTTATCAGACTGATTTCTGGGATGGCAGGACTGACAGATGAGGAGAGGTTGAGTCGGTTAGGATTATATTGACTAGAGTTGAGAAAAATGTGGGGTTTTTTGAACGGATCCTATAAAATTCTAACAGGACTAGATAGGTTAGATTTAGGAATAATGTTCCTAATGGTGGGGGTGTCCAGAACCAGGGGTCATAGTTTAAGGATATGGGATAAACCTTTTAGGACTGAGAAAAGAAGAAACTTGTTCACCCAGAGAGTTATAAGCCTGTGGAATTCGCTACCACAAAGTAGTTGAGGCTAAAAACGTTGTATGTTATCGAGTCATAGAGGTTTACAGCATGGAAAGAGGCCCTTCGGCCCAACTTGTCCATGCCGTCCTTTTTTTTAAACCCCGAAGCCAGTCCCAATTGCCTGCATTTGGCCCATATCCCTCTCTACCCATCTTACCCATGTAACTGTCTAAATGCTTTTTAAAATACAAAATTGTACCCGCCTCTACTACTACCTCTGGCAGCTTGTTCCAGACACTCATCACCCTCTGCGTGAAAAAAACTGCCCCTCTGGACCCTTTTGTATCTCTCCCCTCTCACCTTAAACTTATGCCCTCTAGTTTTAGATTCCCTACCTTTGGGAAAAGATATTGACTAACTAGCTGATCTATGCCCCTCATTATTTTATAGACCTCTAAGATCATCCGTCAGCCTTCTATGCTCCAGAGAAAAAGGTCCCAGTCTATCCAGCCTCTCCTTATAACTCAAACCATCAAGTCCTGGTTGCATCCTAGTAAATCTTTTCTGCACTCTTTTTCGAGTTTAATATTCTTTCTATAATAGGGTGACCAGAACTGTACACAGTATTCCACATGTGGCCTTACCAATGTCTTGTACAACTTCAGCAAGATGTCCCAACTCCTGTATTCAATGTTCTGACCAATGAAACCAAGCATGCTGAATGCCTTCTTCATCACTCTGTCCACCTGTGACTCCACTTTCAAGGAGCTATGAACATGTATGCTCTCAAGGAGTTCGGTATAGCTCTTGGGCGAAAGGGATCAAAGGATATCGGGCGAAGGTGGGATCAGGCTATTGAGCTTGATGATCATAAGACCATAAGACATAGGAGCAGAATTAGGCCATTTGGCCCATCGAGTCTGCTCCACCATTCAACCATAATCATAATAAATGGTGGAGCAGGCTTGAAGGGCCGTATAGCCTACTCCTGCTCCTATATTCCATGTTTCCATACCAGCGGGCAGTTGTTTTAATGAGCATTCATGAGATGCAAACAGCGTTCATGCCACCAGCAGGTTTTTGATTTTATTGGCTCATGCTAGATTCTCAGCTCCCGCCTGTTACCAAACCTACCGTGGGCAGGGTTGGAGAATTTTGCCCAAGATGTCTAAACATAGCAAACATGGTTAGCACTGCACTCCTGCAGAAGTTGCATTGAAGAAGTGGAAGCAGCTCTGAGTAAACACATCCCTGTGTCAGCGTTGAAGAATAGATCAAAGGAGCAGGAAGTGGTGATATAGGAACAAAGCAAGCACATGGGCTCTGATTGCCATTTAAAACATTATTTAAAAATACATGCACCGCACCGATATTTGCACCAATTAATTGTAAAATTGAGTATTGCAAGTGTATTACATTGATTAAATGCATTTTATATTGATTTAAGTTGAAGTAGGAAAAATTAAGAACTTTCAGTAATAATGTTTTCTTGCAATTTGTACCAACAGTTTGACTTTTAAAAGAAAACTTGGCTTGAATATTTAAGTTCGTTTCTAATTTTGAGATAAAACTTCCAAATAAATTGGATACCGTGTTACAGTGAAACTATGTGCAACATTTAACACCTGCATAAAAAATAGGAGCAGCAGTAAGCCATTTGGCCCACCAAGCCCTACTCTGCCATTCAATATGGCTGATTCTCTATCTCAATGACATAAACCCACTCTCTCTGCATACCCTTGATGCCTTTAGTGCCTAGTACTAAATATGATTCCAGTGTGAATTCCCCTTGGTTTCCATTGACTCTAGTTTTTCTAGAGCTCCTTGATGCCATACTGGGTCAAATGCTGCCTTGCTGTCAAAGGAATTCACGCTTGCCACACCTCTGGAGTTTAGTTCTTTTTTCCATGTTTGAATCAAGGGTATAATGAAGTCAGGAGCAGAGTGACCATGGTGAAACACAAACTTCGCATCAGTGAGCAGATTATTACTAAGCAAGTGCTGCTTGATAGCACTGCTGATAACTCCTTCTATCACTTTACTGCTGATTGAGAGTAGACTGATGGGGTGGTAATTGAACAGCTTGGATTTATCCTGCTTTTTGTGGACAAGACATAGCTGAAGCATCACATTGCTGAGTAGATTGCTGTTGTAGTTAGTTGTACTGGAACAGCTCGGCTGGCATGGGTAATCTGGGAGCACAAGTCTTCAGCACTATTGCCTGAATATTGTCAGGGCTCCGAGCCTTTACAGTATCCAGTGTCTTGAGCCATTTCTTGCTATCACATGGAGTGAATCAAATTGGCAGAAGACTGATATCTGTGATGCTGGGAACCTCTGGAAGGAGTAAAGATGGATCATCCACTTGGCTCTTCTGACAAATGCCTTATCCTTTGCAATGATGGGCATGGCTCCCCCATCATTGAGGATGGGGCAGTTGTGGAGCCTCTTCCACCAATGATTATTTAATTGCCCACGACCATTCACGACTGGGTGACACAGGATTGGAGAGCTTAGATCTGGTCTGTTGTGCAAACCCTCAGCTTTATCTATCACTTGTTGCTGATGTTGTTTGGCAAGTAATCCTGTGTTGTAACTTTACCAGGTTGATGCACTTTTGGGTATGCCTGGTGCTGCTCCTGCACTGTTCGTTGAACCAAGGTTGGCCCTCTGGCTTGGTGGTGATCATTGAATGGGTAAATGCTGGAACATGAAGTTACAGATTGTGGTTGTGTACAATTGTGCTACTGCTGATGGCCCAAAGGCCCCCATAATTGCCCAGCCTGTATTGCTAAATTTGTTGGCAATCTGACCCATTCAGCATGGTGGTCTGGTGCACAACATGATGGAAGGTATCCTCAGTATGAAGTCAGGACTTCATCTCCACAAGGACTGTGCGGTGGTCACTCCTCCCAACAGTATCATGGACTGGATGCTGTCAATTTGCCCTCTTGTTGGTTCCCTCACCACCTGCTGCAGAACCAGTCTAGCAGGTATGTCCTTTAGAAGTCAGCCAGATTGGTCAAGAGTGGTGCTTGACAGTATGGACATTTAAGTCCCCCACCCAGAATACAGTGCTTCCTCCAAGTGGTGTTCATCAGCTGAAGGTGAGCATTACATGGTAATCAGCCGCAGGTTTCCTTGCCCATGTTTGATCTGATGCTATGAGACTTCATGTGATCTGGACTTGGTGTTGAGGACTCCCAGGGCAACTCCCTCCCAACCGTATTCTACTGTGCTTCCATCTCTGCTGGGTCTGCCCTGCTGTTGGGACAGGACATATCAAGGGATGGTTACGTTTGGGACATTATCTGTAAGGTATGAATCCGTCAGTGTGTGGGTTTGACTGTTGCTTGGTTAGTCTAATGGATTGCTCTCCCAATTTCGGCACCAGTCTGCAAATGTTAATAAGGAGGACTTTGCAAGATCAACAGGGATGTTGTAATTTCCGGTGTCTGGGATGATACCTGATGGTCCATCTGGTTTTATTGCTGAGAAACATCTAGAGGTTTGATACAGCTGAGTGGCTTGCGGTCACCCTATTATAGAAAGGATATTATTAAACGAGAAAGAGTGCAGAAAAGATTTACTAGGATGCTACCGGGACTTGACGGATTGAGTTATAAGGGGAGGCTGAATAGACTGAGACTTTTTTCTCTGGAGCGTAGGAGGCTGAGGGGTGACCTTATAGAGGTCTATAAAATAATGAGGGGCATAGACAAGGTAGATAGTCAATATCTTTTCCCAAAGGTAGGGGAGTCTAAAACTAGAGGGCATAGGTTTAAGGTGAGAGGGGAGAGATACGAAAGTGTCCAGAGGAGCAATTTTTTCACACAGAGGGTGGTGAGTGTCTGGAACAAGCTGCCAGAGGTAGTAGTAGAGGTGGGTACAATTTTGTATTTTAAAAAGCATTTAGATAGTTACATGGGTACGATGGGTATAGAGGGATATGGGCCAAATGCGGGCAATTGGGATTAGTTTAGGGGTTTTTTTAAAAAAAGAGCGGCATGGACAAGTTGGGCCAAAGGGCCTGTTTCCATGCTGTAAACCTCTGACTCTATGACTCTATTTAAGAGTCAACCACATACCTGTGAATCAGGAGGCACATGCAAGCCAGACCAGGTAAGCATGATTAAGACAAATTTCCTTCCCTTCAGGGCATTAATGAACCAGATTGGTTTTTTTTAATGACAATTCATTTCTTGTCATCATTAGACTTTTAATTCCAGATTTTTATGGGTTGAATTCAAATTTCACCATCTGTTGTGGGATTCAAATCCAGGTCCTGTCACTATATAGGACAGGAGGAACCCAACTTCCAGACATTGGCATGATCCTGTAACCACTGGGTTACAGTGGCAAACAGTCTTTCTCTCTCTTGTGTAGGGATGTCTTGTACCCCTGAATCTCCTCCAGATGTAGAGATGCCGACATTGGACTGGGGTAAACATAGTAAGAAGTCTCACAACACCAGGTTAAAGTCCAACAGGTTTATTTGGTAGCAAAAGCCACTAGATTTTGGAGCGCTGCTCCTTCGTCAGGTAAGTGCACTTACCTGACGAAGGAGCAGCGCTCCGAAAGCTAGTGGCTTTTGCTACCAAATAAACCTGTTGGACTTTAACCTGGTGTTGTGAGACTTCTTACTGTGTCTCCTCCAGATGTGGAGATGCCGGCGTTGGACTGGGGTAAACACAGTAAGAAGTTTAACAACACCAGGTTAAAGTCCAACAGGTTTATTTGGTAGCAAAAGCCACACAAGCTTTCGAGGTTCTGAGCCCCTTCTTCAGGTGAGTGGGAATTCTGTTCACAAACAGAACTTATAAGACACAGACTCAATTTACATGAATAATGGTTGGAATGCGAATACTTACAACTAATCCAGTCTTTAAGAAACAAAACAATGGGAGTGGAGAGAGCATCAAGACAGGCTAAAAAGATGTGTATTGTCTCCAGACAAGACAGCCAGTGAAACTCTGCAGGTCCACGCAACTGTGGGAGTTACAAATAGTGTGACATAAATTCTGATTCTAGGATCGCATGATAAAGACTCAGGAGGAAAAAAGCAGAAATATTTATGTGAAATAGTGTGACATAAACCCAATATCCCGGTTGAGGCCGTCCTTGTGTGTGCGGAACCTGGCTATCAGTTTCTGCTCCGCGACTCTGCGCTGTCGTGTGTCGCGAAGGCCGCCTTGGAGAACGCTTACCCGAATATCAGAGGCCGAATGCCCGTGACCGCTGAAGTGCTCCCCAACAGGAAGAGAACAGTCTTGCCTGGTGATTGTCGAGCGGTGTTCATTCATCCGTTGTCGCAGCGTCTGCATAGTTTCCCCAATGTACCATGCCTCGGGACATCCTTTCTTGCAGCGTATCAGGTAGACAACGTTGGCCGAGTTGCAAGAGTATGTACCGTGTACCTGGTGGATGGTGTTCTCACGTGAGATGATGGCATCTGTGTCGATGATCCGGCACGTCTTGCAGAGGTTGCTGTGGCAGGGTTGTGTGGTGTCTTGGTCACTGTTCTCCTGAAGGCTGGGTAGTTTGCTGCGGACAATGGTCTGTTTGAGGTTGTGCGGTTGTTTGAAGGCAAGAAGTGGGGGTGTGGGGATGGCCTTGGCGAGATGTTCGTCTTCATCAATGACATGTTGAAGGCTCCGGAGGAGATGCCGTAGCTTCTCCGCTCCGGGGAAGTACTGGACAACGAAGGGTACTCTGTCCACTGTGTCCCGTGTTTGTCTTCTGAGGAGGTCGGTGCGGTTTTTCGCTGTGGCGCGTTGGAACTGTTGATCAATGAGTCTAGCGCCATATCCTGTTCTTATGAGGGCATCTTTCAGCGTCTGGAGGTGTCTGTTGCGATCCTCCTCATCCGAGCAGATCCTGTGTATACGGAGGGCTTGTCCGTAGGGGATGGCTTCTTTAACGTGTTTAGGGTGGAAGCTGGAGAAGTGGAGCATCGTGAGGTTATCCGTGGGCTTGCGGTACAGTGAGGTGCTGAGGTGACCGTCCTTAATGGAGATGCGCGTGTCCAAGAATGCAACCGATTCCGGAGAGTAGTCTATGGTGAGCCTGATGGTGGGATGGAACTTGTTGATGTCATCATAGAGTTGTTTCAGTGATTGTTCACCATGAGTCCAAAGGAAGAAAATGTCATCGATGTATCTAGTGTATAGCACCGGTTGAAGGTTGAAGCCCCGAACATCACCCAAGCACAACGTAACGCCATCCACGCTCTCAAGACCAACCGCAACATTGTCATCAAACCAGCAGACAAAGGAGGGGCCATCGTCATACTGAACAGAACGGATTACTGCAAAGAAGTGTACCGACAACTCAACAACGAGGAACACTACAGACAGTTACCTGCAGATCCGACCAAAGAACACACCCGTCAACTCAACACTCTGATCAAGACCTTTGATCCGGACCTTCAGAACACCCTCCGTGCTCTCATCCCACGTACTCCCCGCGTTGGAGATCTCTACTGCCTCCCGAAGATACACAAGGCAAACACACCCGGCCGTCCCATCGTATCGGGCAATGGGACCCTGTGCGAGAACCTCTCCGGCTATGTCGAGGGCATCCTGAAACCCATTGTACAAAGAACCCCCAGCTTTTGTCGCGACACGACGGACTTCCTACAGAAACTCGGCACACATGGAGCAGTTGAACCAGGAGCGCTCCTCGTCACAATGGATGTCTCAGCACTCTACACCAGCATCCCCCATGACGATGGCATTGCTGCAACGGCCTCAGTGCTCAGCGCCAACAACTGCCAGTTTCCAGATGCAATTTTACATCTCATCCGCTTCATCCTGGACCACAATATCTTCACCTTCAACAACCAGTTCTTCATCCAGACACACGGAACAGCCATGGGGACCAAATTTGCACCTCAATATGCCAACATCTTCATGCACAGGTTCGAACAAGACTTCTTCACCGCACGGGACCTTCAACCGGTGCTATACACTAGATACATCGATGACATTTTCTTCCTTTGGACTCATGGTGAACAATCACTGAAACAACTCTATGATGACATCAACAAGTTCCATCCCACCATCAGGCTCACCATAGACTACTCTCCGGAATCGGTTGCATTCTTGGACACGCGCATCTCCATTAAGGACGGTCACCTCAGCACCTCACTGTACCGCAATCCCACGGATAACCTCACGATGCTCCACTTCTCCAGCTTCCACCCTAAACACGTTAAAGAAGCCATCCCCTACGGACAAGCCCTCCGTATACACAGGATCTGCTCGGATGAGGAGGATCGCAACAGACACCTCCAGACGCTGAAAGATGCCCTCATAAGAACAGGATATGGCGCTAGACTCATTGATCAACAGTTCCAACGCGCCACAGCGAAAAACCGCACCGACCTCCTCAGAAGACAAACACGGGACACAGTGGACAGAGTACCCTTCGTTGTCCAGTACTTCCCCGGAGCGGAGAAGCTACGGCATCTCCTCCGGAGCCTTCAACATGTCATTGATGAAGACGAACATCTCGCCAAGGCCATCCCCACACCCCCACTTCTTGCCTTCAAACAACCGCACAACCTCAAACAGACCATTGTCCGCAGCAAACTACCCAGCCTTCAGGAGAACAGTGACCAAGACACCACACAACCCTGCCACAGCAACCTCTGCAAGACGTGCCGGATCATCGACACAGATGCCATCATCTCACGTGAGAACACCATCCACCAGGTACACGGTACATACTCTTGCAACTCGGCCAACGTTGTCTACCTGATACGCTGCAAGAAAGGATGTCCCGAGGCATGGTACATTGGGGAAACTATGCAGACGCTGCGACAACGGATGAATGAACACCGCTCGACAATCACCAGGCAAGACTGTTCTCTTCCTGTTGGGGAGCACTTCAGCGGTCACGGGCATTCGGCCTCTGATATTCGGGTAAGCGTTCTCCAAGGCGGCCTTCGCGACACACGACAGCGCAGAGTCGCGGAGCAGAAACTGATAGCCAGGTTCCGCACACACAAGGACGGCCTCAACCGGGATATTGGGTTTATGTCACACTATTTCACATAAATATTTCTGCTTTTTTCCTCCTGAGTCTTTATCATGCGATCCTAGAATCAGAATTTATGTCACACTATTTGTAACTCCCACAGTTGCGTGGACCTGCAGAGTTTCACTGGCTGTCTTGTCTGGAGACAATACACATCTTTTTAGCCTGTCTTGATGCTCTCTCCACTCCCATTGTTTTGTTTCTTAAAGACTGGATTAGTTGTAAGTATTCGCATTCCAACCATTATTCATGTAAATTGAGTCTGTGTCTTATAAGTTCTGTTTGTGAACAGAATTCCCACTCACCTGAAGAAGGGGCTCAGAGCCTCGAAAGCTTGTGTGGCTTTTGCTACCAAATAAACCTGTTGGACTTTAACCTGGTGTTGTTAAACTTCTTACTGTGTCTCCTCCAGATGGCAGAGGATGCCAAGACAACCACTGTCATGAGCCAACTAGAGCTGCACAATGCCAAGTACTCAAACCAATAGAGTATTCAGACTTTGATTTTAGCTCTGAACTCTCTTCACTTTCCAGAGCAGGTTGGTCCATTCTCATTGCAGGTCCTAGAAACTGCCTGGTGGTCAGCCCCGCCCAATCTCCACAAAGCTATTGTTCAAAAAAGATCATGTAAAGATAAAAAATTATTTTTCAAAACTTTATATTTGAACTCCATACCTTCAATATAAATTTAAAATTTGATGCAAAGCAGTTTTTGGAAACTAGTGAGGATAGACTCACTAAGCAAAAGACTTCAGACAGACATATAGATAAATCAACAATATATGTAACTGGGTGACAGATGTAACTTAATATAGACAAGTGTGATGGTATTTTGAAAAAGTGTGGGGTGGGCACATACGCTCAATAAAAAATACTGAAGATCATTGAGAAATCGACTGACATGGGGTGCAAATACATAACTCTTTGGAAGTATGAGTATATGGAAGCAGTAATTTTTAAAAGTAGGTCCCAGGATATTTTGAATTTTATGAAGTACAAGAGCAATGAGTTAACTTAAATGAAAGGCAAACGTTGATTAAGCCACATTTAGAGAACTATGGATGCTCTAAGGCAGTGGTTCCCAAAGGGTGCGGCGCGCCACACTGGTGCGGCGAGAGAGGATGGCAAGTGTGGCGGGAAGATTCAAGGACAATCAAAGAAACATTTAAACATGGTTTAAACAAGCATTGTTTTATACTTTCTGGATGTCTCATGATCATATTATAAAGTAGTTGTGTTCTGTTATGAATCAAGCACTGCTAGAAGTTGTTTTGTTTTGTTTTTGAATGTATTTCTTATCAATAAAAAATTCGGTGTGGCGCGAGCAAATTTTTATTCCGAAAGTGCGGCCCAGTGAAAAAGGTTTGGGAACCACTGCTCTAATAAGGATAAAAAAATTGGAATACCATGCTGAAAACACCCTAAGCAAAGAATGAGAAATTTTAGTTATAAAAGAAAAGTAAGATAATTTGGTCTATTTCATTGTAGCAGAAAGGAAACAAAATAGAGGACTTTAAATTATGAAGAGTTTTAAATGCGGAAAAATATTTTCTTTGGTTAAGGAGTTGGTGACAAAGGGTTAACAATTTGCAGTTGTGACTTGAGTGCGAGGAGAATTGTTAGTTGTGGAATGCTGTATCACAGGACTGGTTGAGACAGCTAATGTTGAACTTTCAACAGAAAATTGGATGCATGTTTGAAGCAGAGGAATGTGCCAAGTTGACAGGGAAAGAGAGACTCTGGGATTATTTTTGGACAGCTAGCAAGGCATGATTTGTAACATTCAATGTTTCTATGGCTCTTTTTTTTTGTCCTAAATGCCAGTGCACACCAATTTGAACCAACATGTTGCAACTGAGTGGCTAATGTTTCTAGATCTTGAGACTAATAGGAACGGTAACATAGTAGTAATGTTATTGGACTAGTGAGCCAGAGGCTTAGGTGAATGCTCCAGGGACTTGAGTTCAATCCTGCCATGACAGTTAGGGACTGTAAATACAATTAATGAATACATTGGGAATAAAATGCAAGTTTCAGTAATAATCAGGAAACAGATTGTTGTAAAACCCACCTGGTTCATTAATGTCCTTCACTTAGCTATGTCTATTGCTTGCTGCTTCCACTGTTTGGCATGCAAGTTGTGTTGTGTAGAAGCTTCACCAGGATGACACCTCATTTTAGGTATGCCTGGTGCTGCTCCTGGCATGCCCTCCTACACTCTTTATTGAACCGAGGTTGATCCTGGCTTGATGGCAACAGTAGGCTGGGGGATATGCTGGGCCATGAGGTTACAGATTTTTTAAAAATTCTTTCGTGGGGCATGGACGTCGCTGGCTGGTCAGCATTTATTGTCCATCCCTAGTTGCCCTTGAGAAGGTGGCGGTGAGCTACCTTCTTGAATTGTTGCAGTCCATGTGCTGTGGGTTGACCCACTATGCCATTAGGAAGGGAATTCCAGGACTTTGATCCAGCGACTGTGAAGGAATGGCGATATATTTCCAAGTCAGGATGGTGCTGTCTAAGGATCTTTGGTGAATTGCTGCATTCGAATGCATTTCTGTTGCTGCTGACGGCCTACAACTCCTCATGGGTGCTCAGTTGTGCGTTGCTCGATCTGTTCAAAATCTATCCCATTTAGCATGGTGATGGTGCTACATCACATGATGGAGGGATCATTGGTTTGATGGCAAGACTTTGTCACCACAAGAACTGTGTGGTGATCGCTTCTACATATATTGTCATGGACAAATCTACCTGCAACAGATAGATGGGTGAGGACGGTAGGTGATAATCAGCAGGAGGATTCCTTGCCCAGGTTTCAATTGTTAATGGGGTCTGGAATTAATTGAGATGACTCCCAGGGCATGTCCCTTCTGACTGTATGCCACTGTACTGCCACCTCTGATAGCTTTTTCCTACCATTGGGACAGGACATACCAACAGATGGTGGTGGTGTCTGGGACATTGTCTGCAAGGTATGGTTCCATGAGTATGTTATGTGAGGCTGTTGCTTGACTAGCCTGTGGGATAGCTTTCCCAATTTTGACACAAGCCCCCTGATGCTAATACGGAACACTTAGCAGGATCCTCAAAACAGGTTGCCATTTGTGGTGCCGACGTCAATGCTGAGTGGTCCATCTCGTTTCATTCCTTTTTGAATTTGCAGCAGTTTTGATTCAACTGAGTGGCTTGCTAGGCCATTTCGGGAGACATTTATGTGTCAACCGTATTGCTGTGGTCTGGAGTCATGTGGGCAGACCAGGCAAGGACAGTAGATTTCTTCCATTAAAGGGCATTAGAACAGATAGATGAAAAGAAGTCTGTCAGTCTCAACACACAGTTACAAACAGACACACATGCACCAGCCAGAATATTGAGCAAATAAAGACTGAAAATGCTCATCAGGGATGGTGGCATCAGTAGAGAGTGAATGATTGCTGTTATAGATCTGTGACATTTCATCAGACTTCTATTGCTGAGTCTGGAACCATGACAGATGGGGAGGAAGAAAATTTAATGGGACAAATATGGCATCTATACTATGATTTGAACTGGAAATGGTTAGCTTGGAACACGCTATGATTAAAACTGTGACGTCAACATGGTGGCAGCATGATGGCACAGTGGTTAGCACTGCTGTCCACACAGCACCAGGGCCCAGGTTTAATTCCGGCCTTGGGTATGGGTTTCCTCCCTGTTGTACAATTATATATGAATTGGTTTGCTCAAGTTAATAGACATTTTACGTAGTTAGATTATATCTCTCACTTTTCTAAAAATGCTGAAAGATTGATAATTCCTTCCAATTTGATTTCAATATTTTGCAGTTTTTAGTGACTTTCCACCAGGAGTTAAGAAAAATCCTAAAAATAGAAGATATCCTGCAGTATACTTGTTGTCCCTTCACCTAATTCCCCTTGACTCGGTATGGTTTCATCTCAGTTCCTGCATTTCATTTCCTGGTTTAAAAGACATTTGTGTTTACCTTTGCAAGGAAGGCTGCAGCTGCTCTATGTTATTCAGATGAAAAATCTGGCCCTCAGGAAAAAAAAGAGGAGGGGCGGAACACAGGCTTGTGGTTAAGAACCAGCTGTGACCACTATCAAAGCAGTCACTCAAAACTCGTAGTCTCCATTTGAACAGGATGTGAGGGACGCATGCAAGTCAATAGCTAAATGGATGTCTAAAACGTTGCTAGATTTGGTGCTTTACGAATGTGAGTAATCAACAGAATAGGCAAAAAGTTTAATATAAACAAATTATAAAGTAAAAGTAAGTGTATTTATTTTTAATACACAAGCTGAAGGTGTGTGGAATAACATTTTTCTGTGGCCTTTGTGGAAAAAGTTGAGCAATTGTCAGGAAAGCAAAGATACTGCAGCAGCAAATAATAATGGAAATTATTATTTCAGAAATAATCCATTATATGGAAATAATAGAGTTTCCTTATATGAAGGAGTGACATTTTCCTTTTAAAGAAGAAGGCAGAATGTCTATTTTCTCCTCAACAAATGTAATTACTTTCACAGAAATCTCTCCATTTCAAAGCTTTGCGTTCTTGAATTTTTGGAGGAAACAGGCATTCTTCCATTTTTCATAAATTGAATTTAAAATGTGTTTTTATTCAAAGTTTTGTGAATGTATATATTTTTGCCAGTGCAGTTTATTTTCACTCTTGCCCTTCTGGAATGGGCTGTGATAGGAGAATTACATTATAATAAAATATCAGGCATGTTTATTAAATAATGATGCAGTTAAATGATGATGGACAAAGACCTGCTGCCTCTGTTGGTAATGCAGTGATAGGTGTTTAAAATATTTACACTGCCTTCGCACAACCTGTATTGTGTACAATAACTGTATAGTGCAATAGTGTCTTTATAACATGTTAATAGCATATCAAGTTTCCACAGTTGCTTTCTCAAAAAACTGCCATTATTTTCTCAGCTGAAATTTCAAGTGCCCAACAGCTTTTAAAAGACAAAATTGTATATTTTGTAGAAACATTATCTATTGGATTATTTCTTAGTTATAATTTGTCTACCTTTCTTAAGTTTTCATTCGAATACCTGATACCTTGGGTTGTCATGATTTTGTACCCAGAATGGGATTCTGAACTGAGTACAGAACGGCCCATAACTTCCAACTAGTGGCGGAAAGCCAAGGGGTGCCAAAAATACACAAATCTTTTGCACACTTACCCAAGTTGAAAAATCATGCTCCAACTCCTGATGGGAGCTTCAACCTTCAGAGGACAATCTCCACAGACCCCAGTGTGGTGTGGGAGTGCTCTAGCCAATGTGACAGGGCCAGACTGGGAATGCCCATTAAGGTCTTGCTTTGAAACAGCAGTTTGGTATTGAAAAAAAAATCAAAAGCATTTCCTGCTATTATAAAGGTATGTTGAATTCGGTTCATTTAAAGTGTAATTTTTAATTTAATTTTTATGATTGAAGATATACATGCATAAATGAATATAGATATTGTTTGTTTTTAAATCTGTGACTATTTAAATCTGCACTATTTAAATTATATAACTTTGGGTGGCATGCTTATAAGTGTTTGTATGGTTTAATTTAGAATATGGAAACTGAAAATATAATTGGGGAGAAGGGAAGTCAGAACTTCTTGGACCATGATTTGGATACTTTATTGCATGAGGTTGAAGAAAGGAGAGTTCACATTTTGGGCAGTGGAAAATCTAAACCACTGTGTTTATTATTAGTATTCCTATGCCTTGTTTACTTCATGTACAATTATCTCATATTTAACTTGGGGCCGGCACAGAGGTTAGCACTGCTTCCTCACATTGCCAGGGACCCAGGTTCGATTCTGGCCTTGGGTGACTGCCACTGTGGAGTTTGCACCTTCTCCCTGTGTCTGCATGGGTTTCCTCCAGGTGCTCCGGTTACCTCCCACAGTCCAAAGATGTGTAGGTTAGGTGGATTGGTCATGCTAAATTTCTCCTCAAGTGTCCTAAGATGTGTAGTTTAGGACAAATATGTGAGGTTACTGGGATAGGACATGGGGATGGGTCTGGGTATGACTCTGTCGGAGAGTCGGTGCAGACCCGAAGGTCCGAATGGCAACCTCTGCACGGTGGGGATTCTATGATTAACTGTTGTGTTTTGATATTTCAATAAAGCATTTGTATGATTTCATATTTAATTTTTTTAAATGTTTCAATAAAGTATGAGTAGAATTTGGTAAGGTTTATTGGAAAACATTTATTAACAAAAATAATGTTATAAATACAAAACTTTGATACCATGTTAACATTTTAACTTGACATTTTACTTTAGCACTGGTAACTAACTACCTCAGCTTTTCAAAATTTCTTGCAATAAATATATTTTTTCAATTTAACACACACAATATTTTTCTAGTTTGACACAACGGTTCTATTGCATTTTTGTAAACAAGGAGGTAAGGGGGAGGAAGTGCGGGAGAGATAGAGGGGGTGGGGGGGAAATGTTTGGACATATCAGATATACATTTTACAAACTCAGTGTCCAAAAACAGCAGCTGCCAGATAATCTTGAACTGCCCTTGCATCACCTGGAGCTTGGGCTTTCCCATCTGCACCAGGAGGTATGTCTGCGTCAGGCTCAATACTGTTCCTCCATTCCTGTTGGCAAGTCATCTTCCAGGTGAATGTCACTGATGCCACATTGAAAGGATCCAAACATAAAAACTTTCAGTGCTGTTATGACTTTCATCTCCACTGGTACAGCAGCGTGGCAGTTAGAATTTGGATTTCACAAGGGTGTCCCATTGCCTCCTTGCTGAAGTGCAGTCTTCTGGCACACATCTCCTCTGACATTGTTTCATATAATGTCCTTTGCCTGTACACTCTCACAGGTGGGTAATTGATTTGCTTCCTTGCCAGGCGAAGATGTAGCCTGACTCCTCCTCCTCAGCTCTCTGCCTACATCAAAACCTCAAAAGAACTTCAGTGATTTTAAGAAGCAGTGCTAAAAATGAGGGGTTCCAACAGGTGGAACGTGATTCCTGGAATCCTCTGTCTGTTCATGCCTCACTGCCATTGCAAGCGAGGATAGAGAATTTGGTGCTAATCCAAATCTCCATTCACTGCAGCAGGGCCAGAGAATTCTGTTGGCGTGAATGGCCAGAGAATCTCGTCCGAGATTTTCAGTTTGCATAGGATTTACATTTATACAACACTGCTTAAAATGCAGAGCAAAATCCAAATGGACTTTAGCTGAAACTTATTGCAAACACTGCAAATCCATTTTGTTATATATGAATAGAAATAGAATAGAAACCCTATAGTGCAGAAGGAGGTCATTCGGCCCATCGAGTCTGCACCGACCACAATCCCACCCAGGCACTACCCCCACATATTTTACCCACTAACCCCTCTAACCTACGCATCCCAGGACTCTAAGGGGCAATTTTTTAAACCTGGCCAATCAACCTAACCCGCACATCTTTGGACTGTGGGAGGAAACTGGAGCACCCGGAGGAAACCCACGCAGACACGAGGAGAATGTGTAAACTCCACACAGACAGTGACCCGAGCCGGGAATCGAACCCGGGACCCTGGAGCTGTGAAGCAGCAGTGCTAGCCACTGTGCTACCGTGCCGCCCCGTATGAATGTACATTTTACTGGAATTACTGTCATGACAAAGTTGTTTAAAAAAAATTTAAAACTTTCTTTAACTTTCTGTGCTTTACATATATTTAAAACATCTTTAAAATGCATTTACAAAAAAATTAATCCAAAGAATGTCTACTCACTGCAGTGAGACCAGAAAAAAGCGTGCAAATAAATAAATGTAAAAACTTGTCTATCATCGGGGCAAGTGATGGAAGTTAGGGGGACATTGCAGCGCTTCAATACCAGCAGCTTTAAAAAGCAGAATCGGAGGCGTGCTTTCAGCGCGTGAGTCCATGCGTCGGGACTTCTGCATAGTCCTGACATGGATGTGTGGCGCACAATCCCTGTAAATTGGGATTCGGACCAGTGGTTACGGGCCAATGTATCTGATGTCACTGAATGCATCAGTATCGTTCAACCAACTGTGTTCATAGACTATTCTAGCAGTTTTTATTATTTCCAAATGATCTTAAGTAAATTTGGAGAACTAATTTTGAAATCATTAGTGAGGTGAAATTTATATTGAAATATTTTTGAAGAGGGGATGTGTTTGTTTAGATATGTGAATTAGATATTTAAAAAAGATTATACATGCCTGTTGCAACTTTTGTGTTCTATAAATGTCAAAGTACATTGTCATTAGAGATGGTTTCTTCTTAATTATTTTTTCCAAAAAACAAGTTTTAATTTTGAAGCGTGCAGTTACCTCACTGTGGCAGTTAGGCAATGCAATCATTCTAATTGTTGACAGCTGTCCAGTTTAGAGCCACAGCAACAGGGAGGCAGCTTACTTTCGTTTAATTTGTTATTCTTTACAAAGTAAAAGCAGAAGACTTGAATTTTGAAAAAAAACACTTGTTTCCATTTGTTATTTTGGTTGTAACTGTAATTTTTCCAGCCAAATGAGCGATGACATGCATCCAGTAGGCAATCTCAAATATTAAATGTAATGTTTATAGATTTCCTAGGATAACACCAATCAGTAGATAACACATGAGAGATCCTTTCATGTTCTTACCCTCCCTCACCCCCAGTGAAAACCAATATTGTCAGCCCATGCCCCAACCTTAGTCCTGACAGGCATCAGCAATTCACTCATGAGACAAACCTTGCATTCAAATCCTCTGGCTTACCTTTCATACATCTGTTGAATCTCAGGCTTTCCATCACAATGATACCAGATCATTATGCCAAACTCACGTCAGCGTCATTGCGGTACCATCAAACTCCAGGACCATTATATATCTTTTGCTAAAGCCCAGCACACTAACCAAGCACAGGACAGTCCAAAGTGTAGCTAAACCTTATTCTCCCTCTCTGGGATGACAGAGTACCAGTTATCTGCTTCTATTTGATGCAAATTCTATGCCCTCTTGCCTGTATTTTCAGCTTTGAAAATGTTGAATAAAAATTAAAATGCACACGTAAGGTTAGGTGTACTGTTTTTTGAAGAATTATGGGCTTTCCCTTTTAATTCATCCATAGCATGTGAGAATGCCTTGAACCACTTGTCCACATGATGTAGGTCTCCCATGGTACTGTCAGGTTCAAAGTTCCAGGATTTTGACCCAGTGCTAATGAAGGAACAATGATATGATTCCAAGCTAGGATGGTGTGTGACTTTGAAAAAAAATTGCAAGTGGCAATTGTATGGGAGCACCTTGTTTCTCTGAGTGGTAGTGGTCCCTAATTTGGAAGGTGTTGTTGAAGAAAGCTTGGTGAGTTTGTAGATAATACACATATAACCACTGTGTGATGGTGGTAGAGGGTATGATTGATTGTTTAAGGTGGTGGAGGGGGTGCCAATTAAGTGGGTGGGTAATTCCTGGATGATGAGCTTGTGTAGTAGGCATGGCACTTATCCAAGCTATGGCATTACATCACATTCCTGACTTATACCTAGTGGACAGGCTTTGGGGAGTCAGGAGGTGATTCAATTGCCACAGAATACTCTAAACTGCTCCTGCAGACACAGCACTGATGTGGCTCGTCCAATTAAGTTTCTGGTCATTTGGAACCAGCTGCATGTAAAAAGTAAAGTTTATTTATTAGTCACATGTAGGCTTACATCAACACTGCAATGAAGTTACTGTGAAAATCCCCTAGTTGCCACACTCCAGCACCTGTTCGGGTACACCGAGGGAGAGTTTAGCATGGCCAATGCACCTAACCAGCATGTCTTTCAGACTGTGGGAGGAAACCAGAGCACCCGGAGGAAACCCACGCAGATACAGGGAGAACGTGCAAACTCTGCACAGACAATGACCCAAGTTGAAAATCGAACCCGGGTCCCTGGAGCTGTGAGGCAGCAGTGCTAACTACTGTGCCACCATGGTGTTGAAGAAACCTTGGTGAATTTGTAGATAATACACGTGACCACTGTGTGATGGTGGTGGAGGGTGTGATTGATTGTTTAAGATGGTGGAGGGGGTGCACCGTGGTAGCATAGTGGTTTTGTCAGTTGACTTCCCTTCGCATTGTCTTTAACAAGGGATGCGTATCCCTTGTCTAGGTCCCTGAGATAGTTAATAGCTTGATTATTAAGAATTGAAAGAAATGTTGCGGGGCCTTTTGTCCTGGCAGACATACTCTGGCCAACCAACATACAAATGTAGATGGCCTTTGTATAGCTCTCATTGAAATGTGCAGAATATATGGAGAGAAAAGCAGAGTTAGCAGTTCTGATGAAAGGTCAGCTACAGAGCTAACTCTGCCTCGACATAGATGCTGCCTGATTTGCTGAATATTTCCAGCATTTTCTGTTTTGGTTTCTGGACGTATATTTTCCTTCCTTCAAGTACTGTAATAACTTGTTGAATGTTCTTGAAAACTGTAACTTCAAATGAAACAACGTTAAGCAAGTCAGAATTTTCATTATAACTAACATAAATATTTGTAGTTAGATTCTGTAGGCCCTTTCACATCAGAAAATACACACATTAAAACATTATATACTGCAAGTTGAAATATTTTACAATGTGAAATTCCAGCCACTGTTGACCTTGTGTCTCACCAAGTTTCTTGGACCCTTGCTTTGAGCTAGGGTTTGAAAGATGAGCAGCGAAGAACAGAAAGAACTGCAGGTGTAGGTGTAATCTACAAGTGGAAATGTGGCAAAGAGAAGGTTGGCAGTGATTGGGATATTTGGTAACAAGGAAGGTCTGCAGTGACCAGGAGGGTCAGGGAGCAGGAAAAGCCATTCCAAAATGGTGCCAATCGGGTCAGGCAACCCTACTTTACGCCCAGCACCAGATATGTTAAAATGAAACCTCTCATGCTGAATGTGAATGCTAGCCACTAATTAGTTGACACTTGATCATTCATGGGATGTGGGCATCACTGGCTAGGTCAGTATTTATTGGCCACCCCTAATTGCCCTTAAGAAAGTGGTGGTAAGCGGCCTCCTTGCGTCGCTGCAGTCCATGTGATGGAAGTGGTTAGGGAGGGAACTTCAGGATTATGTTAAGGATATATATTACTGTACATTGGATTAAAATTTTGGAATTCCTACTGACAAATTGTGGATGTCATATTATAACAAGGCTTGCAGCAATTCAAGGAAAAATGTCTGCTGCCAACTTAGGGCAGTTGGAAGTTGCCAATAAACGTGGTTCATGTTCTGAGAGCCAATCAAAAAACATGAAAGCTATTTAAGTTGGATGGTGAACTTCAAATGAGAAAACATGAATGTAACATACTACAATAGTGGTTAACTCTGTTGATTATGAATTTTAAAATCTATGTTAGTATAAGGTTAGGAAAATTGATAAATTGTCTCTGGAAAGAGATGATTGAATGCTGTGGAACATTTGCTTCTGAACTGTTTGTAATAATTGAAGATTTACTGATATTCTCAAACAAAAGTCTGCGGAAGTGATCCAATTCAGCTGGTTTTTTAAAAAATCATCAGGTGGAGCTTGTCCAGTTCAAAATTCTGCTCATTGTTCCATTCCGATTTTAAACATCAGAACATAATAATGGAAGCAGGTGAATTGGTTCCTCGAGTCTGTTCCGTCACTCAATAAGATCATGGTTGACTCTCTTATTGACCAGAATATGTCTAACTCAGCCTTGAATATATTCCATGACAGCCTCCACTGTTGTGAAAAATGCATGCAAGTGATCAAGTGCTGCAATGATTATTTTATATCTTTGTCATTTATTTGGGAAATACTATTTTCTACTCTAATAAGAACATTTTTCATTAATTTTATCTAGTTTTGTCTGATTAAAACTTGAGGTTTTCTGGTAATGGTCAACCACTTGTAATTTGTTGAACCAATATTTTAAACATCACAAAGGCATTTTGTGAGTTAGTTTGTGAGATGGCTAGAATGTGCAGAATCCACAATCGGTTGAGGCATTTCTGAGGCCTTTCACCACCTTGGCTCATTGTAATATCGTGGTATAAGCCATAATTAGGAACCCTTGGTCAACAAATAACACGACATGAAGAGAAAGATGTGTGGTAGAATAGTCTGTACCGGTGAACAGCTGGCCCTAATTTGCAGCCCTGAAATGATAAAAGTCACTTTAGAGAATCAGCAGATTTATGTGTTTCTTCTTAAATTGAGTTCTTGACTAATTTTGTTTTGCTTTCCTTTACCAGCTACATTTAGCAGCCCTGGCATCATTAAAAACAGACATAGTGGATCTCAATAAAAGACTCCAACATACAGAACGGGAAAGAGACGTGTTGGAAAAGAAATTGGCAAAATCCCAGGTAAGCAAAGGACGGTTTTAGGTTTTGTGCTGTAACACTGGTTATTGTTCAGAGCAACCGGATTTGTTAAACTAATTATGCATAAAATGTGAAGATATTCAATTATTTTCAATGTATGATTAAAGGAAAAGCTTTTGCAAATAAAGGGTAGATTACAACATTTCTGCAGAGAATGTATATTACTTTTCTCCTGAAATGACATGCAGTCATTTTTAAATTCAGAATTTATTTTTATAGAATGGAGGCTGTTTAAATAGAATCTCAATATTACTTTTTGTGAACAGTGTTTTTGAACATGCAAGATTTATGTGTTTGTGTATATATACTATACATGCACAGTAAGATGTGTAGATGGAAAATATTAACACTGATTCAGTGAGGGAATGGGCTGGTTGGTGCTGAAATACATTTAAAAACTTCTGTTTAAAACTTGGATTGAAACAAACTTTTGGCTAAGGTCAAATGTTGGATCAAGCCCAAGATTTTCAACTTGGATCTTGTTTGTCTCTCTTGTGGGGACCATGAACCGGATTCAATTTGAATTTTGTTTTTGGAGCAAGCAAGGAGCTGGATTCGGGCATGCCTAGTCCTTTCTGAGTATTGGCTTTGTAACTTTAAGAATAGAGTTTAAAAGTTTTTTAAAAACTTGTTGAAACAAATTGTTTCCAGAGGTAAGAGGGTGGTCTGGTAGGTTTTCCTCGTTGGATTGAACAGGACTGGGATAATGGAGAGGGAATGCTGCTAGGTGAGGGAGAACAAGGAAGGGCTTTCAGCAGACCATATCCACTGAGGTTCTTTGAAGGGAACAATTCTCTTCCTCAACTTCAGCAACAATCGATGCTTGAAAGGTCTTCACTAAAGAAGTATGATTGAAATCTGCCAACAAATTCTTCTCTAAGCCATTCACTATCCTATCCTAACTTGCAACTATATTGCCATTCTTTCACTGGATCAAAGCCTTGAACTCCCTAACAGTATTGTGGGTGTACCTACACACATGGACTGCAGCGGTCAAAGAAGATTGCTCAGCACTTTCCTTTTGAGGAAAATTAAGGATGGGCAATATTTGCTAGCTGGCTGAGGTAGCAAAGCCCAAAGAATAAAATAACCCTGTGACCTCACCATAGGACAAAGACAGCAGCTCTCAACTTGTGTGTGTCTGACTCCTTCCAGACTGCCACTGGAGATGCAAGCAGCAGTTTGCAGTATAGTGATGAATAAGTTGCTCCATACAAAGGCAGGTAACTCTCGGCCTTTTGGCTAAGATCAAGTGTGGCGTGGTCGGCAGCCCATGGTCGGCCGCACTTGGTTGAGGTCATTGGGTTACACTGAAGCTTCATATGTTTCATATGAAGCAATTTTTAAAAGCGGCATCTCGGCCTTTTGGCTAAAATGCAAATGAGCTCAAGTCTTGGAGGAGGAACCTCCCCCTTCTCCAATCAGCTTGGCTCATGTAGATCAGGCCCAAGACAGGGTGGTTTGGTCGCTCGCCCTGTCTTGTCAGCCTGGATCTGAAATGTCTCAACTTGTTGAGACTCTGAATTGGATTTGATTTGATTGAATTGGAAAAGTATTAAAAAAAAGGCAGGTAATTTTATTGTATTCCCCTTTACTAAAAAGAAGCAGGCCAAACAAGCACGAGAGCTTGCATGGATTGCAGGCTTCCCCTATTGCAGGGTGCCATAGGTGCCATACTGCTGATCAGTAAAACAGATCTTGCTTGCAGAACACACTTGCAGCGCATTCTTTTATTCATTCTTGATGTCAACCTTGCTAGTGAAACCACAATTTACTATCCATCCTTTATTATCCATGCAACGTGGTGGTGAGCTTCCGCCTTGAACATCTACAGTCCATGTTATGTAGGTACACCTAAGTTGTTAGGGAGAGGTTTCTAAGATTTTGACCCAGTGACAGTGAACAAACAACAATTTAGTTCCAATGGTGTGTGGTTTAGAGGGGAACTTGCAGGTAGGTAGTGTTCTCATGCACCTGCTGCCCATGTCCTTTTAGGTGGGTGGAGTTTGTGGGTTCAGAAAGTGCTGGCAAGGGAGACACGGCGAGTTGCTTCAGTGCATTTTGTATACAACACGGTCATTGTGTGCCAATGGCGGAAGGAGTGAATGGTTATGTATGATATAGCCAAGGATTCAAGAGTAATTATCTAGAATGCTCATGGGAAATATATTTCCAGTTTACATGTGTCCTCGTGAGCAGAAGGAGCACACAGAAGAACATAAAATGGAGGACTGGGTACAGGAAGTCAACATCATAAACATCCCTTTCTGCCTGGGCTTTGCACACTGAAGTAATTGGAGTGATACTACTAAACTCACCTCCCCATTCGCCAACAATCCCATATTCTTTGCTTTCCTTCATCGCTGATCATCATATTGTCCTTGTGGTAACTTGACACCACAATAAAGGTAGTCAATGTCTTGTTTAAAACAAGGAACTTCTTTATATAAATAAATGACAAAGTTTGACAATAACTCAGAACACTAATAACTATGAAAACAGGAGCAACTAGTACATAGAATCTCTACAGTGTAGAAGGAGGCCATTTGGCCCATTGAATCTCCACCGACCCTCCAACAGAGTATCTTACCCAGGCCCTAACCATGTAACCCCACACATTTACTAATCCCCCTACCTACACATCTTGGCACACTCGGGCAATTTAGCATGGCCAATGAACCTAACCTGAACACCTGGAGGAAACCCACGCAGGCATGGGAAGAATGTGCAAACGCCGCACAGACAGTCACCCAAGGCTGGAATCGAACCCGGGTCCTTGGCACTATGAGGCAGCAGTAAAACAGATCTTGCTTGCAGAACACACTTGCAGACTGGAAAGCCCTCCAAAATCTGCACATACTCAGAACCCTTAACAGACGCCAGTAAAACATTGACATAGGAGAAAAGGCTTATAAGAACACTCTGTACTCAAAATGACACTCTGTAACATTTCTCCCCCCCCCCCTTTAAATTTCAATCCCCCATCAGGACAGAAATACAAAGAAAATAATGTCTTTTAAGTAAGTTATTTATTAGTCACAAATAAGGTTTACATTAACACTGCAATGAAGTTACTGTGAAATTCCCTTAGTTGCCACACTCTGGCACCTGTTCAGGTCAATGCACCTAACCAGCATATCTTTCAGATTGTGGGAGGAAACCGGAGCACCCGGTGGAAACCCACGCAGACATGGGGAGAATGTGCAAACTCCACACAGCGACCCAAGCCGGGAATCGACCTGGATCCCTGGTGCTGTGAGGCAGCAGTGCTAACCACTGTGCCACCGTGCCATCTTAACTAAATAGAAGTCTGTCAGGAGCTTTGCGGTTGTGTTGCGATCTACACAATATCACTGGTGAATCTTGTAACAGTGGATCTGGAATAACATAAGAACTAGGAGCAGGAGTAGACCATCTGGCCCCTCGAGCCTGCTCCGCCATTCAATAATTTCATGGCTGATCTTTTTGTGGAGTCAGCTCCACTTATCCCCCGCTCACCATAACCCTTAATTCCTTTACTGTTCAAAAATCTATCTTTGCCTTAAAAACATTCAACTGCTTCACTGAGCAGGGAATTCCATCGATTCACAACCCTTTGGGTGAAGAAGTTCATCCTCAACTCAGTCCTAAATCTGCTCCCCCTTATTTTTAGGCTATTCCCCCTAGTTAGTTTTACCTGCCAGTGGAAACGACCTCCCTGCTTCTATCTTATATTCATAATTTTATATGTTTCTTTAAGATCCCGCCTTATTCTTCTAAATTCCAATGAGTATAGTCCCAGTCTACTCAGTCTCTCCTCATAAGCCAACGCTCTCAACTCCGGAATCAACCTAGTGAATCTCCTCTGTACCCCCTCCAGTGCCAGTATATCCTTTCTCAAGGAGACCAAAACTGTACACAGTACTCCAGGTGTGGCCTCACCAGCACATTATACGGCTACGACATAACCTCCCTGTTTTTAAACTCCATCCCTCTAGCAATGAAGGACAAAGTTCCATTTGCCTTCTTAATTACCTGCTGTACCTGCAAATCAACGTTTTGCAATTCATGCACAACGACACCCAAGTCCCTTTGCACAGCAGCATGCTGCAATTTTTTTACCATTTAAATAATAGTCCATATTGCTGTTATTCCTACCAAAATGGACGACCTCACATTTACCAGCATTATACTCCATCTGCCAGATCCTTGCCTACTCAAACTATTAATACCAACAATATCATTAATATTGAACATATTGCAAGTATGCTTCTCTGTGAAGGGTGGTGAGGTAGAAAAAGGGGACAAGAGTGAAGGTCCAACACAAATTAATTGAACACTTTATCAAGGGAAGACAATATTCAGTCTCTTCACAGGATTCTTTCAGGAAACAGTCGTAAATCTCAAAGCTACACTATGTATCTACTTCTGACAGGCGCTTCTGAGGATTCGCTATACCCTATCCACAGGTCCCTATCACTGTATTTAATTAGTTTGTCTGAAAAGACTGGTAGTACCCATTCAGTAAGGTTGGGACAGGCTGTTCTTCAATCTTTGAGCATTGGCTGATGTTTCAAGATCTGCAGTTGTTCATTTGGACTTTCCCTCTCGTCGAGGGCTGATTCTGGTCTTTGGATCTGATCAGTCTAATTGAGACTCGCCATGAGGTTCAAGGATTTGGTTGCTGTGCTGCTCGGCTGCCAGTCGAAGGTGCTGTCTGGAGACGTTGAAGAAGGTACAAAAAACAGAGGGAGCCAGGACTCCTTTTATCCCCCTCTTCGCGCCCTTTTCAAAGAATCTGTGGCCTATGTCCAATACTAGCATCGAGCAGGGGCAGGAAGATCCAATGAGATGACTATGCTCCATATTAGGAGGCCACAGAACATGATTTTTAAACTTCAACTATCAAGTGCTGTTCTAGTCATGCTATGTCTCTGGCCTCCTGCAGAACAGGGTGCCACCAAGTCTCCGTAGCATTCTTCTAACGGAGCAGGTTCACGGGGGTGTAAACAACAGTTCATTCTGAAACAGTGTGGCCGTTAGCACCTGGCCAGGCAGTTGCAGGCCTGTTTGGTTTTGATGGAGGCTGATTACCCAAGGCCTGTCTGCATGAAAACTGGCTGTTCCAGCTCTGCAGTTTGCAAATTGCAGAGTCCGGCTAGATTTAAACTTGGCTTCCACATTTCAAGTTTTTATCCATGCTCATGGAAAAATATCAGTATTTCTGTAACAATCCTGGAGGTCATGGATCACTAGACCACACCTCTGCCTGTTCTGAGCTTTCCACGTGGTGCCTAGCTGATTGAGGCATCTTTAAATTTAAATTTTTTTGTTCAGCCTTCACCTGTTGAATAGTAGTATCCACGCCTGTGATAGCAACAGTCCAAGCTTCTACTGCAGTGTAAGCAGCTTCCATCAAAAGATCTGAGTGACATGTGGCCTCAGATGCAGCATCATCATGGATTCCACACATGTACTGGTGAAGATGATTATCTATTCAATTTTCTTTAAAGGATGGGCTCCAAGCTCTGGTGCAGGACTCCAGCTTTGGCTCTTGACACTGGGCACAGCTTTCTGTCAGGCTTTCAGTGGTGGTTACCACCACACTGTCCTTGAAGCCAAAATTCCACCTTGACAGTGAGGACACTGTATTGTGTGGCACAACCACTGTGCTAAATGGAATAAGTTCAGAACAAATCTGATGGCTCAAACCTAGATATCCATGAGATTCTATGGACCATCAGCAGCAACAAAATTGTATTCGATCACAATTTGCAAACTTGTGGGCCAGCAAGTCCCTTGTTTTATCATTTCCATCAAGACAAGGGAGCAACTCTATTTCAGTAAGTAGTCTTGAAGAGTATGCCAGGAGCAGTACTAGGCATAGCTATAAATGAGGCAGCCTGATGAAGCAAAGCATAATATTACATGTTTCAAGGCCTGGAGGGAAAAGGAGATGGTGGATTCTGTTGGATAGTTCCCTGAGCAGATTGTCAGTCATTTAGCAGAACGCTTTGTCATCAGAACTTTCAAACAAACGCCAAGACCTAGCTTGGCTGATGGTGAGAAGGGCACACCCGTCAAATCCTTCATGCACGCTCAAAGTCTCTGTGCCACTGCATGCTGCCCTTGGAGCAGCTGTGGAGGGAGGAGACAATGGCACACCTCGTTGTGGAATGTGCCTTTCAATAGAACGTCTGGAGAGAGATGTAATGGTATTTGTCAAGGTTTATCTCGAGCAGCTCTGTAACGCAGGACTGTGCTCTATGGGCTGTTCCCAGGCATGTTCACGAACTGCTGCTGGATCATCACACTGGGTGATTGTTTTGTAGAACACCTCCATTTCATTTACAAGTGTGATCCTGAGTTTCCAGTTGCCTGTCATTTTAATTCTCCACCTTCGCTTTCTTGATTCAACATTGAGTTCCACTTTAAATCATGACCTCCCCATTTTGTTTTATTCTTTTTGGTTTGTTTCTTCTCTCTCATTGGCCTCTTATTTTCTTTACTTTGCATTTGGATGGCAGCTATTGTGCCATTCACACCACCTGGGCATATCTTTTGTTTCTTTACTTGTCCCATTACCATTCCCTTCAGTCTTATATCATGAAACCTTCTGTCATTTAATCTCTCCTCTCCACTTTATCACAGACCTTCCCTGATGTTCTTCCCCACGTCCCCTCTTTCACTTTGAAACTTAATACATTTCTGACTTTGCTCAGTTCTGATAAAAGGTCATAGACTTGCAATGTTAATTCTGTTTCTCTCTCCATACATGCTGCCTTTCCTGCTGAGTATTTCCAACGTCATTTTTTTAGACTAACAAAGGGCAACCTTGATTCAATTTTTCCCATAATTGTCTTTTCAGTGCGAACAATCTCATTTAATGCGGGAACATGAAGAGACTCAGGAGAGGGCAACTTTACGCTATGAAGAACGTATCACTGAACTCCACAGTATAATTGCAGAGTTAAATAAGAAGATTGACAGGCTACAGGGAATAACAATAAGGTAAGCTAAATTTGAATAGCGTGTAAAAAATACAGGAGTGTTTTTAATTTGTTCTTGGAACATGGACAATATAGATAAGGCTGCATTTATTGCTCATTTTTAATTACACTGAGAGATTGCTAGTGGGTTGTTAACATTAAGGGGCTATGATGCTTTATTTGTAGATAGGAGTTGAGTTTTTTTTCTGGATGTTAACCTTTTTTTCCAATTTCTCCTGTTAGCTCTGCCCTCTGAGGCTGTATATTATATTTATACAGGAAAACAAAAACACCTAGTGAAGGGATTTCAACTGATGGATAGATCTATGTCTGTCTGACATTCAGTAAGATAATAACTTGATTGTGGCCTCATTGCTGATATCCTGCTTACATCCAATGCCCTCGATGTTAGTCAAGAAATGATTTACCTCTACTTTAAAGGTATTCACTGATCATTCCCTACGGCTCTCTAGGAAGAGTTCCACAGACTAATGACCCTCCGAGAGAAAAGGCTTCTTGTCATCTTAGTCTTAAATGGGAGACCCCTTACTTTTAAATTGTTGATTTGATTTATTATTGTCACATGTGTTGGTATACAGTGAAAAGTATTGTTTCTTGCCTATTATACAGACAAAGCATACCATTCATAGAGTACGTAGGGGAGAAGGAAAGGGTGCAGAATGTAGTTATGGTCTCTTCCACAATGAAAAACGTCCTTTCAGCATGCACTCTGTCAAGCTACCTCAGGATCTTGTGTTTCAATAGGATGATTCTTCTAAATGCCACTGGATTCAGGCCCAACCTCTCCAATCATACCTTCATCCCAGAAATCAGTCGAGTACTCTTTCTCTGAACTGCTAACACAATTATGTCCTTTCTTAAATAAGCTGACCAAAACTTTACACAGTACTGCAAATATGATCTCATCAATGCTCTGTGTAACTGTCGCAACATAGAACCATAGAAAAGTTATGGTGCAGAAAGAAGCCATTCAGCAGAGGAAAAAGGAACTGTCCAGTACCTGGTCCATAGCTTTGCAGCTTACGCAATTTAAATGCAGATCCAGGTACCTTTTAAATGAGTTGAACATTTCAGCCTCAACCACCAACTTTGACAGTGAATTCCAGATGCCCACCACTCACTGGATGAAAGAGGTTTTCTTTCTGTCCTCTCTAATACTTCCACCAATCTCCTTAAATCTATGCCCTCTGGTAATTGACCCCTCAGCTCGGGGAACACAAGTCTTTCCTGTCTACCCTATCAAGGCCCCTCATTTTTTTACATCTCAACTAGGTCACCTCTTAGCCTCCTCTGTTCGAAGGGAAACATCCCTGGCCTATCCAATCTCTTTTCTTTGCTGCAATTTTCAAGCCCAAACAACATTCTTGTAAATTTCTACTGCATTCCCTCCAGAGCAATTATATCCTCCTAAAATGTGACCAGAACTGTACACACAAATCCAGCTGTGGCCTAAACAGCCTAATCCTAAACGTATATGTTTACATCATTACATCACTCCTTTTGTATTCAATACTTGTTCAGTAAAGGAAAGCATTCCACATGTTTTCTTGACCACCTTCTCCACCTGACCTGCCATCTTCAAGGGCCTGTGGACATTCACTCCAAGTTGTCTCACTTACTCAATCCTTCATTTTCCAAGTTATTAAGTATTTCCTTGCTTTGTTTGCCCTCCTCAAATGCATTACCTCACACTTTTCCAGATTGAATTCCATTTGCCGCTTCTCTGCCCATTCAATCAAACCATTAATATAATTCTGGAGTTGACAGCTATCCTGTTCACTATCAATGACATGGCCAATTTTTGTGTCAGCTGCAAGTTTCCCAATCATGCCTCCCACATTTAAGTCTAAATCATTAATATATACAACAGACAGCAAGGGCCCCAAGACTGAGCCCTATGGAAATAGAAGCCATTCTCCATTCGCAAAATCATCTATCAATTATTACCCTTTGAATCATCTGTATTTTTACATTCTGTTCTCCTTGCAATAAATTCCAACATTCCATTTGTCTTCCTAATCACTCGCTATATCTGCATACCAACTTAGAAATCATAGAATTTCTAAGTTGGTATGCAGATATTTGTGATTTATGTACCAAGACACCCAGATATTTACCTAGAGTTCTGCAATTTCTCTATGTAGATGATATGTTGCGTTTCTATTATTCCTGCCAAAGTGGACAAGTTCACATTTTCCCACATTATGCTCCATTTGTCCACTCATTTACACTGTCAGTATCCCTTTGTAAATCCCTTATGTTCTTTTCACAACCTAATTTCTTATCTATCTTTTGTCTCATCAGCAAATTTAGCAACCATGTTCCTTTCATCCAGATCATTGACATAGATTATAAATAGTTGAGGCCCCAGCACTGATCTCTGTGGCACTTCACTTGTGAAATCCTGCCAACCCAAAAGTGGCCTATTTATGCCTACTCTCTATTACTTGTTGGCTAACCAGTCGTCCATCCATACTAATATTTTTAAAAAATTTCTGTCATATGATGTGGGTCTTGCTGTTTAGGCCCACATTTTTATTGCACATTCTGAATTGTCCTTGAGAAGGTCGTGGTGAGCTGTTTTTTTGAGCCACTGTCGTCCAGTGCTGTTAGGTAAAGTGTTCTAGGATTTTGACCTGGCAAATGCCAGGAGTGTAGTGAATAAAGTGGATGAGCTTAGAGCGTGGATTGCTGCTTCGAATTGTGATGTGGTGGCCATTACGGAGACTTGGATGTCTCAGGGACAGGACTGGGTGCTTCAGGTGCCGGGTTTTAGATGTTTCAGGAAGGACAGGGAGGGAGGCAAGAGAGGGGGGGGAGTGGCACTGTTGATCAGGGATAGTGTCACGGCTGTAGAGAAGGTGGACGCCGTGGAGGGATTGACTACGGAGTCTCTGTGGGTGGAGGTTAGGAACAGGAAGGGGTCGGTAACGTTGCTGGGTGTTTTCTATAGGCCGCCCAATAGTAACAGAGATGTTGAGGAGCAGATGGGGAAACAGATCCTGGAGAGATGTAGGAATAACAGAGTTGTCATGATGGGAGATTTTAATTTCCCAAACATAGATTGGAATATCCCTAGGGCTAGGGGTTTGGATGGAGAGGAGTTTGTTAGGTGTGTCCAGGAGAGTTTCCTGACACAGTATGTGGATAAGCCTACTAGAGGAGAGGCTGTACTTGATCTGGTGCTGGCTAATGAACCTGGACAGGTGGAGGATCTCTCGGTGGGTGAGCATCTTGGGGATAGCGATCATAATTCTATCTCCTTCACGATAGCATTGGAAAGAGATAGGATCAGGCAGGCTAGGAAAGTGTTTCTCTGGAGTAAAGGGAAATACAGTGTCATCAGGGAGGATATTAGACGGGTAAATTGGAAGGAGGCATTCTTGGGGAAAAGTACCGAAGGAAAGTGGAGGATTTTCAAGGAATGTTTGTCTGGAGCTCTGCATGACAACGTTCCGATGAGACAGGGGGGTGTTGGTAGGGTACGGGAACCGTGGTGCACGAAGGTTGTGATGAACCTGGTGAATAAGAAAAGAGAGGCGTACAGAAGGTTCAGAGAGCTAGGAGGTGTTAAGGATTTAGAGGAGTATACGGGATGTAGGAAGGAGCTTAAGAAGGAAATTAGGAGAGCGAGAAGGGGTCATGAGAAGGCCTTGGCGGGTAAGATTAAGGAGAATCCCAAGGCTTTCTACAAATATGTCAAGAGTAAAAGGATGAGATGTGAAGGCATAGGACCCTTAAAAGGTGAAGGGAGAAAAGTTTGTGCGGAACCGTTAGAAATGGCGGAGCTGCTTAATGAATACTTTACCTCGGTATTCACGGTGGAAAGGGATCTGGGTGGTTGTACTGCTGGTTTGCGGTGGACAGAAAGGATCGAGCATGTGGACATAAAGAAAGAGGATGTGTTGGAACTATTGAATGGCATCAAGGTTGGTAAGTCGCCGGGACCGGATGGGATGTACCCCAGGTTACTGTGGGAGGCGAGGGAGGAGATTGCGGAGCCTTTGGCGATGATCTTTGCATCGTCGATGGAGACGTGAGAGGTTCCGGAGGATTGGAGGATTGCAGATGTGGTCCCTATATTCAAGAAAGGGAACAGGGACAGCCCGGGAAATTACCGACCGGTGAGTCTAACCTCAGTGGTTGGTAAGTTGATGGAGAGGATCCTGAGAGACAGGATTTATGATCATCTAGAGAAGTTTAGTATGATCAAAAGTAGTCAGCACGGCTTTGTCAAGGGCAGGTCGTGCCTTACGAGCCTGGTTGAGTTCTTTGAAAATGTGACCAAACACATTGACGAAGGAAGAGCGGTGGATGTGGTCTATATGGACTTCAGCAAGGCGTTCGATAAGGTCCCCCATGCAAGACTTCTTGAGAAAGTGAGAGGGCATGGGATCCAAGGGGCTGTTGCTTTGTGGATCCAGAACTGGCTTGCCTGCAGAAGGCAGAGAGTGGCTGTGGAGGGGTCTTTCTCTGCATGGAGGTCAGTGACCAGTGGAGTGCCCCAGGGATCTGTTCTGGGACCCTTGCTGTTTGTCATTTTCATAAATGACCTGGATGAGGAAGTGGAGGGATGGGTTGGTAAGTTTGCTGACGACACCAAGGTAGGTGGTGTTGTGGATAGTTTGGAGGGATGTCAGAAGTTGCAGCGAGACATAGATAGAATGCAAGACTGGGCGGAGAAGTGGCAGATGGACTTCAACCCGGATAAGTGTGTGGTGATCCATTTTGGCAGATCCAATGGGATGAAGCAGCAGTATAATATGAAGGGTACCATTCTTAGCAGTGTAGAGGATCAGAAGGACCTTGGGGTCCGGGTCCATAGGACTCTTAAATCGGCCTCGCAGGTGGAGGATGCGGTCAAGAAGGCGTACGGCGTACTGGCCTTCATTAATCGAGGGATTGAGTTTAGGAGTCGGGAGATAATGCTGCAGCTTTATAGGACCCTGATTAGACCCCACTTGGAGTACTGCGCGCAGTTCTGGTCACCTCATTACAGGAAAGATGTTGAAGCCATTGAAAGGGTGCAGAGGAGATTTACAAGGATGTTGCCTGGATTGGGGGGCATGCCTTATGAGGATAGGTTGAGGGAGCTTGGTCTCTTCTCCCTGGAGAGACGAAGGATGAGAGGTGACCTGATAGAGGTTTACAAGATGTTGAGAGGTCTGGATAGGGTAGACTCTCAGAGGCTATTTCCAAGGGCTGAAATGGTTGCTACGAGAGGACACAGGTTTAAGGTGCTGGGGGGTAGGTACAGAGGAGATGTCAGGGGTAAGTTTTTTACTCAGAGGGTGGTGGGTGAGTGGAATCGGCTGACGTCGGTGGTGGTGGAGGCAAACTCGTTGGGGTCTTTTAAGAGACTTCTGGATGAGTACATGGGATTTAATGGGATTGAGGGCTATAGATAGGCCTAGAGGTGGGGATGTGATCGGCGCAACTTGTGGGCCGAAGGGCCTGTTTGTGCTGTGGCTTTCTATGTTCTATGTTCTATTAACAGTGAAGGAAAGGCAATATAGTTCCAAGTCAGGATGTGTGTAGCTTGTAGGGAAACTTGGAGGTGGTGGTGCTCCCATGCATTTGCTGTCTTTGTTTTTCCCAGACGATAGAGGTCACGGGTTTGGAAGGTGCTGTTGAAGGTACCTTGGTGAGTTGCTATAGTGCATCTTGTCAACGTGCACACTGTTTCCATTGTGTTTTGGCAGTAGAGAGAATGAATATTGAAGGTCATGGATGGAGTGCCAATCAAGCGAACTGCTTTGTCCTGGGTGGCGTAGAGCTGCCTTGTCCTGGGTGCCGTTGAGCTGCTTGAGTGTTGTTGGGAGTAGAGTATTCCGTCACACCCATGACTTGTGCCTTGTAGATGGTGGTCAGGCTTTCGTGTGTCAGGAAGTGTGTTACTTCTGTCTTTTAGGGAAGGAATTTTGCCAAGATTATGTGGTCTGGCCTACATGTGACTCCAGACCCACAGCAATTTGGTTGACTCTTAATGCACTCTGAAATGGCTTCGCAAGCCAGAGTTCAAGGGCAATTAAGGATGGCAACAAATAAGACCATAAGACATAGGAGCAAAATTAGGCCACTTGGCCCATCGAGTCTGCACTGCCATTCAATCATGGCTGATATTTTTCTCATCCCATTCTCCTGCCTTTTCCCCATAACCCCTGATCCCCTTATTAATCAAGAACCTATCTGTCTCTGTCTTAAAGACACACAATGACCTGGCCTCCACAGCCTTCTGCTGCAAAGAGTTCCACAGATTCACCACTCTCTGGCTGAAGAAATTCCTCCTCATCTGTTTTAAAGGATCGTCCCTTTAGCCTGAGGTTGTACCCTCTGGTTCTAGTTTTTTCTACTAGTAGAAATATCCTCTCCACATCCACTCTATCCAGGCCTCGCAGTTTCCTGTAAGTTTCAATAAGATCCACCCTCATCCTTCTAAACTCCAACGAGTACATTCCCAGAGTCCTCAACTGTTCCTCAGATGACAAGCTCTTCATTCCAGGATCATTCTTGTGAATCTCCCCTTTCCAAGACCAGCACATCCTTCCTTAGATACGGGGCCCAAAACTGCTCACAATACTCCAAATGGGGTCTGACCAGAGCCTTATACAGCCTCTGAAGTACATCCCTGGCTTTGCCGGCAAAGCCTACATCCTGTGAAAGAATAAAAAAAATTATTTGCAGAATCCCTAACCTCTGACCTGCTCTTGTAGCCACAGTATTTATCTGGTTGGTCCAGTTCAGTTTCTGGTCAATGGTAACCCTCAGGAAGTTGATAGTGGGAGTTTCAGCAATGGTAATACCATTAAATGGGAAAATAAAATGGTTGGATTTTGTCATGTTGGAGATGGTTATTGCCTCGCACTTGTGTGGCATGAATGTTGCTTATGACCTGTCAGCTCAAGCCTGAATGTTGACCAGATCTTGCAGAATATGGGCATAGACTCGTTCAGTATCTGAGGTGTCACTGCAAAGCCGTCTAAATGGTTCTGACAGTACCCTACTAGACCTAGGAAAGGTCGGAGGGCACTCGCATCTCGGGGCAGTGAAAGGTGCTCTATGGAGTCTATCCTTTACTGTTCGATCTCCCTCTTCCCATGGGTAATCACTGTACCTAGGTATATAACCTTGGGTTGCAGAATTTGGGTCTTTTTTGGGTTGACTTTGCAGCCTAATGAGTGGAGCAGTGCGAGTAATTCATCCAGCAATGTTATATGCTCCTCTTTGGTGTTAGTCTGTAACAATAAATCATCTACATATTGGACCAAGCACTCGGGTTGGGAAAACTTTTCTAGTCCGGTAGCTAGTCGCCTGTGAAAGATGGACGGGGAATTATGGAAACCCTGTGGTAAACAAGTCCAAGTGTATTGCTGTCCTTGGAAGGTAAAAGCAAACTTGTACTGGCAAGACCGATTTAAAGGGATGGACCAGAAGCTGTTACTAATATCTAGTACCGTGAAAAACTTTGCCTGGGCTCCCTGTCTCATCATGGTGACGGGGCTTGTGGCTACTGTGGAGGCCGCGAGTGGGGTAACATTCAATTCCCGGTAGTCGACTGTTAACCTCCATGATCCATCTACCTTCTTCATGGGCCATATCGGCGCATTATTTGTGGATGCCACTCGTCTCAACACCCTCTGTTGTAATAGACTATCAATTACTTTGGCTACCTCCCCCTCTGCCTGTCTGGGGAAACCGTATTGTCTCTATGATTTCGGATCCGGCCCTTCAATTAACACCTCCCCAGGTATCTGGCCACAATCATGTTTATGCCGCGCAAATACCCCATTGCTTCTTTGAAGCACCTCCCTGATGGCTGGATCACTGCTAATCGTTAAGGGATCAAACTAGAATTCCCTTATTGTGCTAATCCTATTAGCATATGTCCCGACTGGAATGATTGATGGCGCTCTGCTAATCGTAGCCATTTGCCAAATGCATTGATTAGCTGGATCGAATGAAAGATTACATTTATTCATATAATCGGACCCCAGGATGTGTTCAGCGCTTGGGGGAAGGTCAACTAACACCACCGGATAGTCACACACCATGTTACCTAGGCGGACCTGTACAGGGGCTGTAATGCGTCCCTCCTGCATGTGTCCTGTGAATCCACTGAGTGTAATTGTGCCCGTAGTTGGCCAAGAGATGTCTGTTTTTAATTTTGATACATTTAGGGTAGTTTGGGAGCCTCCGGTATCCCAAAGGAATTCTACGAGGTGGCCTCTTACCTCACCGTTAACTAGGGGTCTCCCTACGCTATCCCACCTGGTGCTACAGACCCAGGTTAGAGAGGCCGGGCACCGTCAATCTAGAGTTCCATAGGCGGGGACAGTTGGATACAGTGATGGGCTCGTGCTTACGGTATGCATGGGGTGACCAGGACCTTCCATCGGTGGTGGGCGGTGTTCTCTCTCGTACCTAGGAGCTGCCCTAACTGGTGGAGCCGGTAGTCCTGGTAGTCTCGGGGACCGTGTATATGGTGGTGGGGGTCTCCTACAATCTTGAGTGAAGTGTCCTGGCTGCCCGCAATTAAAACATGTCCATCTATCTCTCCCCGGGGCTGCTTTGTGAGGTGGAGCTGTACCTCTCTGGTATTGGTGATCCCCTCTACCCTCGTTTCTCCATATTGGACCCTGGCTAGCCCTTATCGGAAGCATTCTCGTCTCCCTTTCTGACCATGACATTGGGGCTCCCTGAACTTCCTGTTCCCAGACACGAGCTAAGCGTCGGAGAACCCATGCTTCATTGTGTGTGGTCTCTGCGGGGTCAAAATTAGCGCAGGCTTTCTTGCCTTCCTCTGTGGTGTGTGAGACTAATGTCCTAGCCCATTTGGATGAATCAGCTTCATTCAATCTAGCCTGATCTAATTCCCCATATACTCCCGTGAAGTGGATCCATAAACGACCAGCAAAGGCAGTCGGATATTCCCCTTTCCTCTGTCTACATTTATTTAACCCATCTACAGGATCCCCTTTATTAAATCCTACCGCGGTCAATATCGCTTCCTTAATTTCCCCGACATTTTGAGGGGCTGGCAGGGCAGTCCGTACAGACTTGCTTAAGCACATGACTATCAGCTTCACCTCTTCCCTTTCATCTCGCCAATGCATTATCTTCTGCTGCCTAACATCCTCAAAGAAACTGTGGATCAGCCGATGGGGCGATGGCTCAAAGGTTGTGATTTTATTTGCGATTTCGGCCAATTGTGCCACTGTAAACGCGGTTGTATGTGTAACAGCTGGGCCCTGAGACGCTCCTACCCGACGTTCAGTCGTCACTGGGTGCATCGGTACTGGAGGTGAATCTGGGGGCGCAGTGGGTATGACTTCCCCTGGGAAAGATGGTGGTGGACCCCAATCCTCGGTTTGCGTAACGTAAAGTCTAGCATTCTCCTTTAACTCTCCCCAATCCGCATCCTCTATCTCCTCTTCCTCTACTGTCCCGAAGGTACACAAAGATCCATTTTGAACCAATAATAGGGATTCCAGCCGTGAAATTTCTCGCTGGCATTTGGAGTGGTCAGCGGATGCCTGTCTCTGTTCTTTACTGGCTTGATGTAGCGCTTTTATTGTCGCCTGCAGATCAGTGCACTTGGCTTCCAATCATGCTACTGCCTGCTCGGCTTCACCTTTGGGCAAGACAGCACGCTGGGTGTCTTGGTAGGCTCTCTCATACTGGGTTTGAAAATTGCCCAGATGTAATAAATTTGCCTGGTTGGTTCTCAATTCATCCACCTCTCTGTCCTTTTCGGCTCTTATCTGCTCTATCCTCTCCTGCTGTTGTTCCTTTAGTTTCTTAATCTCCTCCTTTTCAGTTCTTATTTGTTCTATCCTCTCCTGCTGCTGTTCTCCTCCTTTTCCTCCTGTGCCTGCTTCGATTCCTCCAGTTCCTTACGAACTGTGTTTAATTCTTTTTCTGTTCCTAGCAGCTGTCCGAAGCAGCTCACAATGGCAATTTCTTTCTCACTTTTGTCTGCCCGTTTTCCCTGAACTTCCCTTAGATCATCCCAATATTTCTGCCCTAGGGATCCCGGTCCTGTCTCAGTATTGACACAAGATTCTGCCCATAGGGGCCACCCTTCTTAATAAATTCCCTGATTTTTGTTTCCCATATGGGACACTTCTCTGTCTCTGTGCTGTTTCCTGCCATTCTATATTCAACGACAAGGGGTAGGGAGTTGATCGGACTGCGGGTACGGCTTTGGGCTATGTTCCGGTCCTAATCCCTCCGGATTCTAATGTAAACCTATGGAGTTTACCCTATCCTCCTTGTTAGTAACAATGCATGCACAATAAACAATTTCCCGGAAGCAGTTATTTGTCCAGTAAGGAGTTTACACCTGTTGGCTCTGAGTTTTAAATAATTGTTTAATATAGATTCTGCGGGATTCGATATCGGAGCAACAAAGTTACTTCTTGTCGATGTCCTGGCGGAGTCGCCAATTGTTGTGCCTGCCGCACAGTCTGTTTTAATCCTTATACGGTGGACAAATAACTGCGAGTAGACGTCTTGTTAGTACAACCAATATTTATTTAAGACACACAATCAATAATCACCCACCCAACCAACAGTAAGTTATCTTACAGAAAATACTAGAGTTCAAGTCCAATACAAGACCGTGACTTAACTTTGCGTGACTGGCAAGTACCCAAGCAGATATTGGCCTTTATCTGTGCGCTGGTCTCGGTCATCCTCTGCGTAGTCTGGTCCTTTGGTCTGGTCTGGCGCTCTGGTCTTCCTTCCTTCTTGGGTGTGGTGGCTCTCGTCGTGCTGGTCGTCGCTGGCGATGGTCACCAGTGTTGTAGCTTGTTCGTGGGGTCAGAGAGAGGGAGTGATTCTTAGTTGCGCAGCACTGTTTTATACCCCGTTGGGTTTCACGCTCCTTTTGGCCATTGCCAATCAATCGATCAGAACTTGATCACCCTGATCGATAAAGTCCAATCGGGTGCTGCCACACCAATCTCTGGGTGTGTCCTCAACGGTCATGTCTGCAGGTGCTGGGGGCACGTAGAGTTCACACCTCCCTCCCAAATAAGGGGTTACGGCACCCTTATGTCTGGTAAACAACCCAGTTTGACCAGAAAGTCCCTTTTGCCCTGGAGTTGACCCATATCCTGTGTATTCACACGTCCGGGTTGCAGCCTGTTTATCTCTGTCTTTTAGGCTGCAGCCTGTCGTTTTAGTTCTTGCCCAATTGTCCCAGAGTGCTTTACAAATCGTCATTTTAGATGGCCCGTTTGGCCACAATTGATAAAACAGCTGAAGATGGTTGGGCCTAGGGCACTATCTTGAGACACTCCAGCTGAAAGTTCCATTGGTTAAAAGATTGAGAACTAAAGGTCACAGATTTAACGTGATTAGCAAAAAAAGCAGTGGCAAAAACTTTTTCATGCATCGTGTGGTTAACGTTTGAAATGCATTCCCTGAGAGTATGGTGGAGACAGTTTCAAGAGGCCAAATTTGCAAGGTTATGGCGAAAGGCACTTGGTAATTTGCTCTTGTAGAGTGCTGCCATAGACAATATGGTACATGCTGCAAGAATCCTATGATTCTATTATTAACTAGGCTGATTATGCTAGCACTATGGAAGGAATATATGGACTCTAAAATAAAAAAATAATGAAGTAGAATTTGGTTAAACTTAAACTGTGTTGGAAGGTTGCCTCAGAAAACTTATTTTCAGTCATTTTTTACAGTTACCTAAAATATATATGGTCAGTGTAGATATTCATTTTTACATGGTTACTGAACTGTATATTGAAAGTCATCTTTAGAAGGATTTATTTTAATTTAATTGTAGTAGTAATAAATATTTTAAGTTCAGAAAAGTTAGTCTAAAAGTCTGAAACGCAGTTACCTCCATTTTGATGCAGTTCTAAATGGCTTATTCCTTTCTTCCACAGGGAAGATGATGAGTGTTCCGAGTTGCGTTCAGAACTTAGCCATAGCCAGCAGGAGGCGAATGATGATTCTCGAAGTATGGATCAGGATCAAACTTCTGTCTCTGTGCCTGAGAACCAGTCAATGATGGTCTCTGCAGATATAGGTAAGATGATCACACCTCAAGATGTTTTATTCCAGAGGTTCCTAAAATTCGCCTCTTCCAAATTTAGCAGCAACCCAAATGCCCAAACCAGCTTATAGGTTTAATATTTTAACCAAAAGAGAAAATGCTTTGACAAAGGTTCATCTGGACTCGAAACGTCAGCTCTTTTCTCTCCTTACAGATGCTGCCAAATCTGCTGAGATTTTCCAGCATTTTCTCTTTTGGTTTCAGAGTCCAGCATCCGCAGCAATTTGCTTTTAATATTTTAACCATATGAATGCCTAAGAATTGTACAAGACATAATACAAACAAAAGATATGTCTTAATAGCAATACTCTCCATTAATATGACCAATGAGGTTGTTTGAGAATTGCCATAATGTTAGGAGTGAAAGGTAGTACTTTAAATAGCAAGTTATAGTTTGAGTTATAAATTGTTCAGTAAGTTGGACTGTGACAATTTGAGTTCCACAGTGAGTGAACCAAGCCTCATGTCCTTCCCATCACCAATAACACCAATTTCCAGCTGTGCAACATTGCTGCCCTCTTGCTGAAAATCATCTTCATTCTTTGTTACCTCTAGATTTATTCCAATGTCCTCTCATCCTTCACAAGTTGTCATTTGTTCAACACACAGCAATCTGTAAACTGCTCCCCCCTCTTAAAAAAAACCCTCTACTTATCTACAAATCTCTGCTCCTTTAACAATTATCTCAAAAAACATATTTTTTGGCTAGGTTTTGGTCATCCCTTGCTAATCTTTCCCTCTGTCGTTTGCATTCCTTTTCCTGCCAGCTTCCATTTGTAAAGTCCTTTGGCATATTTTCCTTGATGTTAAAAGCGTTTTATTGATGGAGGCTTTTGTTTGAATTTGCTGTTGAGGAAGTTGGATTGTATCTGCAAATCAATTGAACTTTACTACATCAAAACCCCTCCAAATGCAGATACCATCTTGCAAGCTTTTATATAAAATATAAATGATACATTTGATTATGATGACTAGATTTTCTGATTTTGTTTTATTAAAGAGTTAGATTTAAAAAATAAGCATGAAAGCTCCGAACCTCTTGCTAAAATGGCTGAAGTTTTCAGCAGTCTCATGCCCTGCATCATATGTTACTAGGAACCATTCAACCTCACTGTCCCTACCTAGCTCCCTTGCCTCAGCCTTGAAGAACCAGGCTCCCTTGGCTAAGCTTGGAAAATTGGATGTGAACAGCATACCTCTTGAGTCTGTTTATAATCCGCCAATGACTGTTTCAGTCTAAACGGCACTAATATCTGTTAAGTTTATATTTATATGATCTGGTGTAACTGCCATCAGGTTTATTCTCTCAAAAATGCAGGCCAACAATAAATAATTGAATGGAAAGGAAGCTCCATTGAGTTGAGGAATCATAGGCTCAGGATCAAGACTTGAATGTGAAGAGATCTAACATTGTTAATATTGTTTCAGAAGTTTGCTTTGAGGCTTGTAAAATAGTACAGGAGACTGAAATTCCAGTGAAGTGTTTTTATAGCCAGCAGTAACCATGAAACTGAATATGTATAATGTGGTTTTTTTCATGTTAGACAACTGTAGTGACCTCAACTCCGAGCTCCAGAGGGTATTGACTGGACTGGAGAATGTAGTCTGTGGAAGGAAAAAGAGCAGTTGCAGTCTATCAGTGGCAGAAGTGGACAGACACATTGAACAACTTACCACAGCCAGTGAGCACTGTGATTTGGCTATAAAGGTATTCATTCACTTGATTCATCAAATGTTTTGGCCCTTCACTTCATCTAACAGCTTTCACACTGCCATCTTAATTTTGTTAAGAACAGCTTCGAGGAAACAAAGAACAATACAGCACAGGAACAGGCCCTTCGGCCCTCCATACCCGCGCCGCTCCCTGGTCCAAACTAGACCATTCTTTTGTATCCCTCCATTCCCACTCCGTTCATGTGGCTATCTAGATAAGTCTTAAACGTTCCCAGTGTGTCCGCCTCCACCACCTTGCCCGGCAGCGCATTCCCGGACCCCACCACCCTCTGTAAAATACGTCCTTGTGATATCTGTGTTAAACCTCTCCCCCCGCACCCCCCCCTCACCCTGAACCTATGACCCCTCGTGAACATCACCACCGACCTGGGAAAAAGCTTCCCACCGTTCACCCTATCTGTGCCTTTCATAATTTTATAAACCTCTATTAGGTCATCCCTCATCCTCCGTCTTTCCAGTGAGGACAACTTCAGTTTACCCAATCTCTCCTCATAACTAAGCCCTTCCATACCAGGCAACATCCTGGTAAACCTCCTCTGCACTCTCTCTAAAGCCTCAACGTCCTCCTGGTAGTGTGGCGACCAGAACTGGGTGCAGTATTCCAAATGCGGCCGAACCAACGTTCTATACAACTGCAACATCAGACCCCAACTTTTATACTCTATGCCCTGTCCTATAAAGGCAAGCATGCCATATGCCTTATTCACTACCTTCTCCACCTGTGACGTCACCTTCAAGGATCTGTGGACTTGCACACCCAGGTCCCTCTGCGTATCTACACCCTTTATGGTTCTGCCATTTATCGTATAGCTCCCCCCTATGTTAGTTCTACCAAAATGCATCACTTCGCATTTATCTGGATTGAACTCCATCTGCCATTTCTTTGCCCAAATTTCCAGCCTATCTATATCCTTCTGTAGCCTCTGACAATGTTCCTCACTATCTGCAAGTCCAGCCATTTTCGTGTCGTCCGCAAACTTACTGATCGCCCCAGTTACACCTTCTTCCAGATCGTTTATATAAATCACAAACAGCAGAGGTCCCAATACAGAGCCCTGCGGAACACCACTAGTCACAGGCATCCAGCCGGAAAAAGACTCTTCCACTACCACTCTCTGTCTTCTGTGACCAAGCCAGTTCTCCACCCATCTAGCCACCTCCCCCTTTATCCCATGAGATCCAACCTTTTGTACCAACCTACCATGAGGGACTTTGTCAAACGCTTTACTAAAGTCCATATAGACGACATCCACGGCCCTTCCCTTGTCAACCATTCTAGTCACTTTTTCAAAAACCTCCACCAGGTTAGTGAGGCATGACCTCCCTCTCACAAAACCATGCTGACTATCGTTAATGAGTTTCTTTTCTAAATGCGCATACATCCTATCTCTAAGAATCCTCTCGAACAACTTCCCTACCACGGACGTCAAGCTCACCGGCCTATAATTTCCCGGGTTATCCTTCCTACCCTTCTTAAATAACAGGACCACATTAGCTATCCTCCAATCCTCTGGGACCTCACCTGTGTCCAGTGACGAGACAAAGATTTGTGTCAGAGGCCTAGCGATTTCATCTCTCGTCTCCCTGAGCAACCTTGGATAGATTCCATCAGGCCCTGGGGATTTGTCAGTCTTTATATTCCCTAAAAAAACCTAACACTTCCTCCCTTGTAATGGAGATTTTCGCTAACGGGTCAACACTCCCTTCCGAGACTCTCCGAGTCAACACATCCCACTCCTTTGTGAATACCAACGCAAAGTATTCATTTAGGATCTCCCTTATTTCTTTGGGCTCTAAGCATAATTCCCCACTTTTGTCCCTGAGAGGTCTGATTTTTTCCCTGACAACCCTTTTGTTCCTAACGTATGAATAAAATGCCTTGGGATTCTCCTTAATCCTGTCTGCCAAGGACATTTCGTGACCCCTTTTTGCCTTTGGGCTTTTATCTTGTTCACCAATTATGCCATCTAGCTCATCTCTTTTATCTGCCTTGCTTATTATATCACAATTTATGACAAAAATTAGTATTTGCTGAAATGAAGATTTACCTATTGTTACTGTTCACAAAATCAGTTTCATTCTGTGGGATAAGGAACAATAAAGATTGAATAGGCAAGAAAAAAGTGATCAATTAAATTCCTCAATTGACAAATAGGAACAACCAACCAAGTGAAATGCAAAGATTTAGTGAAGTTGATTTGGCAATTTGACCCCCTTCCCTTACTTGTGTAACAATCCTTTCTTGTCTTCTGTGTACAGATTGTCCCAATCCTACCTGGGCATACCAGACAAGACCTGTGTTTGATATTTCTGTCCTAGTTCTTGATGTAGTCTGCAAGTTGCACTGTGGTAGCTGTCAGTGTCTGATCAAATTGAATGGTGGAGTAAGTTCAATGGTTTGAATGGCCTACTGTTCTTCCTATGTTCCTAGGAATTTTAGGCACATAGGACGAGGAGAGGACCATTCAACCCATTGAAGCTGCTCCTTCAATCAATTTGATCAGACACAGCCATATCATATGCCACAGTGCAACTTGCAGATCACATAAAGAACTCTGGCAGCTCCTCGTGTTAACCACATCTGATAATGGTGTTCTTGGTATACAGCACCCTAAAAGAACCTCCTTCCCCTCTCGCACAATATTTACATGCCTGGTTAGATGAACTTTGCTGCTAGTGTATATCTCCGTAATAGCTTAATATTAAAGATCCCATGATACAGGACAAAATTGCATCCTTCTGGAATTCCAGGAAACGTTTCCTTCTTAGCCAATGCCACCAAAAGCAAACTGACTGGTCATTCCACCATAGAGTTTTGTGGGACATTTTCTGTGTGCAAAACCCTCGAGGCTTTTGAGAACTTTTACAGAGGTAATAAAGTGCTGAGTAAATCGTTTTTTTTATAGAAATGTTTTCAATAAGTTAGCTGAAAAATTTGGGAGAGGCTAGATTGACCAGTTGACATTTTCCTAGCAACATAAGAAGAGTAGGCCATTCAACCCATTGAACCTGCTCCACCATTCAATTTGATCATGGTTGATCAACTACATCAAATGCCACTTTCCTGTACTATTTCCATATCCCTTTATGTCATTGGTCTCCAGAAAGCTATTGTTTTCTGTCTTGAACATGCTCAGTGATTGAGCTTCCACAGGCCTCTGGGGTAGAGAATTCCAAAGATTCACCACCATCTGAAGAAATTCCTCCTCACCTCAGTATTAAATAGCCTATGCCTTAAACTGAGATTATTCCCCTGGTTTTAGACTCTCAAACCAAGGGAACATCTTATCTACCTCCACCCTATCATGCACTAAGAATTTTGTAAGTTTCAACGAGGTCCCCCCTCATTCTTTGAAACTCTAGGGAATACAGGTCCAGTCTCCTCCTCTTATGTGTCTCTGTTGCACTCACTCAGGATGGCAGATTGTTAATAATGGGGTATCACAAGGACCGTACTGGGTCTACAGATATTCACAATCTATATAAATGATTTGGATGTCAGGACCAATTGTAATATTTCCAAATTTGCTGATGACACAGAACTTGGTCATCCAAGTATGTCCTTCCTTGGATAAGGCAACTGAAACTGTGTACAATACTCCAGATGAGGTCTCACCAAGGCACTACAGAATTGCAACAAGAAATCCTTATTCCTCTACTATGTGGAGTTTGCATGTTCTCCCTGTGTCTGCGTGGCTTTCCTCGGTGCACCAATTTCCTCCCACAGTCTAAAGATATGCAAGTTAGGTGGATTGGCCTTGCTAAGTTGCCCCTTAGTGTCCAAAGATGTGTAAGGTAGATGGATTAGCCATGGTAAATGGTGTGGGGTTATGGAGATCAGGCAAAGGGAAGGCCATGGGTGGGGTGCACTTCGAGAGAGTTGCTACCGATTCGATCGGCCAGGTGGTCACTTTCTGCACTGCAGGGATTCAATGATTCTATTCTATGGTTCTCTTCAAATCCCCTTACGATGAAGGCCAACATGCCATTTACCTTCCTAATTGCTTGCTGCACCTCTATGCTAGTTTTTAGTGATTTATGAACAAGGACACCCAGATCCCTTTGGGCATCCACACTTCTCAGTCTCTCACCTTTTGAGAAATACTTTGGCTTCTTATTTTTCCTATCAAAGTGAATAACTTCACATTTATCCACATTATATTCCATCTGCCACGTTCTTGTCACTTAGCTTGTTCAAGTCATTTTAAAGCCCTTTTGCAACCTTCTCACAACTTACATTCCTACCAAGCTCTGTGTCATCAGCAAATTTGGAAATATTAAATTGGTCCTGACATTCAAATCGTTTATATAGATTGTGAATACCTGTGGACCCAGTACGGTCCTTGTGATACCCCATTATTAACAACCTGCCACCCTGAGAATGATCCATTATCCTTACTCCCTGGTTTCTGTCTAATAACCAATTCTCAGTCCTTTCCCACAATCCAAATGCACTCTCAATATTATTTAATAATCTCTTGTATGGGACATTATTAAAAGCCTTCTGAAAATCTAAATACACTACATCTACTGATTGTCCCTTATCAATGCTGCAAGTAACATTCCCCCCAAAAAACTCCAAGGTGACAAAGAACATTGGCTCTGTTCTCCCCCCCAGATGCTGGCTGAGATTTTCTAGCATTTTCTGTTTTTGTTTCAGGTTCCAGCATCTCCAGTACTTTGCTTTTATGCAAAGAAAATAGTTTCTCTGCCATTTTCCTGTTCTCCACTATAAATTCCCCTATGCCCAGTTGTAATTTGCCCACATTTATCTTAGCTAATCTTTTCCTTTTCATGTACCTAAAGAAACTTTTACAGTCCACCGTGATGCTCCTTGTTAGTTTGTATTCATATTCTATTTTCCCTTTGTTAATCGGTTTGTTGGTCTCTTGTGTTCATACTTGGGTTTATGGTAATATCTTCACTTTAGAAGTAGGCAGTGGGTTCAAAACTCACTTCTGCTCTTGAGCAGATAATCTTACCTGACACATGCCTTAGTGCCATCTTTCAGAAAAGAGTTAACCTGACATCCAATCCAGTTGAATGTGAAATAAAATCATGGCTCTGAAAGAGAAGCAGGGATTTCTCCTGGTATCCTGGTCAACTTTCATCTCTCAACCACCAAATAATTTGATTTTTACATACTGTTTTAGCATTCATATTCCTGTAACTGAAACTACTGTACTTTAATAATTGCAAAGTATGAAGTATGTTTTATTTGTATTAACATTATTAAGACTGTAGAGGAGATTGAGGGAGTACTGGGACGTGACTTCTATCCAACCCTTGCTGAAGAGAGATCTCGATGGGAGAAGGAGTTAGCAGCTCTTCGGGAAGAAAATGAAAGCCTCACAGCGATGCTTTGTAGCAAAGAAGATGACCTAAACAGGACAAAGGCCACCATGAGTGCTATTCGTGAGGAACGAGACCGGTTACGTAGGAGGGCAAGTATCTGTTCTGCAAATAATTACACAGTAAGCTGAACAAGTAACATACAAACTTGCATACCTGGTGAAAAACTTGCAAAAGTCTCCATGCACCAAAAACAATCTGAGCCACGAATAAGATCAGCATTAACTTTACAGACCTTCTGTTCATCTAAATTTTTATCCTCATGTTTAGTATCCAGAAATGCAGATTTTTAATCTTTCTCATTTATGCCAGCCTACTCCTATCCCTTTTCCAGTCATGATAATTACATGGTAGTTCTACACATTGGCTTTATTCCTGGATGTGCTGCTAATTTATTTGTTTGTTCTTCACAACTCATGATATTGAACTTTTGTCTTCATTTATGCAGATGAATATCAAAAATATTGTGGATTGATTGTAACTCCTTGATCTGCTTGGAAATTGTGAGAGGGACTCCCATTTTATTCCTCAAACAAATTTCCATTTCACTGACATCAATAGGAAAGAAAATTAGATAGGTTACAAAACAAGCATCCACCATGCTGCTTACTAAATGGATTGATGTAACAGTTTTTGTTTTGACTTTATATCAGAGTGGATTTCTAATTCTCGTTAAAACGTTGTGGTAAAAAGCTGTGCCTGTTGCTTTTGTATATCATTACAGAAATAATTTAAGAATTGAAATTGTGTAAAAAGTTCATTTTCCTCTGCCACTCGGCGCTTGCAGTTCTTTGTAAATTATTCTACCTCTTATTCTGTAGGTATTCCAGTTACACTATGTAAAAACAGAAAATAGGAGCAGCAGGAGGCCATTTGGCTCTTGAAGCCTGCTCTGCCATTCATTATGATTATGTGATCATCCAACTCAATAGCCTGATCCCGCCTTCCCCAATATATAGTAGGGTAACAACTATTGCTTCCTTAAATTTTCTTTTTATTTGTCTGTCTTGCTCTGTCGATTTTGGGTTCGTTTCTTGCTTGGGTGCATTGCCCCTTTCAATTGTGCACAGGCCCTCTTGGCTCCTGGTATCCTTCTCCCAATCTTTGAGAAAAATCCATATGATTGACAGCTATACATTTGAAAATGCTAGATGCTTGAACCTATCTTTACACCATCGCTCTGGTGACAAATTTAGATGATGCAAAGCTTTGTAGGTTCTTTTATTCTTTCATGAGATGTGAATATCGCTGGCATGGCCAGTATTTGTTGCTTATCTCTAATTAGGATGGTGGTGATTTGCCTTTTTGAACTGCTGCAGTCTGTGTGACGGAGTTTAAGAATTTAAGATAGAAATGTGGATAGTATATTAAAATATAGAGCCTAATTAATCCAATCTACTTAGTCATTCATTTTAACTCTTTCAGATTTGAATGAGAATTAACCAACAGGGTAAGATAAGGCTCTTTAGATAGCAAACTCTAAGAAGTTTAAAGAGGAATATAAATTGATATGGTTAAATTCAAATATATAAAAACCATGCATCCATACAAAAACTCTCGGTTTTTAGTACACTGAGTATATGTCAATTATTAAAATCATTCACTATCCTCTTTCTTTACTAACTAACTTCTAGACTAACTTCTAATTAAAGATTTTTTAAAAACTTTACTTAGAAGTTGGTCTCGTAAAGAAAGAGGATAGTGAATGATTTTAATTATTCATAAATTATTAATAATACAAAGTATAAGGTAAAGGTACCATTGTCCCAGATGACCAATGGCCTGCTCTCCCCTTTGAGGGGGTGAGCTGACTGGTGCTGATTTAACCTGAGAATCACCACACCTCAGGCAAGGGGCAAAATTGAGAAGGCGGTGCCTTCATTAACCTTAGACGGAATTGAACTCGCGCTGTTGGCATCGCTCTGCACCATGAACCAGCAGTCCAGCCTGACAGGCTTCCAGTAGGTGATCAGGCCCCAAAAGGGGAACTTTGATCTTCGTTTGAACATGTGTTCTTCAATTAGAACAAGGCTCGCAAACAGTGTTTCCCGAAGGACTCATCAGTGGCCGTTGTGTCATGATTAGCTCATTGATTGGTTTTAGCTATCATGAGAGTAATTTGATTTGTTTAGTTGTCTTGGGCTTTTCAAAGCTCTTTCTAAAATAGAGATTCCAACCAAACTGAAAGTAAACAGCCTCCAATTTACTTTGAACTGAAACCACAACTCCATATTTTTCACCCTTAATATGATCACAATAGGAATAGTTGTAGCAATAATATGGGGAGGCAGTGGCATAGAGGTATTGTCACTGGACTAGTAGACCCAGGGCAAGATCTGGGAACCCAGGTTCAAATTCCACCATGGCAGGTGGTGAAATTGGAGTTCAATAAAAAATCTGGAATTAAAAGTGCAATGATGACCATGAAACCATTGTCAATTGTTGCAAAAACCCATCTTAGAATCCCTACAGTGCAGAAGGAGGCCATTCGGCCCATCGAGTCTGCACCGACCACAATCCCACCCAGGCCCTACCCCCACATATTTTACCCGCTAATCCCTCTAATCTACGCATCTCAGGACTCTAAAGGGCAATTTTTAACCTGGCCAATCAACCTAACCCGCACATCTGGTTCACTAATGTCCTTTAGGGGAGGAAATCTGTCATCCTTAACCTGGTCTGGCTTACATGTGACTCCAGACCCACAGCAATGCCTCTTAAATGCCCTCTGAAATGGAGGGCAATGGATGGGCAAGACATGCTGACCCAGCCAGAGACACTCCCATCCCATAAATTAATTTAAGACAAATTTATATTAATTTAGTTTATTATATTCAATTCATTTTATAATTTATTTAAGCTGCATTTCTTAAAGATCACCCATTTATTTTATCTGAGACTGTGTTGTTTGATACCAGTCTTTGTTCAATATATATTCTTTAGTTTCAAATGACTGTTCAAGCCCATGGAAAACTGGTTTCCTGGTTCTTCTAATCTGATAGCAAATTGAATGTTGGTCTTTATTTCCAAGGGAATGGAGTATAAAACTTGCTAAAACTGTACAAGGCATTAATAAGTAGTAGCTGATTGTCAGTATAACATAATATGAGATGGTTACTATTAGGAAGCCACATGTTACGATTCAGATGGTTTCTTTTCACCTTGTTAGCTTATCTCAGTAAGTTTAGTCTGAAAATGGGCGAGTTTTAATGAAAGTCACCACCCAAGCTCACTTGCAGTAGTTATACCCACAGTGCTGCATTTGTACAGGGCATTGGTGAGGCCGCAGCTGGAATACTGTGTGCAGTATTGGTCCCCTTATTTGCGGAAGGATATATTGGCCTTGGAGGGAGTGCAGAGAAGGTTCACCAGGTTGATACCAGAGATGAGGGGTGTTGATTATGAGGAGAGACTGAGCAGATTGGGTTTGTATTCATTGGAATTTAGGAGGCTGAGGGGGGATCTTATAGAGACCTATAAGATAATGAAGGGGCTGGATAGGGTAGAGGTGGAGAGATTCTTTCCACTTAGAAAGGAAACTAGAACTAGAGGGCACAGCCTCAAAATAAAGGGGGGTTGGTTTAGGACAGAGTTGAGGAGGAACTTCTTCTCTCAGAGGGTGGTGAATCTCTGGAATTCTCTGCCCACTGAAGTGGTGGAGGCTACCTCGTTGAAGATGTTTAAATCACAGATAGATGGATTCCTGATCGGTAAGGGAATTAGGGGTTATAGGGATCAGGCGGGTAAGTGAAACTGATCCACTTCAGATCAGCCATGATCTTATTGAATGGCGGGGCAGGCTCGAGGGGCTAGATGGCCTACTCCTGCTCCTATTTCTTATGTTCTTAGTGCTGTTCGGATTATGAAAGTACCAAGTAGGACGGAGCACCTCATGAACCTTGAAAATATATACTTGATTTCCCCTCTGAATATTTAAACTGTTATAATTCAGGTCAGAAACTCCAAAGTATTCTATGAAGTCCACCTGGATCATAAGTTTTGCACTTTGAATTTGGCTAGGGTGAGCATGACATATTTCAGCAATGATTTGACTGACCCACTAAGGAACTTTTATCAAACAAAGTTTATTTAAGTATGCATGGAAAGAAAATTAGCAATAACTTTTACCAATTACAAACAAGAAAAAAGCAATCATGGTATTGTATAAACCTTAACAGGTAAACACCGTTTCAACGAAACCAGTCCTATAAACAAAACCCTTGCCAGAGATTTAACACAGCAAAGACTAATGCTCATGTGATACTGGAATTAAACCCTTTGGCTGAATGCTGCAATTTTCTTGAGGCACAAACAGACAAGCTTGGAGTCAGAACAGCTTCAGTCCTTGGGTTGGGGAATTGAAACCTTGATTTCTCAGTCTTGTAACTTCCACCAGCCCTCTGGATACACCCAGAACAGTTTGAAGTCAGAACAGCTTCCCAAAACACCAAGGAGAGAAAGACTCTAGGCAAATCAACAACCAACAGCAGATTTTCCACTCCAGGAAGACAAGAAGCCTTGCTTTCAGCTAATCAGCAGAATTCCCAGTGCCAGGGACAGAAACACTGCTTTCAGTCTGATGTCCACTCCCTTCTAAACTAAAACTGAAAAATGAACATAGAACAGTACAGCACAGAACAGGCCCTTCGGCCCACGATGTTGTGCCGAGCTTTATCTGAAACCAAGATCAAGCTATCCCACTCCCTATCATCCTGGTGTGCTCCATGTGCCTATCCAATAACCGCTTAAATGTTCCTAAAGTGTCTGACTCTACTATCACTGCAGGCAGTCCATTCCACACCCCAACCACTCTCTGCGTAAAGAACCTACCTCTGATATCCTTCCTATATCTCCCACCATGAACCCTATAGTTATGCCCCCGTGTAATAGCTCCATCCACCCGAGGAATCCTTAGTTTTTTCCCTGGGGAGGAACCACCTGACTTTTACTTGTCAATCAATCTTTCTCCTCACAATGCAGGGTAATAAAACAAATCCCAGAACATCCCTGAGGCCCGTGGTAAAAATGAACAAAATTCTACTTAAGCCATTAAAGTAGTAATAAAATGACTTCTAGCAGACGGCCTGGCAACAATGAAACCAAACCTGCTTATAGCTGCAGAGAACATGATTTTAAAAAACAGCATTTCTTAAAGGTACACTAACATCACAATGGCTTACCAGGAGGGAGCAAACTAACGTGAGCCTTGTGAAACATGGCCCTGGATATTGTTCGACAATCTCACCTAGATATCTTCACTGGTTTCCACTCAAGAAATAAAAGCAGGAGCAGAGCACCAGGCCCTTCAAGCCTGTTCCTCCATTCAGTACAATCATGGCTGATCTAAGCTGGCCTCAACTCCCTTTCTGTGCCATTTTCCCATAGCCCTCTATTGCTTGATCTATTAGATATTGATCCACCCCCACTCTAAATGCTTCTAATGATCCAGCTTCACTACCCTTTGGGGCAGAGAGTTTTGCAGATTCATCACCCTCTGTGAAGAAATTTTTACGTACCTCAGTTTTAAATGACTGACCCTTTATCTTGTAGCTATGTCCCCTTGTTCAAGACTCTCCCACTAGTGAAAACATCTCTCAATCTACCCTGTCAAGCCCCCTCAGGATCTTTTATGTTTGAATAAGTTCACCCCTTGCTCTTCTAAACTCCATGGAATACAGACCCAGACTATTTTGTCTCTCTTGATAGGACAACCCTTTCATCCAAGGAAAGTGAATCTCCTTTGGACTGCCTCCAATGTTACTATATCCTGTTTTTAGATAAGGGGACCAGAATTGTACGTGGTATTCCAGGTGAGGCCTCACCTGGAATACCACGGTGTGTATCCTGTACAATTGCAACAAAACCTCCCTATTTTTAAACTCCAACCCCTGTGCAATAAAGGGAAAATGCGGGTTTGCCTTCTTAACTACCTGTTGGATCTGCTTGCTAGCTTTTTGTGATTCATGCATTAGAACATCTAGATCCCTCTGTACTTCATTCACCTGCAGTCCTTCTCCAGTTAGATAATCAACCTTTGAAAGTTTATTTATTAGTCAGAAGTAGGCTTACACTGCAATGAAGTTGCTGTGAAATTTCCCTAGTTGCCACAATTCGGCACTTCAGGTCAATGCGTCTAACCAACACGCCTTTCGGACTCTGGGAGGAAACCGAAACACCCTGAAGAAACCCACACAGACAAGGGTAGAACATGCAAACTCCGCACAGTGACACCCAAGCCAGGAATCGAACACAGGTCCCTGGAATTCTGAGGCATCATTGCTTGCCACTGTGCCGCCCCCAAAGCGCACGACATCGCACTTCCCCACATTAAAGCCCATTTGCCAGGTTTTCGCCCAGTCACCCAATCTATCTATATCCCTTTGCAGAATCTCAATATCCTCATCACAACATGCCCTTCCATCTATCTTCATATCATTAGCAAATCCGGAAACCTTGCATTTTGTTCCTTTCTCCAGGTCAGTAATGGAATTGCAGACCAAGAACTGATCCACAAGGTACTCCAATAGTTACATCTTTCCACTTTGAAAATGATCCAATTATCCAACTGTCTGTTTTCTATGTGACAGCCAGTTTTCAATGCATGTTAACACACTTCCTCCAAATTCGTGGTCTTTGACTTTATGCTCCAGCCTCTTATGTGGCACCTTGTCAAATGCCTTTAGGAAATCTAAATACATTACATCTACAGGTTCCCCTCTATCTGCTCCCTTTAACATCCTCAAGGTATTCGAGCAAATTTGTCAAAAATGATTTACCTTTCATAAAACCGTGTTGACCAGGTTTGATTATAATCAGCTTTCCTAAATGATTAGCTGTTTCCTCTTTGATTATTGATTTCAGTGTCTTGCCAATAATAGACATTAAACTAACTGGCCTATAATTCCCTGCCTTCTGCCTTTCTCCCTTTTTGAACAAGGAAGTCTCATTGGCTGTTTTTTCAAGTTTCTGGTACCCTCCCAGAATTGAGCAAGTTATGAAAAATTTCAACCAAAGATCCATTATCTCTGCAGCCACTTCCATTAGAACCCTCCACGTGTTAACTAGCATTGATTACAGTTCTTTCTTCAGGTATTATCCTTCTCGCCTTTAAATCTGCCATTGTTATCCACTGCCCTTGCAAACTACCACCCCACCTCCAACCTCCCTTTCCTCTCAGAAGTCCTTGAATTGTTTTGCCTCCCAAATTTATTCCCATCTTTCTTGAAACTCCATGTAGAATTCCCTCTAATCGGGTTTCTGCCCATGCCACAGTATCTAAAGTACTCGCATCAAAGTCACGTGACTGTGATACTGAAGCAGTCCATGTTCAAATGCATCAAGTTCTGGACAATATCCAGGCTTGGGCTGACAAGTAACATTCATGCCACACAAATGCAAGTCAGTGACCATCACCAATAAGAGACACACTAACCACTGCCCCGACATTCAATGGTGTTACCATCACTGCCAACATGGTTACCATTGACCAACAATTCAACTGAATCTGCCACATAAATGCAGTGGCTAGAAGAGCAAGTCAGAGGCTAGGAATAGGAGAGAGACTCACCTCCTGACTCCCCAAAGCCATCTACAAGGCACAAGTCAGGAGTGCGATGGAATACTCCCCACTTGCCTGGATGGGTGCAGCTCCAACAATGCTCAAGAAGCTTGACACCATCCAGGGCAAAGCAACCCACTTGATTGGCAACACATCCACAAAAATCCACTCTTTCTACTACCAATGCTCAGTAGCAGCGGTGTGTACAATGTACAAGGTGCACTGCAGAATTTCACCAAAGATCCTTAGACAACACTTTCCAAACTCTCAACCACTTCCATCTAGAAGGACAAGGGCAGCAGATACATGGGAACATCACCTGCAAGTTCTCCTCCAAGCCACTTACCATCCTGACTTGGGAATTTCTCATCATTCCTTCTCAATTGCTGGGTCAAAATCCTGGAATTCCCTCCCTAAGGGCATTGTGGGTCAACCCACAGCATGTGGACTGCAGCATTTCAAGAAGGTAGCTCACCGTCACCTTTTCAAGGGCAACTAGGGATGGGCAATAAATGCTGGCCAGCCAGCAATGCCCATATCCCATGAATGAATAAAAAAAAGTAAACTGTCCTTCCTGTCCCCTTGATCTGTTTTGCAGCCATTGACATAGTTAACCATGCCAAACTTTTTCAACAGTTCTGCATTGTTGTCTAATTGTGTAGGATTGCATTCACTTTCTTATCCAATTAATTGTGCTGAAGAATCTTCTGCAATGGCTGCTCTTCCCACTTCCTCACCACTGCTTCCCTTGACTCCATCACTGTTGCTGAAGCATCAGACTGCTTGGCTGATATCTAATACTGGATGAACACAAATTTCTTCCAGTTAAAGATTGGAAAGTCTGATGCCATTGTCCTCGTTCCCTGCTGTAAGTTCTATTACTGATCTGCTCACTCTTTTGTGCTCTCTGCCACCTGTCCGTCACTGAACCAGACTTCCAACCTTGTTACAATATTTGACCCTGAGATGAGCTACTGATTACATACCGGACCATCATTTAAGATTCCCTATTTCCACCTTTGTGACATCAACCAATGCTGCCTCCCCTCAGTTAATCTGCTGCTGAAACCCTAATCTGTCTTTATTACCTCTGTACTGAAGTACCTTAGTGCACTCCTGGCTGGCCTCCCGCACTCTATCCTCTTGAGGTCACCCAAAACTCTGCTGTCCCTACCCTCATTTGCACCAAATCCGATTGACCTATCACCTTGCTGAGCGACATTGACTCCAAGTGTATGAACTCCTTGAAAGTTTAAATTCCCATTTGTTTTCAGATCTATCTATTGCCCATCCCTCCTGGTCTCAATCTCCTCCTGCCTCGTAACTCTCTGAAATATCTATTTTCATGTAATTCTAGTACCATGAGCCTTCTCCATTTTAATCACTCCACTATTGGTGACTGATTCACAGCCCAAAACTCTGGAACTTCCTAAATCTCTGGCGCTCTCTCTTTTCTCTTTTAAGTTTGCGTTAAAACCTGCCTCTTTGATCAGATTTTTGACCATTTGCCCTCTATTTGCCTTGTATGGGTCAGTGTCAGTTCTTACTTTATAACCTATCCTGTGAAGTGCCTTGGGGCATTTATTGCATAAACTCAGCTTTAAAGATTGTACTGTACCCTGCAAATCCACTACAAAATCATTGTGTTCTCCTGCAAGTCATAATTTAACAATAAAATGACTATCCTTAGAATAATTTATTTCTGCTTTAAACAATGGTTGCAATAGTTTTTCTTTTTATTTCAGGTTCGGGAGCTGCAGACGCGTCTACAAAGCATACAGGCATCTGGCCCAGCTAGTCCAAGTCGTTTGACTGCAGCCAATCGACCAGTCAACCCCAGTACTGGTGAGCTCAGCACCAGCAGCGGCAGTAATGATATCCCTATTGCGAAGGTGAGTCTCTGTGGCCTCTGACCTTTTCACATTATATGCAACAGTCACTGTCATTTTGCAGCTGTTGCATAGGCTTAACAATCAGCTGGGAAATCATATTGCTTTCTCTTGGGAGTGTTTTAGAGTAGTCATGGAGAGGGTACATAGACTTGCACTGGAGGAGGAGGGAGATTTTTATTGCTGTTTATTCAGAGGTTTTAAAGTAGATTTAAAGGGTATATATTAGCATTATTTGTAAATTAATTTTATAATGTGATACAGTTTTTGCATGGTGTGCATCAATTACTAATTCTAACAGTCAATTCCTGATTGGTAGGTGGCTGAGCGAGTAAAACTGTCCAAGACAAGATCGGAATCTTCATCTTCAGATCGACCAGTCCTGGGCTCAGAGATCAGCAATATTGGAGTAAGTATTTAAAACATGATGGCGATGACAGTTCTCAAATGGTCTATAATTATCTGTCATGGTTTATAAATATCTGGTCATGTCCTAATTTAACCTTTAAGAACCATTCACAAGCAAACATCTGATTGACCATACATTTCTTTCTGAATGCCAGGTTGGTTAAAACAATTGAAATCATCTTCCTACCCCAGGGATAGCATTATTTATATCATTGTGGCCGACCCTTGCTTTTACAAGGGTACCCAATTCCACAAGGTAGCAGGAAAATGACTTTGCAGTATGGGGAGGAGGAGACAGAGGTCGTTATTGGACTGAAGAAGTTAATTTAAAAAACTAATTATTTAAGGAAAATATTGGCCTGTAGTGGGAAAGAATCAGTTTGGAATCTGTTACTTTAGCACTGCAATACCCATAATATGTCCCTGGAACAAGCACACGCAGTTCATGCTCGTATTTGTTGAAACAGCGAGGCTGGAGTTTTTTTACTGCACAGAATTACTGTGGCAGCCTGGTACCTGCCCGGACCATTGTTTTGCCTTCAGCTCCCGAAACTGTATGTGGTTTGGTGATAAGAAGAGTTGCCCAACTCTTCACTGTCCAGTTTCTGCCCTAACTCACCTTCATCATCACCACCACTCCCAGGGCTATTCAAACTAGTTGATTAAACACAAATGTAACGTAATTTTGTTACAATTAGAAAATGTTGGAAATACTCATTTAATCTGGCAATACTGTGGAGTGAGAAATAGAGTTAACACTTGAGGTCTTTGAACATTCATCTGTTTCTTTCTCCACATGCTACTAGACCTGCTGAATATTTCCGACATTTTGATTTTAATTTCAGATCTCCAGCATCCGCAACAGTTTGCTCATATTTTATTGTTATGAGCTGGGTGAAAACCAAAATAAGTGTATCACATGCCTCATTTCTTCCTTTTTTCCCATTATTCCATCTCTCCTGAAGGTGCATACTGTTATTTTGTAGGCACCTTTTGCAAGCGAGTAACTCCTTTGCAAATTTAGGAAGGGGGTTTGTCCACGAGTATAAGTGCAATCTGATGCCCACATGCTCACTTTCGGTGAGGGTGGCTGGATAGCAATCGGCAGAGGAAACAATATGAATTTTCTTCTTTTGCTCCCACAAACCGCTTCCTTCAACTTCCTCTTTTGCACTGGGGCAGCAGGACCAATTATAGTACTGAGAAAACTGATTCAGCATCCAGTTGAGGGCTATATTTGTGATACACATTCAACTTCTAATGGTACGTTTATATTGGCTCTCAGCTTTGTTAAATGTTGCTTTTTGTAATATATTGAAAATAGTGAGCCCAGAATTTGTAAATGCTATACTGTAAATAGCACTGTCAGCATAATGTTTGTGATCAGTTGGAAACACACAGGGTGCCATGTAATGTTACATCACAGCTGGCTGCATTTTCTGATTCGTGTCATCCGATCCACCCCTTTCACTGAGAATTCTCTTTTTAGAGATACTGTCCACTAAACAGCACCCCTTCCTGTACCTTTCCTTCTTCACTCCTCTCTCCTTCCCGTCTTCATAACCTTTCTTTGCTCCCTTGCCCATTTTGCTCCCTTGCCCACTTTGCTCCCTTGCCCACTTCCCTTCAGCCATACCCTCCTTTCTCTTCTACCCATTATCCATTCTACCTCTCTTTCCTCCCGTCCTCCTATCTGTGCTCACCTTATCCATTTCCTAATCTATCCAATTCCATCCTCTTGCACTGGAAAATGTAAATTGGTCTTGACTATTTTGTGCAGTGTCAAAAGAGATCAACTAACAAGTCGACAAATGAATGCTAAGATATTGTGTGCATAAGTTCAGTGTTTTTCCTGGCTGTTGGCAAAAGCGAGAGCAGAACTATGTTGGCACAGACTTGGTGGGCTGAAGGGCCTGTTTTGTTCTGTACTGTTCTTCTTTGTTCAGAAATACTTTTTGGCTTTTCAGTGTGTCAGAAGAAAAAAGTGAAGATTTTAAAAAAATATCCTGCACCTTATGTCTAATTTTTTCTGCCATACTATAATTATTATTGCTAGATAATCCATTACAATCCAGCAAATCCCTCAGTGATGCTGTCTCAGTGATGTTAATCAGCCTGCTGTCCCGGTAATGATTCACTTAGATTTTGTGCATCTGCATGTAATGGCATACTTCATAAAGATCATATAAACTTTATTTGTTATGCCTATACAGGTGTCCAGCAGCGTGGCAGAACATCTAGCGCATTCTTTGCAAGATTGCTCTAATATCCAAGAAATCTTTCAGACTTTGTATTCTCATGGTTCAGCTATCTCTGAAAACAAGATCCGTGAATTTGAAGTGGAAACTGAAAGGCTGAACAGGTGAAACACTCATAACTGTTTTAAGTTAGTTTTAAGAGGGACAGGGAAGAAAATAGTTATTTTTAGTTAAACAGTGTCAATGGTATAAATTGACACAGCATGATCTTGCTGCAAATGACGGTGGTGCCCTGACCCCATGCATAACTTAATAAATGATCACGCTTGCTCATTAGCTAGGCATTCCTGAAACATGCTTCTCTTAAGGTCAAGGGGGAAAAGGGAATAATGCATGATATGTCCCTAGCATTGGGTTCAGTTTGTCATTAGCAACGGCTTAGGAATAGATAATCATCTACTTGATTGACAAAGGGGTGAGAGTGAAAAAATGGGGAAGGGCTGGAAGCTAAATGAAAATGTAGATTTCTTTCCAACAGTGTTGAACAAAATTACGCACCGTGGATGTTGTAATTATAAACTTTCCTTGGCACAAAGACCATGAGGGAACATTTCATTTGCACAGTGCTGTTTGAAGCAACACTGCACAGATTTATATCAATTCCCATGGTCTGAGAGCAGGGTGGGTCACCACCTGCACGGCCTGCATAGGTGGATGTCGTCTATATGGATTTCAGTAAGGCATTTGACAAAGTCCCACATGGCAGGTTGGTTCAGAAGGTTAAGGCTCATGGGATACAAGGAAAAGTGGCTAGATGGGTGGAGAACTGGCTTGGCCATAGGAGACAGAGGGTAGTGGTCGAAGGGTCTTTTTCCGGCTGGAGGTCTGTGACCAGTGGTGTTCTGCAGGGCTCTGTACTGGGACCTCTGCTATTTGTGATATATATAAATGATTTGGAAGAAGGTGTAACTGGTGTAATCAGCAAGTTTGCGGATGACACGAAGATGGCTGGACTTGCGGATAGCGAAGAGCATTGTCGGGCAATACAGCAGGATATAGATAGGCTGGAAAATTGGGCGGAGAGGTGGCAGATGGAGTTTAATCCGGATAAATGCGAAGTGATGCATTTTGGAAGAAATAATGTAGGGAGGAGTTATACAATAAATGGCAGAGTCATCAGGAGTATAGAAACACAGAGGGACCTAGGTGTGCAAGTCCACAAATCCTTGAAGGTGGCAACACAGGTGGAGAAGGTGGTGAAGAAGGCATATGGCATGCTTGCCTTTATAGGACGGGGTATAGAGTATAAAAGCTGGAGTCTGATGATGCAGCTGTATAGAACGCTGGTTAGGCCACATTTGGAGTACTGCGTCCAATTCTGGTCGCCGCACTACCAGAAGGACGTGGAGGCATTAGAGAGAGTGCAGAGAAGGTTTACCAGGATGTTGCCTGGTATGGAGGGTCTTAGCTATGAGGAGAGATTGGGTAAACTGGGGTTGTTCTCCCTGGAAAGACGGAGAATGAGGGGAGATCTAATAGAGGTGTACAAGATTATGAAGGGGATAGATAGGGTGAACGGTGGGAAGCTTTTTCCCAGATCAGAAGTGACGTTCACGAGGGGTCACAGGCTCAAGGTGAGAGGGGCAAAGTATAACTCAGATATTAGAGGGATGTTTTTTACAGAGGGTGGTGGGGGCCTGGAATGCACTGCCAAGTAGGGTGGTGGAGGCAGGCATGCTGACATCGTTTAAGACTTACCTGGATAGTCACATGAGCAGCCTGGGAATGGAGGGATACAAACGATTGGTCTAGTTGGACCAAGGAGCGGCACAGGCTTGGAGGGCCTAAGGGCCTGTTTCCTGTGCTGTACTGTTCTTTGTTCTTTGTTTATTGATTGATATCCTTGGAAAAAAAGCTGTTTGGGCTGTGCAGGTGGCAAATGTGAGCTGTCTGCCCCTGGAGATTTCGATGTAGCCTGCGTAGTGCCACCAATATTTATGTTTACGGACACCTGGCTGATGCACTTTAAAATGTGAAGTGATGCATTTGGGAAAACAACATGGCGATATCATGAAATCTAAGTGATAATACCTTGTGGTATGTACAAGAATGGAGGGACCTGTGGATGCATTTTGACAAATGCTAGAAGGTGGCAAAGTATGTTGATAAGCAGTTACAAAAGTGTATGGGATATTTAGCTTTGTAAATAACAGTATTGGATACAAAGCAAGCCATGCTAAACATTTGCAAATCACTGACTAAACCTCAACTGGAGAAATATGGACAATTCTGGGCCCCACGTGTCAAGGTCTTCAGAGGGTAGAGTGGAGGTTACCAGGAATGAAGGAATTCAGTTATATACAAAGAGAGAAGCTCCAATTGTTCCGCTTAAAGTAGAAAGAGTTAAGGAGAAACTTAAATGGAGATGTTCAAAATTGAGGGGTTTTGATAGAGCAAGTTGGAAGAAGTTGTTCCTTCTAGTAAGTGGATCACTAATCAGAGATCATAGATTAAAATAAAAGAACTAGAAGGGACATGAGAATATTTTCCATGAGTTATCTGGAATACACTACCAGAAGAGTGGCAGAATTAAATTCCGCTGGAACCTTTGAGAAGCAATTTGAAATGCATTTGAGAGGAAGTAATTTCCAAGATTTGGGGAAAAATGTACTATCTGGGACTAAGTTAAATCGCTCTTCTAAAGAGCCAACACAGGCACGATGGGCTGAATGGCCCCATTTTTTTGTTGTTGCAAGATTCTGATTCTAATGCTTCTCTGAAATATCTTGGTTATTTTACTACGTAAAGGAGCTTTATAAAATGCAAGCTGTAGTTTGGCATCGTAACCTCTGTTTCATTAATTGTTCTATAATTTTAAAAATTCATTCTTGGGATGTTGGCGTTGCTGGCTAGGCCAGCATTTATTTTGTCTTTTTCTTCTGTAGTCGAATTGAACATCTAAAATCACAGAATGACCTTCTAACTATAACGCTGGAAGAGTGCAAAAGCAATGCTGAAAGAATGAGTATGCTGGTTGGTAAATATGAATCCAATAGTACAGCATTAAGACTTGCACTGCAATACAGGTAAATGCAACAAATACTGAAACCAACTTTACTAATGCGTTTAGTGCACTAATGCATTCAGTTTATTTTTAATTGTTCATATGAGGTCTGAACAGAGTAGATTGAGAGGAAACTTCCCATTGGTGGAGAGTTTGAGAGCAGAGAACACTGATGTAAAGTTATTGGCAAAAGAACCAAAGTGACATGATGAAAAATGTTATGCAAGTGGTGAGGATCTGGAAGGAATTGCCTGAGAAATTGGTGAAGGCAGATTCAATTGTGGCTTTTAAAATGGAATTTGGATAATTATCTGAAGAGAAAAGATTTTCATGGTGACAGGGAAATGGTTTAGGGAGTGGGACGAAATGAGTTGCTCCTGCAGAGAGGCAGCACAGATATAATGGGCCAAATGGCTTCCTTTTATGCTATAACATGAACGATCAGAAGGACTGCAGACTACTTCATTTAATAGTATCACTGTCACTTTGTGAATAATATGTGACAAATCTGAAATGTCATAAATTTTACATTGTACAAGTCTTTAAACTATATATTGTTGATTTGATTAATCTGCATTAAGAAAAAATGAATTCTCATCTCAAACCTAAGGACAGTTTCAGTTGTCAAAGTCACTTGCTAGAAATGCTGATTTAATTCAAAAATACACAAATTTAACAATTGAAGAGAGCCCATAGCTCTGCCATGCTGTGTTAACTCAATGTTAAGACAATTTTGCAGCTCTTCTTTTGAGACTTTTCCTCCAAAGTTGATGCTCAAAGTTGAAAAAACATCTTTTTATTAAGAGCTTTCAACTCACTGTGGAGATTTCAGACCAATCTACAACCAACAATCTGCTCTGAAAACATTTTGACAGCTGTGACAATTTGCCCTATAGCAGCTCAGACAATTAACAACAATCTAAATAAAACAATGCACAACAATTTTTTTAAAAAGTCAATTCGCCTTAATTCCCAATGTTAATGAACCTTTGAAAAGATTTCAGGATCTGGAGTTGGTGCTTTGCCAAAAACCTATCTATTCATCCTTGAACCATACCTTACCCTATTTGTATACTAAAGTTTGTTGTAATCCGTTCATTCCTTTTAGAAATATATTGTTTACAAAAAGACTAATGGGATATAAACATTATCTCTGCCCCACCTTCAATGGTGGCGATAATTATAACTCTCTTTGTAGCAAACTGATTAATTGAACAATTCCTATTACGTCCAGACATTACTGATCCTTTTCACAATCAACACTGTACAAACTAATCAATAATTCAGCAGTTGAAATCCACTATAATTAGAACATAATGTTTGCTAAATGCTTTCCTTGCTTCCCTGTGAATTAGCTGATTAGTTTTGGGCTATTTGCTAGAAAATTATGCAAGTAGTTTCTTTCATTTAGCTAACTACTGAAATTATCTCTCTTGCTTCTCCTTTGATCTGCCATCTTGTACTTTTAATATTATACATCTCCTGCTTGGGTTTGGTGTTGGCACACTTGCCTCTGAATCGAAAATTTATCGGTCCAAATTCCAGTGCACTGCTTGTGCACATAATCTAGGCTCGAAGTTCAGTGTGGTACTAAGAGAGTGCTATATTATCGAAGGTGGCATATTTCAGGTGAGATCAAAGCAAAGCCCAGTATTCTCCCTCATATGGACATGAACAATGCCATGGCCTTATTGGAAGAAGAGTAGTATGTAAATTTGTTCCTCAAACAAAACCAAGACAAGTTAACTGGTTGTTTAATTTATTGTTGTTCATAGGACTTCCTGTGTGCAAATTGGTTGTTTTCTTAGACAAGAACAATGACTCAGTGTAATTTATTGGCTGGAAAGGACATTGCTGTATGATTTTAAATTCTTTCTTTACATATAATCCAATGTATCTATCCTTGCCTCTCAGAGGAACAAAGATTTCTGGGCAGGGAGCAGGGGTTATGGAAGTGAATGATAGGAAGAAAGTTATAAAAATAGCGAGGTCTAGAATGTACTTGAAAACAAGGATGAGAATTTAAAGTTGAAGGTTAAGGAACTAATGTAAACCTGCAGGGAAAGGAACAATGGGTGAGAGGATTTCGTGCGGGAGACCATTACAGCAGCTATTTTTGACAAGGTGAGGTTCAGAGGGTGAAGTATGAAAGACAGGCCAACAAAGCTTTAGAATAGTGAAGTCTAGAGGTGACAAAATCATTTATCAGAGTGGACTGAGCCAGATGATGTTGCAGAAATGGATGTAGACAGTCTTAGGGAGGATTTAGGTTTGTAGGTTCAGCTCAGGGGCCAGTTTATGGGGAAACCAAAAATGATAACTACAGTCTTCCTAATGCTCTCACTGGAGGAAATTGTAACTAATAAGCATGGTTGTTGGATAAGCAATTTGACGTCACATGCACTGGAAGAGTTGAGAGAGGTTGTGCAGTGGGACTGTGATTAAAGTGGATGTTGTGAGCATATGTATGGAAGCTTACCTATGTGCTTGGGTGATGTTAACAGTGGGCACTGCGAACTGGGTGGGGCTAAGGATATGATCGTTGGCATCTCCAAAGGTAACAGTGTGGGAGCAGGATGAGACACTATTGTTGGATGTTCTGACAACAGTTTGATAAGCAAGAGTGGAACCAAGTGAGTTGGACACCTGGAGGAATTGTATTGGAGAAGGGTGATGTGTCCTTTAAAGACTTTAAAAAGTTGAGGAGGACAAGAAGGGAAATTTTAAATGGACCCAAGCTAGATGATGAGATGTGAAACAAGACATCAATCTTTTCCTTGTTCGTGGGTTTAGTCACATCATTATGGATCTCTGCCTCCAAACTACACATCCAGTGTCCAAGCTGACTCTCTCTTTGCTCTCACTCCTTACACTGGGGTTGGGCATTGTTTATCTTTATTAACATAATCAATCAACCAATCATTAACAGGAAAATCCACCATGGTTACAGTTACAGAAGTTGTTATTTTTGACGTTAAGGCAGTTTCAGTGCTGTAACAATTTAAGAAAATGACATAACTAGAAGCAGGACTGAGCAATTCAGACCTTTGAGCCTACTTCTCCATTTGACATGATCATGGCTGATCTTGTCTTGGCCACATCTAACCCATTTCTATTTAAATGTTTATAGAGGACTTTTGCATTCCATTTTACATTAGTTGTCAGTGAGTTCTCTTACTGTCTTGGCCTTTTGTATTTCTTTTTGCATTTCCCCCATGAACTTGTGAACTTTGTATATTCAGTTTGTTTCTCACTTGTATTTTTATCTATCATGTGCCCCATTCTGCTGCTTCATCTTACTCATCATCACCTCACCAATAGCTCTCTGGCTTTGCTTTCCCCATCTTTCCGCCTTGTGAGAATATACCCCAAATGTACCTGAACAATCTCCTCTTTGAAGGCAGTCCAATGTTCTATTCCGGTTCTACCTGCCAATTTTGCCAAACCCATTCTTGCCCCGTTGAAATTAATCATCCTCCAATTGAATATTTTTACTCTTAAATTTCTCCTTGTTCTTTTCCATAGCTAACCTATACATTATGATCTGCGATCATTGACACTTCATCCAGTCGACCTATCTCATTCTCCAGAGCTTGATCCAACAATGTCTCCTTCCTCACAGGGCCATAATAAGCACACTGGTCATGAACATTCTTCAGAAACTTTTCCCTGTCCTTCACACTATTACTATTCCAGTCTTTGTATTGTATCTGAAATTCCTCATTATCACTGCTCTATACTTTTTGCAGCTCTTCGCAATTTCCCTGCAGGTTTTCTCTGTGATGTCTTTCCCACTAGATTGTGGCCTATTAAATACATTCATTAGTGTGATGGTAGAATTGCAGGTTGCTATTCAGTTACATAAGTTGATGCTATAATGTTTAGTTGTAAAATATGATTGTTCACATTTATACTTTTTGTATCTCCAGTGAACAATGCATAGAAGCCTATGAGTTACTGCTGGCTCTGGCTGAGAGTGAACAAGGACTCATTCTGGGCCAATTTAGGGCTGCAGGTGTTGGATCTGTTGGTGGGTAACAAAGTATTCATATGTGATTTGTATCTATTTATCATATATAATTTAAGTTATGTATGCAATACTGTATACACTTCCAGGGCATGTTAACTTTCCTTGGCATTATATTTTGATCATGTATTCATGTACTCTATATCAAAAATATATAGCAATATTAGAGTCACAGCCATGTCTTCTAACCTATATGTCAAACAAATAATGCAAGATATCTTTCAGGCTTCCTAACACTAAGCTGCAACACAGCGTCTGTTGGTCCTAGTTCTGCCTATCATAGGTTTTAACTTGTACCCCAACAGAGTTTCAACACATTCCCTTGCCTGAAATTTGGGGCAGTCAAGTGATACCTGCTGGCACCCAACAAGAATGAACTCCAATCTAGGCCATTGCTTAGATGTTACATCTCTGTTGGTAATAGTGGTGAAGCAGCAATCTCAGTGGTTAACACACACACGTACCACATGCACCCAAAATGTAACAGCTGAAAAGCCAAGTCCCTATCTATCTTCAAATGCAAATGTTTAAAACTCAACCTATTTACTTACAAGCCCACTTCACCATGGCCTCTTATCACAAATGTATGCACTTAGCACTTTTCATCCCTTGTATCTTTCAACTCTGTAAGAAGTCTCACAACACCAGGTTAAAGTCCAACAGGTTTATTTGGTAGCAAATACCATAAGCTTTCGGAGCGCTGCTCCTTCGTCAGATGGAGTGGAAATGTGCTTTCAAACGGTGCACAGCGACACAACATCAAGTTACAGAATACTGATTAGAATGCGAATCCCTAAAGCCAGCCAGGTCTTAAAGGTACAGACAATGTGGGTGGAGGGAGCATTAAACACAGGTTAAAGAGATGTGTATTGTCTCCAGACAGAACAGCTAGTGAGATTCTGCAAGCCCAGGAGGCAAGCTGTGGGGGTTACTGATAATGTGACATAAATCCAACATCCCGGTTTAGGCCGTCCTTGTATGTGCGGAACTTGGCTATCAGTTTCTGCTCAGCGACTCTGCGCTGTCGTGTGTCGTGAAGGCCGCCTTGGAGAACGCTTACCTGAAGATCCAAGGCTGAATGCCCGTGACTGCTGAAGTGCTCCCCCACAGGAAGAGAACAGTCTTGCCTGGTGATTGTCGAGCGGTGTTCATTCATCCGTTGTCGTAGCGTCTGCATGGTTGAACACCGCATGAATGAACACCGCTCGACAATCACCAGGCATGACTGTTCTCTTCCTGTGGGGGAGCACTTCAGCAGTCACGGGCATTCAGCCTTGGATCTTCAGGTAAGCGTTCTCCAAGGCGGCCTTCACGACACACGACAGTGCAGAGTCGCTGAGCAGAAACTGATAGCCAAGTTCCGCACACATGAGGACGGCCTAAACCGGGATGTTGGATTTATGTCACATTATCAGTAACCCCCACAGCTTGCCTCCTGGGCTTGCAGAATCTCACTAGCTGTTCTGTCTGGAGACAATACACATCTCTTTAACCTGTGTTTAATGCTCCCTCCACCCACATTGTCTGTACCTTTAAGACCTGGCTGGCTTTAGGGATTCGCATTCTAATCAGTATTCTGTAACTTGATGTTGTGTCGCTGTGCACTGTTTGAAAGCACATTTCCACTCCATCTGACGAAGGAGCAGCGCTCCGAAAGCTTATGGTATTTGCTACCAAATAAACCTGGTGTTGTGAGACTTCTTACTGTGTTCACCCCAGTCCAACGCCGGCATCTCCACATCATGTCTTTCAACTCTCCCAGACAAGTTGTCGTTATTAACCTCCCCAGTTTATTTAAATAATTTGCACACACACAAACAAACACTTTTACGGAATAGCCCAATATTCCCCCAAAATATTTAAAAATCATTCATCCTCACAATTGTGACTTGATGGGCGGCACGGCAGCACAGTGGTTAGCACTGCTGCTTCACAACTCCAGGGACCTGGGTTCGATTCCCGGCTTGGGTCACTGTCTGTGTGGAGTTTGCACATTCTCCTCGTGTCTGCGTGGGTTTCCTCCGGGTGCTCCGGTTTCCTCCCACAGTCCAAAGATGTGTGGGTTAGGTTGATTGGCCATGCTAAAATTGCCCCTTAGTGTCCTGGCTTGCGTAGGTTAGAGGGATTAGTGGGTAAAATATGTGGGCATATGGGGGTAGGGCCTGGGTGGGATTGTGGTCGGTGCAGACTCGATGGGCCGAATGGCCTCTTTCTGTACTGTAGGGTTTCTATGATGATTTCTATGATGCTGCCATTAAAAGTTGGTTTTCTTTCCATCTAGTCAAATTGATCTTTAAGGTATGGAGTGTCAGATTTTACCCGTATTTATGCAATCCAATGGTTAATTTTGCTCTTGGGCTTTGACCATTGTCACTTTAAAGCCAACCAATCTGTGAGTACAGTCTGGGCTGGCACCACAAACACCTTCCCGCTTTCACGTTGTAAATTCTTTTCTGTTAACGTGTGACCTGTCAGATAGCAGTGCATTATATTGAAGTTCTAAAATGTGGCATTATTTTCCTGGTAATTAAAAAGTAATTAAATTGGTTGTGGATGTGCAGTTTAAATCTCAACTTTGGCATTCATAACTTACTTTCTGTATCATCGTTAAACCTTCCAATTATTTTATTATAATTTGAAAAAACTATCCTGTTCAGTCTATTACTAAATTATTGAACTCAGAAAATGAGGTTTCTGTGATTCTGTTCACAGTTGTTACTTTGTCTTTATTGTCATTAATAAGATAAAAGTCATCCCTTCTGAACAGGTGATCAAAATGGTGAGGAAAACATAACAATGATGTTAAAGAGAGCACATGACTGCAGGAAGACCGCAGAGAATGCTGCAAAAGCACTACTAATGAAACTTGATGGCAGCTGTGGTGGAGCCTGCACTGTAACAGGATGTAATATACAGCCATGGGAAAGTCTGTCTTCTCACAGCCACACCAGGTAAGAAATCTAGATCAAATGTTGAACTGCTAAGGAGAGGAGGGTTTGGTTGTGGGCAAGGGTTAAATCCCCAAAAAGTGACCTCTGGTCAGGAACGCTACATGATTCCACTTGCTTCATAGTTAACCAAGGTGGGTTGCAAGCAGGAAATCCCCGTGAACCCCTCAATTAAGTTATGAAAATATTCAAAAAGATGGTTAATTCACGTTTCAGCTTTAATAGCCAGTGCATAGTGTCAAACTCGCTAGGGTCAACCAAGCAAGAGCACAGTGGGGGCTGCTTATTCTAATAAAACTAACAGGCTGGGAAGCCTTCAAACAGTGAAACTAAATAGCCATTCCTAGGTAAGAAACTGGCACGCACTTCTCAGGCCTTCTGAGAATCTGCTCTTGCTGCTTGACAAATTTACTGATTTCCAATTTCTTGAAAGTCAGTTCACCTCCCTTGAATTTCACTCCCTGCTGTCAGCCTTCACTGTGGCTTCAGAGCAGCTTACAAAGCTCCATCTTGTACTTTGGCTGAGGAACAAGAGGAGAAACATCAGCAGCAGTACCAGCTGTTTTCTCGTTAGCCACATGCTGCATCGCAGGTCAGAGGGAATTGTCACAGAGATCCAACATGAAGATGTGCAATATGTAGTGTCTACAGAGGATCACGCTTTCATGGCTTGTCATTGCTGACACCTGTAGCCTCTTGGAATACAACCTGCTTCCCAGTGGACCAGACGGGCATTCATTACCGGTGGCTAAAACTGGAGCTCCCCATCCTGTTTGTCTGCCTCTCCCTTGTACTCTCTTCAGCAAGAATAGAAAACAGAGTTGGAAGTGTGAGAAATGGATTGTGTGGGAAGGAAGGGCAACATTTATGAAGGGTGACTGAGGTGTGGGTGTGAGAAGCCATAAATATGAGGATTAGTGTCAATATTGGCTGTTTCCCTGGATAATGTGTGGCAGAGCTCTGTGTGTTGGTCTGAGGAATGTTGTGCACAAGAAATCTGGGAAAATCCATGTGTGGGACTTGGAAGTGTTATGGCACTCACTTTTTCTACCCTCCTTGAAAGTCTTGAGATACTGCCTCCAAGGCCTTCACTCCTGCTACTCACTTCCTCACTTGTTTGGTTGGAGAGACTGGCCTCTTCCTCCAATCTGTGATAAACATCATCATACTTCAGCCCCTCAGATCCCACAGCTGGTGCCCCTAGTTAAGAGTTTGAGGCCAGGGTGGCGTGGGGTGGGGTGGGCACCATTCCCAGTCCTCTATTCCATTCAATGATCACTGAAGCCAAAGTTCAGTTATTCTGAGCCCTATCAGAATTCCTTTCAATACAAATTCATCATCTCACCCACCCTCTGATTGGAAGCCTGGGAGAGGGATACTAATACAGTGTCTGAAGGGCCACAGCAAAGCCTGCTTCAATTACAAATGTGTTTCCAACCCCCTTCTGACTGGGTGATTTGATAAAATTCCGCCTATAATTTCAATGTAACACTGCAGCCATTTTGTTTTGCAGAGGAATTCTTATTGGTTCAAATTTGTCACTCCCAATGAAATCATAAAGATGTTCTCACTCCCTATATTAAAATAGAGCCAGTGAAGAGCCACCACAAATGCAACCAATCAAAATATTAAAACTTTAAGTTTTTTCATTGATTGTTGATGCCCTCCATTCCATTTCCTATCCCCAAAATTAAACTTGGTTGTCATAAATACTGCAACTATTATAATTCCTTGAGGGAGAAAACAAAGTTTCACCATAAAGTTAGCTATTAAAAGTTAATGTGTCGAAGATGTTTTCCTGCACAATTCAGCTCCTTTCTCACGGTTATAGTTTGAATTCTTCTTAACTGAACAAAGAACAGTACAGCACAGAAACAGGCCCTTTCCCTCCAAGCCTGCGCTGACCATATTTGCCTATCTAACCAACCACTTGTATCCCTCTCTTCCCCGTTTGTTCATATGCCTATCAAGATAAGTCTTAAGTGTGACTAACATATCTGCCTCAATCACCTCACTTAGCGGTGCATGCCAGGCCCCCACCACCCTCTGTGTAAAAACAAAGCTTCCCCTGCACATCTCCACTGAGCCTTTCCCCCCTTATCTTGAACTTGTGCCCCCTTATAATTGTCATTTCTGCTCTGGGAAAAAGTTTCCAACTGTTCACCGTATCTATACCTCTCATAATTTATAAACTTCTATCAGGTTGCCCCCTCAGCCTCCGTCTTTCCAGGGAGAACAATCCCAATTTATTCAATCTTTCCTCATAGCTAATACCCTCCATACCAAGCAACATCCTGGTAAATCTTTTCTGCACTCTCTCCAAAGCCTCCGCATCCTTCTGGTAGTGTGGGGACCAGAATTGGACACAGTATTCCAAATGTGGCCTAACCAACGTTTTATACAACTAACATAATTTGCAAACTTTTATACTCGATGCCCCATCCGATGAAGGCAAACATGCCATATGCTTTCTTCACCACCTTTTCCACCTGTGCTGCCACTTTTAAGGATCTGTGGACCTGTACTCCCAGATCTCTGTGTGTCAATGCTCCTGATTGTTCTGCCATTTATTTTATAGCTCCCACTTGAATTGGATCTACCAAAATGTACCACCTTGCATTTGTCTGGATTAAATTCCAACTGCCATTTCTCCGCCCAATTTTCCAGTCTATCTATATCCTGCTGTATTCTCTGACAAGCTTCATCACCATCCACAACTCCGCCAATCTTCGTATCATCCACAAATTTGCTAATCAGACCAGCTACATTTTCTTCCAAGTTATTTATATATATATTACAAACAGCAGAGGTCCCAGCACTGATCCCTGTGGAACACCACTAGTTACAGACCTCCATTCAGAAAAATACCCTTCCACCGCTACCCTCTATCTTCTATGGCCAAGCCAGTTCTGAATCCATCTAGCTAGTTCACCCCGACCCCATGAGATTTTATCTTTTGCGCCAGACTGCCATGAGGGACTTGTCGATTGCCTTACTAAAATCCACGTAGACAACATCCACAGCTCTTCCCTCGTCAAACATTTTTGTCACCTTCTCAAGGCTTCTGTTGACCCATTCCATATGTGGGAAGGACATGCTGCCAAAGGCGTTACAGTTATCAGACATTTTCTATGGACACAATTGCTGGAGTACACTCTGACAATCTGCATCCCATGATCATACCCCAGATTTTGCTGTAGTAATATTGGTGAAGCTATCAGTGTGACCTTTATCAGGGGTAAATTGGACAGCAACCTCCATTTTTTTATTCCTGTAGAAACCAATAACTTTATTGAAAAAAAAATTGAATTTGTGGTGACTGATTGGAAGGATCATATGAAAAAAATTCAAGTTTTTAAGACTTTTACTGTAACAAACTAAAAGCAACCTTGTCTAAGCAACTATTCAACAGGCAATTTATGCTCTAAACTACAGAAAAGGTCCCCTATTTAACTTTTAAAACAACCAAAATTCCTTAAGGTCATGTTGACGATCAATCAAAATATCCTGATACTCTTTTCTAGCCAGTTCACAAATCATTTTAACTTCTTTTCCCTTCTTGCCAAAAACTTTGCTCAATTATTCCATCATAAGCACAACAGTTTTGTCATTCTGAAGTTTTAATTTATGGCCCAAAACTCAAATTTGGAGTTCCACAATATCATTGTTTGTTATAGCTAGGTTATTTTGTTTTAAAACATTGTCTTCCTTTGTTTCTCTTTGATACCTGTGGCTTAGTGCCTGCCTGCAGGACTGATGCAAATAACCTTAAATCATTTCCAGATGTTTGTAATTCTGTCATTCTGATGTTCCAGTGTTTTTTTTAATCTCAGGAGTCTGAGATTTTGACCCTTTGGACACATCCTTGGTTGGAACTGTAATTTTCATAGTAGGAGTATAGATAGCCTGCTCACATGGAGTTAATACTAAGCATGTCTCTGATCAGCTGCTTGAGGGTGCAATATTATGAGAGACAAGTAGGAATTCGAACTCGTCTCCCCTACTTAAAACAAGCCAGTACTTTTAATTGAGAGGCATATTTTTGATTTGTTTTATTATTGTCACATGTATTGGGATACAGTGAAAAGTATTGTTTCTTGCGTGCCTTACTGACAAAACTTCACAGAGTACATAGGGGAGAAGGAAAGGAGTGGGTGCAGAATACAGTGTTACAGTCATAGCTGGGGTGCAGAGAAAGATCAGCTTAGTATATGGTAGGCCCATTCAAAAGTCTGATGGCAGCAGGGAAGAAGCTGTGGAAACCACGACTTGTGTTCTCACTGCATGATTACAGCATGAAACTGCTGCTTTACCTGTTGCTCGAATTTTAAAGATATTTTAACCTCCCAGCTAAGTTGAGGTAGACGGAGTACTTTTCAGGTCCCAATCAAAACATTGCTCGCTATGTATCATGCATATATATGAATGGATTGAAGGTCGCCACTTTTGGACCTGAATGATTTGGATGCTGCCATCAAATGAAAAATACTTCTGCCTACCTCACACATGTGCTAAATGAAATTCAATGCTGGGGTGATGCCAGGTATGCAAGTCTTCTGTTCCAATGATTGATGGTGGATCATGTGAAATAGCATGTCCCTTTGGCTATTCGTAATAGGCAGAGTACTGACTATACTCAGCCAACCTATGCTTGCAAAACTCAGAATGTAATATTTAGCATTAAATGTAATTCCGTGATTTGGCAGCACTTGCTGAACAATCACAAGTGTGCTAATAATTACACTAACAGCCAATTTAATGTTATCAGTCGGGCTCACAATGTAACTCTCTGATGCCTGCTAGAAGCTACATATATTCACATGCAGGGACCTTTCCTCTGCAGGCCATAGGAATATGTTCAGTCATTGTCTCTTTTCTGAATAAACAAAAGCATGGGGAACTGGTGCATTCATCATGGCAACATCTCAAACCAATCAGAGTCAAGTGGTGAACCAATCAGCACCCCTTTTTTCATGCAGCATAAAATGTTGTTTCCTTTGAAATTAGGTGTTTTTGTGCCTGCCTTAATGAATATGAGACATTAAGCTTCGAAAGCGTGTCTCTTATTTTCGTCAATTACACAGTTATATTTGATAGTAGTCCGGAATAAGTTTTTAACCAGTATTTTGTTAAATGTTAAATTTAAAATGTCTCCTTAATGCACATTATAATTGTCCCTTCAGTACTACAAGCTCAACTGCTAGCAGCTGTGATACAGAGTTTACAAAAGAAGATGAGCAGAGATTAAAGGATTATGTTCAGCAGCTTAAGAATGACAGAGCAGCAGTCAAGCTAACTATGTTAGAGCTGGAAAGTATTCATATTGATCCACTTAGTTATGATGTTAAACCTCGGGGAGATAGTCAACGACTTGATTTGGAGAATGCAGTTCTAATGCAGGAACTCATGGCTATGAAGGTGAGTGAAGAATTACTGACTTTTAGCATTGTAACAACTTATTTTATAAAATCTACTGAAAAAGGTGGCTGCATTTTAAAGGAATTGTCCAAAGGTAATTCAATTAGCTAATGTGAAACAAAAATAGGTGTTAAGTACTTAACAGATCAGATAGCGTTTCTTAGAACAGCCAACTGTATTGTAATGCTTTAAGTCAGAATCATGTTTGAAACTTGATAATATTTTATGGCTTTATCTTAAATATTACAATCCATATTTGTTTTCCTAATACCTTAGAACAAAATTAGTTTTAGAACAAGGGAAAACATTTGATTTCAGTGAAGTGGTGGGTTTCATATTTGTTGTGTGATACCAATAAACAATGGATACTTTGATTAAATAGGGATATAAAGAAGAACTGAAAATGCCCAGTGTTCATAAAGTTCTGCAGAATCTTCAAAGAGAAACGATAGATTAATATTTTGGGGTGTAGCTGGTTTGTCATAACTGGAAACTAGATGATTTATAGGACCTAATAAAATGAAGAAAGGGCGAACAAGTAAATATCAATCTGGAATGCTGACCGCTATCACAAAGAAACAAATACACAGGTTTAATAGCCTATGATTAGTTCATTTAAAATGGGTAGGTAAAATATGATCTAATTTAGAGGCTGAAAAAGTGCCAGTAATACAAAAAGGATTAAAACAGCTGTAAGATATGAATTGCATTTCTTGTAAATCGTTCAGTGTTTCCAATGCAATCATTATTTTGAAATGCAGTGACATATATATATATATATATATATATATATACACAAACCTTGATATCCATTTTATAAACAGCAAGATCTAAGAACAACAATCATCATCAACAATGATCAGTTTTTTTGGTTAAAATTGAGGTGAATGAATAAGAATGTTGAACTGGAGAATTTCTGCCAATTTAAGTACTTTAGTGGTTCACGTAGAAATGTTTTAATGGAAGTAAGGCAATTAAATTTGCAAATGACAAGCCAAAGAGAGCTTAGGAACATGCTTTTGTACAGACTAGAGATGCAGGCAATGTTGTCAACCAATCTTAATTTAACCACTTTAAACTGGGATATAGTATGCTTGGAAGAAAATCTCCATTTGCACAGGTTTTGAATTTCGCTGCATTTGGACGCTGAGTAAAATGAAACCAATCTCTTATCACTTCTGCTTCAACTGAAGTAGTGCTTTGCTCCATCCCCACTCAAGTTCCCATTTGTGTAACTGCTCAGCTCCCTCGCCCCATACTGTATTTGTTGGCAAACTTCTTTGATCCCCTCCCCATGTGAAAGCCACTGGTCTGTTTGAATAAAAACAGTAAGTGCTGGAAACGCTCAGGAGGTTTGACAGCATCTGTGAAAAGAGACAGTTAATGTTTCGAGTCAAGTATGATTTTTCTTCAGAAATATTTACCACAATGCTGTGATCGAGGCTTGATCCCATGTGAAATGCCACTAAATGCCATTCTGTGGATCAGTTGCTTAAATTGCCATTCTTCTGCACGTGGAGCCAAGGTATTAATGAGCTCAAAGGCTCCTTTACTAGTGGCTGTAATATACACCAGACAAACCTGATATATTTAAGTGTACCCAAAGCTTGAATATTTTTGACATATATTTGACACAAGCCATTACATCTTTTTATGATTGGAAACATATTTCTGTTTGAAGGAGGAAATGGCAGAACTCAAAGCTCAGCTTTATTTAATGGAAAAGGAGAAGAAAGCACTTGAATTGAAGCTGAGTACTCGAGAAGCCCAGGAACAAGCTTACTTAGTACATATTGAACATCTGAAATCAGAAGTAGAAGAACAAAAGGAGCAACGCATGCAATCTCTCAGTTCAACCAGCAGCGGAGGAAAGGATAAACAAGTTAAAGTAAATATCACGATTAGTCTAGTTGTTAAGTACTTTGTAAGAATCCTGATAATGTAACATTGCTGTTTAGAAATTATTTTTTCTGTTATATACAGCTGGGAAGGAGCTGCTGACTCTCAACCTACCAATACCAGCTACAATATTTTCCTCTAATTTGTCTCTCCTTATCTCTGAATCATTCATTCTGTTTTCTACTGGCACTTATTATCTTTCTCTGACTTTATTTTCAACCTATCTCACTTGCACAAACTACAGAAGAAAACGTGTAGAGAAACATCAAGATTACAAACAATTGTTATGGTAATATATTTCTACAGTATTTTACTGGAAGGTCTTAGCAGTTATATGTTCTTCTAGAACCATCAACTGCATTCCTTCAAGATCAGCCACTTGTTTTGCATCCCCATGCTCTCTACATTGTCAGGATCTTTTTCCTTTGTGTGCTTTTGAAAACTATTCTCACTTTATCACCAATTCTTTCCCACAAATCTCTCAAACTCTCCTTTCATTTATCAACTCAATTTCAGCTTTAAACCACGTGGAACTCATTGGACTGGATTTATGCTCCCCCGCACCTCCCTCTGGCACGCACCCAGCCACATGCCCTCCCCTCTGGCGCATGCTCAGCAGTGTGCCCTACCCTCTGGTGGGTGTCCAGCCGCGTGCCCTCCCTCTGGCAGGTGCTTGGAAAAAAAACAATTTATTCCCACTCTCTGTTTCCCCTCTCATTATGCCAATATGTTACCCCCATCCCATTTGCTATATTTTTGCCCACTAACCTCTGAGGGACTCTATCAAAAACCTTCTGAAAATCCAAATACACTACACCCATGGTTTTCCCATATCTATTCTACTAGTTACATCCTCAAAAAGATGCTAATAGATTTGTTAAGCATGATTTGCCTTTCATAAACCTGGCTTTGCACAATCTTGTTAATGTTTCCCAAATGTTCTGTTGTTATGTCTTTTATGATAGACTCTAGTATCTTCCCCAATACTGATATCAGGTTAACTGGGCAATTTTCAACAAAACATGGTATATCGATCGAGTGTGACCTAAGGAAGAACTGATTAGATTTCAGTGAAAGTCAGGCCTGGAATTTTTTTTACAGGGGCCATTAACATCGGGAGATAGACAACTTGACTTTTTTAGAATGTTGTTTATTTAGAAGTTTGTGTTTTAAAATATTGTGGATTGTTCCAGGGGTCACGAAATGTCCTTGGCAGACAGGATTAAGGAGAATCCTAAGGCATTTTATACATACGTTAGGAACAAGAGGGTTGTTAGGGAAAGAATCGGACCTCTCAGGGACAAAGGAGGGGAATTATGCTTAGAACCAAAGGAAGTAGGTGAGATCCTAAACGAATACTTTGCATCAGTATTCACAAAGGAGAGGGACATGTTGACTGGTAGTGTCTCGGAGAGATGTGTTGACCCGTTAGAAAAAAGCTCAATTACAAGGGAGGAAGTGTTAGGTTTTTTAGGAAACATTAAGACAGACAAATCCCCAGGGCCGGATGGCATCTATCCTAGACTCCTCAGGGAGGCAAGAGATGAAATTGCTGGGCCTCTAACAGAAATCTTTGTCTCTTCACTGGACACAGGCGAGGTCCCAGAGGATTGGAGGATAGCAAATGTGGTCCCGTTATTTAAGAAGGGTAGCAAGGATAACCCAGGTAATTATAGGCCGGTGAGCTTGACGTCCGTGGTAGGGAAATTGTTGGAGAAGATTCTTAGAGATAGGATATATGCGCATTTAGAACTGAATAATCTCATTAGCGATAGACAGCATGGTTTTGTACGAGGGAGGTCATGCCTCACAAATTTGGTTGAGTTTTTTGAGGAGGTGACAAAAATGATTGATGAGGGAAGGGCTGTGGATGTCGTCTATATGGATTTTAGTAAAGCGTTTGACAAGGTCCCTCATGGCAGGCTGGTGCAAAAGGTTAAATCTCACGGGATAAAAGGTGAGCTAGCTAGATGGGTGGAGAACTGGCTTAGCCATAGAAGACAGGGTAGCAGTGGAGGGGTCTTTTTCCGGTTGGAGGTCTGTGACTAGTGGTGTTCCGCAGGGCTCTGTACTGGGACCTCTGCTGTTTGTGATATATATAAATGATTTGGAGGAAGATGTAGCTGGTGTGATCAGTAAGTTTGCGGACGACATGAAGATTGCTGGAGTTGCGGATAGTGATGAACATTGTCAGAGAATACAGCAGGATATAGATAGGTTGGAACATTGGGCAGAGAAATTGCAGATGAAATTTAATCCAGATAAATGTGAAGTGATGCATTTCGGCAGACCTAATGTAAGGGGGAGCTATACAATAAATGGCAGAACCATCAGGAGTATAGACACACAGAGGGACCTGGGTGTACAAGTCCACAGATCCTTGAAGGTGGCAGCACAGGTGGAGAGGGTGGTGAAGAAGGCATATGGCATGCTTGCCTTTATTGGACAGGGCATAGAATATAAAAGTTGGCATATGATGTTGCGGCTGTACAGAACGATGGTTGGGCCACATTTGGAATACTGCGTCCAGTTCTGGTCGCCACACTACCAGAAGGACGTGGAGGCTTTGGAGAGAGTACAGAAAAGGTTTACCAGGATGTTGCCTGGTATGGAGGGTCTTAGCTATGAGGAGAGATTGGGTAAACTGGGGATGTTCTCCCTGGAAAGACGGAGGATGAGGGGTGACCTAATAGAGGTGTATAAAATTATGAAGGGCATAGATAGGGTGAACAGTGGGAAGCTTTTCCCCAGGTCGGAGGTGACGAACACAAGGGGTCATGGGTTCAAGGTGAGGGGGGCAAGGTTCAACACAGATGTCAGGGGGACGTATTTTACACAGAGGGTGGTGGGGGCCAGGAATGCACTCCCAAGCAAGGTGATTGAGGCGGACACGCTGGGATCATTTAAGACTTATCTTGAGCAGACTGGGAATAGAGGGATACAAATGAATGGTTTAGTTGGGCACATGAGCGGCGCAGACTTGGAGGGCCGAAGGGCCTCTTCCTGTGCTGTATTGTTCTTTGTTCTTTGCTGTGGTGCAATTGTGTCACAGCTGTTAAAATGTGAGCAGCTTTTTCAGAGCAGATATAGATTAACCTGAGCCGCCCTCCATGAGATGGAAGCTCTTAAATGATTTCTTTGTTCAGCTTTGTAGCTACAGAACATCAACCAGGCTGGAAAACCTGAAAGTAAGAGATATGTAATTGTAATAATGTTGAATTAAAACAGCATAATTTGGTGGAGTTATGCACTCAGAGTACCCTCTTCATTTGTTGGCAGAACATGGCTAGTGCTGATCCATAGGTTATATGTGTTGGAGCCTCAACCAATCACCATATTATTGACTAAGGTGATGGGATAGAATGTTACATACCTAAATTTGCCAATGACACAAAGATAGGTGGCATTGTAAGCAGTATAGATGAAAGCATACCATTACATGGAGAAATTACTTGAGTGGGTAAAACTGTGGTCCATGGATTTGGTCAACCACTTTGGACCTAATGAGGATAGAACAGAGTATTTTGTATATTGTCAAATGCTAGGAATAGTAGAAGTCCGAAAAAGCTTACGGGTCCAGATAATGGATCATTAAAATGCCATGAACAGGAACAAAATGTTTTCATATTCTGTATGCCACCTCCCTTTCTCCATCTTGCTTCCCGACTAGCTACACTCCTTAAAATCCACAATAATCAACCTTTCATTCATCCTTCTTAACATCTCCTCCTTTGGCTCAACATCTAATTATGCCTGATTATGTCAATGTGAAATATCCCAGGGTTTTTTGTATTAACGGCAGAATATGAATGAAAGTTATTGATAATTTAGAAGAGGAGCACAAAGGTCAAGCAATGGCAAATTAGATTGCAAAATACCTCTGAAGAGGATTACCATATAAACTTGTGTGTAAGGTAAGAATGTTCCTTGTTTCCAAAGGGAAGACTTAAAATGATCTGTGGTTTGATAAACGTACAGCGTGATAGCTTATTAATTTATGTATTTCTATGCACATCAAGGTCGTGGATATTAATCCTGGGAAACTAAACTCTTCCATTTCAGAGAGCCACTGTCAGCATCGAATCAGATCTAAAACTGTGCATTTCATTTGAACTATTTCATGTGTAGTTAAGTTAAAGTTGAAAATGTAATTTTTGCAGGTACTAGCTTATTAAAAATGGTGCATTGTCTGAAGAATTTAAAGTACCTTGTCATTATGTCAACAACTCCCAAGGCTCCTTTGACAGCACCTTTCAAACCTGTAACCTCTACCACCCAGAAGGAAAAGGGTAACTGATGCATGGGAACACCACCACCTGCAAGTTAGGCTCACAATCAAACACCACCCTGACATGGAACTGTATCGCTGTTCCTTTATTATTTCTGGGTCAAAATCCTGGAACAAACTCCCTAATGACACTGTGGGTATTCCTTTATCACATGGACTGTAGTGGTCCAAGAAGGCGGCTCATACTCACCTGTTCAAGAGCAATTAGAGATGGGCAATAAATGCTGGCCTAGCCAGCAGCAGCACACATCACATGACTGAATAAAGAAGAAATGTCTCAAAATTCCAATGAACATGGTGCAGCAAAAATTATTTGATAGCAAGTAAAACATTTAAATTTTTTAAGCAGCTGGTGACGCAGTATGCTGGACAGCAACTCTTTGTTGCTTCATGAAATTTCATGTAGAATGGTTGTGAACCTTAAAATAAAAGCAAAATATTGCAGATGCTGAAAATCGGAAATAAAATCTAAAATAAAAATAAGTTGTAAACCTTATTGGTTCATTCAAAACAACCTTAATTGAACATGGTGCAATTGATGTAACAATTTCACTCCAAAGAGTGGATTTCTGATTGTTCTTGTTTGCTTCTTTTCCATCAGGAATGCAGTGATGGAGTAACACATCCTGTCGCACTAACTGAACTCAGAACATACAATGATAGTGAAATTGCAGTTGAGCTAACCAATGCATTGAGGCGGTGAGTGGAGTTTTCATGCGATGAATCCATGATTTCAGAAAGATTAAATCATGTATACTGTTAACAGCAGGGAACTACATTTCAATTTAGTTTTTTTTCTTGTCATAAGTTAATTCTGTCAATGTAGAATGAATTTGTCACCATTATTCTCAGGAAAGAATATCATGTGTGCACACAAGCATTTTTACACAATATACTAAAAAACTGGTAGCATTTAACTGTTAAAAATGCATTTTATCAAAGTTGAATTGTTAGAAATAAATCAAAACAAAACACTGATTAGAAATAATATTTTAAATTTTATTGTTGTTTCCATCAACATTTTTTTCCACAGAGAAGAAGTCACTGCAGCATTTTTGCTCCTCCATGTGAGCTAATTTTCTCCAACAAAATTCTTCTGGAATTCTATTCCACTTGCTTGGAACTGCATTAGAGCTCCATTTAAATCAACTTGTTTGACTTAACAAAAAGGGAAAGCATCAAGTTGTGCAGCCAAACGGGCACAATGTATAGGTGTACAAACCTGTGTTGCCCTTAATTAGTTGAATTCAGATGCAGTGCATTTGGATTTTTTTCGTGTGTTAGCTATGTTTTAGGGTAAACATTGATGTTTTTCTAAATTTTAGGCAATAAAATGTATGCTTTCACCTCATGCCTTGAAAGGGTTATTTGTTAAGCCTAATAATATAATTTATTCTGCACGTTATTCCATATCACGTATGCCAATTAGGTTAATTAGAAAGACTTGCGTAGTAACGTAATTGCTCAGAGAATACTGGCAGAAAATGGTCCAGTATTAAACATATGGATTTGAATTTAACTTAATGGTACAATAATACATTATTAATTTTCTTAACAGAACAATGATATAACAGTTCATGCAAATTTTAAAGCTTGGAGTGGTTATACTCCACAAGCCCTGAATCCATGTTATTTGAAGTGGTGGATAGAGAAAGTGTTCAATATAATAAAGCACTATAAATGCATATTTAAAACTAAATTCCACAAAGCTATCAATTGTTTGTGGTTGGCTGCATATGTAATATTGGATTCTGCAGATACTTGATTATGGTTTCAGTCTCCACACATTGCTGTCTTCCTGAAAAGAAATGATAACTGTTGATAACTAGTTTTAAATTCTTAAAGCCATTTTTAACTAATCTAAAGTAGTCTGATGTCAGTCAGGTATCAGTAATGCCAGACTGCAGTAATGCTTGTGTCATTTTTCAAGGTCTAAGTGTAGAACTGACAAATATTGAACTGTTCTTTAGCTAATTAGGCAGTGCACAATGTTTTAATTTATGTTAATTTCTTATGAGTCAGTTTTCAGGTATTGTGAACATATGTTAGTAAACCAGCAGCATCATGCCAATCCTGCGAATTGCTTGTATATTCATACTCAATATGGCTTAGTATTCCAAATGCAAGTTGGATTTATTTGCATGATTGACTGGAATGCTGAAGAAATTGAATTCAGCAAATGTGCATGAGCTAGATTTGGTCAAGCCACATCAGACCTCATCACAGAAATTGACTTGCCTCTGATCTGAGAAAATGCTTTGTTTAAACAATCATTCCCTACCAATGCTAGTGCAAGGGAAAGAAAAGATTATATGGGTATGTTTGAAGTAATTGTTGGTGGTCGTTATAGAAAGGAGTTTGATCTTCCATTGACATATAAATAGTTATAGGGTAATAAAGGAAGGAATAGGGCTCATTAGGGACCAAAAAGAGGATTTACACATGGCTCAAGTATTAAATGAATATTTTGCATTTGTCTAGATTCTGTTTCCCCTATTGGGAGAGTCTATGACCAGAGGGCATTGTCTCAGAATAAGGGTGCCAACTTAAGACTGACATGAGGAGGAATTTCTTCTGAGGGTCGTGAGTCTTTAGAATACCTTACCACAGAGAGCTGTGGGGGCAGAGTCCTCGTGTATATTAAAGGCTGAAATAGATGTTTGATCAATAAGGGAATCTTGTTTACGGGGAAAGGGCAGGAATGTGGACATGAGGAATGTCGGATCAGCCATGATTCTATTGAATGGTGGAGCAGGCTCAAGGGGCCAAACAGCCTACTCTGTTCCTATTTCTTATGGTATTTATTGAGGAAGAAGATTCTGTGCAGGCCATGGAAAGATGAGGTTGTTAAGACACGTAAAGGTCTTAAAATTGCAAAGGGAAGACATATTGGAGATGTTGTCTGTACTCAAAAGATGATACAACACGAGGAACAGGTGTGATGCATCCAAGGATACTGAGGGAAGTGAGTTTGGAAATTTGCAGAGGCATTGACCATAATTTTGCAGTCTTCCTTGGACTGGGGTGGTATCCTTGTTTGAAAGAGGGTGCAAAGATAAATGCAGCAAGTACAGGCCAGTCAGATTAACTTCAGTGCTGGGGATCCTTCTAGAAACGATAATTCAGAACAAAATTAGTAGTCACTTGGGCAAATGCAGGTTAATTGAGGAAAGTCAGCATGGATTTGTTAAGCGGATATCATGTTTAAACTAATCTGTTTGAGATTTTTGGCTAAGTTGTTCCAGTTGTTGGGAGGTGGTGCCACAGTGGTATTGTCACTTGACGAATAATCCACAGATCCAGAGCAATTTTCTGAGGACCCTCAGATGGTGAAATTTGAAATCAATAAAAATATGAAATTAAAAGTCTGACCATGAAATGATTGCTGACTGTCGTAAAACCCAGCTGATTCACTAATGTTCTTTTAGAGAAGAAAATCTGCAATCCTTACCTGGTCTGGCCTACATGTGACTCTGGATCCACAGCAATGTGGTTGACTCTTAAGTCCCCCCGACGGGCAATAAAATGCTGGCCCAGTCAGCAACTCCCATTCCCATGAACAAATTTTAAAAAAAGTATTGCTGCAACATAGATATCTCTGCAACAATGTGAAAAATTGCATAGGTAGGTCCTCTCCGTAAAAAGCAGGCCAAAGCCAACTGGGGCAATTACTGCCCCACATTAGCAAGGTGATGGAAGGGATCACCAACAGCACTATCAAGGACTACTTGTTCAGCAAAATCCTGATGCTGAGTTTTGGTTCCACCAGTGCCACTCAGCATCTTATCTTAAGACAGCCTTGGTCCAAACATGGAGACGAGCTGAACTCCAGAGGTGAGGTGGGAGTAACTGCCCTTGACATCAAGGCAGCATTTGACCAAGTGTGGCACAAAAGAGGCCTAGCAAAACTGAAGTCTATGAGAATCAAGGGGAAAACTCCACTGGGCATGTTGGTTAGCACTGCTGCCTCACAGTGCCAGGGACCTGGGTTTGATTCTGGTCTTGGGTGACTGTTTGTGTGGAGTTTGCATGTTCTCCCAGTGGGTTTGCTCCAGGTGCTCCCATTTCCTCCCACAGATGTGCAGATGAGGCGAATTAGGTTGGTTGGCTATGCTAAATTGTCCCTTAGTGTCCAAAGATGTGTAGGTTTGGTGGATTAGCCATGGTAAATGCACGGGGTTACAGGGATAAAGGTCTTTCAGCATTTTGGTGCAGACTCGATGGATTGTATAGCCTCCTTTGGCACTGTAGAGATTTGACAGTTTGAGTCATACCTAGGACAAAGGGAGATCGTTGTGCTTGTTGGAGGTCAATCATCTCAATCCTAGGACATCATTGCATGAGTTCCTCGGTAGTATTCTAAGCCCAATCATGTTCAGCTGCTTCATCAGTCACCCTTTCCCTATGATAGGGTCGGTGGTGGGGATGTTCACTGATGATTGCACAATGATTAGCACCATTGCGGCGACTCAGATACTGAAGCAGTCAGTGTTCATATGTAGCAAGACCTAACCACATTGTGACTCAAGCTAATAAGTGGTGAGTAACATTCGTGCCACACAAGTGCCAGGCAATGACCATCTCCAAGAGAGAGAATCTAAACTTTGACAATCAACGGGCATCAACATCTCCCTTTGACAATCAATGGCTTTCCAACTGCTGAATCACCCACTATCAACATCTTGTGGAAAAGTTACTATTGTCCAGAAATTGAATTATTCCAACCATGTAAAGCAGCAAAAGCAAGTCAGAGGCTATGAATTCTACTGTAACTCTCCTCCTGATACCCTAAAGTTTGTTGATCTACAAGGCACAAGTCAGGCATGTGATGGAATCCTTTGGACGGGTACAGTTTCACCATCCAGATCAAAGCAGCCCGCTTGATTGCCACCTTAAACATTTACTGTTTGTAGAATCTACAAGATGTGATGCAGTAACTCACCAAGGCTCCTTCGACAACATTTTCCAAACTTACAACCTCTACTATCTAGAAATTCAAGGACAGCAGATGTATGTGAACACCACTGCCTGCAAGTTCCTCTCCAAGCCACACACCATCCTGACTTGCAACTATATCACAGTTCCTTCCCTGTTGCTATGTCAAAATCCTCCAACTCCCTTAGAACAACATGGACTGCATCAGTTCAAGAAGCCAGCTCACCACCAACTTCTCAGGGGCAATTAGGGATGGGCAGCTGACCTAGCCAGCATGCACATATCCTGTGAACAAATATTTTTTTAAAACTGCATTGTTCAGCTACCATTTCTCCTACCAGCCTTTGACTCCAATTTATTTGCTCTGGATCTGTTCTTGCCTCCAAGTTGAGTTGTCTAATTACTCCAATTCCCCTGATCTTTTTCAACAGCCGTGAAACTATTTTTTCTTAATCTTTTATCCTATTTGCTTTTGAAAAGTATTATTGAATTCAGGTCATAACTTGCCACGTAAAAGTAAATGTTCTCACATCAACTTTGTTCTTCTGCTAATTACCTTAAATCAGTTTCCCCCGATTACTAATAATTCTGTTGCTGGAAATAGTTTCTTTTAACTTTCTCCATCAAAACTCATCAAGATTTTGAATACCTCTATCAAATTTGCCTTTAATCTTCTATGCTCTAGAGAGAAAAACTCGGTTCCTCCGGTGTCTACATAAACTTTCATCCCTGATACCATTATAGTAAATTTCTTTGTACCCTCTCTAAGGACTTGATCTACTACTTAAAATTGTGGTTCCCAAAATTTGCCACAATACTCTAGCTGTGGCCCACAATACTTACAAAGATTTAGCATAACTTAATTGTTTTTGTACACTGAAACATAGAAAATAGGTGCAGGAGTAGGCCATTCGACCCTTTGAGCCTGCACCACCATTCAACATGATCATGGCTGATCATGCACTTTCAATCTCCTATTCCCGCTTTCTCTCCATACCACTTGATCTCTTTAGCCACAAGAGCCACTTCCAGCTCCCTCTTGAACATATCTAATGAACTGACCCCTACAGCTTTCTGTGGTAGAGAATTCCACAGGTTCACACTCTGAGTGAAGTTCTTCCTCACCTCAGTCCTGAATGGCTTGCCCCTTATTCTTAGACTGTGACCCCTAGTTCTGCACTTCCCTAACATCAGGAACATTCTTCCCACATCTAGTCTGTCCAGTCCCATCAGGATTTTGTATGTTTCTATGAGATCCCCTCTCATTCTTCTAAATTCCAGTGAGTACAATCCCAGTGGATCCAGTCTGTCTTTCTATGTAAGAGCTGCGATTCCAGGAATCAGTCTGGTGAACCTTTGCTGGACTCCCTGAAAAGCAAGAATGCCTTCCTCAGACTAGGAGACCTAAACTTCACACAATACTCAAGGTGTGGCCTCACCAAGGCCCTGTATAACTGCAGTAAAACATCCTTACTCCTATACTCAAATTTCTTGCTTTGAAGGCCAGCATGCCATTAGCTTTCCTCACCGCCTGCTGTACCTGCATGCCAATCTTCAGCGACTCTTCCGCCATGACACCAAGGTCATATTGCACTTCCCCTTTCCTAAACCGCCACCATTCAGATAATCTTCCTTCCTGTTTTTGCCACCAAAGTGGATAACCTCACATTTATCCACATTATGTTGTATTTGTCCACTCAGCCAGCCTGTCCTACTCACCCTGCAGCCTCTTAGCATCCTCACAACACACACTGCTGCCCAGCTTAGTGTCACCTGCAAATTTGGAGATATTGCATTCAATTCCTTCATCCAAATCATTAATGTGTGCTATTTACTTCATCCACCCTTTTCATTACTTCAATTAGCTCAGTTTACCCAGCACAAATTTGTGCTTACCTTTTATTAGCCCAAAGACAATAGCATTGGTCTTCCCAATATTCATCTGGAGGAAATTGACTCAATCATGACTGTATTGTCAGATTGCTTGTTGAATATTCAGAGATAGAGAAGGGCTCGAAATAAGTGGTGGAGAGATCAAACTCTGCATCATCAGCATACTTTGAAAGCTGCCTCCATGTCTGCAGATGATGTGCTAGATTGAAACATGAGAGAGAGCCAAATATATGGATCTTTGGGGGTAAGTAAAGTAAGAGTAGAAAGCACTGAGGGCAAACTCAGTAAATCTAGGAGTGAAAATACATAATCCTTTTGGAAGTTTGAATCCAACTTGATCAAGCTGATAAAAAGACAGTTTTGGGTTTTGTAAGTAGAAAAATAGAGTAAAAGCAAAAAGTCATGCAAAATTTGCACAAGGCCAATGATGAGGCCTTTGTAAATGTACCATGCACAGATATAGATGGCCTTTTAAAGAAAAGCCAAAGCCATAGAAGAGCATCAACACAAATACTAGGATGTTAAATTATAGTTGAGAGAAAATTTAAATTGGAATTATTCCACAAATAGAGAAGGCAAAGAGGAGATTAATAAGGTTTTTAAATTATGATGGGTTTAATTAGATAGAAATAGATAGAAACCCTACAGTGCAGAAAGAGGCCCTTCGGCCCATCGAGTGCACCGACCACAGTCCCACCTAGGCCCTATCCCCATATATTTTACCCACTAATCCCTCTAACCTACACATCTCAGGACTCTAAGGGGCAATTTTAGCATGGCCAATCAACCTAACCTGCACATCTTTGGACTGTGGGAGGAAACCGGAGCACCCGGAGGAAACCCACGCAGACACGAGGAGAATGTGCAAACTCCACACAGACAGTGACCCAAGCTGGGAATCGATCCCAGGTCCCTGGAGCTGTGAAGCAGCAGTGCTAACCACTGTGCTACCGTGCCGCCCAATTAGGTGAACTAGTCAAAGGAAAGTTGCCCAGGGAGCAGGACATGGGGAGAAGCTTCAAAACCAGGGAGTGAGACAGAATAAGATTCCAGATGACAGTCCCTAGTAGGGATAAATACAGAGATCAGAGATAGATCCCACTGAGTCAAGATGTAAGCCAGGAGCAGAGAAAAAGAACAAGCTGTGGGGAGCAGAAGTGAAGAAATGTGGGCTTGAGATAAGCTTGGAGTTTTGGAGGGGGCAGCCAAAGGTTTGTGACTCTGTGCTGCAGGTTGTAAGGGAAATGATACCCTTTAGAAGCTGTGGTATTCTGCTTGGCATGGCCGAAGGTCTGAATATCTGCTTGAAAGATGAGGTGATCCAGAGGAAAGGAATCTCAGAAGGCAATATTAAAATCCTGGAGATAAATCCTTGTGGAAGCCTTCTGAGTGAGAGTATTGTTTGAAGAAAATTCCTGGGAAATTTCTTCAAATATGGAGAAAGACAGTGTGTCAGTGAGACCAGTTGGCTTGGTGGGTTGTTAAGAAATCCATAGAATTTGCTTTGGTCACTTGTCATTTTCCGTGGTGTGTTCGACACACAGTGCCATTTGGTTCACATGTACCATATACTTTCCCTGAATAGTAGAATATAAGATAAGTATTGTAAATTGTTTAACTTTTCTGAATTTGTATATGTCTGTAAAGACATAGCTAGAGTGAAAGAATCATGAATATTTCAATCATTTGTACTGAAATCTTTCCAACCTATTTGTCTGATGTAATATAGTTCATTTTTCTTCTTTAAGAAATGTTTTTTTTTGCTAAAAGTTAATTAATAGACTCCTGTGAATTTCTTCAGTTTCTTAAAATATATAAGTTAAGATCTTTCGAGCTGGCTTTCACTCTGGGACCTGACTTGTCCAATAGAAGTAGCATCATGTGGGATCGTAACATTACATGTTTGTTGAAGCCACACCCAAGGTCAGCATGGCCATGATGGCAGAACTTTGGAAATGCAGGTTGTTCTTGAAGTCCTGGGTGAACACTCGCACCTGGTGCTGGAAGGGCAACTTGTGGATCAGCAGCTCAGTGGATTTCTAGTAGTGGCAGATCTCCCGCAGCGTCACGGTGCTGCATCTTGACCCCACCAGTGGCCAGGGCACGAAGCTTGCCTGGATGAGCAATTTGAGGACACCAATCTGTGCCATCCACACCAAGCGGGTCATCGTCATGGCCAGGAACATCCACCTGGACCGGCAGATCCGAGGGGAGCGGGCATGAATCTGCTTTTAGCTGCATGGAAATAACAAAGCTATATCCAATCATTGTATTTAACAGGAAATTGGATAAACATTGAAGGGAAAAAATAAAGAAAACCGAGCATGGGAAACAGTGCTAAAATGGATGCCAGCAGTAGGGAAGATAATAGCATAGGTATGGTGGATAATTATCTTTTCCTGTTCTAAATCTTGCATTACTTTGTTCTGTTTATTCTTGTATTTTGGTACACAGAGAGAAAAAAATGAAATCTCGTGTGCAGGAATTGGTAACCGCTTTAGAAAGAATGACAAAAAGCAGTGAAGTGCGACATCAACAGTCTGCAGAATTTGTTAATGACCTCAAAAGAGCAAACAGGTATGTGATTTGTGATGGCAAAAGAACAGAACTAATATTTAAATATAGTACTTTTCCTAGCAAAACACTTGATTTGTTATTTTAGGTCTTGCAAAATTAACTGATTCAAACAGGATTGGCGCTGAGATGAAATAATATAAAGTTTAAATAGTGGCTATCAGCAGGGCAGGTGGAATTGCACAATACTTTCCCATTCTGCCTTTTCATTTTCACAGTAGCAATGCGAACAATGTGAAGTTGAGCATCTCGTGCTCAAGGTCTTTGATAACAACTTGGATCTTTATGAAAATCAGTTCCATGAGCTGACACCTAGTGCTGTTGTATACAGCTCCCTTGTCTCTGGCAGAATTGCAAATCCAATGTATAGTGGGTCTACACTTTACCCCGTGATAATGGAACTTAATATAATAATGTAAGTAGCAAAGAGGTAGCCCTCTGCTCAAAGCACAAAAAGAAAGCTGCCAGACCCAGAATCCAAACTAAATGTGCACCTTTTACTTGTTTTGATGTACATCATCTTGTGATTATTTTTTTCCTAATATAAAAATATTTTTTTCTCACCTCCATTCCTGAAGGCACAGCATCATGCTCTGATATAGTTAGCTGAGTGTTGGCAGCTATCTGATACCTAGTCCATGTCCCACTCTTTGAGTATGAGCCTGGACCATGGGTGTCAACAGTCTATTTGGCCAAGCATGGCCTTGTCCACATATGACATATAGATATTTTCTGGCACAGTTAAGATAACTGTAACGAGAAGCTGGTTTGCTTCTCTTTGTGCCTTTTCTTCCTAGGGGCTGAGGCCACTAATCCTGACTATTGTCATAGCTGTGATCAATTAATTCGGCACTGACTACAAGTAGGACCTTGGATCTTCTGATTTGTATGGCTTTGTGCCACACGAAGCAGTGCCTCTACCCACTAGCTCAAACTTTTAAGATCACTCTTCCATATTTCAATTTTAAGGTCAATATGTCACAGTGAGCATTAGCGCATATCTTGGTCTGATTGAAAGAAGGCTGCCTTGTGGACCAGAATATTAACTACTTTAATTTGGATTATAGCATGGTGTTAAATTGGAGTGTAAAGAGTTTTACACTCTACCCAATTGACACTGAGACAGGGTTGCAATAAACATTGAAAATACATCCAAAATGCATAATATAAAAAGGACCTTTATTCTACTGCAGTATTATTTCATATTAATGGAAGCTCAATAAAGAATTAAAGGTTGATTTCAGTTGCATTATAGCACTATACGGTGCAAGTTGAAACAAAAAAGCTCTTGTTTATTTTTTTTGTTTTCTACGTATAAATGGTCGTTGAATTGGATGTCCAGATTTCTATTTCTTCTATAAAGCCTGATAAAAGCACTGTCCATAAGGCAGATGCTCCTTCATATGGGAACTGCGCTACATTTTAATCGGGAACGTCCCATATATACTCATGTTAAAGTCAATTTCATCTTGAAAGTTGACTCCATGATTTTTGTAAAAATTGACCCCAGTTTTTCCAGGGATCAAAGCCCAAAACCTTGAGAACCAAAGAATAAGTGGAGTTGGGACAGGGATTGCTTTCTATGTTCAGGCAACAATTGAAAAGGTAAAAGTGAAACCAAATGCAGTAACAAAAAACAAATCCTAGTCATAAAAGTTAGATAATTACAGTGATGGGATTATAAATGCTGAGATTAAAGATGTTGGTTTATTATTTGGAATTTTACATAGTGCAAGAGTAGAAGTTGGACCCACTGACATTTCACTCAAACTGTAGCAAAGGGAGAATGTTTTATAAAATGCAATTACAGGCTAGGTTTTTTGCAGCACTCTGATTAAGAATATTGAGCAAAGGATCAGGTTTGAAAAGTTTATTTAACAGATTTAAGATCCCTTTTATAATGGGTTAAAAACTATTGAAATTAATTTGGCAAACTCAACTTCCTAGCCACCAGTGGTCCCTTTCACCACTTAATATGGCCCAAATTAAGCACGCATGTCAACTACTGTAAAACATTATCCATGCAAAAGTTGACTTTTGACCTAAAGAATTGATTTCAAAAAAATCAGCTTTTGTATATCACATTGATATAGTTTCTTCACATTTATAATTTGTAAATTGTTTTGACTTTTTTAAATTGTAGTAATTTAGTAGCGGCCTATGAGAAAGCAAAGAAGAAACATCAAAACAAATTGAAAAAACTGGAAGCACAAATGATGGCCATGGTGGAGAGACATGAGACACAAGTGAGAATGCTTAAACAAAGAATTGCGTTGCTTGAGGAAGAAAATTCCAGACCTCAAACAAATGAGACATCACTATAAGAAAACATGAATGATATGGATGCTGTGAATTCATCAATTCTGCCACATCAACTCAGAAAATTTAAACATCGGGATGAGAAAAGTGAAATTGTATCTTTCTTTTGATAAGTGCAAATGTATCCAGGTACCATGTAAAGCACCAGCATAACGTTATTGTGGAAGCCAAGCTTCTAATAAAAATGACTGAAGTGGCATTGGACTAAATATGGGACACTGGTAAATCAGCTCTTAGCTGTGCCCAGAAACATACATAAACATACTTACATCTCAAAAGGAACATGCATTTTTAATATTGTCTAAATATGGTAAATGAACAGTTGTAACTGTGTTATCACCAAGTTTTATCAAATAGGCACTTGATTGTATAGCAAGAATTTGAAGTTTAATAGCTATTTAACTTTTCAGTCATTAATGTTCTATTCAAATTCATGATCTTACAAATATGTTTTAAAAGAAATCTTAAACTATCTTCACACACTAAGGCTGTTATGCTGCAGTTGTCAAGGTTGACATCATGTGAAATACTTCTCGTAAAGACTAAGTATTTCATGTGATACTGATGCAGAACCAGGAACAAATCAACAGAAAAAAGTTCCTCAAACCCCACTGGGCTACATTTTATTTTAAAATATTGTGTAGCTCAGCCACAACTTAAAATTTGCCAGTCCATATTTGCTATCTACAGAATGGACCACCTCAGTTCCAAATGGGATAAAGAAAGATGATCCTTGGTATTTTCCGTTACTTTATATAAGAGACAGTTATGATTATTATTCATAACCCTGTCTAAAGTATTATTTCACCAGAATTAGTTTTGGCACATCACATGATGTTGGCTTTGGATATTCATTTAAATTTGAACCAAAATAACGCACGATTGTTGAACACAGGCAAGTCGGAGCTGACCAAATTGGTTTCATCCATACAAATGCAAAGTCATCAATATTTCTGATTTAATTTGCTAATTCCACATATGATTATTAGTTAAGTACAGAAATAAAAAACCAATGGGATTCTTGTTCTTTTTGGAAAATTGTAGTGCAAATCTACTTTATTCTTTCTAGCTTTTTATCATGTAATTTCCAGATGGCTGCAGTTAATTCTTTTTTTCCTTAGAATGGGTCAAACAAAAAAGCTTCTTTCAATTAGTCCGATATTTTTGAAGGCATATTTGGTAAATTATCTGCATTTTACTGCCTAGAGTGGTCTAAGTTAGAGCTTTAAATTCAAAATCTGCACCCTGATTTAGTTTTGAATTCAAGTGACATTGTAATCCAGGTATCTATTTCTTGAAACACAAAATTGGCTCCAGAAACTGATGTTACAAAAGATTTTGATTAACATATTGCACATTTCAGCATTGCTATTTTATGCAGGTTTCTATTCGCTCCATTTAATTGAAAACTGACTTAAACCACGGCAGTTGAAGAAGAACGCTTACCAGCACCTTCTCAAGGGTAATGACAGATGCGTAATAAATGCTAGCCTTGTCAGTGATGTTCACATTCCAGGAACAAATTTTTAAAAATCATGGTCATCCATAAGTAAAGGTTGTACAAATTTCAGAATGATACATGAAAATAACTCTCACTTGAATCTATTATTTAAACCAAGTGCACCCTGGACTGGAATATCTTTTAAATCGGCCTTTCCTATGTTAATATCTTTGAGAAACAGCTATCCATATTCAAAATGTCCATCAAACAGGATATAGGGAAAGATTAAAGAACCAAACTCCATTATCTAACCTCACCTTGGCCGGTCAGGACACTGACCAAAAGTAATTCAAAGATTACATGGGTGCATCATACTATGCTACCAGTTGGAACAGATCACTAGACAAGTGACCACAGTAGAGCAAAAGATGTACTCTTGGCAAATTTGTGCTTTTATCTAGACATTAAGGCAGGTGGGTGCTCCCACTTTTTATTAAGATACAGTTTAGAAGAACATTGACGAATATGTGAACTAGAATTGCAAATTCATATTTAAGTGTAGTAATCACTTTTTAAATCAAGATGTACCTGACACCACCTTCTCTATCAGCGTCAATTTAAGCTCAGTTGGCTGGACAGGTGGTTAGCAGGTGGTTCAATTCCCATATGGCTGAGGTTATGCATGAAGGCCCTGCCTTCTCAACCTTGCCCCTTGCCTGAGATGTGATGATCCTCAGGTTAAATCACCACCAGTCAGCGCTGTACATCCTCTGGAGAGGAATAACGTTCTGAATATGTCTCACCTGTCCTATCTTGCAATTAATCATATATTTGTGCATAAACATAGGACAATCTTAGAACTATTATAAGGAAAGTGTTAGTTTGAGGAACCTTATAGTAAATGGTTCTTGTAGTCAAGAATGAAAGCTTGCAAGGTAGAAATATTTGATTGTCAAGGCCCAAAGGGTTGCTTATTACTGTGTTTTCCCGATGGTTTACTTAAACTAACTATGATATGTGGAATATGCTTATTTTAAAAATCACTTAAAGGTGAATATGTATGATCACTTTTCTCTGTTCTGTTTTCATTTTAATAATTGACCAACATGTTTGTGTTTTTGAAAATCATGTTTCTTCCAGGAAATTATTTAAAATGTGTAAATTACAAAAAGTGTTTTTATTTATAGTTTAAAAGTACTATATGTGAGATGAAAGAACAGGAAAAATATTTATTTCCCTGAACAAGATCCATATATTTCTCATCTATGTCCTGGTTACATGTATTATAGGAGACAGGAGCTGCTATCCACAGTATTATTTGTTGCTTGATAATACAGAACTTGAGTACTGCTGAAAAAGAGACAAGGTGTTGAAGCTGTTCATTTTGCACTGTCAGAACAGATGCAAGAATGCCAAATTTGAGCAGCAGGTGAAGCTAGTTTCATTCTGCCACCATTTGTGGCATCACAAGTGGTGTGTTCTGCCAACACACAAATGAGTAATGTGGTATAAGAATGGGATGCTGGGATCATGTCAGTTACATGGGCCGTAGGTCCCATTGACTGGCGGATCATATCAAATGCCATATCCCTTTGACTGCAACATTAAAGTTCATAGTTTATTTATTGGTGTCACAAGTAGGCTTACATTAATATTGCAATGAAGTTACTGTGAAAATCCCCTAGTCGCCACACTCCAGTGCCTATTCGGGTACACTGAGGGAGAATTTAGCATGGCCAATGCACCTAACCAGCACGTCTTTCGGACTGTGGGAACAAACCGGAGCACCTGGAGGAAACCCATGCAGACACAGGACATACAGTGACCCAAGTCAGGGAATCGAACCCGGGTCCCTGGCTCTGAGGCAGCAGTGCTAACCACTGTGCCGCCGTGCTTTATAGGCAAAGTACTGGCCATATTCTACCAACCCGTGCATGCAAAACTCTGAACATAATGCCTAACGTTAGATGCAATTCTGTGATGCGGAAGCATTTGCTGAACAATCCCAAGTGTACACCAACAAATTTAAAATGATCAGTCAAGTTCACTTGCTAGAAGTTACATGTATTCATACGCAGGGACTTGTCCCCTATAGGCAAAAGGAATATGTTCAGTCTTTACACCTTTTTTGAATAAATAAAAGCATGGGGAACAATTAGTTCCCTGATGCATTCACCATGGCAACATCTCAGTCAATCAGAACCGACTTGCTATGTATGCCTTTTCTCATGTAGTATATTGTTCCCTTTGAAATTTGGCATTTTTGCATCTGTTCTGATGAGTACAAGTTGAAAAGCGTCAACAGGACGTCTGTTTTTCAGCAATACTCAAACATTGTAGATATTCTTAGTGCCACTTTCGAGTACATATCCTTTTATGACATGAAATGGAATTGAGAGCTGTGAATATCAAAGTAAATCCCACCTCTAAAGAAATTATGAACTGAACTTGTGGCTATAGCCCTTTATCATGCTTCATTGGAGTGGTATTTCCAAACCAACTATCTGTTCTCAGTCTACCCAGAATTAAAATCATGAATCATGAGAAGACTGAATGGCACTAGTAAGTTCCTATGAATTTCCCTTCAGGCTTTATTTATTATGCATGGAGAATTATGTCAATTCAGGCAAATACCATTTCCTGCTGTCTAACCTTGTGTTGTAAAATTGAAGGTTTTTTTGGAGGGGAAGGAATCCTGAATTTGGAAATGGACAGATGAACAGAGCACCAGAAAAATGTCACAAGCAAGGTTGTTAAATATATGACAGCACTAATGGCTTAACTTCTACACTTTTAAGATGTACAGCTGTTTTTAACAAAATGTTGGGATTACTTTTACTCACAAAATGTACAAATGGCTGGCACCTACACCCTATTTGTTTGTTCCAGATCAGTTGGAATTAATCTGGGAATTTGAACACCTCTGATCTTTGAGGGTTGTTATATATATATATATCCCCATTGTATTTAATAACTGCTTTATTTTAGTTTTCCTAGTTGCTGTAAAATGTAAAACAATTTATTTTATATAGAATTGTACAAACTCTGCATTTATTTATATGAAGAGACATTTATACTATTATTTTCCAAAAGACCTTGTATCTAGAATAAATACTTTTATTGACAATTCGAGTGTTAATAGTTTAACCACATTTTGAGATTCATATATAGTTGTTTAAAGTCTTTACGTGATCACCTGTGGGTATATTAGCATATGGGTTATAATACTGGACAAGTAGTCCAAAGCCTGGGCTAATAATCTGGATTGAGTTCAAATTTTGCCATGATAACTTTTGAATTTTAATAGATTTTTTTGGGACGGTGGCACAGTTGTTAGCAATGCTTTCTCACAGCGCCAGGGATCAGGTTCGATTCCTGGCTTGGGTCCCTGTCTGTGCGGAGTTTGCACACAGGGTGTCTGCATGGGTTTTCTCCGGGTGCTCCAGTTTCCCCTCTCAGTCCGAAAGATGTGCTGGTTTGTTGCATTAGCTATGCTAAATTCTTCCTCGGTGTACCTGAACAGGAGCTGGAGTGTGGCAACTAGGGGATTTTCACAGTAACTTCATTGCAGTGTTAATGTAAGCCTACTTGTGACACTAATAAATAAACTAAAATATTGGTGACAATGAAGATGCCAGATTTATGTAAAATTCCAGCAGCTTCACAAATGTCCATTTAAGAAAGGAAATCTGCCCTCTAAAATGGACTTAGCAAGTCACTCATCTGTGTCAACCAGACAAGTATAATGAGAATAAAATTGAAGGGACCATTCAACTTTGACCTGATTCAGATACGACAGAAGGTGCCAGCCCATCCGACCCTACAGAGGAGTCTTCAGTAACGTTTGGAGACTTGCGCCAAAATTGGGAAATCTTCCAAACAGATGAAAAGCAGCCACTTCCTACTTTCAATGATATGTAACAACCAATGTCCAAGATTCCTCCTCTTAATCTGTGACAGGTCCTGCCAATGCGGCAGGATATAATAGAGGCTGTGGCACATTAGTATAGAGGCCAGAAGGAGTGGCCCTGAAGTCCTGATTACCAACCCCATGCAGTGGCATCAGGTCAAACATGGGTAAGAAAACCTTGTTTATTATCTGCTCCCCTTTCTGCTGATCATTCAGTCACTTCACACTGACACCACTTGGAATGGCACAAAATTACCCTAGGTAGGGAACTTCAATGTCCATCATTAATGACACCATTACTGACCCAGTCATGAAGGACTGAATTGGAGACTGGCTTGCATGGTGGTGGTGAGAGATCAAACACTGAGAAAAAGCCTAATGAATCTCATCTTTACCAATCTGCCTACCCTTGACTGTATTTGTATGAATGATTACTGCACATTCCTTGTTGTGAAGAAGTTTCATCTTTAAGCCAAAGATATTCTCCATTTTGTGTGATATTACCAGTGTGCTAGATGGCATAGATTCAGAACCGGATAGCCAGAAAAATTGTATTCCACCACCAACTATAGCCTTGTGGTCTTTAATATTCCTTACTCTACCATTACCATCAAGCCAGGTAACCAACTCTGGTTCAGTGAGTATAGTACAGCTTTAGGTGTGCCTAGAAATGAGGTGCTAACTGGGTGAAGCTACAACACATGCTGAACAGTGGAAGCTTTGACCAAGCTAAGCAAACCCACAATCAATAGGTCAGATCAAAGTTCTGCAGCTTCCAATCACAAATGGTGGCAAACAAAACTAATTGGAAGAGGGGCCCTGTGAACATTACTCAACCTTAACACTGGCAGAACCCATAAATAAGGCTGAAATATTCACAGTCATCTGCAATCAGAGTACTGAGTAGGTAATCCATCTTGGCTACCTCCTGAGGTTCCCACTATTCCAACTGTAATGCTGTAGATTTGAGTGCTAAAATGAGCCATGCTTTTCACCAAATAGAGTTCCAGTATAACTATAACGTAGGTATTTGGGGAAATCTGCCCAGATATGTCTTGCCTAGAAAAAGTACGCCAAACGCTGTCTTCTAATATTTTGTAAATCCTTCAAACCAGTCAACTCCTGCTATCTGATGTTGCAGATAGATTTCAGACAGCAAAGATGGAATGTTTCTAGTTGCGTTACGTGACACTGGTAGGTTGTTCAAGTCTCGCAACCATAAAAGAAGTGATGTGAGAACCATGGCCTTGTAAATTTTGGTCTTTATTCTGAGACAAACTCCCCACTCTTTCCAAAGTCAGTGAGCGAGCTGCCAAACTCTTAAGCTTGCTTGTGCCCGGCAATGGCTGATTTCATCCTCCAGCAGGAGCTAACTTTTAAAAATTGCCCTTTGGTGAGAGAAGTGTTATTGGAAAGGATACACACATGATAGCAACACATCTGTACTGATCGCAGAGGTGTATTGTTGATAGTGACTGTGGGGTCTTGAAATATGTAGCCAGAGACAGTTTATTAGATCTTCATCTTGTTCAGACTTATTGTCAGGACAAAGCCTTTAGGGCTAGGGCAAAGTAATCAACAAGCAGCTAAATATCCTCCAGTGTTTGTGCTATGACAGCACAGTCTGTAAGAAAATGAAGTCTTTAATAAATTGGTATTTTCTGCATAGTATGGATGAGCGAACACTTTTCTCACCAAAAGGGCAATTTTTAAACAGTCCCCAGAAGTGTCAGGGTCACCTGGTTCAAGCTTCCATGTTGACAAGGATGGTAAGTTGGTCGGACGGTGTCTTGTGCACCCCTTATCCATGCAAGTGTTTAGAAAGGGCCAGGAAATGACATTCAATGTGTTGTAAACTAAAAAGTTGATCTCAAACAGGGTGATGAATGGGGTTAGAGGAGCCTTAACTTCCTGGGTACCTGTATGTGTGGAATCTGCACATTCTCTTCGTGTTTGCATGGGTTTCTTCCGGGTGCACCTGTTTCCTCCTACAGTTCGAAAGACGTGCTGGTTAGGTGCATTGGCTATGCTAAATTCTCCCTTCATGTACCCAAACAGGCGCTGGAGTGTGGCGACTAGGGGATTTTCACAGTAAGTTCATTGCAGTGTTAATAATGTAAGCCTACTTGTGAAACTAATAAATAAATTGGTTAAAAGGGTTTGAATAGGTGATGGTCACTGGGAAAGCTACCAGCCTCCAGAAAAAGATATGTTAATAAGTGTTTGGGAACGGGGGCAGTGCTGGTCAGGCAGTTACCACTTTCAAATGGAAAATGGACTGGAAGAAGACCAAGGGAAGAGTTCCCTAACACTTCAATTAGAGAACTGAATGCTGCTGTTACAAGCTACTGAAATCAATACATTCTGTGCTAACTATCCATTTATCCTTTGGGATCGGTAAAATGCTCTCAACTGTCATAGGATGTATGTGTTTTCTCTCTGACCAGTGCATCATATCTAAGCTGTTGCTTTTTGATAAATTTAATAAACTATTTTAAAATTACTTTCAAATAGTCAGCTGCCTATCTTGGGTATCTGTGGATCCTGAATCCAAAATCATACAAGTCACAGGATCACAGAATTGTTATGGCACAGAAGGAGTCATCCATGAACAAGGTACACTCAGTAGCTGTTCAGTAGCCTTTGTGTAAGCCTTGAGCCTTTGCAAGTTATAGGTTGCTGTCCGTCCTGAATTGAATGTGCATTCTGGTGTCAAGATCTTTGAGTACATACTGGAATATGCCGAACAGTATATGGCAAATAGAGCTGGAGCTAATATATAGCCTTGCTTCAGCTATTGTTAACAGGAAAGGCATCCGATGATGTGCAACTTTGCATCACACTGGCTATTGTGACATTGTGAAATGAGTTAATAACACTGATCATCTTTTCAGAGCAGCCATATTTATATGAAACCTTCCAAAGGCTTTCCTGCTTTACTATGTCAGAAGCCTTTTTCAGGTTTATGAACACCACGTAAAGATCATTTTTCTGTTAAGACTTTTCTTGAATTTGATATACTGCAATATTGGCCGGAATTCTCCCGTGCCGCCCACCATGGGAATTGTAGCCGGGGTTGGGGGGGAACCATGCAAATGTCCGCTGACCTCGGGCGGGATTCTCCGGTTTTGAGATGAGGGTGGCAGAGAATCCAGCCCATAATGTCTACTTTTCTACATCCTGCACAGAAGCCACAATGTGATTCTGGGCACAAAGAGTCAATGAGGTGAGTGACAATTTGGTTATGAAGAACCCTTGCAAGGAGGCTGAGGGGTGACCTTATAGAGGTCAATAAAATAATGAGGGGCATAGATAAGGTAGATAGTCAATATCTTTTCCCAAAGGTTAGGGGAGTCTAAAACTAGAGGGCATAGGTTTAAGGGGAGGGGAGAGATACAAAAGTGTCCAGAGGGGCAATTTTTTCACACAGGGTGGTGAGTGTCTGGAACAAGCTGCCAGAGGTAGTAGTAGAGGCGGGTACAATTTTGTCTTTTAAAATGCATTTAGATAGTTACATGGATAAGATGGGTATAGAGGGATATGGGCCAAATGCGGGTAATTGGGATTAGTTTAGGGGTTTAAAACGAAAATGACGGCGTGGACAAGTTGTGCCGAGGGGCCTGTTTCCATGTTGTAAACGTCTATGACTTCCTGCTGTTGAAGGAAAATGACATTCCACGATGATTGTCACAGATGGATTTCTCCCTTTCTGTTTGCAGGGATGAGTTATGGGAGGCATCCTTGAAGTCCTAGGGCACAGTGTCCTGGTTCCAGATTAGGTAGAAGAATCAAGAGAGTTTCAGACCATATGAGTCCCTCTGTATTTCAATACTTCAGATGGAATGCCTTCAGCTCCCAGCGATTTGCCCATAAAAGGCTGCTTTATACCCTATTTATGTAGTTGCATGATTGCTTGAAGAGCCAGTCACATGATTTTATGGTGATGTCATTGGGGTGTTCCACAGACTGCTTTTAGTTTGATTCTTCTCTGCACAGGCAACAGCTCTTACAATAAACCTTCTTGTTGTTAGTTTGAATCTGTGTGCAAACCACGTCTTTTTAAAAATGTAAACCCACAACTCCTAACGTAGTTAGGAAATTACAAAAGAAAATTGACATTGAGCCGAAATTTTGTTTCACTGAGAATATCGAGAAAAGATCTTAAGTAGAGAAAGAAAACATCATGGGTTCTCACACTTTGATATTAGAAGGCTGAGGAGAAGCAACGACAGGATTAAAGATTGCGAGTGCTTGAAGAACGAATAAAGTTCTCTGTGTGGTTTTGAAAGAGGGTTTTTTCCCCAATCAATGCAGGGTGAGATTTCGGGTAGTATCTGTCATATTTGAAAAGTAGGGATGCTTTGCTGTATGAGTGGGGTTATTTGCGGGGGAAAAAAACAAGTTTCCAGGGTAAAAAGGCATCTTCTGGGGAGACAGTAAATAAATAAAAAAATCCTGAGCAGTCTCGAGTAATTAGTACCTGAAAGAGAAATATTGGGTCAATTAGGATCCATGGGTTCTTTCAATGAAGAAAATAAATCATGGAGTTCATTGGCTGAGCATTTTCAGTACTTTGTACAAGCGAATAAAATTGCAATTGAATTGCTCATACCAGCTGTTCTCAGTACAATATGAAATAAAACCTTCAATTTGCTCTGGAGCTTGATTCATCCAGCAAAACCAGGAACCAAAACTTATGATGACTTGACGAAGATCCTTGAAGAGCATTGTTCTCCAAAGCCACTGATCACCGCGGAACGGTTCAGGTTCCACCAAAGAAATCAAGTGAATGGTGAAAGCATAACAGAAAGTTTTGAAATCAGAGTAATCTTCTCCTTGGTAGACCAGCAATTAAAGCAAATGAGCCCTATTAACCTGGAGCTGTCGAGTTTATAGTTGTCAAACACCCACCTTCATACAAAATAAAAGCAAAATCAGCCGGTCTGACAGCATCGGTGGGGAGAGAAAACAGAGTTAATGTTTTGAGTTCATATGACCCTTCTACAGAACTGCACCTATAGTTCTAAATCAGGGATTGACACGTGAAGCCAGACAGTAGGAGTTTGATTAAGAGGCCATTTGAGATGCTGACCAAATGGCACTTTTTGTAGATGAAAAGCATCTCAACTTTCTTCACCATCCCAGTCCTTCCTAACTCTTTGAGCCCCATGACTGGTAAATCCACAGTGTTCACATAAATCCAGGGAATAATTGTACCACAACATCTGGAATTTATATAGTGCCTTTATGATAATAAAATGTCACCAAGAGACAGTATGAAGACAAAGTATAGACGAGGACAAAGATGGATCCTTGAGGGTGTCGGAGGTAATAGTGTGGGAATGGAAAGAGATGCCATTGCAAATGATGCTTTAATGATTAGATAAGAATGGAAGCAGGTGAGTACAGTCACATTCAATCAGAGGACAGCGGAGAGGTTTGCCACAGTCGCATAGGATATCATCTTCGACTTTGATAAGAGCAGTTTTGGTACTGCAGTAGGTCTGTAAACCTGATTGAAGGGCTCTGGGAATGATGGGCACAGATTTGGAAAGATACAATATATTCAAAGACTTTGGAGTGGAAAGTGGAAGTTGCGAATGGAAATTATCAAAGGTTTTTTTTTCAGAGGAGTGATCATGATGGCAGATTTGAAAAAAAGGTGGAAGAGTTCCTGAAGAGACAACTATTAACAATATAGGCTTTTAAAAATTCATTCAAGGGATGTGGGCTTTGCTGGTTGGGCAAGAATTTATTACCCATCCCTATCTTACTATATAGGCCTTACTATATTTCCCTTATTCCAGATGCTAGATTTTCACACACAGTCCCTTACACTGAGTTACTGATTAATCAACTCAGCAGTTTCCTGTGATGTCACTGTTGTCTTTTTTCCCCACTGCTGCCTCACAGCAGCTGAAATACTCACCAAATAACCAACCTCTACTTCAACAGGCAAGACCACTGCTGAAATACTCACCAAATAGCTACAGAGAATTGAAGAGTGGAAAATGTGACACTTTATTCAAGAAAGAGTGTAAAGACATATCTGGTAATTACAGCTGGTTGGTTTAACATCAGTGGTGGGTAAGATTTTAGAAACAATCGGGGAAAAATTCCATGAAAGGAATGTGCTAATTCAGGCAAACCAGCACAGATTTGTAAAAAGCGGATTGTGCTTGATTAATTTAATTGATTTTTGATGAAGTAATAGAGGTGGTTGATAAAGGGAAAAACAATGGATGTTGTCAAAATCAATTTTAAGTCATTTAACCAAGTACCACCCAAAAGCTAGCAAACAAAACTGTGGTTCTTGGATAAGAAGATTTGCTTAAGGACAGAAAACAGCAAATTGTGGTAAATGCTTGTTCTTTTTCAGACAGGAGGATGATAGATAGTGGTGTTCCCTGATGTTCAGTATTGGGACCACTACTTTTTTTGATATATATAAGTATATACATATATTGAATATTGAATACAGAGTAAAATTTCAAAATTTGCTGATGGAGGTGTGACAGATTGCGTGTTATACCAATTGACACTAACAGGAAATGGATAGGCTGGCATAATGGGCAGAGAAGTGGCAGATGGAATTAATACAGAGAGGTGTGAGATGGGGAGAGGTAATAAATGGTACAGTTCTAAAGAATATGCAAGAACAGAGAGACTTCGGAGTTTATGTGCATTTGTTTTTGAAGATGGCAGGACATATTGAGAGTAGTTGGCAAAGTGTTTTCCTAAATAGAGGTACTGTGTACAAAAACAGGAAAGTTATACTGAACATTTAAAACTGGTTAGGCCACAACTAAAGTACTTTGTCATGTTCTGTTCACACTTTAGGAAGGTGAGAGTCCTTGAGAGGGTGCAAAGATGATTTACCGGAATGGATCCAACAATGGGCGATTTTAGCTACTAAAGGCTGGGGTTGTTGATGGATCAGAGGAAATTCTGCAGAGCTTTGATAGAAGTACACAAGATTGTAACAGGTTTAGATAAGGTAGACAAAGAAAATATTTCCCCACTAGATGATGGTAAAGCAACTAGGGGACACAAATTTTGGATTTTAGGCAGGAGATCTGGGGATTATTCAATGAATGGTAATGACCAGCAAAAGATCAATGCTTTCAAAGGGAAATTGGATGGGCACTCAAGTGAAATAAAGCTGCAGTGCTAAAGGAATAGGGGCTGATTTGATTGTTCTACAGAGAGTCAGTATGGTCTCAATGGGTCAAATGACTTCCTTCTGTGTTGTGACTATTCTATGATTAGCTCCCTGTACCTCTCTGAACTAATGCCATGGGATTTTTATATCCGCCTGACAGAGCAAACACAGTTTGATACATCTCCAACAGTCCAACACTCCCTCAATACTGCACTAGAACGTTAGCCTGGATGTTGTGCTCAAGTCTCAGGAGTTGGGGCTTGAACCCACAATTTTCTGACCTAATAACAATAGTGTTAGCAATTGAGCAACAGAAGCCTGAATTCTGGCAGCTATTTATTGAAGAATATTTCACAGAACAATCTGTACATTAAGTCACATCTAACATTTATTCCAGGCCTTTCAATCTCTGCTAATTTACTCATTTACACCCTTTACTTACATACAATCACTGAGCTGTGACCCCAAAGTGTCTGTTAAGTGAACCCTATGCTTCAATGAATTCAGTGCAAAAAATGGAAGGCTGCTGCCGCTCAGAATGGGGCACTTGAGTTAGTCATTGTAAACTAAATTAGGAGCTTGGGTATGAGAGGACCCAACTATAACATTTTGGTAGTTGCCAGGGTCATCTTCCCCAGCTGGCATATAAATATTAGTTAAGGGCGTGGATATTAAAGATCCCATTCCACTATTTCAAAGAAGAACAAGCAGATCTCTCTGGTGTCCTGGTCAATCCAAAACAGATTATCTGATCATTATTACACAGCTGTTTGTGGGAGCTTGCTGTGTGCAAATTGGCTGCCATGTTTCCTATATAACAGTGACTACATTTTAAAAATATTTCACTGGCTGTAAAGCTTTGGTAGGTAGGTGATTTGATGGCAGAAATAGAAGTAAAAATATATGATCCATTTGCCATTACAGAAACATAGCTGCAGAGTGACCAAGACTGAATACTGATGGATATTCAAGGTTTAGGAAGGACAGGCAAAAAGGAAAATGAGGTGGGGTAATGCTGATAATAAGGGATGAGACCAGTACGTTAGTGAAGAATTGTTAGATTGTAAGTAAAAGATGTAGAATCTTAAAAGGTGTAGAATCTGTTTGGGTGAAGCTCAGAAACAGCAAGCGGCAGCAAACATTGGCAGGAGTTGTTTACATGCCACCAAACATTAGTGATATTGTATTGTGGTGATATAAACAGGGCCTAGTTTTAAGGCTGATAAAATTGGATATCCTAAGTTAAAGAATTGGGCATATTAAAATCAAACACAGTCAAACCTCGGGCAGGCCAATTGTACAAATACACAAACATGTCTGGGCCTGACCCATCAACCACCCATCAAAGGTCGTTGCACTCTACTGATACTTAGCAGGAGATCATTGCACTTCATTGAAATGTACCTGCCTATTGTTAGAAGCCCAGATCGGACCAGACTTTCCGTCACCGAAAGTTCCTGCAGTTACATGTAAGCAACAGCATGGAGATGGGACACCTGGGGGCGGGCTCTGGTGTCCTGTCAGGCAGACATCAAGAAACCCACTGGGTATTGGAACCCCCTCCTGGGACCTCATTGGCCGGAAGCCAGAGAAGTTTCTGGAAAGGCAAGCCGGCAGGGGGATAAAGGAACACATTTTCAGACAGACCAGCAGCGAAAACTCGATGAGGGAGACGGCCTTGACCATTTGGAAGACTGACCAGAGAAGGAAGGAAGAAGCTGCCATTGAGACTCACCTTCGTGACGACGGACCAGAGGGACTCAGAGAATCGAGCCTGCAGTTTAACCAAGCCATCTTTGCGGGTAGTATACTTGAATCTGGGGTATCCTCTTGTTTTATGTGGGTAATTTAAGGGTTAATAGTATTATTAATAAACTTGTTGAACCTTTACTTGTTTGTCCTTTGTCCATCTTGCAAATAAGGGCACCAGGGTAAAACCTTGGAGTAAGCAAACTGGTCGAAAGTATGAGAAGTAACAGGTACAACAGTATGCATGGTATAAATCATGAAATCAGAGCTGAGTATAACAAGGGTAATTAATCATTGGTGACTTCAATCTACTTAAAGACTGGGTACATCCAATGAGCATTAACACAGTGGAGGATGAATTCCTGAAATGTGTACAAGATCGTTTTCTAGAGCAGTATTGTGGTGAACCATCGTTGGTTACCACTGTGGGGTTATTCCAATGTGACTGTTGGGTTAGGGTGTTGACACTGTGGGGTTGTTATAATGTTGTTGTTGGGTTAGGGTGTTTACACTGTGGGATTAATATACCTGTGGTGGATGCTGTTATGGCACATCCCGGTCGGGCCCCGCCTCCTGGGGAGAGGTATAAGACCCTCTGCTCAGGCGGGACCCCTCCAGTCTGGAATGGTGTACTCGTGTTTAGATAGTTCCATTGTTTGTCAATAAAAGCCTTCAATCGCTGAAGCCTTGTACCTCGTGCTTGATTGTCGCGCATCAATTTTATTGACAAACACAAAACTCTCGACAGTAAAGAGAGTATGGAGCAAATGCTGAAACCAGAGCGTCTGACGCTGGACCCACGTGCGGTCGGTGCCTCTAACACCTTCGACCATTGGCTGAAGTGTTTCGAGGACTACCTGGCGGCCTCTGCAGCAGTTACTACGGACGACGACAGACTCCAGGTCCTCCACGCGAGGGTAAGCGACACAGTCTATCTCGCGATTCGTGCGGCCACCACTTACCCGAGGGCCATCGAGCTCTTGAAAAAACGATACACGAGGCCACCCAACGAGATTCACGCTCGTTACCTCCTCGCTACACGACGTCGGCAGTCGGGCGAAACCATGGAGGACTACGCCAATGAGCTCTTGCAGCTTGCCAGGGGCTGCGACTGCAAAGCTGTGTCGGCTGAGCAGTACATGTACGACCTCGCCCGAGATGCGTTTGTAGCAGGGGTAGGGTCCTCGTACATCCGGCTTAAGCTATTGGAGAAAGGGAACCTCAACCTGACCCAAGCGATGGAGATGGTTGAGATGCTGGAGGCAGCGTCGAAAAGCTTGGCTCTGTACCCCGAAGACCATGTGGAGACAACGTGGCAGGAGCAAGCACAAATCCCTCCTCGCCCCACGGGCTCGCGCTCCCATATCGACCCGACGACGGCGGCAGCTCCAGGCGGCCAGCGGTGCTATTTTTGCGGAGGAGCCAAGCATCCACAGCAACAGTGTCCAGCTAAAACGGTGATCTGCAGTCAGTGCGGTAAAAAGGGGCACTACGCGAAAGTCTGCAGATCGAAGCCCAAGAACGGCAGTGCAGCCTGTGACCCTCCAGAGCGGAGACAATCTCCTTCGGCGTCGCAGTATCCACGAGGTCCGACCACGTGCGAATCCAGGACGACGCCATCGTGGCTGGCGGAGGAGGAGGATGACCACCAGGAGTCGCTACGCTTGGCGCCCTCACCCACGTGCGATTCATGGGGGCGGCCATCGTGGTCGACGACGACCAGGAGCGACCAGCAGGGGTCCTCAGTATCAACCTCGGCTGCCTGCAGTGACGTCCAAGGGCCAACGGTGGCGTCGATCTCTCTGGACCAGACAAAGCATCACAGGCTTGACTGTTCGATGATGAACATCAAGGTAAATGGTCGTACTGTGTATTGTCTGTTTGACAGTGGGAGCACCGAGAGTTTTATTCACCCTGACACTGCAAAGAGGTGTGGACTCCGGGTTCTACCTGCCAAACAGACAATTTCTATGGCATCACGGTCCCGGTCTGTACCGATCCAAGGACGTTGTGTGGTAACCCTGGAGGTGCAGGGCACAATTTACGAGCGATACAGGCTCCTTGTGTTGCCGCACCTTTGCGCGCCAATTCTCCTCGGACTAAACTTTGTGGTCCACATGAAGAGTGTGATCCTACAGTACGGTGGGCCACTCCCTTCGCTGGCAGTAGGGAATCAGCCGCAGCCTCCAAATTGTCCAAAGCGCCCCCCGCATGCAATCTTTCCACACTAAAGATCACCACACCCTCTTTATTTAAGAATCTGGTACCAGGCTGCAAGCCCATCGCTACTAAAAGTAGGCGTTACAGCGCTGAAGACCGGATCTTCATTAGATCTGAGGTTCAGCGGCTCCTCAGAGAAGGGATCATACAGCCCAGTGCTAGTCCGTGGAGAGCGCAGGTCGTGGTGGTTAAAAGCGGGAACAAACCCCGGATGGTCATCGACTACAGTCAGACCATTAACCATTATACGCAGCTGGATGCGTATCCTCTCCCGCGCATATCTGATATGGTCAATCAGATTGCGCAGTACCGGGTGTTCTCCATCATAGACCTTAAGTCCGCCTACCACCAACTCCCCATCCGCCCAGAGGACCGACAATATACGGCTTTTGAGGCGGATGGTCATCTGTATCAGTTTCTTAGGGTTCCATTTGGTGTCACCAATGGGGTCTCGGTCTTCCAGCGTGCTATGGACCGAATGGTGGACCAGAACGGGTTGCGGGCTACCTTCCCGTACCTGGATAACGTCACCATCTGCGGCCATGACCAGCAGGACCATGACACAAACCTCCAGAACTTTCTGCGCACTGCGTCTCGCCTGAATCTGACCTATAACAGGGAGAAGTGTGTATTCCGTACGCGCAGGTTAGCTATCCTGGGACACGTGGTGGAAAACGGGGTCATCGGCCCTGATCCAGACCGTATGCGCCCCCTTACCGAACTTCCCTTGCCCGCTAGCGCAAAAGCACTGAGGAGATGCCTCGGCTTTTTTTCTTATTATGCGCAGTGGGTTCCCAACTACGCGGACAAAGCCCGTCCGCTCATCAAGTCCACGACTTTCCCACTCACGCCGGAGGCCCAATTGGCCTTCAAGGCTTTGAAAAGCGACATTGCGAAAGCCACGATGCACGCGGTGGATGAATCCATCCCTTTTCAGGTGGAAAGTGATGCATCGGATTTCGCCCTGGCCGCCACACTGAACCAGGCAGGCAGGCCCGTCGCGTTTTTTTCCCGCACCCTTCAAGGTCCCGAAATTCGGCATTCAGCGGTGGAGAAGGAGGCTCAGGCTATCGTGGAGGCCATCAGACACTGGCGCCATTACCTGGCGGGGAAGCGGTTCACCCTGATCACGGATCAACGATCCGTGGCGTTTATGTTCAGTAATACGCAGAGGGGCAAGATCAAGAATGATAAGATCTAGCGGTGGAGAATTGAGCTCTCCACCTATAATTACGATATTATGTATCGTCCGGGGAAACTCAATGAGCCCTCGGATGCCCTCTCGCGCGGAACATGCGCTATCATGCAGGAGGACCGCTTGAACGCCCTCCATAATGACCTGTGCCATCCTGGGGTCACTCGGCTCTACCACTTCATAAAAGCCCGTAACCTGCCCTACTCGGTGGAGGATGTCAGGTCTGTAACGAGAAGCTGTCGGATTTGCGCGGAATGCAAACCGCACTTTTATCGACCTGACCGGGCACAATTGGTCAAGGCCACTCGCCCCTTCGAGAGGCTGAGTGTGGATTTTAAGGGCCCCCTTCCCTCAACGGACCGGAATGTGTATTTTCTCAATATCATAGATGAATACTCCCGGTTCCCGTTTGTTGTTCCCTGTGCGGACACGTCGACTGCCACAGTGATTAAGGCATTCAGTGATCTTTTTACCCTGTTCGGGTACCCCTGCTACATACATAGCGACAGGGGCTCGTCGTTCATGAGTAACGACTTGAGGCAATTCCTGCTCTCATACGAGATTGCCTCTAGTAGAACCACGAGCTACAACCCTAGGGGTAACGGACAGGTGGAGAGAGAGAACGCTACAGTCTGGAAGGCTGTCCTATTGGCGCTGAAGTCCAGGGGCCTTCCAGTCTCCTGTTGGCAGGAGGTCCTTCCAAATGCGCTTCATTCCATTCGCTCCCTCCTGTGTACGGCAACCAATGCTACTCCCCACGAGAGGATGTTCTCATTCCCTCGGAAGTCGTCCTCGGGGATCTCTTTACCAGCCTGGTTGACGTACCCAGGACCCGTCCTTCTGCGGCGACATGTGAGGGCCCGCAAGTCCGACCCCTTGGTCGAACCGGTCCAACTCCTCCACGCCAACCCTCAGTATGCCTATGTGGCATATCCTGACGGGCGAGAGGACACGGTCTCGATTCGAGACCTGGCGCCCGCAGGGGACGTAGCAACTCCTGTCGCTCCTATACCCCCTGTCACGAATCCCCTATCACTTCTTTCTTCCCCGGACGTGGCGCGGTCAGCACCGGGACCAGTGCATAACAGTTATACTCCCATGTACAGCTTGCCTGAGACTCGGAGATCGGCGCCACCACAGAAGGTACCGGGATCCCCTGCACCACCGCTTCACCAGGGTCAACCGGCCCGGGAGTCCTCGAGGGGACAGCCGGACGCTGTTTTGGAGAGAACGCCACCGCAAGCACCTGCTCCGGTGTCACAACCGGTGTTGAGGAGATCACAGCGACGGTGCGGTCCTCCAGACCGTCTGGACTTGTAGATTTTTTTGTATATATGTAAACTGTTTTCGCACCCCGCCGGCCTTTGTTTTCAAAGGAGGGGTGAATGTGGTGAACCATCGTTGGTTACCACTGTGGGGTTATTCCAATGTGACTGTTGGGTTAGGGTGTTGACACTGTGGGGTTGTTATAATGTTGTTGTTGGGTTAGGGTGTTTACACTGTGGGATTAATATACCTGTGGTGGATGCTGTTATGGCACATCCCGGTCGGGCCCCGCCTCCTGGGGAGAGGTATAAGACCCTCTGCTCAGGCGGGACCCCTCCAGTCTGGAATGGTGTACTCGTGTTTAGATAGTTCCATTGTTTGTCAATAAAAGCCTTCAATCGCTGAAGCCTTGTACCTCGTGCTTGATTGTCGCGCATCAAGTATGTTGAGGAACAAACAAGGGAAGACTATTTTAGATCTAGCATTATGCAATGAGAAAGGATTACTGAACAATCTTGTTGTAAAAGAACCTTTAGGGAAGCGTGACCATATTTTGTTAGCTTTCAAACTTAATGGAAAATTCAATGCAGTTGAGTCGAAAACTAGTGTCTTAAATCTAAACAAAGGAACTGCAAAGGTACAAGGGCAAGTTGGCTATAGTGGATTGGGAAATATGTAGAGTCATAGAGGTTTACAGCATGGAAACAGGCCCTTCAGCCCAACTTGTCCATGCTGCCGCTTTTTTAACCCCTAAACTAATCCCAATTGCCCATGTTTGTCCCATATCATTCTATACCCATCTTACCCATGTAACTGTCTAAACGCTTTTTAAAATTGTACCCACCTCTACTACGACCTCTGGCAGCTTGTTCCAGACACTCTCCACCCTATGTGGAAAAAATTGCCCCTCTGGACACTTTTGTATCTCTCCCCTCTCAGCTTAAACCTATGCCCTCTAGTTTTAGACTCCCCTACCTTTGGGAAAAGATATTGACTATCTAGCTGATCTCTGCCCCTCATTATTTTATAGACCTCTATAAGATCATCCCCAAACCTATGCGCCAGAGAAAGAAGTCCCAGTCTATCCAACCTCCTTATAACTCAAGTCCTGGTAGCATCCTAGTAAATTTTTTCTGCACTATTTCTAGATGAATAATACCCTTTTTATAATAGGGTGACCAGAACTATACACAGTATTCCAAGTGTGGTCTTGACTGGCTATGTAAAAAGATAATAGACAGGCAATGGCTTGTATTTAAAGAGCTAATATGTGGCTTTCAACAAATATGCATTCGCTTCTGAAGCACAAAAATCTAACAGGAAAAGTGAGTCAACAGTGTCTAACATATTACATAAAAGGAAGAGACTTATAAAGTTGCCAAAAAAAGTAGTAAACCTGAGGATTGGGAGCATTTAAGAATTCTCTCGAGACAAAAGGAATGCAGGTGAGGAGCACTCTAGGGTTAGTTCTTGCCAAAAGGGCACTCGTTCCCGGTGCGGTTGTAAGGCAGAAGAGAGGCTCAGCCTGAGATATAGTGATTGAGTGCCTAGGGCAGCCCTTGGGTCTGAAGCCCTCAAACTGGCAGGAGCAGATGATGGTGTGTAACACCTCCCAGAATCTAGCCAGCCAGGTTTGGTAACCCTACATTTCCTTTTGCTTTTCCTCATCACCCCACTTGTTCAAAACCTAAAACATTTCTATCTTCTCTCAGTGAAAGGCTTCGACCTGAATCTTTAACTCTCTCTCCACAGATGCTGGCGAGTATTTCCAGCATTTTCTATTTTTATTTCTAATAGCTGCAGTATTTTTTTGTTCCCAGTTGTTTCTATAGCATTGCCATCCTTTTCCTCGGTTTTACCAGCAGCAGCAGTGAGGAGTTCAAACAGGAGCTCGAGCCGGCAGCCAGTAAACTTCCTCCCATCACGTGAGTGGGCGGCGCGCTCTGGCGCAGGGAGTGAGCATGCGCGGCCAGGCCAGCCGGGGCCGGGTGAGTGCGACAGGTGAGCGGGGCCGGGTCTAAGCTGCTCTCTTTTCTCTCTCTCAGCCAGACGGCATGGGTTGATGGATTCGCGACCGAGGCCTCGGCGGCTCCTCGGTGTTTAGCCCATGATGCCGAGTATCTGTCTCGGGGCTGCCAGGAAGGACGGGCGAGCGGCGCGGCCTCCGTTGGTAGCCAGTCTTCTCCAGCCGCCCCTGGTTTACTTATCCAGTTCTCACCTGCCCCTAACTCCTGACCTTCTCTTCAGGGTTAAACTTTGGGGCAGGGGCACAGTTTTTGTTCTCTTTCACCTTTAGATTTTGTACACTTTGTACATGGGACGCCATAAAGTGTGGCACCTTTTAACGTTACTGACAAGACCCAAAGTCTCGAAAGGTTGCATTTGTATATTGTCCTTAAACCAGCAGTGACACATCCACTGACTTAAAACGAGGTTTGTCCTGTTCCGTTTGGGTTTGAAGTGATCCAGTTTCGGGATCAGTAATTGAGAATACATTTATTTATGTTGAGTATTTACAAAGCAGTTTCTGTTGTGACGCCAGAGTTGGGATATAACAACATAACTAAGGTCAAGGTTCTGAAAGTGAAATATCTCAACAGTGGTGCGTAGGTTCTCCAGCAGACGTGTAAATTTCTTATTTTGAAGTTTTAAGTCTCTAGCTCCTCTGAGGTATGCAGCATCGTGACTTCGTATTGACCAATGTGAATATACCAAGATACCAAATTAGAACTTCCAGACAGAAAGTGTTTTTGGAATGCCAATACAAATTGGCTTCTTGTCCTCACTTATTAATTCATGGAATGTGGGCATTGCTGGTGAGGCCAGCATTTATTGCCCATTCTTAATTGCCTTTGAGAAGGTGGTGCTGAGCTGCCTTCTAGAACCACTGCAGTCCATGTGGTATAGGTATTCTGTGGTTCCAGGATTTTGACCCAGCGATGGTGATGGAATGTTGATATCTTTCCAAGTCTGGATGGTGAGTGGCTTGGAGGGGAACTTCTGGGTGGCAGTGTTCCCAGGTGTCTGTTGCCCTTGTCCTTCTAGATAGTAGTGGGTGTGGGTTTGGAGGTGCTGTCTAAGGAATGCTGGTGAGTTCCTGCAGTGCATCTTGTGGATGGTCTACACTGTTGGAACTGTATGTCAGTGGTGGAGAGTGTGAATGTTTGTGGATGGGGTGTCAATCAATTGGGCTGTTTCCCTGTATAGTGTCAAGCTTCTTGAGTATTGTTGGAGCTGCACTTATCCAGGCAAATGGAAAGTATTCCATCACACTTCTGACTACTTCTGACTAGTGCCTTGCAGATGGTGGACAGGCTTTGGAGAGCCAGGAAGTGAATTACTTGCTGCAGGATTTCTAGCCTCTAACTTGCTATGGTGCCCACAGTATTTATATAGCTGGTCCAGTTCAGATTTTGTTCAATGGTAATCCCCTGGATGTTGATAGTGGGGGATTCAACAATGGTAATCCTATAGAATGTCCAGGGCCGATGGTTAGATTTTCTGTGTTGGAGATGGTACTTGTCAGCCCAAGCCTGGATATTGTCCAAGTCTTCCTGCATTTGGACATGGACTGCTTCAGTATCTGAGGAGTTGCGAGTGGTGCTGAACATTTCACAATCATCAGTGAACATTCCCACTTCTGACCTATGATAGAAGGAAGGTCATTGATGAAGCAGCTAAAGATGGTTGGGCCTAGCTCTATCCTGAGGAACTCCTGTGGTGATGTCCTGGAACTGAGGTGGTTGACCTCCAACAACCATTTTCCTATGTCCTGAATATGACTCAATTGGAGAGACTCCCCTTAGTTGTGGAGACTAAGTCCTGTCTTCACGTTGAGTCTGTCCTCAACTTGAAGGCAGGACTTAGTCTCCACAAGTGCGATGGCCATTCCTGTCAACACTGTCATGGACATATACACCTTCGCCGGCTGGTTATTTTGTTGGTTCCCTCACCATCTGCCGCAAACCCAGTCTAGCAGCTTTAGGACATTGAAGGACTTGTTTTTAAAGTTTATTTATTAGTGTCACAAGTAGGCTTACATTAACAGTGCAATGATACTGTGAAAATCCCCTAGTTTCCACAGTCTGGCGCTTGTTCGGGTACACTGAGGGAGAATTTAGCATGGCCAATGCACCCTGACCAGCACATCTTTTTAGGACATCTTCAGTGATTCCTCTAGTGTTCAGTATGAAAATGTATTGATTCGTCAGCTGAGAGGGGATGGTAATCAGCAAGAGGTTTCCTTGACTACATTTGACCATGAAGAGACTTCATCACAATGTTATGAACTCTGAGCTGTAAACCACTGTTATTCAGATTTCAACTGTATGCCACTATGCTGCAACCTCTGCTGGATCTGTCCAGTTGGTGGCACAGGGATGGTGATGTCTGGGACATTAAGGTCCAAGTCCGTGAGACAGCTCTCCCAATTTTGGCACAAGCACCCAGAGGAGGAGGACTTTGCCTTTATCAATTCTGGTCAATGCCGAATTACTTGCTGGGCCTTTTTAGACGGCCTCCCATGTAGGCCAGGCCCGGTAAGGACACCCTTCCGTTAGTGAACCACCAACAGAGAAGCCTGGTCAAATTCCAACATCTGGCATGGTGGAATTTGAACCTGGGTCCCAGACTCTGGATTACTTGTCCAATGACAATACCACCACGCCGCCACCTCCCTTTTCTAATTGAGTGTATTGCTCTTTGTTCCTTCTGTACCCAAAGATATTTATTAAAATAGAGTTATCTAAAATTTAATAGTTATCTAAAATTTGTCAGCAGTCAATTACTAAGGTTTTATTCTTGTGAGTTTATGATATCTGAATCATTTGAAATGAAAGATTTGACGTCAGCCTCGGGTATCACGTTCTTTTTCTCTTTCATGTTTTGTTGAATAACTTAGTGGTGCTTCCTTGCATGTGATCACTTGGCTCAGTATGCATGTCTTGTTATGGTTTATTAATGCCACCTGAAATTGTGTTACCATCTGTAGCTGTGTGCAACTTAATTCCTGTCTACTTGAAAATTATAATAGCGATTTTTTTTTTTTTTGTTTTGTTTTAAATTTGCAAACAGTTCCAGTTACTTTATCAATGTCTCTTTTAAGATTCAAATCCTCAATCCTTATATAGCATCATCCTTTACAACCTCTATAACTTCCTCCAGCCCTACAACTCTTCAAGAACTCCACATTACAATGCATCACTCGCTCCTTCACCCCGCCATTGGCAGCTATGCCTTCAGCCCGCCATTGGCAGCTATGCCTTCAGCCATCCAGGCCCTGTGCTTTGGCATTCACCCTCCAACTCGCCCTGTCTCTTCCCTCCCTGTAATACGTTCCTTAAAATCTACCCCGGAATAAGCATTTTGTAACCTATCCTAATTGCAGCAGATCTTTGCAACTCCCATAGAACTGTTTGGGAAAAGGGTAAACTTTTGATCCACTCAATAGTGGCCTGAAGTGTTAATTGCATAATCATTTTAAAGGAGGTAATTTGTGATCACAGAGTATCCATTTGGTTCCCAGAAGCACATTGTGACATCTTTGTGAATACCATTCTATTCTGTTTGGACTGGGGCAATGCTTGGTGTTAGGACATCTGATAACATATTCATCACCTAAGACTTGCATGTACAGTGCACAACTTCAAAATTTGTGGCTGACACAAAAGCTTGTAATTATTGTGAACTGTGAGGAGGTAGTGATGTACTTCAAAAGGATATAGACTGGCAGATGGAATGGTGGGCAAATGGCAGATGAAATTTAATGCAGAGAAATGTGTAGTATTTCATTTTTGGAGGAAGAGAAGATTAAAAGGAGATTTAACAAAGGTGTTCAAAATGATGAGTCTGGATGGAGTAGGTGGGGGAGAAACTGTTCCTGTTGGCAGATGATTGAGAACCAGGGTAAACCAATTTTAAGATGATTGGCACAAGAAGCAATGGTGACATGAGGAAAAATATTTTTCATAGGGTCTGGAATGCATTGTTTGAGCATGTGGTGACAGAAAAAATCGTGGCTTCAAAAGAGAATGGATAATTATCTGAAAAAAAAATTGAAGGGCTACAGGCAAGAGGCAAAAAAGTGGGATGAGTAGAGTGAGACTGGTTAGTTGCATTTGCAAAGAACCAGCATGGACGTGATGAGTTAAATGGCCTCCTTCTGTGCTGTAACTGTTCTATGAATTCATCAGTGTGCCAAGCAGTCAGTTAGACTTTTGAAAGCCCTTTCAGTTACAATGCAAAGACTAGGCCCTGGACTTTGCTAAGTATATTTATTGGGTGCTCTTTGAAACCAAAGGACAAGGTGCTTCACGTTTATACATCATTTCTAAGCAACAAAATGAGCTCGTGGATGTGGCTATGTTTTTAAAGGTATGTTTTAAAGAGGTTCATCTCACTATGTGGAGAGACAAATATAAACTACCATATTTGCAGTGAAGTTAGTGCCTCTATCGCAATAGTGCTTCTTTAAATATAGGATTTCTAGTTATTTCACCAAAGACTTAAATAAAATCAAAACCCTTCACTGAGATGCGTAGGTTAGAGGGATTAGTGGGTAAAATGTGTGGGGATATGGGGGTAGGGCCTGGGGGGATTGTGGTCGGTGCAGACTCGATGGGCCGAATGGCCTCTTTCTGCACTGTAGGTTCTATGATTCACTGGAAAAAGCTACATAAAGCTGTCTATGTGTAAAAAGAGATCCAGGAATTGTCACGCATCTGGCCTTGACTTGTTCATAGTCATAAAATTTGAAAGTCTAATTGGGAACTGTTTATTCTGGAGTTAAAAAGGGAGGTTTACATTTCATAAGCTCAATATTATTTGAAGAATAAACATTCTATTTCCTTGAAATCTGCCTGTTATAATATCAGCAGTGTCATCCGCTTCCTTACTGGCGGACTTGTGCCTTGCCAAAGACCTTGTTTAGGATTCAGGTTTTGTAGCAACATTATAATTGCTCTTTCCTTCAGTCTAAGTTTGTAGTGGCATGCCCATTGGAGTTAGACTATGTAGCAACTAGAGGGTATAGACTGTTATGTTCTTCTATAGAATTAACACTGATGTATTCTTTTGAATCACCTGACAGCTTTTCCATTTTTTAAAATTGAAATCAAGCGAAGCTTCATGTTTAGTACCAAAATATTTTCAAATGAATAATTTTTCATATAGTTGTCCCTGTCATTTTGCCACACTAAACATCGTCTCATTTACTTCTCTCATACCATCGCCTTTCCATGCATTCCTTCCAAGCTTCCATACTTTTCCCGTCCTTTCCGTTGATCCTGTTCCATCCCTCATGGAAACAATCTATCCAGCCGGGATAACATTTCCTTTGGGGGTCACCTTTCCTTCTGCTGTTTATGTTCTCCATCAACCCTCAACCCTACGATCACCACCATCAGAGCTGCACTTGTGTCACACACACCAATCCGCTATGGAAAATGCACCATGGCAATCCCTCAAACAATCAGAGTTGACTTGTCAACCAATCAGCACCCTTTCCTAATGTAGTATGATTGCCGCTCTCTTCGAAATTTGGCATTCTTGGGTCTGTCCTGATGAATGTAGTATGAAAAGCTTCAACGGCATGTGTCGCTTTTCAGGAATAATCAAGTTCTGTACTAACAAGTGACTTATAGGCCACATGGTGTCACAGAGGTTAGCACGGATGCTCTGGTTTCCTCCCACAGGCCAAAGATGTTCAGATTAGGTTTATTGGCCATGCTAAATTGCTCCTTAGTGTCGCAAGATGTGGAGGTGAGGGGGGATCAGTGAGGTAAATGTGAGGGGTTACGGGGATAGGGCGGGGGGTTAGACTTGGGAAAGATGCTCTGTTGGTGAGTCAATGCAGACTTGATGAGCCAAGTAGCTACTTTCTGCACTGTAGGGATTCTATGAATGCTAAGTTCTTCCTTAATAACATCTGGGGGTGCGGGTTGGGGGGGGGTGCTTGTGCCAAAATTGGGAGAACTGTCCCACTGAATAGTCAAGGAATAGCTTATCATAGTCTTACCTTACAATCAGTGTCTTCAGCACCACCTTCACTATGCCTGGGTGTGCCCAGTTCAATGGTCGGACAGACCCACCTGAGATGGCAGTCCAGTGGTATACGGTAGGGTGGGAGTTGTCCCAAGAGTGCTCAACATTTGACTCTGTACAACATGAAATCTTATGGCATCAGGTCAAACATGGCCAAGGAAACCTGTTTATTCCCACCTCCCACTTTCCCCCCCAGCTGACGAATCAGTATTCCACTATATTGAACCCACTTGGAAGAAGCACTGAGGGTAATTTGTTTGAGGGATTACAAAGTCCATTATGAAGAGTGACTCAGTACTATCATTACTGATTAAGCTGGCTGAGTTCTGAAAGACATTCCTGCTTGACTGAGCCTGCGGTAGGTGATGAGGGAACAAAAAGGCCTACTTGACATGGAATCCCCTTCCTGTTAGCACTGTGGGTGTACCTGCATCAAATGGATTGCTGTGGTTCAGGAAAGCTGCTGACTACCAGCTTGAGGGCAATTGGAAATAGGGAGCAAATATTGGCATTGCCAGCAACACCAATGTCCCATGAAAAAATAAAACAAAAATGCCCTGTAGTTTTAGATTCTCCAGCCAGGGAAAATGACCTCTGAGCATTAAAGATAATTTTTGCTTTGTGTACTACTGAACTTATTTGTGCAACTGGTGATCCTTTGTAAGGAATGTAGAATTAGGAGACATTGTATATGTTCAAGGTAATGAAACATGTTGGTTCAAACTTGTGAAATATCAATTGAATTTGATTAAAAATTCAATCCAATTATTCAGGTAGGATTTGTAATTTTTAAATACTTAGTTATCTTCTTCGATATTGTGTAGAATTAATTAGAGATATTTTTTCTTGAGAAAATTTCAACATCATTCTTGTTTCCTTAGATCCAGTATGTCGAGGCCTACGAGTGTGTCCCCACGACCTGGGAGTGCCCAGTCAAGCCAAGCTGCCTCTAAAGCCAAAGGATTTAAGGATATTCGGATTGATGAAGAAGTTAAAATTGCCGTGAACATAGCCTTAGAGAGGTTCCGTTATGGTGATCAAAAAGGTGCATACAGTAACAGTGCATTGTTGCTGAAAATCTCTTTTTAATTTCATTTGGGCAAGTATAGTTTAATGAAGGAAAGCCAGCATGGACTTGTTAAGTTCAAATTGTGCTTGTCGTGATTGTGTTTTTGATGGATAACAGAAAAGGTTAATAATAGAATTCCTTATCAAGTTTAAAGTTTATTTATTAGTGTCCCAAGTAGGCTTACATTAACACTGCAATGAAGTTACTGTGAAAATCCCTTAGTCACCACACACCGGCGCCTGTTTGGGTACACCGAGGGAGAATTTAGCATGGCTAATGCACATTTTTCAGACTGTGGAAAGAAACCGGCATACCCGGAGGAAAAACAAGCAGACGTAGGGAGAACATGCAGACTCCACACAGACAGTGACCCAAGCCGGGAATTGAACCCGGGTCTCTGGCCCTGTCAGGCAGCAGTGCTAACCACTGTGCTACCATGCCGCCCAGGTGGATAGTGAGGTAGTTGATTCTAAGACCAGGCCCTGAATCTCAATAAAGATAACTATGATGGCATGAGGCATGGATTGGCAATGATGGAGTGGGAAACATTATTGAAAGGAAGGACAGTGGACAGGCATTCAAGGAATGAATTGATGAACCCCAAATGTTGTTTAATCCTATTTGGCGCAAAAGTGGAAAGGAAACTGTGGCCAAACCATGGCTTACAAGGGAAATTAGAGATAGTATTCGATTCAAGGAAGAAGCATACAAATTAGCAAGAAAAAGCAATAGACCTGAGGGTTGGGAGCAGCTTAAAGCTCAGCAAAGGTGGACCAAGGGATTGATTTAAGAAGGGGAAAATAGAGTATAAAAGTAAGCTAGTAGGGAACATAAAAACTGACCCTAAAAGTTTCTGTTGGTATGTAAAGGGAAAAAAGATTCATAAAAATTAATATAGGCCCCTGACAGTCAAGAAACGGGGAAATTCATAACGGGGAACAAAGAAATGGCTGAAGAACTAAATTCATACTTTGCTTCTGTCTTCACAGGGAAGACATGAATAATGTACTGGAAGTTCTGAGAAACACAAGTTTTAGTGAGGAACTGAAGGAAATCAGTATAAGTAGAAAAATGCTTTTGGGAAAATTAATGGGATTGAAGCGATTGGATCTCCAGGGTTTGATGCTCCTCATCCCAGAGTACCTAAAGAAGTGTCCCTAGAAATAATAGATCTAATGGTGGCCATTTCCAAAATTCTTTGGGCTCTGGAATCGTTTCTACAGATTGGAGTGTAGCGAATGTAAGCCTGCTTTTCCAAATCGGAGGTAGAGAGAAAAGAGGAAACTATAGACCAGTGAGCCTAACGCCGGTACTGGGGAAGTTGCTGGAGTCCATTATCAGGATTTCATAGCACAACATTTGGAAAGCGGTTGTATAATCAGAGAAAGTTAACATTAATTTACAAGAGGGAATCATGCTTGACAAATGTACTGGAATTCTTTGAAGATGTAACTAATAGAGTTGACCAGGGAGAACTGGTGGGTGTTGTTTATTTAGACTTTTAGAAGGCTTTCGACAAGGTCTCACATAGCAGATTACTATGTAAAGTTTAAGTACATGGGATTGCGTGTAGTACATTTGAGATGGATAGAAAGCTGGTTAACAGACAGGAAGCAAAGAGTTTGAATAAATGGGCCTTTTTCCAATTGGCAGGCAGTGACTAGTAGGGTTCTACAGGGATCTGTGCTAGAATCCCCAACTATTCACATTATATATTAATCATTTCGACAAGGGAACTCCATGTATCATCTCCAAATTTGCAGATGATACTAAGTTGGGTGGGAGGGTGAGCTGTGGGAAGGATGCAGAGATGCTTGGACAGGCTGAGTGTGTGGACATATGCATGCCAGATGCAGTATAATGTAGATAAATGTGAAGTTATCCACTTCAGTAGCAAAAATAAGAAGGCAGATTATTATTTGAATGGGTGTAAATTGAGAGAAATGGATATTCAGTGAGACCTTGGTGTCCTTGTGCATCAGTTGCGAGGAGTAAACATGCAGGTACAGCAGGCAGTAAAGAAGGCAAATGGTATGTTGGCCTTCATAGTGAAAGAAGTTTGAGTATAGGGATAGGGATATTTTGCTGCAATTATATAGGGCATTGGTGGGGCCACACCTGGAATATTGTGTGCTGTTTTGGTGTTTTTATCTGAGGAAGGATATTCTTGCTGTAGAGGCAGTGCAGCGAAGATTTACCAGACTGATTCCTGGAATGGCAAGACTGTCATGTAAGGAGAGATTGAGTTAGTTAGGACTTTATTCATTGGAGTTTAGAAGAGTGAGAGGGGATCTTATAGAAACTTATAAAATTCTAACACGACTAGATAGGGTAGACTTAGAAAAAATGTTCCCAATGGTGGGAAGTCTGGAACTAGGGGCCATAGTTTGAGGGTAAATGTTTTAGGAGATAGCTGAAGAGAAATTTCTTCACCCAGAGAGTGGTGAATCTATATAATATCACAACTACAGAAAGTAGTTGAGGCTAAAACGTGTGATTTCAAGAAGGTATTAGATGTAGCTCTTGGGGTTAAAGGGATCAAAGGATATTGGGGGAGGGGAGGAAAGGCAAGATTGGGGTATTGAATTTGATGGTTAGCCATGATAAGAATGGAGGAGCAGGCCAGAAGGGCCGAATAGCCTATCCTTGCTTGTGTTTTCTATGTATGATCAGGTTAATTATTTGATAAGGGCATGTAATTTGCCAATAAAGTGGAAGACCATGGAGTAAAAAGGGCCGTTGCAGTGTGGATACAAAGATGGCTGTGCGATAAGAAACTGAAAAGCAGTGCACCATTGTTTTTCAGACTGGAAAGAAATATGTAGAATAGTTTCCTAGATGTCGGTACTGGGACCACTACTTTTCTTGGTCTATATTAACGAGCTAGACTTGGGTGTTCAAAGTTTGCAGATGATACAAAACCTGTTGTTGTGAACTGTGTGAGAAATACTTCAATTGAATGGTTCAGACAGTGGCAGGCCTTTGAGGCTTCTGGAGCTCACTCCAGCTGCTCCTCGATTCCATGGAATAACCCAGGGGCCCATGAGCACCTGAAGGGAGGAACATCCGCTGGAGCACATCACGGCCTTCCACCCAGGAGACTTTGGGAGTTCCCAGCCAACCTGAATCCCCTCTTCCTGAGACCGATGCAATTCGGGCACAGTGGCAGAACAGGGTGATGCGACAACACTAGTGCCACCTGAAAGTAGGCTGGGGTCAGTCAGGTCCCAGCCCTTCAGAGTACACCTGCCGAAGGCATCTTGGGTAACAGGGCATGGAAGGTAGCAGGACACCTCCACCTCTGACGTGTATCCTTGGAATACACCTGGATGTAGTGGGAGGGTAAGCAAGTGTATGGATTTGTAGGGGCATGGGTGACGTTAGGCACAGGTAGTTGGGGAGCATTCTCACTTGTTACATTTGGACATGTCACTGAATTAAATATTTTTGTTCTTCACCACTGTAGCACCTTGCATTCTTTAACCCTTCTCCCAGTGGTACAGTGCATCTCCCTATCCGGACACAGTTGTTCTCACTGGCCCTGAATGTCCGCCAGATGGCTAGACTCTCAGAATGCACATGTTCTGTCTCTTTGGACTCCCTAGTGCTCAATGGAGACAGTGGTACCTACCTACCCCCTTCCTCCCTCTCAGAAGTCATGGCGCCTAGTTCCTGTCTTTATAAAGCGATAGTAATTCACGCTGGCGTGACGTCATGCCTGGTCAGTGGGAAGATTCAGTGAGGGCTAAAGATGAGATGTTAACCACACTAAGTATAGGAAAATGCTTTTAAATTCATGCAAATCCAGTTTGCGTCCTTCCTGGGCTTGAACCTGATCGTGTCATTGGGAGGGCCCAAGAAGATCGCAATCAGAAAACTTGCCTGCACAAGTCCTGTTTTTGAGATTTAGCAGCCATGACAGGAGATTTAGCAGCCATGACAGGATTTGCACATGTAGCTAATATGGCCTCTAACACCTGTCCCTTGTCATCCTCACCACTTGCCTTCCCCCTAGTTTTGTATCATTAGCAGCTTGGCAATATTACATTCATTTCCCTTATCCAAGTCATTAATACGCATTATAAATAATTGTGGCCATGGCACAGATCCTCATTCCACTACTTAGTTTGCCATCCAAAAATGTTTCTCTTATCCCAACTTGCTGTCATCTACCAGTTAGCCAGTCCTCTATCCATGCTAATATACCACCCCCAACTCCATGGACTCTTATCTTATTTTGTAGTCTTTTAATCAAGAGCAGCCAGTTCAGATTTTTAAAAGGTAAGGTGTGTGAGACAAGTGGACAAAACAAAAACGGAGTTTCTGATGCAAGGTCATGACCTGGAACATTAATTGTTTCTCTCTTCACAGATACTGCCAGACTTGAGTGTTTCCAGCATTTTCTATTTAATTTAAAAATAGTATGTTTTTAAATCTAGGATGAATTAATGAAAATGACTGAGGAAGGAATGTTTCTTCATTAATTGCAAGTTTGGAGTTTTAACAGTATGCAGTAATGTCTCTTGCTGTGCTTCAATGTACTAAAAGAATTTCAAATTGTGAAAACTAGATTAAATATTACATAACTGACAATTTCAGCAGCTGCAACTAATCAGTTTTTTTTCTAGAAATGGAATTTCCATCTTCGCTGACTAGTACAGAAAGGGCATTTATCCATCGCCTTGCCCAGTCCCTTGGCCTGATCTCTAAAAGCAAAGGGTGAGTTGCAAAGAGTTGGTGCATGTCTGATACTTGCATGCTATGGTATATCTTTAGTAGTTTTACAGAATGTATTGTACAGGGCAAGTCTTGAAACCTGAGCAGAGCACAATTGAGATGCTTTTATATTTAAATTTAATTACATTCAAAGTTACAAATTAATCATTTGCAATCTTTTTCACTATTTTATACCACAGGTGAAAAATACATAAGAATAGATCAATTACTGTTAAAAGATGCTGTGTTTGATGTACAACATAAATGGAAAGATGGTTGCAACTTTATAGCTCCAAAAGGTTGAGTAAATCCATTCAAGCAAAATAACCTATTTGCTACTTGAAAATCAAACACTTCGTCAGCAAAATACAAACTGAATAGTTACTCATTCTAAAAGAACTTGTTACCATACCCCAACATCCTACAATAAAACTGCTATTTTTTCAGATGTCAATTACCTTTATCTCTGTCCATAGAAAATAACTTTTTGGTTAAAGCCACCGATTATATCCTTGAAGATGGCATGTTAATGTACACCCCCCCCCCCCCCCCCCCCCCGGCCCCAGCAAAACCTGTTGTCACTTTAATAAAGGTATGCCACATGACTTCTCCAATCCTTCCATTCTGCTGGGGAAATCAATAAAGTTTAAAATAAAATAAGCTGTTTTCCGAAAACAAAAACGTTTATGACTTGATTGGATGATATAACTATCACACCTTCTCCTAGCACAGAGCTGGTGTCAGGACATCTCCCCTACACAGCCATCTCAACTTAGCTCAACATCTTTCCTCAAATATTCTTTCAACTCGGATTCTGTTTGTCTTCAAGCACCTGTTTGAACTCAACTCCAACTTCGAATTCCAAAGTATAAAAATCTTTAACGTTTTCCTGTTGCCTCCACTTTCAGGCCAATAAAACTTTACAACCTTTTTGTTTACTGATGAAGCCTTTGTATGTTGGAAAAGTTCCTTGTTACTTCTAACTTCCTTTTGAAATTTAACAGCTGAAAAGCCAAATTCCTACCTCTTTCCTAATGCAAATTTTAAACTCAACCTATTTATTTGCCAATCCAACCTCATTTCAGCGCCTCATTACAAATGCATGCACCCAGCACCTTACCCTTTTATCTCTCAGCTCTCACAGACAAGCTGTCTCTATTAACTTTTTCCCAGTTTGATTATCATGGACACACAGACTCACAATCTTCTTTACAAAATATTACCATGTTCCCAAAAATATTTAAAATAAATAGCATCCATCATCACACCTCACATTCTACCCATCACTAGGATGACCTATTTCAAGTTCCTGTAATATTACCTGCCGATCTCTACCTCCTATCACTACTGAAGCTTTCATCTAAACTCTACTTCTACAGTGATCTCTTTACCATGATCTCCCACAAATTCCATTGCTCATATCCAGTATTAAGTCCTAATCATCTATTGCCTCTTCTTGCCACCTACTTCTGGTTCTGCACTCATCAAAAGCTTTCTTTACAAATCTTTCCATGACCTTCATTCACTCTTCCAGTGCTGACCTGCTCTGCTATTCTGTTTCCTTCATCCAAACATCTGAGGCTTTAAGGGTGATTTGGAATTTTTTTTTAACAACACTGTGCTTCCATAAACCCTCAACCTTAAAGTACTTAGTTACATTTGCTAATTCTTCTTTCAAGTTAAGTTTGTTTGGTATTCCTTTGTTCCCACCCCCAGCTGAGTCTGATGTGTCCACTTCTGGAGCATGCTGCATATTGTGCATTTTCAATTGATATTATTAAATTGGCTATTCAAGTGAATCTATGAAACGCTGTCTGAAATGGAGGAAATGCAAAGAAATGTTTAATAAGTTGCAGTGCAGGCTATTTCTGCAAGTATTACAGCACTAATATTTGTATCTTATGATTTTTTAAACTTACATTAATGACTATTTTCGCCCATATTTCATGAGAGCCATGCTGCAGTGAGAAAATGCTTTTCATACATCAAAGTTCCGTTTAGTTTTATGTTTCCATGCTTTGTCTTTTAAAGTTGCTTGAGAAACAGTAATTGATCCTTTCTTTTCAGAAAGGGGGCTCACCGATTTCTTACAATAAAGAAGAAAGATGGCTCCGAGATAGCTCAGGCTGTCATGACCTGCACACTAACCCATAGCATGAAACATGCCATTCGCAATCTAATTCAGCGGTTTCCTGTGACTAATAAAGAGCGCACAGACCTTTTACCTAAAACTGAACGTGGGAATGCATTAACTGTTGAAGCAGGTATGTGTTGCTGTTTATTTTGGAGGAAAGAAATAAACTTATTTGGCTGATTTATCTCAGTTTTACAACTTTAAAAATCTAACATTCGATTGGTCACCCTGGGGTTACTCACAGGACTAACCTTCTGATGTTTATGTTGTGTTAAAAACTCATCAATGGCTATAATATTTAATTACTTAGATTTTCTCATTGCCATTATTTAAAATAAATGGGTTACTGTTGTTATAAATATTCCTGATTGGAAGATCATTGTACACAGCTGTAGCTTAAAACCTATTTCAAGATTTTGGCGTTTTGTTTATATTTTAGAAATTTACTTATCTATTCTATGCTGCTTTTAGCTTTCAACACATTAAGTGATGCACACTGTATTCAGTTGCTTTCCTTTTCAAAATTGGAATGGACTTTGGAAGGTTGTGAAAATGTGTTTTGCCAATTAGTATTTCAATTTGTAGGTCAAAAATTTAGAACAGTTAATGACATCTTCATAATGGTAGCAGTTCTAATATTATTGAAATCTCCTGGCAATTAATGCTAATCATTAGAAGTCTAGTTCACCAATGCCTGAAGAGAAGTTTGCATGTAAGGCTCCAATAGTTAGTGATCTCTACTTTATTGGTCCAGGAATTAAAAATGAATAAAAAAGCATAATTATTTCAGATTTACAGCACCTAAAGAAAATCTGGAAATACTCAGTAAGTCTGGCAACATCTGGAGTTATTAGATTGATACCTTAAGTCTGTTCCTTTCTTCACAATATTTCCAGCATTTTCTGTTTATTAAAAAAATTATATATTTTTAGGTTCATTTTGCACAAGTCCATCATTTTGTGAGATACACTGTAATATTTTGAGATGTTGCTTTTAGTTTCTCATGTTGATTTTCAAGCTGTTTTAGTTGGTTCCATATTTGTGCCCTCCTAGAAAACAACCGAGAGATGAATAAGACCAGTGGTAGACTCAACAATGGAATTCCTCAAGTTCCACCAAAACGTGGCGATTCTGAGTTAGATGCCTTTCGACAGTCTCTACCTGTTTTTGAAAAGCGAGATGAAATAGTGAAAATCATTAAAGAGAATAGAGTGATTTTAATAGTTGGAGAAACAGGATCTGGAAAAACTACGCAGGTGTGTCCCTCTCATTTGTCAATACATTTTTTAATGTTGCCTTGTTATTATTGAAGTGAATCAAAGCAATTCACAGAGTAGTGGTGGAAGGATGTTTTTCTGATCAGAGATCCGTGATCAATGGTGTTCCACAGGGGTCAGTGCTGGGACCCGATTGGAACCCGCAAGCATAGCCACTTCCACGATGACTTGTGGAACAATAAGTACCTGCACCACTTCAAGTGGACTCACCTGAGTGAATGTTTTGGTTACGAGAAGCTGGTTTTTGACCAAGGATGCGGGTGGAAGTCCCCCAGGCCAAGCACAAGACCAACTTCTACCTTCAGAATGTGCAGAAGAGTGAAGGCCTAGAGAAGCTGCAGAAGGGGAAGAAGGGGCAAGAGTGGCAAGAGAAGAGCTGGCACTTCCGGCAGTGGGCAACAAAGGCGGAGATCCAGGCCAGCAAGGCCTGGGAGCTCGGGAGGGTAGCAGAACTCCAAAGGAAATCCTAGCCCAACTTCATGCTTCTTGCCAAGATCTTCGACTCCACCATGGCACAGAAGTAGGCCCTTCCCAGGGATGATGGACTCTGAATCAAGGTGGGGGCAAGCCCTGCTCTCTCGGGCTTTGGAGGAGGATCCTTAGTGTTGATATGAAGTAGGTCCCTTATTGGCAGTGAATGCTGCCTATTGGTAGTGATGTTAGTCGTTTGCCTACAACCACTATGGACCATACTGAGCATGATGGCAGGTCTGAGGGCGTTGGGGTTTTGATGAACTGTCACACTGGGGGCAGCTGGAACTGGGTTCTGTGACTAGTGTGTGAAAATACCCAGCACTCCAGTCATGGATTGATGGACTGCAGCCCTGGGCTAAATCTGTAACAGAATCAGAACAGATCACTGCATTCGGCTAGTGGTTATTTTGAAAGAAATTGACTTCAAAATTCTTTTTATGCATAAATGTATCATCTTTGTATTTCAACAGAAGTATAGGATCATAGAAGGAGCAAACCATTGAGCCTACTCCAACATTCAATATGATCATGGCTGATCACCTAGTTCAATGCCTTTTTTCCACATTATCCCCATATCCCTTTGATGTCATTGGCAGAAATCTGTCAATGTCATACAAATCTGTAAATGCCTACTTTAAACATACTCAATGACTGAGCTTCTACAGCCCTTTGGGATAGGGAATTCCAAAGATTCTTGAACAAATAATTTCTTGTCCTAAGTGGTTTCCCCCTAAATTTGAAATTGTGTCCCCTGATTCTCGACTTCCCAACCGGGGAAGCATCTTTCTTGCATTTACCCTGTCCTTCCCTTTAAGCATTTTGTAGGTTCCAATGAGATCACCTCCCACTCTTCAAAATTCTAGAGAATACAGGCTCAATTTCCCCAATCTCTCTTCATGAGCCAGTCCTGCCGCCTTGAACAAGTCTGGTGAAACACCTGCACTCCCTCTAAAGCAATAATAGTACCCCACGTGTGGTCTAACCAAGGTTCGATACAATTGAAGCAAGACTTTGCCACCGCTGTACTCAAATCCTCTTGTGATAAAGGCTAACATACCATTAGCCTTCCTAATTGCTTGCTCAATTCAATTCAACTTTATTGTCATTCTATAATGTACAAATACAACGAAAAGTGAGCTTGTAGGCTCCCAAGATACAAAGAGCAGTAGTCATTATAAAATAGTGTTAATAGTCATTGTGTATATATGCATATTGCACAATGCCCATTGCCTGTGAATATGTTAAAGGATGGAGTTCAGGTGGATAACAGCTCTGAAGAAGAAGCTGTTCCTGAGCCTGGTCGTACGGGCTCGAATGCATCTGTACCGCCTCCCAGATGGCAGGGGGGGGGCAAACATTCTGTGGCTGGGATGGGTGGGATCTCTGGTGATGCTGAGAGATCTCCGCAGATAACATTTGTGATAAATGTCCTGGATGGCTGGTAGCTGGGTGCCGATAATGTATTGGGCAGTTTTGACTACCTGCTGCAAAGCTTTCCAGTCAGAAATGGAGCAACTGCCGTACCACATCGTAATGCACTTCGACAAGATGTTCTCTCTTATGCATTGGTAGAAGTTTGAGAGAAGCTGGGGGGACAGGTTGGCTTTCTTTAGCCTCCTCAGGAAGTATAGGCGCTGCTGAGCCTTCTTCACTTGGGGAGGAGTTGTTGTTGAAGGACTATGAGAGGTCCTCTGTTATATGGACGCCCAGGAATTTGAAGCTTCAGACCCTTTCCACCTGTACCTGCATGTTAGCTTTCCATGGCTTATTGATAAGGGGACACGGGTCCCTTTGTACGTCTATACTTTCTAATCTCTCAGCATTTAAGAAATACTTTGCACATTCTACCCAAGTGGATAACCACATAATATTCCATCTACCATAGTCTTGATCGCTCACTTAACACTGTCCAAATCCCCTTGAAGCCGCTTTGCATCTTCACAACGCCCACTCCCATTCAGCTTTGTTTCACCCACAAACTTGGAAATATGACATTTGGTCCCCACATAATTGATATAAATTGTGAACCAATGGGGCCTCAAATACTGATCCTTGTGGTACCCCACTAGTCATCACCTGCCAGCTCAAGAATGACCTGTTTATTCCTACTCTCTGTTTTCTGCCTGTTAACCAATCCTTAGGCCATGCCAGTATATTACTTCCTAACCCATGTGCTTTAATTTTGCTAACCAGCCCCCTGATTATCCCAGCATTTTCCTTACTACAGACATAAGGCTAGTAGATCTGTAGCTCCCTGTTTTCTCTCTCCCACCCTCCCTTAAATAGTGGTGTGACATTTGTTACCTTCCGATCTGCAGGACCGTTCCAGAATCGGAAGAATTTTAGAAGATTTAGTTTCAGTTTCTACTCTGTGCAGCCAATAGCTCCTGGAATAAATCTGTTGTTGTTCTTTCGAATCTATGTGTGCAAGCCACATCCTTTTCTTTTTGTGTAAAACCCACAATCCCTAACATAATTAGGACATTTCATGTACCTATTCTGCCAATAATTCATTTACTGTTGTAAACCACTATTCCTTTGGTATTTTACTACTTTTAGTCACTTCTGTTGCACTTGTTCTCATGACTAAGACAAAAGTTTATACAATTGCTGTTTGATAATCTGTTTAACGTTGGTTTGATCTTAACCTTTTTGGAAAACATGGTACTGAATCTTTTTATGAGCATGTGTTCACAAAGCAATATTCTTGAAATTTCCAAATACTTTTGCCACAGTGCTGTTAATTTATTGAGTTTGTCTGTTAGTTTTGAGAGTGGATATGTTCACTCTTCATTGCATTATTTTTCAGATCCCCCAGTTCCTTCTGGATGACTGTTACAAGAATGGGATTCCCTGCCGTATATTCTGTACTCAGCCCAGACGACTTGCGGCTATTGCTGTGGCAGAAAGGGTTGCTGCAGAGAGGGGTGAAAAGATTGGGCAAACTATCGGTTATCAGATTCGACTGGAGAGCAGGTATAATTGACGAGGCTGCTAAACACTAAAGTTCTCTTGACGTTTTAAGTTTTCTAATACAAAATTATTTTTGTTTCAGGGTTTCCCCAAAGACACTGCTGACATTTTGTACAAATGGAGTACTTCTTCGAACACTAATGGCAGGAGATGGCACCTTAGCAGCTGTCACACATGTGATAGTAGTAAGTTTTTCAGAATGATTCATGTATTCCTTTTTTGGGCAGGAACTTGCCATCACAACAACATGCGGTTTCAGAAGCACAAAAAGCAGACACCAGGGCTAAGCAAGGCTTCAGCAGAGATCATCCCGTGCCACTGGCAAGGGACAACATATGTGGCACTTGTGTCAGATTTGCCTTCCCGAATCAACATGTTCAGTCAATAAAAGTGCAGCAATGATCTCATCTGATCTCATCAAAGTTCTGAGTTTGCATTCCCATCATCTCTAAATTAATGTAGAAAATACTAGAAGTAAAGGTTCTTCAGCATCTCAAAAGAGCTAATAATATTTTGGTTGTGGACCTTTCTTCAGAAGTGGAGGAACAAACCGATTATTTTGATGAGGCTGTGAAAAACATTAAGATGAAGGTGGGAGTGGAGACATGGAAATAAGGACAGATCCTGCCAACAGCTTTGTCAACTATAAAGTCTTAGAAGAAGAATGGACTGACTGGGACATAACTTTGGAGCCTGAGTAGACCTTGTGACCCTTGCAGCCTGCTCCACCATTCGATAAGATCATGGCTGATCTGGTAGTGGCCTCAATCCCACTTCCCTGTCTGCCCTCTGCAACCATTGACTGTCATGTTTCTCAAAAATCTATCTCACCCAGCCTTGAATAAATTCAACGCCTAGCCTCCATTGCATTCTGGCGAAGAAGACCCCACATACTAATGACCCCCGAGAGAAAAGAATTCTCCTCATCTCCATCTTAAACTGTGTCCCCTAGTTCTACTCTCCCACACAAGATGAAACATCCTTCCTGGTATCCACCCTAAAAAGTTTTCTCAGGATATTGTGTGTTTCAATAAGGTCACACTCATTCTTCCAAACTCAAATGGATATAGACCCAACCTGTTCAACCTTAATAAGCTCTTTATCTCTGGAATGAGTCAAGTGAATCATCTATGAACTGCTAATGCAAATATATCCTTCAAAAAAGAAGACCAAAGCTTTACACAGTACTTCAGATGTGGTCTAATCATTGCCCTCTCCAGCTGCAGTAAACTCCCCTACTTTTAGGTTCCATTTCGGTTGCAATAACCACCATTTACCTTCCTAACTGCTGTACCTGTTACTAACATTTTGTGATTCATGTAACAGGCACCCAGACCTTTATCACCAAGTTTAGCAACCTCTTTCCATTTAAATGGTATACTGCTTTTCTATTCTTACTGCCAAAGTGGACAATTTCACACTTCCCCACGTTATGCTTCATGTGCTGAATTTTGCTCACCTACTTAACCTATCCATACCCCTTTGCACACTCCACCTTTTTTTGACAACTCACTTTCTTACCTATCATGGAGCCATTGGCAAATTTAGCTATGATGCATTTGGCCCCTTCATCCAAGTCATTATTCTAGATGATAAATAGTTGAGGCCTAAGCACCAATCCCTGTGGCACTCCTAGTTACCTCTTGCCAACCTGAAAAAGACCTATTTAACTTAGTCTCTGTCTCTTGTTGGCTAACCAATCCTTTATTCATTCTAATACGTTATCCTCTATACCATGTGCTTTTATCTTGTTTAAAAACCTTTGACTTGGCACCTCATTTAATGCCTTTTGGAAATCCGAGTACGCCTCATCTACAGGTTCCTCTACATTTACCTTACTTAATTCCTCAAAGAACTATCAGAGTTTGCACTATGGCAATGAATAAACAAGGAAAAAATGGATTTTTTGCAAATTGGGATGGGAGCTTTGTTACAGCATGATCCCACTACCAAAGCACACCATACCCATTACCTCATTTCCTTCATTTTGTTTTGTTCTGTAAAGAGATTGAATTATCTCTCACTTACTTACCACTTATGACAAAGGGTCTACAACTAAAGTATTAAATTCCTGTTATGAAATAAGCAGCCATAATACAAAATGCTGAAACAATTCCATATAATTAGCAGTCTAAACATTTAGCAATAGTTAATTTGCTTCAATAAGCAATTCTTATTGCTTATAAGAGAATTTAGTGGTGTGTTGTTGTGGTTTAAGCTTACACAAGCTTCCAGCCAAACTAATTAATTTATACTGGCTATGAGGTGCCATGTGCATATTCATGGAGGAAAGGTTACAAGAGCTGCTCTTCGATCCCTTTTGAATGGGCAGGGTACATTTTAAGTCCTGGAACTGGATCACCTATTTGGATGAGAAATTATGCTTCTTTGTTCAGGGGTGGAAAATGGAGGAGAGAAGCAATTTTGCAAAGGCGAAGAAATGCAAAGGAACCAAAAGAGATTTTAGTTTTGAATAGTGAGGTTGAGTATACTTAATTTTATATAGCAATTTTAATGAAAATTAGCAATGAATTTTTGATGATGGTTTGAAGGATTAGTTAATTTTGACAGTACCATTATGTTTGCTGTGGAAGTCCCTACTTCAGATAACGGCTACAGTATAATTGCCAGTGGATGGCATGATAGGCTCGTATATTTGTAAAGTACATTAGCTCTCTCTGTTGTTAGAGTACAGCAGTTGCAGTTGACTAAATAATAAATTTGATCATCGTAAGTTAACCTTAGCTACCTCAGCAGGTTTGGATTTAGATTTGTGCTAATCAAGTTGCAACAATTCACGAATTTTGTTTTTTTAATACTTATTTTCAGTTAATTTACTGCACCTTTCTCCTACAGTCCAATGTTTCTACTTTGAAACCTCCAGGGCATACCTGTTTTCTACCATCCTGTGTCTTTGGCAGCAGTGAAATTTTTTTGAGTAAAGCATTTCAAAACCAGAGTTTGTTTGTGATCCTTTGAGTGGTGATCCACCATTTAATCATCAAAATTACTAATGTGCCAGATTTTCTTTGTGCGTCTTAAGTTACGCTGAAAAGCAGAATGGGAATTGGCCATAATCAGTATTTTTTGGTAGGCTGTGTACTGCAGTGTTTTGATTTATTCTGGTCTTTTGTGATGACTTCGGAAAAGAAATGCTTACTGCACAAGAAGTTGGTGGGAGAAGGAACAGTGGGGAAAAAAGGATAAGCAAACATGTCAACTGAAAATACTGCCTGACGACTTCACATAAACTGGCAGTGCAGAAAAGATGGCAATTATAAATATCCCTGAAGTTTCTCCTTGTAAAGATGAGATGTGTAAATGCAGGGAAATTTTAGTTGATAACTTGAGCTTCAGGTTTACGCAACATTTTATGACCTGGAGTGAGGAAATACTCTATACACACACACGTGTAATTCAGGACCGTGGTGAATCTTGTATTTACTGAGGGTGAGTTTATTTTTTAATGGGGTTCTGGGACAAGTTCCAGAAAGGCACAAATTTTGACACTTCATATGGACCTTCAAAATGCCAAAAAAATGTTGTCTTTAAAGTCAAAAGTAACTCCCGGAGGAAGTAAACCTTGTTAAATGGACTTCAATGTAAATTTTTAAGTTGAAATCAAAATAAATTAATATTTACATTAAAACAATAGCCATGTAAACATTTATCCACTACTATCAACAACAGTAATTTTTGGTCTCTTATGCTCTTTTGATCCTGTCAATAAGATTAATTTTTTTCCAAAAGTAAAAATTATCATATATTGTGATTAATAAAGTAAAATGCCTAGAAATGTGCTTTTCAGGAACAAACATGAGGAACTGAATTGTATGGTCTGAACATCTCCAATCCAGCGGAAGCTATTAGAGTCTAATTATTCATTCTTGATACTTCCCATGCATATTAGCTATATCAATAGAAATAGGACTATTTTCTCTACTTAGTTCATGGCAACTAAAGGATCTCAACCATTTGTTTATAAATCTACAATAACTAAATTGACATTGACATACAAACAGGTCAGTGGCTTCCACTGCACATCACATTAATTCCTAAATATGAAATTTTCAGTGTAATTTCTTTAAAGATCTTCACTGTTCTTTTTGATATTCTATTTGCAAACCAAGACTGGTTGCTCGACTTTTGGGGTACTAGGGAAATTCAAGGATAAATGGATATTGTGGGAAGGTGGTACTGGTGTTTAAAAATCAGCCATGAATTTGTTAAATATCATGGCTGGTCCAAAGGACCAAAAGGCCTACTCCTGTTATGTCTTGCGTTTTTATGTTAACCTAGTGCAATGCCGGATATGCTCAAAAAAGTCAGTTAATCTAGAAAACATTCTCCTTATCTCAAAAGAATAGCTGTGATAATCTTAAACAAGGATGAGAAAGGGGATGCTATCAGAGGCTTAAAGCAACTAGAAAGTAACCTTGTCAAAGGCCCAGAACTGGAAGTAACTGCATGGTGCTGTTAAACATCCTGTGAAAATGAACATTAATTCAGGATAAAAGCTGGGCATGCCCTAGAAAGTTTTTATATGAGGAAAATTAAAATAACTTAGAAGCCGTATTTCTAGCAGCTGAATTAAAGACATAAACTATTCTCAGACGCCAATACCTCACCTTGAAATTTTCCTACTTGTGTTTATGCAATATCAATAATGAGGTGAAAAATGTTTCTATCAGTTTTCTGTCTAGCTGATCTCAAGTCCCGAGAGCCTTCCAATTGGTTCACATGCTCCAGTTGCAATGAGGAAAAAAAACTTTTTCTTGTTAAGTCTTGGCACAATGGGTTGAAAAGCTGATGGCAGCAGGATCAGATAATAAATGAAAGCTATGGTTTAGTCATTCAGTAATTTTGTTAACTTGGCAAAATGCTTCTGCTGCCTTGAAGCTCAGGCCAGGACTTTGGAACAAGATTTGAACATTCGGAATAAGTGCCACTGAACATTAGAGCACTAATGTGCTGAACCTGATTGAATTCATCCTATAAATGCATAGGCAATTTACCACAATAGGTGAATTAATTACTTGGTTAGCAACATGTGGGTGGAGAAGGCGGTTAGAATATATGCTATGCAACTACTAACCAGGTAACTAAAAAGAGTAGAAGTTACGCAGATAAAAATGGATATTACCTTATCCTTGTTTCACTAAGTGCATGATTAATGGTTAAAAATAAATACACTTTTTTTCCCCTTTTTTGTGCGACAGGATGAAGTACATGAGCGAGATCGCTTTAGTGATTTCTTACTAACTAAACTGAGGGATCTGATGCAAAAACATCCATCTCTAAGACTTATACTTTCTAGTGCAGCTCTGGATGTTAATCTCTTCATCAGATACTTCACTGGCTGTCCTGTAATTTACAGTAAGTAAAAGCTAGTGCATAACATCTTGTATGACTGGAATCTTGCAATACATTTGTGCTATTTGTTTGGCTAAGGCCTCAAAATGCTTTGGATGGCTATTAGCTTTTATTTTTTTAAGTCTCAAACAGTTCAGTAAAATAATATTTGGTTTTACCACAAGATTGTTTAAAGTAAAGATGGTTTGTCAAAATATTAACATTTGCTACTTCAGGTAGATGGTGAGAGAATCAACAGGAAGGAAAAACCTACTTGCCCTTGTTCTCACCAAGCTACCAGTTATAGATGCATCAGCCCAGAACAATATTGGTATGGAATATTCAGTGGGCACTCATTTGTGGAATAAAGTTCAGTGGGAACACTCCATGGGGGAGATTCAAAACACAACTAGCAGCTCAAAACTGAGCAATTACAAGATGGTGTAGACTATCAGCATTCTACCACAATCTAAGCCTTGTGGCCTAGCATATCCCTCGCTCCACCATTACCATCAAATCTGGGGACCCACCTGGGATCAGGAACAGCACCAGGCGTAGCTAAAATTGAGATGCCAACCTGGTGAAGCTACACCATGTTTGCATGTTAAATAATGGAAACAGCATGCTATAGACAGAGGTAAGCAATTCCACAACTAGTGGATCAGCTCAAAACTCCTCAGTTTCACCATATCTAGTTGTTACACTTGAAAAACAACACAATGTACTCGGGCTGGGGGCAACCTCAATATCCATCACTGAGAGTGGCTTGCACTACTGCTAACAGCATGCCTTGTACTAAGGAACATAAGTTACTGGGCTTGGGAGGTGGTGGCGAAAACCAACACAAGGGAAGAAACTACTTGACCTCATCCTTACCAGTCTATCTGTCTTCACACAGAAGATACCATTCATTGTATTGTGTGGTACTATGATTGTTAAATGATTCAGATCTAACAGCAACAAAGTTGTATGGCCTGTATATCTAGTACTCTCATTACATCAAGCTAGATGACCAATCCTGGTTCAATGATGAATATAGAAGGCTGGATCAGAAAATAAAGATGAGGGCTAGATTTTGCCAGCTCTCTGGAGATGAGGTGGGCTGGTGGGGGGGCGGGGGAGGGTTGGTAAAATGTTGGCACAAGGCTGAAATGACAGTAGCTTGGCAGCCTACCAACTGGAGTCAGTTGACCAACTAATCTAATTAATGCTTATTTTAGGTTCCTCCAGGTCTTTAACCTGTGTCAGAATGGTCTCCCCCTCTGTGGGGATTACCAGCAACACTGAGGTGGCTTCCTGGCAAGTGTTAGGGTGGTGGCTTTCTTCCTCATGACTTCATGTCCCATGGAGGGGCCCATTGGTGGCAATGACTACTCCATGTGTCCTTTGCTGCTGATGGAAAGTTCACCACTTCAATTGCCAGTGCCTACCTGCTTGGCCCTGGTACATTTAAAAAAAAATTCTTACCTTCTCTTTGAGGGTGCTTCAACAAGGACAGAGCCTCTTATTCTGCTTGCAGTCTCAGCAGTAACAACCTCTGTCGGCGGCACTGCAGAGCTGCCAGTTCTCTGTCTGGAAGAGGTAGGCCCCTAACCTTAATTGGACAGTAGTGATCTCTTATTTGGCTGTCACTGGTAAAATCCCTTCCACTGTTACTCCATTCGTCTGCTTGGCCTCAGTACCTGCATTTGGTCCCAGTGGCAGGATCCATGTCATGCCAGTAAAATTCTAGTTGTTGAGTCGACTTGACGTTTCTTGCATCTTTGGAGTAAGCCATTGGAAGGATAGTGGATGGGAGAACAGGGATTTGGAAGTGGCAATTTTGAAAATGTGTAATATAATTTTGGTAAACTTGTGGTCGTGATGTACAATTTACAATTATGGCCGGAATTTTACCGGCTGGTCGCCCTGATTCCGGGGCGGGCGAGGCTTGTAGTACAGAATTCTCCGTTAGCCTCAGGCGGGATTTTACAAGCCTCGCCAGAGCAAGGTCGTAAAATACTGGCTTATATGTTAGATTAGGAGTACAACCAAGCAGGTTTAAGTATAGATTTTAAACATTGGTGCCTTTCTTTCAAGTTCAAGGGAGACCATTTGAAGTAAAAGAACTTTTTTTAGAGGACATCTTGCGTACGACTGGGTATACGAATAAAGAAATGTTGAAATATAAAAAAGAGAAACAGCGAGGTAAGTTCAAATGCATGTATATCACAATTGCTACCTGACTGTTTGATTCAAATAAAAAGAACTGATGACATTGAGCTAGCAGGTTTGAGCAACAGTCCAGATTTTAACCTAGTAGTATAATGTAATGTGTTCCATTAAAATCTTGTGTTAACATTAAACACACTTAGAGTAATTAATTATATTTTATCTTCTCAGAGGAAAAGCAACAAACAAACTTAAGTGAATGGTATAAAGCAAAGGAGACAAGTAATGTCAGCAGATCAGAGTATCAAAGACAAAGATTTATCCCGAGCATGGCAGCAGAAAACGATTTGCTCGATGATGGTGGAGACAGTGTATTCAGTCAATTGGTAATTTAACAAATTCTTAAATGAGTTTTATAATTTTTCTTCCTATTTTTCTGCTGTTCTGCCCAAGTTGACGATTTTACATAATTGATTCCAAGGGCATACAGTTTAATCGACATTTCCAATTTCTAGAAGTTCAGAGTCATCGAACAGCGTAGGAGAGGTCAACCTTCAAATTTATTTTCTTCCTAAGAAGCCATGGTTGAAACCAAACATCCTGCGCCATGAATAAGGATTGTAATTTGTTTTAGTTTTGTGTCCATTGCTGTTGCATCATAACAGTTGGTATGCAGTTTGGTTAGTCCTGTTTGACCATTGTAATCAAAATGGAAAGGATAAGTAAAATATGCATTAAAGGAAGGATGGAAATGGCTATCAAACCCATCCTACCAGTGCAACCAAGTACACCATTGACCCACCATGAATTGCCTGGGTGAAGCAATAGAAAACTCTGTTGCCAATTCAAGAAATACTCTGAAATTCCTTGTTAACTCCCTAAATCACCAAACAGGGCCCATGGGCAAGATGTTCAGGGGCTAGATTTATGCAAGGCTGACTCCATTGCAATTATGGTAAGGTTGATCTCAACAAGATGAGACCAAGACTTAGATAAATTGATTAATGGATAAGTGTTAGAATATTTTGAGGAGGTAACTAAGTGTGTTGATGAAGGTAGGGCAATTGATGTCATATACATGGATTTTAGTAAGGCGTTTGATAAGGTCCCCCATGGTCGGCTTATGATGAAAGTAAGGAGGTGTGGGATAGAGGGAAAGTTGGCCGATTGGCTAGGTAACTGGCTGTCTGATCGAAGACAGAGGGTGGTGGTGGATGGAAAATTTTCGGATTGGAGGCAGGTTGCTAGCGGAGTGCCACAGGGATCAGTGCTTGGTCCTCTGCTCTGTGATTTTTATTAATGACTTAGAGGAGGGGGCTGAAGGGTGGATCAGTAAATTTGCTGATGACACCAAGATTGGTGGAGTAGTGGATGAGGTGGAGGGCTGTTGTAGGCTGCAAAGAGACATAGATAGGATGCAAAGCTGGGCTGAAAAATGGCAAATGGAGTTTAACCCTGATAAATGTGAGGTGATTCATTTTGGTAGGACTAATTTAAATGTGGATTACAGGGTCAAAGGTAGGGTTCTGAAGACTGTGGAGGAACAGAGAGATCTTGGGGTCCATATCCACAGATCTCTAAAGGTTGCCACTCAAGTGGTTAGAGCTGTGAAGAAGGCCTATAGTGTGTTAGCTTTTATTAACAGGGGGTTGGAGTTTAAGAGCCGTGGGGTTATGCTGCAACTGTACAGGACCTTGGTGAGACCACATTTGGAATATTGTGTGCAGTTCTGGTCACCTCACTATAAGAAGGATGTGGAAGCGCTGGAAAGAGTGCAGAGGAGATTTACCAGGATGCTGCCTGGTTTGGAGGGTAGGTCTTATGAGGAAAGGTTGAGGGAGCTAGGGCTGTTCTCTCTGGAGGCTGAGGGGAGACTCAATAGAGGTTTATAAAATGATGAAGGGGATAGATAAAGTGAACGTTCAAAGACTATTTCCTCGGGTGGATGGAGCTATTACAAGGGGGCATAACTATAGGGTTCATGGTGGGAGATATAGGAAGGATATCAGAGGTAGGTTCTTTACGCAGAGAGTGGTTGGGGTGTGGAATGGACTGCCTGCAGTGATAGTGGAGTCAGACACTTTAGGAACATTTAAGCGGTTATTGGATAGGCACATGGAGCACACCAGGATGATAGGGAGTGGGATAGCTTGATCTTGGTTTCAGATAAAGCTCGGCACAACATCGTGGGCCGAAGGGCCTGTTCTGTGCTGTATTGTTCTATCTAATATCAGTGGGATGTTATCAAAAAAGAACTAAATCTGATATAAAGCAGTTTATACCCCTAAAGGACAAGGACTCTCCTTGCCAATAAAACACGCCATGGACAATTGGTAAGAGACAACACAGAACTAAGAGAAAAAACATTGAAAAATGCAGAACTTCGGAAATATGGCCAAGGGAAAACATGCAACAATTATAGAATAGATAGAGCTGCTAAAAGGGCTACAAGTAGGAAACAGTAAGAGCTACTAAAAGGGATTGGGAAATTTTAAAGACTATCAGAAGCAATACAAAAAAATTACCTGTAGGAAACAGGCAATGCAGGACTTCTGAAAGCTGATAATGAAATTGCCTTCAGTAGAGGAAGTGGTCATCATGCGGGAAATTGCAAGAAAACTAATATTGAATCAGGGATAGTGACGTGCCAAAATTATTACCAACAAGAAAACACTAAGGAAGAAAATAATGGCACATAAAAAGTAACAAATCCTCAGGGCCAGAGGGTTTCCCTCCCAGAATTTTAAGTAAAGTGAGTAAGAAAATTGCAGATGCCTGAACTATAACCTTACAAATTTATCTTGATTTGGGACTTGTTCCTTTAGATTTAAAAATTACACACATCCAAAAAGATAGGTGGCATTGTAAGCAGCATAAATGGAAGAATAAAGTTACAAAGTGATATTGATGAATTGATTGAAGGGGAGAAACAGTGACAAATGGATTTTATTCTCGACAAATGTGAGGTCATCCATTTTGGACCTAAGAAGAATAAAATGGTATTTTCCAAAGAGTAAAAAGCTAGAAACAGTGGCAGTCAGAGACTTGAGAGGGTCCAGTTACAACATTAAAATGTCATGAACAGGTACAGAAAATAACCAGAAAGGCTACTGGAATGCTGGCCTTTAAAGGACTCTGATACAAGGAGGTGTAGAAGCTGTGCTGGTTAGCCCTGGTTAGACGACACCTAGAATACTGCATTCAACCTGGACACCAGACCAAAGGAAGGTTATATGGGAGAGAGTGCGCGATAGATTTACCAGAATGATACCTGAATTACAAGGAGTGATTATGCAAAATGGGATTGTATTCCCTGGAATTTAGAAGATTATGGAGTTACTTGATTGAAGTTTACAAGATATTAATGGAAATAGGAAGGGAAGATGAAGCTATCTCCGTTCATTGGGGAAAATAGGACTAGGCAGCATTGTCTAAAAATTAAAGCCAGACCTTTCTGAAGTGAAATTGGGATACTCTTCTGCGCACACAGTATGGTAGAAGTTTGAAATGCTCTTGTACAAATGGCAATTGATCAATTACTGAACTGAGAATAGATATTGGTTAACCAAGAGTATTAAGGAATATGAGGCAACGGTGGCTAAATGGAGTTTTGGTGCAGATGAACCATAAGCTCAATGAATGGCGGTAAAAGTTCAAGGGATTAAATGGCCTACTTCTCTCCTTATTACCCTAAACCGATAAATTTGGAACACAAACTGTTTCGATCAATAACCTTTTCAGATTCTTGAAAACTTCATAAATTGTCTTCATTTAATTCATACTTGTAATGAGTTATAGTGTGCACCTATGACACAGATGATACTGTTCATATTTGCTAACAAAGTGACTTCTGACAGATGAAGGTTGCCTGCTGGAATTATTGCCTGTGATGTACATAGAAACATAGAAGATAGGAGGAGGCCATTTGGCCCTTCGAGCCTGCACCACTATTCATTAAAATCATGGCTGATCATCCAACTCAATAGCCTAATCCTGCTTTTTCCCCATAACCTTTGATCCCATTTGCCCCAAGTGCTATATCCAGCCGCCTCTTGAATGCATTCAAATGTTTTGGCATCAACTACTTCCTGTGGTAATGAATTCCACAGGCTCACCACTCTTTGGGTGAAGAAATGTCTCCTCACCTCCATCCTAAATGGTCTACCCTGAATCCTCAGAGTGTGACCTCTGGTTCTGGATTCCCCCATCATTGGGAACATCCTCCCTGCATCTATCCTGACTAGACCTGTTAGAATTTTGTAAGTCTCTATGAAATCCCCCCACTTTCGTCTGAACCCAGCGAAAACAATCCTAACCCAGTCAATCTGTCCTCATACATCAGTCCCGCCATCCCCGGAATCAGTCTGGTAAACCTTCATTGCACTCCCTCGAAAGCAAGAACATCCTTCTTCAGAAAAGGAGACCAAAACTGCACACAATACTCTAGGCGTGGCCTCACCAAGGCCCTGTATAGTTGCAACAAGCATCCCTGCTCCTGTACTCGCAACCTCTCGCAATGGAGGCCAATATGCCATTTGCCTTCTTTACCGCCTGCTGCACCTGCATGCTTACTTTCAGTGACTGGTGCACAAGGACACCCAGGTCCCACTGCACACTCCCCTCTCCCAATTTACAGCCATTCAGGTAGTAATCTGCCTCCTTGTTTTTGCTTCCAAAATGAATAACCTCACACTTATCCAAATTATACTGCATCTGCCATTGATTAGCCCACTCACCCAACCTGTCCAGATCATTCTGAAGGATTTCTGCATCCTCGTCACGGTTCACCCTCCCACCCAACTTGGTATCATCTGCAAACTTTGAGATGTACATTTTGTTCCCTCAGTTGTGCTATAGTCTCAATTTCATCTGTTTCTATACTTCACAGAATGAAAAAGATTTTAATTCTCTTGAGCCTTGGCTTATAAAGGAAATGGATGCCTGCCTCTCAGATATTTGGCTGCACAAAGATGTTGATGCTTTTGCCCAACTCTTTCATCTTATTTTAAGTGAAAATGTCAGTGGTGAGTTTCCTGTTTAGAACTACTGTTTTGGCTATATGCCAGTTACAAGTTAGCTTGCCAGTCTCCAATACAAATTTGTGGGTAGTGCGTCTCTGAGCTTCTAATCCACACAGGTGGTGGTGTAGTACCAAACCATAGCCATTTACTAAAACTTAGACTTGTGTCTTAACTTACTGTTTTTCTTGCAGTTCATTGATTTTTTTATTACTATGATTTTACATTGGATTTATTTGTAAGGTATTTTGTCCCGTACTATTTTTCTAAAAGAACAAACTTAGCTGAGGAATTACTGTAATGCCCAATGGATGCAAAAAATGATGTAATTACACATCAAGTTAGTGTATAGAATATTTAGATACACATTCCAATGCATAAAAAATAAAGTAAAATAGATGTTCAGTTAAAATTTTAATTGATTTTTTTTAATCGGCTGTAAAGTTATAATTTGATGAGTAATCTCGATCTGAGTTTTTTCCACCCTGTCAAATACCTTTTATCATTTTCTACATGACAATCACTTCTTATAAACTCGACGGAGTAAAACTAATTTTATGCATCCTGTTCTCATAATTAAACAGATTCTGATGAATCTGTGCTATACCTCGACGGCCAACACACCTTTCCTGAGGTTCAGTGTCCAAAACTGAGAACACCATAATGTTGTGAATGTTTCCAAGGTTAATTTTGTCCATCATAGATTTCAGTTACTGAGGAAAATATAGCTGGCAAAACACTTTTTCCAAAGGTTTTGACTGATTTGATTCAAGATAGAGGAGCTTTCTTTAATTGATAGACTTTTGTGACTGCTCTTTCAGGATTGATATATTATCTTAGTTTGTCACTGATAGCCTTTTAGCCACTTTGCTTTTATTTACACATGGTCCACATCTTAAGTTTTCATTTGCTGATGTTTAATTTTGATCGAATAGATTTAGTCTGACAGAGATATATGATGGGGCAAAGGTGAATTTAAGAGTCAAGAATATCAATCGTATGAGTAGGTACACAATCCTAACTTTACACTGACAAAATCCTCCATTATCTTCTGGGGAGCTACCACTGTAGTAAATGGGATACATTTGGGACAGATCTAAGAGCTCAACTAGGCATCTATGAGGTGCTGAGGACCATCTGCAGGAGCAGAACTGTATTCCACCACAACCTGTAAGCTCATGGGCTGGTATATCCCTTACTGTAGCATTACTGTCAAGGCAGGGAATCAATTCTGTTTCAATGAGCAGTGCAGGAAAGCATAGCAGGAACAACAACAAGCATACCTAAAATGAGGTGCCACCTTCATCGTGGTACATCTCAGGGCTAAATACATGCTAAACAGTGGATTCAGTATGTTGTAGACAGAGCCAAGTGATTCCACAACCAATGGATTAGATCAAAATTCTGCAATCCTACCATATCCAGTGGTTCACATTGATAGATAATTGAATAACTAACCAGAAAAGAACATTTCACAAATATCCCCATACTCGATGATGGCGAAGCCCAGTGCATCAGTGTGAAAGACAAGGCTGAAGCATTTGCAACCATTTTCATCCAAACATGTTGAATGTTTGATTCATCATGGCCTTATCCTGAAGTCCCCAGCTTCACAGATGCCACTCCTCAGCCAATTTGATTCACTCCACGTGATATCAAGAAACAGCAGAAGGCTCTGGGTACTGCAAAGGCTATGGGCTCGAAGAACAACTGGTTGTAGAACTGAAAAGTTGTCCTCCAGAACTAGCTACACTCCTATCCAAGCAGTTCCAGTTCAGTTACAACACAGAATACAACAGTTCAGCTAGAATTCCTGATGATGTGGAAAATCATCAAGCCCTTGTTCTGTCCACAAGAAGCAGGAGAATACCAGATTAGCCAGTTATTACCCCAACAGTCTAATCTTAATTATCAGCAAAGTGATGTCAACAGTGCAATCAATCATCACTTGCTTGGCAATCCACCTGTTTACTGATGCTCATTTTGGGTTCTGCCAGGGAAACTCTGCTCCTGAAACAAAGACAGAAAATGCTGGAAAATCTCATCAAGTCTGACAGCATCTGTGATGAGAGAGCAAAGTTAATATTTTGTCTTAAGACTGAGGAGAGAAAGAATTTATTCTTTGTGGGTCGTGAATCTTTGCAGCTTTTTACCCAAGGAAGCTGTGGAACCTGAACCATTGAATATATTCAAGGATGGGATAGGCAGATTCTTGCACAATGGGGGAATTGAGGTTTATTGGGCACAGGCTGGAAAGTGGGGTTGAGATCCAGATTGAATCAACCATGATCTTAATGAATGATGGACCAGAGCCGAAGGGCCACAATACCTTTTGCTGCTCCTATTTCTTATGTTATTGCAGAGTGTTCAGTACTATTCGCAACTCAGAAGAACACCGATATAATCATAGAATCCCTACAATGCAGAAGAAGACCACTTAGCCTATCAAGACTGCACTGACAACAATCCCACCCAGGTCTGATCCCCATACCCCATGTATTTACCCTGTTAGTAGCTGTGACACTAGGGTAATTGAGCATGGCCAATCAACCTAACCTGCATGTCTTTGTATTGTGGGAGGAAACCCACGCAGGCACAGGGAGAACGTGCAAACTCCACACAGGCAGTCACCCAAAGCCGGAATTGAACCCAGATCCCTGGCGCTGTGAGGCAGCAGTGCTAACCATGCCCCCCCCCATATAAATATTGAAGCAGTCCATGCCTGCTTGCAGCAAGACTTGGTAAACGCTGCTAATACTGTGTGTCAGTAATGGAGCGAGTGAATGTTTAAGGTGGTGGATGGAGTGCCAATCAAGCATTTGCTTTGTTGTGGATTGTGTCAAGCTTCTTGTGTTTTGGAGCTGCATTCATCCAGGCAAGTGAAGAACATTCCATCACATTCCTGACTAGTGCCTTGTAGATGGTGGACATGCTCTGAGGAGTCAAGAGGTGAATTACTCACTGTAGAATTCCCAGTCTCTGACCTGCTCTTGTAGGCACAGTATTTATATGGCAAGCCCAGTTCAGTTTCTAGTCAATGGTAACCCCGAGGTTGTTGAAAGTGGAAGATTCGGTAATGGTAATATCATTGAATGATTGAATGCCACGGGGAGATGTTGGATTTTCTCTTGCTGGAGACGGACAATGCCTGGCACTTGTGTGGCACAAATGTTACTTGTCACTTCTCAGTCCAAGCATGAATGTTGTCTAGGTTTTGCTGCATATGGACATGGACTGCTTCAGTATCTGAGGAGTCACAAATGTTGCTGAACATTGTGCAGTCATTAGTGAACATTGCCGTTTCTGACCTTATGATGGAGGGAAGGTCACTGATGAAGCAGCTGAAGGTGGTTGGACTTGAGACACTACACTGAGGAATTCTTTCAGCGATGTCCTGGAACCTGTAAAGAGTTTCCCCGATTCTCATTGACTTCTGTTTTGTCAGGGCTCCTTGATGCCTCACTTAGTCAAATGCTGCCTTGATGTCAATTACAGTCACTTTCACATCACCTCTGGAGTTTAGCTCCTTGTCAATGTCTGGTCCAAGGCTGTAATGAGATCAGGAGCTGAGTGGCCCTGTGCTTAATACATCTTATTAGAGCACAAAATGTATTTCATAGCTGGCATTTGGATGGTTTATTATATAGCTCTATTATATATCAATCTCCCTTTAAATAAGTTACTATTTTTAGTCGACTACAGGCATAGCGAAACCAGTGCTACTCCATTAATGATAGCTGCTGGCCGGGGCTTCCTCAGTCAAGTGGAGCAGCTACTCAGCATGGGAGCAAATATCAGCGTTAAGGCTTCAAATGGGTGGTAAGCAAATTGATTTCTTTCTTTACATTCATATGTTTGATTATATTAAGCAACATTGTTTTTGTTAATGGATTAATTTCATTGTTCCTGAACTGGAGATGATCTGAATATGGATTCTGTATGCAGACTATTTTTCCAGAATGGTGTCGATAATTAAACTGCAGTTAGCATTTTAATAAACAGGAAGCTGGCAGCTTAGCAGAAAATAAATGCTTCTCGTTATAATCAGGAGATTGTACAGTAAGGTCTTGGGGCACCTCAAAGAGTACTCGCCTCATGTGGCAGGTTTGGTTGAAAGATAATTTGGGGAGAACAAACGGTGACTGTGCGACTGCTAAACATAACACCTTTCAATCTACAAGATCAATCCCAATGTCCATAATCACGCTTGGCCAGGAATCATGAAATTTTACCCTATTACACACCACTTTCTTTATTTTTCCTACCCCCCCCCCCTTTCCACTGACTTAAAAGTGCTAACATTTCTATCTTTCTTCAGTTCTGATGAAAGGTCTGAACCTGAAATGCTAACTCTGTTTCTCTCCATAGATACTGCCTGACCTGCTGAGTTTTTCCAGATTTTTTTGTTCTTAATTTAGTTTCCAGCATCTATAGTATTTTACTTTTGATAAAAATACAGAAACTTTCCTTTTAAATCTTTTACTCATCTTGGGCGGGAGGTGAGGGTGGACTTTGAAGCTGTGTCTATGATGTGCTACCCGTACTTCAGAATTAAATTGCGTTTTTTCAATATTTCCAGGATAGCTTTGGACTGGGCTAAACGATTTGGTCAAGCTGACATTGTAGATCTTCTAGAATCTTTCAAGTAGGTACATAAATGATATTTGGCTTTATTTACCCCAAATTTGGAATCTATTAATCACATGTTAAAAGTAGAAGAAAACACATTCATGAGTTGCATTGAAGAAATCCTTTTTCAGTCTTGTAGGATCTGTGAATGCAAAAAGGTAATAAATGATAGTGCTGTGAATGAAATAGTCCCATTGTGCACTGAAGGCTAATAAAATGCATCTTCTCTGATTCTTGGGGTTGTGATTCCCACCGTACAAATGCCCAATCAGATAGAGATGGGCAAGATGCAAAGTTCAGGCACCCTCGTCTAGATGATTGTGGTGCGTGTTTGTGTGCCTGTAACAATGTTTACATGTTGATGCTGCCCATAAGCTATGCGTGCAGCAGGAGGCCCTGGCAGTGTTACTTGCTGATGATGTAGCACTGCCCTGATTTTCTTAGAGTTAGGTAGCCTCTTAGAGGAAAGCTGGATTGCTGCAGTGGAAATTCTAGCAGGGCGGGCAAAGGGATCCACAGTGACTGATGTGATGTTGGAGGCCTGAGATGCAGGGGGGTTTGAGGAGAGAGACACTGATTTTGCAGGGACCTAGGAAACCCTCAAGAACTACTCTTGGAGCACGTGGCCAGGAAGACCAACTCCTAGAGTATGGCCAGAAGGATCCAGCAGCCGAGCCATAAGAGGTCTAATGACCTCATGCCAGTGGAATGCATCTTTACATGATATCTCCTACCCACCACAATATCAACCCCTCATGCTGCACGATGCACTGGGCCCTCATTGCTGACTATAAGTCCATAAGACATAGGAACAGAATTAGGCCACTCGGCGCATCGAGCCCGCTCTGCCATTCAATCATGGCTGATTTTTTTTCTCATCCCCATTCTCCTGCCTTTTCCCCATAACCCCTGATCCCCTTATCAATCAAGAACCTATCTATCTCTGTCTTAAAGACACTCAATGATCTGGCCTCCACAGCCTTCTGTGGCAAAGAGTTCCACAGATTCACCACTTTCTGGCTGAAGAAATTCCTCCTCATCTCTGTTTTAAAGGATCGTTCCTCACGCATCAGGAGTCCCTAAACTGAGAGCTAATATGCAGATACACCACTAGAGAAACTTAATCAGGAATGGCTCTGCCACTGATTCTGTGGGAGGAGCACGGAACAAACACTAGTGCCCTTGAAGCCAACTCCATAAGCATTCAGTGAAAATTCATGAAAAATGAACTTTGATGGACTGCATGCTGTGTCTGGATGGCCAAAAAGCATGTACCCCACCGGATTCTATTTTTCCAACTCTCAAAATGGTCAGCATTAGAGGAAAGGACAAAGAAAATGCTTCAAAGTGTGGCAGCATTGACATTAATGACTAGGAGGATCTTGCTCCAATCGGTCAAAATGGTGACAGCTTGTCCATCAAGCTGCATCATGCGTTGAGTCACAACATCTTAATGATCAGGCAGAGTAGCAATAGAGGAACAAAATGGAAGTGAATCCTGCACTCTGGATCCCACTACCTTCAGGAGCATCCTATCTCATGTGCTCAAAGATCTGTAGGTGAAGAATTGACCTGCTCAGTCACGTAAGGATAGACCCATGGTAGAAACTCAACCCTGAATGGATGTCATCCTCAAACTGAGATAGCAGATGATGATTGCTCCAGCATGATATTTCTGTACCAAGTATTTTTGTTGCCGTTGTGAGATTACCTATCAAATTCAATCAGTTCTGTGTTTGTCCATTGTCTTTTATTCATAAAACTAATGTATGTTTTATGTAATTCTGACACTGAAACCATATTTGTATGGAAGTTCAAACTAGAGATGGTGAAGCTGTTCTTAAGTTGCTATTATTGAATAGTACCAATATTTTTATTTTTGTGTCAAGTTCTTCAGCGGAATTAGGAAGTTTGGATGAATGTGTCCTGGTGCAATCAAATGGTGGAGAGCTCAGTCAAGAAGATAAAGAAATTTTAAGCATCTACCACCACAGCTTTGACGATGAAAAAGTTGACCTGGATCTAATTATGCACCTTCTTTATAACATCTTTCAGAGTTCTGATGATGGTAAGACATTGGTTTGAGCATTGCTTAGATTTCTTTTCAAAATGACTGTTCATCATGCAGAAGTTTTGTAGCATACTTTAATTTCAGCTACTGCCTGCATTACTAATGCTTTTCAATGTTCGATTGGGATGGAGAGAAATATCTAAATAACACATGAATATTTATGGCTCAGTCAGGCCATTTGTCTCATTCTGGGATTTATGCTCCAGGCAAACTTTTTCCACCTCTAACCTAATTAGAATAGCCTTATATTAATCTCACTGTCATGTGTTTATCGCAATTTTCCTTAAATCTATACTATTTACCTCTACCACAGGAGGTCTCCTTGTTGCGCAGTGGTAGCGCCCGTACCGCTGGACCAGAAGCTCTGGGTTTGAAGTCCAATACCAGGACTGGTTGGCCATGGAAGGAGCATTCAACGGGCTGATAATTGGCTCTGAAATCCTTCTATCACTTTCCCCACTATTCCCCGAAGGGTAAAAAATAGTATGGGTGTGAAGATATGCTAATAACAACAACCTCTACCACATTGTGGAAGCAATTTCTACATTCTAACCACTTTGTGTTAAGAAATTCCTCTTGAATTTTATGTTGTATTAGTGACTATTTTATTTCTAGTCCCTTGTTTTGGGATATATCTGATTACTATTTGCTTGTTCTGTTCACATTGACGTATAAAATTTGCTCAGAATCATCGGTTGTCTTTTAAGAGATGTACAAAGTTTTGAGTCAGCATTTAAAATTTTCCGCATTCCTCACCCATTTCAAGCATTTACGACTAGAGGGTAGTAAGGTGAACCATTCCTAGGCTTTTGGTAATCTGGGCGACAAAGTGGTGGCCGCATTTTTAAAAAAAAACATAGGGTACACACTTACAACCTGTTTAATCTTTCTCCCTCATTCCATAAAAAGGCTTCCCTAGATTGTTCGTGTACAATGAAGAAATTATTGACTTATTTTGAATAAAAATCATGGTTGTGAAGCTTGGAAGTGCATTAAACTGTAGCAAATACATAACAGCACTGGGAAAATTTTGCCAGTAAGTCCTTACGCTCAAAAATTTGCACACTGTAGTTGAGTGGCTTTCAGATGTAGCTGGATGAACAGGTGCCACAAGAACAAGAAACAGGAGCAGGAATCAATCAAAAATCTCTTGTGCCTGCTCTGCCATTAATCAGGATCATAACTTAGCTTTTACTTGAAGTCTGCTGCATGCTCCCCGTATCCCTTGATTTCCTGAGACCAAAAGCCTATCTCAATGTACTCAATGTTGCGGAGTATCTAAAGATACTTAACACCGAGTCCGTTGTGAGCAAATCAAGCAACAGTTTATTCAATGCAAATATGCACATGGGATTGTCCTCTCGGGATGTTCTAAGAAGCAAATCAAAGATTCACACTTTGTCAGTTATTTATACGATCTTTGATCTTTGATTTTTGATTTGATTTATTATTGTCACATGTATTAACATACAGTGAAAAGTATTGTCTCTTGTGCGCTATACAGACAAAACATACCCTTCACAGAGAAGGAAACGAGAAAGTGCAGAATGTAGTGTTACAGTCATAGCTAGAGTGTAGAGAAAGGTCAACTTAATGCAAGGTAAGTCCATTCAAAAGTCTCATAGCAGTAGGGAAGAAGCTGTTCTTGAGTCGGTTGGTACATGCCCTCAGACTTTTGTATCTTTTTTCCCAACGGAAGATGGTAGAAGAGAGAATGTCCGGGGTGTGTGGGGTCCTTAAGTATGCTGGCTGCTTTGCCGAGGCAACGGGAAGTATAGACAGAGTAATGGATGGGAGACTCGTTTGCGTGATGGGTTGGGCTGCATTCACGACCTTTTGTGTAGTTCCTTGCGGTCTTGGGCTGTGATACAACCAGACAGAATGCTTTCTATGGTGCATCTGTAAAGGTTGGTGAGAGTCATAGCTGACATACCAAATTTCCTTAGTCTTCTGAGAAAGTAGAGGCATTGGTGGGCTTTCTTAACTATAGTGTCGGCATGGGGGACCAGGATAGGTTGTTGGTGATCTGGACATCTAAAAACTTGAAGCTCTCGACCCTTTCTACTTTGTCCCCGTTGACAGGGGAATGTTCTTCTTTACGCTTCCTGAAGTCGATGACAATCCCCTTTGTTTTGTTGACATTGAGGGAGAGATTATTGTTGCCACACCAGTTCACCAGATTCTCTCCCTCACTCCTGTACTCTGTCTCGTCACTGTTTGAGATCCGACCCACTATGGTGGTGTCGTCAGCAAACTTGAAAATTGAATTGGAGGGGAATTTGGCCACATAGTCATAGGTGTATAATGAGTATAGTAGGGGGCTGAGAACACAGCCTCGTGGGGCACCGGTGTTGAGGATGATCATGGAGGAGGTGTTGTTGCCTATCCTTACTGATTGTGGTCTGTGAATTGGGAAGTTCAGGATCCAATCGCAGAGGGAAGTGCTGAGGCCCAGGCCATGGAGTTTGGATTTTGTCTTGCATATCCTGATGCTTTACAACTTCAAGCCATTTGCTTATCTTGGCCTGACCCTGATCAGTCCTCCACTTCCTAGTTTGACCAGAAGGTTACACTCCTTACCATATCCACTCCAGTTTGTTTTTCACTGTGTACACTTTAAAAAAAAACTTACATCAACAATTTGGCCAAGCCTGGGTATTCCCAGTGTACTTTACATCAAAGAACAATACAGCACAGGAACAGGCCCTTCGGCCCTCCAAGCCTGCACCGATCATGTGTTCCTAACTAGACCATCCGTTTGTATCCCTCTATTCCCAGTCTGTTCATGTGACTATCTAGATAAGTCTTAAATGATTCTAGCGTGTCTGCCTCAACCACCTTGCTTGGTAGTGCATTCCAGGCCCCCACTCAATGATGGCGATCAATATGTCAGGAAAAAATTTCAGGAACATAACTTCCATGTATTATTTCATAGATTTAGTCGTACAATAGTACATCACTGTGTCTTATGAAATATCCATTGCTTAAAAATATACTTTTAATGTCTTTGTGGTTATATTTCCAGGTGCTGTTTTAATTTTTTTACCAGGATATGATGAAATTGTAGGACTCAGAGATCGCATACTCTATGATGACAAAAGATTTGCAGATAATTCGCACAAGTAAGTTTTCAAAGCAGATAACGTCCAATTTTTAAAATGTGAAATTAAATTATAAAAATCATTTTTCCGGGTATTCCAAAATAGTTTACACGGAGTATAGGTAGAAATGTGTTGTCTGAAATAGGAGCAGAAGTAGGCCATTCAGCCTCTTGAGCCTACTCTGCCATTTGATAAGATCGTGGCTGATCTGTTTGTGTTTTGAGTTCTACATTCCGACCTAGCCTCAATAATCTTAGATTCATGTTAGGCAAGGGAATCAATCTAACACTGCCTTAAAAATATTTAATGATCTCGCTTCCACCACCTTCTGAGGCAGAGTTCCAAAGTCGCACAACTCTCAGAAATAAATTCTCCTCATCTGTCATAGAGGTTTACAGCACGGAAACAGGCCCTTCGGCCCAACTTGTCCATGCCACCCTTTTTTTTTAAACCCCTAAACTAATCCCAATTGCCCGCATTTGGCCCATATCCCTCTATACCCATCGTACCCATGTAACTATCTAAATGCTTTTTAAAAGACAAAATTGTACCCGCCTCTGCTACTACCTCTGGCAGCTTGTTCCAGACACTCACTACCCTCTGAAAAAATTGCCCTCTGGACACTTTTGTATCTCGCCCCTCTCACCTTAAATCTATGCCCTTTAGTTTTAGACTCCCCTGCCTTTGGGAAAAGATATTGACTATCTAGTTGATCTGTGCCCCTCATTATTTTATAGACCTCCATAAGATCACCCCTCAGCCTCCTACGCTCCAGAGAAAAAAGTCCCAGTCTATTCAGCCGCTCCTTATAACTCAATCCATCAAGTCCCGGTAGCATCCTAGTAAATCTTTTCTGCACTCTTTCTAGTTTAATAATATCCTTTCTATAATAGGGTGACCAGAATTGCACACAGTATTCCAAGTGTGGCCTTACCAATGTCTTGTATAATTTCAACAAGACATCCTAACTCCTGTATTCAATGTTCTGACCGATGAAACCAAGCATGCTGAATGCCTTCTTCACCACTCTGTCCACCTGTGACTCCACTTTCAAGGAGCTATGAACATGTACCCCTAGATCTCTTTGTTCTGTAACTCTCCCTAACGCTCTACCATTAACTGAGTAAGTCCTGCCCTGGTTCGATCTACCAAAATGCATCACCTTGCATTTGTCTGAATTAAACTGTCCTATAAGGGCAACCCTTAATTGTAAAACAGTGCCCCCTAATTCTGGACTAACCCACAAGGTGAGTGACGGGAGAGGTGTTGGGTATAGTGGAGGAGTGACATCTCTCCCGTCACTCACGGCACCTTCCCATGCAATCACAGAAGGTGTAACACTTGCCCCTTTACCTCTTCCATGCTCACCATCCAAGGTCCAAAACATTCATTTCAGGTTAAGCAGCGTTTCACTTGCACCTCTTTCAATTTGGTCTATTGCATTCGCTGCTCCCAATGTGGTCTCCTCTATATCGGAGAGACCAAGTGTAAACTGGGTGATCGCTTTGCTGAGCACCTTCGGTCTGTGTGCAATCAGGACCCTGACCTTCCGGTTGCTTGCCATTTTAACACACGATCCTGCTCCCATGCCCACATGGTTGTCCTTGGCTTGCTGCAATGTTCCAGTGAAGCTCAACGCAACCTGGAGGAACAGCATCTCATCTTCCGGCTAGGCACTTTGCAGCGTTCCGGTCTTAACATCGAATTCAACAACTTCAGATGATTAGCTCTACCCCATCTCGACCCCTTTGCTTTCATTCTATTTTATTTTATTTATTTTACTGTTCTCTATCTTTTATTTCTTTATTGTCTTTCTGCTTCCCCCACCCCCCCAGTCTTTTCCCCCACTTTATCCCCCTTTTCTCCCCCTTTGCTTCCCCTTTTCTAAATTTTATCTCTGTCCCATCCATTCCCCCCTCCCTCCCCCAACACCTTCATCTGTCACAGTTTACCCTCTCATTTTAGCTTCTTTGCCGTTTGGCGATTCACACCTTTTATTCTCTCTGTGGACTGTCATTAGCAGTCTTTTCCCCTGGTTTCTGTGGCTATGACTCACCTTTCATTCTCTCACCCTGCAGTATAAATATCTCCCACTTTCTCTGCCTTTTAGCTTTGACAAAGGGTCATCTGGACTTGAAACGTCAGCTCTTTTCTTTCCTTACAGATGCTGCTGAGATTTTCCAGCATTTTCTCTTTTGGTTCCTCTCTTTAGAATTTTTCTTTACAGTAGGAATATACTTATTCTGAGTATTCTGAAATATCCCCTTAAATGTCTGCCACTTTTTCTCTATTGATCTATCCCCTTGCCTAGTATCCCAGTTCACTTCAGCTAACTCGGCTTTCGTGCCCACAGTTACCCTTATTTAAGTTGGAAGTACTAGTCTTCGATCCACCCTTCTCCCTTTCATTCTAGATGAAAAATTCAACCATATTGTGGTTGAAAGGGGTGCCTTTACTCTGAGGTCATTAATTAATCCTGTCACATTACACACTATCACGTCTGATATGACCTGTTCGCTGGTTAGTGCCAGAACATGCTGCTCTAGGAAACTATACTCCTACTACTACATTCCTTTTTGCTTCCCCACCTGCTTCCTGTATCACTATGTTGTGGTTGGTTTGCTCATCCACCCTGCAGCCCCGGCTCTCACTCAGACAAGCTGAGAGAACCTTAAAACTTGCAGAGGCTGACATTCCTGTCCGCTGGGTCTCCTTAACTCCCTCACCTGCAGTCACATCCTTCTGGCCCTGACCAAATCCAAAGACCCTATCCTAAGTAGTATCCTCCTGGTACATAGCACACAGGTAACAAACGTTTCCCCCTCCCTGATGTATTGCAGAATCTGCAGCTCAGCCTCCAGCTCAGTGACTGAGCTGAAGTTCCTCCAGCTGTAAACACTTCTTCTTGCAGACATGTTTGTCCTGGATCACACTGGCATATCCAGGAACTCTTGCATGCTGCAGCCTTGACACATCAGCTGTCCTGCCATCCTTAATGTGTTTAATTAAATTATGTTGCATTTTTATCTTCTTAATTTGACCACAAATTTATATATTATTTTAAATCTTAGGAATAGAATAGACCTTAACCACTTACTAGATACTCACTAAACAGCTAGCTCCTTGCCCTATAGTTGAGTAAGAATTATTAAAGGGTGAGAAAGGTAGGAAAAGGAAATGAACAGTCCATTCACCAAAGTCAAAGTTTGTACTCTGTTTCCTCAGCTGCACTCATTTGTCAACGCTGTACTAAAGAAGCCTGTTTTTATAGCAGCTGAACTGGGGTTAGAGAAACCAGATTCGGCCAGTTAGCTAACTAACCACTCTGCTCTCACAACAATGTGTGTCTACCCTTTCTAAACTGCAAGAAAGAAAAACATTTCAGGGGCGATTCTTCTAGCCTGCTAGCAGCGCAACGGACCAGGAGACATCAACAGAAGCCATTTAGCGGGCTTCTCACGAGGTGCCACGGGTCTCCGGCTCCAAGATTTTTGGAGTCATCAGTTCCGTGTGGGATATCAATGCGGAGCTGATTTCAATATTTGGAGCAATATTTACATTTCATTAGCGGGCCCGGGACTGAAGTCTCCCGGCCCACTAATATCTCTCTGCCACCCCCTCCCTCGCGCCAGGAGTGGTTCACTCCAGCAGGGTTTACTACTACTACCCACTAATGGGGAACAGGTGGCCAACCCAGCTGGGGGGAACAGAGGCCATAGAGGCCCCACAAGGAGGTCGGGATTAAGGGGATAGGGTGCCCGGCACTGCCCAAGCGGCAAACTGGCAATGCCCAAGGGGTTGGGCCCTGAGGGGGCAGGGCATATTGGGGGATGGGGCCTATTGGGGGCAATCAGTGGAGGTGGGGGGTCCTGCTGCCAGTCTGCACTTGGGATCGGTCACAGAGGGAGGGAGGACGGCGATCGGAGCTGGCCATCTGGAGGGCGGGGGGACCATAAGGGTTGTCCGGGGAAAGGTCCGGGAGGCCAGCAATCGGGGTGAGCCAGTTGGAGGGGCACCTATGGAGGATTGCGGGTCTGGCTAGCGATCGGGAGGCTGGCAGTGCAGGGCCAAGGCGCATGCACTGATCACCACGCTGACAGATTGCCAAATGTGCAGCTATGCTGCTGGCCTCTCGGGCCGGTACAGGCCCTGCCCACAGATTTTTAGAGTGAATCCCGCTAGGGCACTCTGCAGTGCTGAGAGTGAGAGAGATGCATTCTGAAAATCACACGTAAAAAAAACCAGCAGGAGTTACTCCAGTTTTCATGCAAATTTGGCACTTAGAATGTTTTTGGGAGAATCACACCCTTCTTCTTTCACAGTATTTTCCAGTTACTGCTAATTTCAGACTAGATTCTGTTTTAGGAACAAAATTAACACTTTAAACTTCCCTAGTCACCAAACTTCAAGTATGCACTCCGTTAAAGTAAATGAGCTACCTGAAGCTTTCAGGAGGATAGCTGGTGCTGGTCAAATCTTGCTTCCAGCAAGGCCACTCAGAGAATTGGGGATCAGTTCCAATGTGAGATTACCTAATTTTGCCCGTCTCCAAGGGCTGGGAGAGTTCACCCCTTTTGTGTCTGTTTTGGCCAAAAATGATCAAGCCAGACTAATCCTACTTTTGTTTCTTGGCCCATCGCCTTCTATGTTATGGCACTTCAGGTGCATATCCAAATACTATTTGAGCTCTGAGAGTTTCTGCCTCTGCAACCTTTTTAGCCAGTGAGTCCCAGACCCTATCAGACTCGGGATGAAAAATATTCTCCTTAACTCCTCTAATCCTTCTACCAATTGCTTTAAATCTATGTTCCTATGACTTTTGTTCCAATGGAAATAGGTCCTTCCCATCCACCCTGTTTTGATAATTTTATGCACACCAATGAAGTCTCTCCGCCTCCTTCATTCAAAGGAAACTGCCTCAGTCTTTCCAATTTTTCCTCCACGCTAAAGTTTTCCAGACAGGCAACATCCTTGTAAATCTCCTCTGTACCCTTCTAAAGCAATTACATCCTTTCATTATGAGCTGACCTAGAACTGTGTGCATTATGCTATCTGTGGCTTTGTTTTGAAGCTGTGTTTTACATAGTTCTCCCTGATCCTATTTTTGGTGTATTGGCTAATAAGGGAATTTGCTTTCTTAACCATCTTGGCTACCTCTCTTGCTGCCTTCAGTGATCCATAAACATGCACTCCAAGGTCCTCCTACCTCTCTACACTTCTGAGCATCTGACCATTTATGATGTATCCTCTCCCTAAATGCATTACTGTACCTCACACTTCTCTGCATTGAATTCCATTTACTAATTTTCTGCCCACCTGATCAGACCAGTGATATCTTCCAATTCTCCAGCTTTCTTATTATCAACCCCGCAGCCAATTTTGATAATATCGACAAACTTCTAACCATGTTCCTTATATTTACTTTGAAATCATTGATAGGTACCACAAAAAGCAGTAACCTAGTAATGAGCCCTGCATAACCCCATTGGAAACAGTCTTCCTATCACAAAATTGCAGCCGAGCAAATTTCAAATCTAACTGGTCACGTTCTCTTGGATGCCATGGACATCTACTTTTCTAACCAGTTTGCTATATGCGATCTAAAAACATTGCTAAAACCACATAGACTGCATCAAGCATGCTGCACTCATCAAACCTCCTCAGAAAAAGTTACGATACCCAGCAATTAGGGCTCTGTTGTTTCAGTCATAATTTCTGTTCTTGGTAAATAGGGCTCTGATGTTACCTAGGTGGACAATTAATAGATTGCATTGTCTGTCTGATCCCAGAGATGCTCCTCCTCAATCTCCATTTTAACTGTACCAACTAGAAAACCTCTTTTGCTGTCTTGGATGCGTTGGATTTGAATGGCCCTCACATTTGATCCTGGATTAATGAATTCATTTAACTGCTGGGCACTTTTTAATTGTCACCTTGTTGCTTCCTCTTGTAAGTTAAAGTCTTGTTTCCAGCCCTACGGACATGGTAACACAGAGTTACTCTGAGCCTTATTAGAGTAGCACAGTGATTAGCACTGCTTCCTCACAGCACCAGGGACCTGGATTTGATTCCAGCTTTGGGTGACTGTCTTTGTGGAGTTTGCACATTCTCCATGGATCTGTGTGGGTTGCCTCCAGGTACTCTGGTTTCCTCCCACAGTCCAAATTTGTGCAGGTTAGGTAGAGTGGCTAAATTGCCGCTTAGTGTCCAGAGATGTGTAGATTAGGTGGATTAGACATGGTAAATGCGCAGGGTTATGGGCAGAGGGCACGGGGGTGGGCCTGGGTAGGTGCTATTTCAGGGAGTTGCTGCAGACTCGATGGACTGGAAGGCCTACTTCGAAACTGTAGGGATTCTACAGATTATCCTGGTTGGATGACCTTTTACCAAACAAGATAATTTTTTTGCTCCTTGCAGGAACCCTGGCTGATTCTCCTCCTGGGTTAGGGAAAATAACTAAATCTAGTTGTGTTGCTTCTAAGCTACCCTCAGTGAGATCAACTGACTCAGTGTAGATCTTTTGTTAGAATGGCTAAACACTGCAATAGGTGATACATTTTACCTACTGAACTACCATAGGAGGTGGCATCAAAATTGTTTCGAAGTATACTTCATTCTTTGACCCTTCACTGGGCTCAGAATAAAACACCACCTGGGAGTACTCTCTAGCTTTGTGGTTTAACTTTATAGTACGCTTATTGGTATTGAATGTTTGGTTGCTATGTTCAAAATATTACCAACAATGTAATAAGTATACAATGCATAGGACCTATTTGAGCTCCTAAATATAAATTTATAAACTGAACAACTAAATTGGGAATCATCGTAAAACTAATGATATGCTTATTTTTTGGAATTATTTACACTTAAATTTGCAAAAGGTATTGCATATATAACACCAGTATCTCTGTTTATAAGCACTTGCAGCAGTTGAGGCTACCTCACTGAATGTTTATAAGGCAAGGATAGATACATTTTTGAACAGTAAAGGAATTAAAGGTTATGGTGAGCGAGTGGATAAGTGGAGCTGACTCCATGAAATGATCAGCCATGATCTTATTAAACGGCGGAGCAGGCTCGAGGGGCCAAATAGCCTGCCCCTGCTCCTAGTTCTTATGTTCTTATAATGGTGTTTTTGAATAGAAAGAAAATAATCAGACACATGCAGCTGCTTTTACAAGATTGAAGATGTTCAGAAGGATAACAGTGTAGAACATAGAACTAGTCACATACAGCATTTGTGGTGTGTATATAAATAATCCCTTAAATACAAGTAAAGCTGATATTAATTATTTTTGCAGATGCATAGTTGTCTTATGGAATTAGTGGACTCTCTTGGGGTATTGTAAAAAATGTTTACATTTATTTCATGCAAGCAAATATCTAAACAGTACAATACTTTGTTCTGTCTTAGGTTACAGGTTTTTATGCTTCATTCTAACATGCAGACATCTGACCAAAAGAAAGTGTTAAAAAGCCTACCTGGTGGAATTCGTAAAATTGTGAGTTTAAAATAAAACCCCAGAATTGAGCTTCATTATTGCATTCACTTAAAGCACAATTGATTCTTCTGTCTTATTTCAGATTCTTTCCACAAATATTGCAGAGACGAGTATTACTGTCAATGATGTAGTATTTGTCATTGATTCTGGGAAAGTGAAAGAGGTAATTTTAATCAATGCATGTCCAAATATATCTACAATACTATGAACATAGGAACATTTAATTGTTTCAATTACGTTTTTGTTCCAGAAATCATTTGATGCACTCAGCTCTGTCACAATGTTGAAAATGGTATGGATTTCTAAAGCAAGTGCCATCCAGAGGAAGGGAAGGTATTATGATTACTCTACTTTTGCCATTTAAACATATTTGTAAGAATATAAGGAGTTAAGTTATCTTAGCCAAGCTATTCATCTGTAACACTGGCATTTACCTGACAATCAGGTACGTCTTATTCTCAAAATTAAGATGCATTAAAATGAATTACTGCCCTATATGTCTCCTCAATCATCAGAAAAGTTATGGAATGAGTAACATCAAGCAAATTTTATTCACCCATAATCTATTAAAGGTTAGTTTGGATTCTACATTTAACGCTCACCTCTAGATGTCATCGCAGCCTTGATCCAGATGTAGACAAAGTGCTGCATATCAGAGAAAGACTCGAGAGTGAAAACAATGCTGAAAAACCTCAGCAGGTTTGGCAGCGTCTGTGGAGAGAGAAACAAAGTTAATGTTTTGAGTCCAATACAACTCTTCTTCGAAACCCAAAGATCATCAGTTTGTGTTTTCTCTCCACAATTGCAGACAGACTTGCTGAATTTTTCCAGCATTTGTCTTTATTTCTGATCTCCAGCATTTGCAGTATTTTGCTTTCAATTTATTGCTGACACAAAGGACATTTGTTGTGGTTATCATTAATACAGTTATTCTTTGGAGAACTGTCCGCAGCACAGCAGTCTTTAGTTCCTTCATCAATAGATTAGCATTGGGGGTGTTTACTGGTAATTTCAGTGTTGAGGTCTATTCACAAGTCCCCCAATAAGGAAATCAAAACAGAAAATGCTGGAAACGCTTAGCAGGTCAGGCCAGAGAGGAGGAGAGTCAGATATGTTGCTGTAGATGTGTTCTGATTTAAAAAGTAATTAGCCTGAAACACTCACTCTGTATTTCTCTTCACAAATGCTGAGTATTTCCAGTGATTTCTCTTTTATTTCAAATTTTCAATATCCGCAGTATTTTTTTGTTTTCCACTGACAGTGAGATGTATGGAAAAGATAAACATCAGGTTCTGATCACAAAGAGGCTACTGTTGCACTCAAGATTGCATTGTTGGTATAGTCAAATATTGGGCAGCAATGTCATCCCCCTAGATGCAGTATGCCCATATTGCTTAAGGAAGTGAATAGCATCCAATTATGTGTAGGTTAGGTGAAGTGGTCATGCTTAATTGCCCCTTAGTGTCCCAAGATGTGTGGGTTAGGTGGATTAGCCATGGTAACATTTGTGGACTTACAGGGATAGGGTGGTGGTGAGAGGCTGGTCTTGGAAAAGATGATCCTTCAGAGAGTCGGTGCAGACACAATGGGCCGAATAGCCTCCTTTTGCACTGTTGGGGTTCGGTGGTTAATATAAAAGCAAGACTTAAACTTAAAGCTCTGCTCCGTAGAATATCAGTTAAACATTGCTTTTTCTTTGATCAAGCTGACATTGACTGATTTGAATGATTTCCAAATATTTTGCTGAATGTTGCGTTTTGTAACATGAGATTTTGTGGAATATTAAATTGTTCATACAAAGAGAAGGATAACTTGTCTTTTCTTACTGTTTAACTATACTGTATTCCTGTGCATTTTTAACAGGGCAGGTCGCTGCCGACCAGGAATTTGTTTTCACCTATTTAGTAGATTGCGATTCCAAAACCTGTTAGAATTCCAAACTCCAGAATTGCTACGGATGCCACTGCAGGTGTGTGTTTGCTTTGTTGTAAATGTAATACTTTTTTTCTAATGAGTGATTATAAATGTTTTGTAATTTTCTTGTTTTACCCAGAGTTAAATGGAGTGAATTTTGAATTAAGTCACCACTGTTACTTAGAAATTTTTTTTGCCAAAAGGCACTGAAAATTGAGTTTTCTCAAGCAACAAATGCATAGTATATTGGATGAGTCTGTGAAAGTATTAAAGATCATTCTCACTCTGAATTAACTATCTGTAAAAAGACATTATAAATCTGACTATTCTAAACTTTGGTTAATGGATTCATTTGCATATTTGTATATCCTTAGGAACTTTGCCTGCATACCAAACTGCTTGCTCCAATCAATTGCCCAATTGCAGATTTCCTTGCAAAGGCACCAGAGCCCCCACCTTCACTTATTGTTAGAAATGCAGTTCAGATGCTTAAGGTATGAAGACATTTATCCTCTTATGAATGAGGAATACATTTTAAAATACAGGAATATCAGGAACAAATTTATTGTATTAATTTTTTTTCCAGACCATAGATGCCATGGACAGCTGGGAAGATCTAACAGAACTTGGTTACCACTTAGCAGATCTTCCTGTGGAACCTCATTTGGGCAAGATGGTTCTTTGTGCTGTAGTTTTGAAATGCCTTGATCCTATTCTCACTATTGCCTGCACTCTGGCCTATCGAGATCCATTTGTTCTACCCGTGCAACCTTCACAAAAGCGTGCTTCCATGTTGTGTAGAAAGCGCTTTGCTGCAGGAACATTCAGTGATCACATGGCCCTTTTAAGAGCTTTCCAGGTGAGCTTCTGAAATCTTTATTATGGTCCAGAATATGTTGCATTCGCAATCAGGAATTCAGACATCATTGTGATGCATTGGTGGTGGAGTGATTAAAATCAAGGATGGTCGAGGCCAGAATTGGAGAAATGCAGAGATCTCAGAGGCTTCTAGGGCTCAAGGAAATTACAGAAATAGGTAGGAACGTGGATATGGCATTTTGAAAACAAGAATGAGAATTTTAAAACCAAGTCAGATTGATGGCCATTATAGGTCAGCGAGCAGGCTGGTGATTGAACAGGACCTGGCACAGTTTAGGAGACAAGCAGCAGAGTTTAAGATTAGCTCAAATTTATGGAGGTGGGAGGCAAACTAGGAGAGCACTGATATAGTTACGTCTATGGTGGTAAAGACATGGATGAGAGTATTTAGCAGCAAATGGGGTGAGGAAGGGTTAGTGACGGGTGATGTTATGGAAATGGAACTAGGCAATCTTGATGGTGATTCAGATGTGTGGTCAGAAGTTTATCTTGGGGTCAAGTAGGACAATAAGATTGTGAATGATCTGATTTAGCCTCTGGCAGTACCCAGAAGGGGAATGGAGTCAGTGACTAGGGAATAAAGTTTGCAATGGAGACTGAAGACAATGGCTTTGGCTTTCCTGATATTTAGTTGGAGGAAATTTCTGTTTGTCCAACACTGGATATTGGACAAGCAATTTAAAAAATCAGAGATAGTGGAGGTGAGGTGGAGCTGGGTGTTGTCAGCATAAATGTAGAACTGATGTACTTTTGGATGATGTCACTGAGAAGATTAACAGTTGGTTGAGAAATAAGAAAGAAACCAAGATGTTATGTGCCAGAAAGCCAATAAATGAAGGAAATCACTGAAGCTAATCCTTACACACTTTTATAAGCGTCTATTTACAAAGATATGCATCACAAATATGCGTTGGTTAATCCAACAGCCACAGTTGCCGTCTGTTCCTATTTATAGGAACACAATTGAATCCCTAATTAATGCCCACCAACTGCGTACAATTAATATACAACTAACATTTGGAGATACTAGAGGATATTGGCCTGGGATTTTCTGACATTTTCTGCGGCTGGGATTCTCTGGTCCTGCTGCTGTAAATGGAGATTTGGCTGAGTGCCAAATTTTCCATTCTCACTGGCGGTGATGGGGCAAATTACATCAGAGAATTCTGGCCGTAGACTATGGCTTGGGTACTTCTGAGAGGGGGTTTGGAGGATGAGAGTGAAATTCTGTCATTGATATGTGCCTTACGTAATAGCAGGACATTTAGAAAATCATAATATGATCAAGCAGTGTCACGTGGTTTTGTGAAAGGGAAAGAGAGTTGGACAAATCTGTTCATAGAACCATGAATGGTTACAGCACAGAAGGAGGTGATTTGACCTGTCGTGTCGGTGCTGGCTCTCTTAGGGAACTCTTCCCCTAGTGCTCCTCCCCCACCTTCTCCCCATAGTCCTGAACATTCTTCCTTTTCAGATAATAAACTAATTCTCTTTTGAATGCCTTGATTGACCCTGCCTCCATCACAAACTAAGTGCATTCCAGATCTTAACCATTCACAGTGTGAAAAGGTTTTTCCACATGTTGCCATTGCTTCTTTTATCAATCTATCTAAACCTGTGGCCTTTACTTCTTGATTGTTCCGTCAACAGGGACAGTTTCTCCCTGTTTGCTCTGTTCAGATTATTCTCTTCTCAACTTTCCCTTCAAGGAAAACAGTCCACATTTCTCCAATCTGTCTATGTAACTGTGGTTCCTCATCCTGGAACTATACTTGTGAATCTTTTCTGGATCCTCTCCACTTCCTTCACAGCCTTCCTAAAGTATGCTGCCCAGAACTGGACGCAGTGCTCCAGTTGAAGCCAAACCAATGTTTTACCTAAATTTAATTTAGCTTCCTTGCTCTTGTACTCTATGCTCCTGAGGATACTGTGTGCTTTAATCATAGAAATCATAGAAACCCTACAGTGCAGAAGGAGGCCATTCGGCCCATCGAGTCTGCACCGACCACAATCCCACCCAGGCCCTACCCCCACATATTTATCCACTAATCCCGCAAACCTACGCATCTCAGAACTCTAAGGGGCAATTTTTAACCTGGCCAATCAACCTAACCCGCACATCTTTGGACTTTAGTAATGGCTCTCTCAACTTGCCCTATCACCTTCAATGATTTATGCACATCTAATAAACCTGGGTCCCTCTGCTCCTGCATCCTGTTTAGAATTGTCCCCTTTGTTATATTTTCCCTCTGCTTTCTTTCTACCATAAATGATGTGTGTCGGACCGGTGTCAATTTCGCTGTTAATGTTTTAAAAAACTGATGCTTGTTTTGCATTACCAGATTTTTCTTTTAAAAGAATTCAAATTTTCAAACTGCCATGGGATTTGATTTCAAATTCTCTGGATTATTAGTCTCCACAACTGGATTACTATCTCATGAATTGTGTCATTTCTATAAGGAGCATTTCTATACTAAGTGCCATGCCAAGTATGATACCATTGAGAATGGACTTTTTTTTTGGCTGCATTGTGTTTGTGTTTCATGTGCTCAAAGACATGCATGCAACAGAAATATTGGGTAATACCCAGTAAGTTTGTCAAAAAGTGCTGTTGAAGTGGGGAACAATATTTGTTAATTTGCATTAAACAATATGAGAGTTTGATCTATTTGATATGTGATTTTAGATATTTGATTTGCTTTGAATTATTTTCTTTCAGGCTTGGCAAAAGGCCCGCAGTGATGGGTGGGAGAGAGCATTCTGTGAAAAAAACTTTCTTTCTCAAGCTACAATGGAAATCATTATTGGCATGAGGACCCAATTGTTGGGACAGCTCAGAGCTTCAGGTAGATAGAAGTGAACATAATGCAAACTGAAATTTATTAATTGATAGGATCCTGGGTCAGACCTCTCAAGTCCTTGGTACAGTCTGGTTGGGGACCAGTAGGTTTTTTTAAAAAAGTGGACGAAGTTTAAGATTTGAGACATTGGCTAAGAGAATAAAGCCACAAGATTCCACAGATTTTGAACAAACAAAAATAAACTTTACAAGGTCAGAAAGATAAAACAATTTACAACATCTATCTTGTGCTTTAATATTCAGACTTAATATGAGGAACATGTGAATTAACAGGCAAACTGTGATTGAACATACCACTGGGCACAATAAAATGCAGATGCGACAAAGACTGATTGCACAGATATCAGTAAACACTAAATCAACCAGTGTTGTTGAAACACTGACTCTCAGACCTAGCTTTGGGATTCTCTCCAAACGTTGCTCCAACTGAGACTGCCTCAATGACTGTGCACCTCGCAGGGTTTCAACCTCATCTCCTGAGACTCCATTCCCCAGGATTTCTGAGTCTGCACACCAGCACTAACTTAGAAGGTCAATTTAAGCTCTTAGGCCATGCTGAGCAGAATACTACTGCTCCAAGGTTAACTTCACCCCAGTGGCCTACAGCACGGAGTCACCAACCATCTGCTGTCTTCTTTGATCTTTAGGGCTTCACCCGAGCTCCCATTATTTAAAGTCTGCCAACCACAAAGCCACTTGGAGACACAGTCTCTGCTGTGCTCTCTCTCTTCTTAATTACTCATTATCCTCTGCCTGGGACTCATTTTAGGACAGTTCCCTTTCCCTTGCTGATACCTCCAGTGGTTCCTCTGCATTGATTCTTGACACTCTCCTTTTATGTTGTCATACTGGGTCCCATCATCGAATTCTTGAGTCATTTTTCCATGCAGGCACACTGCTGTCAGGATGGCCGAGCCCTTTAACTGTAGGAAGAAAGAAGCTAGAAAAGAGCATGCACAACCAGACACTCTGCCACTCAATGTGCATGTGCTGAAACTTGTGGTCTGCCAGGGCTTGTAGTCCTTGGCCTCCACCCAGGGACACCACCGTGACCTTGCCACCCTGAGAAGAAGGTAATCGATTTCATAACACTGGGAATCTCGCAGCTAGCCAAACAAAAAGGACACCCAGTACTGCCTCAAAAGTGAACCACTGTTGAGGCATCATAGCTTGTAGGGAGATGACCTACGTCTCAATTTTTACTGTTGGTGTTGACTTACTCTGCTTCCATTTCTAAGATATATCCCTCTGTTGATCACAAGGAAACCATTTGCTAATAAAATTAACTGACCAGGAAGAAATTGGTTTTAAAATGGTCGCGGTTTTATTGAAAATCACAGTTTGTTTACATTCTGCACCAATCTGTATTTCATGTTGCGCTGTTTAAAATCTGAGATTCAAATGTTACAGTAAGGCGATTTAATTTAAATGGCCATGATTTCTCCTCTCACCGCCCATCTATAAACAAACTTTTATTTCCCGCCTTCTAGCAGTGGCGTATTTCCCAACCCTTCAAGTTTTTGTGCATTCCAATTTCTATAAATAACCCCACAGCAAACCTGAGATAGAGTAAGCTCCAAAGGGGTGGTTTATTAGAATACACTTAAACGCGAGAGGAGAGGCGTGATATAGCGTCCTCTTTTTCATTCCAATAAAAGATGGGAGCAAAGAGAGAAAGGTTTATAGGGCAAAAACCACAGAATAAAAAAATATTGTTTGACATGAGTCCAATGATGAATGCCCTCAGAGTTTCGCAAGCTGAAGAATGATGCTGGGGAATTACTTTTCCAGTATAGATGACTTCCACGATGGACTAGGCATGTAGAGATTGATGGTGTAAAAGTCCAGAAGTTCCAGTAGAAATGATGTAAATTCGCTTAGACTGAGCCTTTATTCTGAGCTGCTGCTTACGAGATGGACAAAACATAGAAATAGAGAAACATAGAAAATAGGAGCAGGAGTAGGTAATTCGGCCCTTCAAGCCTGCTGCAGCATTCAGTGTGATCATCGCTGATCCTTTATCTCAACACCATACTACCGCAATCTCCACACAACACTTGAAGTCTTTAGAGTCTGGAAATCTATCTTTTTCTTTCCTAAAAATATTCAGTGACTTGGCCTCCACAGCTTCTGTGGTAGAAAATTCCTCTGAGTGAAGTTTTTTCTCATCTCAGTCCTAAATGGTCTACCTGAGATTTTGACTCTTTGTTCTAGAAGCCGTTTCAGAATTTTATACATTTCAATGAGCTTCCCCCTCATTCTTCTAAACTCCAGTGAATACAGGTCTAGTCAACCCAATTTTTCCTCGTATAATAATCATGCCAAGAATCAGTCCAGTGAACCTTTGCTACAACTATTTCTTAGGCATGGATACCAAAACTGCAAGGCCCTGTGCAGCTGCAGCAAGACACCTTTGCTCATGTATTCAAGTCCTCTTGCAATGAAGTCCAACATACTATTTGCCGCCTTAACTGCTTGCTGCACCTGCGTGCTTGCATTCAGTGATTTGTGTACACTGGCACCCAGGTCCCTTTCTACATCGATATTTCCCAATCTATCACCATTTAAGTTATACTGTGCCATTCTGTTTTTTCTACAGAAGTTGACAACTTCACACTTATCTATGTTATACTGCATCTGCCATGTATTTTCCCACTCATTTAACTTTTCTAAATCGCCTTGAAGCTTCTTTACATCTTTCTCACCAGTCACATTCCCACTAAATTTTGTATCATCAGCAAACTTGGGAATATTATATTTGGTTCTGTCATTCAAATCATTGATATATATTGTGACTAGTTGGGGCCCAAGCACTGATCCATGCAGGGCCCCACTGGTGCCATCTGCCACTCAGAGATCAATTTATTCCTGCTCTGTTTACTGCCTTCTAACCAATTCTCAATTCATGCCAATATATTACCCCAAATTTTGTACACCCACCTCTTATGTGCAACTTTATCAAAAGCTTTCTGAAAATCCAAATAACGCTATATCCACTGGTTCTCCTTTATCTATTCTGTAAACAGAACAATTCACAAATGAGTACAGTAACATAAAGAGGAGCATAAGAAGGTATGAGATTTCAGAAGTGATGGGGGAAAAAGGTTATGGGGGGAACCTTTAACCTCAAAAAATAGCAAGTTTGAGTTGGGTGGCAGGTTAAAATGTTCGAAAAAACCTGACAGTGGGTGAGCATCCACCCTGCTTCAAGGAGGTGGGTTAAAGAGGGTACATGCCTCGTTGTTATTCCCCATGTGAAGTTTAACTACAGGTGGCCGGTTCCACCATACTTAAACCCAATGAATGACCTGGAAGCCTCACCAAGGAGGGCACTGAGCCTTGGAGTCCAAAGATCAGCAGCTCACCAACTGACTGGAAACCAAGTCTGTCAATCAGGCTGGCTTCTGGCTGGGAAGCCTTCCACTGAGGTCTCTCGCATGCTGTGGAATTCCTGCTGTAAGTGGTGGGGTACAAGAATTTTAAATGTACCTGCTATTTTCAGGTTTGTGGCCGGGGATCAGATGTAGCATGCTGGAGTGTGGATCCTATTTACTGGCATCGCTTTCTTGCTGCTGCTTATACAAGTGGGTGGGTGGGGTTCTTGGGGACAGACTTGGGTTATATTTATCACGTCTCTCTCTGCCTAGTTTCAGATAACGATGTGTGGTTTCATTCAGTAGTCATCAACATGAAATGAGCTATAAATGCTTTGATTTCATATAATTAAAAACTACATCTGATTTTTTTTCTTGTGGCAAGATCTTTGTGTATTCTATAAGAACAGATTAGCTTTAAATTAGTGTTGTAAAACTCTACTGTAGTTGTAGTTAATTTTATATGTAATTTTCTATTTGTGTAAATATATTGAAGACCAGTTTGACTTGATTGTTTTACATCCTTAATATTTTCTTTTGTTTAAAATTGCCCCTCAGGTTTTGTGAGGGCACGAGGGGGAGGTGACATTCGAGATGTGAACACAAACTCTGAGAATTGGGCTGTGGTAAAAGCTGCTTTAATTGCAGGCATGTACCCAAATCTTATCCACGTTGACCGAGAGAATTTAATGTTGACTGGGTCTAAAGAGAAAAAAGTCAGATTTCACCCTACCTCAGTTCTCAGCCAACCACAGTATAAGAAGGTAGGACTTGTACTTCTTGCCATTGGAAGATTAGTCTGGAATCTTTTTCAGCATCTGATAAACTTGGAACTTTATGAAACTGTATGTACAATTTAAGTGAAAAGTAACATTGATGTTTTGCCATTCCATTCAAATATCTGTAGTATTTCACTTTTTATTTCATAGCTGTTATTCTTTGTGCAACTATATATTAATCTTTAGTATACAATCTTTAACTTTGTATTAGATTCCCCCAGCAAATGGACAAGCTGTAGCTGTTCAAGCACTGCCCACTGACTGGCTTATTTATGATGAAATGACAAGAGCGCACCGAATTGCTAATATACGCTGCTGTTCTGCTGTAACACCAATCTCCGTGGCATTATTTGGTGGTCCAGCCAGACTATCAAGCAGTGCATTACAAGAGCCCTCTTCTCCTCGAGGTAACACATACAGTGAGTCAAAATAATTTCTTCGTAAACTGTATTATGATTTTGTCAAAAGCATTCAATTGTATCATCACCAAAAACTAATAGACGTATTACTGAAATGTGACATTGACAGTACTGAGAGATTTATCCAGACAATGGAATATTTTGAGACCAAATAGTGAGCATCAGGCCAGAAGATGGACAACTAGATATGTTTTTTGGAGAAGCGAGGAGCCCGACAAGGTTGTGTACTGTTGTAAAAAATGTTCAATTTGTGCACAGAACAAATATTCAGTGAATATTTGGCTGTGTATTGTCACCAAATTCAATCTGTACCTAGAACAAATATTCAGAGAATTATATGTACTTCTAGGGGTAAAAATTGGTGGCAAGAACATAACAATCTTGCAGCATGCTGACGACAGTGTTACTTACAGAATCAGGAGATGACCTGCAAAATATCACGGATCATGTAAAATCCAGACATTTAGAATATGAACACCAAAAACACAAAAGAACATGATAGAAGAAATGAATTGGAAGACATTAGAGTGAAGGTTGAAGTGGATGGTGCCACACTGGAACAAGTAGATGATTTTTTTGTCTATCTGGGACAAATGATAACAGAAGATGGCAGATTGATGGGTGTAAGGATTCCTGCCCAAAGAAATGAGCATGGGGACAAAGGTGATGGAAGAAGATTTCAGCATTGTGCCAAGCCTGAAACTCATTGAGTTGAGGACGCAAGGAAAGTAGGAAGAAGTGTCTGAGAGTTGGGGATCAACCTTTGCAAGGTAGAGCACCTCTGCAACAGCACCATTCTTGTCTTGTACTGAGTCTTTTGCTTGAGTACAGAATGTTCAGCATCAGAGAGGGAAAGGTCAGCAAGTATAGTGACTACATGGCAGGGACTGGGATGGGGTCAGAGGGGCTGGGAGGTATGGAAGGTCCTGGATGGGCATTGGTATCACCTAGTTGTTGGGGCAAACCTCTGGTTGGATTAGCTAATATGTGTTGAATGTTCTTCCTTGTCCATAATTATCTTGTCACTTTTGTTTCTACATTTGGTTTTAAAGTGAAAGGCCGAGATTTGCTTAATGGCACAGCTTAGAGCAGGAATGCAATATGTAGGAATTCAAAAGCACAAACCCACTTTGTGGAACTTCAGTTTGCTACAATACTGCATAATATCTGGCCTATGGAAGTAAATGCGCTTTAGTTAAGGGGAAGTGGCCCAGCTGATGACACCCACATCCCCTGATGAATAAAAAAAATACTGGGTTGTTCTTGTAGATAACTGATAGAGAAACAACAAGCTGAATGACCTTCTGTATTGTAACCATTCTATAATTCTATTGTAACCGTCTCGAATCATATCCAGCTCATATTCTGTAGAGTGTCAGGTATTTGCTGTGGATCTTTGCATGCTTGCCATAGTTGGTATGGTTGAATTATAGTAATAAATGTACAGAATGAAAGTTGTTATTGCCAGAAATATAGTTTTTGTTCATGAATTTTAAGCACTAAATGTTTCCCCCTCTTAATTCCACAACTAAATGTGATGTTTTAAAACTATTTTTAGCCAAGTTGGCTCTTGCTTATCCATTAATGTGAAGATGTTACGGGTGGTACATTGGTTAGCACTGCTGCCTCACAAAGCCAGGGACCCGGGTTCGATTCTTGACTTGGGTCACTGTCTGTGTGGAGTTTACACGTTCTCCCCGTGTCTGCGTGGGTTTCCTCTGGGTGCTCCGGTTTCCTCCCACAGTCTGAAAGACGTGCTGGTTAGGTACATTGATCCGAACAGGCACCGGAGTGTGGCAACTAGGGGAATTTCGCAGTAACTTCATTGTAGTGTTAATGTAAGCCTTACTTGTGACTAATAAATTAACTTTAAACTTTAACTTTATGTTGTACATCTTTCTGAAATCCCATCAAACTAGCATGGGAATAAAATATTGTTTTACTGCGGGACACTGAATATTCTGTTCCTAATTTTGCATTTCAGAATTTAAAGAAGTAGTAATAAAATAATTGTGATTATATTTCTGTTGCGCCTTTCACAGCTACAGGGTGTTCCAAAATACTTGACAGCAGTGAAGTTGTCTTGGAATTAGGTTACGATTGTGAGATAAGAAAAAGTGAAAGCCAAGTTGTACTGCCAAGTTTAACAAATATCAATGAAATTGTAACCAAAAAATCAATTTGGGTAATGCCAACTGAGGACCAAATATTGGCCAGGATGCTGGGAGAAACTCATGCTCTACCTTGAATAGTGCCATCTATCTGAGAAAACAGATGGAGCAACAATTTAGTGCTTTATCTGAAAGACGGCATTGCTAACACTGCAGCACTCCCTCAGTACCTTACACTGAAATGTTAACTTAGATTTTGTGCTGAAGTCTAGGGAATGAGAGTTGAATCAACTGTGCTGCTATCACTGATTTACAACTGACATTTTTGTGAAATCTCTGAATATAGAAACTTAAAATATGATGACCTTAGGTCATGCAGTTTATGTTCCATTTAGAGACCGTTAACATTTAAATAGAAGTCCAAACACCTCATTTTAACCAATAGAACTCTGGCACCAGGTTTCACATTTTCTTAAACAATACACAAACTATTAAATTTGGTACAAAAGGTACTGCAGCCAAGCACCCTCTCCCAGCAAACACCAGAGAACCTTCCAAACCTCCATTTCTGTGATGACATATCCTGCTCTGGGCTGCCATCAATGTTAATTAACCCTCATTTACGATTTCCTTTTAGTTCTGATGAAGTAAATGGATTTTATAACCTTTTTGCAAACTGGATGCTTTTAAAACTCCCAAAACAAAAACATCTCTCTGGATTGCACTTCTTTGCTAGCACTGTAGACATCACAACTCCAGTTCTCCAGCCGAGTAAGCTTATCTGCTGCTTTATGATCTTGTCTTTCTAGCTGTTAACCTCTTAAAGCAACCTGGCCAACCTTTTAAATGCAATAGATGCCAAGCTGATTTGGTTGCACTATCCCATTTTCCACCATTAAACTTTAATTCCTTAAACTATGTACTAAAATACATGAACTATGAACTGCATATTAACAACAAGCTGTTTCTCAGTCCCCTTTCCCCCTCAGATCCCATAAGACATAGGAGCAGCATTAGGCCACTTGGCCCATCGAGTCTGCTCCCCCATTCAATCATGGCTGATATTTTTCTCATCCCCATTCTCCTGCCTTTTCCCCATAACCCCGATCCCCTTATTAATCAAGAACCTATCTATCTCTGTCTTAAAGACACTCAATGACCTGGCTTCCACAGCCTTCTGCAGCAAAGAGTTCCACAGATTCACCACTCTCTGGCTGAAAAAATTCCTCCTCATCTCTCTTTTAAAGGATCGTCCCTTTAGCCTGAGGTTGTGCCCTCTGGTTCTAGTTTTTCCTACCAGTGGAAGCATCCTCTCCATACCCACTCTATCCAGGTCTTGCAGTATCCTGTAAGTTTCAATAAGATCCCCCCTCGTCCTTCTAAACTCCAACGATTACAGACCCAGAGTCCTCAACCATTCCTCGAACGACAAGCTCTTCATTCCAGGGATCATTCTTGTGAACCTCCTCTGGACCCTTTCCAAGGCCAGCACATCCTTCCTTAGAAATGGGGTCTGACCTGAGCCTTATACAGCCTCAGAAGTACATCCCTGCTCTTGTATTCTAGCCCTCTCGACATGAATGCTAACATTGCATTTGCCTTCCTAACTGCCGACTGAACCTGCACGTTAACCTTAAGAGAATCTTGAACAATGACTCCCAAGTCCCTTTGTGTTTCTGATTTCCTAAGCATTTTCCCATTTAGGAAATAGTCTATGCCTCCATTCCTCCTTCCAAAGTGTATAACCTCTCACTTTTCCGCATTGTATTCCATCTACCACTTCTTTTCCCACTCCTAACCTGTCCAAGTCCTTCTGCCCCCCCCCCCCCCCGCTTCCTCAATATTACCTGTCCCTCTATGTATCTTTGTCTCATCTGCAATCTTAGCAACAGTGCCTTCAGTTCCTTCTTCCAAATCGTTAATGTATATCATGAAAAGTTGTGATCCCAGCACTGACCCCTGAGGCACACCACTAGTCACCGGCTGCCATCCTGAAAAAGGACCCTTTTATCCCCACTCTCTGCCTTCTGCCAGTCAGCCAATTCTCTATCCATGCCAGGATCTTGCCCTTAACACTATGGGCACTTAATTTATTTAACAGTCTCCTTGTCAAAGGTCTTCTGGAAATCTAAATAAATCACGTTCACTGGTTCTCCTTTATCTAACTCCTTGTTACCTCCTCAAAGAACTCTAACAGATTTGTCAGACATGACCCCCCCATCTAATTAAAGGCATACTTGTTACTTTATCTGTTCTGAATTTTGTGCAGTAGATGGTGTCACCAATGACAGCAGTGATAGTGAAATGGAAGACAAATCCACTTCTAAGATGGCAACTTTGAAGCTAGAAGAGTGGCTGAATTTTAGAATAGACCCTGAAGTAAGTATTTTTTGAATATATGTCCTTATTCTATTTTGAATTAAAGGCTGGCATGTAAACACATTAATCTTTAATGAAACCCTCTGGCTACAACAATAACTACTTATAAAATGGTTAACCTTTCACGATATTATGCTGATTTCACTGAAAAAATGTGTCATCTCAAATCTGTTTGCTGGTATTTTTCAAAATAAAACTTCAGATTTCACAGATTTGGCATTTCATTATGAAACTAATAAACTTTGTAAAATATCTTTCATTTAAATTATTTTTATTCAAATTGAAATACTCTGAAAAACTTGAAAAGTTGCATTCTATTGAGATTTATTTCTTCAATATGAGAGCTCCAGTCTCAGAGTCTAGAATTTTTTTTTCCAAGAGTTTTTTTTTTTGGGTTTTCATTCTGGCTGCTTATTGATTTTTGTGTTCCATGTTTTGGTTTTAGAAACTCTTTTCATTCTCACTAATTTTATTATATGATGCTGCATACACTCCTTAAGAGTGTGTGTGTACATGTGTGTGCAGCATGTGCCAGCACGTGCGGATGTGTGTCAGTGGGCAGGTGCATCAGCGCAGATGGCATGTCAGGGCAGATGGGTCTGTCAGCACATGTGGGCATGTGCGACCGGGCGGGTGGGTGCGCCAATGGGCGTGCGTAACGGTGCATGTGTGCGACCCCACAATTACAGGCCAGTCAGTTTAACATCAGTGCTGGGCAAGCTTCTCAAAACAATTATTCGGGATAGAATTAATATTCACATGGAAAAATGTGTGTTGATTATGAAGAGCCAGCATGGATTTCTAGAGGGTAATTCTGTTTAACTAACTTGCTGGTGAACCTTGAGGAGGTAACAGAAAGGTTTGGTGGCAGGACAGCAGTTAATAAAGCGTAACAGTATTCGGGATTTCATTAATAGGAGCATAGAGTACAAGAGCAAGGATCTATACAAAACACACCATAGACCTTGACTGAAATATTGTGTACCGTTCTGGGCACCACACTATAGGAAGAATGTGTATGCATTGGAGAGAGTGCAGAAGAGGTTTACAAGAATGCTTCCAGGGATGAGAAACTTCAGATATAAGCATAAATTGGAGAGGTTGGAACTCTTCCCATTCGACAGAAGAAGGCTGAGAGGAAATTTGATAGAGATGTTCAAAATCATGTGGGGGCTGGATAGAGTAGATAGGGAGAAACTGTTCCTCCTCATATAAGGGTCAAGAACAAGAGGGCATAGATTTTAAAGTCATTTGCAGAAGAAACCAATGTGATTTGAGAGAAACTTTTTTCACATACTGAGTGGTTCGTGTCTGGAATACACTCCCTGGAAGTGTGATGGAGGCAGGTTCAGTCAAGGTACACACTGCATATTAAATGGCAAATGTGACTAAGACAGATCATGCAAATTTTTCAGAAACCACCCAGACACTAGTGACCACCAGTGAGTCATAAAATCTCATTACACCTCTTGCCTTGCTTAACAGAAATTTCAGCACTTCACTTGCAAAGATCCAGGGGGAGATTCTCCAGGTCTGCTAGCCCCAATCGTGATTCGCAATGGCCCAGATACTTGGGAGTTGGTGGGAAAGCGGGTTTTGCGCTGATTGTCAAAAATGCTGCAACCCTCCCAGGCCGTGCTACCGGTGCCGATTAGGTTCCCAGCTGCAGCAGGCAGGAAGCCCATAACTACTTAAATACACCCAATTAAATGTCATTAGTGGGCTTGCAGCCCAAATCAGATGGCCTTCGCTGTTCACTGGACGACTTTTGGTACAGGCTCTCACAAACAAAGACCTGGCATGTTGAATGCTGAGGGTCAAGGAAGCGCTACCCCAACCCTTCAGCAAGGAGAAGCATCCTCCCCCCACACGTCGCAAGCATTGGGTTTATCTGATCCAACCGTTCCTCCCACTCAGGCCCACTTCCCCTTCATTTACCCCCACTCAGTCCCCTTTCCCTCTCAGGCCCCCCATCAGCCTCCATTCCCCCTCAGACCACCCACTCAGCCTCCCTTCAGGCCAAGCACCTTCGCAGTGCCAACAGTGCACTGCCCCTGGGCACTGACACCGTGGCTTAGTGCCTTTGGCCTCGAGGGGACTTGAAGTGCTAGGTCCAGTGGCCATTTGCCTATCTGTGGCTGCCAGGCTGCAGAGAAAGGGTCCCTCAAGGGTCCTGGGGATTGGGTGGGCTCTGGCTGGGACCCAAGGGGTTGACCTCTCCACTCTCTGCTGGGATGGGGTGCCATAGCTAGATTGTCACTTCTAGCCCTGGCAGACCTGACAATCACCCCTACATGATGATTTCAGGCAGCCCTGTGATCGGTTTTTACATTTCTGCCTGTTACCTGTGCAAATCCCGAAGTGGCCAGGTCACTTTAACCTCCATGCTCCTGGTCACCTGGCAGGATTTTAAATCATTGCAGCACTCCATTCTGTAGCAGAGATTTTCCTTTCTCCCTGTCCCGAGACAATATCCAAGCTTGGGCTGACAAGTGGCAAGTAACTTTCGTGCTATACAAATGCCAGGCAATGACCATCACCAATAATTCAATTGTGTCACCATCACTAAATCTCGCACTGTCAGCATCCTTGGGATTGCCATTGACCAGAAACGCAACTGGACTCACCACATAAACACAGTGCCTCCAAGAGCAGGTCAGAGGCTAGGAATACTGCAGCAAGTAACTCACCACCTGACTCCCCAAAGCCTGTCCACCATCTACAAAGCACAAGTCAGGAGTGTGATGGAAAACTTACCACTTGCCTGGATGGATACAGTTCCGACAACACTCAAGAAGCTTGACACCATCCAGAACAAAGCAGCCTGTTTGATTGGCACCACATCTATAAATATCCACCACCTCCATCACCGACGCTCTGTAGTAGCAGTATGTACTATCTACAAGATGCACTGCAGAAATTCGTCAAAGATCCTTAGAGAGCACCTTCCAAACCCACAACCTCTTCCATCTAGAAGGACAAGGGCAGCCGATACATGGGAACACCACCACCTGCAAGTTCCCCTCCAAACCACTCGTTGTCCTGACTGGGAAATATATCACCGTTCCTTCACATTTGCTGGGTCAAAATCCTAGAATTCCCACCCTAACGGCATTGTGGGTCAACCCACAGCATGTGGACTGCAGGGATTCAAGAAGGCAGCTCACCACCACCACCTCAAGGGCAACTAGGGATGGCCAATAAATGCTGGCCAGCCAGCGACACCCATGTCCCACGAATGAATTTGTTTAAAAGCCGCAGGTGTGAGCAGATCCTTTTGAAGTCTGCTGACAGAGGTGATGTCAATTTCACTTGGGGTGGGGTTCTAGTCTGCCCAGCTGTGCACTCAGCCCAATGTATGCACACAGTTTTAATTTGAAGTTGCTGTGGTTTCCTAACGGGCAGGAATTGTTGAAACTTTCCATTGCGCTAGAAGCCTTTGTTCTGTAACAACAAGGTCAGCTGCAGTGCCTCGTAAAAGATTGAGCTGTCAGGTCATAGGCTTTCTACCAGTATCCAGCCTTCTATGTTTATTTTGAGTTCCCTTCATGGTTGACTGCATCTCGAATACCCCATTGATCCAGACTGCAATATAGACAGAGTCTAATCCTGATTGACAACCTGTGGGGTTTCACTTCTGGTTAATTGGCAGTAAATTATTGTCATAAATTTTTGAATAAACTAGAATTTTAATCATTAGGATTCTAATTAATTGTGACTCAGTCGTAGGTTTACTGGAGTTGCCCTCAACAAATTTCTCTGATTTCATCTTTGGCAAGACCGTTAGAACAGAATAATTGACCTTTCATTCATTTTCTGTTAGCTGCTGTATATGCCGTATCTAAATAATTGCTCTTCGAAAGTAACCTGTTGGTTATGAAGTGTTTTCCGATGATCTGAGGATATAATAACTATGAAAATGCAAGTTCATTAATTTGTGCCTGTGTGTTTCCTCCTTTAATGGATTTTCACAATCTGTCTTGTTACAGGCAGCTAGTCTTATCTTACAGTTGCGACAGAAATGGCATAGTCTGTTCCTGAGACGTATGCGTGCTCCATCAAAACCTTGGACTCAGGTAGATGAAGCAACCATCAGAGCAATCATTGGAGTTCTTAGCAGTGAGGAGCAAGCCGCAGGGTTACAACAACCTTCTGGAATTGGACAAAGACCAAGGCCTATGTCTTCGGAAGAGCTTCCAGTCTCCTCATCTTGGAGGTCGAACAGTAGGAAGAGCTCGGCAGAAACAGAGTTTTCAGATGATTCTTCCAGTGTGGAATATAGGGAAAGGTAGAGCTTCAGCAATAATACAAAATTGAACAATAATTGATTTGCAAAGTATCTGTAGATGTGCAGAAGCTATACTTTTAGCATCTAATCTTAGATGTTCCTAAAACAAAATTTACATAGAATAGCTCCACATCTTGTGTCATGTATTGCCTGATGACCTCTGAATCACTCCATTAAATTACTAGGTGATCTCTAGATTATGTAGTGGTCTTTGTGTATCTAGAAAGTTTAATGAAACAAATGAAGGAAGAATAGTAACATGAATGAAAATAACTCACCAGTAAAAGTTTGAACTCTTATGACTGCAGTTCTTAATAACAGTAATTAAATAGTTCATTGCATTGTCTTTCTGAAAGACTGTTCCTTTTCAAGCTAAGGGCTCAGATTTACCTGCAACAGCAAGATTGGCAATACACATTGTAAATTTCAACATCTTGTACGCTGATCTCACCAGTGATAGCTTCCTTATTTTCCTGCATTTCTAATTAGAATTCGCTGAAACACTCGAACAATGAATCATTTGTGGCACAACCGCTGGCCAATACATCTACCCTGCTGTTAATAGTGCAATTTATTTCTCATTGTAGTAAAATCAGCATTTTAACTTGGCTGTGATTGTTGCAGATTCCTTTGATATAACATGGGAGTTGTCTTGGCATATTTTGTTAAAATTTTAAGTTTATCTGTTTTTGTAAAACAAATAAAATGTAGAAGCGTCCGTAAAATGTATCCGTGAAATGAAACCCAATTTTTCTTTACCCTTATTTTAGTTGACTGTGATCTGGTTGAGCAGATTCTTAATCATGTCAAATATTCACCAACTTACAGCAGCATGCATGGGCATATCTAATCTTTTCCACTATTGTAAACATATGGAAATTCTGAGATTTCACAAGGGAAGAAAGCTGATTGACCACATTGATCTTCATGTACGTGACGAGCGAGACAGTGATGTTAATTCCTAGCAAGGATTCATTAGAAGAATCATACTTAACTTGAATGTAGTTTTGCATGCACTGCCGACAAACGTTGTTGATTTAGACTGCACATACTTTGGATTTTATGTTGTATATTACCTTAAAACATAGCTACTCACTAATTAACTATGTGCCTATGGTGATCCCTTGCTGTCATGGATATTAACATCAGTCAGTTTTTTTTTTAACAGATCAAATGAGGTTATTCTCTATAGATATAATCAAGTAGACAAAATCATTTGCATATGCTATACGCTGCATACATTTGCTGTTCATAAAAATGTAGGAGCAAAAGTAGCCCGTCTGGTCTTCTGGGCCCTCCAGCCTGTTCTGCCATTTGATTGAATCATGACTGAACTGTACTTCAGTGCCATCTACTGATCAGTGTTCCATGTAGCTTCTTCAAACACCAGTATCATCTTTCATGGTGGTGCCATCCTTTCTGATAAGATATTAAAAGAGGCCTCATCTTCCTTAATCTAGGTATAAAATTTCTCATTGGACTATTTCCTCAAAGGGCAGGGAAATTCTGCTCCTGGTTTACCTATCTTTCAGCCAACATCACTAAAATTGATTATCTAGACATTACCTAATTGCTATTTGTGGGATCTTGCATTGTGCAAATTGGCAAAGCATTTCCGATGTTACAATAGTGACTATACCTTAAACAATACTTTGGTTGTAAAGTACTTTAGCATACTACAAGATAATGAAAGGAGCTCTATGCATGGCCTTCCCAGCATGACTGCTTTTTTTCTCCCTTTTTCTTCATCCAAGTCATTAAGTTGATATCCAAGTACAGATGTCGAAATATCACTTGCCATATCCTGCCAAACAGAATGTGAGCCCTTTAACCCTGCTTCTAATTACTAACCCATGTCACAAGGTTACCTCAGTAAGAAGTCTCACAACACCAGGTTAAAGTCCAACAGGTTTATTTGGTAGCAAATACCATAAGCTTTCGGAGCACTGCTCCTTCGTCAGATGGAGTGGAAATGTGCTCTCAAACAGTGCAAACAGACACAAAATCAAGTTGCAGAATACTGATTAGAATGCGAATCCTACAGCCAGCCAGGTCTTAAAGGTACAGACAATGTGGGTGGAGGGAACATTAAACACAGGTTAAAGAGATGTGTATTGTCTCCAGACAGAACAGCTAGTGAGATTCTGCAAGTCCAGGAGGCAAGCTGTGGGGGTTACTGATAATGTGACATAAATCCAACATCCTGGTTTAGGCCGTCCTCATATGTGCGGAAGTTGGCTATCAGTTTCTGCTCAGCGACTCTGCGCTGTCGTGTGTCGTGAAGGCCGCCTTGGAGAACGCTTACCTGAAGATCCAAGGCTGAATGCCTCTGACTGCTGAAGTGCTCCCCCACAGGAAGAGAACAGTCTTGCCTGGTGATTGTCGAGCGGTGTTCATTCATCCGTTGTCGTAGCGTCTGCATGGTTTCCCCAATGTACCATGCCTCGGGACATCCTTTCCTGCAGCGTATCAGGTAGACAATGTTGGCCGAGTTGCAAGAGTAGGTACCGTGTACCTGGTAGATGGTGTTCTCACGTGAGATGATGGCATCTGTGTCGATGATCCGGCACGTCTTGCAGAGGTTGCTGTGGCAGGGTTGTGTGGTGTCGTGGTCACTGTTCTCCTGAAGGCTGGGTAGTTTGCTGCGGACAATGGTCTGTTTGAGGTTGCGCGGTTGTTTGAAGGCAAGAAGTGGGGGTGTGGGGATGGCCTTGGCGAGATGTTCGTCTTCTTCAATGATATGTTGAAGGCGCCTTCAAACAACCACACAACCTTCACATAAGCATTCTCCAAGGCGGCCTTCACGACACATGACAGCGCAGAGTCGCTGAGCAGAAACTGATAGCCAAGTTCCGCACACATGAGGACGGCCTAAACCGGGATGTTGGATTTATGTCACATTATCAGTAACCCCCACAGCTTGCCTCCTGGGCTTGCAGAATCTCACTAGCTGTTCTGTCTGGAGACAATACACATCTCTTTAACCTGTGTTTAATGTTCCCTCCACCCACATTGTCTGTACCTTTAAGACCTGGCTGGCTGTAGGATTCGCATTCTAATCAGTATTCTGCAACTTGATTTTGTATCTGTTTGCACTGTTTGAGAGCACATTTCCACTCCATCTGACGAAGGAGCAGTGCTCCGAAAGCTTATGGTATTTGCTACCAAATAAACCTGTTGGACTTTAATCTGGTGTTGTGAGACTTCTTACTGTGTTCACCCCAGTCCAACGCCGGCATCTCCACAACAAGGTTACCTACCATGCATTCTCTTTGTTAATCTCTTGTATGGTGTCTTATCAAATGCCTTCTTGAAGTCTATACAGACAACATCCATAGACACTCTCCTACATGTCTCTTCAAAAATCCAAATAGTCAAGAGCAATCAATGCAGTTGAATGGTGAACTTGCAATCTTTGCTGCAGCAGAGCAAGGGGAGAGGAAAACTACAAGACTAATACATGATCAAGCAAAGAGTTATATCAGGGAGTAATTGACAGAGCTATTTCCCTATTCTACATGTGTCCCTGCTTTGATATTTGCTTTCCTGCTCATTTACTAGTGTAGTATCTGTTGATACTTTTTCTAGAAGCAGAGAGTATGCCTCCAAAATTCACTGCTGAGTTTGAACCAACTGGTGATCTTAGAGTTTCTTACTGTGATGCAGACCCTCTAAGATCACCAGTAAGTTCAAATGTTAAGTTATCAGATTTTATTTCTTGCTCAACGTAGCACATGTAGGGTTAAGGTCACTGCTTCTGCAAGTTTTATAGATAAACGTTACAGACTAGTTAATTTTCATCTCTCGGATCAAAGTAGAGACTTCTATGACTTAATTGTCATTGTACGCGGATAGAATCACATTTTACCATGATCAATCTGTCAGCAGATCTACTGACCATAGGAAGTTAGATTTGAAGCACAAACACTCAGACTTTCTTATTCTGGCGCAGACCCTTTGAGTGTTTGTGCTCAAAATCTAACTTTGGTCAGTAGATTTACATAGAACATAGAACAGTACAGCACAGAACAGGCCCTTCGGCCCATGATGTTGTGCCGAGCTTTGTCTGAAACCCAGATCAAGCTATTTCCTCCCTATCATCCCGAAGTACTCCATGTGCCTATCCAATAGCTTCTTAAATGTTCCTAAAGTTTCTGACTCCACTATCCCTGCAGGCAGTCCATTCCACACCCCAACCACTCTGAGTAAAAAACCTACCTCGGACATCCTTCCTATATCTCCCACCATGAACCCTATAGTTATGCCCCCTAGTTACCACTCCATTCACCCGAGGAAATAGTCTTTGAACGTTCACTCTATCTATCCCCCTCATCATCTTATAAACCTCGTATCAAGTCTCCTCTCAACCTCCTCCGCTCCAAAGAGAAAAGCCCAAGTTCCCTCAACCTTTCCTCATAAGACCTACCCTCCAAACCAGGCAGCATCCTGGTAAATCTCCTTTGCACTCTTTCCAGCGCTTCCACATCCTTCTTGCAGTGAGGTCACCAAGGTCCTGTACAGTTGCAGCATAACCCCATGGCTCTTAAACTCAAACTCCCTGTTAATGAACGCCAACACACTATAGGCCGCCTTCACGGCTCTATCCACTTGGGTGGCAACCTTTAGAGATCTCTCTCTTCCTCCACATGCTTCAGAACCCTACCTTTGACCCTGTAATCCACATTTAAATTTGTCCTACCAAAATGAATCACCTCGCATTTGTCAGGGTTAAACTCCATTTGCCATTTTTCAGCCCAGCTCCGCATCCTATCTATATCTCTTTGCAGCCTACAACAGCCCTCCACCTCATCCATTACTCCACCAATCTTGGTGTCATCAGCAAATTTACTGATCCACCCTTCAGCCCCCTCCTCCAAGTCATTTATAAAAATTACAAATAGCAGAGGACCAAGCACTGATCCCTGTGGCACTCCGCTGGTAACCGGTTTCCAGTCCGAAAATTTTCCATCCACCACCACCCTCTGTCTTTTGTGAGATAGCCAGTTACCTATCCAATCGGCCAAACTTCCTTCTATCCCACACATCCTTACTTTCTTCATAAGCCGACCGTGGGGGACTTTATCAAACGCCTTACTAAAATCCATGTATATGACATCAACTGCACTACCTTCATCTACACACTTAGTTACCTCCTCAAAAAATTCTATTTACGTTGAAAGATTGATCATTTAAACATATTAACATAATTAAGTAACTCCAGTAAAATGTGATTCTATCCACATACAATGACAATTAAGTCATAGAGGTCTCTACTTTGATCTGAAGGATGGAAATTAACTAGACTGTAATGTTTTATCTGTAAAATTTGCAGAAGCAGTGGCCTTAACCCTGCACATATTACATTCAGCAAGAAAAAAATCTAATAATTTAATGCTTACTAAAAGTCTTCATTATTTTCACACCATCTAACCTGTCAGTCCAAGTATTTGGCATATCACTATATCAAGCCATCCAATCATTTTCAGATATCCAATGTGATTTATGTTCTGGGGTCTTGTGGTCTTCTGCACTGTGGTGAAGATGTGAGTAGTGCCTCAAGAAGACCGAGCCAGTGACATTTTATTTCACTTGATGGTCAGTTATGCAATTTCTTTTGCTTAAGTGACTGTTTACACTCAGATCAATGATTAATCTGCAGATAGCAGAATCTGTGCTGAATCAATGGCTTTGTGAAACACTTTACCATGGAAAACTGAGCAAATGTGTATAAGTTATTTTATTTATGTTGGGAAATAGCAAAGGAAAATTGAGAAGATGGTAACTAAATTTGATTTATTGCCTGGGCAATAATAGTATATATTTGTCTCCCTATTGACTGAATCCATAAGGCGTCACCTTATTTTCTAGCAACCCAGAGTACAGTAGTAAGGATTCTTTATTGAACTCCAGATCATGGTACCTTTTACCTAGATATTGGATTGGTAGCAAACTTTGATCTGTAGGGTTTGCACCTTGAATACAAGAATATTTATTTTTATAATGGTATTTCATGGGATCTGAGTATCATCAAAATCAACTATTCAAAACTTCAGGATGCAACAGAAAAATTTGGGGACTAGCAACCAACAAAATTAAACGTTGGAATTGGTGTTTGTTAAATGGATAGCTTACTATCTGGTGAAAAGTCATCAACCTTCTACCTTAATTTTGTTTCTCTCTTCACAGATGCTGCCTGACCTGCTGAGTATTTTTAGCATTAAGAGGTGATAGTGGCATAGTGGTGATATCACTGGACTAGTAACCCAGAGGACAAGGCTAAAATTCTGGGGGCATTGGTTCAAATCTCACTATGGCATCTGGTGGAATTTAAATTCAATGAATAAATCTGCAATTTAATAGTGAAAGTGAAACTATCATCGATTGTCATAAAGACTCATCTGGTTCACTGATCTGGGAAGGAAATCTGCCTAGCCTACATGTGAGTTAGACCCACAGCAATGTGGTTGACTCCTAACTGCCCTCTGAAACAGTTCAAGGCCAGAGATGGGCAGCAAATGCTGGCCATGCCAGTGACACCCATGTCCGATAAATAATTTAAAGAAAATTTTTCTGCTCTTATTTATGATTTTCAGCATCCACAGTATTTTGTTTTTATATTACTATCTCTGTGCTGGTCTGAATGAAAAGCGCTAACGACAAGGATGTCAATGTAAGGTGGTGGTAACTGAACTATAAAATATTTTAAAAATAAATGAATGTTGCCATGAAAGATGAGAGAATTGGAATTTTGCAGCACAGGGTTGATCATTGGCCCATCATTGTTGTATTGAGTCTCTCAAAGAGCTTTCCACTTGTATTCCTTTACCCTGCTTTTGTTCCATATGGTTAAACCAGCATTTTCTTTTTATAGGGTTCAGTTAAAGTCGCAGCAGCAGCAACAACAGCAGCAGCAAAGATACAAGGAGAGGGGCTTCCTTCATCCTAAGAGGAGTTCTGATGACCGGTCTGATCAGTCATCTGTAAAATCGACAGACAGCAGCAACTATCCCAGCCCCTGTGCCAGCCCATCTCCACCACCTTCAGGCAAAGTAAGAATGTCTTTTGAAATGCTCTCTTCCAATAATTGAATGTGGTGTCACAGAAATAAGCTATGCAACTTATCAGCCAAAATGTTCCCAGTTGTATGGAAGTGGCTTTGGAAGTGGGATACCAGGAAATTTAGGGGAAAAGAGGCGGCTCCCTGATATGTTACCACCACCTTGCAATTTTTCTGGAGGCAGCTTCAAGAAAGTCATTGCTACCTGTCCAGCAAACAAAATAGGAAGCAAATGAAAGTATTAATCAGCCAGTCAGTGACAATCTTTAAAAGAGTTTTGAATTTTCCCGGTAGTGCGCAGATCCTACTCGGAGAAGAGCATAATGAGAGTTTGGAGTCAGAAGGTGAAGAAGCAATGTTCATTTTGAAGGTCCAAAATGGAAACCTCAGACCATTCACCTATGAAGGCTCGCAAACTTGTTTCATCTGCAGGCAGATCCAGCAGATAGTTCTGAGCGTGAGGGGTTGGTTGCTAGTCCCATTTCATCTTGTGTTTCTCTCTTCTACTGTATGCAGTTCAGCATCTCTCACCCTCTACAGTCCTGCCACTTGCCCTTCACTTCGGGGACTCGGGGCACTCCCATGTCCCTGGGCCCCCAACCATCCCCAATTGGGTGGCAAATGTGAAGGAAGCCTGTTAATTAGTTGTCTCCTGTAAAGTTAAATGGACGGATGCACTGTGGCAATGATCAGAGATAGGACCCAGAAATTGTCCCATATCCCAAATATTTTCAAAGTTGGGAAAATTTAGCTCATTTTGTCAGTGCCGGTACTTTCTTTTATTCCAAACATTGCTTTTGTTAAGATTTTGTGACCAGCGGTGTGCCTCAGGGATCAGTGCTGGGCCCACTGTTATTTGTCATTTATATTAATGATTTGGATGAAAATATAGGGGGCATGGTTAGTAAGTTTGAAGATGACACCAAGATTGGTGGCATAGTGGACAGTGAAGAAAGTTATCTCCAATTGCAACGGGATCTTGATCAATTGGGCCAGTGGGCTGACGAATGGCAGATGGAGTTTAATTTAGACAAATGCGAGGTGATGCATTTTGGTAGATTGAACCAGGGCAGGACTTACTCAGTTAATGGTAGGGCGCTGGGGAGAGGTACAGAACAAAGAGATCGAGGGGTACATGTTCATAGCTCCTTGAAAGTGGAGTCACAGGTGGACAGAGTGGTGAAGAAGGCATTGGGCATACTTGGTTTCATCGGTCAGAACATTGAATACAGGAGTTGGGACGTCTTGTTGAAGTTGTACAAGACATTGGTAAGGCCACACTTGGAATACTGAGTGCAGTTCTGGTCACCCTATTATAGAAAGCATCTTATTAAACTAGAAAGAGTGCAGAAAAGATTGACTAGGATGCTACCGGGACTTGATGGATTGAGTTATAAGGAGAGGCTAAATAGACTGGGACTTTTTTCTCTGGAGCGTAGAAGACTGAGGGGTGATCTTATAGAGGTCTATAAAATAATGAGGGCCATAGACAAGGTAGATAGTCAACATCTTTTCCCAAAGGTAGGGGAGTCTAAAACTAGAGGGCATAGGTTTAAGGTGAGAGGGGAGAGATACAAAAGTGCCCAGAAGGGCAATTTTTTCACACAGAGGGTGGTGAGTGTCTGGAACAAGTTGCCAGAGGTAGTAGTAGAGGTGGGTACAATTTTATCTTTTAAAAAGCATTTAGATAGTTACATGGGTACGATGGGTATAGAGGGATATGGGCCGAATGCGGGCAATTGGGATTAGCTTTGGGGTTTTTAAAACAAAAGGGCGGCATGGACAAGTTGGGCCAAAGGGTCTGTTTCCATGCTGTAAACCTCTATGACTCTATTTGACATTTATCTCTTTCAAATGATTTATTTTTAAGATTCCCTTCTCCTAAATAAATGTATTTGTTTTATAGTCCTCCCCTTTAATTATTATTATGAATGTCATAAATCTGTGCCCTTGCTTTGTCTCAACATTCATCCTAAAAAAACAATTACTTAATTTATAACCCTTGAAAATCTTCCTGACTTTTGTCAGGATATCACTTCATTTTAACTCTTAATAGGAACAATAGATGCCTAAATTTGTTGTATGAAACACATGATAGTTGATAAGAAATTATTTGTATTTATTCTGAAGTTTTGAAGGGGTAACTATAGCACTTTTCTTTGCAGATATGAATCTGAAATGTATGTACCTAATCTGCATTTGTTGCCATACATGCAGAGCTATGACTTTCACTAAAACAAGTGAATTTTACATTAAAAATGAGAAAATACAACTTTTTTTGGCCAGTGGCATTTTCAGATGAGAACAGAGTTGATTTATATGGTTCATGCCCTTAGGACATCTGAAACCAGATCTCAGTGACTGAAGTGTTTTTGCAATACTGGGGGAATTAAAACCTTAAAGGGCAGATTTGAGTTCGTTAGATGCAAGGGATTGGTGGGGAGGTTAAAGTCTGAAAAATCTTTCTGACCCATACCCCCCTCCAACCTGCCTAGTTCTGGCTTTAGCCTGGACCAAGCTGTTCAAAGAAGGCCGGTTGCTGCTTTATAAGAATGCATGCCTCAGTAAATTCTACTTTTAAAATTTCACTGCTATCGACTGGCAGATTCAACAAGGCCAGGACTTGGAAACATAGAATTGGAGCAGGAATAGACCCTTCGGCCTGTTGAGCCTGCTCTGCCATTCAACATGACCATGGCTGACCCTCTATCTCAATCTCATACTCCAGCACTCTCTCCACACCCTTGACATGGTGAATTCAGGAGGTGAGTGCCTTTACATCTGCCTCCTCTATCCAGATGCCTGCCTGTGTAGCTTCTGAAATGGGTACTCTCCCATTTCCAGCAGCTTCCAGTTCCGTCGTCACTAAGTCTTGTTCTCCTTCCCTGTTAATTGTATATTAATTGTGTTTAACTGTAGGCAAGCAGTAAGCGTTAACTGAGGATTCACTTGTGCCCCTATAAATAAATACTGATTTAAGCTTTGAGTTAGGTGGTGCTTGATTGTAATCTGTAACTGCTAATAAATGCTTATAAAAATGTGTAAGGATAGGCTCCAATTGCATCCTGTACCAACTGCCCTTATGGAATATGACACCAACCCACAATGAAACTGATCTCTTGCCCCAATCTCCAGGATCAGCAGCCCCCCCACCCCAGGCCACCTTTCCAATCAACCTTTCCATCCTCTCTCCTCACCCTTCAGCTTGGACTTACTGACTCCTGCACCTTCACAGACTGGCTCCCCCACTTGTTTGGAATCTGGCTTGTCAGTCAAGCTGACTCAAGGTAAAGAATCGATCAGTGACATCATGCACATGGTACGGAGTTTTAACTCCACAGCATGTGGCAAAATCCTCAATTGCAGGTTCCCCATGAGTTTCTGACTGACCTGCTGCCTATGGATAAGATAAGTAACTCTCCTCAATTGTTATAGGAATTGTATAAAAAATAGCAATCAATTTTTGTTTTATAGATTCCACAAACAGAACAACATCTTGATGTTGATATATCATTTCATTAATTAAAGACCACCCATCCAAGTTTCTCAAAAAACGTTTCTCACTTTGTTGAAGAGTCTGATTCCTAAATAGTACGCTCGAACTTGATTCCCAGTAATAACCTTAACATTTGTGACACCCATGGAGTCTTCGATCTTAGCTAGCCATGTGGGGAATGATGAAAAACCATCAGGATCCATCTCAATTTGAACCTGCTGTCAAATCACCAAGGAACAGGATAGATGTGTTTATTATGGAGGTTATATCATATAGTCCTGCCACTTAGGCATATGAGATATTCTCCCTTCAGGTGTTGTTCCTCTCTTTTAATCTGCTCTTATTATCCCTGTCCACAAAAATAACCCTTGGCTTCACTGTCCTTACAAACTACTGTCCCATCACCAGCCTCTCTTTCCTCTTCAGTCCTTGAACTTGTCACCTCCTAAATCATTCCCATCTTTCCCAGATATCCATATTTGAATCCCGCTAATCAGGCCCCAACCACAGTACTAAAATGCTTTCAAGAAAGTCAAAAATGGCATCCTGTGTGTCAAAGGTAAACTTTCCCCCCTCATTCTTCTCAAAATGTCTGCAGCCTTTGGCACAGTTGACTACACCATCCTCCTCCAACGCCTTTCCACTTTCAATTAGCTGGGTGGGGCTGCTCTTACTTACCATTCTTAGCTATCTAATTGTAGCCAGAGAATAATGTGCAATGGCTTCTCTACCTGCTCTCTCACTGTTATCTCTGGTGTCTGCCAAAGATCTATCCTTTGCACCCCCCCCCCCTCCCTTATTTCCCATCTACTTGCTGCTTCTTAACATCATCATCTGAAGGCACAGATTAGATTTCACATGTATGCCAATGACACCCAGCTCTAACTCACCCCACTCTCATCACCTGTGCTGTTGCTAAATTATCTCACTGTTTATTTGAAATGCAGTGCTGGATGAACAGAATTTTTTTCCAATTAAACATCGGAAAGACTGAAATTGTTTTTAGTCCCTGCTTCATACTCTATTCCTTAAGTACTGACTCCTGTCAACAATCTGAAATTAAGCCAGTCTGTTTGCATCCTTGGTGTCACATTTTACCCAGAGTTGAGCTTTTGACCTTATTTTTGTGTCATCACTAAGAGTGCCTGTTAACACCCCTGTAATATGCTTGATGCACTGTCTAAGCTCAGCTGCTTATGAAACCTTCATTAATCCCATCATCACCTCAACTATTCCAACACACTCCTGTCAGGTCTCCTACATGCTACCCTCTGTAAACTTGCGGTCATCCAAAGCTCTGCTGTCTGTGTCTTAACTCGCAACAAATCCAGTTCCTCTGTCGCCTACATTGGCTCCAAGTCAAACAACGTTTTTGTTTTAAAGTTCTCATTCGTATTTTCAAATTCCTCCATTGACTTGCCCCTTATTATCTCTTTAATCTTCCAGCCCAACAAACCTCTGAGATGTGTTCATCTAATTCTGGCCTCTTGTATATTCCCAATTTTAATTGCTCTACCATTGATGCCTATGCCTTCAGTTTGCCTAGGCCCCAACCTCTATAATATCCTCTCTGCATCTCTCCACCTTGCTTTCCTCTTTTTAAGATACTCCTTAAAAGCTACCACTATAATCAAGGTTTTGGTCATCTGGCCTTAAATCTCCCATTTGACTTGGTGTCATATTTTATTTTCTAATGCTCCTGTGAAGTGTCTTTGGACATTTAATAACATTAAACATGCTATGTAAATATAAGTTATGCATCTTTTTTTTAAATTTAAGATTTCATGATAGTAAATTAATGCATGCCATGAGACTTGATTTTAAAGTGTTTTCTAGGAGTGCTATTCCTAGCATATTCTACTCTGAGAATAAGATTCTCAGTTTAATGGTATATCAATGTACTACTAATGTTGCAGTTTGGTTTCAGAGGGCTTTGCAGTTAAAGTAGTTGAGTACTGACTGGCAACTAGAATAAAACTTTTGAGTCTTGGAATCAAAATTGCCTATGGTGAAGGAATTTTTTCTCATGTCCGCCACGCTGTTAGTTGTAGCACATTGGCAATATTGAGGGAAAGTTCTGAAATATGATCCAGGTCATATCCTATGCCACGTTCGAACAATCCGGTAAAGGATTAAAACATAACAGAATCATATACTTTGTCTTTAGGGCTCTAAATCTCCATCACCGAGGCCGAATGTACCAGTTCGCTTTTTCATTTTGAAGAGCAGCAACCTTCGTAATCTTGAGATTTCTCAGCAAAAGGGAATCTGGTCCACTACACCTAGCAATGAACGAAAACTAAACCGTGCATTTTGGGAAAGCAGCATTGTGTATCTAGTGTTTTCTGTGCAAGGATCAGGACACTTCCAGGTGAAAAAATATATTGTGTAGAAGTTATTAACAGCTGTGTATTTATTCTCTTCAATTAGATTATTAGTGAATGTATGTTACGAATTATCTGTAATATCTTTAAAAAATTATTTTTTAAAACTTAATTTCTAAAGTAGCTTCTCGTTAGATGTTTGATTTAACAAATAAGCAAATTGCGTTATCTGTGTCCCATTCATTGTTTCGTGGGTTGAATTTTCAATAGATTGTGATTTATTTCTTCAGCTTCTGAGAAACAACATTTCATAGTATCTGTAAAAATACCATTTTGTGCAATAATTTGTCATGTCATAATTGTGACACATAAGTAACGTGGCCAAACTATGGCGTACAAAGGAAATTAGAGAGAGTATTAGATCCAAGGAAGAGGAATACAAATTTGCAGTAAAAGCAACAGACCTGAGGATTTGGAGCAGTTTAGAATTCCGCAAAGGGGGACCAAGGGATTGATTAAGAAAAGGAAAATAGAGTATGAGAGTAAGCTTGCAGTGAACATAAAAACTGACTGTAAAAGTTTCTGTAGGTATGTGAAGAGAAAAGGATCGGCGAAGACGAATGTAGATCCCTTACAGTCAGAAAAGGGAGTTTATAATGGGGGACAATGAAATGGTTGACCAACTAAACACATACTATGGTTCTGTCTTCACAAAGGAGGACACGAATAACATAACAAAAATGTTGGGGAACACAAGGTTTAGGGAGACGGAGGAACTGAAAGAAACCAGAATTAGTAGAGAGATGATGTTGACGAAATTGATGAGATTGAAGGCCGATAAATCCCCATTGTAGAGAACTTGAGTAGCCGTAGAAATAGTGGATGCATTGGTGGTCATCTTCCAAGATTCTTCAGACATTGGAGCAGTTCCTCTGGATTGGATGATAGCTAATGTAACCCCACTATTTAAAAAGGGAGCTGGAGAGTAAACAGGGAATTATAGAACAATCGTCTAACATTGGTAGTAGGGAAAATTATCAAAGGTTTTATAGCAGAGTACTTGGTAAACAGTGGTAGAATTGGATAGTCAGCATGGATTTACAAAAGTAAAATAGAGAGATGTTCTCTCTCTAGCTGTCTGCCACCAACTGTTTCAGCTAAAACTAAAGAACAAAGGAATGCTTTTTGTCTTACCAGGGCCTTCAGTTGCTAAGCAACTATATGTATTTTTTATGCTGTATCACACTCTATCACAATTGGAACTTAACACCCACACCCTCCCCCCATCCCCCCTCAATACACACACAAACATCTTTTATCCAGCATGAACCTAACAATAGGTCCTTCTAGTGCAGAAACAGTACATTGAATCCAGCTAAAACTATTACTTATTTCTAATGTTTATCCATACAAATATAGCTCTCTTAAAACTATCTTTGGTTTCCTAATACAGGACAGTATTTGAAATTTTGGAGAAATTAGAGGAAAGGTTACAAAACAACCATTATATTCGCATGAGTAAAGATGCATTGCAGAGTGGAAAGTAGCTGCAGGCTAGATAGTCTATCAAATAACCATTTTCCTGTCAGAAATATGTTACTGATGTTTAAATAAAGGTTGCCCAGATATGGAAGCAGTATTCAAGTCTTGCATTTGGGCATTATAGAAAATTGAACTTTTGAGGCTGAACGTTACTTGACTGGGAATTAAGTCCTTTGGAGATAGCTTTAGCAATGGCCAAGATCTGGGAGTACATTCTGAGATCATAGGAGATAGTGAAATCATGGAGAATAACTAAGACTGAAGCCATCAAAGGTAAGAAGTGGCATTAGTTATTCACTGAATGTAGCCCATGTGCTTACTCCGTGAGGAGCGAGCAAAAGTTAGGCAACTGAAACGTCCTAAGCATCACTCAATTGCTAACTAATGAATGAAACAGATCAACTAAACTGGAATCATTTGTAAATTTAAAATGATTTGTATGTATTTAAAAATTACTGTTTTCTTTAGGGCTTTGCCAGAATGATCTCCGAGATAGGGCGGGAGAGAAGCCAGGAGTGGGGTTCTGCTGGGCTAGGAGGAGTCTTCCGAGTGGAATGGATTAGAAAGGAAAGCCTCCCTTTCCAATATGCCCATCATCTGTTGAACCCATGGAATGATAATAAAAAAGTGCAGATAAGCAGAGATGGACAGGTATGATTTTAACATTCAGTATTTGCACAATAATGTGCTTTCTCACCAGCAGGTGACTTGGTCAAAACAGTCAAGTTCTTTTGAATACTATTGGCAAAACTTCGTGCTAACTAATCTTGTCACTAACCTTAATTTAAAGGATTAAAAATATTTTTTAAATATGTAATTACACATGTGGAAGCTGACTATCTAGATGCTACGTACTTAAATTAACCAACAAACAAGTTAGATCACCTGTAAGCAGGTGCTTGGTAGTACAGAACTTGAATATTACTGAAAAGGGAGACATGTTACCAAAACCTTTCATCTTGTACTCATCAGGACAAATGTACAAATGCCAATTTCCAAATAATCTCAATATTCTAAGCGAAGATGTTAATTATTGGCTCTGGCTGAGGCATTGCCATTGGAGAAAGCAACAGGGAAATATAGGCTCCCCAAGCTCCTGGGTAATTCAAGAAAGAGACAGGATTAAACATAATCCTTTTGTTTGCGGCGAATTTATCCCCGTGTGTGAATGTACGTTGCTTCTCGTGAGTTTAAGTGAACCACGTTATGAGCTCAACTGATCATCTTAATTCAGTTAGTGTAGCTATTAACGCACTCAGGCGCTGCCCAACTTCAGAATCACATCAAACAGTAGATGTTTTGCAAGCGTGAGCTGGTTGAATATGGTTTGTACTCTGCCTCTATTATGAACAGCCAAAGGAATATGCTGTTTGATTTGATCGGCCAATCGTTAGGACATACGATCTCCGTAGCTGGCATCGTACTGAGGTTACTCAATTGTGTAGTAGGCACAAAGTCTTTTTGGACTCGTGGTAGCATCCTGTTGGGTAGGAAATTCGCCCCGTGTAGTCTGTTAGATGTTAGATCTGACAGATTCAAAACACTGGTACGGAATGTTGCATCCGTCCCTGTGGAGTAATTGGTCAGTGTGTTTGGCTGTTAACCGGAAAGTTGGTGGTTCAAAACCATCTAGAGACAAGCCTCTTCACTCTCCTAGAGTGCTTCAGGAAGTGGTCCTAGAAATAGTGGATGCATTGGTGACCATTTTCCAAGATACTATAGACTCTGGAACAGTTCCTACAGATGGGATTGAAACCCCATTATTTAAAAAGGGAGGTAGAGAGAAAAAAGGGAATTATAGACAAGTTAGCCTGAGGTTGGTAGTAGGGAAAATTCTAGAGTTTATTATAAAGGATTTAATAGCAGAGCACTGTAAAACATTGGCAGGATCAGACAGAGTCAGCATGGACTTATGAAGGAGCAATCGTGCTTGACAAACCTACAATTCTTCGAGGATACAACTAGTAGAGTTGAGGGGAAACCAGTGTATGTGGTTTATTTTGACTTTCAGAAGGTTTTAGACAAAATCCCACATTATTGTATAAAATTAAAGTGCATGGGATTGGGGTATTATCTTGAGATGAATAGAAAACTGGTTGGCAGACAAGAAACGGAGTAGGAATAAACAGGTCTTTTTCCAAGTGGCAGGCAGTGGTGACTAGTGGAGTATTGTGAGGATCAGTGCTGAACCCCAGCTATTCAAAATATATATTAATGATTTAGATGAGGGAATTAAATAGAATATCTCCAAATTTGTAGATGACAAAAGGCGGGGTAGGAGGGTGAGCTGTGAGGAGGATGCAGGGATGCTTCTCTGTGATTTGGACAAGTTAAGTGAGTGCACATGGCAGATGCAGTATAATGTGGATAAATGTGAGGCTATCTGCTTTGGTAGCAAAAACAAAAAGGCAGTTTATTACCTGAATGACTATAGATTGGGAGAGGGAAATGCTCAGTGAAACCTGGGTATCCTTATAGATCAGTAACTGAAAGTAAGCATGCAGGTACAGCAGGCGGCAAAGAAGACAAATGGTATGTTGCCCTTCATAGTGAGAGGATTAGAGTACAGGAGCAGGGATGTCTTGCTGCAGTTATACAGGACCTTGGTCAAACCACAGCTGGAATATAGTATGCGATTTTGCTCTCCTTGGAGTACAGTGAAGGTTTACTAGACTGATTCCTGGGATGGCGGGACTGACGTATGAGGAGAGATTGAGTCGGTTAGGATTTTATATTCACTAGAGCTTAGAAGAATGTGGCTGGTAGTGTACCAGTGATGGTGTATCCCTTTACACCGTGGAATCGGCCGGTTCTGCTTCTTCATCTTAGCGAGGAATCGCTGAAGGTTTCGTGGGATGGCATGGCCGCACGTCCACTCTGGCAGGAGGCATCGGCCGCAGACTGGTAGCAGACCCCCCCCCACCGGGATGATACGTGTCACCCCCTCCCTCCTCCCCCCCCCCGACCAGAGGATGAGACGTCACCCCCCCCCCCCCCCCCCCCGCCCCGACCAGAGGATAAAAGGCCCCCCCCCCTCTCCTCCTCCCAGCCCCAACCAGAGGATGACCTGGGTCAGGGAGCCGTTGCAGTCTCTGACCCCGCTCTTAGGAGGCTGCAGCAGCGACTTCAGACTTTTATTTTGCAGGTCGGTAACAGCGCGGACGTGGATCGGGCCAGAAGACGGTAAAGTGGGATTTGGCGGTAGAGTTGGGCGCGCGGTTCAATAAGTCGATTTAAATGCATTTAAATCGTCGGGCCGCCCGATTCGGGCGTGGGCCGGACCCGCGCCCAATTCGGGTGTCAGTAAAGGCGCGATCTGCTCGGATTCGGGTGCAGATCGTGTTAAAGGCCCGACGCCCAACTTTACTGCGATCAGGTCCAGTCTAACTCAGGTCACTGTTGACAAGTTTCAGGATGGTGGTGTTGGTGCTGTTCTTTATATTTTTCCTATACTACTTTTTAAAAAATAGTTTATTTGTTGCTTACGATAACTGCATAAGATTGAAAATATTTTTAAAAAAATGCTTTTGCTTTGTGTATATGCACAGGAACTGGAACCACAGGTTGGGGAACAGTTGTTGCAACTTTGGGAGCGAATTCCAGTAGGAGGGAAGCTGCCGCAGACTGATAGCAGACTTGGCATATTTGGGGAGGTATTGTTGTTGATTGTCATAAGATTTATTATCGATTCCAGTAGAACAAGAAAATAATTTTTGATCAATAACTGACATGGATTTCTCATTCTGACGAAGCACTTTGCACAATTTAAACTATCTTTTAAACATACGATGTGTTCTACAACTATTAAAATTTGTCAAAAATAGTATATTGCATCCACAATCTGCTTCAACTATTTCTTATATAAAAACCTCTACAATTCATTTGTGAAAGAATAGAAACACCGTTAGTGGTGATATATCCGTTATTTCCCTTGAAATGCACACTTTCTTTCCATTCCTAATTGTAAATTTCCTTTTTGAAATACAACATAGAGAACAAAATTGTACTGACATTTTCTAATACAGCTCACATTTTATCTGAGGTAACAACACGATTTCTACGTGCTGATACGAAATCAGCAACAGTTGAAATAATTTTAGAGTGAGACTAAGCATGAGACAAGTTCTTATCAGTTCACTGATTTCTAATTAATTGCATTCTGGGTGATCCTCTACAGCACCCCCTCTGCAGAAGTGTAGAATTACTGACAGAAACTTCTGAATTTTTGCATATATGCAGATTCTAGAATGCTGACTGGTTCAAAGCAGTACCGATGATGAGCACTGACAGTTTTGCCGCCATTACTGTGCAAAATCTTGCCATTATTTTCCTGTCTTCAGATACTAATACAGTATTCTGTTTAAGTGTAAATACTGTATTTATGGAGCTTATAAAACATTAATCCTAGTTTTACCAATTTTCTCACTTATTTCATTGAGAATTTTTGGGTATGGGTTAAGTTAATTACAGATATTTATTGTATTTTTTGACAAGCTGCTTTATCGATTACAATAGGTTCTGGGTCAAAGTGACTGGATTTAGATAGTATTCACATGTTTTATTTGTAAATATATGAACTGAAGAACCTATTTAAGGCTTCACCATCATAGCGTATTACTGAAAAAAAATGCACTGTGCTGCAGCATTAAACCAGGCAAAAAAGAAGGTCTGTATGCGGTTAGCTGATCTCAGCCAGGGCAATGGTAGAGTTGGCCTTGGTATCCCTTGTTGAAAGATATTATGCGCCCACTCCAAATTATCCAATGTCCTAGGTGAGTAAGTCCACTCTGTGGATGCCTTATGAAATCAACATTAGGTTTGCTGTAATCGCTGGTAGCACCAATTTTCAAGGCGACATGCATCTTGATTTTTGTGCTCAGAAGATGCAAGGAATATTTAAGCGTTGCAGGCAGTGCAGAGAAAAGCCAAAAGTCTTGCGTCAAAGTTCTGATTTATTAGGAAAGACTTCAGAAACTTTCAACTTTTGAAAAGTCCTTAGAGGCACACATGATAGCCAAAGGAATGGAAAAGATAAATATTATTTAAAATGAGTAGGATATAGGTTACATGGATTCTAATTAGTAAAATGTAAATTTGAGACTGATATCAGGAAATTAGTATTTGCAGAAGAATAGTTGACACATTGATGGAGTGGTAAAAGTGAAAAATGGAATTGAAGCAGTTGAGTGCAACAGTGGATATAACTTGAGTCTTTCAGAATGCTTTAAGATGGAGCAAATGCTTTCCTTATCCTTAATTGTCTTGTGAAGAATGTGCACCTGAGTGAAAGTGGGGGCTAGAAATACTGAAAAAAAAAAAAATTTCTTCCCAGCTTTGTTACCACAATTCTTCAAGCAGTTTATCTTGTGGGCCCCATAGGTTTGTTTCATATAATCTCATTGGACATATGTAAAGTTTAAATTCAGGATTTTGTTACGTTACTTTTATTGCAACTTTGCTAATACTAACATACCATGGCTCTTCTGGTTTAGCATTTATCTAATAAGGCAAGATTTCTAACAATCATTATCTCCAACAGCAAATATCAACTATAAACTCTCAGGATTGTATGTCTGGGCTTTGAGTGCTTAACTGATCTGAACATGCTACTATTGTTTGTGTAAATTCTTTTGTGGATCTCATCCTACAACCCAGTCCTATACCCACTTCCAATACCTATTAACCTCAACTGACATGTGAATTGAAGCCCTCACTATATTTCATTAAAATCTGTGTATTATATAATCTTGCATGGTTCACAATTGAATCCTAGTCATAATTGTTCTTTCCTTTTGAAGCGCTGTAGTTTGCCCTTTTTATTTTAAGAAACGGGATGTTAGAAGCGGTTCAAGATTTTGTAATGCTATGCCTGTACATCCTGTTTGCATATTTTAATTTTTTTTAATGAAATTTGAAAAATAATTGAACTTTATAACTTGAATTTAAAATGAAGCATCTCCAGATAGCATTTCTCTTGAGATTGAATTTTTGCCCCTGACCTGCAGTTTCATAACGATTAAGAGTGCATTTGGATTATCCTTGTCAGTGTGAACTGCGATTGCTAATGTATTTTTCCTTCAGTCCTAGAGTTCAACCCTGGAAACTATTTTCTGACAAGTTTTGCAAAAGTTAAAGATGCACAGGTGTGCGGAACCAGCTTACTCCCTAAACAACTTTGTAAACGTAATGATCTTCATTAGGACCAAGTTATACTTAAAAACTGACAACGGATTGATTCTTGATATGAGAGGGTGATGGAAAGAGAATGCGTTTAATGTTTGTGAACTGATGAGAAAAGCAGTTGTCTTGTTCAACTCTGTTATGTTGCTGTTTGTGAATTGTGAACAAATAGTTTCCACAGCATTAGATTTAAGTGAGTACGTGAAAGAGACGGTGTACTTTTTCATTAGACTGCCTTAAGCTTACATTTGTAAGTAATCTTTCCTCTACCAGAAGTGTTTAGAGAGCTTGCGATTATACTTAAAATTCTTTAAAAAGAAACCCAGTAGAACCATGATGTGAAGATCAAGCTTATTTTAATTTTACTTTTGATCTATTTGAAGTGCTACTCAACCTACTTAGAAAAACAAACAAACACGTTTGTACTACGTAAATCTAATTGAATATTTTGACAAGTTTGAATTGTCTGTTATGTTGCCTTTACAATATTGCAACTTATCTTCACCTTCCCAGTTGAGGATTCACTTTATTGTGACTAGATTTTCCAGTAAAAATTGTACCAGGTGGAAAATATTGTTTGATCAGATAAATATTGTCTCATCTGACTGTATTGCATGCACAGTTCATAACTCTCTGGGGAGGATTCTGTCTGTGAATAAAATATTTAAAGTTATATACAAACAGAAAATACTTTCAAACAATTGTGCCAAAATGGTACATCATTTGTGTCACTGGTTTACTATGACCCAAGGAGCCAGTAATAAGTGGGTGAGAATTTTTAGTTATTAGTTCAAAAGTATAAGACCATTGTTGGTTAAAATGGTGGCCAAATTGAAACTTGTATAGCTGTTAAATAGACTGAGTTTAATCTTTGAAAATGTAAGCTTTGCACAGAAAGGAACTTGCTCTTCAGTCTCAAAAACTTTGATAAACTTACAAGAAACTGTAAAAATGGCTGTAGTGTTGATCCATTATGTTGTCTGAAGTTTATTGTTGGTCATTATGCAATTTAGTTTAATGGTTATTAGTCTCATTTTCACCCTCTAAGTTTGCATCTACATGTTGTAGATTGTGAACTACTCAGCACTTTGAGGCATATACTCAAAATTCAAATATAAACTACAGTAATCTATTTATTATGTTGCACACAATGCAATGTATTTTTGGTGGGAAAGGAATTAGATGGTTTTTCACAGAGCAACATTAATCTTTAATTGCTTTGTGACAAATTTCTGTAACGCAAACATTTTCATTAAAACATTTCTTATAATGGATTAATTTTGCAATCCCATCTAAAATGTCATTATAATCAGTAAGAGTGCTCAAGCCGTAACAAAGCTCTCATGAAGAACCAAAGTCTACATGAGTTTAATTGTAAACAACCATTCCAAGAAAGAATGTGCTGTTTTTATTTGATGTACCTCACTTGTATAGTCATAATTGTGGATGTAAAAATTAAACACTTGACTCTTAATACTAGAACTTGAGTCTAAGCAACATCGAAGGCAGCCTGTGATGCAATGGCTTGATTTACTAATCCTTGTGTTGGATTCAGCAACAGTGGCCTCGCCATTGACATGTAGAATATAACATTGCATCAAGAAATGCAACAACAACTTCTCAATTTCATTAGTTACTGAATGGAGGTATGTGCATCCACACATGGAAGGAGCAAATATCTACTCTCCTAGTTCACATACGTTCTGCTAATTATTTTGTTTTGGTGTCAACAGAAACTTTAGAAGCAGCTTACCAGTTTATCATTGCAGGAGTAAACAATATGGTTTATACAAATAAAACACCCTCATCTCGCTTTGTGATAGTTATTAAGGTTTATAAATCCAAATGAAATCAGACAGTCTTAATCTGATGAACTGGAGACTGATGCATCACCAGCACTGTTCAGTTATAGATGGAATGGGGAAATAAAAGTTCGACTGCAATGGAAAACATACTTAAGCTCAGTCATGCTTCAACCTTGATATTAGGACTGCATTTAATCAGATAATCTGGTGCTGCCACTCTGTTCAAAATATCCTTTCATTTTAATAGTCGTCTGTCACCTGGTGTGTGTGTGAAAATTACAAAGTAATTTCTGTAAAAATGCAGTGATTCTTGAACCATCTGTTTGAAGTGTTGGTCAAAAAACCACATTGTATCAAATGACAGTTTTTTTTTAAAAAATCTGATAAAGTTCCCACTACTATTTGACCTTACTGATCGAAACATTATAAATGATTTATGCCCAAAGATTTAGCTGCATGGCATGCATTTAACTTCAGCTAATTGACACTTACAATGGGGATAGTAAAAAATAAATGGATGTTATTTTCAGTTCAAAATGTACGTTTGCAGTGTGCAGTTAAGTTTTTATTTTTGAAGTTTGGCAGTGACTTTTTTAATGAAGGAATATAATTCAAAGAATAAACTAATTTGTTCCTACATTAGTGTACAGTGGTTGTCTGTTTTGTTGAAATTTTTGATTGGTAGAATTTCATCATAATGCAAACAGCACTTGAAGTTTTAATGTTTTTTCACGAGATGTGGGTATTACTGTCAAGGCCATCATATGTTGCCCATCCCCAATTGCTCTTGAATTGGGTGACTTGAGGCCATTTCAGAGTCAAGCACGTTGTGTATCAGGAGCCACATGAAGATCAGACCAAGGAAGGATGGCAGATTTCCTTCCCTTAAGGACATTACTGAACCCAGATGGGATTTTACCACAATCGATAATTTCATGGTTACCATTACTGACGGCTAACTTTTAATTCCAGATTTATTCATTGAGCGCAATCTTGAGGTAAGATTCCAGCCAGTGAGTTTGAATTTCACTAGTGGCCATGTGAAACTTAAACCTCTGCCCCAGCATATTAGCCTGGGCTCAGAATTACTAGTGCAATGACATTGCCACTACGCCACCTAATGAAATGAACTTTTTGTATAAGTTCTCCCAAAATACTAGATTCCTTTTTAAATGGGTTGAATCAGAATCATTTGCATTCCCATTTATATTTATAATCAATGAACTCCAACCTCAAATACTTAAGAAGCAATTTCATATTTTTTCTAAAAATCTATGCATTTCTCACATGTATATTGGCTTCTGTTATCTGTTTGATATATTGATATTCATGCATCTGTATGTAAGCCCTTCCTATAAAACCTTTCTTCATTTGTTACATCTGTAAATGTTATCATTATTTATTCATCATCTAGGTTAATAATGGGATAGGTCTACATAATCCAGACAAGTTGTAATTACACCCAACCCACAATGGGACTCAGTATTGGCTCACAGCTCCTCTGCCTACATTACACCCTGCTTAACCTTTGCTCTTACTCTCCAGCTGCAATACGATGGACTGGACTTTCAGTAGCTGGTGGAGATGGGAGTGGTTTGAAAATTGCATTCCTAGAGATTGGCACTGACACCCAAAGCTTCCTGAATACTGTGTGATTTTCAAAGGGAAGGCACGGCTTGGAGGGACTCTGAAGCCTGCACACATCCAAATAACTGCTTATTGAACTCATTCCCAGACCTCAGATCAAACTTTCAGCAGGTAATAAATGGAAACATGTAGTGCTTGAACATATCACAGTGCAGCATAGATGAACAAAGCAGGGAACTATCAGAGCTTACAGATGATTGGCATGATGAGTTGCCAACTGTGCGATGCTATCCAGGTCCACAGCTAATCCCTGAAACAACACGGATCCAAGTGGCCCGCCACTCTACCATGCAAAACTCTAGAGCAAGTAACCACGGCAGTGAATGTTAGTCAAGCCTGAAGGGTGTAATGCAGTATGAAGTTTAATGATAAGTGGCCAAAGTCAGTGAATTTATCTTCAAATGCTGCATCCTGCCAACTGCACTATGAGCCTCACACACTGCTCAATGCACCACACCCATTATCATTACATCGTCTACTCTCCCAGACAATTCCATGCCTGGCAGATGTGGGAAGGTGGGTTGAAATAATCTGTGCATAAGTTTCTTGCCAATGGATTGTGAGACAGGAGGATAGAAAGTATCAGGTTGAAAATAAGGAAATTAGAAAGTAAAGAAGGCATGGAAAAATATTGTACCTGTTGCGGTTCAGTTTGGTAGCATTCTTGCCACAGAGTTAAAAGGCTGCAAGTTCAAGTCGTAATCCAGGCCCTGAGCATAAAAATCTAGGCTGACACTCCAGTGTTATACTGAGGGAGTGCTGCACTGGCTGAGGTGCTGTCTTTCAAATGCGATGTTAAACCAAAGCTGTCTGCCCTGTTGAATAAATGTAAAATAACCCTTGACACTATTTTAAAGAAGAGTGAAAGTGTTATTCCTGGTCTCAGCCAATATTCAGCCCCCCCCCCCCCATCACCATCGCAAAAACAAGCAAATTACCTGGCCATCAGAATCCAGGTATTGATCAAGCACTTACTCAGAAAAGGCAATATCACTGAAGGCACCAAAGTTGTGTGTGGCATTACAGATCTAGAATTTCCAAACAGCACTGAATAAGAAAAAATAGTCCATTTTACACGCATTCATGACAAGAACTGAACTTCTATTATTTAAATGCAAATGGGATATCTATTTTCCAAACCATATTACTATTCCAAGGACTGTTTAGATACTACATAAATAAGGAAGAATAAAATATTCAATGTTATAAGAGAATTACAGAAATTCACATTAAGTACCAATATCACAGCCAGCACCACAAAGTTCTTGGATAAACGCAAATTACGTGGATGCTGGAATCTGAAACCAAAAGAGAAAATGCTGGAAAATCTCAGCAGGCCTGGCAGCATCTGTGAGGAGAGAAAAGAGCTAAAATTTCGAGTCCAGATGACCCTTTGTCAAAGCTGGACTCCACGTCAGCTCTTTTTTCTCCTTGCAGATCCTGCCAGACCTGCTGAGATTTTCCAGCATTTTCTCTTTTGGCAGCAAAGTTATTGTGTTCACAATGATATTACTTGAAAGAATGAAGGCTGCTAATTTGCAAAGGAGTTTATTAGTACAACACAGGCACATTTATATGTTTTGATTATTTTTATGATGCATCATTTTCAAAGCACCTCTCTCATTGTGACATAGCCTGAAAGACGTGCTGGTTAGATGCATTGGCCATGTTAAATTTTTCCTCGGTGTACCCAAATAGGTGGCGGAATGTGGCGACTCAGGGATTTTCACAGTAACTTCATTGCAGAGTTAATGTAAGCCTACTTGTGACACTAATAAACTTATAAAAAACAAAATATCAGCAAGTTCAACATGACATGTTTTTATATTAAAGTTCTAAAGGATGCAAATTATCATAAGATTTAATTTAATATAACTGAATATTCTAATCATAAATTTTATTATTGGAGAATATAAACCATATCATAAAGAATAAACTAAACAAAAATGAGAAAAATGCACATGAAAAATTAATGCTATGTGAGACTTTTACAAACAATTGGGTGGCACAGTGATTAGCACTGCTGCCTCACAGCTCCAGGGACCTCGGCTCAATTCCTGGCTTGATTTACTGTTTGTGTGGAGTTTGCACGTTCTTCTGCATGGGTTTCCTCCCACAGTCCGACAATGTGTGGATTAGATTGGCCATGCTAAATTGCACCTTAGTGTCCTGGGAGCAGAGCGTCACTGTGAGTATAAAACTAACTTACCGGCGAAGGTGATTGGTGGTTGCAGGTCACATTTGCATAAGTGCAGTCACTGTGACCAGAAGGTGGCTTGTGGAGGAGCTGCTGTGAAGGGACAGTTAAACCCCAAGCAGTATTTCAGTGTTTCCCTCCCTCTAACCAAAAAAAAAGTCGCTTCTCGGCCTTTTGGCTAAGATCAAGTGTAGTTATGCAGATGCTGCACTTGGTTGAGGTCATTGCGTTGCATTTGAGCTTCATATGTTTCATATGAAGCAATTTTTAAAAGCGGTATCTTGGCCTTTTGGCTAAGATGCAAATGAGATTAGGCCTTGGAGGAGGAATTCTCTGCCTACTCCAATTAGCTTGGCTCATGTAGATCAGGCCCAAGACAGGGTAGAGGATTGCATGCCCTGTCTTGTCAGATTGGATCGGAAATGTCTCAACTTGTTGAGACTCTGAATTGGACTTGATTTGATTGAATTGGAAAAGTATAAAAACCCAAAAACAAGTCGGCAGGAGGACCACAAGCAAGGGAGAGGTGAGTTGCAATTCTTTTGTCCTTTTACCTGTATAAGGGCAATATAGAACATAGAACAGTACAGCACAGAACTGGCCCTTCGGCCCATGATGTTGTGCTGAGCTTTATCTGAAACCAAGATCAAGCTATCCCACTCCCTATCATCCTGGTGTGCTCCATGTGCCTACCCAATAACCACTTAAATGTTCCTAAAGTGTCTGACTCCACTATCACTGCAGGCAGTCCATTCCACACCCCAACCACTCTCTGCGTAAAGAACCTACCTCTGATATCCTTCCTATATCTCCCACCATGAACCCTATAGTTATGCCCCCTTGTAATAGCTCCATCCACCCGAGGAAATAGTCTTTGAACGTTCACTTTATCTATCCCCTTCATCATTTTATAAACCTCTATTAAGTCTCCCCTCAGCCTCCTCCGCTCCAGAGAGAACAGCCCTAGCTCCCTCAACCTTTCCTCATAAGACCTACCCTCCAAACCAGGCAGCATCCTGGTAAATCTCTGCACTCTTTCCAGCGCTTCCACATCCTTCTTATAGTGAGGTGACCAGAACTGCACACAATATTCCAAATGTGGTCTCACCAAGGTCCTGTACAGTTGCAGCATAACCCCACGGCTCTTAAACTCCAACCCCCTGTTAATAAAAGCTAACACACTATAGGCCTTCTTCACCGCTCTATCCACTTGAGTGGCAACCTTTAGAGATGGCAGCTAGGGCAGTGGCATGCTCCTCCTGCCAGATGTGGGCAATTAGAGAGCAATCTAGTCTCCCTGACAACTTTGGCTGCAGGAAGTGTGTCCAGTTGCAACTCCTCACAAACCGCATTGTTCGGTTGGAGCGGCAGGTGGATGCACTGTGGAGCATACATGAGGCAGAGAGTGTGATAGACACTAGTTACAGGGGGGTTGTCACGCCACAGGTTCAGACAGGTAGATGGGTGACTGCTAGGAGAGGCAGGCAGGTAGTGCAGGAGTCTCCTGTGTCTATTCTCCTTTCAAACAGATATATCGTTTTGGATACTGTTGAGGGGGATAGCCTGTCAGAGGGAGATACCAGCAGCAGCCAGACCTGTGACACCACAGCTGGTTCTGCTGTGGGACAGGGTCGGGCAAAGAGCAAGCAAGCAGTAGTAATAGGGGACTCGTTAGAGGCACAGACAGGCATTTCTGTGGCCACAATCGAGGCCTCCCTGGTGCCAGGGTCAAGGACGTCTCTGAGTGATTGCAGGACATTCTTAAGGGGGAGGGTGAGCAGCCAGAGGTTGTTGTACATATTGGTACCAACGACATAGGTAGGAAAAGGGATGAGGTCCTGAAATGTGAACATAGAGTTAGGCAGAAGGCTAAAGTGCAGGAACTCGAAGATAGTAATTTCAGGACTACTACCGGTGCCACGTGCTAGTGAAAGTATGAATAGGAGGATTAGGCAGATGAATGCCTGGCTTGAGAGCTGGTGCAGGGGGCAGGGATTTAGATTTTTGGATCATTGGGATCTTTTCTGGGGAAGGGCTGACCTGTTCAAGAGGGATGGGTTACACCTGAACTGGAGGGAGACTAACATCCTGGCGGAGAGATTTGCTAGAGCCACTCGGGAGGGTTTAAACTAGTTTGGCAGGGGGGTGGGATCCAAAGCAGTAGGGCGACAGAAGAGAAGTTTGAGGACAACACAGAAGTTAAAAAGAGCACGTTAATTAGTAAAGGCAGTGTCAGTAATCCTAGTACCAGACAGATCAGGCAAAAGCAAGACAGAGAGCAAGGGAAGTCCAGATTAAACTGCATTTATTTCAATGCAAGAGGCCTGATGGGCAAGGCAGATGAACTCAGGGCATGGATGGGTATGTGGGACTGGGATATTATAGCAATTACTGAAACATGGCTAAGGGAGGGACAGGACTGGCAGCTTAATGTTCCAGGGTACAGATGCCATAGGAAAGATAGAACAAGAGGTAAGAGAGGAGGGGGAGTTGCACTTTTGATTAGGGAAAGCATCACGGCCGTACTGAGAGGGGATATATCCGAGGGTTCGGCCACTGAGTCTATATTGGTAGAACTGAGAAATAAGAAGGGGGAAATCACTTTGATAGGGTTGTACTATAGGCCCCCAAATAGTCAGCGGGAAATTGAGGAGCAAATATGTAAGGAGATTACAGATAGCTCCAAGAAAAATAGAGTGGTAATAGTCGGAGATTAAGTTTGCAGATGACACCAAGATTGGTGGCGTAGTGGACAGTGAAGAAAGTTATCTCCAATTGCAACGGGATCTTGTTCAATTGGGCCAATGGGCTGACGAATGGCAGGTGGAGTTTAATTTAGACAAATGCGAGGTGATACATTTTTGTAGATTGAACCAGGGCAGGACTTACTCAGTTAATGGTAGGGTGTTGGGGAGAGTTACAGAACAAAGAGATCTAGGGGTACATGTTCATAGCTTCTTGAAAGTGGAGTCACAGGTGGACAGAGTGGTGAAGAAGGCATTTGGCATGCTTGGTTTGATCGGTCAGAACATTGAATACAGGAGTTGGGACATCTTGTTGAAGTTGTACAAGATATTGGTAAGGCCACACTTGGAATACTATGTGCAATTCTGGTCACCCTATTATAACAAGGATATTACTAAACTAGAAAGAGTGCAGAAAAGATTTACTAGAATGCTACCGGGACTTGATGGATTGAGTTATAAGGAGAGGCTGAATAGACTGGGACTTTTTCTCTGGAGCGTAGGAGGCTGAGGGGTGACCTTATAGAGGTCTATAAAATAATGAGGGGCATAGACAAGCTAGATAGTCAATATCTTTTCCCAAAGGTAGGGGAGTCTAAAACTAGAGGGCATAGGTTTAAGGTGAGAGGGGAGAGATACAGAAGTGTCCAGAGGGGCAATTTTTTCACACAGAGGGTGGTGAGTGTCTGGAACAAGGTGCCAGAGGTAGTAGTAGAGGTGGGTACAATTTTAGCTTTTAAAAAGCATTTAGATAGTTACATGGGTACGATGGGTATAAAGGGATATGGGTCAAATGCGGGCAATTGGGATTAGCTTAGGGTTTTTTTAAAAAAAGGGCGGCGTGGTCAAGTTGGGCCAAAGGGCCTGTTTCCATGCTGTAAACCTCTATGACTCTATGTAGGTTAGAGTGATTAGCAGGGTAAATGTATGGGGTTTGTGGGGATAGGGCCTGGGGTGGGACTGTTGTCGGTGCAGACTCAATGGGCCGACTGGCCTCCTGCACTGTAGGGTTTCTATGATCCCAATTTTAAATACGACTTTCATTAAATGGAGATAAAAAATTGCAAGATACATACAAAAACACAAAAATGTAGTCCATGTGTAAGATATTTTTAAAAAAATAAATGGAAAGCATTAATTATTGTGGTCATTTAAATGTTGCTCAAAATATTTTTTAAAATCCTATTGTAGGCTCACTTTATGTGTGTGTTTTGGACTGCTTATAATTAACACTGTGTTCTGAGTTTTGGGTCTGGTTGGGATAGCTCAGTGTATGGGGGAAAATAGGCAGTATAATTATGAAATAATATGCTCCAATGAGGGAATGGAAGTACCTGTGGCACTGCATTATGGCAATTTGTATAAATATAAAGATTAAGCCATTCTAATTGGACAGTAGTCACAACTTATCATGAACGCATTAACCAGTATGCTAAAAGTACACAGGTGGCACGGTAACACAGTGGTCAGCACTGCTGCCTCACAGCGATGGTGACCTGTGTTCAAGTCTGGCCTTGGGTGACTATCTGTGTAGAGTTTGCACATTCTCCCTGTGTCTGCGTGGGCATCCTCTGGGTGCTCCAGTTTCCTCACGCAGTCCAAAGAGGAGCAGATTAGATGGATTGGTCATGCTAAACTGGCCCATAGTGTCCCAAGATGTGTAGGTTGGATCGATTAACCATGGTTATGGGGATAGGGAGGTGAGGAGGGCCTGGGTGGGATGCTCTATCAGAGAGTTGGTGGGGACTCGATGGGCCAAATGGCCTCTTTCGGCACTGTAGGGATTCTATGATTCAGATAGCTTCCACATAAATGTTTACAAAAACAGCACAAATACAATTTATACATGTCTAATATGCTAGACACTGGTCAGTGTTGTCCCAGAACTTGTGGCTGTGACAGGCATTGTAGCGGAGTTCTGCTTTCAAGCAGAAACATTGTTTTGATAAGTTATCCCTGCAGTGACATCTCTGGAAGCCTAACTCACCACAACATTGAGCATGTACAATCTCACAAAGGCTAAGTGTTTTCTGGTGGAATGTCTACTGTTCTGCACAAATTCAAATTGATTCAAACAAGTTTGTCTTTAACAATTCCCTTAGCTGTTCCAATGGAATAGCCAGTCCCATCTGTTACCAGCACCACGCCTAAGCTATTTGGTGAGTCACCTTTGTTGCGATCAAATGCTGACACTGACTCAGCAACATTGTCTCTAACACCAACACCCCAAAGTGACCTTGTGCTGCGTGCCATCACCTGCTTGGCTTGCTGTATAATGCCCTGGTGTGCCATTTTCCTTGCACGTCTGACAAAATGAAGTTCTTCATCATATTTAGGGTTATTTGTAGTGAATGATTCAGAGGCCTGTTCAAGGTCATTCATGGAGGGTGGTCCAGGGGATGTCTCTGGATCATCCATGTTAAATAATCTAGGGCTGGTTCAGGATAGTCCATGTTGGTGGTCCAGCGGCCAACTCAGGGTCAGCTAAAACAGAAGGTTCAAGAACTCACTCAGGATCTTCAATGTTGAATGGTTCAAGAGCTGACTCAGTCTTCTATGGTGAATGGTACTGGGGCAAACTCAGGATTGTCCATGGAGAATTGTCCGGGGGCCTGTTCAGGATTATAGTTTTCCATGCTCTCCTCAAGAAGTATGGGGATTCTATTGAGGACCTGATCTGGCAACTTTGATCTGAGGCCACACTGTGGTTTGTTTCCAGTAAGTGCTTGGTAAGGAAACATCTTTATAGCTTCATGGTAACTGTTGTTCATTGCCCATTGAACAAAATGGACACCATTGCTTCACTGAGCACAGTTGTTACCATGCATCCAGGCCATTAGCTCAGCTTCATATAATCTTAATTCCATTCCACAGAGCCTTGACTCTGGGGATGTCTGGGACACCCACTGACCAACACTTGTTCTTCCCAGAGTCTTACCAGCTCATGGCTGACCTGTGCTATGAATGCTCTTCCGTTATCTGAGTGAAGGATATGTGAAGCTCCGATGTCTAGAAATATTACAATCCGCTCATGGGTAATCTCAGTTGCATGGAATTTGGTCAGGTAGTCCATGTAGTGCAGTATGAAACCATAACCTCCTGTTCTTCATAGCCTGCATGTCAATCAGGTCTACTTACCCGCCTTCATTCAAGTCATTGACACACGAGGTCTCACACCTGTTGCCGTCTCCTTGCCTGCCACACTTCTGTATGCATCTTCCACAGAGACTGTTGTACGGCCTTTACTCTCTTTACAGTGTGATGTCTACATACTTTTCAGAAAGTTTCTTGAAAGTCTTTTCACCACCATAGCCAGTTTCAATGTAGGCTAGGACTGCTACCTTGGTCGCCATGAACTTACCATTATTCTTAATAACCTTGTCCACACTGCCTACAGACGTAAGCACAAAAGTTTTTGGGATGTGACATTCATCTCTTGGGAGTTTCTGTTCAGTTGTCCCATGCTTGAGGACAGCAATAACTTCAGCTCAATTTCAGCAGACCCCAAAACATTCATCTTCAGTGTTTGCAGGAGTTATGCTAGTTGATATAGATTTCTACGCTGAAATACTGTGTCTACAAGAGTGTGACTGCCATCACATTTTTATCTGGGTACAGCAAAGTGGCACAGTGGGTAGTGTCACTGTCTCTAAGCCAGAAGATCTAGGTTTGAGTCCCACCCCAGGACTTGATAACGTGGTCAAACAGGTTGAGTGTCAACCTGCAAATCCTTCCAACACACCAATGGCTGGCAGTACGAGAGGGCGAAATTCCTGGTCAGACATGCTTGATGTGGAGTGCTGCCCCTTAGCTTTAAGCCCCACATGACAGACTAGCAACCTATTTCAGGAATTACAAGCTATGGAAGCAGAAGTCTGCCTTAGTGAACCACTAGGCGTGGGAAGAAAATTTGAATTGTGCAACAAAGGAACAATGAAATGTCATCAATTACTGTTTAGTGTCACTTGCCATATGAGCCTTTGAAGTCAACACCATGTATTTTCATTTCCAACAAGGAATTCCAAACCTTCCGTCACCTGCTGTGTGACCCATTGACATCAAATAGGAAGTGTAAACAGTGACTTCCTATGCCTCCGTGGTATTTGACACCATCCATCACCTGCTGTGTGAGTCTTTGAAGTCAAATAGGCAGATGTGAACTAGTCCTTTTCAAACTTATATTAAATGTTACATCTTCCACCAACCACTATTTGTGCCTTTTGTGCCACACTCACTTTCCCAAATTTACAATGTTCATGCTGTTATTCAGCAACTTAGTGCAAGATGTTGAGGTTGTCCAAGCAACAGGCTTGAGCATCAATTCTACAAATAAGATTTTAAAACTCGTACATAGCACTGGCTATTTCATAAAATGAAATGTCAAACTAACTATTTCATGATCCATGCAATGGGTTTGCCCATTTCATGAAATGGGCAGTTTCACAAATTGGGTGTAACATCTATATCAATGATTTCGACTTAAATGTAAGGGGCATAACTAAAAAGTTTGCAAATGATACAGAAAAATGACTCTGTAGTTGATAGTGAGTTAGAAAGTTGTTGAGTGCAGGAAGATATCAATGGACTGCGAAGGTGGGCAAAAAAATGGCGAGTGGAATTCAATCCAGAGAAATGTGAGCTAATGCAATTGTAGAAAGAAAAGAAGGCAAGAGAATACACAATAAATTGTAGGATACTGAGAGTTGTAGAGGAATAGAGGGACCTTGGAGTGTATGTCCACAGATCTCTGAAAGTAGCAGGACAGGTAGATAAAGTGGTTAAAAAAAGCAAATGGAATGCTTTCCTTTATTGACTGTGGCACAGAATATAAGAGCAGGGAGGTTATGCTAGAATTATATAGAACACTAGTTAGGTTATAGTTACAGTACTGCATACAGCCTTACAGGAAAATGTGGTTCACTAATAATGAGGTAATGAGATTTACAAGAGTGTGACTAGAAATGGAGAATTTTAGCTATGAGCAAAGTTTGAGTAGGCTTGGGTTGCTTTTTTAGATGTGGAGATGCCACAGTAAGAAGTTTAACAACACCAGACTAAAGTCCAACAGGTTTATTTGGTAGCAAAAGCCACACAGGCTTTCGGAGCTCCAAGCCCCTTCTTCAAGTGAGTGGGAATTCTATTCACAAACAGGGCATATAAAGACACAATTTACATGAATAATGGTTGGAATGCGAATACTTACAGCTAATCAAGTCTTTAAGATACAAACAATGTGAGTGGAGAGATCATCAAGACAGGCTAAAAAGATGTGTATTGTCTCCAGACAGGACAGCCAGTGAGACTCTACAGGTCCAGGCAAACTGTGGGGATTACAAATAGTGTGACATGAACCCAATATCCTGGTTGAGGCCGTCCTCATGTGTGCAATGCATGGTTGGGTTGGGGTGTGGCTTGCTGGGCCATTTTAGAGGGCAGGTAAAAGTCAACCACATTGCTGTGGAGATGGAGTCACACGTAGACCAGCAGGCTTCATGAGTGAACCAGATTTGTTTTAACAATAATCAATCAATGATACGATCTCATTATTGAGATATTCCAGATTTTTCTTTTCAAATTGAATTTAAATTACACTAGCTTAACCTCTAGAATACTGGTTCAGCAACATTACCTGTGTTCTACTGTTTACCCTTTGCCAGTAAGGGTGAATGGCAACGAGAAGCATGAGAGAACCAAGGGCCTAGGAGAAGTCTGATTTGTGAGAGGCTGCCTAACAATGGCAAGGGTAGAGAAGCTTGGGGAGAGGCAAGGGGACTGTCATAATTTGGGTTTTTTATGGTGGTGGTGGCTCATTGATGGAACCTTGAGGCTTGTGTGTTGTGTTGCTCCCACCATGTGGGCTAGCTGCTTACAGAGTGTTCTACTAGACTGCTCCCTGACTATGGGATTACACACATTGGGCGGTTCCATGCTCCATGTTAACCCTTGCTTTGCCAAGCACCTTTATATTATAATGCATGCAGGCACATATCATCAGAAGGACAACTCTGGTGACAGGGATCTAGAAATCTGAGTTCGGCAACCCTGTAATGTCCAAAGCAACAAGGTGGGAACAGGAGGAGCCTGTGAGGCAGCAAGAAAATAAATCCATTTAAAATCAAACTAGGTCTAAGATGTGACTTAGCAGGTGGTGGAGGGAAGTAAAAGTTACAGAAGTATTTCTGGTCTGATTACATTCCTTTATTCTAGAGAGAAAGGATAGTGACATTTATCTAATTTTGCTGAAGGATTCAGTAATGTCAAATGTTAATAAGGTAATTAACTGAGATTTATAATGCTTTAAAACAAGTTAACAAATAAAGTACCAGAAAATAATGTGAATCAATAATTGCATTAAACACCCACTATGCATGTATTGCACAGCTTGGTAGCAGCTTTCTAAAGCTGCAGTTTATAAGACAACTGCAGCCTTATAAACTTCGATATTTTGTTTGAAGTTATTTAGGTCATAATTTATACGACTGAGAAAAAGTCATTTGTTAAAGAATCAACAAAATTATTGGTACTTACAGTTAATGTTTCCTAAATTGTAAGTGAAAAAAGGAAATTAAGATAAAAAATTGATTGCTTTAAATAGTATTTAAAGTATCTGGGAAAGAAGGATGTGTGGGGGAGGAAGAAACACAAATCGGAGCCACAGTGACTGTATACAATGGTCTAAGGTAGCAAATTTCAAATTTTACCGACCTAGCAATAATATTAAAAGTTTTACACATAGCTTATGCTTCTGTCCATTTCACTCTACTTCATGTCTTGTGATGTTTGTATAACATTACTTTTATATTAAGGCAAAGTACTGAGGATGCTGGAATCTGAAACAAAACCAGAAAATGCTGGAGAAACTCAGCAGGCCTGACAGCATCTGTGGAGAGAGAATAGAACCAATGTTTCGAGTCTGGATGACCTTCACTGGATGATGAGAGTCATTCAGATACAAAACGTTGACTCTATTCTCTCTCCACAGATGCTGTCAGACCTGCTGAGTTTCTCCAGCATTTTCTGGTTTTGTTACTTTTATGTTGCCTGGTTGGCATGTCTGGATACAACAGGTGAATACATACTTACCTTTCAGTCCTCCCACTGCTAGATAATACTACTTCTCCTCTAAATATTATCTCCCAGGACGGTTCCTTTATGTGGCAATTGAGGTAAATTTATGTCCATTACATAGTAATGAGGAATACAAGCACAAAGAAGTTTTAAGTTAAATTTTTAAAAATACACTAGTTGACAGGGCTCTCAAACGTGTCCCACGCCACTGCTCTCACCCTTCCTCCCAGAACCAGGATAGGATCCCGCTTTTCCTCACTTTTCACCCCACCAGCCTCTGCATTCAAAGGATTATCCCCTGCCATTTACATCAAAAGCAGCATGATGCCACCACCAAATACATCATTCCCTCAATCCTCCTGTCAGCATTCCGCAGGGACCGTTCCCTCCGAGATACTCTGGTCCACTCCTCCGTCACACCAACACCTCACCCCTGCCTACAGCACCTTCCTATGCAATCGCAGAAGTTGCAACACCTGCCCCTTTACCTCCTCCTTGTTCATCGTCCTAAGGCCTAAACACTCTTTTAAGATGAAGCAGCGCTTCACATGCACCTCCTTCAAACTGGCCTGTTGCATTCGTGGCTCCCAGTGTGGTCTATTCTACATTGGAGAGACCAAAAGCAGACTGGGTGACCACTTTGCAGAACACCTTTGGTCTGTCTCCAAGCAGGACCCAGACCTTCCTGTTGCCATTCCAACACACCATCCAGCTCTCCTGTCCACATGCCTGCCTTTGGTCTACTACAATGTTCCAGTGAAGTCCAATGCAAACTGGAGGAACAGCATCTCACCTTCCGACTGAGCACCTTACAGCCTTCCAGGCTGAACATTGAGTGCAACAACTTCAGAGCATGAACTCTCTCCTCCACCTTCACCCCATTTCCATCAATTTATTTTATTTCATTTGATTTATATATAATATATATTTATTTTCATTTCTTCCATTGTTTCATTTTTCAACTTTCTTGAAATCTTGCTTTCCATCTTTTTCCCCACCACTATCTCCCCTCCCCACACTCCACTAGGGCCATCTGTGACATGTTCCAGGTTTTCCTTTGACACTCTGCTTCCCTTTGTTCCGCCACTTACACATTCTGATCTCTTTATGGCCGCTATCAGCACCCTTCTTAGCCATGATCACCACCATTTACATTCCCTTTGTCTTTTTGTCTATGACATCTTTGTCATTCTGTCCTGCCTCCACCAGCTGCTGGCTCTCTATCCAGCCCCCACCGCGTCCCCCACCCTAACAGTATAAATCTCATCCTATTTTCTATTGTCTTCAGCTCTGACAAAGGGTCATCCAGACTCAAAACGTCGGCTCTATTCTCTCTCCACCGGTGCTGTCAGACCTGCTGAGATTTTGCAGCATTTTCTGTTGCATGGCCGTGAACTGTCCCTTATAAGAAATAAAGTTTATTTATTAGTCACAAGTAACACTGCAATGAAGTTACTGTGAAATTCCCCTAGTCGCCACAGTCCGGTGCCTGTTCGGGTCAATGCACCTAACCAGCACGTCTTTCAGACTGTGGGAAGAAACCGGAGCGCCCGGAGGAAACCCACACAGGCATGGGGAGAACATGTAAACTCCACACAGACAGTGACCGAAGCTGGGAATCGAACCTGGGTCTCTGACACTGTGAGGCAGCAGTGTTAACCACTGTGCCACCGTGCCGCCCCCCCCAAGGGGAGCTGGATAGCAATTAAGTTTTCTGCCTTCTATTAGAGCTCTTGGATGAAATTCACTGTGGACCTGAAGTCACATGTAGGCCAGACCAGATAAGGAAAGAATGGCAGATTTCCTTCCCTAAAGGGCATTAGTGAACCAGCTGAGTTTTTACAACAATCGTTTCATGGTCATCATTAGACTTTTTAAGTTAAAGTAAAGTTTATTTATTTGTCACAAGGCTTACATTAACACTGCAATGAAGTTACTGTGAAATTCCCCTATAATTATATATATTTAATGAATTCATATTTCACCATCTGCCATGGTGGGATTTGAACCTGGGTTCACAAAATCTTACCCTGAGTCTCTGGATTACTGGTCCAGCGACAATAACCCAATGGGTTTCATCGGGTAAACTTAATCATTTGGGGTTTTGAAGAGCAACTGAGCGACACAGATGTTAGTGTGAACTCCAGCTGGACAAGTAATCTCAAAAAGCGAGTTCACGTCTTCTGGCCACACATCCATGGGAGTGCAGGTCAATTGATATAGCAGCCGCTTTCCTGTGGGTCGGCACTTTTCAGAGAAAAATGTTTCTCAAACCGGAGAAGAACTGGTAGCAGTTTGTGCCATCTATAAGATGCATAGCGGCAACTAACTAAGCTTCCTTTGACAGCATCTTCCAAATGCACAATCTCTCTCACTTAGAAAAACATGGAGAGCAGACACATGGGAGTAGACCGCTCTCCCCTACCAACCGCCCCCCCCCCTACCCTCCACCCACACCAGCCCCTGTCAAGCCACTCACCGTCCTGACTTGCATATCTGCTCCTTCACTGTCGCTGGGTTAAAATCCTGGAACTTCTTTCCAAACAGCGCTATGGGTGTACTTACGGCACATGGACTGCAGCAGTTTGATAAGGCAGCTCACCATCACTTTTTAAGGGCAATTAGAGATGGATAATAATTGCTGATGCAGCCAGTGATGTTCACATCCTGTGAACGAATTTAAAAAAGCAAACATGTCTATAACCCACATAATGATTCCAGAATGTGATATTCTTCAGTGAAATCCCATTTTTCTGTTTTATTGGGATCATAAAGGAAACATTTCAAGCATTTTCATGATGCATTGTGAACGTGGACTGGTAATGTGGAATTTGAAAACTGTGTTAGTCATAAGATTAGATTAGAATTTAAAATTGGGTGTCCAGTTTATGGGGCTTTTAAATATATTGATTTAGATATTAAACAGAGTAGGTCTGAAATAACTTTAAATCAACAACTCCATTTGGAGAGTGTTAATCCTATTCTGGTTAGTCATACAAGGTCCTCAGGGAAAGATGATGTGACATCGAAGGAAGACACAGAGTAATTACAAAGTGTGATTGATAAGATGTACTTAATGGGAACTCAGATTACATCAGGAGCTGGTTTTGACCTTGCGAACCATGGAGTGATAGAGGCTGCCTCATTTACTCTGCTCCCCTCACTCTGACCCGTCATTCTCTGAACTTACTTCACTCTTTTCTCTCAGATCTAACCCTGACATTGTTATCAAACCTGTTGACTAGGGTGGTGCTGTTCTTGTCTGACATGCCAACATCCACCTTGTAGAGGCTGAGTGTTAATTCTCCAATACTTCTCCCTGGACCATGATCACACCACCGAACGTCAAGTCACTTTTTCCAGGATTATCACTGACCTCTTCTCCTCCAGATATGTTCCCACTTTAGAGTCCTCCAACCCCGTTTCTAGCTTCTACCTCCTACCCATTGCTTCAGCCTGTTCCTGCCTCACTGAACTTACTTCTTCCTATCTGGACTATTTTTATCCTCTTGTCCAGCCTGTCCCCATCTTTAACTGTGACTTTTCTAATGAGCTACATAATTTCAATCATTTCCAGTTTCCTGGTCCTAACCACCTCCCCTTCACGTCCAATCCCCAACAGCTCCATCCTCCACCAGGGCTGTCTGAGGGCTTGATGGTGTGTCCTAGTACAGAGGTCCAACCAGGACCCATCTACTCCTACCCTCCTCTGCCTGGCTGAGCATGTTCTCTCAACTTAACAATTTCTCCTTTAACCCATCTCACTTCCTCCAAATAAAGACTGTTTTCTGCTAACTCTGTGCAATGCACAGCCACCATCTTTATAGGGGGCAGTGTGCATCAGGGTGCAGGCCTGGTCCTCACTGTCCCTGGAACTACAAATATTACGGTGCTGGCAGCATCAAGTTCAGGGCTTTTAACAATGCCCTCCATCCACAGCTCACTCCAATCCTCACAGTGAGGGCTCGAAAAAGCAAGTGGCCCACCCTCTCATCCTTACCCCCAACCCCCAATTAAAATGACTCATCATGGGGGTGCCTTTTTAGAAATTCATTAAAAGATTAAATTTCAAAAGAAATGGTTGTGAAGAGAGAGAGAGAAAGAAAGCAGAGAAGACAGAGAAATGGCCACACCCTGAGTGCCCACCACTGTGGGGCCATGGAAACGTGATTTGAGACCAGCCATTTCATTAGTTCAGAGGGATTGTCCACCTGTTGATAGGAATCATTTCAGGGACACATCGGCGATGAAATAAGAGTCACTCTGAAATGTTTGAAAACGGCCAAGAAGTAGCTGTCACCTTCTATGAAGGTGGATTTGTGTCTCCTGCAAATGACGTCATTAGATTCTGCGCATATGCAGAAGTGCTGTCAGCAGCCATTTTGCATTGAAAGCGTTACCGTGCCAAATAAGAACTGTTCTATGGGCACCCACATGGACCTGAGCTAGGCCTGTGTTGTTGTTAGCTATGTGGAACAAATCTTGTCCCAATCTTACTCAGAATCCATCCCTTAACTCTTTATTCCAGGTCAGTGGTGATTATATTGGGGCTGCTTCCTGCTTTTGCTCTGAAATGGAAGACTTCAACTTTTCTTCTAATATACTCTCAGTTTCACATGGCCCATCTCCAACTCTCCCCTTCCTCAACTCCTCTGTTTCCATTTCTGATATTCTGCTATCTACTAACATTCATTATAAACCCGCTAGTTTCCACAGATAACTTGACAACACTTCCTCACACTCTGTTTCCTGTAAAGACTCTGATGCGCTATCAATAAGGCGAAAGACTACCGATATGCCAATACAAGTGTAGGCTTTTACTCACAACAGAATCAGGAGCAGATCCCAACAAGTAACCGACCTGGACTGAACAAGGGGGAGGAGACAGCCACCTTTATACTAGGTGCCGAGGGGAGGAACCAAACTGGAAGGGGATGTGTCCAGGTATGACAAGCACACACAACGGTGGTCCATATAGGACAAAGGCACAACTGAGGTCCACCACATTCACCCCTTCCTTTAAAAAAACAACACAGGGGTGAAGTGGAAACAATATTACAAGTCCAGACGAACCGGTGGCTTGATCCGCCGTCGCAATCGTCGTAGTGCAGGTCGCAGAGTCGTCCGAGCAGGGAGCGATGTCGGCCCAGGCTCCGTACAGTGAGCGTCGAGAGAAGATGCTAGGTGGTGTGAAGCGGACCGATCCGTCGTCCCGTCCAGTCGTCGGGTACTGCGTGGCGACAGCTCCGGCGACTCAAGCGAGCTGTACACAGGGGCGAGAGGAGTGAGCAGTGGCCCTGGTGGCATATGGGGAACAGTGGGAACCAGAGCTATGGGGTGGGGGGCCGTAACAGGCTCTGGGCACACTACATTGGGGACAGGGACTGAGGGAGGAAGAGGCGTAGCAGTCTCCGAGTGGACAACACCAGGGACCGTGGGGCGGAAGGACGTGGTGACCTCAGGGGCACCCGCGGGTGCCAAGTCACGGACAGAAACCGTGTCCTCCCGCCCATCAGGGTACGCTACGTAAGCATATTGAGGATTAGCGTGGAGCAATTGGACCTCCTCGACCAAGGGATCTGCCTTATGGGTCCGGACATGCTTCCGAAGCAAGACGGGCCCCGGGGACATCAGCCAATCCGGGAGCGAAGTACCCGAGGAGGACTTCCTGGGAAACGAAAACATCCGCTCGTGAGGGGTCGTATTGGTCGCTGTGCACAAGAGTGACCTAATGGAATGTAATGCGTCCGGAAGGACGTCTTGCCAACGGCTGACGGGAAGGCCCCTAGACCGTAACGCTAATAGAACAGCCTTCCAGACGGTTGCATTCTCCTGCTCTACTTGACCATTGCCCCTGGGGTTATAGCTAGTGGTGCGGCTGGAGGCAACGTCTTTGGCGAGCAGGTACTGCCTCAGTTCGTCACTCATGAAAGAGGACCCACGATCGCTATGAACATAGGCTGGGAAGCCGAACAGGGTGAAGAGCTTGTTCAGGGTCCGAATCACTGTAGCCGTGGTCATGTCTGAGCAGGGGAAGGCAAAAGGGAAACGTGAGTATTCATCAATGATATTCAGGAAATAAACATTGCGGTTAGAGGAGGGGAGGGGGCCTTTAAAATCAATGCTAAGGCGCTCAAACGCGCGAGTGGCCTTTACAAGGTGCGCCCTACCTGGCCGGTAGAACTGCGGTTTGCACTCAGCGCAGACCCTGCATTGCCTGGTAATCGTCCGGACTTCCTCAAGGGAGTAGGGCAGGTTACGGGACTTGACAAAGTGGAAAAACCTGGTGACCCCCGGGTGACAGAGGTCGTTATGGAGGGACTGTAGCTGGTCTAGTTGGGCGCTGGCACATGATCCACGGGACAGGGCATCTGGGGGCTCATTGAGCTTCCCGGGCCGGTACATGATGTCATATCTGTAGGTGGAGAGCTCAATCCTCCACCGCAAGATCTTGTCATTCTTAATCTTGCCCTTTTGCCTGGTGTTAAACAGGAAGGCAACTGACCGCTGGTCCGTAATTAAGGTGAATCGTTGGCCCACAAGATAATGGCGCCAGTGCCGGACGGCTTCCACGATGGCCTGGGCCTCCTTCTCGACCGAGGAGTGTCGAATCTCAGGGCCTTGTAAGGTCCGGGAAAAGAAGGCCACCGGACGGCCCCTCTGGTTAAGGGTGGCGGCTAGGGCAAAGTCAGACGCACCACTTTCCACTTGGAATGGGATGGATTTGTCCACAGCATGCATCGCGGCCTTCGCGATGTCTACTTTGATGTCGTCGAAGGCCAGACGGGCCTCCTCCGCCAGGGGAAAAGAGGTCGATTTTAGGAGCGGACGGGCTTTATCCCCGTAACGGGGAACCCACTGGGCATAATAGGAGAAGAAGCCCAGGCTTCTCAGTGCTTTGAGGGTAGTAGGAAGGGGAAGCTGCATAAGGGGACGTATACGGGCTGGGTCGGGGCCAAGGACACCATTTTCTATCACATACCCAAGGATGGCGAGGCGGTGTGTCCGGAAAACACACTTCGCCTCATTATATGTGAGGTTCAGGAGAGTGGCCGTACGAAGGAATTTTTGTAGGTTGGCATCATGGTCCTGAAGGTCATGGCCGCAGATGGTGACGTTATCCAGATACGGGAAAGTGGCCCGTAGCCCGTGCTGGTCTACCATTTGATCCATAGCCCGCTGGAAGACTGAGACCCCATTGGTGACACCAAAGGGGACTCGGAGGAACTGGTAGAGGCGGCCATCCGCCTCAAAGGCAGTATTTGGGCGATCCTCCGAGCGGATAGGGAGCTGGTGGTAAGCCGATTTCAAATCGATCGTCGAGAAAACCCTATAGTGCGCGATGCGGTTGACTATGTCTGCGATACGGGGAAGAGGATACGCATCTAGTTGGGTATACCTGTTTATGGTCTGGCTGTAGTCAATCACCATGCGGTGTTTCTCCCCCGATTTAACTACGACCACTTGCGCCCTCCAGGGGCTGGTGCTGGCCTGGATAATCCCTTCCTGGAGCAACCGTTGTACCTCGGACCGAATTAAGGCCCGGTCATCCGCATTATAGCGCCTACTCTTGGTGGCTATGGGCCTACAATCCGGGGTGAGGTTATCAAATAAGGGGTGGGGGTGATCTTGAGGGTCGAGAGACTGCAGGTGGTGCGCGAGGGGCGCTGCCGTGACGGCGCCTGACAGACGGAGAGCGGGGGATAAGGGCCATCATACTGCAGGGTGACGCTCCTATGATGGCTGAGGAAATCTAACCCTAGCAGTACAGCTGCGCAGAGTCGCGGCAGCACGAGGAGCCGAAAATGCTTGTAGACTGTGCCCTGTACCGTCAGCGTCACCAAACAGCACCCGAGGACCTCCACTGAGTGGGAATTCGAGGCCATGGAGATGGTCTGGCTCCAGGGTCGCATGGGAAGGGCATATTGACGCACTGTGCGAGGGTGTATAAAACTTTCTGTGCTCCCACAGTCGAACAGGCAGTTTTCTGCATGACCATTTACCTTGATCTCCATTATTGACTTGGAGAGTTGATGAGGCTGCGACTGGTCCAGGCAAATCGATGCCACCGTCGAATCAAAGAAGAATCCGTCTTCGTCGCCGTCTGATGACGTCACGGATAAAGCTTCCTGCTCAGCGCGTCTTGATGCCAGTCTCAAAGATGGCGATTCCCGCGCTTCCGGTGACCGCATCAAAGATGGCGATTCCCACGCTTCCGGTGACCGCATCAAAGATGGCGATTCGCGCGCAGCCGCCGCCTGCATTAAAGATGGCTGCGCCCGCGGAACACACATGGCGCCACGAGGCTTCGGAAGCGGCTTTGTCCGGCAGACTTTAGCGAAGTGGCCTAGCTTACCGCATCTGGAGCAAATCGCGTCCTTCGCCGGGCAGCGACGCCGAGGGTGCTTGGGTAGGCCGCAAAAGTAACATTTGGGCCCCGCCGGAACAGCCGTCGCGGTGGAGCCATCGGTAGAACGGGATGCAAGGTGAGACCCGAGATTGTGAGAGGCCGTTTCTAATGTTTCAGCCATCGTGGCTGTTCTTCGGAGATCTAGGTCATCTTGTTCCAGCAGGCGCTGCCGGATGTATGTAGACTCAATGCCCACAACGTAGGCGTCGCGGATCAGGTCCTCCGTGTTCTGAGCTGCTGTAACAGCCTTACAGTCACAAGCTCGAGCTAGGACCCGCAGGGCGCGCAGAAATTGGGCGCACGATTCTCCTGGCTGCTGCTTGCGGGTAGTTAGGAGATGTCTGGCGTAAACCACGTTAGGGCTCTTTCGGAACTGCCCTTTTAGGAGTTCGATAGCGTCCGCGTATGTTGCAGCGTCCTGGAAGATTCCATAGACAGCTTCGCTTACCCGGGCACGGAGCACGTGGAGTTTAGCGGCGTCGGTGTCGATGGCCGTAGCGGTGTCGATGAATGCTTCGAAACAGTCCAACCAATGATCAAATTTATCAGAGGCTCCAACCTCTTGAGGGTCTAATGCTAACTTGTCGGGTTTTAGAAACTGCTCCATGTTGGTAAACTGTTGTGAATAAAATTGATGCGCTATCAATAAGGCGAAAGACTACCGGTGTGCCAATACAAGTGTAGGCTTTTATTCACAACAGAATCAGGAGCAGATCCCAATAAATAACTGACCTGGACTGAACAAGGGGGAGGAGACAGCCACCTTTATACTAGGTGCGTAGGGGAGGAACCAAACTGGAAGGGGATGTGTCCAGGTATGACAAGCACACACAACGGTGGTCCATATAGGACAAAGGCACAACTGAGGTCCACCACAGACTCCATTCCATTCTCCCAGTTTCTCAGACTCAGTCACATCCATTCTGAAGGAGCAAACTTTCACACCAGCACTTCTGATGTGTTTCTTTTTCCTCAACCAATAATTCCCTCCACGGGTCCCCCAATGGTGTACAACCTATTTCCAAGATGTCTGCTCTGCCCCACCCTTTCTCCCAGAACTACAACCCAGAATTCCTTGGGGGTTCCTGATGTCCGTGGGGTGGGTGTCGGGGGGGGGGGGGGGGGGGGGTGGGGAGGGGGGGAGCGGGGGGGGGGGGGGGAGGAGAGGAGGGGGAGGGGGAGGGGAGGGGGAGCGGGGGGGAGCGGGGGGGTAGCGGGGGGAGGGGAGGGGGAGCGGGGGGGGAGCGGGGGGAGGGGAGGGGGAGGGGAGGGGGAGCGGGGGGGAGCGGGGGGGTAGCGGGGGGGGAGGGGGGTGAGGGGGTGAGGGGGGAGGCGGGGTGGAGGCGGTGGTGCAGGAGATCTCCCAGTGAGCTGAGGCCTCCACCTCGCTGGCAAGAATTGCATCTTTTTTTGCACTAAGCGCCGTAAGATTGCATTTTCAAACTCACCTAAAAAACAAGTCTGAAACTTTCCCAATTTCTTGCTCGTTTGGTCCTTAGGGTTATTTTCTTAAAATTCTGCCCTTAGTGACATAATGATGAGAAAACCAGGGCAATCCACGATGTTCTGTCTGGAGTGGTGCAGGCCGCAATCGTCCCACACTTAGTCATTTTTTTGGGAGAGTGGTGAGTTGAGCGCCGGTGGCGGGGGGGGACGGGCAGGGGGACTAAACACGGCGGTGAGCCCGGCTTCAGAGCGATCGGGCATTGTTTTGAAAGGGTGATCTGACCTCACAGTGCACTAGAAGAACCCCACCCTCCCCCCATGGACATTGGGACCTCCCCCTCATCTGCGACATGTTTTACCACCCCCTCCCCGACACGGATCACTGGCATCAGGGCCCTCCCAATGGATACGCCTTCTTGACTCCCTACATGCCCCACTTTAGGACCCCCACACGACTCCCCTTCATTACCCCTGACATGCCCCCCCTTCTTGCCCACCCATTCATGCCCCATTTCATGCCCCATCACTTCAGAGCCTCCCTGTCATTGTCCCCCCTGCATTGATCCCCCCATTCAGGCCCCACCTCCACAGGGCCTACCCCTTTAGCACTGCCCCTGGCACACTGGCAGTATCCAGATGGCAGTGCCCACATGGCACTGCCAATGTGCTAGGTGGCCACTGCCCAGCCATGTCCCTGACCATCTGGGAGATTCAGTGGCCCCCGAGCCCCCAGCATGACCATCTCACTTGGTCTCCTCTAGTGGAGATAAGTCGTGATTATCGCCGGCCTTGCACTGCACCTGAGGGTCGGAAGGTCCTGGGAGCTCGGAGAATCCGGCGTTGAATGGGCTAAGCATATTTAAATACTACTTTAAATATATTAATCAGCCTCATGCCCTTTCTGGGTGCAATCTGGTTTGTGCCAGTAAAAAGGTGCCAGGACGAATGCAAACCGTTTGGCGCCAGGCACGAAACCTGTTTTTAGGCCCGCATGCTATTTTCTGGGATTGGATTGACTTGTGCCAGGTGCAGCAAGGCTGGAAAATCAGCCCATGTAAAAACGTAAAAAAGGCAGGATCACTTTTCTCAGTAACAAAATCAGTGTGGTGTGATCTTGTGATTCCTGTTGTTGCTGTTTTTATTCACAGGATGTCACTGTGAGATCAATAGTTCTTTTTCGCATTGGCTGACTGCTAAATAATCTCAGCTGAACTAACTATTGTACTGAAGTGATAGATGTTGGTCTTAGCTTATTGATAGGACTCTTGTTTCTGAGTACGAAGGTTGTGGGTTTAAGCCCCACTCCAGAGACCTGAGTCTGTCTCAGTGGGATGAAATCGAGGTAAAGCCCAATGCTGGGCATATTGCCCTAAGAGGATGAGTATGAGAATGTATAATCTGCAAATTTGCAGATGGTGGGAGAGTGAGCTGTGAGGAGGATGCAGAGGTGCTTCAACGTGATTTGGACAGGCTGAGTGTGTGGGCATCTGCATGGCAGATGCAGTACAATGTGGATAAATGTGAGGTTATCCACTTTGGTAGCAATAATAGGAAGACAGATTCTTACTTGAATAGGTGTAAATTGAGAGAGGTGAATACTCAGCAAGACCTTGGTGTCCTCATGCATTAGTCTCTGAAAGTAAACGCACAGGTACAGCAGGCATTAAAGAAGGCAAATGGTATGTTGGTCTTCATAGCAAAAGGATTTGAGTATTAGGGATGTTTTTCTGCAATTGTATAGAACGTTGATGAGGCCACACCTGGAGTATTGTGCGCAGTTTTGTTGTCCTTATCTGAAGAAGGATGTCCTTGCTCTCGAGGGAGTACGGCAAAAATTTACCAGGGCTGATTCCTGGGATGGCAGGTCTGCCATCTGAGGAGAGATTAAGTCAGTTAGGATTATATTCACTGGAGTTTAGAAGAGTGAGAGGGGATCTCATAGAAGTTTATAAAATTCTAACAGTATTAGAGAGAGTAGATTCAGAAAGAATGTTCCCAATGGTGGGGGAGTCCGGAACTACGGGTTATGGTTTGAGGATAAGGGGTAAACCTTTTGGAACTGAGGTGAGGAGAAATTTCTTCATCCAGAGGGTGGTGTGGAATTCATTATCACAGAATATAGTTGAGGCCAAAACGTTGTCTGATTTCAAGAAGAAATTAGATATAGCTCTTGGGGCTAGGGGATCAAGGGATATGAGAGGAAGGGGGATCATGATATTGAATTTGATGATCAACCATGATCAAAATGAATGGCGGAGCACGCTCGAAGGGCCTACTCCTGCTTCTAATTTCTATAATATAAGAACAATTTTAATGAGTTGACAAGGCCAGCATTTGTCACCTATCCCTTATTGCCTTTGAACTGAATGGTTTGTTGGATGATTTCAGAGGGCAGTTAACCACATTGATATGGATCTGGAGTCACATGTAGGCCAGACCAGGTAAGGATGGCAGATTTCCTTCCCTAAAGGGCGTTAGTGAACCAGATGGGTTTTTATGATAATCAATGATAGTTTTATGTTCACTATTACTGAGACCAGCTTTTAATTCCAAATGAATTAATTCCTAATTGAATTGAAATTCGACCAGCTGCCGTGGTAGGATGTTATTTCCTATCAATTGTACCATTTGCCTCATCCACTGAGCAATTCACTACACCTCATCTCCATTAAGGGCAGCACGGTGGCACAGTAGTTAGCACTGCTGCCTCATCGTGCCAGGGACCCAGGTTCAATTCCTGCCTTGGATGACTTATGTGGAGTTTGCACAATCTCTCCATGTCTGCGTGGGTTTCCTCCGGCTGCTCCGGTTTCCTCCCACAGTCCAAAGATGTGCAGGTTAGGTTTATTGGCCATGCTAAATTGCCCCTTAGTGTCAGGGGGACCAGTAGGGTAAATACGTGGGGTTAGGGCCTGGGTGGGATTGTTGTCAGTGCAGTCTTGATGGGCCGAATGGCCTCTTTCTGCACTGTAAGGTTTCTATGGTTCTATGATTAATGCATCAACCTCCCATGCATAAGGTTTTCTTCACCTTCACACACACGTTGTTGAAGGTGGCAGAGCATGTAGAGAAAGAGGCATGTGGGCTTCAGAAATAGAGTACAAAAGCAAGGGGATTATGATAACGCTTTATAAAACATTGATTTGGTCTCAATTGGTGTATCATTTCCGAGTCTGGATATCCCACTTTAGGAGGAAGGAGAAGGTTTTAGAGAGGCTGTAGGAAGGATTTATAAGAATGGTTCTAGGGATGAGGAACTTCAATTATGTGGATAGATCAGAGAAGCTTGTGATGTTCTCCTTACAGAACAGAAGGCTGAGAGGAGATTTCAGAGCAGTGTATAAAACGATGAGGGGTCTGACAGAATAAATAAAGAGAAATTGTTCCCATAGGCAGAAGAAATGTGAACGGGAGACACCGACACATGGTCAAAAGAACCAACATGGCTGAAGAAAAGGTTTTTTTATGTAGTGGGTGGTTAGGATCTGGATGCACTGTCTGAGAGTGTGGGGTAGTGGATTTCATCCTGACTTTCATACGGTTGGATAACTTCCTAAAGAGAAACTATTTGCAGAACTTTGGGGAAAGGGTGGGAATGTGGGACAAACTCAGCTGCTCCCGCAGAGAGATAGTATGAACATGATGGGTCAAATGGCCTCCTTCTGTTTTTTACCCATTCTATGATTCTCTACCAGTACACTGACCATGTTGGGCAATTGGTTTAGTGATAAAGTATTCTCATATATATAGCAAAAAATCCATGATTGTCTTTAACATGAAAATCAAACGTAAAGCCACAACACTAGGAGAAACAGCAGGGGGAAGTTATAGACAATTATTTAGATTATTGGTCGTTGATATTAAGTCAGTGTAAGTATTTAATTTATTAGTTAATGCATTTTAAGGGATATAGTTTTAGTCATAAAGCCATTTATGCCACGGAACGAGGCCATTTGGCCCATTGAGGCCCTGCTGGCTTCCCAAGGAGCAATCCTTCCTCCTCCGTACACCTGCCGCTGCCCGATCCCCAGAGCACCGCAAGCTGGTTTCCTTCAAGTGCCCACTTAATTAGTGTTAGCTAAACAGTTAAATAGCTATTAAAGCTAAAAAAGAAAATCTGTTAGCTCAGTGGCAGGACAGCTGGGGCCTGTCACTCAAATATGCTGAGCTGTGTGGGAACCTCATGTCACTGTGTGTCCTGGAACACCACATATACAAGACGTGCCACCAAATGCCTGAGCTTGAGCTCCGAGTCTCAGAATCTCAGGGCCAGCTGGTGTCTTTATAGTGTATCCAGGAGTATCGTGGATGGCATCTTTCAGGAGGTGGTCACCCTGCTGCCAATGTTCCTGCTAAGCTGCGTGGGCAGCACACAGTAACCTGGAAGTTACCATGCAGACCTTATTCTGTGATGCAGAATGCATTGTGCGGCCATGCAAATAAACTCATAGGGATTGTGCGCAACAACTCCATTTTAAAGGGAAAATCACCTGCAGCTACAGAGAGTTGAAGAGGAGAGAGAGCAAGTGACCAGCAGGCAAATTATGAAGAACAGGCATCAGTAATGGAACACCCTGGCAGTGTTGAATATCACTGAGGCTGATAAACCTCAGTGGTGTAAGATTTTAGACTTGGGGCCACATATACCTAAGATAGACAGTCGACCATTTGCAAGTAATTTTCAGATAGCTTATTAAGAAGAAACAGTTTAGATATAATGCATTGACTAATTAGACTGAAAAAGGTGTGTGATCGTGACAGTTGAGGGTGTTTTACTGATCCCAGAGGACGAAGGATAGTTGATGTGAAGTGTTAATCCCAAAAGCTTGCAAGAGCAGCATTCTGCTCTCCAGTCGAAATGTTAGGGAACTCTTCCCTTTGTCTTCCTCTTTTTCCTCCTCTTCCATCTGAAGAAGGCTGTTCCTGACCAGCACCTCTCTCTGAGCACATGTTAATGTACCCTTTTCCTGGGGTTTGGTCACTTACCCAACCTCAGTTATCTATTCACACCCTTCTGATCAATGGACAAAGGAGGACAGGTGTCAGGTGGTCACCTCTTCCCCTGTCCAATCAGCCTGTTCGAGGTCACCCTTTTAGTTTACATCACACTGAGGGTAATTTCCTGGCCCTTTCTAAACGCTTGCATTGATAAGGGGAATGTCAACATGGCAGCCTGAACCAAGTGACCCTGATGTTTCCATGGAGTGTTTTGATGTTGAAGTGTTTAGAAATTGCCTTGCCAGAGAGAGGATCGAAGCTGTTTCGTCAATCACAGGAAAGTGCTAAACTATGCAGAAAATACCAGCTTATTAAAGACCCTAATTTCTTACAGCTCCCTCTTTGAGAAGATAATCTCCTTATTGGCTTCTCACATCTATTTCTTTGCAAATATAAGCTCTTTCCCTAATTTCCTGATTACGCATCTTAGAAGAGATACTAAAACTATTCGAATGAACTGACTTTTTGGTTTGACACTCCCCACCTGTAGATCATACAGATCCCACCTTTTGAGAGGGAAATATCCTCATTCTTTTGCCGGAACGCTGCCATTATCCGGAATCTTAGCATTCAATTCTCTTGCATTTAATTCTGTAGCATTCAATTATCCCAATCCAAACTTCATTTTACTTTCAGTTTAATTTTACTCCCTCTGATGATTACCATCTTGATTGTCTTAAACTCAGTTTCTCTATGGAGTATCTCTCAGTGCCTTGATCGTTTAAAAAATGTCTTCTTACTCCTCAGAGCATATTAACCATTTCACGTCACGCTGTTTGATAAGTAGTTGATCAAGTCCAGGACCCATTCTTCAGTGCGACTGCACCATGTGCTCTCGCATGTCAGTTACTACATAAGTTACAAATCATGTCAGCACACTCACACCGGTGCCCCAATTCTTTCCTTAATCCTCGATTGGAATTTCACATTTGCATGTCATCTTCACACATTTCCCTATCTGTTGAATTTGGTATTAGAACATAGAACATAGAAAGCCACAGCACAAACAGGCCCTTCGGCCCACAGGTTGCGCTGATCACATCCCCACCTCTAGGCCTATCTATAGCCCTCAATCCCATTAAATCCCATGTACTCATCCAGAAGTCTCTTAAAAGACCCCAACGAGTTTGCCTCCACCACCACCGACGTCAGCCGATTCCACTCACCCACCACCCTCTGAGTGAAAAACTTACCCCTGACATCTCCTCTGTACCTACCCCCCAGCACCTTAAACCTGTGTCCTCTCGTAGCAACCATTTCAGCCCTTGGAAATAGCCTCTGAGAGTCTACCCTATCCAGACCTCTCAACATCTTGTAAACCTCTATCAGGTCACCTCTCATCCTTCGTCTCTCCAGGGAGAAGAGACCAAGCTCCCTCAACCTATCCTCATAAGGCATGCCCCCCAATCCAGGCAACATCCTTGTAAATCTCCTCTGCACCCTTTCAATGGCTTCAACATCTTTCCTGTAATGAGGTGACCAGAACTGCGCGCAGTACTCCAAGTGGGGTCTAACCAGGGTCCTATAAAGCTGCAGCATTATCTCCCGACTCCTAAACTCAATCCCTCGATATTGAGTGGTTCTTTCCCCCAAATTTTCTGTTTGGGCTCTGTTCCTTCTGCTATGTGTCAAATTCATTACACTTGGTGGCAATCTCTCAATCCTTCCCCACGAATCCTTGTTTTGCATTTGTGGAAGCTTTGTCAGGCTGATATGCCAATGAACTCAGCATCTAGGATTGCACTGTCGTTACAAGGATATACTTACCTGGCAGGGTAAAACCATGATCAGGCAGGTGATGAGGTTAGCCCATTGCACTGGGGGTGTGCTGATGTGTGCGATGGTGGTTTGCCCAGGCCCAGGTAGAGTAAAGGATCAGGGTTGCCAATGAGGCTACACCAAAGCTTTACCTGATACAGTTTTTCAAAGCCATCTCGGCCTTTTGGCTAAGAGGAATTGTCAGATCAAGCCTGGGATGGGGTGCAATGCTCACCCTGCCAGCTTGGATCGTGTTTGTCCCTCACATGGAGACCATGAATTGGATTTAATTTGAATTTGATTTTTTGGTTGGAATGAAAGTACCAGAAGGTACCAAAAAAGAGGATACACCATTCGATGTTTCTTCCTGACATTCAGGCAATCTTCTCAAAGATCAAAGGGGCTCCCTCTGTTTGGTCCCAATTTTTAGGTGGTGGCCTGATTATTAAATCCGGTTCTCTTCAATAGTGGGTGGAATTTTCCCTCAGAAGTGTCAAAATGGTGAGAAAACGGGTGTCCTCTGCGCCGGTCTTTTCAGCAAGCTTTGGCACTGCAATTATCAGGCACTCTGTCACATTTTTTGATGGCTGGGAGTTTGGCACCGGTATGGGGTGGGGGTGAAGGGGCGGTGTGGGAGGCGCCAGAGCCTTCACACGCTTCAAAGCGCTCGGGCACCACTTTGCAGGTGACCTGCCGGTGAACTAAGAGACTCCCTCCCAAACCCCCACGGACATTAAACCCCTACCCCCCTGCCACCCCTCCTCCATCGGCACCGTGTTCTGTCCCCACACCGACATGGCTCCCCGGCATCAGGGCCCTTCGATGGGTCCCCCTGGTGGACCCCGGACATGACCTTCCCATCATGACCACTTGGCGATCCACCCCTGCAAGGCCCCTCTGCATAACCCCCTGCCTAGGCTCCATTTGCATGACCCTAACCCCCACACATAGCCGTACTCCCCCACCCCCCCCCCCCCACCCTGTGCATAGCCCACATCAGAGTGCATAGCCCCCTTGTCATAGCCACACCCTCGTAGCCCCATCCCCACTCAGGTCCCACCCCCACTCAGGCCCCACCCCCTTGGCAATGCCCTGGCACACTTATGGTGCCCAACTGGGCAGTGCCAGGGGGCACTGCCTGACCCTGCCCCTAACCAACTGGGGACCACAATGGCCTCTAATCTCCTGGCGTGGCCGTGGTGCCTGGTCTCTGCTGGTGGAGACCAGTAGTGATGAGCGCCGGCGTGACATCCCACTGGAGAGGCGAGAAGTATCCGGGAGGGGGGAAGCAGCTGTGCTGGACTCAATCATCACATGGAGATGCTGGCACTCTGATGCTAATGAGCTTCCTTTTTGGGCGCGAAGCCCATCTCGCCAGTTAAACTATGTTCCTGGCTTGCCACACTAACCAATGGACACAGTGAGCTGGTAATATCGTGCCCCGAGTCTCGACAAAGTCTCAATAATCTCCAAAAAAAAGCTGTTACCTTATTCATCTCACTTTCCTTTCACTCAAATGTACATCAATATCTACTGATATAATCCACTGAATTTCACACAAGGTAAGTGATGCGCGACAATCAAGCACGAGGTACAAGGCTTCAGCGATTGAAGGCTTTTATTGACAAACAATGGAACTATCTAACACGAGTACACCAATCCAGACTGGAGGGGTCCCGCCTGAGCAGAGGGTCTTATTCCTCTCCCCAGGAGGCGGGGCCCGACCGGGATGTGCCATAACAACATCCACCACAGGTATATTAATCCCACAGTGTAAACACCCTAACCCAACAACATTATAACAACCCCCACAGTGGCAACACCCTAACCCAACAGTAACATTGGAATAACCCCACAGTGGTAACCAACGATGGTTCACCACAGTAAGTTATTCTAATTCCCATTTGGTGTTGTGTCCTTTTCCTTAACTCTATCTCCTACTCTCAATCATTTCCTCAACTCGTTTTCCAAATGCAATAGTTACCATCTTACCCAGTTCATGAGCCCTGGAGAAATGTTACAGTCCAATAGCATAATTTTCATAATATCGTTAAAACAATCAAACAATCAGACTTGATTTCAGGCATTCATTTTTAAATTTTGCTAGCTTTTTTTCCCCTTAAACCACACCTCATTTTCTAAAAAGGAACCCATTATCAAGGGGGTGAAAGGTTATCAGGGGTCGGCAGGAACGTGGAGTTGAGGTAACAATCAGATCAGCCATTATGTTATTGAATGGTGGAGCAGGCTAGTGGGGCCAAGTGGCCGACTCCTGCTCCTAATCCACATGTTTGTACTGTGCCTGACCTCCTTAATTTTAAAATGACCCTGAATTCAAACAGCAGTGTTGTTGGGCTGGCGAGTTTTATTAGTGTTCAATTTAGTTCTGCTGAAAACATTTAATTTCTTTTTGGTATTGAGAAAGCGTCCAGACTGTTTATCCATCAGCTTATTTTGGAAAATTAGAATTTATTTATCCCCTTAAATTTCCCTTTTGAATGTTTGAAATAACAACTCACGTCAAGTTTTTTTTATCAATTCCAATTTCAGAAGCAATTATGCCCTGGCACGATGGTTTTAAATGATGGCTTTGCAACAGAGTAAGAGGCATTTGCAGTCAGTTTATTAGTGATTCCCATATCTCCAATACTCAAACACTTTTAAAGATAACAAATGGTAGCAGTAACAGCGGCGTGGAACTGATGACAAACAAGGCAGATAAATGAGGAGAAAAAATAACTATATACAAGACATAGAGAAGAATGTTTCCAAATTTCACAACTCCTGGACTCCAGCTCCTGGAAGGCCTGCACTCCTGCTCTCGATTCGCGCGCCTCGCCGCGATTGACCTGATGGGTCACTTGACCCCGATAACTCACCCTTAAAGCTGCAAGCTACCTCAGTAGCAAACAGCCTGAATGGTTAAGGCAAAGTGTCACTGAGTCTCTGAAAGTCAAAGTGTTATTCCTGTGCTTTAATTCTCAAAACCACTGGGTTCACTCAGCGGTGGAAACCATCATCACCTGTTTAAAAAAAACACAAACAATTCATTGTGACTCTGGCCAAGAGCCCAATGGGTTAACCATGTCTGTAAATTTAGAAAACTAAAATCTAATAATGCCCACTATGCATTTAATAATCTGATGTTTGTGAGAGGATTTTAAAAAAAAATAGCAGCTATCAGCAGAAAGTCAGTTGGCCTGGAGACTTCTGGACTCTGGAGGAATGTCTCAACTTGGCACTGCGTCCTTCGTTGAGTAAAGAATCCAGGCAGGTAGAAGCAAAATCAATCTCACCAATCCAGGGTCAACATCCTCCTCAGTAGCTACTGCCTCCTTGGCTTTGGAAACCCCGGGTTGCCTCGGCTCCACAATAACAACAGGAATCCCTGGATCAGCCACTGGTGAATACGGGTCCATCGCAGGGCACACCTGTTAGTCCCCTGTTTCAACCCCAATTCTCTCCCTCAGCTGATCCACATGCTTTTTTACACAACGACCTTGTACTTCCACAACATAGGAGACAGGTCCCATTCTTTCCACAATTTTGCCGGCCACCCATCTTGGTCCAGCTGCAAAGTTCTTGGTCAGAACTAAATCATCAACCCGGGAAATTCTGTCTCTTTTTCTTGAGTCATGCTTTTCTTTCTGGGAGACTTGTCTAGCTTCCACTCTTTCCACTAAACTTGGAAATATCATACACAAATGGGTTCGTAGGTGGCATCCCATTAGTAATTCAGCTGGCGTAATCCTTGTGGCATTTGGCATGGTATTGTTTGACAAGACACTTGCCAAACATAAAAGCAGCAGCCTGTGAACTTGCTTTTTCATAGATGATTTGAACGCTTGTACAGCTCATTCTGCTAAACCGTTGGAAGCTGGATGGTAAGGTGCTGACCGAATATGGTGAATACCGTTTGACTTGACAAATTTTTGAAACTCCTCTGCTGCAATCGCTGCACCATTGTCTGACACTAAGACCTCTGGGACGTCATGAACAAAAGGAGATTTGTTGTCCAATAACTTAAGAGTTTGAGTGTCTTTGTTTACAGTGTCAGTTGACCCGATTTCGAGGGCAACAACGTCTAATGCTCAGGACCACATATGTTTGATTAACTGCTTTGTGAACCCACCCTGCCATTTGCAAAGACTTGTTTGCAAACAAACCAAAGTCTCTTTGGTGAGACCAGTGGTAACATAGTAAGCAGAGCACTGCACTGCTCCTGAACTGAATCATGAGGAAATCTGGAGGTGTCTTTCAACTTGTAAGTTGGATTGAAAGAGCTTCTTCCACTGCTTTATCATCATAGAAGCTGATATCATTCTAGTGTCACTGGACTATTTGAATCAATGAGAAAATTCACCCCTTTGAAGCAATGAGGCTTCTTGAGTGGTTTCTGTTGCTCCACACTGTCCCTGTCCATGATCAATCTAATGTAGGACACAAGTATTCATAGATCAAATGGCTGTCGAATTTGTAATATCTTAAGAAAATGTTATTTGAAAATTGAATTTTCCATTCTGGTCTATTTCTTATCAGGCATCTGCCTATTTGATTTGATGAGCGTAGGAGCATTCTCAGCTCATGAAACCATTTGGACCGTCACTGAGCTTCACCATCATTAGCAAATTACACGTCACTGTTTATGTCAAATTTCACACTGCAAAAGCATCTGCCCACTCGAAATGTTGGAACCTCCGAGAGAACCTCAGAGAGAACCTTGCTGTTCCGAAAGGCAGGAGTTGGAGAAGGTCTAAGACAAAGATTGTAGGAATTTCTACCTTCAGTGCCTGCCTTGATTCGCTGTAAGCAATGTCACTTCAGATTATGTTGGACATAGCTTCAAGTTCCACTCCATTAGAAATAGAGAATAAGTGCTGATCTTGCCATCGATGTCCATAATTCATAAAAGAATAATTAAAAGTAACTCTGGGACTCGAGTGTATATTGTGGGCTGACGCTTCAATGCAGTACTGAAGGAGGAGATGCCTTGTGAATATTAAATTGAAAGCCACCCTCACTGGTGTAAAAGGTTCTGTGACATGACTTAAACAGCACAGGACTTCTCCCAGGCTTGTGATTAAGATTTATCCTTTAAGCAACGCACCAGTTCACAGATTAGTCGGTCATTTATCTCATTATTGTTTATTGGATCATGATGAATGCCAGTTCACTGCCGCAGTGGCCACATTTCAAAAACAGTTAATTGACTGTGAAGTGCTTTCAGATGGCCTCGAGATTCTGAGGATGTGAAAGGCACCATACAAATGTAGTTCTTATTTTGTTGGTGCTTCATCCTCCAAGGAAAGTAGGCCCCAATGAATTGATAAGTGATCTGTCTGTGTTTCACTGTCATTTGAAATCATCATCGAGTGATCCACATACAGCTCACGATAATGCCTGCAACTGCTTTCTGCAAGCTTCGATAACACCCATTCCTAAGGTGGGATTTCCAGAGGATCCCAGGAATGCCCCAGTCTGAAGTCTGGCTGGAAAAACTGCCCTTTGTAATGGCTGCCTCCAAGGGGCTGAACACCAATGGCATTGCTTCATTCCCCACACCAAGAATAAAAGATGTTCTTGGTTTTGTTTGTTCTGCTTATTGATTGTATAATTGACAAATTTCACTTTTGAAGTTGCGATGTGACATTGATTGGGACGGAGTGAGTCAGGATGATATATAGCTAGGTACTCACTTTCAAATGTCAGGTAGATACTCTGGGGATTCGCTCTCAGTAGTCAAGTCTGAATGGGCGACAGTTTCTTTGTCATCCAGTAGGTTGTGTATCAACAGATGACAGATCGCCTGCCAGTGAAAGTAGTTAGGGCAACAGATAGGAGTCAAGGCCAAACGATAGAAACAATGTGCGACTATTGAATCGTAACAGATGAATTTGAGCCTTAATGAAAGATAACTCACTGTTAATGGCAGGTAAGCTCAAATGGCAAACAACCCGGGGACTTACTCTCAACCGTAGCAAGTAAACCTGTTGCAAATAGAGGAGTTTGAGTGACAGGGAGCTTGAAGATTCTATCCCCAGTGTAGACATATCACAGATAGGAGATAAATTTCAGCTATAGTGGCTATGAATTTAATTCTCTAACAAAAGTGAAACCCAGGAATTAAAGGGAGAGTGGCAGCATGGAAATAAAATTATCAAAGAGTCAGAATGTAATGATGAGTGATTGATTGTTGTCCAGACGGAATAAAAATACATAGTGGTGACCTCAAGGGCATGGTATTAGGGTCTCTGTTATTAATGACCAGGTCTTAGATAAGGAGGACATACTTTCAAAGTTTGCAAATGCCACAAAACCTGGATGCATTTTAGAAGAAAGAGTGAGGAAAAGCAAAATAATGTAACCATCATTCATATTTTTGTTACCACTGGACTTGACTATTCCAACAAACTCCCAGCTGATTTCCCACAGCTTACCTTCCATAAACATAAAGTCATCCAAAACTTACCTGTTTGTGCTTTAACTCGCACCAAGTCCTGTCCACCTATCACCTCTTGTGTTAAATGACTCACTTTGGCTCCTGATAAAACAACAGGCGAGATTCTCTCAGTGTTTCTCTCGGCATTGGGAGGTGGCACACTGTTCAGTGGTTGGTGTCCCACTGCTGTTAATGGCAATTCCTATTGAAGCCATCCCACACAGTTGGAAAACCCACTACAAGGGTGGCGGGGACCAGAAAATTCTGCCAATGTGAACGGTTGGAGAATTTCAGCCATTAACTTCATTTTCAAATTCTCATTCATGTTTTCAAATCCCGCCATGGCCTGTACCCTCTCCATCTCTGTAATTTCTGGGTCTGAGAGGCCAGGGATGGAGGGTTAAATGATAGGTTATGATCTTGTGGTACAATGGGTCTGATTCTGATGGGTATTGGGGACCCCCCCAAGTAAGATTCTCCCCCCACTTTTTACCTGACAGCAGCCCACACAGTGAAAGTACCCACTTGGCCTCCACCTTCTCCAGCCATGGGTAAAGTAGAAATGGAGGCGGAATGAAGCCTTTAAGTGTTCATTAATTGGTGGGCAGGTAGGGGGTGGGAAGGCCACTTTATTTTTTGAGCCTCTTGCCTTCAAATACACCAATAGGATGTCATACAATTCCAGGCCCTGGATGTTTACATAAACCCATCTTTGAAGATAACAGGACAAGTTGATAAAGGTGGTTAAAAGTATATGGGATCCTTGGCTTTATAAATAGATACACAGAATACAAAAGCAAGGAAGTTACCCTTTATAAATCACTGGTGTGGTTTCCGCTGGAGTATTGCATCAAAGTTTTGGCTCCACAATTTCCATCCCTGTTCCAATCTATTTGCAGTGTATAAGTTGTGCAGGAAAATTGGGTGGAAATCATTCTCTTCTGCTACATAATGAACACACAGCATTCCCTCCTGCTTTTTGAGCTTCCCGTGACTTCCTCTTTGACCTCCTTTGCATATGTTTGAGTGGGAGTCACAGATTTACACTGCCAAAACCTTCTGGGTAAGTTAGACTGAGGTTTATATAAGTGCAGCAACTGACAAGATCAACTGATCAAGATGCAAGTGACAACTTCAATTCAATTCTTCGATACACTTTATTGCCCTTACGGAAATTTGTGGCGGATACAATTGCTTATGCATCACGTACAAGAAAGGATTACATATAATCTAACAAGCTGTGTTGCTACACTGTGGTGCCAACATCACAGCCAAAGAGAATAAAAAATAAAGATAGAAAAAAGAGTTTTAGGTCTTCATACTCCCTCCCCAGCACAGTTACATCTGAGAATTACAACTAAATTGGTGATAGGGCTGTGTCTTCCAGACTGTCTCCTGTGCCAGGAATCAATGGTATATTGAGAAGAATAGAGATGGGTTTTAGGAAGTTCTCTGACCCTGGGTAGTCACAGCCCATTGACAGACATTCGGTCACTCTTCTGTCCTGCGATCACTCCACTAGAAAGGAGCTCCAGGCCAAGGAGACCACCTGCTTTTACTGAGCCAACCTGATCATGTACAGAGATATTCCAGTCTAAAACCAGCAACGACCCCAACACAGTGACTCTCACCTCCTAGGCCTAATGCTTGGAGGCCCAGTGCTAACTGAAGATCTGATCCAGAAAAAGGGGTAAAAGAGCGATAGGTGATGTACTCAGCACCACCAAATTGCAGTCGATGCAGCCAAGCTAAACTGGGCCAGTCCAACAAGACTGACCATTGTACTGGGATTCCATCTCCCTGCCCACACGGAGCCTTCCTTCAAACCTTGCTGGTTGAGTTGGTTTTTGAATCAGAGGGTTCTGGACAGTTGAAAACACTAACTTCACAGCTGGGAAATGTTTTAAAAAACATTTCTGTGGAGAATTATCATTACAAATACCTGTGGTTGATTCTGAAAGATATACTTTCAGATCCTCCCCCATTCCCTCTCCACTGATAATCAAGGTCTTTCAGAAGGAAAGTGGCATTCCCTACAGCTATACTATTGTAATATTATCATATAGAAGGAGCAGTAGTGGTACAGAATGGACCAAAGGAGAACTTGGCACTATTAAATTAACATACCATTTACCAGGTATTATCTCTCCCCTTGCCCACCATACAATATATGAAGCACTGTGATGTGTTTTATGTTCTGGGGATATGTGGAAACGATACACTTCAGTTCATATGTATGTAACAAGAGTTATATTTACAATGCTTTCAAGTGTCTGCCCAAATGCTTAAGGCAGCTAGCCTCAGTTCAATCTTTCTCTCTCTCTCTCTCTCTCTAAAAAAGCCACACCCAGGTAGGCAGGAATGTGGGGTTGACGTTACAATCAGATTAGAACATAGAACATAGAACAGTACAGCACAGAGCAGGCCCTTTGGCCCACGATGTTGTGCCGAGCTTTATCTGAAACCAAGATCAAGCTATCCCACTCCCTATCATCCTGGTGTGCTCCATGTGCCTATCCAATAACCGCTTAAATGTTCCTAAAGTGTCTGACTCCACTATCACTGCAGGCAGTCCATTCCACACCCCAACCACTCTCTGCGTAAAGAGCCTACCTCTGATATCCTTCCTATATCTCCCACCATGAACCCTATAGTTATGCCCCCTTGTAATAGCTCCATCCACCCGAGGAAATAGTCTTTGAACATTCACTCTATCTATCCCCTTCATCATTTTATAAACCTCTATTAAGTCTCCCCTCAGCCTCCTCCGCTCCAGAGAGAACAGCCCTAGCTCCCTCAACCTTTCCTCATAAGACCTACCCTCCAAACCAGGCAGCATCCTGGTAAATCTCCTCTGCACTCTTTCCAGCGCTTCCACATCCTTCTTATAGTGAGGTGACCAGAACTGCACACAATATTCCAAATGTGGTCTCACCAAGGTCCTGTACAGTTGCAGCATAACCCCACGGCTCTTAAACTCCAACCCCCTGTTAATAAAAGCTGACACACTATAGGCCTTCTTCACAGCTCTATCCACTTGAGTGGCAACCTTTAGAGATCTTATTGAATGGCGGAGCAAGCTAAAGGGGTTGTGTGGTGGACCTCAGTTGTGCCTTTGTCCTATATGGACCACCGTTGTGTGTGTTTGTCATACCTGGACACATCCCCTTCCAGTTTGGTTCCTCCCCTCAGCACCTAGTATAAAGGTGGCTGTCTCCTCCCCCCCTTGTTCAGTCCAGGTCGGTTAATTGTTGGGATCTGCTCCTGATTCTGTTGTGAATAAAAGCCTACACTTATATTGGCATATCGGTAGTCTTTCGCCTTATTGATAGCGCATCAGGTTGAGTGGCCTACTCCTGCTCCTAATTCACTGCTCAGTGTGTGTGATTCATGCATTAGACACTCAGATCCCTCTGCACCTCAGAACTGTGCAAGCTCTCACCATTTAGATAATAAGCTTCTTTTTCATTCTTCCTGCCAATATGGACAATTCACATTTACCCAAATTATACTCCATATGTCAGATTTTTGCCCACCCCTTAACCTATCTATGTCCCTAAGTCGCCTCCTTTGGTCCACTTCACAATTTGCTTTCCTACCTATCTTTGTGTCATCAGCAAATTAAGCAATCATCCCTTCAGTCCCTTCATCCAACTCATTTATACAAATTGTAATAAGTTAAAGCTCCAGAACTGATCCCTGTGGCACACACTCATCATATCCTGCCAACAAAAAAAACCCCTTTATGCCAACTTTCTGTTTCCTGTTAGCCAGCCAATCTTCAATCCATGCCAATAAGTTACCCATACACCATGTGCCTTTATTTTCCACAATGACCTTTGATATGGCACCTTATCAAATGGCTTCTGGAAATCTAAGTACAATACACCCACCAGTTCCCTTTTGTCCACAGCAGTGTGACTCCTTCAAAGAACAGTCAGAGACACAAGATTAAGCACCAAACAATTGAACAATACTATACACGGCTCTGAAGAGCTGTGCTTCACTGCAATGGAGCAGCCCTATGTTCATCTGCCCGCATTGCTCTCAGTAGCCATTCTCAATTCCTATGACAAGGTTTCCACATGGGATCAAAATCACATTAACCAGGGTAAAATACAAGCATATCTTTGGTCATTTCACAGCATAGCTATGATGAAGTTAATACAGAATATCTATTCCATGTTGGAGGATGGAGAAAGATTCCCAATCTTATGAACCTCACCCCTTTCAATTTATCACCTTTAACATTGCAGTAGGGCAACAACAAGATCTACGCATTGTGCTTAATAACATTGCTGTTTTCCCTAAAGTTCACTGTGCAGTCAAAGGCACCAAGATTACTTTGAGGTCACCCACTCCAAAGGAAAATCTTCCACTCTCCCGAGGTCCAGATAGCATGCAACAATCAGAGCTTCCTGCACCATATGCTCAAATCCTTCATTCTTTGTAATTCATCTTCCTAACTTCTTCATAAAGCAAAATTAAATCAAATGGATGACTTACATGCTTCACAGGGATGCCAAGGCAACAATCTAGGTGCTCTGCCAGTTAGCTGCTGTTGGCATCATGTTGTCAAGCTTGCCCTCTCTCATAGCAAGATCTGAGTGCTTTACAATAAGCTCCAAGGTCTTGAATTGAAAAGGGTGAGGTTCATAAGATTGGGAATCCTTCTCCAGCCTCCAAAATGGAATGGATATTCTGGATTAATTTCATCATCAGAAAGATAAGTGAATAAATGAGAATGAGACCAGTGGCTGTGGAGTGTTCTCCAAGTGACAAAGGAGAGATGAAATAAACCTTGGGTGGGATGGGGGGGGGGGGTCAAATGTGTGATATTAAATGGGGGCAGATGTTTTAAGGTTGTTCAAGGCAAGTAATTGCAATGAGGGGAGTAGTGTTGAGTTGGAGCACATGAATCGGAGAACATTGTGAAGGGTCAGTTTAACAGGTATTACTTTAAGAGGATGAAAAGTTTCCTGGTGTCCAAAATGGATAAGAAAGGAACAGGAGAGATTGTCCAGTGTTATTTTGCTTCTTCTTTGCAGTCCTAGGGGACGGAGGTAGGGATTTGAAAGTCAGTGCCAGTGCTATACCTCTCCAGGTTATAAAGTAGGTTGGTGGCACTAACAGCCAAGAGTCTGTTCTTCCTCTTTCTATATAGTTCAGGAAGGGTTAGAGCTATGAATCAATGGAATTCTGTGACCTTTTCCCTGACGTGGTACCATGCCCTGCTGGACAAGCCTGCTTCAAAAGCATTAATCAGATATATTGAAGGCAAGTTCCAGCTCTGACGAAGTGTCATCTGGACCCAAAACGTTGGCTCTATTCTCTCTCCACACAGATGCTGTCAGACCTGCTGAGATTTTCCAGCATTTTCTGTTTTTGTTTCACATTCCAGCATCCGCAGTATTTTGCTTTTATGTAACTGAATGTAATGCGGTTGCTGCGTGAAATTGTAATTAATAACTTTACTTACCTGATAATTGTATGGGACCTGTTGGGGCAAACAGTGGGACATTGTCATAACAATATCATTAATATTAGCAATATGACCGAACCGGAGAGGGTATTGCAGATTGAGTGCCTGGGCCGATTAATCGCTAGGTGCCTCGGCACCGCACAAGGTAGCAGGACTGTGAAAGGATGTGGAGATCTAATGTAATGGCTGATAATTATGAAGAAGGGCAATGAGAACAAGGCTGCAAACCGACATCAGTCCCCTGAATGGGACCATAGGGATTGTACAGACATGAGACTAACCTTAAAATGATGGAAGGTAGAAATATCATGCCAAGGGATGCTAATGGATAAAGACTACACTCAGGAGGTGGGCCAATAATAAATTCAATCAAATCACTATGAGGACGTATAAGGCCATACCCACCACCTCTATATCAAATCACCACCCTGCTATGGCGCAATTCAGATTATCCATAATTAAAGTCAAGGATACCATATAATGGAATCTTCCATCGCAATTGCCAGGATTACAACACAAAAATAACCAGATAATAATACAACGTTGACGCCATACAACCAATCCAGTACACTCCCCAATAGAACGAAAGAGACCCATTATCACCCCACAAGCAAAGAAGATATCTCTGTAATACAAACACTAGACCCCAGGAATTTGGATTTGTTACAGGGCCAGAAGCAGGTGGGCAGACTCCCTTACCCATCCCTCTCACCCAGCACCACATGGAAAGACCAAAATTTAATGTATATGGAACACATCTTAAACTAATGTCTCTCTCGTTCCACCGCTAGAGCCAGTAGTGGATGAATTCCATGATGAATAAATGGATATCATTGGCTTTCAAACAATAACAAGATAATAGACAACATATGCCTCAGTGCACATATATCAAACAGCCTTGTCAGGATAAAGGACAACGGCCCATAATTTCCGGGTTCCCCGGCGTCACATTCGGGGGTACCCCAGTGATGCGCTGGCGATTCCCTCTAAGAAGTTCCCATGTAAGGATTTATCCAGCAATTGTCCAGATGTACTAACTTACTCTGGAGAATTCAGCTGGGCTGGGAACCATCCGACAGAAGTGATTTAAGTCACTAACTTCTGATGGTTCTGCCAGTTGTACCCTGATAGTTACCCTGAAAGAGATAGAAGGAAAAACACACTTCTAACGTCAGAGTAACTATCTAAGCACCCAGACCCAGCCTCACACGGGACACCCCGTACACACAACTCCTCAGGAGACCCACCACAGCAACATCACCCCCAACCCCAAACCGACCCCCCACCCTGGAGTCAAACAGCCCACCCCTCTGGTCCTGTCTGCCTTGCCCTGCCCCCTCCCCAGCTAACCCCGCCCCCTCCCTGGGCCCTCCACCTCCTCCCCTCTGGTCCGTCCCACCCCACTCTCCCCACTTCCCGGTCTACGTTCACCCTTCCCTGTCTCTCCCTTCTTGTTCCAGTTTCACAATCCCCTTCCTGGTCTTTGTGCCAACATCACAAAATCAGGGTTATAATCACAAGGGGAATAGTTCAGGATTAATGAGGAACTGCAGGGTAACATTGTCATCCATGGAGCTTGCAAAGGCCAAAGTCTTGACAGGATTGTTGAGCAACAGCAATATCCATCCAATGTGGCCAGAAAATCGCGGTCAAGGTTTCAGAATCAGTTTTCTTGGAGTTTGCAGGGAACAGTAACTTGAAGCAATTAGCACCAGGCATGGCGGCAAAATGTGAGAGGCTTTTCATATTCGTGTCTGTGTTTGGGTGTTGGCAATGGATTGTCCTGTATTCTTAAGCACCTTTGATTGAATTGAATGGAGTCAGGATGGTGATTGGCACTCTACCCCTTCCCTCCCAATCCTACAGCACGTACTAGCTCCCCCCACTCCTACAACGTTGCTACCCACTCCCGTGGGCTGGATTGTATTCTGCCCATTGTTTTTGGTCCAGATCCAAATGTTCTCTTCACAGTTTCTGACGTACCCTCTCAACTCTCTGTTTATTTTACTGTTTTTTTGAGAGGAGAAGAAAGAGAAGCTTGGCAGTACCTTCCCTTGAGATTAACGGGGATGGTTGGGTTTCATGTTTCAGTTCAGGTTGTAGGTGGTTTGTTCCACCTACAAAGGAGAGGGTTCCGAGTTCTTTTTTGTTTTCTGAAGTTTCAATGTTGGCAAGTATGGCTGCAGCATCTCATTATTGACAGAAGGGAAAGACAATTGTCAGTAATGCATCCTGACTTTCACGTTTGTGGTACCTCAATTGCAATAAAGAGAGGTCACATGACACCACCTCTAGTCCAACAGGTTTATTTGAGGTCACAAGCTTTCAGAGTGCTGCTCTTTCGTCAGCTGAAGCCACCACATCAATGGCAATGGGAAGACCATTCCAGATGTTTAGGAAAAAAATCTTCCTTCAGGCTGGGACTCTGCCATTGGGGTTAAATGAGGATCTGACTCATTCACCGTGTGGGAAACTGACACCTGGCAGTGATTTTAGCTGTATTTTAAATTTGATTTGATTTGATTTATTATTGTCACATGTATTGGTATACAATGAAAAATATTTTTTCTTTCATACTTTACAGACAAAGAGTATATAAGGGAGAAGGAGGGGAAAGGATGCAGAATATAGTGTTATAGTCATAACTAAGGTGTAGAGAAAGATCAGCTGAATATAAGGTAGAAGAGTTCAATTTTCAGTGCGTAGAATGGGAGTAAAAGATGGAATTAGAGGGTATGCTGGGTGCAGCTTGCAAGAAGTCGCCTCACTCCAGTGTCATCTTTTTTTTAACCAATTAGTCACTAGAGGGAAGGCTCTCTGTCCAATTAGGATGGCGAGTGGGCTCCCAAAGCCGGAAGACCAATAGGATGATCTCCAGCTCAAAACGTGAAACAGGTTGATCTTTCAGATCAGGGAGAAAGAGACTACCTCAGGCTGAGGGTGCCCTCTCTCCAACCTTTGAAACTTTTAACTAAACATTCCCTCAACAGCAGCTGGGCCACCGTGGTGGAGGTGGAAAGCTTGCACAGGAGGCTTCCAGATGCAGCAGTGACCCAGCAGAGAGTGGGAAGCTCCACATCCCTCTCTCTCTCAGCCCACTTCGAAACATCTCTTCAGCTTTCCCCACTTTAATATCAACGTTAATAGCTCCATTGAATACCTTCTTTCACTCCCAATAAAACATAATTGCGGTAATTATCTTATTTATTACACAGGCCCACTAGCTTTGCTGGAATTAGTTTTAACAAATGCTAAAATGCTTTCACCACGCAAGGCTTTTGACAAGTCAGCTTTTAACATCTGATCATCAACTTTGGTACAAACACCAGGTTCTGAGTTCCAGCTATTTCTAGCGAAGCTTCACTGTAAGGTGCAAAGTGCAGAAGATTTTACGTTTTTTAATTTTACCACCCACACGTTAGTAAAGAAGAAAGAGATGAAAAGACGAGGGAAATCTGGATTAGCAAAGGAAAGCAGGATATTCATTTTCTGGGACAAGACACTCGCTAAATTCCACATGATTAGAATTAATATTAAAATAGAGGTTTCATATTTAAAATAGATTCAAGCTTCAAGGATAAATCACAAAAGCCCAAACTGCAGCAAAAGTCTCCTGATGATTCTCACCCACCCACACATGTCGAATTGTCATCAGTCTTGCATTGCATAGGTTTTAGGGAAAAGCTTTCTGTGGATCGTTCCTTTTTTGGCTTTATTTAACTAAGGATGTAAATGTGTTGGAAGCTGTTTAGAGGAGGTTTACTGGATTGATAGCTGGAATGAACGAGTTGTCTTAGGAGGCTAGGATAGCAAGAGGGGCTTGTTTCCACTGGGTTTGAGAAGACTGGCGAGTGATTTGATTGAAGTATATAAGATTCTGAACAATCTTGACAAGATGGATGCGGAAAGGACATTTCCTCTTGTGGGTGAGTCCAGAACTAAGGGACACTATTTTAAAATTAGGGGCTGCCTAATTAGAGCTGAGGAGAATTCTCTTCTCTCAGAGGGTCATGTGACTTTGGAACTCTGCCTGGCAAGGTGGTCGAGGCTGGGTCATTGAATATTTTTAAGGCAGAGGTAGATAGATCCTTGTTAGGCAAGGGCATCAATAGTTACTGGGGGTAGATGGGGAATGTGGAACTCAACACAAACAGATTGGCCATGATCTTATTGAATGGTGGAGCAGGCTTGAATGGCCTCCCTCTGCTTCTATTTCGTATTTCATATGTTCGTATGTAATTCAAAACACAATGGTTCATTTTAATTTTCTCCTATGACTAAAATGTTAAAGTTGACATGCATCACTGAATTGCATGAGAGAAATTGATGTCCGTGCCTTCCTCTTTCAGCTTTTACACGGGTAAGATGGGTATAGAGGGATATGGGTCAAACACGGGCAATTGGGACTAGTTTATGGATTTAAAAAAGGGGCGACATGGACATGTTGGGCCAAAGGGCCTGTTTCCATGCTGTAAACCTCTATGACTCTATTTCCATATTACATGGGGTTGCCATGATGCTGGTTGATTACCCTTCATATCAACCATAGATTCTTTTTTATTTGACAGGGAGTATTAGAGCCAGGTATCTTCCAGCCATGAACCAACCCCCTCCTCCCCCCGCAGCCCCACGGGACAGGCACTAGTACTGGCTTTCAGCACCAGTGGCTGGGTTCTGCCATGGTAAGCAAACCCGAGAGTCTGAATTGAACCCAGACACTTCTGGCTCAGAGACAGCAGAGCTACCACTGCGCTATAACAATGTCATTTAACCATTCATATGTTTTAGGAATATAACGTTTAGTTTTGGGGATTGAAGCATTAAATACAAGATAAATCGGAAAAAACCTGAGGTTCAGAGGTTGGTCAACAGGCCTGAAGTAATTGCAATTCAAAGAGTGGCCTGTGTTTATTCAATAAGGCCAGAGTTAGAAACATTAAAGAATGGATAGCCCCTTTCTGTGTATTGGTGGAAATGTGATGTTTACAATTGCCTCCATACTGAGACTTGAGGAGTGATTCTCCCCGCTACAAAAGCAGCACAGTGGGCTGGGCGACTCGAGTGGAGGTAATTTCCTGGGCTGCCCGCTGGACGCCACAGCCTCCGCGATTCTCCGGCAGCTGGATTTCCGACGCCGTCAGCTCCGACATCAGCAAGGAGCTGAATGATTCATGAAAATTCTCATTTAAATGCTATTTAAATATCATTAGCATCCCTGGGACTGAAATCTCCTGGCCACTAACATCTTGCCCCCACTCCTCCACCCCGCCAGCGGGGTTTACAGTAGCTTCCCACTTGCAGGGAGCTGGTGGCTCGACCCTGCTGGAGAGAAGGGGGGCCTTCAAGACCCCCCAGAGGGTCAGGCGCCAGGGAGGGTGCCCCCAGGGAAGTGCCACCTTGGCAGTGCCAGCCTGGGCCCCCCGGCACTGTCCAAGGGAGAAAGTGCAAATGCCCAGGGGGTGCCTTGGCACTGCCCACTGGGCATTGGGTAGTGAAAAGGGGACAGGGCCTGATGGCAGGGCCTGATGGGGGCGGGGCCTCTGGGGGACGATCATTGGGAGGGGTCTTGTTGCCAATCTGCAGAGAAGGATGCCAGCGATCGGAGTGGGGGGTGGGAGGGTGTCAGCCTGCTGGGGGGGTCGGGGCTGCCGACGAGGGGTATTCGGGCCTGCGGTGGGAGGAATGGGGGGGGGGTCTGGGTTGCTGGTGGGTCGGGGGGATTGGGGTGGAATCGAGAGTTCGGGGCTACAGGGGGACAGGACATCGAGGTGGGCTGGGGGTGGGGGAGGGGTTGAGGCTTGCTCAGACATGTTCAGGGGGCCAGTGATCGGGCCATCGGGCGGTAGAAGGGCCAGCGATGTGGGGGTCACGGGGCTGGTCAGCGATCGAACTGGCCAGTGATTGGGAGGCCGGGTAGTGCGGGGCACTGCGCATACGCCGATCTCGGTGCTGACAGATCAGCGTGTGCGCAGTGACCCGCTCAGTGCTATGCTGCCGGCCTCTTCAGCGGGAATAGGGCCTGCCCCCTGAATTTCAGCGTGAATCATGCTAGTGCACTCCCGCTGAAAAAACCCAGTGTGATTTACTCCAGTTTTCACACAAATTCAGAATTTTTTAGAATTGTTTTGGGGGAATCAGCCCCTCAGATCCAGTGGTCCCATGTGAGACACGAGGCAGCAAGACTGTGTCACCGACCTCAGCCCATTGCAATCTCTTTCATTCCAGCCCAGGTGGCCACTTATGAAGTTCCTTCTTAAATGTTCTTCATCAGGTTGTCTTCGCCTAGGCCAACCCTGTCTTCTTCCATCTTGTGGTGTCCATTCTACTGGGGACATACAACTGGGAGGTGAAATACGTTTCCTTTCAGCCCTATACATCTCTCCATCTCAATGTTCCACAACCACTTCTGACCAGTCCTCTGTCAAACGTCTTTGTTTTTGACGCTGTGGTTCCCTGTGAGGCCCAGGATCTTACATAGGAGGTGTTGGTGAAAGACATCCAACTTACAGGACACCTCTGTTACTCTCTTCCATGCCTCACTGACATAGGTTGCTGTTGGCACTATCGTAGATGTGTCGAGCTGCAGCTTCATGGCTGTGTTGATGGATTTGGATGCTCAGACCAAGTGGAAGACTAGTGTTGCTTGGCTGATTCTTGTGCGGATGTCAATCTCTACATCATCCTTCCTGGAGATGTTCTGCCTTGGTAGGGGAAGTGGTCCATGTTGCCTGATGGTGATGGGAGGGTCTTGTTGCCATCCAGTCATCATTCCTTGGTCTTTTTGCAGCTGATGCATAGACCAACCTTGGCATCGCCAGTCTCAAGACAGGTGGTCATGTCTTGGAGTGCATCAGATTCTTTGGCCATCCAGGGCCATCATCCAGTAATGTTGACATGCAATGCTCGAGTCTTCATCCACCATTGCCTTTCTCATGATGAAATCAATAAGCAAGAGGAAAAGAAATAGGGAGAGAATGCAGCCTTGCCTTATTCTGTGATGAAGGAGCCCATGGTACCCATGCTGGTTTTGATGCAACAGCCTGAGTTGTGGTATAAGGCTTTGAAGATGTTAATATACTGCTTCAGGATGCTGTACGGTCTTGCAATGTGCTAGAGTGACTGCTCTGATGGATGCTACTGAAAGCTTTTACAATCAATGGTGTTTCTAACAAATAGCTTCTAAAACAAAGGCAAAGTACTGCGGATGCTGGAATCTCAAACAAAAACAGAAAATGCTGGAAAATCTCAACAGGTATCTATGGAGAGAGAATAGAGCCAATCTTTCACTGTCAGACCTGCTGAAATTTTCCAGCATTTTCTGTTTTGGTTTCTGATACTTTGGGATGTGCTCTATAATGTTCTGCTTGCAGCATGATCTGCCACCCCAGAAATCTGCCTGCACTTTATGAAGGGCACCATCTACTTCTGTTTTCAATCTGTTGAGAAGCACTGTGCTGAGGAACTTTCCAGTACTGACAGCAGTGCGATGGCCCTCCAGTTATTGCAGTCAGTGAGGTTTGCTTTGACAGCTTGATGACTACTCTTCACCTTTAACAGGTTCATGAGCTCAGTTGTGACTGTGTTCTCATCATATTTCAATAGCCTTGCTGATACCTTGTTAATCCTATGTGCCTTGTTGTTCTTCACTCTCTTTGGACCTCTGATGTGGCAAATTCTCCCAGGTTGGTGTCCGGCTGCTCAGGGTGCAGTATTATCATTGAACTCAGATGTGGAGCTGGCATAGAGCAGGTTGAGATGTCTTCATATAAGGTTTAAATTATTCATGTAATTCCTTAGATCAAAGAAAGGTTCAAAAGCAACTGGCAAGTAACAGAAGTTCTTAAAGTATCCATATACTTTTCAGATCAAAAGACAGGTTTAAGAAATGTACTTACTTAATTGAAATCTCTATCTGGGACATTGCAGGTGTACTATATTGCTATGGTGATAGGTAGCGGGAGGTAGTTCCTTTTTTGGAGTTTATCTGTATGTTTTTCCTCACAGAAACAGTTAGCTTGGAAGACTGTGAGAAGGCAGGTGTGCATTTGCTGGCAGGAGCATTGAGAATACTAGGAACCCAGGATGCTTCTGGTTTGGAATCACTAAGGAAGAATTTTGAGTGCGACCTATGAAAAATCCAAATTCATGAGGAATTAAAATTGTCAGACCTGCTCTGTAAAGCTAGTGGAAGAGACCGGCAGTGAAATCCTTGCAGAGGAAGAAAGAACAGAGGAGGTCAAAGTGTCAGATTGGGAAACTGAAGAGAGTCAAAGTGGTTTCGAAGATCGGTGCCATACCTTGGTTTTCTCCCAGGAGGAGTGAAGGAACCCTTAAGATCCTGTAACATATTGGGGAACTCTTGGTGGAATTAAAAACAGAACTGGAAGTGAGATGTTTGGATTTAAAATGTAAGTATTTACAAAATATATGGACGTTACGTTAGTGGTACTTGCTTTCTTTGAATCTTGTGCAGTAAAAGTTTTGCCTTAGTCTTGTGGCGTGATTCTTTTATTTAAAACTAGGCGAGGGCAATTTTCTGACCTTGTTACGCCTGGTGCAGATCGCGCTGATCCTGGAAAGTAGCATGTGGGCCTAAACATCGATTCGCGCCTGGCGTCAAATGGTTCCCAATTGTCCCTGTCTCTTTCTAATGGCACAAACCGGATCACGTTCAGGTAGGTCATGAGGCTGATTAGCATATTTAAAGTAGTATTCAAATATGCATTGCCTATTCAATGCCGGATTCTCCCAGCACCTGGAACTTTCAGTACTTTGGGTGTGGCAAGAGACTCCCAAGAATCACTACTGGCTGGGCGGTGCCCATCTGGCACCCTGGCAGTAAGGAGGGTTGTGCAAGGGTGGAGCATGGAGGGAAGGGGGTTGGGGGGGGGGGAAACAGGGGATGGGGATGGGGATGGGGGGGGGGGGGGTTGTGCAGGGGTAGAGCATAATGGGGGGGGCATGTCGGGACCATGAAGGCAGACCCATTGGGAAGGCCCCAATGCCCAGATGCAAGTGACCTGCATTGGGGAGGGGGTGGTGTTACATCTCGGGATGAGGGTAGGATCCCGATGTCCATGGGGGGAGGGAGGGGATCTCCCAAGTGTACTGAGAGACTAGGGCACCCTTTCAAAATGGCGGCTGACTGCTTTGCAGCTAGGCTCACTGGCATGTTTAGGCCCCGACCACCCCTTCTCTCCCCAGAACTGGCATGCAACTCACTGCTCTCCAAAAAAATGACTGTCGATTGCAGTCCGGACCGTGCACTTTCTCACAGTTAGGACTTTTTTTCTGGGAAAATTGCGGCCTTGGATTTTGAATTTCTTTTAAAGATTAATAGTCTTCCTCGTGATCCTAACAGCTGAGTTGCTTCAGCTCCCTGAACCATATTGTACCTGTCTGACATTAACAGTGAAGTTTAATTCCCCAATCTGTTGTAGAACAGTGTGTAGGTTTGCTGAGGACAAGTAGACAGGGTGATCAGTTAAAGGGAACTCTCTGTCCTCACTTTCATCATCTTCCTTCAAGATCACCATGGAAACAGTCTGATTACTCTAAACCTGAATTCTGCGGTTGGAGGTTTTAATGCCATTAGCCTGCTCCAATGGTCACTACTTGTTAAGTAAGGTTTTAGCTTATCCTCGATATAGTTTAGTTATTCGTATTATTAACTTAAAAACAAAAATGAGATTTGTGACAAGTGTACTTGTGATTATGTAAAACATTAAAAATGATGGATTATGAAAAACGAGAATTGTTTGAGTGTTTTAATACAGGTACAATCTCTGTGTCTGGAGACAAACATTTTGTACGTATCCATCTCACAGTTGAATTGTTGATGGTCCCTCATATTGTGCTTCGGAGCAGCTTTACACCCACACTTCCTGACACAGCAAGCTCTCAACCTTGGCTATAACAAGAGGGTGCAGTTGCCAAATGGACACTATGGCTTCCTCAGGGTGAGGAAGTTAAAAATCACAAGAGAGGTCACTCTGAGGTACTTCTGATACTTGATTAAAGAACCATGTTGGCAGAAAACAACTTGACAGGGTGAAGAGTTTAAAAGATAAGAGAAAATGGATTTAAAAAGTAGGGTGCGAATGTTGGAAAGAAAGAAGTTACACAATCGTAAAGCAAAATCATAATGATTAGAAAGCTTCTAGATTAGAGATAAAATCATATTGGACCTGAAGTTTATGACTGACCCCAATGTGTTTCTATTCCAACAAGAAAGGATGCGATATTTAATATTATTCTGGGAAGAAGAATAAACCAGAAACCTAAAACCAGGGGAACATTTGGAAAAGGGTGGTGACAATAGAAATTGGCTCAGTGCAAAAACATAATGAAGAAAATACAGTGCGGCATATGTGAAATTTCCAATGGTATTTGTTTGGGCATTCTTACAAGACCTACAGCAATTATAATAACTCATGAAATAAGAGAAGGTGACCATTCATTAGGAATTATTATTGGAAGGCAGAAAGCAAAGGAAAGTGAGAAAAGGGGTTTCCCAGCAGGAATGGTAGCATCCATGGAGAGAGAATCAGAATCAGAGATACTGATCTTACCAAAAAAATTCTAAGTGCCAAACAAGAGTGAAAACGGGAGAAATTCACGCTGTTTTTCTGGGCGAGTTAAAAATCGAATTTTACCTGACTCTGTCAAGCAAATGAAGCCAAACCTGTTTCTCGCCAGCAGGGGGAAGGCCAGCGGATAGCAATAGAGAGCGCCATTGTATATGCTCAGATCTCTGTTCACAAAACAGAGGTCTGACAGTCACTGCCTCACCCAGCGACATGTCCTGAACCCCCTGTGGCGCACCCCCCCCCCCCCCACACCTGCCTTCTTTTTGCACTGACTGCCACGCTATAGCATGTAAAAAGCCTCAATTGTCGTTGATGGCTCAATGCCATTTCTCCTGCCTGACATCGGACTTTGCCAATATCAGAGACAATCTTGACCATAGTGGTCACAGTTAGGAGGAGTAAAGGGCAGAAGGGTAAAGTACAAGGGAGGACTCCAGAGGTGTCTCAAAATAGGAAGGGCTTGGTGACAGGTGTGAGAGGGGAGGGGAGTGGACAGTTAGAAGAGGGGTCACCTGTGGTTGTCCCACTCCAAAACAGGTACATTGTTTTAGATAGTGTGGAGGAGTGTGCCTCTCCAGGGGTAAGACACAGTGACCAGGTCACTGGCACACAGTCAGGCTCTGTGGCCCAGAAAGGGAAGAGAGGGGTTAGGAGAGCGATAGTGGTGGGGGATGCGTCAGTTAGAGGCACAGACAGGCAATTCTGTGGGGGCGAATGGGACTCCAGGATGGTAGTCTGCCTACCTGGTGCTGGGGTCACGGATGTCTCCGAGCGGATAGGAGGCATATTAAAAGGGGAAGATAAAGAAACGGATGTTATTATACACATTGGTGGAAATGACGTAGATAGGAAGAGTAGGGGGGTCCTAAGAGAGCAATTCAGGGAGTTGGGAAATAGGTTAAAAAGTAGGGTCACTAGGGTGGCCATCTCTGGGCTGCTCCCAATGCCTCGTGCCAGTGAGGCTAAGAATAGGGAGTTGGTTCAAATGAATGCCTGGCTAAAGGACTGGTCCAGGAGGGAGGGCTTTATTTTCATAGACCAATGGGAGGTTTTCAGGAGAGGATGGCACCTGTACAAGAGGGAGGGGTCACAACTAAGTTGGAAGGGCACAAATATCCTGGCTGGGAGCTTTGCTAATGCAGTTCGGGGGGGTTTAAACTAGTATGGCAGGGGGGTGGGGATCAAACTATTAGGTCTATAAGTGTGGTGGCTGGGGACGGGCTTGGGGCTGGGACAAGGCTGGCAAATAAGAAGAGCACTCTGGGGGAGGACGACCTCACTGAGCCTGGGGGTCTGGAGTGCTTATACTTCAATGCAAGGAGCGTAGCAGGTAAAACAGACGAACTTGGGGCCTTAATGCGCACGAGGAATTTGGATGTGGTTGCGGTGACAGAGACTTGGTTGAAAGAGGGACAGGACTGGCAGCTGAATATTCCAGGGTACAAGTGTTTTAGGCGAGACAGAGGAGGGGCCAAAAGAGGTGGAGGAGTAGCGGTATTGGTTGGAGAGCATATTACAGCGGTGCAGAGGGAGGACAATTCGGAGGAGTCGTGTAGCGAGTCACTCTGGGTGGAGCTTAGAAACAGGAAAGGCGCAGTCACTATGTTGGGGGTGTACTACAGGCCCCCCAACAGCCCAAGGGAAGTGGAAGAATGGATATGTCAGGAGATACTGGATAGGTGCAGGAAATATAGGGTTGTTGTAGGGGGAGACTTCAATTTCCCTGGTATAGACTGGAAATCGCTGAGGGCAGGGACTCTGGATGGGGAGGAATTTGTAAAATGTGTACAGGAGGGTTCGTTGGAACAATATGTGGACAGCCCGACTAGAGAGGGGGCTATACTGGACCTGGTACTGGGGAATGAGCCCGGTCAGGTCTTCAAAGTTTTGGTTGGGGAACATGTGGCAAATAGTGACCACAATTCTGTTAGCTTTAGGATAGTGATGGAAAAGGATGAGTGGTGTCCCAAGGGTAAGGTGTTGGATTGGGGGAAGGCTAACGTTATTGGGATCAGGCAGAAATTGGCAGCTCTTGATTGGGAGAGGCTGTTTGAGGGTAAATCCACATCTGGTATGTGGCAGTCTTTTAAGGAACGGTTGTTAGGGCTACAGGACAAGCATGTGCCTGTAAAAAAGAAGGATAGGAAGGGTAGGATTAGAGAACCGTGGATAACCAGGGAAATTGAGGGACTGGTCAAAAGGAAAAGAGAGGCGTATGTTAGGTCCAATCAGCTAAAAACGGAGGGAGCTCTGGAGGAGTACAATGAAAGTAGGAAAATACTCAAACGGGGAATTAGGAGAGCAAAAAGGGGTCACGAAATGTTCTTGGCAGACAGGATTAAGGAGAATCCCAAGGCATTTTATTCATACGTTAGGAACAAAAGGGTTGTTAGGGAAAAAATCGGGCCTCTCAGGGACAAAAGTGGGGACTTATGCTTGGAGCCCAAAGAGGTAGGGGAGATCCTAAATGAATACTTTGCGTCGGTATTCACAAAGGAGAGGGATGTGTTGACTGGGAGTGTCTCGGAGGGGAGTGTTGAACCGTTGGAGAAAATCTCCATTACAAAGGAGGAAGTGTTAGGTTTGTTAGAGAATATAAAGACTGACAAATCCCCAGGGCCTGATGGAATCTATCCAAGGCTGCTCAGGGAGACGAGAGGTGAAATCGTTGGGCCTCTGACGCAAATCTTTGTCTCGTCACTGGACGCAGGTGAGGTCCCAGAGGATTGGAGGATAGCCAATGTGGTCCCGTTATTTAAGAAGGGTAGGAAGGATAACCCGGGTAATTATAGGCCGGTGAGCTTGACGTCCGTGGTGGGGAAGTTGTTAGAGAAGATTCTTAGAGATAGGATGTATGCGCATTTAGAAAGGAATAAACTCATTAACGATAGTCAACATGGTTTTGTGAGAGGGAGGTCATGCCTCACTAACCTGGTGGTGTTTTTTGAAGAAGTGACCAAAATGGTTGACGAAGGAAGGGCCGTGGATGTTGTCTATATGGACTTTAGTAAAGCGTTTGACAAAGTCCCTCATGGTAGGCTAGTGAAAAAGGTTGGATTCCATGGGATAAAGGGGGAGGTGGCTAGATGGGTGGAGAACTGGCTTGGTCATAGAAGACAGAGGGTGGTAGTGGAAGGGTCTTTTTCCGGCTGGAGGCCTGTGACTAGTGGTGCACTGCAGGGCTCTGTATTGGGACCTCTGCTGTTTGTGATTTATATAAATGATCTGGAAGAAGGAGTAACTGGGGTGATCAGTAAGTTTGCGGACGACACAAAACTGGCAGGACTTGCAGATAGTGAGGAACATTGTCAGAGGCTACAGAAGGATATAGATAGGCTGGAAATTTGGGCAAGGAAATGGCAGATGGAGTTCAATCCTGAAAAATGCGAAGTGATGCATTTTGGTGGGAATAATGTAAGGAGGAGCTACACGATAAATGGAAGATCCATAAAGCATTTGGAATACTGCGTCCAGTTCTGGTCGCCACACTACCAGAAGGACGTGGAGGCTTTGGAGAGAGTACAGAGGAGGTTTACCAGGATGTTGCCTGGTATGGAGGGGCTTGGTTATGAGGAGAGATTGGGGAAACTGGGGTTGTTCTCCTTGGAAAGACGGAGGATGAGGGGAGACTTAATAGAGGTGTATAAAATTATGAAAGGCATAGATAGGGTGAACGGTGGGAAGCTTTTCCCCGGGTCGGTGGTGACGTTCACGAGGGGTCATAGGTTCAAGGTGAAGGGGGGGAGGTTTAACACAGATATCAGAAGGACATATTTCACACAGAGGGTCGTGGGGGCCTGGAATGTGTTGCCGGGCAAGGTGGTGGAGGCGGACACACTGGGAACGTTTAAGACTTATCTAGACAGCTATATGAACGGAGTGGGAATGGAGGGATACAAAAGAGTGGTCTAGTTTGGACCAGGGAGCGGCGCGGGCTAATTGTTCCTGGTTTCTCGTGGAAGTGGAAATGACTAGGGTTGGGAAGCATTTTCCGATCAGGGCCATTGTGATCTCCTGGACTCGTTTCGATCGCCTCAGGGGGTCGGAGAGGAATTTCCCAGATTTTTTTTTCCCCATATTGGCCCTGGGGTTTTTCACTCTGGGTTTTCGCCTCTCCCTGGAGATCACATGGTCTGGAATGGGGGGGTGGGGGTGAGTTAATAGGTTGTAATGAACAAAGCATCGTAGCTGTGGGGGACAGCTCGGTGGATAGGATATGGGTATGTAGATAGGCTGGAAAATTGGGCGGGGATCCTGGATTCAGGATTCAATCCTGGACCGGGGAGCGGCGCGGGCTTGGAGGGCCGAAGGGCCTGTTCCTGTGCTGTATTGTTCTTTGTTCTTTGTTCTTTGTTAGAGGAAATGAATAGATTTAGTAAAGAAGAATTAGAGCGAACACCCCTGTATTGGAGTAAAGAGCACATGCTAGTTAAATGTATATATCTTGAGCGGACTCTACAGACTCACAAGGGTCTGAGATCAACAAGAACCCTCCATGAAAGCCTAGACTGTTTACACAAGAGCCAATAACCTCTCGCTGGAGGAGAGTCCTGCTTTTGGGTGAAAGTTTAAGAGTAAACCTATGTGGACAAGATTGGAATTTTAAACAATGTTCCATGAACTGACTAACTGTATAAACTGTGTGTGTATCTGTGACTTAGAAGAGGGTGTTCAATTAGACCATAAGACCATTAGACATAGGAGCAGAATTAGGCCACGTGGCCCATCGAGTCTGCTCCGCCATTCAATCATGGCTGATATTTTTCTCATCCCCCTTCTCCTGCCTTTTCCCCATCACCCCTGATCCCCTTATTAATCAAGAACCTATCTATCTCTGTCTTAAAGACACTCAGTGACCTGGCCTCCACAGCCTTCTGCGGCAAAGAGTTCCATAGAATCACCACTCTCTGGCTGAAAAAATTCCTCTTCATCTCTGTTTTAAAGGATCGTCCCTTTAGACTGGGGTTGTGTCCTCCGGTTTTGTTTTTCCTACTGGTGGAAACATCCTCTCTGTGGTGAACCATAGTTGGTTACCACTATGAGTGCTGAGCCATGGATGGTCAGCACTATGGGGTTTGTAGATATGTTACTGTAATTACTGTTGGTGTTAGGGTTGGGCTGTTCTACCTGTTGATATTGTTCTGTGGTACACTCCAGTTGGCTCCGCCTACCAGGGGAAGTATAAAGGTCACTGCACTGCCTGGAGACCCTTTAGTCTGGGATTGTATTGTATATAGTGTGCTCCATTCTTGTCAGTAATAAAAGCCTTTATTTCCCGGGTACATTCTAGCCTCCCGAGTGATTTAATCGCACATCACTCTCCATGTCCACTCTATCCAGGCCTCGCAGTATCCTGTAAGTTTCAATAAGATCCCCCCTCATCCTTCTAAACTCCAATGAGTACAGACCTAGAGTCCTCAACCGTTCCTCATACAACAAGCTGTTCATTCCAGGGATCATTCTTGTGAACCTCCTCTGGTCCCTTTCCAAGGCCAGCACATCCTTCCTTAGATACGGGGCTCAAAACTCCTCACAATACTCCAAAGAGGTCTGACCAGAGCCTTATACAGCCTCAGAAGTACATCCCTGCTCTTGTATTCTAGCCCTCTTGACATGAATGCTAACATTACATTTGCCTTCCCAACTGCCGACTGAGCCTGCACGTTAACCTTAAGAGAATCTTGAACAATGACTCCCAAGTCCCTTTGTGTTTCTATTTCCTAAGCATTTCCCCATTTAGAAAATAGTCTATGCCTCCATTCCTCCTTCCAAAGTGCGTAACTGCACACTTTTCCACGTTGTATTCCATCTGCCACTTCTTTGCCCACTCTCCTAACCTGTCCAAGTCCTTCTGCAACCCCTCTGCTTCCTCAAAACTACCTGTCCCTCTACATATCTTTAGATAAATGTGCTGCTTCAGAGGTTTCTCTGGGGTGGTGCCCTACATGCTTGAACCATGAGTATACTATTACAACCTGTCCCTGAGTCTCCGGTGGTTAGTTGGAAGAAGCAGACTACAACACATAGTTTCCTAGTTATTTGTATTTAGTCTTATCTTCAAAAAATGTATTCGTATTATTGTTTCACCGATCCTCGTTTTGTGATTGGTATGTTCATGTTAAGAGAAGGATACAATAGGTTTAGTGGGTTGGGGGGTGCGGGGGTTGGGGGGGGGGGGAGGACAGATTGTGAGTCTGCACACTGTAATCCACGGCTTTTGCACACTGTCATTCCCCGCTGTGATGATAATGGCTTTCCTGGCAACACTCTCAGTTTGCATAATTTCAGTCTGGGCTTCCACTGTAACACTCAGACAGTGGGTAGCTTCTGCTGCATTAGAAGCTGAGACATTGGCCTTCAGGTGCTATTAGGTTGATTCATAGCTGCATTAATGGAGTTGGCTATCATTGCATTGTAAAGCGCTGGCAAGCATGGGCTCCAAGCTCTGCACAAAGCCCTGCCAACTTAATGCCGGACTCCTCCATGCTCCTTGACATTGACTGCAGACTTTTTGGCAGGCCAAACATTTCATTGTGAGAATATATCAGCCTTCTTTCTGTGGATCACCCCGAAACATTCCTCACCTGAATACTCTGCAGCATGCAACAGACAGAGCAAAGCAATCACGCAACCGTTGGCCACAGCTACTTCTTGTTTCTCAGAACTCAAACATTTCAGTTACTTTCCACCCTTCTCTCATCTTCACATTGTCTATCTCTGAGCCTGCCCTTCCCATCTGCAATTTCTCTATCTCTATTTCTAGCTGATGGTATTCACTGCTCACAAAATGATCTCCTTTACCACTTGCAACCAAAACACAAATTACGTGAACGCTTTGAAGAACAGCTCTGGCCAGTTACAGTGTCACCCTGAGCTTTCAGTTGCTTGTCATTTTTATTCTCCAACTTGTTCTCACGCTGGCCTCTCTGTCCTTGGCCTGCTGCACTGTGAGAGTTTTAACAACACCAGGTTAAAGTCCAACAGGTTTATTTGGTAGCAAATGCCATTAGCTTTCGGAGCGCTGCTCCTTCGTCAGATGGAGTGGAAATCTGCTCTCAAACAGGGCACAGAGGCACAAAATCAAGTTACAGAATACTGATTAGAATGCGAATCTCTACAGCCAGCCAGGTCTTAAAGGTACAGACAATGTGAGTGGAGGGAGCATTCAACACAGGTTAAAGAGATGTGTATTGTCTCCAGACAGGACAGCCAGTGAGATTCTGCAAGTCGATGAGGCAAGCTGTGGGGGTTACTGATAGTGTGACATAAATCCAAGATCCCGGTTTAGGCCATCCTCATGTGTGCGGAGCTTGGCTATCAGTTTCTGCTCAGCGACTCTGCGCTGTTGTGTGTCGCGAAGGCCGCCTTGGAGAACGTTTACCCGAAGATCAGAGGCTGAATGCCCTTGACTGCTGAGGTGCTCCCCCACAGGAAGAGAACAGTCTTGCCTGGTGATTGTCGAGCAGTGTTCATTCATCCGTTGTCGTAACTCTTTCCCTCCATCTATTCTTTCATGTTTTTGCCTTTAAATGCAGCTGTTCATTATTCTGTCATTCACACCAACTCTGGACAAATCTTTTGTTTCTTTATCAGTACAATTACCACTTCCTTTTGTACCATGAAATCTTTTATCAGTTGATCTCCCCTGCCTTTCACCCCATCACAGACTTCCCCTTTTGTTCTTTCTCCCCCTGCCACCCTTCACTTTCTTTCATTTCTATCTCTCTTCAGTTTTGAAGAAAGATCCTTGACCTGAAACATTAACTCTATTTCTCTCTCTGTAGATGCTGCCAGTCCTGCTGAGTATTTCCAGCATTATCTGCTTTCATTTCTGATTTCCAGAATTTTGCTTTGGTTTCCAGTTTCCGGGCCGGGAATTGAGGCTGACTTCAAGGTCGCCACCCACCCAGAAAAATCCAACCTAATGTTTCAGGTCATCGATCTAACAACAGAACTTAAAAGTTTCTCTTTCCACAGATGCTGTCTGATTTAATGTTTTTCATCATTTGCTATTTTTAGTTCAGATTTACGACTTCCATAGAATTTTGCTTTTGTTTGAGAAATTGTACCTGATTTTGTAGTGGTTGAACTCATGATCTCATTCAATTTAATCAGTGTCCATCTGAAATGTCAGTATTTTGATGGGCTTGTGCCAAAACTAAAGGATGACAGGCTTTAACAATCTATCACTTGTGAGATTTCCTTACTTAATTCACTTAAGTTCTTAAATCATCCAATGAGCTAATTTACAGAGTGATTTTGACTTAAGGTTCATTGCATTTGGAAATAAAATCGATGGGTGAGATTCTCCTGTTCTTGCAGCTGACTGTGTAGATCAGGGGCCCTCAGCCTTGGCTTTGCAGCCCCTTATGGGTCTGTGAGAAGGTTCAAAAGGTGGGTGTGGAGAGGATGTTTCCTCCTGTCAGAGTTTGGGGTTACTTTTTAATAATAAGGCGTCACTCATTTCTGACAGGGAGAAGGGGATATTTTTTCTCTGAGGATCATGAGTCTCTGGAATTCTTTTCCTCAAAAGAGAGTGGAAGCAGAGTCTTTGAATATTTTAAGATATTTTATAGATTTTTGATTAATGGGGGGGTGAAAGGTTTGCCAAGGGTGGGCAGGAATGTGGGGTTGAAATTACAATCAGATCAGCTGTGATCTTATTAAATGGCACAGCAGGCTCGAGGGGCCGAATGGCCGACTCTTGCTCTTAATTTGTAAGCACATATGTTCAAATTGGAATTTTTTTTGACAACTTGCCAAATCGCTCTATTTCTCTTTTGGATCTTTCACCAATCACCAGAAATATTCACAGCACAGTTATTCTGCTTGTTTTCGATACTTCAATTCAGACCTTTCTACCTACCCATCGAGCTACATTAACTATTTCCCATGTAAAAGCTTAACAAAATCCATCCATCCACCTCTGCTATGAAAACAGATAAGGGTTGTGATGGCTGTATCTCCTCTATAACTTTTAACATGTGCTGCTTTTATTATTTCATTCCGAAGGGAAATGCGCTCCTTCCCTTCATTCATTCAGCTCACTGCTGACCGTTTGCACGTTTCAGTCTTCTTTTGGAAATCTGAACATTGTCTCGGAATTCAACTTAATCCAAAAAAAAACACAACTTACAATGTGTCTTTTTATCTGTCAATTGGTTTACTTTTTTATTTCCCCAATGTCTGGCTCCTGTTATGTAAATAATTTTCAATCAATCACTTGCTTTAGTCCTGGATTAATAATCTCTCCTTTCACTTTCTTTCTCGCTGTGGGTTTTCTCTTTCCCTGTTAGCTGATTAATTTACCCAGGTGCTTTTTGCTGAGTTTGTATTTACCTTGACATAACTCCATCAAATTCAGTGGACCACATTTGAAAAAGATATATAGGGACATGAAGCCAAACATAGCTATGGGTATAAATAATGTAAGAAGTTTAACAACACCAGGTTAAAGTCCAACAGGTTTATTTGGTAGCAAAAGCCACACAAGCTTTCGGAGCTCTAAGCCCCTTCTTCAGGTGAGTGGGAATTCTGTTCACAAACAGAGCTTATAAAGACACAGACTCAATTTACATGAATAATGGTTGGAATGCGAATACTTACAACTAATCAAGTCTTTAAGAAACAAAACAATGTGAATGGAGAGAGCACCAAGACAGGCTAAAAAGATGTGTAAAAGACAGCCAGTGAAACTCTGCAGGTCCACGCAACTGTGGGAGTTACAAATAGTGTGACATGAACCCAATATCCCGGTTGAGGCCGTCCTCGTGTGTGCGGAACTTGGTTATCAGTTTCTGCTCAGCGACTCTGCGCTGTCGTGTGTCGCGAAGGCCGCCTTGGAGAACGCTTACCCGAATATCAGAGGCCGAATGCCCGTGACCGCTTAAGTGCTCCCCAACAGGAAGAGAACAGTCTTGCCTGGTGATTGTCGAGCGGTGTTCATTCACCCGTTGTCGCAGCGTCTGCATAGTTTCCCCAATGTACCATGCCTCGGGACATCCTTTCTTGCAGCGTATCAGGTAGACAACGTTGGCCGAATTGCAAGAGTATGTACCGTGTACCTGGTAGATGGTGTTCTCACGTGAGATGATGGCATCTGTGTCGATGATCCGGCATGTCTTGCAGAGGTTGCTGTGGCAGGGTTGTGTGGTGTCATGGTCACTGTTCTCCTGAAGGCTGGGTAGTTTGCTGCGGACAATGGTCTGTTTGAGGTTGTGCGGTTGTTTGAAGGCAAGAAGTGGGGGTGTGGGGATGGCCTTGGCGAGATGTTCGTCTTCATCAATGACATGTTGAAGGCTCCGGAGGAGATGCCGTAGCTTCTCCGCTCCGGGGAAGTACTGGACAACGAAGGGTACTCTGTCCACTGTGTCCCGTGTTTGTCTTCTGAGGAGGTCGGTGCGGTTTTTCGCTGTGGCGCGTTGGAACTGTTGATCAATGAGTCGAGCGCCATATCCTGTTCTTATGAGGGCATCTTTCAGCGTCTGGAGGTGTCTGTTGCGATCCTCCTCATCTGAGCAGATCCTGTGTATACGGAGGGCTTGTCCGTAGGGGATGGCTTCTTTAACGTGTTTAGTGTGGAAGCTGGAGAAGTGGAGCATCGTGAGGTTATCCGTGGGCTTGCGGTACAGTGAGGTGCTGAGGTGACCGTCCTTAATGGAGATGCGTGTGTCCAAGAATGCAACCGATTCCGGAGAATAGTCTATGGTGAGCCTGATGGTGGGATGGAACTTGTTGATGTCATAGAACAAAGAACAAAGAACAATACAGCACAGGAACAGGCCCTTCGGCCCTCCAAGCCCGCGCCGCTCCCCGGTCCAGGATTGAATCCTGAATCCAGGATCCCCGCCCAATTTTCCAGCCTATCTACATACCAATATCCTATCCACCGAGCTGTCCCTCACAGCTACGATGCTTTGTTCATTACAAGCTATTAACTCACCCCCACCCCCCCATTCCAGACCATGTGATCTCCAGGGAGAGGCGAAAACCCAGAGTGAAAAACCCCAGGGCCAATATGGGGAAAAAAAAAATCTGGGAAATTCCTCTCCGACCCCCTGAGGCGATCGAAACGAGTCCAGGAGATCACAATGGCTCTGATCGGAAAATGCTTCCCAACCCTAGTCATTTCCACTTCCACGAACACCATATGAATTCCCTGCCCCCGAGACAGGTTCCCAACTATCCGCAGTCTCGCTCTGTACTGGCACCAGCAAGATGATCATAGAATGAAGCCATGAAACGAGAAACAAGGAACAATTAGCCCGCGCCGCTCCCTGGTCCAAACTAGACCACTCTTTTGTATCCCTCCATTCCCACTCCGTTCATATAGCTGTCTAGATAAATCTTAAATGTTCCCAGTGTGTCCGCCTCCACCACCTTGCCCGGCAACACATTCCAGGCCCCCACGACCCTCTGTGTGAAATATGTCCTTCTGATATCTGTGTTAAACCTCCCCCCCTTCACCTTGAACCTATGACCCCTCGTGAACGTCACCACCGACCCGGGGAAAAGCTTCCCACCGTTCACCCTATCTAGAGTCATCATAGAGTTGTTTCAGTGATTGTTCACCATGACTCCAAAGAAAGAAAATGTCATCGATGTATCTAGTGTATAGCATCGGTTGAAGGTCCCGTGCGGTGAAGAAGTCTTGTTCGAACCTGTGCATGAAGATGTTGGCATATTGAGGTGCGAATTTGGTCCCCATGGCTGTTCCGTGTGTCTGGATGAAGAACTGGTTGTTGAAGGTGAAGATATTGTGGTCCAGGATGAAGCGGATGAGATGTAAAATTGCATCTGGAAACTGGCAGTTGTTGGCGCTGAGCACTGAGGCCGTTGCAGCAATGCCATCGTCATGGGGGATGCTGGTGTAGAGTGCCGAGACATCCATTGTGACAAGGAGCGCTCCTGGTTCAACTGCTCCATGTTTTTACACATCTTTTTAGCCTGTCTTGGTGCTCTGTCTTGGTATAAATAATGCCAGATATGATTAGAAACTCCTGGCTTGACACAGATTTTATTGAAGGAACTTTGAAGCAGTTTGCTTTCATCGATGGTCTTGTATGCCTCTGTCCGTAGATTGGACAAATGGGTTGGGATTTTACCAGCAAACAGCATGGGACCAAGCGCTGTTGATCAGAGTAACCAAATATTATGTAATAAAATAGGGAACATTTTGACCCATGGGGCTGAGTTGGGGAAAAGTCGGGGTGGGTGAGGGGTGGGGGTAAGACGAGCGTGGGAAGATGCATTGCACAAAAGCGATATTATTCTCAAAGAATATGGAAAACAGAGTTAGCTGCTGAGAGGGATTTTCTGGCCACGCCCTGCCCGAAACCAGAAAATCCCACCCGAGGTCAACAGACCTTTCCATGGCCTGCCTCTCGCCCGCTGCGATTCCCATGGTGGGCAGAACGGGAACATTTGCCCCGCTATTATTAATCATCCAGAAGGAAATCTATACATTGCAGTGGTGTTGATTGATGAAGTGCCATCACGCACCAAAATGTTGACTCTTTTTCTCTCCACTCATGTTATCAGAAGTTTTTTCCTCGGGTGGAAGGGGCATAGGTTTAAGGTGCGAGGGGCAAGGTTTAAAGGAGATGTACAAGGCAAGTTTTTTTACACAGAGGATGCCTGGAACTCGCTGCCGAGGGAGGTAGTGGAAGCAGATACGATAGTGACTTTTAAGGAGCATCTTGACAAATACATGAATAGGATGGGAATAGAGGGATATGGTCCCTGGAAGGGTACGGGGCTTTAGTTCAGTCGGGCACCATGGTCGGTGCAGGCTTGGAGGGCCTGTGCTGTCATTGTCCCTGTGCTGTCATTGTCTTTGTTCTTTGACACGCTGAGTATTTGCAGCATTTTCTGTTTTTATTTCAGATTTCCAGCATCTGCAGTTTTTTTGTTTCTGTGCTTTATTTTTCACTGTTCTCTTTCTGTTTTAGCATCTATTATTGGATAAATAGTACCCAGATTTAGAAACTGGACAAGTAGCTCAGCAACAACCCTTTCTGCATCTTTATTCTTTGTTGTAGCTGACTGGCTGCTTGCCAATCCAGTCAGATTTGATGTATTTGCACCAGGGCCCTGGAGACTTACAAAATGCAAACTGTATCAGTATTTCATTTCAGAGAGAACTAATTCCTAAATGTTGTTTGACACTGAGAAACACTGCCAAAGATATTAAAGCGATGCCATTAAAACCTCTTAAGAAATTAGAATAAGCATATGAGAAAGCTTTCGGGGCTTTTAAAGAGGTACACCTTTATCTTAAATTGGTTTGCTTTTACTTGTAGTTCTTAAGGGACTGCAGGTGGCAGGGATTTGCTGCTGTTTGTTCGACTCTAATTTTTCATTGTGATTCATTGGGCCGGGATTTTGACTATTAAACGATCAGTTTCTTTCAAAAATTCACCTGCATCTAAGGACAATAAACTGATATATCACAGCATTTTTCAGTTTCATAAAAGTAATCAGTGAGGTGTGTAATAATAGTAACATCCTTGAAATTGGAATAGCTGATGCGGCAATCTTGGTACCTGCAGAATTGCAATGATTGTGCACCAGTTCCCCTTATAGTGAGATCCAAAGGCTTGTTAAATCCCTGAATCGCCATCAAATGAGTGAGGATCCTTATAATACCGGTGGAATAACACAACAATGCACCACAGGTTAAGCACACATACAAAATGGACATTGCAAGGGATGTCTAGTTCCTTCAATTGGATCCTTGCACTTAAAAGCACATTATTATTCTTGGTAAAACTGTTTGTAAACCCTCAGAAACATTTATATTTTGTCTTTTTCCAGCGTTTTTGGAATGTAGTTCATCACCTATAACATGGATATGTATTTTAATCGCACTTGCGTAAGCCAATTATTTTTGTAAAATTTAAATGGATTAAAAAGTGGATTCTCCGGCCGCGCTCGCCTGAAAACCGAAGGTTCCTGCCCAACTTCAATGGACCTTTACATGGACTGCCCCCCCGTCCCATCCGGTAGAATTCCAGTAATGGGTGGGATGGGAGAATTCTGGTCGATATTTGTGACAAAGACAAAGAACAAAGAACAATACAGCACAGGAACAGGCCCTTCGGCCCTCCAAGCCCGCGCCGCTCCCCGGTCCAGGATTGAATCCTGAATCCAGGATCCCCGTCCAATTTTCCAGCCTATCTACATCCTAATATCCTATCCACCGAGCTGTCCCTCACAGCTACGATGCTTTGTTCATCACAACCTATTAACTCACCCCCACCCCCCCATTCCAGACCATGTGATCTCCAGGGAGAGGCGAAAACCCAGAGTGAAAACCCCAGGGCCAATATGGGGAAAAAACAAAATCTGGGAAATTCCTCTCCGACCCCCTGTGGCGATCGAAACGAGTCCAGGAGATCACACCGGCCCTGATCAGAAAATGCTTCCCAACCCTATTCATTTCCACTTCTGCTTTACGAACACCATCTGAATTCCCTGCCCCCGAGACAGGTTCCCAACTATCCGCAGTCTCGCTCTGTACTGGCACCAGCAAGATGATCATAGAATGAAGCCTTGAAACGAGAAACAAAGAACAATTAGCCCGCCCAGCTCCCTGGTCCAAACTAGACCACTCTTTTGTATCCCTCCATTCCCACTCCGTTCATATAGCTGTCTAGATAAGTCTTAAACGTTCCCAGTGTGTCCACCTCCACCACCTTGCCCGGCAACACTTTCCAGGCCCCCACGACCCTCTGTGTAAAATATGTCCTTCTGATATCTGTGTTAAACCTCCCCCCCTTCACCTTGAACCTATGACCCCTCGTGAACGTCACCACCGACCCGGGGAAAAGCTTCCCACCGTTCACCCTATCTATGCCTTTCATAATTTTATACACCTCTATTAAGTCTCCCCTCATCCTCCGTCTTTCCAAGGAGAACAACCCCAGTTTCCCCAATCTCTCCTCATAACCAAGCCCCTCCATACCAGGCAACATCCTGGTAAACCTCCTCTGTACTCTTTCCAAAGCCTCCACGTCCTTCTGGTAGTGTGGCGACCAGAACTGGATGCAGTATTCCAAATGCGGCCGAACCAACGTTCTATACATCTGCAACATCAGACCCCAACTTTTATACTCTATGCCCCGTCCTATAAAGGCAAGCATGCCATATGCCTTCTTCACCACCTTCTCCACCTGTGACGTCACCTTCAAAGATCTGTGGACTTGCACACCCAGGTCCCTCTGCGTCTCTACACCCTTTATGGTTCTTCCATTTATCGTGTAGCTCCTCCCTACATTATTCCCACCAAAATGCATCACTTCGCATTGATCAGGATTGAACTCCATCTGCCATTTCTTTGCCCAAATTTCCAGCCTATCTATATCCTTCTGTAGCCTCTGACAATGTTCCTCACTATCTGCAAGTCCTGCCAGTTTTGTGTCGTCCGCAAACTTACTGATCACCCCAGTTACTCCTTCTTCCAGATCATTTATATAAATCACAAACAGCAGAGGTCCCAATACAGAGCCCTGTGGAACACCACTAGTCACAGGCCTCCAGCCGGAAAAAGACCCTTCCACTACCACCCTCTGTCTTCTATGACCAAGCCAGTTCTCCACCCATCTAGCCACCTCCCCCTTTATCCCATGAGATCCAACCTTTTTCACTAGCCTACCATGAGGGACTTTGTCAAACGCTTTACTAAAGTCCATATAGACAACATCCACGGCCCTTCCTTTGTCAACCATTCTGGTCACTTCTTCAAAAAACACCACCAGGTTAGTGAGGCATGACCTCCCTCTCACAAAACCATGCTGACTATCGTTAATGAGTTTATTCCTTTCTAAATGCGCATACATCCTATCTCTAAGAATCTTCTCCAACAACTTCCCCACCACGGACGTCAAGCTCACCGGCCTATAATTACCCGGGTTATCCTTCCTACCCTTCTTAAATAACGGGACCACATTAGCTATCCTCCAATCCTCTGGGACCTCACCTGCGTCCAGTGACGAGACAAAGATTTGCGTCAGAGGCCCAACGATTTCACCTCTCGTCTCCCTGAGCAGCCTTGGATAGATTCCATCAGGCCCTGGGGATTTGTCAGTCTTTATATTCTCTAACAAACCTAACACTTCCTCCTTTGTAATGGAGATTTTCTCCAACGGTTCAACACTCCCCTCAGAGACACTCCCAGTCAACACATCCCTCTACTTTGTGAATACCGACGCAAAGTATTCATTTAGGATCTCCCCTACTTCTTTGGGCTCCAAGCATAAGTCCCCACTTTTGTCCCTGAGAGGTCCAATCTTTTCCCTAACAACCCTTTTGTTCCTAACGTATGAATAAAATGCCTTGGGATTCTCCTTAATCCTGTCTGCCAAGAACATTTTGTGACCCCTTTTTGCTCTTCTAATTCACCGTTTGAGTACTTTCCTACTTTCTTTGTACTCCTCCAGAGCTCCCTCCGTTTTTAGCTGCTTGGACCTAACATACGCCTCTCTTTTCTTTTTGACCAGTCCCTCAATTTCCCTGGTTATCCACGGTTCTCTAATCCTACCCTTCCTATCCTTCATTTTTACAGGCACATGCTTGTTCTGTAGCCCTAACAACCGTTCCTTAAAAGACTGCCACATACCAGATGTGGATTTACCCTCAAACAGCCTCTCCCAATCAAGAGCTGCCAATTTCTGCCTGATCCCACTAAAGTTAGCCTTCCCCCAATCCAACACCTTACCCTTGGGACACCACTCATCCTTTTCCATCACTATCCTAAAGCTAACAGAATTATGGTCACTATTTGCCACATGTTCCCCTACCAAAACTTTGAAGACCTGACCGGGCTCATTCCCCAGTACCAGGTCCAGTATAGCCCCCTCTCTAGTCGGGCTGTCCACATATTGTTCCAACGAACCCTCCTGTACACATTTTACAAATTCCTCCCCATCCAGAGTCCCTGCCCTCAGCGATTTCCAGTCTATACCAGGGAAATTGAAGTCTCCCACTACAACAACCCTATTTTTCCTGCACCTATCCAGTATCTCCTGACATATCCATTCTTCCACTTCCCTTGGGCTGTTGGGGGGCCTGTAGTACACCCCCAACATAGTGACTGCGCCTTTCCTGTTTCTAAGCTCCACCCAGAGTGACTCGTTACACGACCCCTCTGAATTGTCCTCCCTCTGCACCGCTGTAATATGCTCTCCAACTAATACCGCTACTCCCCCACCTCTTTTGGCCCCTCCTCTGTCTCGCAACATAACATGACGACATAACATTTACTGAAAGTTTTTTTGTATTCTTCAAGAAAGGTTAGAATAGACAAAGAATTATTGCCATTTCAATTAATGTTGTTTCTTCATTGCTGAGGCAGACTCGAGAGATGTATTTAATTTATGTTTCTTATCACTGCTTTTATTCCTGCTCCAATGGTTTGAAATATTTGAAAAGCTTAACCTTGGTGAAACAATTATTCACTTTCTAGTTTTCTGAAATGTACTGGGGCATTTAAAAGCAATATAACTTGTCAGTTGCTTGGTAATACAGAACTTGAATATTGCTGAGAGGAAAGGCATGTTGCCAAAGCTTTTCGTCTTGTACTCATCAGTGCATGAAGCAAAGACTCCCTAGCTCTCAGGTAATTAATAAAAATGTGTAAGGCCTAAACATATTCCTTTTCTTTGCAGAGAACAGGCCCTTGCCGAAGGATGGATGTTGCTTCGAGCTAGCATAAATGAGCAACATTACAAGCTCGATTGATTACCTAAAATTGGCTGATACTGTCGCTACTAGCACACTCAGGATTGTTCAGCATAAAGTCATAGAGGTTTACAGCATGGAAACAGGCCCTTCGGCCCAACTTGTCCATGCTGCTCTTTTTTATTTAAACACCTAAGCTAATCCCAATTGCCTGCATTTGGCCCATATCCCTCTATACCCATCTTACCCATGTAATTGTCTAAATGCTTTTTAAAATACAAAATTGTATCCGCCTCTACTACTACCTCTGGCAGCTTGTTCCAGACACTCACCACCCTCTGAAAAAATTGCCCCACTGGACACTTTTGTATCTCTCACCTTAAATCTATGCCCTCTAGTTTTAGACTCCTCTATCTTTGGGAAAAGATATTGACTATCTAGCTGATCTGTGCCCCTCATTATTTTATAGACCTCTATAAAATCACCCCTCAGCCTCCTACGCTCCAGATAAAAAAGTCCCAGTCTATCCAGCCTCTCCTTATAACTCAAACCATCAAGTCCTGGTCGCATCATAGTAAATCTCTTCTGCACTCTTTCTAGTTTAATAATATCCTTTCTATAATAGGGTGACCAGAACTGTACACAGTATTCCAAGTGTGGCCTTACCAATGTCTTCTAAAACTTCAACAAGATGTCCCAACTCCTGTATTCAATGTTCTGACCAATGAAATCAAGCATGCCGAATGCCTTCTTCACCACTCTGTCCACCTGTGACTCCACTTTCAAGGAGCTATGAACATGTACCCCTCGATCTCTTTGTTCTGTAACTCTCCCCAACACCCTACCATTAACTGAGTAAGTCCTGCCCTGGTTCAATCTACCAAAATGCATCACCTTGCATTTATCTAAATTAAACTCCATCTGCCATTCGTCAGCCCACTGGCCCAATTGATCAAGATCCCGTTGCAATTGGAGATAACTTTCTTCACTGTCCACTATGCCACCAATCTTGGTGTCTTCTGCAAACTTACTAACCATGCCTCCTATATTCTCATCCAAATCATTAATATAAATGACAAATAACAGTGGACCCAGCACTGATCCCTGAGGCACACCGCTGGCCACAGGCCTCCAGTTTGAAAAACAACCCTCTGCAACCACTCTCTGGCTTCTGTCAAGAAGCCAATTTTGTATCCATTTAGATACCTCACCCTGGATCCCGTGAGATTTAACCTTAAGCGCTGTTCAATCATGAAATCGCAGCTAACAGTTTTGTTTTGGGTTTTTCTGGTGCAAAGTGGTTGAAGATGATCTGTACTCTGCCTATTGTGAATAACAGTAGGAGCACGCTGTTCAATTCGATCAGAAAATTGTTGGAATGTACAGCCTACGTACCTGACATTGCACAATCGTGAGCTTTTTTTGGACTGATGGCAGCATCCTGTTAGTGGAAAATACCACTCGCATAGTCACTGCACAGTAGCAGTATTAAACGCCTTGCATTATCTGTTGTTCAAATTTTTGAAATACATTGTCTTTCTAATTTGAGGTAGACAGGGCACTTTTCAGGTCCAAAGGTGATAGCTTTTAGCCCATTTGCAGGTTTGCTCAAAACACAGTGAACAATGATCTGAGCAGGATAGACATTGTCCTGCTCAATTTCCAGGTCAATCTTGCAAGTTGAGCAAATGGTTGGGGCCCTGTTTAAAATATTGTGTCTAAATTTCAATGCCAGACAGAACAAGTGTAGAAAGTGGTCTTTACCAGGGGTACAGTTGTGTTCACTTCTGTTCTGGTGTATATAGATGATTTGGAAATTGAAATTTTCTGACAACACTTAAGCAGATGATTTGACAAAGACTAAAGAGAAATCCAAAAGACATCAGGAAGGTGTTAGCACAATGGGGTGAAATGGGTCTACACCAGCAATGGGAGACAGGCTCGTAATGAGCTGGAAGCCACTTATTTACCATGCCAGTTTGTATTTTCTCCTGACTTGGAAAATATTACCAAGATTTTTAAATTCAAACCAAGTAAAAGTGACAGTGAGGGTAGGAAAGGAGTCTCCAAAGGGAGATTGCACAATTCTTCTTGTTAAATGGATTCATGCCAGTTGGTAAAGTACAAAATCAGACAGATCTTTTCCTTGTTAGTAGGTTTATTCACAGTATGCAGCATTACAGATCTCTATGTCCCAGTCCTTAGCCCAATAATGCCTATCACCTTTGTATCTTTAACAACTCAATCAACCAACCATTAACAGATAACCCTTTCTTTTTTAAAGCAAAAGTCCAATATAACATATTTAAACATACTTAACATACAAAGCTATCAAAGACAAAATGATTTTCCATAGTTCTTATAACTCATCATAACACTGTCTGTCCTTTAAGACATCCAATAATTTCTCAGTGTAAGCATTTCCTTTTGTAAAGCAATCTGATAGTTTGTGATTTGTTTCAACCCATTTTATTTTAGAAATTCTTTTTGCTTCCAACATTTTTTTTATCCTAGAAAGGTCAATCTTCAACGTTTTCTCAGTGACATTCTTTGTTGAATTAATATTATCCCAAAGAAAATGATTATCCACATAGCAATCTACAGATAAACCTATGGGCAAACACGTACCAAATGGCTCAAGAACAGCTTCTTCCCTGCTGCCATTAGACTTTTGAATGAACTTACCATATATTAAGCTGATCTTTCTTTACACCCTATCTGTGACTGTAACATTATATCCTGCACCCTTTCCTTTCCTTCTCCCCTATGTACTCTATGAAAAGTATGTTTTATCTGTATAGCATGCAAGAAACAATACTTTTCACTGTATCACAATATGTAACAAAAAAATTCAAATTAAATCAAATCAAATCCTTAGAATATCCCTTTTAAAGGATTTCCTTCAGAACATTCGATAAATATAATCTCATATTTATGCCTTTTACTAGTCCCAGTGTTACTGAAGCTAAGGTATTTTTAACCATCCTTTTTATTTTCTTAGCTTCTCAGACCAAGGGACAACACTTTCCATTTTTACCCACCAAGAATATGATAAACCCAACCATACTGAAATATTCAGCTGGAAGATTGGCACAGGAAACATCTCTGCAAAATCTTTGTTATCACCCAAGGCTGAAAACTTGGAGTCGTAGGGCCCGATTTTACCATCAAGTTTTCGGGCGCGGAAACTTGGTAAAGTCAGGCGTGAGGCGAGTGGCGCAATCTGCGCCCGCCTCCGTGCCGGTTCCCCCTTTACCAACGGCCGAAAATGGCCGCCTTCGGGACCGTGCCTGAAACAGGCGTGATGTCAATTTAAATACATTTACATGCATTTAAATTGACTTAATGGGCTGCACACCCAAACTTACTGATACTTCCTCCTTTACCACCATGTTCGCCCGTCCAGATTCAGCGCGAGAAAGACATAGTCCGCTGTGGTGAACCATCGTTGGTTCCCACCAGGTAGTACTGAGCCAGGGTCTGGCCAGTACTATGAGTCTGTATATATGTTGCTGTTGGGGTTAGGGTTGGGTTGTTCTACTTGTTACTGTTGGGGTTAGGGTTGGGCTGTTCTACCTGTATTATAATTATTATGGTACATCCCTGTCGGGCTCCGCCTCCTGGGAGAGGTATAAAGGTCACTGCTCTGTCTGGGATCCCTCAGTCTGGGATCGTGTACTATATATGGTAGCTCTATTGTAATAGTTAATAAAAGCCTTTATTTCCTTGAGCATCTCTAGCCTCGTGAGTTATATCGCGCATCAATTTTATTAACTATTAATTGAACTCTCGTCGTTAAAAAAAAAAGGAAAACGATACAGAGAGCATGGAGCAAATGTTAAAACCCGAACGTCTTACGCTGGACCCACGTGCGGCGGGCGCCTCTAACACCTTCGAGCACTGGTTGAAATGTTTTCAGGACTACCTCGCAGCCTCCGCAGCGGTCACCACAGACGACAACAGACTCCGGGTCTTCCACGCGAGGGTGAGCGACGCTGTATGTTTGGCGATCCGTGCGGCCACCGACTGCAAAGGGGCCCTCGAGCTTCTTGAGAGGCGCTGCATTAAACCGCCAAATGAGATGCATGCTCGATATCTTTTGGCCACTCGACGACGGCAGCCCGGCGAAACGACGGAACGGTACGCGTGCGAGCTCCTACAGCTGGCCAGGGGCTGTGGCTGCAGAGCAGTGTCGGCAGACCAGAACATGAATGACCTCGCTCGAGGTGCATTTGTGGCGGGAATCGGATCGTCTTGTATCCGACTCCGACTGTTGGAGCAGGGTGGTCTCGGTCTCACTGGGTCGATGGAACTGGCGGATACGCTGGAGACGGCCTCCCGGGGCCTAGCGATGTATCCCGGGGACCACGTGGAGACAGCATGGCAGGAGCAGTCGCAGATCCCACCTCGTCCCTCAGGTCCGAAAAGCTGCGTGATGGCGTGCCCACACTCGGGCCTGACGACGGCAGCAGCTCCAGGCGGCCCGCGGTGTTACTTCTGTGGGGGAGTGAAGCACACTCGGCAGCGATGTCCCGCTAAAGCGGTGTTGTGCTCCGCCTGCGGCAAGAAGGGGCATTATTCGAAGGTATGTCGATCCAAACTTACTTCCAGGAACAGCAGTGCGGCGTGTGACTCCCCGGAGCCGGGTTCCTCGTCGTCGGCATCGTCAAGGGTTTCTTCCACGTGCGAGGCCAGGACGTCGCCATTACAGACGACGGAGTCGCAAGAGACGCGCGACCACCAGGGGTCGCTGATTTTGGCGCCATCGCCCACGTGCGACCTATGGGAGCAGCCATTTTGGTCGGCACCGACCGCGAATAACCAGCAGGGGTCATCATCATCCATCTCAGCTGCCTGCAGTGGCGCTCACAAACCAACGGTGGCGTCGATCATCCTGGACCAGGCAAAGCCTCACAGACTCGACAAGTCCATGATGGACATACAGCTTGCCTGAGTCCAGGAGATGGTCGCCACTTCAAGGCGTGTCTGAGCTCAACGGATTGTCATCACCTCGGGATCAACCGGCCCGTGAGACAGTGGAGGAGCCGTTGGACACCGCCTTGGGGAGAACGCCACCGCGAGTGCCTACTCTGGTGTCATCGCCGGTGCTGAGGAGGTCACAACGACGGTGCGGTCCCCCTGACCGTCTGAACTTATAGACTGATGACCAATTATTCTGTGTTTTTGTTGTACCCCGCCGGTCTTTGTCTTCAAAGGAGGGGCGAATGTGGTGAACCATCGTTGGTTCCCACCAGGTAGTACTGAGCCAGGGTCTGGCCAGTACTATGAGTCTGTATATATGTTGCTGTTGGGGTTAGGGTTGGGCTGTTCTACATGTTACTGTTGGGGTTAGGGTTGGGCTGTTCTACCTGTATTATAGTTATTATGGTACATCCCAGTCGGGCTCCGCCTCCCGGGAGAGGTATAAAGGTCACTGCTCTGTCTGGGACCCCTCAGTCTGGGATCGTGTACTATATATGGTAGCTTCATTGTAATAGTAAATAAAAGCCTTTATTTCCTCGAGCATCTCTAGCCTCGTTACATCGCGCATCATCCGCAAAGGTCCGATTCGGGTGCTCCAGCTTCTGAGGAGGTAAGTTCAGAGCTTCTGGCGGCTCTCTGACTCAGATCGGTGGTCGGTGGGGGGGGGGCGGATGGTCTCTGGTCGGGCGGGGGGAGGGAGGTGGGTCAGATGGTCTCTGGTGGAGGGGAGGGAGGCGGGTCAGATGGTCTCTGGGTGGGGGGAGAGAGGTTGGTCAGATGGTCTCTGGATGGGGGGAGAGAGGCAGGTCAGATGGTCTCTGGGTGGGGGGAGAGAGGCAGGTCAGATGGTCTCTGGGTGGGGGGAGAGAGGCAGGTCAGATGGTCTCTGGTGGAGGGGAGGGAGGTTGGTCAGATGGTCTCTGGTGGCGGAAGCAGGGGGGAGTCCGCTGCCACTCTGCGTTTGATCAGTGGGGGGAAGGGGGATCCGCTGCCACTCTGCATGTGATTGGTGGGGGAGAAGGGGGGCAGGGGGCCGTGATTGATCTGTGTAGTGGGGGTGTGGGGAGATAAGGGGGTCAGTTATGTTGTGGGGGTGGGGAAATGTCTGTTGGGGTCGGGGATTACCTGGCCCGGGAGCAACGTGGCAGGGGAGCGTTTCTCTGTTTTCTTTTACTACACATGTGCAGTTGAAGGCTTCAATCAGAGCTGCAGGGTTTCGGGCACGTTAAGCCCCGCCCACAGACTTGTGCAGCGCGATTCAGAATCGCTGATATGTTTTCAGGCAGAGTGCGTATGGGGGTGTCGGAGAATGGGTCTAAAAGTCGGATCTGAAACACCCAGTTTCAAGTCCGCCCAGCACTTAGAATCAAAATGGTAAAATAGGGCTCATTGGGCCCGATTTTACCATCAAGTTGCACCTGCTTTCGGGTGCGAAAACCTGGTAAAGTCAGGAGTGAGGCGAATAGCCGGTTCTCCCTTTACCAAGGGCCGAAAATGGCCGCCGTCGGGACCGCGGCCGAAACGGGCGCAACGTCAATTTAAATGCACTTGCATGGATTTAAATTGACTTAATGGGCTGGACGCCCAAACTTACCGGCATTGCCCCCTTTACCACCATGTTCACCCGTCCACATTCGGAGCGAAACAGACATGGTCCGCAAAGGTCCGATTCGGGCGCTCCAGATTCTGAGGAGGCAAGTTCCGAGCTTCCGGCGGCTCTCTGACTCAGATCAATGGTGGGGGTGGGGGGGAGGGAGGCGGGTCAGATGGCTCTCTGGTGGGGGATTGGGGGGGGCAACAGGGGTGTCCGCTGCCACTCTGTGCACGTGATCAGTGGGGGGAGAGGGGGGTCCACTGCCACTCTGCATGTGATTGGTGGGAGGAAGGGAGCAGGGGGCCGCAAGCGGTCTAGGTAGCAGGGGGGTGGGGGTAAAGGGGGTCAGTAGTATTGTCGGGGTGGGGCAATGTCTGTGGGGGCCAGGGGAAGGCATTATCCGGCCTGGGAGTGATTGTGGCAGGGAAGCGTTTTTCTATTTTTGTTCCTGCGGATGCACAGTTTAAGGCTCTGATCGGTGTTGCAGTGTTTCGGGCACGTTAAGCCCCGCCCACAGGCTTGTGCAGTGAGATTCAGAATCGCTGATATTTTTTCAGGCAGAGTGCGTATGGAGGCGCCTGAGAACGGGTCTAAAAGTCGGATCTGAAACACTCCCAGTTTCAAGTCCGCCCAGCACTTAGAATCAAAATGGTAAAATATGGCCCGTAGGGCGGAATTTTCCTGTCCCGCCTGCCACGGGAATTGTAACAGGTGGGACATGGACCATGCAAAGCTTCATTGACCTCATGTGGGATTTTCCGACCTTGGGCTGTGCGTGGCTGGAAAATCTAGCCCGGAAACAGGCTCTTCGGCCCAACTTATTCATGCCGACTGGGTTTCCTAAGCTGAACTAGTCCCATTTGCCGGTGTTTGGCCCTTAACCCTCTGAACCTTTCTTATCCATGTAACTGTCCAAATATCTTTTAAATGTTATAATTGTATCCGCCTCTACCACCTCCTCTGGCAGCTCATTCCATTATACACACCACCCTTTGGGTGAAAAGGTTGCCCCTCAGGTCCCTTTTAAATCTTTCCCCTCTTGCCTTAAACTGATGCCCTCCAAGCTTTCCTCAGTATCTAGCTCTGAAAATACCTTGCACCTGATCCTGCTTTTGGTAGGAAACTCATATCTTGTCTTTTCTGTGGTAAGGATTTAACCAATGTCATATCTTTATTTCTTTTTTCATTGTTCGTAAGGATTATATTCAGAGTACAATGGTGGGAAAACATAACCTGAGACTCTAGACTTTGGTTTCAGCCATTCTTGTCAAAAGTAACTCCAATCACAATCTTTAAAAAAATCTTCTTAGTTGCCAATCTTTGCCATTCGGCAATCATCCTCTCTTATTATGTTAAGCAAACCCAAGCCAGATGGTAAAGTACAAAACAAAACACGGACCTTTTGCTTGTTGGTTGGTTTATTTACAAGATGCAGCATTACAGATCTCTGCCTCCTAACTACCACCCTCGTGTTCCAGCTGATTTTCTTTATACTCTTTTGATTAAAACAAAATGGGTCAAATTAACAAACAGAACAAATCAGCAAATTTAACAATTAAATGAATAGGCTGGGGGTGGGAGGGTGTAGTCTTTTAAAGGGACAATCGAAACCAACACACTTAAAGGAAACTTGGTAAATTTTAAATCAAAATCAGGTTCTGGAAGGAATGATGCACCCAAGCTTTACAGTGCCCACTGATTATGGAAGACACCCAGCACACACTCTATGCTTCTTCTCCAAGGCACACCTGGCCACAACATAACAGCGGAAGCTGTCTCTCCTTATATGTGATCCAGTCCTTCATCAAACAATGGCCATTACCTGCGTATCTTTAACAACTTAATCAACAAACCATTACAAGTCCTGGGCTCTTTAGTGGGAGGAAGATGAAAAACCAGCTTCTGATTCTCTACAATCCCCACTTTATATTGCTGGTGCTGGCTCCTTTCATTCTCAACATTGAGAATCCAATGTCCTCTTTCAATCAATAATAAGAGTGGGAACATTTTTCTCCATAATTAAGGAATTGCAAATGAAACAACACGCTTTCAAATTGCATGATTTTTGAGAGTGCATTTTGTAATTATGGATTAAAATCAGTCAGTCTGAAGAATTTCACTTTTGTGCTGAATGAATTCAAATTATAGACCTCTGAAATATTTCTCTGTTTCATTTCAAAACCTTGCTTTCCAAATGTAACTTACTGATTCTTGTCGATTTTACAAAAGCAGTTTCTACGGTGATTTAAAAACTTAAGAACATTGTTAGAAATTAAGTGTGTCATCTCCCGATCATTCTCAAAACACAAACAAGAGAATTAGTTGGCTCCAAAATTCAATACGTTTTTGAAAATTGAATTAAGATTGAGCTGAAGGAAGACATAATGAATGCAATTGCTTCTGGGTAGGAGGAGGATCCCCAGGCTCCCAATTATGCTCCTCAACAATGATGGAGGTGCCCTGATGGGCAATATGTTCCAAAGAATTTCCGACATAACTTGGGCATGCTGCGCCCTGCATAATATCACTGTCCAGATGGAAGAAGCAGATGGGAAGGAACTATCTTCATCTAATGAGGAACAAGAGAGTAAAGATGAGACAGAAGCACAGAAGAGGAAGACACCCCAGCACCTTATATATAGATACGAAAGGGATGCAGATGAATAGCTCAGATCTATCTAATGAAAACTAAAGCAGATGTTTCTTGCAGTCATAATTCTCGCCTCTTCAGGATCACCTGGAAAATATGCCATTCTGCTTTGTGGCCTTACTCCATGCATTTCTCTCCCTGAGCAGCAGGACCATTTTAAGGGCGATCAGTCTTTGCAAGGTCAACCTACTCTTCATCTGGCGCACTCCAAGCATTATCGTGCACAGTCGGCCAAGAGCACTGCGGGCACCCTGCTGGCCCTCATTTAATTAGGAATGCAACTGTATCACCAATGGTAGCCATTTGACCAGATGGGTCTTTCACAGAGCTTTAACCCACTGTGATTGAGTAAAGCTGATGACGTAATAAACTCGATTCCAATGTGTTACACTTAATAATTCAGATAGAATTTAAATTCAAATGGTCTTGATAAAATAGTATTATATAGTTTAAATTATTTGTCTGAATATTTCTTGTGGCATGCTTGATTTTTGTTCAATGTTTAATCTAAGTGAGGTTATGGATAAATTTAAAAACAGTAGCCAGGCACCAGAAGAGATGTGGCAATAATAAACACTTGCAAAAAAACGCCTGTTCTTTGTTTCTGCTTCGGAGGATCTTTGGAGGTTAGTTTAGTTATAATGATGAAGTGGGAGACAGAAGAATAAACCATTGTCTTCACTGTATGAGCAACAATCTGGCAGTGTGACCAATCTCCTGGTTTAGGAAGCACTTGGTTTTCACCATGTTGAAGTAATAATTTTGCCTTAGGTATCTGCATTTAGAGGTCTGTTGGGGTGAAGATCCTACAATTTATTCTACAATCTCTAAGATTAAAAACAAATTGCAAAAGCTCATGTATTGATTCACATCTACTAACATGGCTGGCAGGGGACTTTTAGAAATATGGGATTGGATTCAGGTCTCCATCAGCTGATTAATGAAAACTGGGTGGGTTCTGCAACAGTGGGTGAACTGTTCCACTAGGTTATTGCACTGGTATTGAAGACAAACGTTGACCACCTGGAATTGTTCTACAGAACTGCTGATGGAGGCACCAATAGTTAGAATAAGGAACTGTAGCATCCAGTGAAAAGCTTATTGAAATATGATCAGGGTGGATGCAATTGATACTAATAAAGTCAGAGATACTGTGAACAGAAGGATGCCAACCCCTGATCCTAATTCATATGTTAATATGTACAATTTTATAATAAATAAATCTAACTGGAAGAGGTATTCTCAAGTCTTGAAATGATGCCATTATGTTATTGTTGAGTATGTCATGGGATTGTTTTCTGATGATGCACATGTGTGTCTCAGTGCTGACTCAGAGCAGTTCATTTGCTGTGGAGTTCACAATACGTCATCATCATGTTATACGATATGATTTGAATCCTGCTGATAAACTCTGCAGTGTAATTGATTAATGATACAATTTATCAACGTGCTGTTGATGTAAAGATTTCTTATGGTGGGAAACTTATGTCCATTCTGTCATATTTATGTATGTATGTTGCTGTGGTGGTTGCTCGTTGATGAGATCTTGAGACTTGTGTGTTTAAACACCTTTATTGGTAGGCTTTAACTATTTACAGTTCCAAGTATGGTATTACATGGTATTGCTCCTACCATGTGGTCTAGCTGCTTACAGAGTGTTCTTCTAGATCAGTGGTGGGCAACCTGCCACCCGGGAGCCACATGTGGCCCATCTGGTTTCTGAATGTGGCCCATGAGACATTTTGCTACCGTTGTCTATGCACAGGGTTATCACATTTCACTTATTTCCATCTGCGTAGTTTTTTTCCTACCAGTATGACTGAAGTGATTCACACATAAAGCAAGGACAAGTGAAGAGAGGTGCGTGAGGATTGTACACAACATTGGCTGTGAGAGCTGTGTGCTCCCTCTGTGTCCAAAGTGTAAATATTGTTTTTATCATTTGAAGTTGATGACAGTTCCACTAATATATAAATGATTAAGCATTTTCTATAACTCGCTATGAAATATTCGTCATGCATTAAATTTATTGGGGGTGATTCTCCCAGCCTGCTGGGCTGCTCTATCAGCGCAACAGGCCGGGAGACATCAGCGGAGGCCGTTTAGCGGGCTCTCCACTGAGGGCCACGGCCTCCACGCGTCTCCGACTCCACATTTTCTGGAGTTGTCAGCTCCACGCTGCAAATCAGTGCGGAGCTGATTTAAATATTGGAATGTTGATTTGAATCCTATTAGCAAGCCTGGGACTGAAGTCTCTGGGTCCGCTATCGTCTCCCCCACCTCGCCAGGAGTGTTTCACCACACCGGGGTTTACAACAGCTCCCCACTAACAGGGAACAGGCGCCCGACCCCGCTGGAGTGAAGGGGGGGTGGTTCTGAAGGCCCCCAGGAGGTCGGGGGTGGGATGGTGTGAAGGACAGTGATGCCAGAGGGGGCAGGGCCTATTGGGGCAGTGGGGCCTATGGAAGGGAGGTCGGTGGGGGTGGGAGGTCCTGCTGCTGCCACTCTGCAGTCGGGATCAATGGCAGAGGGTGATCGGGGCTGGCCATCTGAGTTGAAGGGTTGGGGGGGGCTACCAGGAGGGCTGGGGCTGCCGGGGGGCGGGGCCTTGGGACTGCCGGGAGGGGTGTTGGAACTGCCGGATTAGGGGAGTTTGGGGAGATCAGGAATGCCGGGGTGGTGGGGGGAGGGGAGATCGGGGCTGGCCAGTTGGGGGGGACATTGGAGCTGGCATGGAGATGACCGGGAGGCCAGCGATTGGGGGTGGGAGGAGGGGTGGAGGGGCAGTGATGCGGGGTTGGGAGACTGGCAGTATGAGGCTACTGTACATGCGCCGATCTCGGCATGGACAGATTGGTGCATGCCCAGTGGCCCGCTCAGTGCTATGCTGCCGGCCTCTACAGCGGGAATAGACCCCGTCCCCTAATTTTCAACTTGAATCTTACTGGGGCAGCGAGTGCTCAGAGTGTGGGAGATTCATTTTGAAAATCCTGCTAAAAAAACAGCGGGAATAACTCCAGTTTTTATGTGAATTGGACACTTAGAATTTTTTGGGAGAATCGCCCCATTTTATCTTATTCATTGGATGAAGGAGGACCACTCATACAACGCACTCACTAACCTAGGTTGCCCATCACTGTTCTAGACTGTCCACTGACTATGTGACTACAAACTGTGGGTGGTGCCACTCTCTAGTTCTGAGTTAACCCTTGCACTGCTCAGCACCATTACATTATCATGCATGCAGGCCAAATCATTACATATTCCATTTATTTATTTAGGCTCAGACCTTAGGAAAGTTGTATTGGCCTTTGAGAGCCGACAGTGTCGATTCACCAGAATCTGGATGTAAATGATAAGGAGAGATTGAATAAACTTTGCTGATATTTCCTTTGTTTGGAAGGATGGGAGGTGATCTAATTGAGGAGTTTGAAATGATAGCGAATCACGACCAGTAAATCCTGTACTTTCTCAGCCCACCGTCTTTCTCTGCAGCAATCCTGCTCTCTTCAAATGAGTGCTCTTCCCCTGCCTCTACTGACTATAGATAATTCTGTAGTTATTTTCCCTCCATCACCCTCTTCGACTGACATGTTGGTACCTCCCTCGTCCCCTTATGCTTCTCCCCTTTTCCAAAACCATTCCACATTTTGCCATTATTTATCTCCTCTGCAGTTCCATCGATTTCCCCTTCCTTCTGTTGCCATTTACCTGCCTTCATTGCTATCAAATTCCCCCTTCTCCCCCTCATCTACTCACATCCACTGTTCCCTATTCACTGTGCTTACCCCAGTCCAACGCCGGCATCTCCACATCATCCCTATTTGAAGATCATCAGTACATCGTCTTTCATAAACACCTATCCTGCAGCCATTTCCCTCATCATTCTGCCTTTCTTTTTGCTGTGTATTCTGCCTCCTTTCCTTTGCAGCTCTGATAGAGCGAGAGACTAGAAAAGGTGAATAGAATATCCATTTTAAATCCTACAGTGTCTGTTGCAAATGGCTATCAATTCTTTTGGGACTGATCACTCCTTACCTTTTGAACTTTGGACCAGGTTATAGGCCCATGACTGTATCTGTGCTGGCTGTCAGGGTGTAGGCCTCATTGAATCTATCAGAGGATTTCCCAGAATAGCCTATTAATGACTCTAGATGTTCCAAGAAATGCTGCTAAGGTGAAGTGGGGGGCGGGGGGGGGGGGGGGGGGGGCGGACAGGTGAAGTATCCAACACCCCTAACCCCCTACCTCACGCCCCCATTGATCAAGATTTTATACAGAATTAAAATGTTCCGTTTCAAATTCTTACCTCCCACCCAAAAGTTCCAGGGGGTGAAATTGTTTGGTTATTATCATTGGTCACCAACTGTTCCAGTGGCATGGCCAAGATTGCTGGTGCGGCAGTCAGTTTGCATTTCCAGTAATGTTGGTACTTGGTTTCTGGCAGTGCATAAAAGCAACTTGCCTCTATGTAACACCTTTAAAGTAGAACAATGTCTCAAAGATCTTCACTCAAGCAGAACCAGACAAAATTCAATAAGCCCCAGGAGACAGTAAGATGGTTGATTAATATAAAAGCAAAATACAGCAGAATCAAGAAATCTGAAATAAAATCTAATAGGCAGCAATTTTGACAGCATTGGTTAACACTTCAGATCTGTGGATTTGCCTGATTAATAGGTTGGTCAAAGAGGTTGCTTTTAGGACAGTCTTGCTGCTATTACTCCAGTGGTAGCAGACCAAATATCAACTGGTGCAGCCTCCACTGAAAGCAAAGGCATATCAGAGCAGAGAAAATATAAAGTTGTTTATATTTGATTCAACCTCAGTTGTTTGCGGTACCTTGTTCTGTTTGCAGCAGAATCTTCTGGCCGCAGATCAGTCTTAGCAATCACCTATGGGAACCCTCCCTAGCAAACACCCAGATGATGAATCTGACCATCTCCACCTCGAAGACCAAACAAGAAGCAGGAGGAAGCTAAGAGGATGTACAGTAAGTTAATGAGATATACATAAATCAACTGCCTGCAGAAATAGAGATCAGACTTTTATGTTTATGGACCTTTTAAAATAACTGTTTAAATCTCATCAAAATTTATTACCGCACAATTCACTGTGACTCATCTCTTCCACACATTCAACGAAACATTGTGCGTACGTGGAAGGGTTGAAAGAAATGATGGGTTAACTTCATAGAGCTGAAAATCAGTTGTTTTCTTGGCGTGTGAATGTATAGCATAAATAGATCAGAATCAGCTAATGCCTTTGTGATAAGTGATTGGTTGGTTGCTATGCAACTGGCATGTATCTACAAAAGTTATGATTCATTATGTTTACAAAGGAATTTGAATTTCCAGTGGCTAATTTAAAGGAATTGAATGACAATATTTCAGGTTTTAAGACTTTTACTGCAACAAACAAACTAAAAGCAACATTGACTGAACACTATTTTGCAGGCAATTTGCATTCTAAACTCCAGAAAAATTCCCTTGTCAGTGCTTTATTGTGACTGAAATTCACCCATTATGCTTTGTCCCTTAAGTCACTTCTCCCAGCATCGGACCAAAGAGATTCTTGGCTCCTGAATACTTATTTCCCTTCTTTTCCTTTTCTGGTCGGATAACTTCTAATCCCAAAACTGACTTTTACGGTTAGGATTATTCTGGACATTCCTCCCCCTAGTGAAAGCTAGGCAAATTGCCCAGTCTTGTTTAAATCCTAACAAACTCTACCACCTCGCCCACCAAGGAATCGGCACGGTGAGTGTCTGACAATGGAAATCTCCGTTGACCTCAGGCGAGAATTTCTGCTCTCACCCGAGCAAGGCCGTGAAATCCTGCCCGTAGTCTTCAATCTGAGAGTTGTTTCTCTTTCATATTCTTGCACGATGATCCATAGAGACTTGCTGCCCCTCTCTCAGCTTTCTCTTTATCTCTCTCTTGGATTCTGATAGACTGAGACTGTTGGTAAGGTTTCGTCATATTTTAAGAAAACAACTTGTCAGCTGATACTACAATGGATTCCTTTCGCCTCTCCAATTCCAATTCTCTTCCCATGCCTAGTGGCACACTAAGGCAGATTTCCATTTGTCTCCATAGCTAGTAATCCCTGGAATAGGTCGCTTAGAGCTTGAGGGTGCCACTCCAAATCAAACATGGCCGACCAGGAGTCTCTCCCGCTCTCACCACCAACCATTGGTGTGTTTGGAAGGATTTGACAGTTGACAAACTCAACTTGTTTGACCACGTTGTGCAAACACCTTCCTTGGCCATCAAATCCTGGGGTGGTACCTGGAGGAAATCCCATGCTGGTGGGATTAAAGGTCATCGCTGCCTCAAACTTCTTTGTCAGTGGCTCCTTCCAGGAATCTACTGGGGACCTGTGTGGTATTTCCCAGTCAGTGACAAAGAAATGCACCTGGGAGGTGACAGATGCTTTATTCAGGAGAGTGCACTAATTTCTATGTAGACCTCTAAAGCTAGGCTGTAAGACCATTGGGCTTTGCAGTAATCACAGTTTTCCACAAGTGCAGGGGGCTATTAACTCCACACACGTGGCCTTGAAAGCTTCCTTTACCAGTCACAATCTTCAGTAGTAAAAGTTTCCACTTTTCCATGAATGTGCAGCTGATATGTGATTACACAGGACAAATCCTGTGGATTTGTGCCCAGTTCCCAGGAAACTCAAAATACCGACATTCTGAACTATTCCCAGCTAGCACAGGTCTTTGAAAGACTTTGGCAACTGGGCAGCTGACTCCATGGGGACAAGGAATACTCCCAGAAGGCCTGGCTGATGGTGCTAGTTGACTGTCTGCAGAGTGCTGCTGAGCAAAGCTACAGTGTTGCACATGCCTCCTAGGACGGGGTATAGAGTATAAAAGCTGGAGTCTGATGATGCAGCTGTATAGAACGCTGGTTAGGCCACATTTGGCGTACTGCGTCCAGTTCTGGTCGCCGCACTACCAGAAGGACGTGGAGGCGTTAGAGAGAGTGCAGAGAAGGTTTACCAGGATGTTGCCTGGTATGGAGGGTCTTAGCTATGAGGAGAGATTGGGTAAACTGGGGTTGTTCTCCCTGGAAATACGGAGAATGAGGGGAGATCTAATAGAGGTGTACAAGATTATGAAGGGGATAGATAGGGTGAACAGTGGGAAGCTTTTTCCCAGGTCGGAGGTGACGATCACGAGGGGTCACGGGCTCAAGGTGAGAGGGGCGAAGTATAACTCAGATATCAGAGGGACGTTTTTTACACAGAGGGTGGTGGGGGCCTGGAATGCACTGCCAAGTAGGGTGGTGGAGGCAGGCACGCTGACATCGTTTAAGACTTACCTGGATAGTCACATGAGCAGCCTGGGAATGGAGGGATACAAACGATTGGTCTAGTTGGACCAAGGAGTGGCACAGGCTTAGAGGGCCGAAGGGCCTGTTTCCTGTGCTGTACTGTTCTTTGTTCTTTGTTCCACAATATCCACTATTGGGAAAGTGTTAGATCTTCTAAAGGTCAGGTTCAGATGTTTGGACCGTTCAGCTGGGGCACTTCAATCCTCACCACAGAGAGCACCCCCCTCATTTTTGTTGAGGGAGATATGGATGTCTCCAATGGTGAAGATGGTGAAGGGGCTGATGAGGACCAGGATGTCGCTGAGGCATGTGCAATGGTATGGCATGCCAGAGGGACCCATGACAGTCTGATAGCTAATAGATTCTAGGCAGAGCATGCTGCTGGGGCATCTCCTTTACTATTTGGTTTGCTATCCCGTGCTGGTTGACAGGCCACAGCTTCTTTTTAGTAATATACATTATACTTTGCTTTAATGTACCTTGATTTATGATAGCTGAATTAGATTGCACCACTTAACGTATGCCCTACTGGTGGTTTGATTTTTGCATGCACCAAACTGTGCTTATATATACAGTGCTAAATGCATGTATTAGTACCTGCACAGCACTCCATTCTCCTGCGACTCATAAATCGAAATGAGATTTTTCCCAAGCCCTCACAAAGCCTGTCTGCATGGCAACTTGGAAGCAATATCAAATCTTACCTGGCAGGGATACACTCATGTCACACTCACGCCTACTCCCATTGGGGCCAGACGCTGCAGAGAGCTCCATCAGGCAGAACCAGATAGGTGGCCCCACAGGGGGAAGCAGCATGAGACCACCATTTGGCTTTTTGAATTCGCTCCTTCACGCAGACTGATCAGGGAAGATTATGTTCCTGCCTCCACCCCTCCATCACCACTCGCCCATGATAAAACCCATATCCCATGACATCTTTATCATGCTGAGGTTACTTTGGAGTCCACCCACTGCCAGTGCCTCATCTGCACAATGAGTTGTTGAGAAGCAACCTCTCCAGACCCTCCAAATGCAGAGATTCCTGCAAGTCTTAGTCCTAGATGGCCTTAGCATTTGTGTAAGACTGTGATCCATCATTGCGGACATCCTCACTGGTTTGCTGGGAGAATCCTATCTTCAGGACAGGCATGGTTATGTTCCTCCTCAAAAGGGGTGAGAATTTGAATATTGGACATGCCGCCTCCAGTCTTGGCCACCCACTCCTGTTGCCCATGTGCTTGTTTTGCAGACAGACAAAAAGATTGCGTGCCATTCCAATGGGTGCATGAGCAGTTTAGCATGCAGGCCTATGCCAGCTCCTGAGCCCTCAACAGTAAGTGATTAACAAGCATGATGCCCTGCAACTGATTGAACATTGAGGGCACTATGTGGGTGGCACACATTCAGTGCACACGTCCCATTTGCTGCTGAGTTTTGCAACCCAAATTCCTGTCTAACATCCCTCTGCACTTGCACACTTACATTGCCTGCTGCCCTTATGAGTGTGACTTCGCAGTGAGTCGACAGTGTCACTTACCCTGATGGGCACAGTCGATCATTTATCCTTTTACTGCATTGTTTGGTGGGCACTAATCTCTGCTGTAGCTTCTGTCCAGGCCACCATGGTCACATAGCTGAGCCTCTAGCTGCCATCCATTGGAAACAACACCTCCTGGATAGCCTGGAGGAGTTTACAGGGAGACTTGACTGTAATGTGGGGCCACGTGTGACATTCTGGTGGCAGAGTCGTGGCAGAACGACAGCCAGACTGATGTTGCTGGTTTATAGTGAGTGAGTGGCTGTTTGGGTACACATATGACCCCTGGAACCTGAGGTAACAGCAGGGACAGTGACTTCTTGCCCACTCCACTGTGAACATTGGGGAGCTCCTCGCGGATACATTAAAAAAAATGCATTCATGGGATGTGGGGGTCTCCCTTGAACTGAGTGGCCTGCTGGGCTTGTTCAGAGTCAATCACATTGCTGTGGACCAGGAGTCACACATAGGCCAGGCAAGGATGGCAGATTTCCTTCCCTAAAGGACATTAATCAACCAGATGGATTTTTATGACAAATGATAATGGTTTCATGGTCATCATTAGAGTTTTAATTCCAGGTTATTATTGAATTCAAATTCCACCATCTGCTGTTGTGGGATTCTAATCCAGGTCCCCAGAGCGTTATCCTGGATTATTAGGGCGGCATGGTAGCACAGTGGTTAGCACTGCTGCTTCACAGCTCCAGGGACCTGGGTTCGATTCCCAGCTTAGGTCACTGTCTGTGTGGAGTTTGCACATTCTCCTTGTGTCTGCGTGGGTTTCCTCCGGGTGCTCCGGTTTCCTCCCACATTCCAAAGATGTGCGGTTTAGGTTGATTGACCATGCTAAAATTGCCCCTTAGTGTCCTGAGATGTGTAGGTTAGAGGGATTAGTGGGTAAATATGTAGGGATAGGGGTAGGGCCTGGGTGGGATTGTGGTCGGTGCAGACTCGATGGGCCGAAAGGCCTCTTTCTGTACTGTAGGGTTTCTATGATTTCTATGATTAGTCCACTTACAATACCATTATGCCACTGCCTGCCATATGTAACAAGCTGAACAGCACAAGATCACACGTGATCTGCCGTCTCACCAACCCCCCCCCCCCCCGCCGCCACCCCCACCCCCAGTGGGAATCACCTTCTCTTCCACTCCCATCACCAAATTTATACTCCAGAGCGGAAGATTCTGGCCAGAGCCCGAAACATAACGCCTCACATTTGTAACAAGATCTATCTTCAAGATCCTGTATTAAATACAACATTTTGTAATTTCAGTTTGTCTTTTTTTGGAAAAATAAATGTTTTGCCATTTTGTTTGTGTTCATGCAGGATTTTATTCCATCAAAATTACGCTGAAATTTAAGGTTTAAGCTCCTCAATTACTTGCTGTTTTTATTTTCTGCCTCGTTCCTCATGAGCTTTCCTTGTATTTTGGCGTAAATTTATTTGTTCCTTTGTGCTGCATTAGTGTCCGCCTTCCTTTCTGTAATTACAAAAACCATTTCCAGCTCCTAATTGCTTTATTCCCACAGGAAGGCAGACACAGTTAATGTGGAGCGGACTGAAATTGTCCCATAATGCAGTGTGTTTCTTCTCTCCTGTGACACAATGTCTTAACTGCAATGCACTATGGTGCGATGTTAGCCAGCATCAAATTAGCTGTGCGCCCATTTCCCGCACCGACAGCATGAATGGGGGCTGCAAACACCGAAATCCCAGCCAAAAGCAGACAGATGGCAACGATGCAAATTTCCCACATTAACTGGTGGTAAGACTTTTCTGAGACTGTAAGGGTTAAAAAGTCACGCAGGCATATTACATAAATGCTTTTGCTGACTTGCATCTGATTAATCTTGCTTAAGCTCTGCGGTACAAAATGTAAATTGAAGCACACAACAGAATGAAATGGAACGTTTCCTCTTGCAAGCTGTGACCCTTCCGACAGCGGGTATGACTAGTTCCATTTATAAATAACTCCAACAGAGCAACTCTCCAATCAATCAGACCTGGAAAGACCCAGGATGGGAAATTTAATATTCACTTGCAAATACCCTGCTCTCATAGCAACTGCAACTCACAACGAGCTAATGAAAATCTCTCCAAGATTGTCATCATTTATCAATAACTTCATTGAAACGGAATTCAAAGACTGCAAGGCATAACTCACAGATTTTAATAAAACATTGGATCTATGTAGGAAGCCTGCCGGCTTCTGGAAAATCCCATATGGCCTCTTGAGATACATGTTCTGCCAATCTGAATAATGCATCCTCTCTCCTGCTGCTGTGAAGAGCTTTCCTGATGCCTGCAGATCACAAGCTGCCGACTCGGGAGTCCCCTGTAGTAATAATTCGATACAGACACTGTAATAGGCTCCTTTGTGCTTCTGTTTGTTATTCCTGATAGGTTTCCACATTTCTTAGTGTCATTTTTCTGCTGAATGTGCTTAGTAACGTCAAAACAAAATCACAATCAGTCACACAGTTTCCACTTCCAACCACATCAGCCTGCATCTAAATAGGACTTTCGATGTTACAAAGCCCAAGGCACCTCGCGGCAGCTTTATCAAACAAAGTTCGACACTGAGGTACATTAGAAAGACCAAAAACTCAGTCAGAGAGGCAGTTTTTAAGGAGCATCTTAAAGGTGGAGAGGGAGGTGGAAAGGAAGAATTTTAGGGAGGGTATTACAGAGTTTAGGGCTTCAAGGCACGGCTGCCTAGAATCCTAGAATCCTTACAGTGCAGAAGGAAGCCATTCGGCCCAATGAGCCTGCACCAACAACAATCCCACCCAGGCCCTATCCCCGTAACCCCAGGTATTTATCCTGCTAAACCGCCTGATGCTAAGAGACAATTTAACATGGCCAATCAACCTAACCAGCATGTCTTTGGAGTGTGGGAGGAAACTGGAGACCCGGAGGAAACTCACGCAGACACAGGAAGAACATGCAAACTCCACACAGACAGTGACCCAAGGCTGGAATTGAAACTAGGTCCCTGGCGCTGTGAGGCAGCAGTGCTAACCACTGTGCCGCCTCCTGCCAGTGTTGGAGTGATTAGAACTAGGATGCACAACAGACAAGGATTTAAATAAAGGCAGAGATCGCAGTGGAATAAACTGGGCCATAACTTGCTCAGCCTGGCAATCAATGGCACTTTGCAACTCCGTACCTTTGCTTAAAATTCTTAAGCCCCTGCTCGCTCGACCATCCTGACTCAGGCCGGGTAAGATTCAAGCAGCAAGGCAAGTCCTCAGCTCCAGTGTCGAAGTGTAGAAGGAGCTGAGCGAAGGAGGGCCTGTCCCCATTTTTACAGCACTCTGCCGTAAAGCAGGTGGGTTTAAATGTCCCATTGAAAATAACAGGACAGGGAGAAGAGAAATTTCTAAGTTAAGTTAATAGGATGTTGAAGTGGTGGAGTCAGATATTTGGGTTGTGGGGGTGGGGGTTGAGAGTCGGACATTGGGAGAGGAGTTGGACATTTGTGGGGGAAGTCAGACATCGGGGGAGGGAAGGATCAGGCATTGGGGGCATGTGGGTCGAAGGGTGTGGTCTGGTTGGTGCGGGTTCGGGCATGGCTGGATTGGAAGGATCAGGTTGGGGGAGGGATTGGACATACGATGGGGGTGCTTAGTTGGGAGGGGGTGCTGTGAGGGGATCCCCTGGTGGATGTCGAGGGTGTGGGGGTGTCTTGTGCCAGTCTCAGTCTAGGTCTTTAAAATAGTTACGCTGAAATTAGAAGTGCTTCTGTTTCTTCTAACTCTTTCAGAATAACAATTAGTGCAAAATTGGCAGAACTATCCAAAGTTAGTGATTTAAATTGCTTTGTTGGATGGTTTCCAATCCAATGCAATTGTCCAGGGGAAATGAGTCCTTCTGGACAATTGCTGGGCAAACTCTTAGCTGGGAACTTCCGAGAGGGATTCCACAGAACATCTTTGGAGAACCCTCCCAAACTCTGATGCTGGGGAGCTAGGAAGTTACGGGTCTTATCTGATGCATAAGTGGCACTTAGCACCAAGCAGATTGGATGGTTTATGCTCGATAGTTTATACCTCCTATGAGGGATCATCAGAATATTGTAACGACCACGGGGCCAATTGTCCCAGTCCGCTGCGCTGTTCTAGCAGCACAATGGGCCGGTCAGTGGAGGCCGTTTAGCGAGCGCCCCGTTGGGCACCATGGCCTCCGCCTCTCTCCGAGGCCAGGATTTCTGGCGTCATCAGCTCTGTGCCAGAAATCAGCGCGGGGCTGATTGAAATATTAAAATCCGCATTTAAAGATCATTAGCAGGCCCGGGACTGAAGTCACTGGTCCGCTAGCCTCCCCACTCCACCAGGAGTGGTTCACTCTGGCAGGGTTTACAACAGCTCGGGGAGCTGGCGGGGAGCTGGAATCCCAACCCCGCTGGAGTGAAGGGGGGGCCATGGACACCGCCCCCCCCAGGAATCTGGAAGTAAGGGGTTGCCCTCTGGGCTTTGCCATTCTGGCAGTGCCAGCCTGGCCCCCTGGCACTGCCCAAGGGGCAAAGTGGCAATACCCAAGGGGCACCTTGGCACTGCCCATTGGGCATCAGGCAGTGCCAAGGGGATCAGGCCCGAGGAGGCAGGGCCAATTTGGTGCATGGCCAATGGAGGCAGATCGGTGTGGGTGGGGATCCCTTGCTACTCTGCAGTCAGGATCAGTGGCAGAGAGAGGGAAGGGGCTGATTGGGGTTGGCCATCGGGGTGGGGTTGGGGGGGGGGGGGGGGGGGGGCTACTGGAGGGTGAGGACTGCCCGGGGGGATGGGGGGGATCAGGGAAGTCGAGATGGGCCGGGGGGTTTGGGGCTAGTTTGAGACATCCAGGAAGCCAGCGATCGGGAGGGTGAGGGGATTGGAGGGGCAGCAATGGGGGGGTAGCTGTGCTGGCCAGCGATTGAGAAATCAGGAGGCCAGCAGTGCAGGACCACTGCGCATGCGCAGATCTCCGCTATGACAGATCGGCACATGTGCAGTGGCCCACTCAGCACTCTGGTGCTGGCTTCTCCAGGGGGTATTGGCCCCACCAACTGATTTTCAGAGTGAATCTCCCTGCCGTGCACAGAGTGTGGGAGATTCATTTTGAAAATCCCACTAAAAAATAACCAGCAGGAGTTACGCCCGTTTTTACGCAAATTCGGCACTTAGAATTTTGTTTGGTTGAATCCTGGCCCACATGAGCAACAGTAAAATGACTCCCCTGTTCCACCACTCCATTTCTGACCATAACAGGTTTTTTTTGTGAATTGAGAGTGTCTGTGCTTTGCCAATACTACTGGAGACCCACTATTCATGCTTTCAGAGTGTAAAGAGTTAGTCAGAGAGATTTTGTTTTTAGGTTAAACAAAGAACAAGATAAGTTTATTGAAGCTACCATTTTTTTTAAAAAGCTAAGCAAGTCACAATCAACATTCATACATAAAACACATTGCCTGGGCCCATACACACACACTAGCACTGATAACACCAGGTTAAAGTCCAACAGGTTTATTTGGTAGTATGAGCTTTCAGAGCACTGTTCCTTCACCAGATGAGCTCGGAGCAGCACTCTGGAAGCTCGTGAATCCAAATAAACCTGTTGGACTTTAACCCGGTATTGTGAGACTTCTTGCTGTGCCCACCTCTGTCCAACGCCGGCATCTCCACTTCGTGACTAGCACTGATGGCAGAATAAGAATATGTGCTTTTTTATTGCAGTTCATGAAGAAGGTACAACAGAGGAGTGTATGATTAGCTCTCCTTTGGCTGGTCTTGAACGTGTTGCTGCCATTTTGTTCAGTTGTTGCCCTGGGTGTGGTTGCATGGAGCAGATTTCCACATTTTATTCCCAAAGATCTCACTTTGCAGTAGATTTCTCTTTTCAAGGTGGTTACTTTGCAAATCCAGACACAACGGCTGGAACTTTACAGCCCCACCCACCACAGGAAGTGAAGCGGGCGAGGGGCTGAACATTGACCTCGGGTGGGATTTTACGGTTTCGGGACGAGCGAAGGTGCAAAATCCCGCCCAATACCTTTGTGAGAATGAGAGAGCAAATAGTTTTTTGCAGCCTGTTTTCCATACAAAAATCTGATCTCTCTGTTTCTTAACACACTGTCTTAATATACCCTGCTGGCTGTATATTCCAGAGAAAGTTTATTGATCCATGTCTGCTGCAGTCAGTGGTTTTTAGAACAAAATTTTATTTTGTTGTCTCATCTCAGAAACTTTTGAACAGTTTCAGTATTGCGTAAAGCCGACAGGATATGGAGAATTTCACGCTCTCCAGGGGGTTGAGTGTTTGTTCTGTTTCATCCCATTTGGTGGAATGCAAACTTCTGTAGTGTAATTGTTTACACAGTAAGAAGTCTAACAACACCAGGTTAAAGTCCAACCTTTTGTTAGACTTCTTACTGTGTTTACCCCAGTCCAACGCCGGCATCTCCACATCATGACTGCCATTGTAATTGTTTGGCAGTGCTCCATTGTCTTAAGAGGATTTCAGTTTATTTTAAAAGGAAAAAATTAGAAATTGTAATTTAAACAAACACATCTTCATAACAATATTCTTGGCATGAATAGCACAAAATTGGCAACTATATTAAACATGTCAATGTGCACGTCAACTAGACGTTTCTGGTAGAGGCCACAGGAATGGAATGTGGTGTTGGAGCACTGATCACTTACAGCTGAATAACTTGCTAGATCACTTCAGAGGGCATTGAATCGGTTGAGTGGGACTCCTTTAAAAAAATGTTTATTTATTAGTCACAAGTAGGCTTCCATTCACACTGCAATGAAGCTACTGTGATAATCCCCCAGTCACCACACTCCAGCACCTGTTCGGGTACACTAACAGTCAATTTAGCATGGCCAATTCACCTAACCTGCACATCTTTGGAGTGTAGGAGGAAACCGGATCACCTTGAGGAAACCCACGCAAATTCCACACAGACAGTGACCCAAGCTGGGAATCGAACCCGGGGTCCCTGGCACTGTGAGGCAGCAGTGCTAACCACTCTGCCACCGTGCTAATGTCCTTCCCTGAAGGACATTAATGGACAATTGTGTCAGGCTTTCCTGGTATTTGTACCAGAATCATTTAATTCAATTTCACAATTTGCTACGGTGCTACTCATGACTCATGATTGCATGACTAATTTGGTGGAATTCTTTGAGAACATTACATGTGCAGTGGACAATGGGGAATCTGTGGATGTGGTGTATCTGGATTTCCAGAAGGCATTTGACAAGGTGCTGCAACAAAGACTGCTACATAAGGTAAAGGTGTATGGTGTTACGGGTAATGTATTAGCATGGATAGAGGATTGTTTAACTAACAGAAAGCAAAGAGTGGGGGTAAATGGGTGTTTTTCTGGTTGGCGATCAGTGACTAGTGGTGTGCCTCAGGGATCAGTGTTGGGACCACAATTGTTTACGATTTATATAGATGATTTGGAGTTGGGGACCAAGTGCAATGTGTCAAAATTTGCAGATGACACTAAGATGAGTGGCAGAGCAATGTGTGAAGAGGATCCTAAAAGTCTGCAAATGGATATAGATAGTTTAAGTGAGTGGGCGAGGGTCTGGCAGATGGAGTACAATGTTGGTAAATGTGAGGTCATTCATTTTGGTAGGAATAACAGCAAAATGGACTATTATTTAAATGGTAAAAAATTGCAGCATGCTGCTGTGCAGAGGGACCTGGGTGTCCTTGTGCAGGAATCTCAAGGAGTTGGTTTGCAGGTGCAGCAGGTAATTAAGAAGGCAAATGGAATGCTAGAGGGATGGAGTTTAAAAACAGCGAGGTTATGTTGCAGCTGTATAAGATGCTGGTGAGGCCACACCTGGAGTACTGTGTACAGTTTTGGTCTCCTTACTTGAGAAAGGATATACAGGCACTGGAGGGGGTGCAGAGGAGATTCACTAGGTTGATTCCGGAGTTGAGAGACACTGAGTAGACTGGGGCTATACTCATTGGAATTCAGAAGAATGAGGGGCGATCTTATAGAAACATATAAAATTATGAAGGGAATAGATAAGATAGAAGCAGGGAAGTTGTTTCTACTGGCGGGTGAAACTAGAACTAGAGGGCATAGCCTCAAAATAAGGGGAAGCAGATTTAGGACTGAGTTGAGGAGGAACTTCTTCACACAAAGGGTTGTGAATCTGTGGAATTCCCTGCCCAGTGAAGCAGTTGAGGCTACCTCATTGAATGTTTTTAAGGCAAGGATAGATACATTTTTGAACAGTAAAGGAATTAAGGGTTATGGTGAGTGGGCGGGTAAGTGGAACTGAGTCCACAAAAAGATCAGCCATGATCTTATTGAATGGCAGAGCAGGCTCGAGGGGCCAGTTGGCCTACTCCTGCTCCTAGTTCTTATGTTCTTATATCCAACAATGAATGACCTTGACACTAAAACATATTTGTGGCAAGGTTTGAGGTTATAACTGACCAGAGTGATGAGTGGTACAAATTCTTTGTTATAACGGAAAGCTGAAAGTCTCACTTCTCAAACACAATGGGGGGAATTTTCCCGTCCCGCCCGCCATTGTAGTGGGCGGAGAGCATTCCCTGCAAATATCCATTGACCTCGGGCGGGATACATAGGGACTGGAGCTGGAGTGGGCCATCTGGACCCTCGAACGATACAAAATACCTGTTCAATGCCTCAGCCGTTTTCTCATTTCCAGTTATTACATCCCCCTTCTCGTCCTCTAAAGGACCAATGTTTACTTTAGCCACTCTTTTTTGTTTTATATATTTGTAGAAACTTTTGCTATCTGTTTTTATATTCTGAGCTAGTTTACTCTCATAATCCATCTTACTTTTCTTTATAGCTTTTTTCGTGGCTTTCTGTTGACTTTTAAAGGTTTCCCAATCCTCTAGGTTCCCACTAATCTGTCCAATTTGTACAGGTCCCACCTCCCCCAGAACTGGTCCCATTGCCCCAGGAATCTGAAACCCTCCCCCTGACACCAGCCACGTATTTATCCGATATATCCTGTCATTTCTACTGTGACTAGCATGTGGCACCAGTAGTAACCCTGAGATCACTACCTTTGAGGTCCGATTTCTTAACTTTCTTCCTAGCTCCCTGTATTCTGCTTTTAGGACCTCATCCCTTTTTTTACCTATGTTGTTTGTACCAATGTGTACTACGACCACTGGCTGTTCACCCTCCCCCTTCAGAATGTCCTGCAGCCGTTCCGAGACATCCTTGACCCTAGCACCAGGGAGGCAACATACCATCCTGGAGTCTCGTTTGCAGCCACAGAAATGCCTGTCTATTCCCCTTACAACTGAGTCCTCTATAACTATTGCACTGGCACACTTTTTGCCCCTCCCCTCTGGAGCAGAACCAACCATGGTGCAACGAGTTTGGCTGCTGCTGCTTTCCCCAGAGAGGTCATTCCCCTCAACAGTATCCAAAGTGGTATATCTGTTTTGCAAGGGAATGGCCACAGGAGATTCCTGCACTACCTGCCTATCTCTCTAGCTCTGTCTGGTGGTTACCCATTCCCTTCCTGCCTGCGGTGTGACCACCTCTCTATACGTGCTATCCACGATACTCTCTGACTTGCGGATGCTTCACAGTGTTTCCAGCCGCCGCTCCAGCTCTGAAACTCGAGCTTCCAGGAGCTGTAGCTGGAGACACTTCCTGCACACATGCTGACCCAGGGGACTGGAACTGTCCCAAGCCTGCCACATGGAGCAAGAGGAGCAAACCACGGCTTGGAGCTCTCCTGTCATGTCTTATCTCTTTTTGGGTTTTGGGGCAAGCGGGACTGGAAAATCCCGCCCTATGAATCTATCCTGTCCACATGAGTGATTTGTTGCTGCTGTCCATACTGCATCCCCCAGGAAAACATTTTCATGAATTTGAGGATCATGTTAATATCCCCATCTGGGGTTCCAGAGTGGAGCTTCTTCCTGTATATCCTGTACAGTGTCAGAGAAGTGGAAAGCTCCTTCAGTATTCTTGGGTTCTGCTGGATGGTTCTGGAATTGTGGAATACAAGGGTACTGAAGTCTTGTTAAAACTGTACAGGGCTTTGGTGTGCAGTTTTACACTCCATATGTAAGGAAGTTGGTACAGCAAAGGTTTACTACTATGGGATCCTTGGAAGAGACGGTTGTCCTATGATGGGTACATTAAGGTTAAGCTCTTAACCTTAATGTTAAGAGCTTAACCTTAATTAAGAAGGATGAGAGGTGGAATTTTCTTTGTGTTTGGTAGAGTGTGGTAGCTGGCAGGAAAAGTGGTGTTTAGCTGGCTGGCAGTGGTGGCGGGTTTTTGTGCAACGTTTTTAGGGTTTTTGAAAAAAGGCTTTTCAGCCAGGTTTCACACACTGTCTGTAGCGGGTGGCCTCTGATTTTCCCACCCCACCATCTGCTGAGCACTTCACTCAGTAGGGCCAGCACATCCCAGCCACTTCCTCCTGCTCCACAGATACTTATACCCACTAAGATGTCAACTCCAAGGTTTACCAAACCTTCCCTCAACAGACTGCTGGATGTGGTGGGAGCACGTCCTGACATCCTGTTTCTGTGTACAGGGACTAGACCATCGAGCTGGGATACCAACCCAGCACGGGAGACGGTGACAGCGGTGGTCTGTGCCAACTTCCTGCATAGGAGGATGGGCATCCAGTGCCTTAAAAGGATGAATGACCTCCTCTGTTCTGCCAGGGTGAGTTACTCCTCCCATCACTCTCAGCTCTCACACTCACACACCCATCACACGTGCACAGGGAGCTCACTCACTGTCACCTGAAGGGCCACCACCACTCACTCACCCACACACATGGAACCATAGAATCCCTACAATGCACAAGGAGGCCATTTGGCTCATTAAGTTGGCACCAACTCTCCAAAAGAGCATCTTACCCAGGCCCAACCCCCAGACACAGGGAGAATGTGCAAACTCCACACAGGCAGTCAGTCAAGGCCGGAATTGAATCCAGATCCCTGGTGCTGTGAGACAGCAGTGCTAATTACTGAGTCGCCGTGCCACTCTGCGAGTTGTCTCTGCATTAACTCCCTGCTCTCACCCACCATCCACATGTGCCAGGCATCCTTACCATCTGCCCCGGCAAGTGGCCTGTTTACACTCTCTCCATCTGTTTTCATTCAGGGCAAGCTGGCAGATAATAAACGGGAGAGATCCCAGACGGTCGGAGGGATGCCTGAGTTGAAAGTCCTCTCTGATTTCGAGGAGTGAGCCCTCCAGTGGGCCACAGAGAAGCCTAACCATTTCTGTGGTGAAGGCAAGGCGGGTGCCATTAAACCAAATAAGGACCCAGAACACCATCATCCATCACACGAAACAAATTGAGTCATGTCCCCTCTATCTGAAGATTCCTGTCATGAACTAATGAAATCTCCCTTCTCTTGTAGGCACATCAAAGGGAGCAGCCCAAGGCCTCTACTAGCCAGGTCCAAGAGTCCACATTCAAGACCAGTTCAGATGAGTTCTCAGATGTTTAGACTGAAGAATCATCATGGCTTTCACCCACACTCTCCACCAGTGCAGAGACACACACCTCAGTGGGACTTAGTATAAGAGAGGCCTCTTGATCACAAGCCAACACCTCTCTCTCTCTGATCCATAGTAGGCAGATCAGCAATCAGATTGTCCATTGGCTCTCCAGCTCCTCCAGGTACAGCCTTGCAGTTGCCGGAAGAGGCATTGCAGCAATGTGCCTGAGACTCTGTCAAGACATGAAGATCAGGTAAGTGGCTGGTGTCCCAGGGAGGGGAGGGGAGGGGAGGGGGCTGCTGGGGGGTTGAAAGAGGGTGATTGGATGAGTGGATAGGCTGGAGGAAGAAGGAGGTCTGAAGGTGTCTGGTCCTTGGTGGGAGGGTGCCCTCAGTCACTAGCCACTCCCCTTCCCCCCCAGTTTATCCAATGCTGCCAGCCTAAAAATTGAGGCTGAGTGGGAAAAGGCCCTTAAGTGGCCACCTAAGGGCCTTAGTTAATGCAAGGGTGGGCTTCCTGTCCCAGGCCCTGCCCACTGCACTGTGTAATTGTGTCCGAGTCAGGGTGGGAGGTGCAGGAGGGAATCCCAGCCGTGCAATTTCATGCTTCCCCCATCTCAAAATCCGCCAAGGGGAGTATAAAATTCAGGCCTTGGGCTAGTATCTGCTTTCCCTGTAACTCAGCAGATTTAGACTGTGCTCCATCACACTTCATTGGTAGGAATCAGCCTTTAGAATTTTGGCCTTGCGGGTAGTACTTCTGGGATGGTAGAACTTGGTTTACTATAGCATAATCAGGGATCCCAAAGTGATATTGCTGACATTTTTAGTCTTCAAATGTTTCCTCTATTTGTCTGCCCAATGGGTCTTTATCATCAGAAGGTAAAGTTTAGAAGCTGTAACTGCAGATCATTAGCAAAATCTAAATGTGAGGCAGGACACATAGTGAAACAGATTCCCTAAATTCCAGGGTACATTCCAGTATCCGAGGCACTTATTACAGCTGAGTGGTGCTGGATCGATATCATTTATAAGAGGTTCAGTGCCAGAGATAGAGCCTATTCCCAAAAGCAATTATTTATCCTGACTCGAATCTTAAGATAGAATGTCCTCCAACCTGAGAGCTGGCTACAGTTAGCTTCTTACTGCTCTGTGCTAGAAGTTGATATTAATCACAGAGCCTCATTAACACACTGTCCACTCACTGAACACAAAGCCTTCTAGGTAATATGAATACTTCAGCTGAACCTGATCCCTATAATAGATAATGTATTTTGTACTCAAAAGGGCAATTTGTTAGCTATACTTTTGGTACGTGTGCAATTTTTTGCTGGAAGTAAGCCAGAAACATGTTTATATTCAATGGGCTTCAGGCACATTATATCAATAGAGATTGATTGATCCATAATTATCTAGAGCAATGCATCTGAATCAGCAATTTTTATAGTAATCTAATAGACCTATGAGTTGGTTTTTGTGATGCTTCAGCGAATCCAAAGGGCAATTGTAAACAATCCCACTTGGCACAAAGATGTGTAGGTTAGATGGTTTAACCATGGTAAATGTGTGGGGTTATGGGGATAGGGTGGATGGAGGGCTTGGGTGGGATGCTCTTTCAAAGAGTCGGTTCAGACTTGATGGGCTGAATGGTCTCTTTCTGCACTGTTGAGATTCTATGATTCTATGACTCTAAATCGCTGGCTGGCAATCAGAATGAATGAAATGGTATGCTTTGTGTTTTTACCCCACGCCATTTTCATTTCTTGGTAAGGTGGAGGCTGCTGTCCTGCCAGGTTGAATTAAAATGAGGAAGTTTGGACCCAATGATGTCAATGGTACCACAATAGGAGTATGATTCCCAGCATTTGGGGACTCACATGGCACTGCATACTCCAGCAAGTAGTTAGCAGCAATTAACATGGGCCAGAAGAAATCCAGGAAAGCTGTTCGCACATTTTCTTAAGGATCCTTAAGTGCTCTGACCAAACCAGGAATCCTTGAGTCTTTCCTCCCCCAAGCTTTTTCTTTCCCCCACTCAACCTTGATTGGCACAGAACTCCCAACTCACTTTGACCAAGACTGTTCCCATTAGTCCCTGACAGTGAAGCCTCCAGTCTGATTCCTCATTCCTACTCCTTGGCTCTGACACTATTCCTGTCATCTTCAGGCGAGAGGCAATGCAGCCAAATGTAAATGGGGTCTGGGAATTAATCTTTATTGTACCAACATTGGGAGAACTCACTTGGTCTTTCACCAGAATGAGTTCTAATTTAATGGCAAGTTCCACATGTTCTTATACCTTTACAGTCCATTGTGAACACACAAGATGGAACCAGTTCCATAATTATATTATTGCGTTATCAATATCTACAGGAAGGGAGATGGCAGAGTACGTTTTCAGCAGAGACATCTTCTTACTTTATCTCAAGTTATCTACAAAGAGTCGGTTCAGACTTGTTGGGCTGAATGGTCTCTTTCTGCAACTACCATATGGGAACTGTTCCAATCTAATCATCCTTGTTTCTGTCTGTTACCGTGGGTTATGGAGTTCTTGCTTGGCCTCTCCATGGCTGTGCTTGCTGTGCTTGCTTCTTACTGTGCTTGCATATTCAGAGATTGCTAGGATTATTGTTGGCACTCAGTTTCATGATGAGAGATGGAGTGTCTGATGTAATCAATTTGTGTAACCTCGTTAACCATGTTGGTGATTTCATGTCTGAAGCTCCTGTCAGCATAACCTCGTTAACTGTATTACTCCTTTTGGGCCTGCAGCTCCCGACTAACTTTTAAACCATGTGCGCTATGATGTCAAACTATGAATATGATGTGATTTGTAAATTGCAAAGACACTGGTTAAAATAAGGCCCTACACATTTGATTGGTGCTTTGTGGTGCTTTGTTTTCCCCAGTATTTGGGAGAAGAGATTCCACCTGATATAACTAATGCTACAGCACCAGTTCCTAACTGTAGAAGTAGGAAATAATCAGCTAAGTGTTATGACCTGGCGGGTGGCATGTGCATACAAAGCAAATCCAAAAGGGAAACTTGGCAAGCTATCACAACTGTTTTCTATTTGTATTTTATTTGTACGTGTGTACTGAAATCTGGAGCCACAAATTCCAGTAACACTTCTGGAGCTTTGAGTATTGGATTAAAACATTTATTAAGAAAAGAAAACTTCAGCATGCAAGATTACATTTACACAGTTAAACATTGTCTGAATTGTACAGAATATTCCCTCCAAAGGATTTCCTACTTGGTTATACTCACAAATAAACATCCTTCAGGCAACAGTCCTTATCGATATCTAATTTATTTAAAAAATCAGTAAATCAAGTAATAATACCACAAAGCATACACCACTGTTTCTGTATGGAAGCAATGTCACAGGGTTTCTCTCTCCTTGCTGTGGAAATTCCAGACTTTAAACAAAACCTTGCTCTCTGATAAAAAAAAAAGCCACTTTTCTGGGTTGCTGGAGACTTCACTTTGCTTATTTTCACAGCTCTATCCCAGCAGGGAGTGCCCAAGAGGTCTTACATGACCACTCCCCGACACAGTTCCCAAACCCTCTTTAAATATGTTTTTTTTCCTCTTTCATCCTTGCCCATTGTCCCTTTCCTTCTTTGCGATTGACCTTTTCAAGGATAGAATTTTTTTTTAATGTTCTTCTTTCACCACTTTCAGGTAAAATAAAAATTAATAACTTGGTATTATTTATTTATGACTTTTTCTAAGTTGTAGATACTTTATGAATTCCCTTTGAAATCCGACAGTTAAAAACCCAAATCCTCACTTATCTCCTAATGAAAATTTCTAATCATGTTCTCTTTATTTGTCGAAAATTCAATTTGGTCTTTTTTTTATACCGAACAGTTATGTCCTCAACTTTCTAGATATGTGGTCCCCAGCTTAATTGAATTAGTCACACACACAAACACATGCATGCACATATACATACACATACGCTTGCACGCACACATGCATGCACATACACGCTCACACACACAGCCCCCACAAGCCTGCTTCACAGAATAACCCAATAAACCCCATAAATATTAAAATAATAACAGTTTCTTCACACAAGTCAGTTACATAATGTGTGAGAAGGAATTTAGAAATTACATTATAAAAGGGAGGGCTGATGGATAAAAGAGTGATATATACCCCAGTGATCCCATGATTCATTATTTGTCACTCCATCCCGTCACTTCTGACTGATTCACAGACGGCTATGCAAATTTCCTCAGGTTATGTGGTAGAAACAATGCATATTTAAACATCCTTTTATGCTGCTTCCACTTAAAAGCAAGGAACTTTCCATTGCCTGCATTTTATTTTATTGATTTTTCAGAGGTGTCAGATCAGGTCAATTACACTAAATTGAAAAATGTTAAGTTTTCATGTGGTTATTGGAACAAAATGACAGTCATATTTATTCAAGTGAATGGATTTATTAGAGGTGAGTGCTGGAAAATTTAAAAACACAGGGAAGATTTATTTTGTATGCTGTGTCTCAGATTATCTAGTCTTTGCACAGCCTCTGAAAGATGTACTATGGGACTCCTTGGAACTCCCAACACAAGGACTCTACGATGGGATCCCCAAGACACTCTGAGAAAGTCTCCAACTCTGAGTTACAGCCAGAGGAGCTGATTTTACCGGCTTGCCCCACACATATTGGGCAGGGTAAGCTGTTAAAATCGCATGAGAGCCAAGAAATCAGGTTCATACTGGATTTCTCGCCTTTTGTGATCTTACCGGCACCAGATTTCTGGCACGATCAGCCACGATCACATGGTCTGGAATGGGGGGGTGGGGGTGAGTTAATAGGTTGTGATGAACAAAGCATCGTAGCTGTGAGGGACAGCTCGGTGGATAGGATATTGGTATGTAGATAGGCTGGAAAATTGGGCGGGGATCCTGGATTCAGGATTCAATCCTGGACCAGGGAGCGGCGTGGGCTTGGAGGGCCGAAGGGCCTGTTCCTGTGCTGTATTGTTCTTTGTTCTTTGTTCTTTGTGCCCAATTCCAGCGAGAGGCTGAATAATTTATTTGAATAGATGTAAAACGTCATTTACATTGATTTAATGAGCCCAAGACGCAATCATCCCGGCTTACTTGCCTTGGTGACCTTGCTGGGAGAGGTTCTTACTGGTGAGGAAAACAACTGGTCCCCACGAACGGGGAACAATGCTGATGGCCTCGCTGGTTGAACCTGAGGCCATTGAGGTCCCCTGGGAGGTCGAGGGCAAGAGTGGGGATGTCCATAAGACCATACAACATAGGAGCAGAATTAGGCCACTCGGGCCATTGAGTCTGCTCCGCCATTCAATTGTGGCTGATATTTTGCTCATCCCCATTCTCCTGCCTTTTCCCCATAACCCCGATCCCCTTATCAATCAAGAACCTATCTATCTCTGTCTTAAAGACACTCCATGACCTGGCCTCCACAGCCTTCTGCGGCAAAGAGTTCCACAGATTCACCACTCTCTGGCTGTTTTAAAGGATCATCCCTTTAGCCTGAGGTTGTGCCCTCTGGTTCTAGTTTTTCCTACTAGAGGAAACATCCTCTCCATGTCCACTCTATCCAGGCCTCGCAGTATCCTGTAAGTTTCAGTAAGGTACCCCCTTATTCTTCCAAACTCCAATGAGTACAGACCCATAGTCCTCAACCGTTCCTCATACAAAGAGCTTTACATTCCAGGGATCTTGTGAACCTCCTCTGAACCCTTTCCAAGGCCAGCACAACCTTCCTTAGATACGGAGCCGAAAACTGCTCATAATACTCCAAATGCGGTCTGACCAGAGCCTTATACAGCCTCAGAAGTACATCCCTGCTCTTGTATTCTAGCCCTCCCGATATGAATGCTAACATTGCATTTGCCTTCCTAACTGCCGACTGAACCTGCACGTTAACCTCAAGAGAATCTTAAGTGCTGCCTGGCACTGCCCACCGGGCACCTTGGCATTGCCCATCAGGCACCTTGGCATTGCCCACCAGGCAGTGCCAGGGGTTGGGGCCTGAATGTGTGGAGCCTATGGGAGTGGGGCCTGAAGTGGGGGGGCAGACTGGGGCAGTCTGATCGGGTAGGAAGGGAGGTCCCACTGCGCATATGCAGCCACAGAGGTCTGCTCATGCGCACTGGTGTCCCCTGCTGCTACAGCAGCCTGGCTGAAATTTAAGCCCTGCTCCTTTCCCCTACAGGCGAGGAATGGTTTAGTCCATTTTTCCATGCTCTAAATGCATAAAATTTGGGATTTAAACTCGTCCAAAAAACGGGTGAGAAACTCTCCCGTTTTTCCACCTATCCTGGACTTAGAATGTTTCTGGTCAGATCGTCCCCAGAGACTTTGGACAGTTCTGACTTACTGGACGATTACCCAGGAAATGTTATACAGAAAGTCCTGTCTAACACCTGGGTAGCTACGCAACTGACCCTCCAGTAATTCACACAGACCGCCTTCCACCACAACCACCCATGCCCCTGACCTGACTAGTCCTCACCAACCGACTACCCCCAACTGCTTGGTCCTCTTCTGACTAGCCCCCGACCTGACCTGACTAACCTTGACCCACCCACTTATCTGCTACCCTACCCATTTCATCCATCTGGCACCCTACCCACCTGCCACCCTACCCACCCTACACACCCTACCCACCTACCACCCTAACTACCTGGAACCCTACCCTCTTACCCATCCTATCCCTTTACCCACTTAACTAAAGCACTTACCTTCCCTCTGTAGTTACATTCTAAACAGTTTTGGGATATTAAACCTCTTTACTAACTGGAATGTGGCAGCTAGTGCCATAAAAAGGGGGCATGCTTCCCGGATGGGTTCTCTGCGCTGCTCCCTATGAGGTTTGCTGCATTGGCTCAGATTCACGTAAAGAATCCTTCATTGGAAAACTGGCCTGAAATATCTGTGAAAGGTAAATGTGCATTGTTCGTTTGAACAGTTTCCAATCCTGGTGGGGATGGGGCTAGTTGGGGTGGAGTTTGCACATACATGGCTTTTGGAGACAACTGGCCATTTAAATCACCAGATGCCTCCAGAGAAGTCAGGTTTTGGTACAGAATAAGTATGAAACCCAGAATGTGCAGATTAGCTGAGGTAAGAACCGATCTGAACTTCAGGGGTTTGTTTGGATAGTTAGGATACGTTCCACTTTGGAGAGGTAAAGTACTCCTTTGAATTCAGTCTTGGGATACTTTTGGGAGAAATATGGCACCATTTGGGAGGGGTGAGGCACAATTTTTGGCTTATTAAATTTAACCATGATTGTGCATAAAGAACACATAAGCTCATTGGAACCGTTAAAGGTGTCAAGGAACTGTTGAAGTTGTCAATGCTGTCACAGAACTGTCAAAGATGTCAATGAAGGAACTGTCAAAGTCTATTTTTTTGAATTGCCATGAAGGGGGTAATGGCAAAGATAGTGGGTGGGGTGGCATGTGTTGGCATGAGTTGATATAGAGACCAGAAGTGCCAATGGGATGTGTGGGACATGGGGGTATGATGGGTCATGGGGAGTGGGTAGAAGGGTATAGGTTGGCATAAGGTTATGAACAGCCATAGGAGTGGGTGGCAGGAATGTGTTGGGGGCCTGGATGGATGGGGCATGGATGGGGCACAAGAAGTGCGTGAGGGAGTGAAATATGATGAAGGGTGAGGGCTGGAGGGCTGTCTTTTGTTTTAACCTTTCTTGTTATTTTACTCAACAAAGTACTGGAGCACAGAAACAGTCCTTCCGCGCAACCTGCCTCTACATCTGGCAGCCTCTGTACTCATTCTGAGGATGGTGGGCCCAACGTCTAATCCAGTCCACAACCTGGAATGAAAATCCCAACTATGTGCGCCCATTTTTAAAGTCCGGGTTTGCAGAGCTGGGAATTCACCCATGTCTGCATACCTGACCCGGGAGTGAGGATCTGGGCCTTGGTCCATTAGAAATGGTATCATTCTTTTATTACACAGAGAAAATCTTCTTGTATTATGGTTAAAACTGAAAAGCTTTCATTACTTCATCCCACCCAGTATGAGTCTGTTTCTTTTCCCCTGCAATATACAGTTTGATTCAGATCAGGTCTCTCCAGAGAATAAACAGAGATAATGGATCTGACCTCAGTTTATTTGCTTGATTATAATAGAGTAGCATTACTGAACAAATCTTCATTCCTCAATTATGAGATTTCTTTTGGGATCAAGTGACGTTATTCATATGAATGAGTCACTTGTAATCGTTAAATAAAGACACAAGTTTTTATTATTCAAATAACATGATTATGAAATACGTTTGTTAATCCGAATTATGTTTGAGTATCTTCTGTACTTTAACTACTTTCTGCATTTTGTTTATGTCATAGCAGATTCAAAACATTTCTATTGGAAAGCTATTTGCATATTCTAGGAATAGAAAAACAGTTTTTGTAATTTGGACAAATATATTTTAGTAAGCGGAGCGACTGTATAATATTTCGACCTTCAGCATCTTCCTTGTAGTTTATAGCAGAGGTCTTGAAATGCTTTTGAATAATGAACTGCGGTTTCTGAATAAAATTATCTTGAATATTTTGATTTGCCAGCATAGTTAAATAAAATGGAAGCAGAATAACACCGACTACAATGAAGTCAAACATTTTTCAGCAGGATTTGATAAATTCTCTATTGAAAATTAATAAGCCTGTCTGAAACGTGAAAACACTACCAAGGAAAATACTAAGATTATAACAGTTTCTGATTTTTCTCTGGATTTGACCTTCGACTGTGGCAATTTCTGTCATTAGTGAAATAATTTTTCCTCATCTTTTGAAGTTTTTATTTATTAGTGTCACAAGTAGGCTTGCATCAGCACTGCAATGAAGTTACTGTGAAAACCCCCTAGTCGTCGCACTCTGGCATCCATTCGGGTACACTGAGGGAGAATTTAGCATGGCCAATGCACCTAACCAGCATGTCTTTTGGGCTGTGGGAGGAAACCAGAGCACCTGGAGGAAACCCACGCAGACACGAAGAGAACGTGCAGACTCTGTACAGACAGTGACCCAAGCCGGGAATTGAACCTGTGCCCCTGGCGCTGTGAGACAGTTGTGCTACCACTGTGCAACCGTGGTGCTCATTTATGTTGCTCCAATTAATATGTGTGTCTTCTTCTCATAGGGTATGGTGGTTATGCAGTGTATAAAATTTTCCATCTCCAGGTTATTCATTTATTCACATTTTTTCTGATGTTGGGACACTGATTTGAAGTTGTAGCCTAAGTATGGAATGTGGCCTATTGATTTGTCTGGCCAAAGCTGAGTTAAGCCCTGGAGATTTGAAATCCTGCACTGACTCCTGCCAAAGATCTGCAGGCACGACGTGAAGGCCAATGGGAAAGGGAGGGATTGGAGGTAAGTGACCAGTCTGGGGAGGGCGGCTGCCAGAGCATGAGAAGGCCTGAGGTTTCTTGCTGGGTCAGGAGGAGAGCTTGGGCTTCTCCTGGCCCACAAAGAATCTTTAGCAAAAATAATAAAACCAAGAGTTCAAATGGCAGGATGTGCAAGCACCGCAGCTGGAGTCGCTAACACTCAAGATTTGGCCTGGAGTCTCCAGAAACTGAAGATCAATTTCCAGGACACTGCTGTGTGCAAGTCTGTAGAAAAATCATCGGGATAATAAAAAAGATTATCTTTTGTCATTTTCTTTGAATTTTTTTCTCTACCAGATGTAAAAATATTGAGAATGTGTGGGGGGGTGGGGGGGGAAGGCTGTTTGGCTGACAGTCAAGCATCACCCAATTGGGTAATGAGTCCTTTTTCTTTCCATAGGAAGGCATCTTGTCACAAGGATGGATGTGTTGGCTGACTACTGGCTGGAGTATGGGGGTAAGTCGTGTGATCAAACATTCTGGAACACCTTTGATCGCAGTTGGTCACCCTATGCTGGGACAAAGTGTGATCAGTCTATTCACCAGCTCAATCCCCACATATACTGCTCAGTAAGCAGGGTTAAAATAGGAACCTTAGCATCTGAAGGATAATGATCATTAGAATTAACAGTTTAGGTTAAATATATAATATGTAATGTCATTACATTGAATCATGGACACTTCATGAAAATTCAAACAGCAATCTCCTTCCACTTTGAATGACATTAAGTAACAGGACAGAGCTTCTTTTGAGCATCTGTGTTGCTGAACCTAATTTAGAGAGACTTGTGATTTTCCTCAATGAAAAACCACAGCTCGGATTAAAAGAAGAATTCGGTAATCGCTACAATTTCTGTTTGAATTGTTTAAAGGAAGGCCGTGCATTATTTCCCTCAGTGCGAAGTCAATGGTTGCTAAGACAAGTTGTCGTGATGTCAAATATATGATCCCTATTGACAAATGATGGATCTTCGACACACTTTCATTCATTCAAACTAAATATCAAAATATTTAATAATTTTCTGGATATATACAGTCACTTCATAACTCCTTTCTTTTTTTAGCATGAATGGGGGAGGGGGAGTAAAGGAATGGGGATTCAGTATATTGTTAGCTATTCTGTTTTTCTTCCCTGATATTTTGGCCGCTTTTCTTCTCCTCAAATGCAATGCTTCTTATTTCTCTGGTCCACTTCTGCTCTCAGAAATGTTTTTATCTTTTCCTATTTATTCGTACCTAAATGGTCTTCAATACATTTTCCTTCCTTGCTCTTCGTAATGATAACAGCTGCAATGACTTGAATTTATATAGCTCCTTCAGTGTTGAAAAATGTCTCGAGGTATTTCACAGTGATGGACTCAGAAAGGAATGGACAAAGGAGATATTTGGAGTAGTCACCCAAAGACTTGGTCAGAGAGCTAGGTTTTAAAGGGGACCTGAAAGAAGTAATGATGGAATGCTTCAGGGAGGAATTCCAGAGTGTGAGGTCTATAAGACCAAAAACAGAGCTGTCATTGGAGGGGGGAATGTTAGAGGAATAGAAAGTTCTGGACAGTGGGGTGGAGAGGGGCGTGTTATAAAACTGAAGAAAGTTACAGAGATAGGGAGCACTGAGGCTGTTAAGGGATTAAAATACATGGATAAGATGGTTGAAGGATTGGGAGAGTTTGAGACAAAGCAGTTAGCTTAGCAAGGACAAGGGTGTTTTGGTGTGGATAGGCTACATGGGGTTTTGGACAATCAGAAGATTATGGAAGGTAGAAGATGGGAGATCAGGCAGGATAATATTGGAACATGCAAGTCCGTCGGTGACAAAGACAATGGGTGGGATTTTATGGCCTTGCTCGTCCCAAAACTGTAAAATCCCACCTTAGGTTAACAGACCTTTCCATGGTCTGCCTCCTCGCCTGCTTCGATTCCCGTGGCAGGCTGGATGGTAAAATTCCGGCCAATGGGAGGAATTTAATGTCCTCTCTTGTGGTGAGTTTGGTAGCTATCAAGAAGAAATTAGATATCGCTCTTGGGGCTAAAGGGATTAAGGGATATGGGAGGAAAGCGGGATCAAGATATTGAATTTGATGATCAGCCATGATCAAATTGAATGGCAGAGCAGACTTGGAGGGCCAAATGGCTTACTCCTACTTCTATTTTCTATGTTTCTATCAAGGGGGCATTTAATTGGGCAGGCGTGCACCATGTGGGACCCCATTGCCTCGAGACTTCCTCACCAATTAAGTCCTTGTCACTGCTAATTGAGGCCCTTAAATGGGCAATCAATTCCCTCTTAAGGGCCTCATGCTCCCAAGTGGGGGCATGACAAAGAAGCCTGTGCAATCCTGCTTGTGGGCTCTTTAGGGAGAGAGGGTCCGGCCCTTCATTCAAAGGCACACACTTCCTGATTGAAGGAACTGGCATTGAGGAGAAGAGGATCATTGAAAATCCACCCCCTGCTCTTGCTGCAGATCCCTCTCCTCCCAGTGAGCCCTCTCCCAACATCATTCAATAAACCTGTGGCCTGGGAAGCAGCAAAAATATTAGGCCTCGGATGGGTGTCCTAGCGATAGTAGGCATCGCCTCCCTAGTGATGCTGCCATTCAATAGGGCTGGCCTCTGATGTCTGGCAACACTTGGTGGGTGGAACTTCTGCAACTGAGGTCCTTGATCCTTGAGTGGCACTTGCTGGAAAGAGGTGACGCGGGGCTCCTGGTGGAGGCAAATTCAATCATGGCTTTCAAAAGGGAATTGGATGGTAATCTGAAGAGAAAGAAATTACAGGGCTACGGGGAAAGGTTGGGGGAGTGGGACAAGCCAAGTTGCACTTGCATAAGGCTGGCACTGACATGACAGACTGAATGGCCTCCTTCTGTGTTGTAATCATTCTATGATTCTATAATGTTATATCTGTTGAATGATGCCTTATTAAGATTGGGATTAAAATAAGAATCACTCCACCTGCACCCCAGAATTTGACCTCTTACCCTCTAGAGATCTTTTCAACGAGAATTGCTGGTGTGACATGGACTGCCTCAATTGCTCTATTCCTCTCATTCACTCTAACCTGTCTCTCATTGAACATGTCTCAGTTCTCTCAAGTCCAAACCTAAATTGTCATCAAACTCGCTGGCAAGGGTGGTGCTGTTGTTGTCTGGCGTACTGATTTCTGCCTTACAGAGAGCAAACACCAATTCACCAACATTTCCTCATATCTCCCCCTGGACCCTGACTCCAACACTAAACATCAAGCCATTGTTCCCAGGACTGTCGCTGACCTCATCTCTTCTGGAAATCTTGCCTTCACAGCTTTCAATCTCATAGCTCTCCAATCTCACAACACAAGTAGCCCACTCCTACCACTTTCCCAAAGTCCATCAACAGGACTGTCCTGGTAGACCTATTGTTTCAGCCTGTTCCTGCACCACTGAACTCATTTCTTCCTTTTTTGACTATATTTTTCATTCCCTTGTCCATCCAGTTTTTCCCCCGACTATAATTGTGAATCTTTCGATGCCCTTTGTCACTTTAACCGTTTTCATTTTCTTGGCCTAATCATCTCCTTTGCACCATGGATATCTCTACACTTCAAACCAAACCAGTAAGGTCTGACTGGAGGCCAACCAATCCCCCTGAGCACCACTCTCTTCAGCTTGGCTGAACTTGTATCATATTGAACAACTTCTTCAACTTCACTCACCTCCCCCAGATAAAAGGTGTTGCTATGAGTATCCAAGCAGGTTCTAGTGATGCCTATCGTTTTGTGGAATATTTGGAACATTCTTCATTCCAGCCCAAATCACACCTCCCACTGACTCACCCCCGTCCTTTTTTTTCGGTACAATGACTGTATCAGTGTTGTTTCCTGCTCTCACATTGAACTAGGACATTTAATTTACTTTGCTCCCAATTTCCTGCCTTCTCTTGCTTTCACAGGAACTTTCTCCAACTTTTCTCTTTCCTTCTTCAACTTCTCATTTTCATTTCTGTGGAGAGACCACAACTAATATTCAAGACAAGTCTACTGGCTCCCACAGCTACCTTGACGAAAATTCCTCACACCTTATTTCTTGTAAGGACCCCATTTCCATTCCCCTAGTTTCTCTGCCTGTTTCAATGATGCAACCTTACACACAAGTTCTTCTGACACGTCAGCATTTTCCCTCAACCGAGGATTTCCTCCAAACCATTCTTGACAGGGTCATTGATGCTCTCCATGCACTCCTGCTCTCACCTCTTCCCTTCCCTCCCAGGAACACGATGGGTCTACTCTTGTTCTCACTTTCCATCCTGTATTCAACAGATCTTGCTGTTATATTTTGGTCATCTCCCGTGAGGCTGCAACCAAACGTATCCTAGTATTCCAAAGAGACTGCTTCCTCTGCAATTCTCTGGTCCATCCTCAGTCAATCCCAAGTTCCCCTGCTCTTCCCTTGGGATCTTTCCATGAAAGCAAAGGGATGCATTGCCTGTCCTTTTACCTTCTCCCTTGTCACTATCCAAAGCTCCAAACACTCCTTCCAGCTGAAATGGTTGATTGACCAAAGTAAAATATTGCAAATGCTGGAAATCTGAAATTGTGGAAATATTCAGCAGATCAGGTAGTGGCTGTGGAGAGAAACAGCCGTTCACGCCACGCTGCAGCTGCAAGCGACGGCTCTCAGCTAAATCTCCATTTACTGCAACGGGACCAGAGAATCCTGCCGGAAATTTCTGGCCAACATTTCAGTTTGACAACCTGTCATCAAAACCAAAGAAAGATAGAGTGTAAGTTTGAAGAGAGTAGAAGGTGGGGAGGTAGAAGAAAGAACAAAAGGGAAGGTCTTTGATGGGGTGGAAGGCAGGAGAGATTAAATAACAAAATATTTCATGGTGGATTTAGTAAAGAAACAAAGGTTGTGTCCAGATGAAGTGTGACTAGCAATGTAGCAGCCAGCTGAATGCAATATGAAGGGAATATATTGAATCCGGACAGCTGTAGAACGCCGAATTGAAAGGTGAGGTGCTGTTCCTCCAGCTTAGGTTGAGTTTCATTGGAACACTGCAGCAGGCCTTGGACAGAGAGGTCAGAGTGAGAGCCAAGTGGAGAACGAAAATGATAACGATAGGAAGCTTGAGGTCATGCTTGTGAGGTTATTGCTTGCACTTCCTTCAATTTAGTAAACTGTATTCACTGCTCATGATGTGGTCTCCTCTAACTGGGAGACCAAATGCTGACTAGGTAACCATATTGAGAACCCCCTCTGTTTAGTCAGCAAGCGTGTCCCCTTCAGTCCTGAGCTTCCGATTGCCTGTCAGTTTAATTCTCTACCTTGCTCCCACTCTGACTTTTCTGTCCTTGGCTGTGTAGTATTCCAATGAAGCTTAACACAGCTCAAGGAACAGCACCTCTCCTTTCATCTGGGCACTTTACAGACTTCTGGACACAGCATTGAGCTCAGAAGTGATCTCTGCTCCATTGTGTTTCCTATTTCCTTGCTTTTCTCACTTTTGTTTCTTCCCTATTTGCTTTTGGATTGGAGCTAATCAGGATCCTGCCATTCACATCTCCTTTGGACACATCTTTTGGGCCTTTACTTGTCCCTATGGTCTTGCATCTCAAAACCTTTTGTTATTTAATCTCTTCAGCCCTCCACCTTATCACAGACTTGGGCCGGGATTTTCCGATCTTGCCCACGATCTCGCTGCAGTGAATGGAGGATTTGGCTGAGCACCAAGTTCCCTGTTCTCACTGCAGTGATGGTGGGGCGTGCAAAACTGGAGAATTCCAGCACTTCTCTTTTGTTCTTTTTCTCACATTCCCTTCCCCACCCATATAACATTTCCAAGCATAGACATACCTGGTTTAAACTGTTATCCGAGGAGCATCATGTTCAACAAAAGATAATTTTCAGGCAAACAATACTCCCACAGGTATCAATATAGATGATATGCATTAGTCCCACAGTTGGTATTGAGACAAGCACCTTGGAATCATAGAAACCCTACAGTGCAGAAGGAGGCCATTCGACCCATCGAGTCTGCACCGACCATAATCCCACCCAGGCCCTACCCCCACATACTTTACCCACTAATCCCTCTAACCTACGCATCCCAGGACTCTAAGGGGCAATTTCTTTTAACCTGGCCAATCAACCTAACCTGCACATCTTGGCCTTGCCCACCCACCCTGTTTTTTTTAACCTGATTTAACCTTATAACTCTCAGAACTCTGCTCCTCCACATTAGCTAGCTCATTTATATTCACCCAACAAATGGAGGCTATGATTACAGCCATCGAGAATTCAAACTCTGGAATTCCTCCTTTAAGCACACCAGCCTCGATCTCTCTTACCGACTTGGAATCTACTTCTTTCACCATGTATTTAGCCAGACCTCCTAATATGTTTTTTTACAGATTGATGTTAATTTCTGTTTGATTGCACTTCTGTGAAGCAGCTTGGGACAGAATACAGAAAAAGCAAGCTGATGTCGTTGCTTTGGGTTCTGAAGAAGGATCAAATTGGATTCAAAACATTAACTCTGTTCTCTCTCCATGGATGCTGTCAGACTTGCTAGCCAGGGTTTTATGATCTTGTCATGGCGTGTCTGTTCTCCACACCCCCCCTCCCCAGCAGATTTGGTGGGCTATTTAAATTGCCGTTAAACAATGGGAGGGAATATCATGCGTGGGAGGAGCTGTAAAATCCTGGCTAATGAGCATTTCCAAGACTTTCTGTTTTATTTCAGATCTCCAGCATTCGCTGCATTTTGCTTTTATTATACTGTTGTTTTTGTTCTTGCTGAAGAAGTGAGAATGATACCACTATACCAGGCTGATAGCTGGATGGCCGTGTTCAGGATTGAGTTGATTTGATTTGATTTATTATTGTCACATGTATTAGTATACACTGAAAATTATTGTTTTTTGCGCACTATATAGACAAAGCATTCCGTTCACAGAGAAGGAAAGGAAGGGTGCTGGATGTAGTGTTACACCCTACACTCTAGGGTGTAGAGAAAGATCAACTTAATGTGAGGTAGGTCCATTCAAAAGTCTGACAGCAGCAGGGAAGAAGCTGTTCTTGAGTTGGTTGGTACTCTCAGAAGACTAAAGAAATTTGGCATGTTAGCTACGACTCTCACCAACTTTTACAGATGCACCATAGAAAGCATTCTTTCTGGTTGTATCACAGCTTGGTGTGGCTCCTGCTCTGCCCAAGACCGCAAGAAACTACAAAAGGTCGTGAATGTAGCCTAATCCATCACGCAAACCAGCCTCCCATCCATTGACTCTGTCTACACTTCCCACTGCTTCGGCAAAGCAGTCAGCATAATTAAGGACCCCACGCACCCCGGACATTCTCTCTTCCACCTTCTTCTGTCAGGAAAAAGATACAAAAGTCTGAGGTCATGTGCCAAATGACTCACGAACTGCTTCTTCCCTGCTGCTGTCAGACTTTTGAATGGACCTACTTCGCATTAAGTTGATCTTTCTCTACACCCTAGCTATAACTGTAACACTACATTCTACACTCTCTCATTTCCTTCTCTATGAACGGCATGTTTTGCCTGTATAGTACGCAAGAAACAATACTTTTCACTGTATGCTAATACATGTGACAATAATAAATCAAATCAAATTAAATCAAAACGTGATCTCAGACTTTTATATCTTTTTCCTGATGGAAGAAGGTGGAAGAGAGAATGTCCGGGGTGTGTGGGGCCCTTGATTATGCTGGCTGCTTTGCCGAGGCAGCAGGAGGTGTAGACAGAGTCAACGGATGGGAGGCTGGTTTGCGGATGGACTGGACTTCACTCATGACCCTTTGGATTGGTGGTCTACTTGGACTTGCCACGCTCCACATTGTGATCTCCTCAAATTTTCAAAATGTTATGCAGTGGGAGCAGAGACAAGGGTGTAGTAGATGCTTCAAACTACTGCAATATTCTTTCTTCTTCAGTTCAACAAAATGACCTTTCAGTTGAGATTATCAAAATTCAAAAATGACGCTGCAGCTGGATGTAAGGAAACGTAAATCAAATATTAGAGAGTTATCCACTCTGTACAGGCCATACAAATTCGAAATGGCTTGCTCAGAAACTCACCAACATTAGGAATTTTACAGTCTGTAACAATTAAAATGGAAGAGATGGCAAGCAGCTTGTCATTCATCACTACTATTGTCTGAGGAGAGGCAATATATACGACAGGATTCGTTCTGCTGCTCCGTCACAGTGACACACTGTGATGGAAAGTGTTGAATTTTCAGTAACAGTCCTCATTTCTCTCTCTGCTATTGTTTTTTGTAAATTACATATTGTGCATGCTGTGATGGCAAACTGGCACAATGAAATAAAAGCTTCAAATATTGTGATGCTTTAGTTGAAGAATATTGTAGATATAAATAGAGATTGACTACTAGCTCACTTGAAATTGCCATGCACACAGTTACAGTGCAATTAATCATTTTCTGATTCATAGTAAAACAAAATAATGCAAACAACATTAACAGGAACATGCTTTTCTATACATGCCACTGACACATATCCTTCAGGATTGGATTTCTCAAATTCTCAGCAGAGAATAATGAAAGAAATTGTTGGATTTTTATCCTTAATGCAAGTAGCAGTGTAACCCGCCCATCTTGGGAGAAAGTGCCCTCCAGCCCTCGCCCCCTCACATCCTCACAATCCCCACATGCTTCTCATGCCCCATCCATGCCACCTCATGATCCTCTCCCACCTCTATGGTTCCTCATGCCCTCTATGCCAAGCTATGCTCTCCAAACTTCCCTAGTGGTCGTTTGTGGCCCCATCCCAAGCTATGACCCCCAAACAACACCAATGGCCCCTCATATTCCCCATGCAAAACTATGGCTCTTCCTTGCCCATTCACTCACTCTACGCAAGTAATGGCACCTATAATGACAGTAGCATGTGTATAAAATGCTTAAAGAAATCAGTCATTCATTGATAACTTTCCAATTCCTCAAACAAATACTAATGTTTACTACAGCCCAATAAAGACATGGGGAGCATGAATGGCCAAAGGGAATGTTCGGGGGCACACTTTGGTACGTGAAGCGCGGGACACATGAGAAAGAACTTTTGAACCTAGCTTTTGAAAAGTCCCCTCATGCAGACTAGGGTTCATGAAGTGGCCCCACTGCATGGAAATTGTCGAGCACTAGGCTATGCCTATCCCCATCTTGGTGCTGGCCAGGTGGGGGAGTCATGATGTGGAGATGCCGGCGTTGGACTGGGGTAAACACAGTAAGAGTTTTAACAACACCAGGTTAAAGTCCAACAGGTTTATTTGGTAGCAAATGCCATTAGCTTTTGGAGCGCTGCTCCTTCGTCAGATGGAGTGGAAATCTGCTCTCAAACAGGGCACAGAGATACAAAATCAAGTCCTGTCCTGTCTGGAGACAATACACATCTCCCCAACCTGTGGGGCCTTTTGACCTGAATTAATCTGCACCCTTGAAAGGCACTTTTGAAAATCAGAAACCCTGGCAGTGGGGTCAGGAATCCTGGAATTATGACCCGCCAAACATCCAGCCCTAAATTTTTGAGGTACAATCGAAGCATATATAATGCAAAATAGATAAGTGGAAGAGGTATGTAGTCAATTCCATATCATCAGATACATTGCCAATGTAGATTTCATACTATTCCCTGTGCTATCCCGATTTTAAAATTCCTTGACTAAAGTGTTTATCGGTTATTCACTTTGTAACATACAATAACCATAATGACAATGTGGAATGCTTAAGCTCAGCATCAAAACAGTTCTGCTCTTGCCTGCTTGGATGAACATATAGAAAGAAGCCTGTTGCTCATATTTAATATAGTGAGAGAACAGCTTGCATCTGTCCTTTCAGTGCACCCTGGCATTGTTATGCACACCATGATTTCAACAAAATCAGTCACTATACCTTTGATTTTACATGATAAGCAAAAACTGAGCTGTTTTTTTTATTTGTTCTTAAGGAGTGCATGTAACTGGTAAGGCCAACATTTACTGCTCATCCCTAATTGCCTATGAGAAGGTGAGCTGCCTTCTAACTCAATGCCTTCTGGGTCATTTCAGAGTCAAATTAAGAGTTTACTACATTGGTGTGGGCATGGAGTCAGATGTAGGCTGGACCAGGTAAAGACTTCTTCCCCTGAAGGACATTTGTGAAACAGATGGGTTTTTACGACAATGTGGTAGTTTCATGATTACTATTATTATTGCAGATTTATCAATTAATTGAATTTAAATTTCCCCAGCTGCTGTGAAGGGATTTGAACTCATGTCTGTGTCTCTGGCTTATTTATCCAGTAACATTGTCATTATCCTCCTACAAATGGCTGCCTGCCTACAGCCCAGTTTTATTCCCATTTTCCATGGGAGCAAATAGGTGGAGTATGGATGCAAAAAATGGGTAAGGGCTAATTTAAACCCTCATGTCAACATTCAAGAATTGGATAGAGTAAGACATTGAAGGAAAGAGGAATGCAGAGATAAGAGAACAGGGTGGACCTTTAGGATTAGAACAACAGCTCAATAGGCTGGTTGAGGTGCATGGCATTGTAATTATGATTTCGGTCTTTGACTTGAAATTTTGCAACAGGCTCTTTGACCTACCCAAGGTGGCGCCGGAGCCCCGATTCCAGAAGACCCACCCCTAAACCTGGCGCCCACCATTTTTGTTATGGTGGTTGGGAGTGGAGGGGTGGATTATGGCAGGGGACTGAGGAGTGTCTGTGGGGGGTTGGGGGGAGGAAATGGGGGTGGTTGCAATTTGCACATCTTTGGTTCATGGAGGCAGCTGCACATGTAAAGATGCAGCTGCTTTCAAACAGATTCAAATTTCATTGGTGGGATGTTCAAAACATGATTTATGGAATTTACACTTTTCAAGAGAAGGCCTAAACATATTGGAATTTTTCAGAGAGGTAGGGTAAGCTTTTGGATAGGTTCAGGAACACCATTGGGAGAGGTCAAGTACTGTTGGGGATTGTTAAAAGTAGACATCAATGTGGATAAACTCATTGGAACTGTTAAGCTGTTAAAGGCATTTAAATCCCCTTGGAACATAGGAACAAAGGAACACAAGTAGATAGGAGCAGGAGTAGGCCATTTGGTCCAGTGAAACTGCTCTGCCATTCAAACAGATGGTAGCTGATCATCAACCTCTACGCTATTTTCCCCACTATCCCCATCTTCTTTGAGGTTATTAATATCCAGAAATCTATTGATTTCTGTCTTGAACACACTCAGTGATTGAGCTTCCACAGCCCTCTGGGGTAGAGAATTCACCGCCCTCTGAGTGAAGAAATTCCTCCTCATCTTAGTCTGAAATGGCCTCCCTCTTATTCTGCCTCTGCTTCTAAACTTACCAGCCAAAGAGAAACATCTTATCTCCATCTATTCTGTCACCTTATCCCTACATATTTACCTGCTAATCCCTCTAACCTACACATCTCAGGACACTAAGGGGCAATCTTAGCATGGCCAACCAACCTAACTCGCACATCTTTGGACAGTGGGAGGAAACCGGAGGAAACCCACGCAGCCAATCCTCAATCCACGCTAACACTTTACCCCCAACTCCATCATCTGTCCATCATCTACAAGGCACAAGCCAGGCGTGTGATGGAATACTCTCCGCTTGCCTGCATGAGTGTAGCACTCAAAAAGCATGGCACCATTCAGGACAAAGCAGCCTTTTTGATTGCTACTCTTTCTACGAAGATTTACTCCCTCCACCAAAGATAATGGTGGCAGTTATGTGTACAACCTGAAAGCTGCACTATAGGAACTCACCAAGGTTCCTTAGGTAGCACCTTACAAACTCATGACCACTACCATCTAGAAGGACAAAGGCAGCAAATACCTGGGAACACCATCTACTGGAGGCTCCCCTTCAAGTCACTCACCATCCTGTCTTGGAAATATAATGTTCCTTCACTGTCGCTGGGTCAAAATCTTGGAATTCCCTCCCTAATAGCACTGTGCGTATACCTACACCTCAGAGAGTGCAGTTGTTCAAGAAGGCAGCTCACACTGCCTTCTTAAGGGCAACAAGGGATGGGCAATAAATGCTGGCTTATGAATAAAAAAATAGCTTTATTAATGCTTGACTGCACCCTTTTATTATCACAGTTTGTGGCTGTAGGTTTACAGTTTTATTGATAGGTCAAAGACAGCTCAAAGAGATTACGAAGTTAGCTGTCTTTAAAATGAGTTTTTTTGTCAGGGATTATGGGATTTAAAAATATTGAATGGACTTTCATGAATGAGGATTTTTTTATATAGTTAAGTCTGTAATAGATATCTAAGGCTTTGTTTTATTTAATCTCAGCATGGCTCTTGAGGTCTACCCAGGGTAGATACTGAGTGAGTTGGCATGGAAAGTGTAAGAGCAAAGGGTGCTGGGTGAGGGGCATAAGTTGACACTGAGTTTGCACTTGATCTTTAAGGGCCCATGGGGAATCATATGTTGTCATAGGTGCTATAAGAGGCCAATGGGGTTGGGTGGGGCATGGGTTGTCATGATTTGACATGTATCAGCATGGGGAGCAAGGGGGGGGGGGGCAAGGGGGTGTTTGGGGTGAGGGCTAGTGGACCTAATGTTTAAGAGAACAACTGGGATGAATTTCCAGAGGACCGAGGAGGGCCTTTTGAACAGACCGCCTTGGTTCTCGGGAGCCCCTGTGGCTGCCTCAAATCTGTACCCAAGGGTGGCAGGCCTGACTCCACCCTGTGCCTGCCACCCCCCATCCCATCCCTTGAATGAAGATTCTCCCATGTGGGGCACATTTTCCTGAGGCAGGCAGGCAGAGATAGGAAACTCTGCAGCTCTGCCCACCCACCTTGGAACAAAAAGGATTGTTGGAACTAGAATAGCTCTAACTAAGACAGTAGGAGAGTAATAATATGAAGGACAAAAGATTTTGGTGCCCAACATAACACTTTAACATTTAATATTGCAGGAGTGAATTCCCATTGCTATTATCACTGATGAAATAGTGGTACAATGATTAGTGTCACCGCAGACTGTCTGAGTGCTATTTGGCAAGGCAAAAATGACAGCTTTTTTGTTGACTCATGATTTAAAGACTTTTTACATTTACAATCAAATAAAACATATTAGAAAATAACATTACATTGTGCTAGTTGGTGCAAAACATTGTCAGTTGGATTTTTTATTCAATTTGTCTGCGTATAAAGTCAGTGAATCAGAGTGTGCCAAAAAACAGTTTGAATGTTATTAGATAGCTTTCGGGATACGGTGAAAAATACCACAGTGGAGGAATGAGGAAATGTGGGTTCTAGAGGCATTATTCTTCTTTGCAGAAGGTTTCAGAGGAGATGCGAGCCAGATGTTGTGAAAAACAACGAAAGTCAATGTTTCATGTTTCTCACAGGATCTCTTAACAATTCAAAAGGGATTAATAAATCTTAGCATGCACTTAACAAAAAAACATTTTGATCTTGTTGAGGTCTTGCTAAAAACCAAATAAAGGAAGCTTCGGCATAATCATGTGGCTCTTTGAAAGTAGTGCCTTTAATGCAAGGGGCAGTATTTTCCGGCCACATTCACCCCCAAAGCCGGAAAATCCCACCCGAGGTCAACGGATCTTTGCATCGTCTGCGTCCTGCCTGGGAAAATTCCACCCCAAGGTCTCTTAGTCTAAGGAAGCCCGGAAGAATCATGAATCATAAGAAAAAACTCAAGGAGGCGATTTTCTGCGCCTGCAGAGGAGCTGGAGAATCCACCTCTAACAGCACTGTGGGTGTATTTACACCTCAGGGGATGGCAGTGGTTCAAGAAGGCAGCTCACCACCACCTTCTCAAGGGCAACTAATGATGGGCAGTAAATGCTGGTCTAGCCAGCGACGCCTACATCCTGTAAATGAATTCTTAAAAATCCTAAATGCCAGATAGGTTGTCCAGTCTCATAGACAATAGAGGTGTCAGTTCTCCACTGCTACTATATGAAGCAGGTCATCGATATTCTCACCGAGGCGGACTTCATCAGTGACTCTCTGGTGTTACAGCAGAAGCAACAATAATATTTTGTTGTCGGCAGTGTTCCCTGCTTCAGTTGGTTCAACTCTCAGCTATGAATTAAACACTATTTTTAAAGTCTCACTTCTGAATTTGAATTCATGGTTTAGGCTGACTGGTACACTACTAAAGGAGTGCTGCATTGCGACAGATACCATACTTCTTTCTGTTCTGGTGGTGCGGGTGGATGTTAAACATCCCATAGCACTGTTTAAAGAACAGAGCGTTCTCCTGGTGACCTGACCAGCAATCCTCCATCAGTTACTTCTACTGAACAGGATAAATGGTTATTTATTTCATTGATGACTGTGGGATCTGAATTACTGTAGGCCAGTTGCGTAGGTTGCATTGCGAGTGAGCAACATTGTTAGATTTTCCTTTATGTACTGAAGGCTGGTGACCTAGCATCCCAAATGCTATAGTAGGAACAATCTGCGTCAGTGACTCTGTAACTCAGATCACTATGACCACATCTATGTCAACATGTTCGTAAAGAGCAAGCAAGTTAGATTTCAGCGAGATTGGAGCAATACTGTCAATGTTCTGTCTGAGAATGAATATGTGAGGTACTGTGATGATACAAGTGGCAGAGCTTCAGGATCCTAACACTTCACTGGTTACATTTAAGAAAGCAAAAATGTAGCTATTGGTGAAAATAGTTAATGAATACCATGACAACAAGAAGTACTGCATTGAGTTTCCAATAATGCTGAGGGATGCTATGCTTCTATTTCAGGTGTGAGCTAATTAAAGTAATTTGTAATAGTTCACCAAGAGAACATTATTATGATGGAGGGTTAATCAAAACTCTCAAGCAAAATTTTCCGACCGAGTCCTGAGAGTTAGATATTACTCTGCATCTTGAAATTGATCTAAAGATTCTGCGCATACTGTTGCCGCCCAGAAACTATCTTTAGCAGTAAATGAACTTGTCAAGAAGCAAATTAATGAGCTTATTGATAAGATCACATTATTCCATTTGACTAAACTCTTTAGTAGTGATGATAATGAAAGAAAATCCTGCACTGTACCAGTGTAGTCATCCAAAGTGACCTAACAAAATACTCAAAATGCAAATACTACTCTATTTGAACCATTTGATAGTCTTCCTCAACTGGCAATGTAAAGCTCTTCATGATGACGGAAGATACATATCACCAGACAGTGCTCAAAGAAGGAAGACAGAAGATAGGTATTGATGGGGAAAGTCCTGGTGAACCAAGCAGCAAGACCTTGGTCAAAGATTACCGCTGAGTGACCTACAGACATCTCACCTTGACCACCTGAGGGGTAACTGTATGATTTGAGTGAAACTGTTTTGCTTAAAATTTCCAATAAAGATGTTGGATTTAGTGTGAAATTGTATCAATTGTAATTCTTAGGTTCATAGGTTCATGGAGTTAGAACAACCCTGGAGCCATTTAAAAATGATGGCTGGGACCTGATTCTGGGATTCCTGTCCCCATTCCCAGTGTCCCCAATTCTTGCTGATGTGGGATAAGGGTTTAGGTAGTGAGCACCCTACACTCCTGTTCTTGCTGGCTCATTATGGGGGTAGGCATCTCTTAGCACACCACAATTTTTGTGGACTTGGGCCAACTTCTCCATGACTTGTGGCTGAAGGATCTCAGTAGAATCATGAACCAAAGTCTGGATTTGAGAACCTTTTGAAAGATACATTCAAAAGGTCTTACTGATGCCCCCATGCCCTCCGTGACCCCCTGCTTCCCTCATGCTCCCTCCATGTCAATGCATGGCCCTCCCATGTACAGAACCAATGAATGCTATGTTAATGATGGCAGTGTGGAACTGCTTAGAGAAAACAAACACCAGCCTCAAATCTTTCGAAAAGAATTGCTGTTGCTACATGCCTATAAAAATGTTAATCAAATAGACAATTAACGTATCAATAACTGAATCTTTAACTATTTCACACCACTTATTTTGTCCAAATAAACCCAGGCTGTCAGACAAGTATGCACAATGAAGGTGAATGAGCATGAAAGTGTCATGAGTTGGCATGGAGAATATATGGGGCCATGAGGGTAGGTGGGGGCATGAGTTGGCATTGAGTTGGTATGGAGGCTATATGAGTCCGGAAGAATGAAGGTGTATGAGTGTTGAGGGAGAAAGAGCCTATTTATTGTTCAACTGTTTGGTGTTTGATCATGATGTGTCAGGTGTGTTCTCTATGTGGTTTGTTAACCCTGGGTGTGGTCACTGAAAGAAATAAACTAAATGGTAGGCAAGTAGCTGGAAACATGCAATCAAACATTTTAAAGCAATGAGTAAAACTCTAGTTACACACATAGAACATCGAGTGTGTCATCTCTGCATATCTCCAAGGGATAAAACACAAGGCCTTTAGTACAACTAGGATGACGTTGCAGAGAACTGAGTTTTTTAACCAACCCATCTTGGCACTTGGTCACCCATGTAGCCGCCTCCTAACTGCTTCTGGGGCAATGGGTCTGACTGCACTCTCCCTTCCAGAATTAAAATTTGGGCAGTTTGGGGTCTTTCTACAGAGGCAGATGAGGTGAGCTTGAGAAATTGCTCAATTTCAGCTATCAATCTTGGTAGCAAAAATCCATGACCCCGTGCCTGAATTTAAGAAAAGGGAAGATCCACGACAGTCGTTCACCCTCTCATTCATCAGTTCTTTTAGCTTCCAGAAGCAGCAGAGCTTGTGATGGGATCAGCACCCGGAGAAATTCAACAGGCAAAGTTTGACTCCATCATATTTCTGCTGCAGATCATGGAACACAGAACACTGAAGCAATATTATTTCACACTGACTCTGTTAAAATGTCCTAACGACATAACATCATTGATTCCTGAAATTCCAGATGGATGGTATTGCAGGATTGCATCATCATTAAACAGGCACTTAAAAGAAGACTTTGTCGTGCTTGTACTCTGCTCCAAAATATTTATTTTACTGACAATGGCCTCAGCAAATCTGTCGTTCCCGATGTCCGCAGAAGCTTTACCAGGGTAATCAGCCATGACTGCCGGAGTTTACTTTGGTTACCAAGTGATCATGTTGGTACATTGCTTGAGACCTCAGGGCCAACATGATGGTTGGCATGACGGGCAGCACAGTGGTACAGTGGTTAGCACTGCTGCCTCACAGCGCCAGAGACCCGAGTTCGATTTCCGGCTCGGCTAACTGTCTGTGTGGTGTTTGCACGTTCCCCCCGTGTCTGTGTGAGTTTCCTCCGGATGCTCTGGTTTCCTCTCACAGTCCAAAGATGTGCTGGTTAAATGGACTGGCCATGTTCAATTCTTCCTCAGTGTACTCACATAAGTGCTGGAATGTGGTGACCAGGGGATTTTCACAATAACTTCATTGGAGTGTTAATGTAAGCCGACTTGTGACTAATAAATATTTTTTTCTTATGGTTGCTCTCATGATGTAGATCACTGGGCAGTTTCCAGGGTATTTTACATTGATGTGCAGGATATATAGATTGGAATTGAATGCTAATTGCCTATTAAGAGATTTACAAAACATCCAGACACTCCTGCAGAATCCCAGCTGGTCAGGTAGACAAGCACAGTAAGAAGTCTCACAACACCAGGTTAAAGTCCAACAGGTTTATTTGGTAGCACAAGCCACAAGCTTTCGGAGCACTGCCCCTTTGTCAGGTGAGTGGGAGTTGTGTTCACAAACAGGGGAAATAAATAGACACAAACTCAATTTACAAGATAATGGTTGGAATGCGAGTCTTTACAGGTAATCAAGTCTTAAAGGTACAGACAATGTGAGTGGACAGAAGTTAAGCAAAGGTTAAAGATCTGTGTATTGACTCCAGCCAGTTCAGTTAGTGAGATTTTGCAAGCCCAGGCAAGTCATGGGAGTTGGCTAGAGCCAATACACATCTCTTTAACCTGTGCTTAACCCTCTCTTCACTCACATTGTCTGTACCTTTAAGACTTGATTACCTGTAAAGACTCGCATTCCAACCATTATCTTGTAAATTGACTTTGTGCCTTTATATGCCCTGTTTGTGAACACAACTCCCACTCACCTGATGAAGGGGCAGTGCTCTGAAAGCTTGTGGCTTGTGCTACCAAATAAACCTATTGGACTTTAACCTGGTGTTGTGAGACTTCTTACTGTGCTTACCCCAGTCCAACGCCGGCATCTCCACATCACAGGTAGACAAGCCCAGAACTTCAAGGTTCTCCTTTTCCTGTTTTCTTTTGGATCCATGTCTTCAATTTGCTCCCGACTGGTTCTGTGAGCGCTGTTCAGCTCTAAATCACACAATTCACTCCACTGCATCCATCACTCATGTATTATCTGGGCCACTCTGCGTAACAAGCCAATTACTTGCATAATTTTCCATCACAGCGAAATTAAGCTAGCTGAACCCAGAATTTATAATGGGATCAGCATCAGGAGCAATCCAACAGGCACAGTTAGATTCCATCAGATTTATGCTAGCAGATCACAAGACTCAGAATTCTGAAACTATATTGCTTCAAACTGACCTGGTTAAAATGCCCTAACTAAAATAAAATTAATCACTTGACAAAGTGCAAACAGGGCATTGAGTACATCATAATGGAGGGCAACAAATGTTAAAGGAAGGTTGCCTAAGTTCACAGAAAAATAAGATGAATTTTAGCAGCGTTTTGATTGAAACAAGGATATCAATCATTTAGCAGCATAGTACACTGCTCTGTTATAGTTTCATGACGTGGAGATGCCGGCGTTGGACTGGGGTGAACACAGTAAGAGGAGCACTTCAGCAGTCACGGGCATTCAGCCTCTGATCTTCAGGTAAGCGTTCTCCAAGGTGGCCTTCACAACACACGACAGCGCAGAGTTGCTGAGCAGAAACTGATAGCCAAGTTCCGCATACATGAGGACGGCCTAAACCGGGATGTTGGATTTATGTCACATTATCAGTAACCCCCACAGCTTGCCTCCTGGACTTGCAGGCTGTCCTGTCTGCAGACAATACACAACTCTTTAACCTGTGCTTAATGCTCCCTCCACCCACATTGTCTGTGTCTTTAAGATCTGGTTGGTTGTAGGGATTCGCATTCTAATCAGTATTCTGTAACTTGATTTTGTGCCTCTGTGCCCTGTTTGGGAGCAGATTTCCACTCCATCTGATGAAGGAGCAGCGCTCCAAAAGCTAATGGTGTTTGCTACCAAATAAACCTGTTGGACTTTAACCTGGTGTTGTTAAAACTCTTACTATAATAGTTTCACACAGGAACTATGCTGGAGAATTTTACAAGTTGGCTTTTCTGAACTTTAATCAGGATTGTGGTTCCTTCAACTCACTGGTTTTCCTTTTCAAAGTTTGCTTACTTTTGATTTTTGAAACTTTAATTTTACTTTAGTTTTTACTTCTTTCTCATTCTGATTGAGTTTTTCCTCATTATAGGAATGCTTTATTAGTCATTACATTTCAGAAAACTCCAATGTATATTTTTAGATCACATAATAATGGAAATATCAAAACTAGCTTTGAATATAATATTTCAAATGCTTTCGGTTTTAAAGTTGACTAATCCTCTGAGCCTTTGGTAAAGTTATAGTTAGTTCCATTTGGCTTTGTATTTCCTCCTTTTAAATAAATCTAAGAGTTTCCTATGATGTCAAAGAGAGAATGCTTTACAATATCTCTGCACCATGACTAATATGCAGTCCTTGACATATTCTGAAGGCTCCACCTTCACAACTTTGCCATCACCTGAGGTGTGGTGATCCTCAGGTTAAATCAGCACCAGTCAACTCTCCCCTTTAAAGGGGAGAGCAGCCTTTGGTCATCTGGGACTATGGCTACTTTACCTTTTATTCTGTGCGATTTATCTATTTTAGCCATCTGTTCCTACATTTTATTTATTTCAAACTGATGCAATTAGTTTGCAATTAATCCTTTTTAAAAGAAAAATACAAAAAGCTTCTTTCATTTCATCCGTGGCTTTAATATTTTCTCATTCAGGGAAAAATGATATGGAAATTCACAAATCATTTTGCAACCTATTGTTATAATGGCCGTGATCTAGTGGTCATACTAGCCACGGGCACAAATCCGGTAATGACTGTTAAATCTTGGGAGAGACACAAAACCAGATTTGTGCCAGCGAGATATTGGTTTGTGATCTATCCCGCCCCCTCTTCAATGATGCGATCATTTTCACACCCTTACTGGGCATGAGCCTGATTAGCATATTTTATAATAAATTTGAATCTAATTATAGGGCTTAACCCATCTGGGGTGATGTTACACAAGTGCGAATCAGTACTTGCTTTCAAAAATGGAAACCAGTGGTGGTGACCATGCTAAAAGTGTACAAGTATAGCCCCTGGGTGGTGAGGGACAAGGCTGAGCAGTGCCCTAGCACTGCCCTCTGACATCCTGGTACTATCCCAGTGGCAATGCCACCCTGCCAGGCAATTTAGGAAGCCCCATTGCGGGGATTCCCCTTATGTGTTGTGGGGGGGACGCCCTGATGTCTATGAGGTGCAATGCCTGTGAGAGGAGTGCTCCGATGCTTGTGCGGTGTAGGGGGAGGTGCCCCAATGCCTGTGGGTGTTCCTCCGTGCCCACATGGGTCGGGAGGAAGTTAAATTTCAGCACAGGTAGGGGTGCCCTTTAAAGATAGTGCGCCGGTCTCTGTGTACCAGTCTTGCTGGCTCTATCAGGAGGGGTGGCACCGTGTCACAGTGGTTAGCATTGCTGCCTCAGAGCGCCAGGGACCCAGGTTCGATTCCTGGCTTGGGTTACTGTCTGTGTGGAGTTTGCATGTTCTCTCCGTGTCTGCGCGGGTTTCCTCCGGGTGCTCCGGTTTCCTCCCACAGTCCAAAGGTGTGAGGGTTAGGTGGATTGGGCATGCTAAATTGCCCCTAAGTGTCAGGGGGACGAGCTAGGGTAAATGCATGGGGTTGTGGGATAGGGTCTGAGTGGGATTGTTGTCAGTGTAGACTCGATGGGCTGAATGGCCTCCTTCTGCACTGAAGGATTCTATGATTCTAACCCACCCCATCAGATTGGCGGCTGAAACCACGGCCCCAGATTCTCTGTGCACTGAGTGACAGAAAATCCTGAGTGAAAATTTGGCTGTGCATTGGAGAGATATGATGTGGAGATGCCGGCGTTGGACTGGGGTAAACACAGTAAGGAGTCTAACAACACCAGGTTAAAGTCCAACAGGTTTATTTGGTAGCAAACGCCACTAGCTTTCGGAGCACTGCTCCTTCGTCAGGTGAGTGGGAGATAAGGAGTTGTTAGACTTCTTACATTGGAGAGATACACATCGGTTTCCAGTTTAACTTTACACACAGACACATTTTGGGAAAATCCCACCCAATGTTTGTAATGCTGTTCCTTCGGTTGCCCTGAAAGGAAAATGGCATATCCTTGGATTTCTGAATAACCCTAAATGTAAGGGACGATATCTGTTCACTCAATAGGAACATAGGAATGTAGGAATTCAAGCCTGGTCTGCCATTTGATAGGATCATGGCTGATCTGGTTGTGGTCTCAACTCTGCTTTTCTGTCTTGCCTTCTTCCCTCATATTCCTTGACTCCCTTGTCTATCAAAAATCTATCAAACTCAGCCTTGAATAAATGTAATGACCTCCCCGCCACTTCTCTCTGGGGAAGAAAATTCCGAGACTAACCGCCTTCTGAGAGAAAAATGTACTCCTCATCTCTGTCATAAAAGGGGCATCTCTTATTCTTAATTTATGTCCACGAGTTCTAGTTTCTCCCACAAGAGGAAACTTCCTTAAGGTATCCACACCATCAAGTCCCTTTAGGACCTTATATATTTCAATGAAACCGTCTCTCATTCTTCTAAACTCTAATGGGTATTTGTCCAATCTGTTCTACTCTGCTTCATAAGGTAAACACTTATGGGTCGAGTGCATCTTCTCTGAACTGCTTCTAATTCAATTCTACCGTTTTGGACTGACAATGTCCGTCATACAGTGATCTCACCAAGGACCTATCGTAGAAGTTCCCTATTTTTATTTTTTATTTCTATATTTAAATTCAATTGCCCTTGCAATAAATGTCTACATTCATTTGACCTTCCTATTCACTTGCTATACCTGCACACTAACCTTTTGTGATTCATGTAACAGGACATAAAATCTCAGTTTTCCTTACAATTCTTCACTATCATTAGCCACATGATTCCAAGGCTTACATCCCCACAGTTCTCCTGATGGGCCTATTTGAAGTGGTGATCAATTTTTGAGGAATGGAATCCTTCTTAGGAACATCCTTCCAATTTTCTCCTTTACCATTTGGAAGTTATGTTCCTTCTTCTATTGCTATGAGTTACTATGACAGATCACAGGCACGCTTTAGATATTCTCTTGGTTTCAGCAGTGCTGATAGTTCCTCTGGGTTTTATGTTCAGGAATATGCCAGAGCTGCCCAATATCGAGGTACCTCATGGGCTGAACTGGATATTTTGGTTTTTATGCATGCTACCACATTCAATTTTCATTAGTGGGACTGAAAACATTTTTAATGGAACAAGACTAATCATGAATTGTGAAGTCAAATTATTTTATAGATAGAGAGGAATGGTTATAATCAAAATACAGGTCCTTCAAAAACCCCACTTGATGAGGGGGCGGCACAGTGGCACAGTGGTCAGTGCTGCTGCCTCACAGCTCCAGGGACTCGGGTCTAATTCTGGTCTTGGGTGACTGTGTGGAGTTTGCACTTTCTCCTCATGTCTGCTTGCATTTCCTTCAGGTACTCCGACTGATCCCACAGTCCAAAGATGGTGGATTGCCCATGCTAAATTATTCTTTAGTGTCCAAAGATGTGTAGGTTAGATGGATCAGCCATGTTAAACATGTGGGATTACAGGCTTAGGATGGGGCAGAAGGCCTGGATAATAAGCTCTAATGAAGAGTCGTTGCAGACTCAATGGGCTGAATGGTCTCTTCTGCACTGTAGTGATTCTATGATTCTGTGAACACAGACAATAAACCACACTGAATGTACCATATTAGAGCTAATGCATTTTTTTCTGGTTCAGACTCGGTCTGGATTTAAGGTGAGTATATTTTCTCCTTCCTTTCCCTTCCTAACAATTTTTTTCATTCTTCATTGTTCCTGACCATAGGGTAAGTGGTAGATCCCCTGACTTCTTTGACTCATCAATAGACCTGCCAACTATTCCAATAATTTGTCTCATCAGTGGATTTTCGGAATGCAACCATGCTGGGCTGAAATTTTAGTTCATCCTCAAAATAATAAGAACTTGTATCACAAAATTGTTATGGTCCAGAAAAAAGCCCTTTGGCCCATCATGTCTGCACTGGCTCTCCTAATGAGCACCCTGTCCTCTTGAATGCTTCAATTGAACTTGCTTCGATCACACTTCCAGACAGTGCATTCCAGACTGGAATCATTTGTTGTGTGAAAATGATTTTTCTCATATCACATTTGCTTCTTTTGCAAATCACTTTAAATCTTGATCCTTTTACGAGTGGGAACAATTTCTCCTTATCTGCTCTGTCCTGCCCCCTCATGATTTTGAACAACTCTATAAAATCTCCTCTTAGCCTAATCTCGAGGGAGAACAGTCCCAACCTCTCTGATCTATCCTCATAACCTGGAACTGTTCTTACAAACATGTTCTGCACTCTCTCCAATGTGTTCACATCCTTCCTATAGTGTGGCGCCCAGGACTGTACACAATACTCCAGCTCAAACGAGTGTATTGTGTAAATTCAGCATCACCTCCTCGCTCTTGTTGGATGATGGAGATGAGATAACAAATTTATCATTGCCTCCGATCATTATTTAAATATCTTTTCGCTCCCGGCCTCAAAGTTTGAAGTTTATTTATTAGTGTCACAGGTAGGCTTACATTAACACTGCAATGAAGTTACTGTGAAAATCCCCTAGTTGCCACACTCCAGCACCTGTTTCTATGCTGGCTCACTCAAGGAGCTATTCATCTAGCGCCATTCCCCACCTTCACTCTGTAGCCCTGCACATTCTTCTTTTTTAGATAATAATCCAATTCCCTGTTGAATGCCTCAATTTGAAACTGCATCCGCCACACTCTCAGGCAGTACATTCCAAATCCTTACTGCACAAAAGGTTTTTCCTCATGTCCCTATTGTTTATTTTGTCAATAATGTTAAATCTGTGCCCTCAGGTTCTTGATCTTTTCATCTTCCTAGCTACTCTGTCCAGAAACTCCATAATGTTAAACATCTCTGTCAAATCTCCTCTTAGCCTTCTCATCTCCAAGGAGAACAATCCCAATGTCTCCAATCTAATTGTGTCACTCAAGTTCCTCATCCCTAGAAGCATTCTCATGAATCTTTTCTGCACTGTCTTCAATACCTTAACATTTTACCTCAAATGTGGTGCCCAGGCCTGAATGCAATACACCAGATGAGATCAAATCAATGTTTTATACAGATTTAACATAACTTCCTTGTTTTGTACTCCATGGCCATGCCCCTGTTGATAAAGCCTTGAAGGCTGTATACCTGCATACCCTCAGCTCTCTCTGATTCTGCACCCACTTTAGAATTCTACCCTTTATTTTATACTGTCTTCCTCCCGGGCCATTTATCATATCATCAATGGGTGGGAGGCTGGTTTGAGTGATGGATTGGGCTTCATTCTCGACCCTTTGTAGTTTCTTGCTATCTTGGACCATACCAAGCTGTGATACAACCAGAAAGAATGCTTTCTATGGTGCATCTGTAAAGGTTGATGAGAGTCGTAGCGGACGTGCCAAATTTCCTTAGTTTTCTGAGAAAGTAGAGGCATTGGTGGGCTTTCTTAACTATAGTTTCGGCATGATGCCTAGTCTCAATAAATGAACCCATAATGTGTTTACCCAATCCCTTATGATTGATTGGTGCCTTTATATCATTATAAAGACAAAACAGCCCAAACAGATCCTGTTCTCTCCTTGGGGTACCTCAGTGCTGTTACAGCCACTTCCCGGTGCACATCACTATATTCCTCACGATGACTCCTAGAATCAGTGGTAACATGGGCAGATTCAGAGAAAGCCTTCATCTGTGCAGTAACAAATTTATGATTCTACATAGGATCTGTTGATTTCCAAAGCTACCCTGCACCCTGACCAGATTCCTCTTTGTGCTAGCAATCCAAAACCTGCTCCAATCCCTTCCTCAGTAGATGATTCAGAAACCCACTTGTAATCCATTCCAGATTCTTCTCCATAATTACCTTACATTATCAGTGGCCGGAAAGTCACTGCGACCCTCAAAGGACAAAGCAAGGTTACAACCTTTTGTGAATCCCTCACCCCTTCCATGAGCTGCTAACCTCTAATCCCTCTGGATCTTCCTCTAACTGACACCTCATACCTGCCATCCGATAATTCACCCTGAAAACCCCTGCAACTCCCTTCCTGTCCCACTTCAGCAACTCACCATCAACACTGGAAAATAGGACTTACGGCTCCTTTCCCTGTCATACCTTCCACCCAAAAAGAAACAAAAAGAGAAAGAAAGGAGTAAAATATGACACTGAGAGGGAAAAGCACAAGCCAATAAGCTCACAGAAAAAATCAGAACAGAAGAGTAACAGACAGAGAAGCAAAACAGGAAACAGACACATAACCCACAACTGAAGCTGTCCATTAGTATTTTATATTACACTGTGGAGGAGTGAAAACCATTCTGTCATGTTAGCACACTTAGTGCTCAACAATACAGGCCAAATACTGTACTACATTGCCAAATCAGTTAAGCCCAAGTATCACAATCTTGTCAGGTCAGTTCTTGAGCAGTGCTCTTGTCAGCAAGTTTCAATCTCTGGGCACAGTGCAATTAGGCACAAAACTGATCTCCATCTGGAACTGAGCTGTGAACCAACACCAGAGAATCTGGGCTGATTAGCTGCGAAAGAAGAAAACTAAGGGAGGATCTCATAGCAGTCTACGGAAAATTCAATGTTTTAGAGAAGCAAGTATGCAGCATTACTTTGTGATAACTGACACTATTTGGGAATTTCTGATCATTTTTCCAAAAGAATCAAATTTTGGAATTGAGTTATACTGAAGTGGTGCATTTTAAAATTAAAGTAAATTCGCATGTTTAAAATTCTTCTTCTGGTCATATACTGCACCTAGGTAATAATGATTCAATCTGGTGAGGTGGATTGGCTATGCTAAATTCTCCCTCAGTGTAGCCGAAGTTAAAAGATATTCTTATCTCATCAAGATTACAGATGGATTATTCATGAGTCAATAACTGGGAAATTAAAAAACGAATTACAATATCCAAGGACTGTCCAGATATGAGCCAATCAATTAACTTCTGAAATTATTATGGGGAGAGAGGTCAGGTGACCAGAATAACCATTTTGAAATGTATTTTAGTACAAACCCAAGCTACTAAAAACAGAAGTTTGGAAGAAATCTGTCAATGGAGCAGTAACACCATCCTTCTTCCCTCTTGCTCAAGTTCAAGACCTAGTTCTGATACATTTTGGAAGCCACCACTAAGAATCCAAGTTATTTGACCCATATTTCAAGCTGTCCATGCCATAAAATGATTGGCATAGGCAGGTCACTTTGAAAACATTTTTGGAAATGGCAGTGATAGTATTCATGTGTGTCCTTAATTCATTGGGGGCGTCCTCCACTTTTTGTCCTCGACTGGTCTCCAAAGATTGACCTCCCTCCCAGTGCAGCCCCTCCCTAGGCTGCTCAATCCTTCCCAGCTTTCAGCCCTGGATTCTGCTTCGCGATCCATTGAAGTACTTCCTCAGTTCTGCTGCTGCCAGAACGCTAGAGCAATTGGGCAGACAGATTGGCCAGCAGCTGTTAAGGGCAGGACTTCCTTCCAATAAAGGACCTGTTTAATCCATCGGCAGCATGGGCAGACAGGGCAGGCACCCCTTAGGCCCATCGACTGCCAGCCTACTTGGGGGCAAACAATATGTTCCCCTGTGAAGGTCAGCCACAGGAATTGAATCCCTGGCCGTTTTCTCCCAATCCCTTCTCAGGGTGTTCCTTGAGGGTCTCTGAGGCCTCTGCAGAAGCATCGCTCCTCTAACCCTTTCTTTTTCCTATACTAATGTCTCCAATGCTGCATTGGTGATCCTGGATACCCTCACTTGCTCTCTGTGCTTTCTTTTGGAGCTAGTTCCCCCATAAACAGTTAGCAGCAGCTTAAGTATAAAAAGTCTAATCCCAGTTCTCTTCCCACTCCTAATGGCGAACTGGGACAGATTTTTGCCTGTTTCTATAGCTATTAATTCCTGGAAAATGTTGCTACTCTGTTGCGAGGGGCTTATAGTTTCGGAGGCCCCACATCGCTTCAAGCATGGCTGACCAGGGTGTTTGGAAGGATTTGAAGGTTGATCCTCAGCCTGTTTGACCATGTTATGAACACATCTTCCTCAGCCATCAAGTCCTGGGGTGGGGCTCAAACCCGGAGCTTCTGCTTCAGAGGCAGGGACACTCGCCACTAAGCCTCTCGACCTCCATGTATAATGAGTGCCAACTTCCTTTTAAGAAGGAGCGGCTGCCTTTCTGTTGCAGAGGGTAGCTGGAGCATGTGTGAACCAGCCATGCTGCTGGGTTTGCTGTTGAGTGTGCAGTCACTCAGCAGCACAATTGGTCCCAGCACTGAAGTCACCAAAATGAGGAGACGGCACAAATGTGTCTGCTGCCTGTCTCATTGAGACTGGGCACGGGTTAGCGGGATTCCCGCACTCAAAAACAGCCATAATTGAATGTTTCATCCTTGAGGTTCATTGTGTCAATGTTCTGTTATGAGGGGAAGATTTAGAAGGGATTTCAGCCTTCCTCTGTGATGCCCAAACTGAGCTCTGCAGTTATGCTGTCATGCAGAAAAGAATTGCTGTGCCACGTACATCTATGGCTGGAATTCTGATATTCCCATTCATTCCCATTCATTCAGCTCATTAATGCCAGCTGGCACGAACCTGACTTTAAATATCCTCCTTTGGAATTCTCCCCTCAGCTGTTTAATTTTACAAATGTTTCCCGCAATTAACCTTCCGCAAGAATTCTTTCCACCTTTTCACTCAGGTTCATTTCTCATCTTCCGGAGGGAGGGGGAATAATCATCAGAGAAGCACTGGAAGCAGTAAACATTGACGAAAAGTCAATTATGCTATCGATGGATTTTTACAAACGTCTACTTGTGTGTTAGATTTATTATGGTTTTATTTGATTAAAGACTAATGCAGTGCCTTTCCATATACTAAAACTGAAATGTGTATTACTTTTGATTGTCAAGGGAGACCCGACTAATGGATCTTCTGTCTTCCAAATGGACATGAGTCATCTATATAGATGCACAATTGATTTTGAAGCAATCATACTGTCTAGAACTCAGAGTACAGGCAGGTCATGTAGCAGTACTTTTATTAAGTCCAGTTAAAGTGCAGCTTAGAGAAAACGCATATCATCGAGGTGGCTAAGAAAAGAATAAAATTAACCCTAACACTGCTAGCAAATTTGACAAGATTCCAATATGCCCAGATGAACTTCTTTTGTGTGCCTTCTCACTGAGTGATACAAATAATAGTATACCAGGAATGGTTTTATTCCAAATGGGGCCAGTTTAACTTAAGTTGCATGATGAGAAACGGAACGAATTAGGTTCCCTGTTTATTTATTTGCTGCCTGATTTTACTTTTCATTGCTCAACTATGTTCCACATTCGCTGATCCAGCAACCTGTACACACGATTTATCCTGGCATCCAGGCTGTGTAGAAGGGCAAATAAGCGTTGGTATAAAATGGTCAATATTGATTCAATTATCCATTTTACATCTCTCCAGGTTTTCACGTCTAATGACTTCAGTCAAAATGAAATTGGGAGAGATGGGGAGTTGAATCGATGTTGCCAATTATATGTTATTGTAAAAAGTCAAAATGATCCCCAAATGAGTGTATTTTATTCAAGATATTCTAGCTTACATATATTCAGCAAACAAATGGGTGGCACAGTGGTTAGCGCTACTGCCTCACAACGCCAAGGACTCGGGTTTGATTCCCGGCTTGGGTCACTGTCTGTGTGGAGTTTGCACGTTCTCCCCATGTCACTGTGGGTTTCCTCCGGGTGCTCCGGTTTCCTCCCACAGTCCAAAGATGCGCGGGTTAGGTTGATTGGCCATTCTAAATTGCTCCTTAGTGTCAGGGGATTAGCAGGGTAAATACGTGGGGTTAAGGGGATAGGGTCTGGGTGGGATTGTGGTCAGTGCAGATTCGATGGGCTGAATGGCCTCCTTTTGCACTGTAGGGATTCTATGATTCCATGATAATCACTGATTAATAAAGCTTGACAGCATAAAAATAAGGAAAACTTGCTGAACACTGAAAATTCTGATGATGGATCAATCTGGGTATGTTGCCGTGATTTTCCAGCACACGTGCGCCCCAAGACTGGAAATTCCTGCCCGAGGTTAACAGACCTTTAAATGGTTTGCCAAATTTTATGTCCCGCCCGCCTTGATTCCCTGATTGGCAGGGTAGAAAATTTCACCCGTTGGTCTGTTATTTTTGGATCAGTTGTTCACCAATCTGTTGTGTATTTTAGCACCTGTTGCTTTGTGGGGAAAATGTATTTAAACATTCTTCACTCTATGGAAAAATCTGAACTTGTTTGGACTGAAAATCTGTGAACGTGGGTGTAAATCTTTGGAGAGTAACCCACTTTCTGACTCTCCAAAGCCCCTCCATGATCCCCAATGCACAATTCAGGAGTGTAATGGAATACTCTCCACTTACCTGGATGAGTGCAGTTCCAACAACACTTAAGAAGCTCAACACTATCCAATACAAAGCAGTCCGCTTGATTGGCTCCCAATTGTGTTCTATGTGCTTGCAGGCTGTTGTAATGTAAAGCATTTAGCAAAGCAAGGGTTAATGCAGGACTGTAGAATAGCATCACACACAGTATGATGTATAGAGTCACATGGTAATAGATTCAGAGACAATGGGGGCGATTCTCCCAAAACAATTCTATGTGCCGAATTCGCATAAAAACTGGATCACTGACCTCCCAGACCTCTCCAGGCAAGCCCTGATGTCTTGCCCCCCTGCCAGTCCCAACCCCCACCTTGGCAGTCTACACCCCCCCGGAAACCCCAATGCCCCCTCCCCCGCTCCCCCATCTGGATGGCCAGCCCCGATCATCCCCTTCCACCAATTGCCATGCAGAGTGGCAGCAGGTCCCCCCACCCCAACCGATCACCCCCTTTGGCCTCGCCCACTCAATTGGCCCCACCCCTCTGGCCCCATCTTCTTGGCACTGCCCGATGTCCAGTGGATGGCATTGGGGCTGCTGGGGGAGTGTGGACTGCAGGGGGGGAAGACATCGGGGCTTGCTCGGAGAGATCTGGGAGGTCAATGATCCAGTTTTTATGCGAATTCGGCACATAGAATTTTGGGCATTGCCAGTTTGCCCCTTGGGCAGTGCCAAGCTGGCACTGTCTGGCTGGCAATGCCCAGGGGGGACCCCTCCTTCCTGTCGATTTCCTGAGGAGGTCTCCCTGGCCTCTGCTCATTCCAGTGCGGTCGGGCCGCCAGTTCCCCATTAGTGGGGGGCTGTTGTAAACCCTGCTGGTGGGGCGAGGGGGGGGAGGGGTAGGGCAGACGCCAGCAGGCCCAGAAACCTCAGTCCCGGGCCCTCTAATGACACTTAAACACAAATTTTAATATGGAAATCAGCTCTGCGTCGGAAAGCTGATGATGCTGGAAATCCTGGCCCCGGAGATGCACGGAGGTCGTGATGGCCAGCGGGGAGCCCACTTAAACGGCCTCTGTTGATGTCTTCTGGCTCTTTCCACTGCTAGAGCAGTGCAGCGGGCTGGGAGTATTGCCCCCAACATTCAGGAAGCAGCTTACATGAAGCAGTTCCATGCATGGCAATATCTGAAGACAGTTAAAGATTAACAGTAAATGATTCATTTTTCAACACACAAGTCTCAAGATCTTATAAATGTGATACCACAAATGAACACATAATGCAACATGGTGCTCAGCAGTGGCACCATAATACAACACCATCCACCTTCCAAACATATTCACTGTTTCCACACGGTGGAGGCAGTGCGCACCATCTGCATGATGCATTGTAATTATACATCTTATATGTTTGGGGATGTCCCTTTTAGCAGTGAAGTTAGGAAGCACTTTCACACACAAGAGTGGTAGACAGTTTGAAACTCTCTTGCACTGCAGCAACTCTCCAAACTTCCTTCATCATCACCTGCCAAAAGCACTACTCCTATCATCTAAAAGGACAAGGACAGCAGATGCTTGGGAACACTACCACCTGCATATTCCTGACTTGGAATACTATCACCATTCCTTCACTGTCACTGGGTCAAAATCCTGCAATTCCTTTCCTAACAACACTGTGGTTGTACCTATACCACATGGATGGCGCAGGAAAATAGATTAATATTTATGGTAATGAAATACGGTGGCACAGTGGTTAGCACTGCTGCCTCACAGCACCAGGGACCCGGGTTCAATTCCCGGCTTGGGTCATTGTCTGTGTGGAGTTTGCGCATTCTCCCCGTGTCTGTGTGGGTTTCCTCCAGGTGCTCCAGTTTCCTCCCACAGTCCCAAATGCGCAGGTGAGGTGAATTGGCCATGCTAAATTCTCCCTCAGTGTACCCGAACAGGCGTCGGAGTGTGGCAACTGGGGGATTTTCACAGTAACTTCATTGCAGCCTACTTGTGACTAATAAATAAACTTTATAGTGATATGCGTCATGATGTAACATATATTATCAGCAATTATGTGCTGGAGACTCTGTAAAAAGAGGGAATATTCTGTACACAAGCGCGATGTTATTATCTAGAAACTTATCATTGATATAGTGCAAATAAAGTAGTTCTGAAGAAACTACTTGAGTCAGACCTAATTCACCCATAAATAGAGGGCTACCTTCCCAGAATAGATTAGGACACAAGTCAAACCACAAAACAGACTGCAGCAGTTAAAGAAGGTGGCTCACAGCCACTTTCTCAAGGGCAATTAGGGATTATCAATAAATGCTGACCAGCGAAGTTCATATCTCATGAAAGATTATTAAAAAAATGAGCTGGCATGTACCCAAAAGGAAACTTAACTGCTGGTCCTGGAGTCTTTCCAGTATTACGGGTAGGTTTCCAACCTGAAACCGAACATTAAGTTCAGTGAGAAACTCTAAAAATATAAAAAAGAACAAAGAACAGTACAGCACAGGAAACAGGCCCTTCGGCCCTCCAAGCCTGTGCCGCTCATTGGTCCAACTAGACCATTCGTTTGTATCCCTCCATTCCCAGACTGCTCATGTGACTATCCAGGTAAGTCTTAAACGATGCCAGCGTGTCTGCCTCCACCACCCTACTTGGCAGCGCATCCCAGGCCCCCACCACTCTCTGTGTAAAAAACGTCCCTCTGATATCTGAGTTATACCTTGCCCCGCTCACCTTGAGCCCGTGACCCCTCGTGATCGTCACCTCCGACCTGGGAAAAAGCTTCCCACTGTTCACCCTATCTATACCCTTCATAATTTTGTACACCTCTATTAGGTCTCCCCTCATTCTCCGTCTTTCCAGGGAGAACAACCCCAGTTTACCCAATCTCTCCTCATAGCTAAGACCTGGCAACATCCTGGTAAACCTTCTCTGCACTCTCTCCAGCGCCTCCACGTCCTTCTGGTAGTGCGGTGACCAGAACTGGATGCAGTACTCCAAATGTGGCCTAACCAGCGTTCTATACAGCTGCATCATCAGACTCCAGCTTTTATACTCTATACCCCGTCCTATAAAGGCAAGCATACCATATGCCTTCTTCACCTGAGCTGCCACCTTCAAGGATTTGTGGACTTGCACACCTCGGTCCCTCTGTGTTTCTATACTCTTGATGGCTCTGCCATGTATTGTATAACTCCCCCCTACATTAGTTCTTCCAAAATGCATCACTTCGCATTTATCTGGATTAAATTCCATCTGCCATTTCTCTGCCCAATTTTCCAGCCTATCTATATCCTGCTGTATTGTCCGACAATGTTCATCGCTATCTGCAAGTCCAGCCATCATCGTGTCATCCGCAAACTTGCTGATAACACCAGTTACACCTTCTTCCAAATCATTTATATATATCACAAATAGCAGAGGTCCCAGTACAGAGCCCTGCGGAACACCACTGGTCACAGACCTCCAGCCGGAAAAAGACCCTTCGACTGTTACCCTCTGTCTCCTGTGGCCAAGCCAGTTTTCTACCCATCTAGCCACCTCTCCTTGTATCCCATGAGCCTTAACCTTCTTAACCAACCTGCCATGAGGGACTTTGTCAAATGCCTTACTGAAATCCATATAGACAACATCCACGGCCCTTCCTTCGTCAACCATTTTTGTCACTTCCTCAAAAAACTCCACCAAATTTGTAAGGCACGACCTCCCTCTTACAAAACCATGCTGTCTGTCACTAATGAGATTGATCCGTTCTAAATGCGCATACATCCTGTCTCTAAGAATCCTCTCCAACAACTTCCCCACCACGGACGTCAAGCTCACTGGTCTATAATTACCCAGGTTATCCCTGCTACCCTTCTTAAACAACGGTACCACATTCGCTATCCTCCAATCCTCAGGGACCTCACCTGTGTCCAATGAAGAGACAAAGATTTCCGTCAGAGTCCCAGCAATTACATCTCTTGTTTCCCTGAGCAGTCTAGGATAGATGCCATCAGGCCCTGGGGATTTGTCAGTTTTAATGTTACCTAAAAAACCTAACACTCCCTCTCTTGTAATGGAGATTCTCTCCCTCTGAGACGCTCCCAGTCAACAAGTCCCTCTCCTTTGTGAATACCGATGCAAAGTATTCATTTAGGATCTCCCCTATTCCCTTGGGTTCTAAGCATAATTCCCCTCCTTTGTCCCTGAGAGGTCTGACTTTTTCCCTGACAACTCTTTTGTTCCTAACATATGAATAAAATGTCTTAGGATTCTCCTTAATCCTATCTGCCAAGAACATTTCGTGACCTCTTTTTGCCCTTCTAACTCCCCGTTTGAGTTATTTCCTACTCTCTCTGTATTCCTCCAGAGCTCCATCTGTTTTCAGTTGCCTGGACCTAACGTACGCCTCTCTTTTCTTTGTGATCAGATCCTCAATTTCCCTGGTTATCCACGGCTCTCGAATCCTACCTTTCCTATCCTTCCTTTTTACAGGCACATGCCTGTCCTGCAGCCTTATCAACTGTTCCTTAAAAGTCTCCCACATGCCAGACGTGGACTTACCCCCGAACAGCCTCTCCCAATCAACGGCCACCAATTCTTTGAACTTTGAACTTACCTGGTATCTTCAGCAGTATTAAGTCATGATCCCCAGCCTGGATTCTCAGATGGGCCTTAAAACAGCCTGGTATGCATAACCTGGCAAAATATACCCCCACTAATTATATATCTTATATGGTTGGGGATGTCCCTTTTGGCAGTGAAGTTAGGAAGCACTTTCACACACAAGGAGTGGTAGAAAGTTTGAAACTCTCTTCTGCAAACAGTAGCTGATGCCAGATCAATTGTTAATTGTTGAATGTGAGATTGCTGGATTGTTTTTAGCCAAAGAGATATGGGTCAAAGGGAGGATCCACCATGATCTCATTGAATGGCAGAACAGGCTCGAGGTGTTGAATGGCCGAGTTCTGTTTCTATGTTTCTATGTCTCTTGCAACTTTAAAACAAAAATCTTTAAATATTTGGGGGTGAAGGCCATAATCCTGGGCGAGCATCACAACTGCCTCGTACCAAGGCCTTGTGAAACCCTTAATGTGAGGCTTGGGACCCAACCTACTGGCTTCGAGCTCTATTGGTGCAGCCTAGAATTATTGTGGGAGTTTTAAGGAGATATGTCAGGAGATACTGGATAGGTGCAGGAAATATAGGGTTGTTGTAGTGGGAGACTTCAATTTCCCTGGTATAGACTGGAAATCGCTGAGGGCAGGGACTCTGGATGGTGAGGCATTTGTAAAATGTGTACAGGAGGGTTCGTTGGAACAATATGTGGACAGCCCAACTAGAGAGGGGGCTATACTGGACCTGGTGCTGGGGAATGAGCCCGGTCAGGTCTTCAAAGTTTTGGTTGGGGAACATGTGGCAAATAGTGACCACAATTCTGTTAGCTTTAGGATAGTGATGGAAAAGGATGAGTGGTGTCCCAAGGGTAAGGTGTTGGATTGGGGGAAGGCTAACTTTATTGGGATCAGGCAGAAATTGGCAGCTCTTGATTGGGAGAGGCTGTTTGAGGGTAAATCCACATCTGGTATGTGGCAGTCTTTTAAGGAACGGTTGTTAGGGCTACAGGACAAGCATGTGCCTGTAAAAAAGAAGGATAGGAAGGGTAGGATTAGAGAACCGTGGATAACCAGGGAAATTGAGGGACTGGTCAAAAGGAAAAGAGAGGCGTATGTTAGGTCCAAGCAGCTAAAAACGGAGGGAGCTCTGGAGGAGTATAATGAAAGTAGGAAAATACTCAAACGGGGAATTAGAAGAGCAAAAAGGGGTCACGAAATGTTCTTGGCAGACAGGATTAAGGAGAATCCCAAGGCATTTTATTCATACGTTAGGAACAAAAGGGTTGTTAGGGAAAAAATCGGACCTCTCAGGGACAAAAGTGGGGACTTATGCTTGGAGCCCAAAGAGGTAGGGGAGATCCTAAATGAATACTTTGCGTCGGTATTCACTAAAGAGAGGGATGTGTTGACTGGGAGTGTCTCGGAGGGGAGTGTTGAACCGTTGGAGAAAATCTCCATTACAAAGGAGGAAGTGTTAGGTTTGTTAGAGAATATAAAGACTGACAAATCCCCAGGGCCTGATGGAATCTATCCAAGGCTGCTCAGGGAGACGAGAGGTGAAATCGTTGGGCCTCTGACGCAAATCTTTGTCTCGTCACTGCACACAGGTGAGGTCCCAGAGGATTGGAGGATAGCCAATGTGGTCCCGTTATTTAAGAAGGGTAGGAAGGATAACCCGGGTAATTATAGGCCGGTGAGCTTGACGTCCGTGGTGGGGAAGTTGTTGGAGAAGATTCTTAAAGATAGGATGTATGCGCATTTAGAAAGGAATAAACTCATTAACGATAGTCAACATGGTTTTGTGAGAGGGAGGTCATGCCTCACGAACCTGGTGGTGTTTTTGAAGAAGTGACCAAAATGGTTGACGAAGGAAGGGCCGTGGATGTTGTCTATATGGACTTTAGTAAAGCGTTTGACAAAGTCCCTCATGGTAGGCTAGTGAAAAAGGTTGGATCCCATGGGATAAAGGGGGAGGTGGCTAGATGGGTGGAGAACTGGCTTGGTCATAGAAGACAGAGGGTGGTAGTGGAAGGGTCTTTTTCCGGCTGGAGGCCTGTGACTAGTGGTGTACCGCAGGGCTCTGTATTGGGACCTCTGCTGTTTGTGATTTATATAAATGATCTGGAAGAAGGAGTAACTGGGGTGATCAGTAAGTTTGCGGATGACACAAAACTGGCAGGACTTGCAGACAGTGAGGAACATTGTCAGAGGCTACAGAAGGATATAGATAGGCTGGAAATTTGGGCAAGGAAATGGCAGATGGAGTTCAATCCTGAAAAATGCGAAGTGATGCATTTTGGTGGGAATAATGTAGGGAGGAGCTACACGATAAATGGAAGAACCATAAAGGGTGTAGAGACGCAGAGGGACCTGGGTGTGCAAGTCCACAGATCTTTGAAGGTGACGTCACAGGTGGAGAAGGTGGTGAAGAAGGCATATGGCATGCTTGCCTTTATAGGACGGGGCATAGAGTATAAAAGTTGGGGTCTGATGTTGCAGATGTATAGAACGTTGGTTCGGCCGCATTTGGAATACTGCGTCCAGTTCTGGTCACCACAATACCAGAAGGACGTGGAGGCTTTGGAGAGAGTACAGAGGAGGTTTACCAGGATGTTGCCTGGTCTGGAGGGGCTTGGTTATGAGGAGAGATTGGGGAAACTGGGGTTGTTCTCCTTGGAAAGACGGAGGATGAGGGGAGACTTAATAGAGGTGTATAAAATTATGAAAGGCATAGATAGGGTGAACGGTGGGAAGCTTTTCCCCGGGTCGGTGGTGACGTTCACGAGGGGTCATAGGTTCAAGGTGAAGGGGGGGAGGTTTAACACAGATATCAGAAGGACATATTTCACACAGAGGGTCGTGGGGGCCTGGAATGTGTTGCCGGGCAAGGTGGTGGAGGCGGACACACTGGGAACGTTTAAGACTTATCTAGACAGCTATATGAACGGAGTGGGAATGGAGGGATACAAAAGAGTGGTCTAGTTTGGACCAGGGAGCGGCGCGGGCTAATTGTTCCTTGTTTCTCGTTTCAAGGCTTCATTCTATGATCATCTTGCTGGTGCCAGTACAGAGTGAGACTGCGGATAGTTGGGAACCTGTCTCGGGGGCAGGGAATTCATATGGTGTTCGTGGAAGTGGAAATGACTAGGGTTGGGAAGCATTTTCCGATCGGGGCCATTGTGATCTCCAGGACTCGTTTCGATCGCCTCAGGGGGTCGGAGAGGAATTTCCCAGATTTTTTTTCCCCATATTGGCCCTGGGGTTTTTCACTCTGGGTTTTCGCCTCTCCCTGGAGATCACATGGTCTGGAATGGGGGGGTGGGGGTAAGTTAATAGGTTGTAATGAACAAAGCATCGTAGATGTGAGGGACAGCTCGGTGGATAGGATATTGGTATGTAGATAGGCTGGAAAATTGGGAGGGGATCCTGGATTCAGGATTCAATCCTGGACCGGGGAGCGGCGCGGGCTTGGGGGGCCGAAGGGCCTGTTCCTGTGCTGTATTGTTCTTTGTTCTTTGATGTTGCCTGGTATGGAGGGGCTTAGTTATGAGGAGAGATTGGGGAAACTGGGGTTGTTCTCCTTGGAAAGACGGAGGATGAGGGGAGACTTAATAGAGGTGTATAAAATTATGAAAGGCATAGATAGGGTGAACGGTGGGAAGCTTTTCCCCGGGTCGGTGGTGACGTTCACGAGGGGTCATAGGTTCAAGGTGAAGGGAGGGAGGTTTAACACAGATATCAGAAGGACATATTTCACACAGAGGGTCGTGGGGGCCTGGAATGTGTTGCTGGGCAAGGTGGTGGAGGCGGACACACTGGGAACGTTTAAGACTTATCTAGACAGCTATATGAACGGAGTGGGAATGGAGGGATACAAAAGAGTGGTCTAGTTTGGACCAGGGAGCGGCGCGGGCTAATTGTTCCTTGTTTCTCGTTTCAAGGCTTCATTCTATGATCATCTTGCTGGTGCCAGTACAGAGCGAGACTGCAGATAGTTGGGAACCTGTCTCGGGGGCAGGGAATTCAGATGGTGTTCGTGGAAGTGGAAATGACTAGGGTTGGGAAGCATTTTCCGATCAGGGCCATTGTGATCTCCTGGACTCGTTTCGATCGCCTCAGGGGGTCGGAGAGGAATTTCCCAGATTTTTTTTCCCCATATTGGCCCTGGGGTTTTTCACTCTGGGTTTTCACCTCTCCCTGGAGATCACATGGTCTGGAATGGGGGGGTGGGGGTAAGTTAATAGGTTGTAATGAACAAAGCATCGTAGCTGTGAGGGACAGCTCGGTGGATAGGATATTGGTATGTAGATAGGCTGGAAAATTGGGCGGGGATCCTGGATTCAGGATTCAATCCTGGACCGGGGAGCGGCGCGGGCTTGGAGGGCCGAAGGGCCTGTTCCTGTGCTGTATTGTTCTTTGTTCTTTGTTCTTTGAGACACCATGGGCAGGATTTTCTGGCTGTGCGCGCCCCAAAACCGGAAAATCCCGATAGAGGTCAACGGGCCTTTGCGTGGTCCCTCCCCTGCTGTTAAGATTCCCCTGGTGGGTGGGATAGGAAAATTCCCCCCCATGGGTTTTCGGCCCCTGGAATTCCAACATTGAATTCTCGGATGCAGCTTGAACACAATCCAGTCACACGATACAAAGACAGATTACATTAAAATAAAATGCATGGCAGAGTTCAATGCTGTCTTTAATCAAATAAAATCTGCTTGCTTTTTCGTTCGCTGCTCAGCAATCAAGGTTAGCTCAGCAGAGTAAAATGTGCTTGCACTATGCTACATAATTGATGACAGGATGTGAGGCTTCAGTGGATGCTTTGGTTTCAATTGATGATATATTCTTGCACAAGAAAAAGAATCTGATAAATCATTCAGTAGCACTGCGTGATAACAGAGCTATGTTGCATGGCATGTTCTTCTGGAAAATTAAACTATTTTTATTTTCAAAAAACACAGAACTCCCTTATCAAAATCAGGATTGCAATTCTGATAAGTGTAGGATTACCCTCAGATAATCTCTGGTTATTTGGATGCAGGAGTCATGAGGCTGCAGAATTTGTTATCAGTTCCAACAAGGTGCTGTCCTCCAGGACTGAACTTTCAGAATATGTTATAGTGGGCAAAGCTCCACGCTGGTTGCAGGATGCTGGGATGAGCACTCCGGGTTGCAGAGTGTTGGGATGAGCACTCCTGGTTGCTGTGGGGAGTTTGCACATTCTCCCCATGGCTGCGTGTGTTTCCTCCGGGTGCTCCGGTTTCCTCCCACAGTCCAAAGATGTGTGGGGTAGGTGGATTGGCCATGCTAAATTGCCCCTTCGTGTCAGGAGGACTAGCTAGGGTAAATGCATGGGGTTATAGGGATAGGTCCTGGGTGGGATTGTGGTCAGTGCAGACCAGATGGGCCGAATGGCCTCCTTCTGCACTGTAAGGATTCTCTGATTCTATTCTAAATTGACCCTTAGTGTCAGGGGGATTAGCAGCGTGAACATATGGGGTTACAGGGATAGGGCCTGGGTGGGATTGTTGTTGGTGCAGTCTTGATGGGCCGAATGGCCTCCTTCTGCACGGTAGGGATTCTATGATTCAAGTTCTATTCTGAGTGTATTATTGATTTTACCTCCATTTCTTAGCTATAGGCTTTGTGTGTTAAATCATAAATGAGACATTCTTTAACATCATGGTTAGTGCTGTTCACAAAGGGTTATTGAGCTTGCAATCTTTGCCAAAGGAAATGGTTGAGGTCATTGCATCTTTTAAGGGAAGGTTGGATACATATTTGCAAGATTAAAGAGAAAGAGCAGGGGAGTGAGGCTAGCTGAATTGTAAAGAGCTGATGTGGACCAACTTGGTCTCGTTCTGTGATGGTACCACTCTATGAATTTATTTTATTGTATATTTTAGCAGAGCAGGACCGTGGGGAGAGAATGTAGCAGTAGGATTAGTTTTACATTGCACTGCAAAAATGTCAGCACAGACATGGTGGGTGTGTGCTGTAAACATTCTTGGTTTTGTTAAGACCAGTTTCAAAATGTGGCAGTCTGCATGCAGCTCAGATAGACAAACTGCCCACAGGCTGTCAAAGGCTTGGCACAATCTCATTGGCAGTTCTCAGATCTGAAAATGGCAAAGTGATGCCGACATTGGGTTAAAACAAAGAACAAATATCAGTACAGCACAGGAACAGACCCTTCGGCCCACCAAGTCTGTGCCGACACAGATGCCCCTCTAATCTAATATCTTCTTGCCTCTATGTGATCCATATCCCTTTATTCCCTGCCTATTCGTGTATCTATCCAGATGTCTCCTGAGCGCCGTTATAGAATCTGCTTCCACCACCTCCTCTGGCAGCGCGTTCCAGGCATTCACCACTCTCTGTGTGAAAAACTTGCCCCTTACATCTCTTTTAAACTTTCCCCCTCTCACTTTCAATCTATGTCCCCGCGTAATTGGCCCTTTAACCCTTGGAAAAAGACTCTAACTATCCACTCTATCCAAGCCTGTCATAATCTTGTAAACCTTTATCAGGTCCCCCCTCATCCTCCAATGCTCCATTGAAAACAATCCAAGTTTGTTCAACCTTTCTTCATAATCCATATCCTTCAAACCAGGAAACATCCTGGTAAATCTCTTCTGCACCCTTTCCAATGCATCAACATCCTTCCGGTACTATGGTGACCAGAATTGTACACAATACTCCAAATGCGGCCTAACCAAAATCTTATACAGTTACAACATGATTTTCCAATTCCTATACTCAATGCCCCGACTGATGAAGGCCAGCATGTCATAAGCCTTCTTGGCCACCTTGTCCACCTGAGTTGTCACCTTCAGGGAACTGTGGATCTGCAGGCTGAGATTCTCCTGCATGCTAATATTTCAAAGGGTTAATTCTGATCTAAGGACTAATTCCATGGTGTAGGGATACCACAATGACTGCATTAATAATCTGTTATATTTCTCCAAGGGGTTAACTGTCAAATTATCTGACCTCTACTAATTGTCAATGGTAAAGTGTTTTCTGCTTGTTTTCACTCTTACTGCAAATATTTATCATAATCCAAGATTTAATTAATCAATTTCCACTGGCTGGATCTTAAGGGGACTATGGTCCCCAAACTGCCTGGGGGAATCCTGACAGGGAGAGGCAGGGGCTTAGTGATATTGTCGCTGGACGAGTAATCCAGAGACCCAGGGTAATGCTTGGAATGCTACTGGGGACCTGGGTTCAAATCCCATCACAGTAGATGGTGATATTTGAATTCAATAAAAATCTGAAATTAAAAAGCCTAATGATGACCGTGAAGCCATCGTTAATTGTCATAAGAACCCACCTGGTTCACTTATGTCCTTTAATGCTGGGAGCAGCATCCATTGCTTTAAGGCGAGATGTTCTCCTTACTTGGGTGAATGTCCCACCTCAGAGAGCTACATGCCATTCGAATACTGCCAGCTCAGCAATCCCGCGAGTGCTGGCCATGGTGGGACTGCAGGTAATCCCAACATGCCAAGGAGCCCAGGTATGTCTGGGCTCAGGGGCCTCAGAGAAAGAGGTTGGGGATAGGGTTCAAGGAAAGTAAGGGAAAGAGTGACCTTGGATGGCGGTGCCTCTGATCAGTGGTGGACCTGTAAAGGAGTCCTCCTATCCACTCCCCCACCTTGCCAAACACCTGCACAGGGGAAGTTGCCAGACTTCCTGCATGGCATGGGTTTCCCCTCACTGCAAGTAAGATACTCGTGGGGCCAGGGTGAAGCCCTTAATTGGCCACTAATGGGCCTCAAAGACCCAAGGATTGACAGCCTGATGTCACTTCGATTCTCCCCCAGCCCCAACAACCATTCAGCATGTCAGGAGCAAATGTGTGGGCAGCAAGATGGCCACCAACTGGATTTTGTGTGCCCCTCGCCCCCGCCCCCCGCCCTCAGACTCACTGGCTGAGGAGTGTCAAATCCAGCCCTGTGCGTGGTATATTCTACTTGAATGGAATGACTTCTGCTACCTAAACTCACCATGGAATTGATAAGAAATACACAGCAAAAAAAAGCAGGATGACTAAAATATCATTAGCAATGCCATATCTCACAGTCAAAATTCATTATTATGTCCACTGGTACATTAGCAAATTGGTTTCATCTTAATGAGATTTGTTCTCCGCTAGCTAAAATGGAACTAAAGCAGGGCCGATGACAAACAGTCGCTCATTTATCTTACTGTTGTTTGCAGGTTTTACTTTGTGCAAACCAGCTGCCACATTTTGTCTTCATAGCGGTCATTACATTTCCTAATTTATGGTATGTGGAGTATTTTAAGATATTTAATTCATTGTATAAATGCAAGTTCTTTTCTTTCCTTCAATTTGCTGTGACTGCATATTTAAGATTCACCCTGCTTGTCATTGAGCTGATGAACAGGAATTCAATTCCAGTGTACACTTCAGGGGCTGGATTTTCAATCTGGTGTTGGCGGATCCCAATTGTGCATCGTGTCAGTGTTTGTGAGCTTGTAGTTGCTGAGGACAGGTCACAGGAGGGGGGTTCACCATGTGGGGAGCACACCATGCAAACCCTCTTGAGGCTGGGGGTGGGGAGAGTGGGGAATCCCTAGTTCAAAGAGAATTAGAGCTTGATTGAGGGACTCAGCATTGGGAAAGGGGGGACTGAGAGCCGTCCGTTCCCTTGCTACCCCTACCTCCCTTTCCTCATGACCCTCACCCGTGACCCCATCCCACCGTCACTCATCTCTGGCCTGGGATCCAGCGCTGGGCCTATTGCTCGAGTGGGTATCATACCAACAGCAGACACCACCTCCCCCTGGTGGTGCTGCCGTTCAATAAAACCTTCCTATCTGCAGTGAGAATGAAAACTCAAGGTCAGGATGGGGTTGCACTGGTAGAATCTGTCGCTTGATTTTCCTGATTTGAGATAGAATTGCAGTTCAAAATTCAGCTGCATTTTCCTCCTCACCCTCTTCTTCCAGGTGCCTGCTCCTCAAGTAGACCTATGTCTCTTTAAAAGTGCTTACTTGGACTATACAGTCATATCATGCCTAAGTAATCTCAGCAATGAAATTGTTCTTTCAGCATCCTGATAATGTGCTGTACACTGACCTTGGGATGGTACACAACTCATTTCCAGATTAAAGAGTCAATGGGGGTAATTTTCAGCTTGTCACTGGAGCTGAAGCTGGCTAATCATCACTCTGGAACTGATAGCGAGAAAAGAGAAAGTGTATTTATGTCATGTTCATGTACTGATTGAGGGACAGGTAGTGCCAAAGGTTCTGAGATGCTATGAACATTGATGATGTGTGCTCTATTAAAGGAATTCTAATTTATTCAAAGTTGAGAAATGGACAGAATGATAAAGGGAGGCTGTTAAGCTAAAGAGTTTTCCAATTTCCACTGACCCTTTCATGGGTGGCACAGTGGCACAATGGTTAGCACTGCTGCCTCACAGCGCCAGGGACCCAGGTTCAATTCTGGTCTTGGGTGATTGTCCATGTGGAGTTTGCATGTTCTCCCTGTGTCTGCGTTGGTTTCCTCTGGGTGCTCCAGTTTCCTTCCACAGTCCAAAGATGTGTGAGTTTGGTTGATTAGCTGTGCTAAATTGTTCCTTAGTGCCAGGGGGATTAATAGGGGAAACATGGGGGTAGGACCTAGGTGGGATTGTTGTTGGTATAGGCTCGATGGGCAGAATGACTCCTTTTGTACTGAAGGGATTCTATGAAATACCTCAGGAAGGAGTTGGCCATGTGAGGGTTCCTTAACTTCAAACTAGCTGGGTTCACCTCTCCAGAAATCCACTTGTCCTGGCCTTTTTTGAGTGCAAAGTTCTTTCTCCAGGTTTAATACAAAAACTGCCCCAAAATTGTCTTGTAAGTTGATGGTACAAGCTGCCTTTTCACCATCCTCTGTATATAAGAGCCGAATCGCCAGCAAATCCCCAATTTCCATTGTTGCTGCTGCTAACACTAACAGTAAGCACCAGACAAGGACTGGCAGCACTGGGCAGGGTGGCAAGCTCTTTAGTCATGAAAAGAAAGGGTCTATCAGTTGGCCTCTTTCCATTCACATAGGATTATGACTGACTTCTCACTCTGCACCCAAAATCATTCATCTGGCCTGTTCCTGACAGGGTGCATCCCCTGTGTCTCTACGAAACTCTCAACTCCTCTCCAATTAACGAGTTCAGTGAGATTGCTCTCCCTCCTCCCCATCATTGACCACCGCTGGTATCTTTGGGTCCTGTCTGCCTCCATTCTCACACATTCGCACACATGAGGACGGCCTCAAATGGGATCTTGGGTTCATGTCACACTATCTGTAACCCCCATGACTTGCCTGGGCTTGCAAAATCTCACTAACTGTCCTGGCTGGAGACAATACACATCTCTTTAACCTGTGCTTAACCCTCTCTCCACTCACATTGTCTGTACCTTTAAGACTTGATTACCTGTAAAGATTCGCATTCCAACCATTATTTTGTAAATTGAGTTTGTGTCTTTATATGCCCTGTTTGTGAACAGAACTCCCACTCACCTGATGAAGGGGCAGCAAGCGCTCTGAAAGCTTGTGGCTTGTGCTACCAAATAAACCTGTTGGACTTTAACCTGGTATTGTGAGACTTCTTACTGTCCATTCTCACCCCCAGTGGGGGTCCAAATATTCATCCCACATTAGGGAGAGGAGCCTTGATTTAATTGCGGTTCCTGGACTAAACCTGAGCCTTCAAAATGAGGCCTATGTGGAATGGGAGGAGGCCTCCAATAGGCTAGAAAACCTTCAACAGCGCAGAGAGAGATTCAACCATTGGGAATCAGGTGTCCTGGGCACTGAGCAGATGGCAGAGAGTGGGGACAGTCAGACCTTGGGCAGTGCAGTGCTTAAGCAGCAAAGGTCAAAGGCCACTGGAGCCAAGGACAAACTGGGCAACCAGCTGAGCACAAGAAAAGCAGCAATTGCCAATGGGGGAATGATTATCAGATTTAGGGTCCAGTGGTGATGAGGGGAAACACCCTCTGAAATAAGGGCAGAGCCCCAGACATCAGGGGAGGGTGGGTGAGGGTGGATGGGAAGGGTGGGTGATGGCAGGGTGGGGGACACAGAGAATCCATATCTTCTGCATAGGATCTACTCCCAAAGACGGAGCTATTTGGAGATGATTATGAACCAGCGCCGCAGGAGACTGAGATTCTGGAGGCAAATGGTCTCAAATATTTATGATGCTGTTGTCTCAGACCTCACACGTCCCAGCACTGCTGATCAGACTCTGCTAGTGGCTATCAAAGTCACTGAGGCCTTGAACTCCTTTGTCTCTGACACCTTCCCAGGATCAGCTGTGAACCTTGGTGACATCTCACAAAGAGCTACACCATACTATATCTCGCAGGTCACTCATGCCCTCTTTTCGAGAGCTGGACAGTACATTCATTTCCTGATGGGTATGGCCTGGCAGGGACAGAGAACAGTAGATTTGGTCACTATCGTGGATTCTCCCAACTGAAGGGAACGATAGATCACACACATGACTACCATTAGGACAGCCAGTGACCACAAAGTGAAATTTGTTAGCAGGAAGGGCTTCCACTCCCTTGATATTTAGCTGGCCTGTTACCACAACAAGAGTTTCCTTTATGTGTGCCCTCGTTTTCCTGGCCACTGCCCCTTCATGGGCGACATGGTGGCACAGTGGTTAGCACTGTTGGATCATAACGCCAAGGACCTGAGTTCGATTCCGGCCTCGGGTGACTGTCTGTGTGGAGTTTGCACATTCTCCCTGTGTCTGCGTGGGTTTCCTCCGGCTGCTCCAGTTCCCTCCCGCAGTCCAAAGATATGCAGGTTAGGTGGATTGGCTATGTTAAACTGCCCTGTAATGTCCAAAGATGTGTAGGTTGCATCTTTGGGTTAGCCATGGTAGATGCATGGGGTTACGGGAATGGGGCAGGTGGGGGGTGGGCTTGAGTGGGATGCACTTTCAGAGAGTTGGTGCAGACTTGTTGGGCCAAATGGCCTCCTTCTGTATTCTGGGGATTCCACGTATCCTCCGGCAGTCCAGGCTGCCTCAGATCTTCACATTGTCAATGTAGCGCAAATCCAGATCTCAGGCAATTGCTGCTGGGTTTCTTGCTGAGGGAATGAGATGCTCACAAGAAACTGACTACTTTTAGGAGGGCTGGAAAAAGCAATGACTTTTTGCTCCAGTAGAAACAGGAAGTGTTGGAAATGCTCAGCTCATCTGGTGGTATCTGTGCAGAAAGAAAGAAATTTCAGTGACCCTTTGTCAGAACAAGCGCAGAACCTGGATCTGACTCAACACAGATGCTGCCTGAGCATTTCCAGCCATGGCCTAACCAGGTCCATCATTCAGCAAACCACTGGGCTACCCAAGATGAGATTCGGATGCCTGGAAAGATCAGGTGTAGCACTCCAATATTTTTTTACTCATTCAAGGGATGTGGACTTTGCTGGCTAGGCCATTCCTATTATTGTCCATCCCTAGTTGTCCTTGAGGCAAAAAGGCAAGCTGCCTTTTTGAACTGAACCGTTGCAGTCCATGTGGTGTAGGGATTGTTAGGGAGGGAGTTCCAGGATTTTGACCCAGCGACAGTGATGGTTAGAGATGGTCATTGACTGGCATTTGTGTGGCATGAATGTTACTTGCCACTTAACAGTCCAAGCCAGAATGTTGTCCAGATTTTGCTGCATACGGACACAAACTCCTTCGGTATCTGAGGAGAGGCAAATGGTGCTGAACATTGTGCAATCACAATATTGTATTGTCAATATGTATTCTATTAGCTTCACACTTATCCCAATGTTCTCTGCCCACTAACGTGCTGCATTCCCTCCCACACCTTTCATAATTCACATGGCCATGCAGAGTGGCATCTCAAGAAAGGTGACAGACATTTCCTTGGAGATCTCAGAAAGTCATTGAACTATTTTTGCACTGAAGCCAGGTTCATTAGATGATCCCAAGGCTGCTCACCTGCTCTGCAATCTCCGTCCAGGCTGCTTTGGTCTGCCCGGGAGTTCCCCTCTTCTCATCCACAGGTATGAGGACCCCCGGCAGCCTGGAGGAGGGCTCGCCGGGAGTCATTGTCAAACCTTGGGGCTGTCCTTGATCTTTTTCCCACCCAGGTCAGAGCCTGCCCCCTCAGTGCCTGGACATCCTGCTTCCATCAGTCAATTTTGCGCACTGCCCACCATTTCCGAAAGCTGTTGGCCATGATACTTTTCTTCGACATCTTTCAAGGTCATGGCCTGGAGTTGGCGATCCACTGACTTCTAAAATGGGCTCGTGTCCACTGTGAGGTACGTTAAATTCAATCCTTTGTTTCCCCTGACTGGAGAATTTAGAAATGGTCATTGACTGGAGAATTTAGAAATGCAGTCTCACGATAACAGGCTGAATGTTTAGAATTGCGGTGAGGAGAAATTTCTTCACTCAAAGGCTTGTGAATCTTTGTAATTCTGTTGCCCAGAGTGTAGTGGATGCATCGTCATTGATTATATTTAAGGCTGAGAAGAATCCCTGTCAAAGTTCAGGCCCATCAAGATTATTTGTCCATCACTTAGCTACAGCCTGCTTTGGGCAATTTATTAGTTTGCTTAAAGTACCCACGTCTTTTATATTAAAATAGAATTTTCATTTAGCATGGATGCTTACCCCAAAAGAACATAAACTAATCTTTTGTGAAAGGCACCAGTTACACTTACAAGGCAGGGGGTGGGGGGGGGGAGGGTGCGGAGGGGGGTGGGTGGGGGACGAGGGGGGAGTTGAAGGAATTTAAGTTGCTTTCAGGATTGAAAATAAGTTATTGGGTGGGATTTTCTGACCGTGCTCGTCCCCAAGGCCGGAAATTCCCACCTGAGGTCAATGAATCTTTGCGTGGTTCACCCCCATCCGCCATGGGAATCATAGAGGGCGGGGCGGGAAAATTCTGCCCATTATTTTTCTTCTTTTTTCAGACAATTAGACTTGCGTTTTCTGCCTCAGATATGGTTCCGGGGATTATATATTCCAGGTTTTTTGTCAGCAGTTTTGTTCAATGCTTTAAAATGTCTGCTCTCATCCGTCAAGCTGCTTGCCTGAAGATTTGTTTCTCTTTCCCAGTCACCACACCTAGGCTTAACTAATCACATAGAGAAGAGAGAACAGATACCAGACACGCACAATCAAACACTGAACAATTGAACACAACAATTACAAATTAAATGTTTATTAATTGCAGAGTTTTGGAGCTCAGATGTATCACAATTAAAGAGGACCTATTGCAATAAACCTGCAGTAACAACACTGAATCATCCATGACTCTTAGGTGCTCACATGCACACTCAGTACATTCATTTGCATTGTGCAAAATGGAGCTTTAATGGAGGGAGCGAGGTGTAGGAAGTCTGGCTCTACAGATGAGATAAAATTATTGAAAATACTCTTGACAGGTTAGGAGACAAACTCTTCTCTAACTAAAGATTGCAGCAAATAGGGAAGAGAATTGTGCAACTCCTCAGTGCAGCCTTCATAACTGATCGACAAAACGCATGAGTTGATGAACATGATGCACTGCAGACATTATATTAAAGATATGGAACTCATGCAGTTTAACGTTCAAAAGAGGAATTCTCGAACACTTTTACGTTTCAGCAGGGCTTTTTTCTTTGATATATAATTAGTGCAAAATGCACATCATGAGGCTTATAGCCATGAGTATAAAAATAAATTAAAGCCATACTCACAACAAAATTGCCAGGACATTTCAGTTAAAATGTATGCATGGTGCTCTGCATTCTATCCTTCTGTTTGCAAAAAGGTCCCAATACAGACTTAAGGAAAAATAATAATCATTCAGTACCCAGTATACTGAGCTGCCTGGGACACTGATTGCTATTCATGTTGCTCCTAAACATTTTCCAGGGGCAGATTTTGCTGCAACTCTTCACCTTTTTCAGTGGTTGTATTGTGCAGTGTGCAATGTGGAACAATCAATCTGCCAACTTTCTCTTTTCTATGTACTTCTGTCAAGGGGCTATATTTGAAGCGTTAGCCTTTACAGATTCTGATAGCACTGCGCATTTCCAGTAGTTTCTGCTTTTTATTTCAGAAAAGTGCTGGGAGGCAAAAGACTGCTTTGTTATTAATGGCCCACTTAATTCATGCCTCTGGGGGGAGTGCAGAGGGGTCATAAACCCTATTTGTATTGGGTAAGCAATACTTCATCGAAGTCAAACTTGTGCTTTTCTTTCACAAAACACAAAGGCAAATACTTTGGAAGCTGGACACATGAAATAAAAACAGAAAGGGGTCATATTCTGAGGATACAGGATCGATCATTTAAGACTGAGATGAGGAGAAATTTCTTCACACAGAGAGTGGTGAACCTGTGGAATTCACTACCACAGAAAGCAGCTGAAGTCAAAACATTGTTTGTTTTCAAGAAGGAGTTAGACGTGGCCCTTGAGGCTAAAGGGGTCAAAGGATATGGGGGAAAGCAGGAAAAAGTACTGAGTTGGTTGATCAGCCATGATCATAGTGAATGACGGAGCGTAAGGCCCAATGTTATACTCCTCCTATTCTTTCCACGTTTCTCTGTCTCGTATCATCTGAGCATTAAGGAAGACTTCTGTAATGGTAAGAAGGAAAATATGATTTTCAGTTGCTTGAATAGCAAAATATGTTCAGTAAGGATTAACATACAATAATACACTAGCAGTATTTTGCAGCAGTAAAATTGGACATTTGATTTATCACTGAAAGCACTGGCTTTCTGAAACAACTATTCATTTAGCCTCAGCCTCCTGGCCTTTCAGCACAACTCTTTATCAATATTTAAACACTTCCCCTTGGAGATCTACTATCAATTCTGTTTTCCCAATTGTTTTTCATCAAATATTGCATATCTTAACAAATCTCCGCTTCGAGAAAATCTTGGGAATCTTCTCCATGCAAAATGGCTTCTTGAATGTCAGAAGATGCTTGTTTAAGCTCCGATTTTCATCTCAATCACAAAGAGCTGCTCGTGTAGAACTTCCACCGCTTAAATACGACCTGATTCCTGTTCTGAATGGGGTGTTAATTTCCAACAAAAGACACAATTATTTCTCATCTTTTTCTGCTTGTGCAGCTCAGCAGTAAGTTACTAATACAAAACCTGCCTGAAGTGTTGTCACATCTAACCATTAGAGAGTAGCTTGTAATGCCTCTGGGGCTAATGGGGTAAGCTCAATTTGATATCTGCGCAAATCAAGCAGCAGGAGGTCAAGGAGCGGTTCTTATTCTCTGTCCTCAGTGTGCGAGGGCTTCCTGTAGAAAGTCAAATTGATAATCACTTAAATCACATTTGTGTTTCTTGGCAGGGGCCATGGCTTTTGCACGCAGGAACAAAAACAGGAAATGCACTCACTCAGTTGTGTATCTGTGGAGAGAACGGGAGAACTGATGATTTGAATTGATCATCTGTCAAAATCCAGCATTTTTGGCTTTTGTTTCGAAGTTTCATTATCTACAGCTTTTTTTTATTGCTTCTGGAAGCAGGTTCTTTCTCAGCAATTAATTTATACTCTGACCCAGAATGGATTTGCATTCTGTTACAGAAATTATTTTTGGAACACATTGGTGCCTATTGCTTTTAAAAGTTTAAGTAATTTAATCATCTTTCTGAAATCCAATCATCCCTGCCATGCATTGCACTAATCCTATATTCTAGATTTCACTGGATTTCAGTAGATGACATTTTGACAGCTGCATGACACAAACAATTGAAGCACTTTGCTGCTATTTATCATTAAGCAGTAGCTATCTGCTGAGGCCTTCATTTTAGTGTTGCATTAAAATTCCCAAGTGATCCCGCTATCAAGATGCTAAAAAAAACCTCAGCATTTGTACATCACATTAATCCTTAACTGAAGAGATAAAGATCCAATCTTTACTTTTTGCAATGGAAAGTGATGAGCTATTTTAAAAGGGAAGAACAGGTTGAGGCTATGAGTTGCTAATCATCAATCAGTGATTTATACGCTAACGGTTAGAGATCTCATACAATTTCATCTCAAATGCATGATGTAATTAATTGATCACTCCTTGCCTTTTTCCACAAGTCTCAACTTCATGACAGCTATTTATGCAACATACCCTTGAAATTGAAATCTTTTTGCCCCAGTATCATTCTGCTGAATCTGCATAGTGCTGCCTCTAAGGCAAGTATATTATTCCTGAGAGGCAGAGCCTAAAATTGAATGGGATTTTCAGCGGGATTTTGCGACCTCGCTCGGGCGAGACTGGAAATTCCTGCCCGAGGTCAACGGCGATTTCCAGTGTTTGACCCTCGCTCGCGCCAATTCCGTGGCGGGTGGAGGTGGCAGAGTTCCGGCCGTGGTCAGTAACATAACCTCCACCCCTACGTATTCCAACCTCTTTAAGACATAGGCCAGCATTCCACAAATCCTTTTAATTATTTTCTGTCTATTTCCACTAATAATTTCTGTGCTTGCGTGATCTTTTCCAGTGTTGGAATAGGGGAGTGATTCTTCTTGTTGGATTAAGATCTTTAGGATCCGGCCAAATTCATAGCCATTCATTTGGCTTCCCTCTCACGGTGATGGAATTTACCACACCTATTGGGTTCAGTGACTCTGGCAGTTACCTGCTTTCCTTGTATCTCTTGGAGCTGTCGTTCATGCTTGCCTTTAGTTCTATTGGTACTTTTCAGAAGTGATGAATCATTGATTTCTTCGCTGGGTCAATGGTGATGTGTTACTCAAAGAGGGGGAATTTTCCCGTCCTGCCCACTGTGGGAATCGTGGCGGGCAGGGGGCGGGCGGACCATGCAAAGATCCATTGAAAATTGGATGGGATGTTCCAGTTTTGGGACGAGCGCGGCCAGAAAATCCCGGCCAAAATCTTCAAAGTCACCAACTGTCTCATCAAACAATCAGGATACATCCATAAGATGGGTATAGAGGGATATGGGCCAAATGCGGGCAATTGGGATTAGCTTAGGGGTTTTAAAAAAAGGGCGGCATGGACAAGTTGGGCTAAAGGGCCTGTTTCCATGCTGTAAACCTCTTTGACTCCAGAACTTCCTTGCTTCTGATTGGTGGGTGCTTTTCAAAATGTTTACTACTGTCAGTCTTCAGTGATGTTGCCTTCGGCGCTTGGGTTACTGAGGTCAGCTGCAGCTCCCTTGTATTGTTCAACCCTAGGGCCATCTGTCTCAGTGACGTAGAACATGCAGCTCATGTCTTTTCCTTTATGTGTCCCTCTGATTTGGATTGTTCTGAGCTGTCGAATCCCAATTCCCCGGCAGATCATGAGCACGATGCTGCTGACTTTCAGAGTATCTCTCTTTGGGTAACCATTTTCTTACAGATTTTCAGGAGAGATTTTCTGGTATAGTCTGAGCAGGATGATGTTACTCTGTGCTCCAGTATCAAGCTTCAGCTTCAGATATACGGCTGTGGGTTTATTTCTCACTTTCTTCCTGATCTGAATACTTGCGTGAATTTCTTCCCTTTGGGAACTGTTGTATTCAGACATTCCATGCAGCTCTATAAATTCCATGGACTGAATTTTCCCCTTTTAATACAGAGAGGGGCAGCAGGCAGGAAAAGTGGTGTTGAAGGCGCCGACCCCAATGGTGGCTTTCTCTGCCACATCATTAGGAACTTATGAAAACAATCCAAGGGGTGGGCCCCATGGTGATATCCTAGTGGGACAGACTCTGACTGAGCCCCCCAGCACCTTCATTTTATAAAGATCAGGGTGTCATTTCTAAAGGCTGCCCCGGTACAAAAATAAAAATAAAATACTTCCCCAACAAAACTATCCTGGCAGTTACTGGGTAGTGTCCCATTGCACATACTGGGCAGTGCCAGGGGGAAGAGCCAGGGGCCAATTCCAGGGCAGTGCCCGGGCATAACCCTCTCCCCCCCCCCCCCCCCCCCCGAGCAATGCAGTTACTTGAGCTCCTCTGGCAGGTCTGCCCGCGAGGCGCACGCCATGGGAGACCGGTTGTAATTCGCGTAGGTGTGCCCTCACGCTGATAGGAATGGATAGTATAACAGGGGTGGGGATGGGGTGGGAGATCGCCAGGCAAAGAGGCCTGATAGTTACATTCAAATTTGTGATAATAAGATTCTCGACGTTGAACGTCGGGAATTCCATTATGTGATTGACAGGGGGCGGGGACAATCATGTCACACCTTTACGTTGGTGTGAAGCACAGTTTTGGGTCTCTCACAGGATTTTCCTCTTCCGTTGTCATTCTCATCCAATAAGAACAGGAGTGGAAAATCCCAGCCGACATCTATCGTGTTCTTTCTCTCATTGTCATCTTCCAAGTTTTGGATGTTTCAGTTTCTTTTCTTTTTCATTAACCCTGTTGTTCTGTCTCTGGGAACTCATTTACTATCTTCTTCTTTTGTTCTGTACAGCTTTTCCCAGTAATTGGGCTTTCCACAAACTCCGCCATTTGATCCATATACAGGACATTTCACTTTGTCAGTGAATTCATGCAATCACCCACAAGTTTTGCTCAAGAACAGCTTCTTTCCAGCTGTCATCAGACTTTTGAATGGTCCTATCTTATATTAAGCTGATATTTCTCTACACCCTACCTGTAACTGCAACACTATTTCCTACTCCCCTATGCATTCTATGAACACTATGTTAGACTGTATAGCGTGCAAGAGACAATACTTTTCACTGTATCCCAATACATGTGACAATAAATCGAATCAGATCAAATCAAAAAAAAATCTTTCTGTCTGGTTGCATTCTTTCATTGCTGTTTCCTGCATCGACCCTGCTGCCTTCCCCTTGACTTAACTGAAGGCCAGCTGGTTGAGTAGTCAGCATCTTCATCTGTCATTTCATGGTTTCATGTACTCTGGTATGTGTCAACAGGCTGCAGTATGGTGATCTTGTCCTTTCTAATTGGAGCTATTTTGACATCAGGGTGGACAGAGCCCCAAATGAACTGATCAACCAGCCTTTCATCTGCTTCCTTACATTTACATTTGTTTGTTCAATTTCAATCTTGTTAAGAAATCATCAACTGGTTCCTACCTCAGCCTTTAAAATTCATATCAGTGAATCTGGTGGTTTGACTTTGGCTGGAGATGTGTGCTGAATTTATCAAAAGTCTTGTTTTGGGTTTATAATGTCATCCTTGTTCATCTCCCAGCTATTGAAAAGATTTATCCCTTTGTCTCCTGTCCACAAAAGGATGTAACTCGTCCTCTTCTCTTCAATCATGTCTTTTAGAAAGCTATTAAATATCACTCTGCATGTATGTTATAAACTTCTCAACTACCTCCCTGGCATCCCAATTCTTAATCAGCTGTGGCTGCATGTTAATTCCTTCACGGATCCTCTCATTTTCATACAATTTTTTCCTCTATCTAGCATTAATTCAGACTGATTATTCTCAATCTAATTCAGCATTCAATTTTAATAAAATATTTGGGTTTTATTTCTGAAACACCTGTTGCCACCGTTATGTTTTGTGATCCCCAAAGTCTGAAGTAGTTGCACTTTGCTGTCCGTGAGGTACCCGAGGTGACTGGTACTGCATAAAGTTTAGACAATGCAAGACTCACAAGGCAGGCATCTCTGTATAAAGACATAACTTTATTTAAACCAGCGGCTGCCAGGAGTTCATCAAAGGGTTAAGTAGCTCTGGCAGAGAGCAGCAAAATCTCTCTGATAAATCAAACATATACAATCAAAAACAGATCAATTATAGTTTTTTCTTATCAATCATTCCCACGTTTCAGCAACTTTAAATCAATCATCTTCAAGATACACAAATCAACAATAATACCTGTCAAATACTTTAGCCAATCGCATTCCGCTCCTCAACATAACAGTATTTTATTAGTCTGTGAAATCTGGAAGTTGACTCCTGTCTTGGCTGACCCCATTCCCCGGTCGCCTAGTAGCTTAAGATGCTTAGCCCAGAGTTCAAATACACGTTCTCATGGTTTCTCTTAAAGGTCACTATCTAACCAGACTAGCTCATGACACCACCAGTCCATCTCGTCCGCACAGTGAATAAACCCTATTCATGAAATATGATTAAGTGTTCTAAACATTCTTTCCAACTGAAACTTTAACTGATAAAACTTGCATGTTTCCAAGGCTCAATTATTCTCATGAAATGTGGCTTCATTCTAATATCTTTTTACCGTGATGCCTAGCAGTAAATTGCTTTTGGCCAGAGTGAACAATATTCCTTAAAATCATCAATAATACATTCAAAATTTTACAATCATAATGACTTGTTTGAATCATTTACTGCATCTCATATGTGTAAATCGCTTCTTAGCTCGTAAACTTATTTTAAAAGTCAGTTAACTGAATGCTGCTAGTTCTGTCAGTGCCTTAATGTTTACTGGTTTAAACATCTTATCACCCCATTAGGAGTTCCACTCTCTTCGAATAATAACAACATAACAGCTTCCACCAAAGACACATTAGATCCATTATGAGAATTTAAAGGCAGGACAAAATCATAAACAATGAGGTCCTTCATCCTGTTGGGTTGAATGGCATGGAGACTATCTTCCGGAAAGTTGAACTTAGATGGCCAGGCCATGTTCCCCAGATGGATGACTACAGAATCCCCCAGTAGATCTTCTATGGGGAACTGTCTCAGGACACCTAGGTAATCAATACACACCATACAAGGTCACCCTAAAAAAAGAACCTTGCAAACTTCTGCATTGCATTTCTCTTGGGAAAAACTGCAGCTGACTGGCCCATGTCGATGTCACGTCAATCCTGTGAGACTGCCACAGAAGGCAATGAAATCACTTATACCTCGGACATATTTGGATAACGAGGAACCTACCACCAAGGTGCAACATGTGTAGAATTAGTGCAATCTGTAACATTGGCCAGAATTTTCTGTCCATTCTTGCTGGTGGGATCTTTCGGCTCTGCCGATGGTGAACCGCTTCCACGGGTTCCCTGGCAGCCTGGGTAAAGAACGGGAAAATCCAGTGACAGGATCAGAAAATCCCAGCACCAGCCAATGGCGGGCCCACTCCACCGCTGGGAAACATGCAGCGTGGTGGTGTGGAAAATCCTGTTGCTTTCTCCCTCATGCACACAGATATATACACAATCTCATTTTTAAAAAAGAACAATGGTCCAGGTTTTCCTGTGGCAGGTCATCTAACAGTGTTTGCCACCAGTTAGAATTTCTGATCCAGATTTAGATTTAACTTCGCTTTGAGTGGCAAGTTGCTGAATGTGTGAGTTGATGATGTCACAGTGAGTGAACAGGGCATCTGGGACTTGAGTGAACAGGGTAAGCAACTATTTAACTCTGTGAACAATCAGATTACAGAACCATGAAATAAAGCAGCACAAGGATTGAGAAAAGAAGTGTAAATTAGAATAGGTGAATTCAATGTTAAATGAGGTTAAACCAGCCTCCCATCCATTTTGACCATGTCTGGACTTACCGCTGCCTCGGAAAAGCAGCCAGCATAATTAAGGACCCCACGCACTCCAGACATTCTCTCTTCCACCTTCTTCTTTCGGGAAAAAGATACAAAAGTCTGAGGTCACGTACCAACCGACTCAAGAACAGCTTCTTCCCTGCTGCTGTCAGACTTTTGAATGGACTTACCTTGCATTAAGTTGATCTTTCTCTACACCCTAGCTATGACTGTAACACTACATTCTGCACTCTCTCGTTTCCTTCTCTATGAATGCTATGTTTCGTCTGTATAGCGCGCAAGAAACAATACTTTTCACTGAATGTTAATACATGTGACAATAATTAATCAAATCAAATCAAAGTACGCTAAGAGATGGAAAGAAAAATGAATTAAAAGAGAAAAAACAAGATACATTTTACCTAAGTAAAGCTTTAAAGTGTTGTCTCCTGGTATTTAATCAAATATTTAAAAAATAGGTTTATTTGAAATCAAGAGCTTTCGGAGTGCTACGCCTTCATCACCTGATGGATTTTAACTTGGTGTTGTGAGACTTCTTACTGCGCCCACCCCAGTCCAATGCCAGCATCTCCACATCAAATAGATTTTGTTAGAGACTGTATCTGAGGAAAGAATTCTATCAATTTGATCAGCTTAAATGTTATTGTTCATCCTGTGGTATGGACTTGGACTGGAGAACTATCTTCAGCTCATTGTATCACAGCTCTGGGCAAAATATCAAGTTGAGCCTAGGCTTTTGTGGAGAGACTCGATAATATCTTGACTTTTATTGGGATTAAAATATTACTATAGACAATAGAGATGTTGGCTGGAATTCTCTGACCTTGTCTGCTGTTGGGATTCTCCAGTCCCACTGCGATGAATGGGGAATTGGCTGAAAGCCAAATTCTCTGTTCTCACTGGTGGTTGTAGTGGGGTGTACGACATTGGAGAATCTGGCTGCTATTTACTGAGAAAAATGGCAGATTAAAACATTTTTGAAAAACGGAATTAAATTATTTGGTTGGTTCATTAACAAAACTGCAATCATCTACCAAGCAAACTCTTAGAAGATGTTTTGCAAGCAGCCCTTACTTGACTAACTGACAATCAGACAGTTAGCTGCCTGCCTTTGCGGTTCCTGTACTCCCAACTCTAGGAGCTGTTGGCCAATCAGGGGGCTAGTAGGATACCAGCGGTGATGGGCTGAGGCCCTTAAATGGCCATTAATTTGCCACTTAAAGTTCTCAATTGGCCTCTGAGCAGGAGAGCAATCTTCAACCATCTCCATCCCAACTTAATCGAGGGGAGTCAGGAAGATGACTGGATCTCCACCCCATACTTTTCCATCCGACTATAAGATCATCCCTGCTTTCCAGCTTGCTTCTGAGGACGGAATTAAATTTTGCCAACTGTGCTAGCAACAGTTTTACCTTAATTGGCCAATTAGTGGCTAGAGGGCATGCTCGCCATTTGATTAAGATGTCGCTGGGTTCTTGAAACTGGATGGCAAATAGGAGATGGAAGGAAGTGCAGCCTGCTATTGCAGCTAAGGGAGAAAGAGGAGTCTCCAGCTTGAGGCTTCTTCAGGGCGCCTTTTATACATCTGACCTAAAAATGTTTACAACTGTGGCCAAGCAAACAAAGGGGTGGGGCCTTGGTATTTTCCTGGAGTGTTGGCCTGCCGATCTCCACCAGGGAAGCTGCCTCCACGCAGCTGCTGTGTTGTCAAGGTAACTTGTGGGCGGGCAACCATTTGACCCCCAAGCGGACATTCCCCAAGTTGTCTCGGAGATGCCAGCAACCTGGCACGCTGACTGACAGCATAAAATTAAATGCCCACTCCCTTCTGTTTCTGTCTCCATTGGTCCATGAAGACCTTGGTCCAGCTTTCCACCCCCTCTATGTTGTCTGAAAATAACTGGTAATTTCCAATGGGTGGATTTTAAACTATAAAGAATGATTTACCTATATAAAGTAAGGACTAAGGATGGGAATTTCTGGTCCGACCCACCCAGGGTCAGGAAATTCTCACTCAAGGTCAGTGAACCTTCTAATGATCTGTTAAATTGTCCGTCCCACCCACGACAATTCCCGTGGCAGACCGATTAAAAAATTTTCCCCTAAGTTTATTGCTCATTGTTTAAAAAGCTTCTGCATATTTTGCCCTGTGATTTCCTGTGTCACACTATAATTTGTCCAAAGTTGGGATCTCACTTGAGGTTCATAGATTCATAGAATCCCTATAATGCAGAAGGAGGCCATTCGGTCCATCGAGTCTGCACCAACCACAATCCCACCCAGGCCCCATTCCCGGGTTAATTTAGCGTGGCCAATCAACCTAATTGATTAGTTGATGTTCTGGAATTAATAAAACACAGACAAATCACAACTGAACAGCTATGGCTGAATGGCAATTAATTCACGTTATATTTGCATTAATTCAGAAGCTGAACCTTTTGGCAGTCTATCTCTTTAAATTGGGCTTTTCTGTAAGTCTTCCATGAGCTTAATAATTTGTGATGTTGACCCGGGGGGGGGGGGGGGGGGGGGCAGTGGAGGTGGGGGGCAGTGGATGTTCTACCTGACGATTGGACCCTGATCCAGACTTACTGTCCGCACCAACTACTATTAAGGCTTTTTTACTCATAGCTCTCAAATAATTTGAGAAGTAGACTGTTTAGACGCATTGATACCCTTCCTAACTTCTCCTTTCTCTTGTTTAATTAGTTCATTCTTGCTCATGGGAAAACAAGAACTAAAGTTTAAAAAATCATTACGCAAAGCAATTCCAGAATTAACCAGGAAACTTCTTTGAAATGCAAAAATGTTGCAAAATTATATGTTCTGCATATTTTTAAGCTTAATTTGCCATTTAATGCAATTATCATTTCAATATATTATCTTTGCTTTGATTTTAAAACTCAAAGCTTGATTATATATATTTAGAGTAAATAATTGGGTTTTGATGCCTTTTGACTCATGAACCAATCTTACAGATTTGGAAATGGCCATGCTAGCGAAAACTTAGCAGGTCTTCTGGTGACTTTTTCATTTTCAGAGGTAGATGAATGTTCTTGGCTTTTGGCTGACTAGTTAAGTAGCTGTTCATTCTCTTTGGAGATGTAAATAATGCTAATGTGGTGATTCATGAGGTGGGCAGCAAAGGAGTCTGGGAAGGGTTTTTATTTTAACTTTAAAAGTCAGTTACCTGGGAGGTTCCCCCTCATTGATCCACTGGAGCAAGCTGAGAGGGGTGATTGAAAGCAGCAGTGCTGGTAAGAGATTAATTGGATTAATTGAATTGTTTATTTATTTAATTAGTCAGCTAGTGTGTGTATTTTTTTTTGGCCTTTACTTTAACAGCAGTTTTTCAAGTTTAAAGTGAAAACTAGAAGTGGGCAGCAAAGGAGTCTGGGAAGGGTTTTTATTTTAACTTTAAAAGTCAGTTACCTGGGAGGTTCCCCCTCATTGATCCACTGGAGCAAGCTGAGAGGGGTGATTGAAAGCAGCAGTGCTGGTAAGAGATTAATTGGATTAATTGAATTGTTTATTTATTTAATTAGTCAGCTAGTGTGTGTATTTTTTTTGGCCTTTACTTTAACAGCAGTTTTTCAAGTTTAAAGTGAAAACTAGAAGTGGGCAGCAAAGGAGTCTGGGAAGGGTTTTTTAAGCGCGTGAAGTATAAAAGGTAGGCTGCAGTATACAGCGGGCAGCGTCGGGAGCGGGCAGTGGAGTGTGTGGGAAGCAGAGTGTGAGCTATAAGACTTTGGCTCACAGGGTTTGTGTGGGAAGCAGAGTGTGAGCTATAAGACTTTGGCTCACAGGGTTTGTGTGGGAAGCAGAGTGTGAGCTATAAGACTTTGGCTCACAGGGTTTGTGTGGGAAGCAGAGTGTGAGCTATAAGACTTTGGCTCACAGGGTTTGTGTGGGAAGCAGAGTGTGAGCTATAAGACTTTGGCTCACAGGGTTCGTGTGGGAAGCAGAGTGTGAGCTATAAGACTTTGGCTCACAGGGTTTGTGTGGGAAGCAGAGTGTGAGCTATAAGACGTTGGCTCACAGGGTTTGTGTGGGAAGCAGAGTGTGAGCTATAAGACTTTGGCTCACAGGGTTTGTGTGGGAAGCAGAGTGTGAGCTATAAGACTTTGGCTCACAGGGTTTGTGTGGGAAGCAGAGTGTGAGCTATAAGACTTTGGCTCACAGGGTTTGTGTGGGAAGCAGAGTGTGAGCTATAAGACTTTGGCTCACAGGGCTTAGGCTGAAAGGGCGAGCAGGGGTGAGTTGAATTCATTTTTGCACTTTCTACCTGGTACTGGCAAGGTATCTCGAGGGGATGGGTGTGCAGGCAGTGCAATGTTCCTCTTGCACTATGTTTGAGGTGAGGGACGACGACAGTGTCCCTGCTGATTACACCTGTGGGAAGTGCACCCATCTGCAGCTCCTCCAAAACCGTGTTAGGGAACTGGAGCTGGAGTTGGATGAACTTAGGATCATCAGGGACGCAGAGATGGCCATAGACACAAGCTTTAGGAATACAGTTACTCCGAGGATTGAAAACAGATGGGTGACGGTGAGAGGTGCTGGGAGGAAGCAGTCCGTGCAGGGATCCCCGGTGGTCGTTCCCCTTAGCAACAAGTATTCCGCTTTGGATACGGTTGAGGGGGATGACATACCAGTGGGGAGCCGCAGTGAGAGGATCTCCAGCACTGTGTCCGTCTCTGTGGCTCGGGAGGGAAAGGGGGAGAGCGGGAGGGCGATAGTTATTGGGGACTCGTTAGTTAGAGGGATAGATAGGAGGTTCTGTGGCAGCAAAAGAGACTCACGGATGGTATGTTGCCTACCGGATGCCAAGGTCCGTGATGTCTCAGACCGTGTTTTCCAGATTCTGAAGGGGGAGGGGAAACAGTCACAAGTCGTGGTGCACATTGGTACCAATGACATAGGTAAGAGAAGGGACGGGGATTTAAAGCAGGAATTTCTGGAGCTGGGCTGGAAGCTGAGAGCCAAGACGAAACATGTGGTCATCTCTGGTACGTTGCCGGTACCACGTGATAGCGAGTTGAGGAACAGGGAGAGAGTGCAGTTAAATATGTGGTTGCAGGGATGGTGTAGGAGGGAGGGTTTCAGATACGTGGATAATTGGAACACGTTCTGGGGAAGGTGGGACCTGTACAAACAGGACGGGGTGCACCTGAACCAGAGGGGCACCAATATCCTCGGAGGGAAATTTGTTACGGCTCTTCAGGGGGGTTTAAACTAATTTGTCAGGGGAGTGGGAAAGGGAGTTGTAGTCCAGAAGTCAGTGAGGGTGGTGAGGTATTGGGGAAGGTATCAGGGTCAAGGGTGGGTACTGGTAGACAGGAAGGTGGGTTGAAGTGTGTCTACTTCAATGCAAGGAGCATCCGGAACAAGGTAGATGAACTTGGGGCGTGGATTGGTACTTGGGACTACGATGTTGTGGCCATTACGGAGACGTGGGTAGAACAAGGACAGGAATGGTTGTTGGACGTTCCGGGGTATAGATGTTTCACTAAGTGTAGGGAAGCTGGTAAAAGAGGTGGAGGAGTGGCATTGTTAATCAAGGATAGTTTAACGGCTGCGGAAAGGCACTTCGTGGGGGATCTGCACACCGAGGTAATATGGGCTGAAGTTAGAAATAGGAAAGGAGCGGTCACGTTGCTAGGAGTTTACTATAGGCCCCCAAATAGTAATAGAGATGTGGAGGAAGAAATTGCTAAGCAGATTATGGATATGTGTGGGGGTCACAGGGTAGTTGTCATGGGGGACTTTAACTTTCCAAATATTGATTGGAACCTTTGTAGGTCAAATAGTTTGGATGGGGCAGTTTTTGTGCAGTGTGTGCGGGAGGGTTTCCTGACACAATATGTGGATGGGCCGACTAGAGGTGAGGCCACATTGGATTTGGTACTGGGAAATGAACCGGGCCAAGTGTTAGATTTGGTTGTGGGAGAGCAATTTGGAGATAGTGACCACAATTCGGTGTCTTTTGTTATTGCAATGGAGAGGGATAGGGCCGTACGGCAGGGCAAGGTTTACAATTGGGGGAGGGGTAATTATGATGCGATTAGGCAAGAATTAGGGGGCATAAGTTGGGAACAGAAACTGTCAGAGAAAGGAACTAATGAAAAGTGGAATTTTTTCAAGGAACAAATACTGGATGTCCTTGATAGGTATGTTCCTGTCAGGCAGGGAGGAAATGGCCGAGTGAGGGAACCATGGTTCACAAAAGAGGTGGAATGTCTTGTGAAAAGGAAGAGGGAAGCTTATGTAGGGATGAGGAAACAAGGTTCAGATGGCTCGATTGAGGGTTACAAGTTAGCAAGGAATGAGCTGAAAAAGGGGCTGAGGAGAGCTAGGAGGCGACATGAGAAGTCCTTGGCGGGTCGGATCAAGGAAAACCCCAAGGCTTTTTACTCTTATGTGAGGAATAAAAGAATGACCAGGGTGAGGTTAGGGCCGGTCAAGGACAGTAGTGGGAACTTGTGTATGGAGTCAGTAGAGATAGGCGAGGTGATGAATGAATACTTTTCTTCAGTGTTCACCAAGGGGAGGGGCCATGTTTTTGAGGAAGAGAAGGTGTTACAGGCTAATAGGCTGGAGGAAATAGATGTTCGGAGGGAGGATGTCTTGGCAGTTTTGAATAAACTGAAGGTCGATAAGTCCCCTGGGCCTGATGAAATGTATCCTAGGATTCTTTGGGAGGCAAGGGATGAGATTGCAGAGCCTTTGGCGTTGATCTTTGGGTCCTCGCTGTCCACGGGGATGGTGCCAGAGGACTGGAGAATGGCGAATGTTGTTCCTCTGTTTAAGAAAGGGAATAGAAATGACCCTGGTAATTATAGACCGGTTAGTCTTACTTCGGTGGTTGGTAAATTGATGGAAAGGGTCCTTAGGGATGGGATTTACGACCATTTAGAAAGATGCGGATTAATCCGAGATAGTCAGCACGGATTCGTGAAGGGCAAGTCGTGCCTCACAAATTTGATAGAATTTTTTGAGGAGGTAACTAAGTGTGTTGATGAAGGTAGGGCAGTTGATGTCATATACATGGATTTTAGTAAGGCGTTTGATAAGGTCCCCCATGGTCGGCTTATGATGAAAGTGAGGAGGTGTGGGATAGAGGGAAAGTTGGCCGATTGGATAGGCAACTGGCTGTCTGACCGAAGACAGAGGGTGGTGGTCGATGGAAAATTTTCGGATTGGAGGCAGGTTGCTAGCGGTGTGCCGCAGGGATCAGTGCTTGGTCCTCTGCTCTTTGTGATTTTTATTAATGACTTAGAGGAGGGGGCTGAAGGGTGGATCAGTAAATTTGCTGATGACACCAAGATTGGTGGAGTAGTGGATGAGGTGGAGGGCTGTTGTAGGCTGCAAAGAGACATAGATAGGATGCAAAGCTGGGCTGAAAAATGGCAAATGGAGTTTAACCCTGATAAATGTGAGGTGATTCATTTTGGTAGGACAAATTTAAATGTGGATTACAGGGTCAAAGGTAGGGTTCTGAAGACTGTGGAGGAACAGAGAGATCTTGGGGTCCATATCCACAGATCTCTAAAGGTTGCCAGTCAAGTGGATAGAGCTGTGAAGAAGGCCTATAGTGTGTTAGCTTTTATTAACAGGGGGTTGGAGTTTAAGAGCCGTGGGGTTTTGCTGCAACTGTCCAGGACCTTGGTGAGACCACATTTGGAATATTGTGTGCAGTTCTGGTCACCTCACTATAGGAAGGATGTGGAAGCGCTGGAAGGAGTGCAGAGGAGATTTACCAGGATGCTGCCTGGTTTGGAGGGTAGGTCATATGAGGAAAGGTTGAGGGAGCTAGGGCTGTTCTCTCTGGAGCGGAGGAGGCTGAGGGGAGACTTAATAGAGGTGTATAAAATGATGAAGGGGATAGATAGAGTGAACGTTCAAAGACTATTTCCTCGGGTGGATGGAGCTATTACAAGGGTGCATAACTATAGGGTTCGTGGTGGGAGATACAGGACGGATATCAGAGGTAGGTTCTTTACGCAGAGAGTGGTTGGGGTGTGGAATGGACTGCCTGCAGTGATAGTGGAGTCAGACACTTTAGAAACATTTAAGCGGTTATTGGATAGGCACATGGAGCACACCAGGATGATAGGGAGTGGGATAGCTTGATCTTGGTTTCAGATAAAGCTCGGCACAACATCGTGGGCCGAAGGGCCTGTTCTGTGCTGTACTGTTCTATGATTGACTCTGACACTGAAAACTAAATTCTTCTACTAATGCAGGAATAGTAGACCCCCAGCAGTGAGAGGCCACCAGCAGTGAGGGACCCCCAGCAGTGAGAGACCCCCAGCAGTGAGAGGTTCTCAGCAGTGAGAGACCCCCAGCAGTGATAGGCCCCCAGCAGTGAGAGACCCCCAGCAGTGAGGGACCCCCAGCAGTGAGAGGCCCCCAGCAGTGAGAGGCCCCCAGCAGTGAGAGGCCCCCAGCAGTGAGAGGCCCCCAGCAGTGAGAGGCCCCCAGCAGTGAGAGGCCCCCAGCAGTGAGAGGCCCCCAGCAGTGAGAGGCCCCCAGCAGTGAGAGGCCCCCAGCAGTGAGAGGCCCCCAGCAGTGAGAGGCCCCCAGCAGTGAGAGGCCCCCAGCAGTGAGAGGCCCCCAGCAGTGAGAGGCCCCCCCCCAGCAGTGAGAGGCCCCCCCCAGCAGTGAGAGGCCCCCCCCCAGCAGTGAGAGGCCCCCCCCCAGCAGTGAGAGGCCCCCCCCCAGCAGTGAGAGGCCCCCCCCCAGCAGTGAGAGGCCCCCCCCCAGCAGTGAGAGGCCCCCCCCAGCAGTGAGAGGCCCCCCCCAGCAGTGAGAGGCCCCCCCCCCAGCAGTGAGAGCCCCCCCCCCAGCAGTGAGAGGCCCCCCCCCAGCAGTGAGAGCCCCCCCCCCAGCAGTGAGAGGCCCCCCCCCAGCAGTGAGAGGCCCCCCCCCCAGCAGTGAGAGGCCCCCCCCAGCAGTGAGAGGCCCCCCCCCAGCAGTGAGAGGCCCCCCCCCAGCAGTGAGAGGCCCCCCCCCAGCAGTGAGAGGCCCCCCCCCAGCAGTGAGAGGCCCCCCCCCAGCAGTGAGAGGCCCCCCCCCCAGCAGTGAGAGGCCCCCCCCCAGCAGTGAGAGACCCCCCCCCAGCAGTGAGAGACCCCCCCCCCAGCAGTGAGACCCCCAGCAATGAGAGACCCCCAGCAATGAGAGACCCCCAGCAGTGAGATGTGTAAAAGGCAAAATGCTTTTTCTCCCATTGCTTTGGATAGTTTGTCTTGTCTCTCATAGTTTGCAGTGATATTACCTTTGTCTTTTCGTAAACAGATCTTTATGTCTCAGGAAAAGGCATCAGTTGTTTGATAAAAGCAAAAGCATTTTCTTCCGGCCACAGTGAAAGAGAAATGAAACCAGTAGGTTTCCTTCGAACTGTGGTCCAAAACTGAACCTCTCTCCTTAATATCAAATTAAACAGCCTATAGTGGACAGATTTGTTGTCTGATGGCTTTGTCAACCTTTTTAGTTTCTGGTTGAGAAAGAACTGGATGAGGGACAAATCACTTTTTTCTTTCGGATGCAGAACAGGATCAATTGGATTGCTAGGCATATCGGATCGTCTGGTTAGTACAGGCCTTCAGGAAACATGTGCTTTCAAAGTTATCCATTTTCACAGCCTTATACTTAAAAGTCAATCTTTACTTTCTCGAACAGTTACCCAATTCCACCAGGAACATTCAACACTAGACCTCACTGCAGCCTTGGTCCAAACATGGACAAAACTGAATTCCAGAGATGACGTTGAGCAAAATTGGAGTCAATGGGGATCAGACGCATATTCTCCACTGGTTGGAGTCATTCCTGGCACAAAGAAAGATGGTTGTGGTGGTTGGAGTTCAATCATCTCCAGGACATCACTGCAGGAGTTCCTCAGGCTCAAGCCAACCATATTCAACTGCTGCTTCAATGACCATCCCTCCATCATAAGGTCAAAATAAGGGATGTTATCTGATGATTGTATAGTGTTCAGTACCGTACACAACTCCTCAGATAGTGAAGCAGTTATGTCCAAATACAGAAAGACCTGGACAATGCTCGGTAGCATTGTGGCACAATGGTTAGCACCGCTGCTTCACTGGGCTGCCTGAAATCATCATACTAGGAGTGATTTTCAGGTCTGCCAGGGCTAGAAGGGGCAGTCTAGCCATGACATCCCATTCTGGCAGAGAGTGGCAAGGTCAACTCCTTGCCCTCAGCCTAACCCCCAGGATCCCTGAGGGACCCAAGGCGCCAGGCCAGTATGTCAGTGCCAGGGTGCTGGGGGCTGTGCACTGTGGGCACTGCCAATTTGTGTGGTCTAAAGGGGAGCTGGGTAGGAAATTTGAGGGGGAAGGGAGCCTGAGTGGGGTATTTGAGGAAGAGGTTTTTAGAGTGGCGTATCTGAGGGGGAATGGGGCTGAGTGGGTGGATTTGAGGGGGAAAGGGGCTGAGTGAATGGGTCTCAGGGGGAAGGGGGGCTGAGTGGAGGGACTGAGGGATGAGGGGGCTGAATTGGGGGAATTTGAGGGGGAAGGGGGCTTAATGGAGGGTCTGAGGGGTGAGTGGGCTGAGTTGGGGGGGATTCACCTGTTGGCTGAAGAGCAGACCAAAGACCCGCATTGCCTGCTTTGGGGAAGGTCTGTCAAACCATGAACCAATCAGGTAATAGAGAGGCTAATGGTGGACCTTTCCCTGGAGTCAGTTTGCCAGGAGTCGAAGCCATACCTACCGAGAGCTGCCAGCTGACAAGTGCCACACAAGAGGTGTTGGCTGGTACAGGAAAGGCACCTACTGGAGATCCAGGATTGTGGAGCAACCCAGGCCACAGGGACGTCATGGTGGGCTGGCTTTCATGTTGTGGGGGTCCTGGGGTGGGGATGTGGAGACATTTGGCAGTGAATACAGGGTGCATGGCTCCCAGCAGGCCCTCCCCTCACAATGTCAGGCCCCTCGATCAGGCACTGATTGAAGAAGGCCCACCCGGGAGACGGCAAGCAACCCTCACAGCCTTACCTGTCATGTATGTTGCATGGTGACAGTCACACCCACAGCTGGATAAATGCAGCAGTATCAGAATGAGGCCTGTAAGTGGTCATTAATTGTCCAATTCAGTGTCTCAATTGGCAGGGTAGGAACGTCAAGCTTGGGCCTTCCTGCTCCAGATTTAATCTAGGAGAGGCAGGATTAAGGCAGCAGGGTGCTCATCCAGCATCGTTCTAGCTGACTAAATGTCCCCCAGAAACACTGCCAGGGAGGACGGAAGATTCTGTCAGATGTGAGTGTGCACCTTGCAGCAGTGCTGAGTGTGTGAAGCTCTGAATGTTAGTTTGTATCCCTGGTTAACAGGTAATGTTGGTAAACCCAGTGAAGGGAATATGGAGCAGTGTGTGAGGATTGTGGTGAACCTGATATATGGCTTTTGAAGATGCATTCACTGACCTTGACTATTCTGATATGATGTGCTATACCTTTAACAGAGCCCACCAACTACTTTCAGCACTGTATCCAGGCAGGGATAGACAGCTGCCCCTGGCTGCTATGTCCATTTGCTCCCTTTTGCCTTCTCACTATCTGTCTGAACGGCCTCCAGGATCCATAAAGGAAGAGAATTCTTCTCCTACTGTGCACTTTCTGCACCAAAACTTCCACTGCTGCACCTGAGAAGCTTCTCTGACCTCTTGCTCAATTCTGGTCGGCCCTTCCTGGTCTTCCTTTAATTTCAACTAATGCTGTGGCCAAAATGCATTTCCTTTTTACAGGGCACAGTGTGGCTTTAAGTGGGAAGGGCTAGCCTTAAGTGCTGCTAACCTCTGACACACCCGGGCCCTGCTGAGGCTGCAGCCACTGCAAAGTGCTGCCAGTGCTAGATTACAAGTCACAATCATTATGGTTAGCAGATAGCAGGAGCTTTGATCATTTTAAACAGATGCGGTAAATCACGCATTCTGATCTCAATCTCAGAAGATATTCAATTTAGCCTCCACAATTAAAAGCTGACAAGCTTTCTTCCTTTATGTACTCTCCTAGATCTTAGTGGGTATTATTTTCAAATCCTTCATTACAGCAAGCAAGAGGCTATCATTTTAACAGTGGTGCATGTGTGGGTGGATTAATGGGATTTCACTCATCAAAGACAGCAGCTGCTTGTCCTCCTGGGTCTTTGTACAGAGGCTGTCTGATGAATCTTTTCCTGCGGTATTCCCAGCATTAAAACATTGAGAGAAGGTTGTGATGTTCTTAGGAACGTGGGGCAGAATTTCATGGGTAGCAGGTTTACTGTCTCACCATCGAAGACGCCACTGTGAAAACTGCCCGTTCTGGCAAGCTGCCCACACCCATTTAGCTCTCAGAGGCCCAGTAAGTGGCTGGGGGCACAGGACAGGCCCACCACTCCCATTCTGATTTGTCAGCAGCTCTCTGCTCCCAGAAGCACCATCAGGGGAAGTGGCTGCTTTTGGGACAGCATCCAGTCCCCGGTAAAGGAGAATCCGGAGCTGGATGACAGACAGGTTGGGGGGGGGGGGGGGGGGGGGGCGTTTGTCAACAGGGCCAAGAGGAGGTTTCGGAGGGGTGTCGTGAGGGGACCAAGCTGCACAGGTCAGGGTGGCAGGTGAACCTGGGCATGACAGAGGGTGGGTATGGTATTCTGATCAGAAAAGGGTGCCTTGAAGGAGCCCACGCTCCACCAGCCTCCACCCACCTTTCCTACCTGAGGTCTAAGCAGGCTTACCTGCTGGTCTTTCTACCTGTGGCCAACCTCCTCCCACCAGCTGTAAATTGTGGCCAGGCTGGAAGTGACAATTAAGACTGCCGTCAGGTTGGGGGCGGGGGGGGGGGGGGGGGGGGGGGTAGGTGGCAGGGAAAACATCCATAGAATTTCATGAGTGTGCGCTGAACAGGCTGTTTCAGGTAACTGTCAATCATGAAAGCTGATGTCCCCTTGCTGTTATTGTATGAACACATTGAAGACCAAGTTAATGCCTCTTCTGAGGGCTCCTTATTGCAGGCACTGAATCAGTTGATTACGTGAGGATGGCTTTTACTCTTCAATTGTATGTGCAGCTCACTGAGAAATATATCCAACGTCAATACAATACTATAGTTGGAAAAAAGAATTAAATGCACTGTCTGCACTGCGGTTCAAATTATAGCACAAATTCACCAACTTAAGATTCAGAGATAAATTACTTGTTCATGTTCTGTTCAATTTGATTCAGTTTAGGTATTTTAAGTTTTGTAATTTAAAGATGAACCTATCTTTATTTTTCACTGTTATTTCAATCATTAATACGTTCTGTTGCAGCATGGATCTCACCACTCTGACCTCTGCATGCTGTCTGTAAGGATAGCATTTTTCTGTTTAAATTTAATGTGGCCAATGATTAGATTACAAGATTCATAATTTAATAAACTAGCACAGGACTTGCATGTTAATGTTTGACAATGTTAGTTATGCACAGGCACGGTGGGAAATTGTGTAAAAGAACCGTTCAAAGTTCTGCACTGCTGGTGTCTTCATATTCAGGAGGCACAATTCCCATTTGTGATATTTCCAGGTTGTGAATCCAGTTAAAAGAAATGGGTTAGTGACAGTTAAATAAATACACAAAGATGTCCAATACAAGGCCAAAATTGCAACAGTGCCATTGGAGGAGTTCCACCTGCCTTTAGGTCACGGTCCTGACACCACAATAAGTTGTGGTGATAGCTAATCCAAATACGCTGAGTCACGCAGGCACAAAAGAAAACCTACAGGATCCTCGATCTTGAATAGAGGCATGGGGCAAAATTTAATGTAACTGACATGGCTGATTCAGCCTATCGGTTGGTGAGCCCGTGAGAAACCTGCATCATTTCTGAGGGGACGGTCTGACCAATCACTTGGCTGACCAACGTCAGGCCTTCCTCATGATTCAAGGCCACAGGGCAAAAATACTGCCGACCAAGAGCTGTTGACCAATCAGAGAATGGCAGTTCTCCATTACAGGCAACTCCACCAAGAGTGGAGGCTGCTGCCAGTAATGCACCCAGGAATCACTGCAGGACCCAGGCCACAGGTGAGTGAGGGCAGGGTGGGGCACATGAAGAGGGATGCAGGAGGTTCTGAGGCTAGGGCAGAGGATGGTTGTCAGTGGCTACCCTCTGCTCAATGCTGGGTCCCTCAATTGGAAACTAAGTTCCTTGGAAAGAGGAAGCCCACAGAAGGCCACCTACAAAGCCTTTGGCTGCCTTCAGAGGGCTCAGAAAGCTGTGCCGCTCACATGTAATCCATGAGCCACCACTAAACTCTGGTGTTCAATTGTGCCTTGTGTCTTTAAACTTGCATATACTGAAGAAGCATATTGTTTGGAATGTCAGGTACTTTGTTATGTAAATTTGATATAAGATGGTTGTTTTCTGCTGGTTTTTATTTTAGGATAGTGGCCAAGACAACACTCTGATTGTCCGTAACAAAGGCATGGTAAGATGGGGAAATTTTGATCAATGGGGTTTCATTCACAGAGACTGGAATCACATGATGCACTCACAGCCAGCCTGTCTGCAATTTCCTTTCCTCCTCTTGTCCTCCTCCTGGGGTGCTCGTTGAACACATTGTGGCCAGGGCTGTGCCTTCATGATGGCCAGGTTGTTGAGGATGTAACAGACCACCATGAATTGGGACAGCCATTCTGGCGAGGACTGGAAGAATGCCCCAAAGTAGTTGAGGCAGCAATGACTTTGTCTCTTTGTACCAATTGTCTGCTCAGTGATATTCCTTATGGCAGCATGGCTGTCATTTTATGTTGTGGGGGGTGGGGGGGGGGGCAGTCAGTGGCAGGGTGTAAAGTGGGAAGCCCTTGCTGAAAGCTTATTGGGACAGTGGACTGCTGCAGGATAACTCATCTGGCTGCATCCTTGTTGGATCATGATCCCAACATTGGCCTCAATTCCAGGTTGGGAACCCTGCCATAGCAGGCATGATATTCCCACCTCCTGGAGCCCTGTCCAATTAAGGACAGCATGTCTGTCAGGGAAGCAAGAGGAACAAACAAAGGACCTGCAGCATTGTTCAGTCAACACCCTGATGGAGATGTTGGCCCTGCTGAGGCCAGTATGTGAGCTTGAGAGCACAGCAATATGGATACATTCCCCAAGACCTTCTGCAAACACCCACCCATTGGTGTGTGGGGTGAACCTCTCCAGATGACTGGTGTTGGTTATGGAATAGCCTTTAGTCCTGGTGGCCTGGAGCTTTAGACTTCAATGGATGCTCACTCTTCCGCTGAGATACCACCTCGAGAGAGATGGTGGGCTCTGCACATGGTGGGAGGGCTGCTTTGATGGCTAGAACATCCCATCTCCTTCGGACAGTGGCATCTCAATGGGCCTTTTGGAGTGGGTTGCCTTGTTTCTTCCTCACCATTCTGGGAACTTTTCCCCGGAAGCAGAAATCCATTGGGCAGCCATCCTGATGCGGCCTCTCCATTTTCCTGGCTCTGCCCTTCCACCTCAGTTCCGTCCCCACAAGGCCAGGAATGTTCACCTCATTATGGGCCCGATTTTACCATTTTGAGTCTAAGTGGCGAATCTGGGCGTCAAATAGATCCGAGCCTGGAATCCTCTTTGCCGCGCGCCCATGCACGTTTTGCCGGCTCCGGTCCGATTTGAGCTGTGAGCGGGGCTTAGCGCTGGTGGACCAATCGGGGCTCTGAACTGTGCATGCGCAGTTCGAAAAAAATCTGACAGAGCGCGCCCGGGCGCGAAAGAAAAAAGAAGCAGAGAGAGCAGAGAGAACGGCTCTCTGATGATCATCCTCTGGTCGGGGGGGAGGGGGTGGGGGAGGGGGTGGAGGGGGGGGGGGTTGGTGGGGGGGGGGCGGTGGGACCCAGATCATCCTCTGGTCGGGGGGAGGTTCCGCTGCCAGTCTGCGGCCGATCGGTGGGGAGGGAGGGGGCAGGGGGGTCCGCTGCCACTCTGCGGGCGATCCCTTCTCCCCACCAGAGGAACGAATCCCTCCTGCCGGAGTGGCGTGCGGCCATGCCACCCCACAAAACCTTCAGGATGAAGCGATTCCTCACTAAGAAGATGATGAAACAGAACCGGCCGATTCCACAGTGGATCCGCATGAAAACCGGCTACAAGATCAGTACAAGTCCAAGAGGAGACACTGGAGAAGGACCAAGCTGGGCCTGTAAAGGAATACACCATCACTGGTACACTACCAGCCACAGATTACTCTTCCCTGCAGGGGCAAGAGAGCGGGAGAGATTATTGTGGCTGGTAGTGCACCAGTGATGGTGTATCCCTTTACCATAGGTTTCCACTTACAATGGAAACAAGAACTAGGGGGCATAGCCTCAAAATATGGGGGAGTCAATTTAGAACAGAGTTGAGGAGGAACTTCTTCTCCCAGAGGGTAGTGAATCTTTGGAATCCTCTGCCCAATGAAGCAGTAGAGGCTACCTCATTAAATGTGTTTAAGTCACAGATAGATAGATATTTAACCATTAAGGGAATTAAGGGTTATGGGGAGCGGGCGGGTAAGTGGAACTGAACCCACTATCAGATCAGCCATGATCTTATTGAATGGCGGAGCAGGCTTGAGGGGCTAGATGGCCTACTCCTGCTCCTATTTCTTATGTTCTTATGTTCTTATGTTTAAGGTGCGAGGGGCAAGGTTTAAAGGAGATGTACGAGGCAGATTTTTTACACAGAGAGTAGTGGTGCCTGGAACTCGTTGCCGGGGGAGGTAGTGGCAGCCGGTACAGTAGTGACTTTTAAGGGTGTCTTAACAAGTACATGAATAGGATGGGAATAGAGGGATCTGGTCCCCGGAAGGGTAGGGGGTTTTAGTTAAGTCGGGCAGCATGGTCGGTGCAGGCTTGGAGGGCCGAAGGGCCTGTTCCTGTGCTGTAATTTTCTTTGTTCTTTGTTCTTAAGTTAGTGCGCTAAGCTGGTTGCCTAATTGTCTTGCAGTGGATGAAAATTCATTTTCATAATTATCTCTAATACAGCATTTAAAATGTAGCTACAAGGTTAATACAACCATGGTGTCCAAATGCAGCCTTCCCCATAATAAATATACAGATTGAAATATTTCCTATCAGAATGAGCATTGTAGAGCCTCTGCTGGTATCTGGGGTCCTTCCTGGAAACTCACTTAGACAAGCAAACCCCAGATCCCATGTCCCCCTTGCCACACATAAAAGGAATTCCAACCACCTTTCATAAGGAGGAATATGTAAGTAACAGTAGCAAGGAACAGCTTCTCCCACAAGCTAGACCACTGCCCCATGTAAATGAGATGTAAATACCACCAGAATCAATATCCTGGGGGTTACCATTGTCCAGAAACTGATCTGGACCAGCCATATAAATACTGTGGCTACCAGGGCAAGTTAGGGGCTAGGCATTCTGTGGTGAGTAACTCACCTCCTGACTCCCCAAAGCTTGCCCACCATCTACTAGACTCATAGAACATAGAACATAGAACATTACAGCGCAGTACAGGCCCTTCGGCCCTCGATGTTGCGCCGACCAGTGGAACCAATCTAAAGCCCCTCTAACCTACACTATTCCAATATCATCCATATGTTTATCTGCTTATCCAATAACCATTTGAATGCTCTTAATGTTGATGAGTCCACTACTGCTGCAGGCAGGGCATTCCACGCCCTTACTACTCTCTGAGTAAAGAACCTACCTCTAACATCTGTCCTATATCTCTCACCCCTCAATTTAAAGCTATGTCCCTCGTGCTAGCCATCACCATCCGAGGAAAAAGGCTCTCACTATCCACCATTTCTAATCCTCTGATCATCTTGTATGCCTCTATTAAGTCACCTCTTAACTTTCTTCTCTTTAACGAAAACAACCTCAAGCCCCTCAGCCTTTCCTCATACGATTTTCCCCCCATACCAGGCAACATCCTGGTAAATCTCCTCTGCACCCTTTCCAACACTTCCACATCTTTCCTATAATGCGGCGATCAGAACTGTACGCAATACTCCAAATGCGGCCGCACCAGAGTTTTGTACAGTTGCAGCATGACCTCCTGGCTCCGAAACTCAATCCCTCTACCAATAAAAGCTAACACACCGTACGCCTTCTTAACAACCCTATCAACCTGGGTGCCAACCTTCAGGGATCTATGCACATGGAATCCCAGATCCCTCTGTTCATCCACACTACCAAGTATCTTACCATTCGCCCAGTACTCTGTATTCCTGTTACTCCTTCCAAAGTGAATCACCTTGCACTTTTCCGCATTAAACTCCATTTGCCATCCGGAGTGTGATGGAATATTCTTCACTTGCCTGGATCAGTACAGATCCAATAACACTCAAGAAGCTCAACATCGTTCAGGACAAAGCAGCCTGGTTGATTGGCACTCCATCCACAAACATTCACTCCCTCCACCACCAATGAACACCAGCGGCCATGCGTACCAACTACAAGATGCACTGCAAGAACTCATCAAGTTTCCTTAGGCAGCACCTTCCAAACTCATGACTGCTATCATCTAGAAGGGCAAGAGCAGCAGATACCTGGGAACACCATCACTAGATGTTGCCCTCCAAGCCATCCTGACTTGGAAATATATTGCTGTTTCTTCATTGTTGCTGGGTCAAAATCCTGAAATTCCCTCCCTAACAAAACTGTGGGTATACCAACACCACATCGACTGCAGTGATTCAGGAAGGCTGTTCACCACCATTTTCTCAAAGACAACTAGGGATGGGGAATAAATGCTGGCCAAGCCAAATCTGCACTGGACTGTGCTGTGTCTTGTCTCGACAGACATTTAGACATGGCACAGAAAGAATTAATTCAAAATGCACAGCTAATAATTAGGGGACGTAATAAAGTAGGAAGATGCAAAATCGCATATCAAAACATGTTTGACTCTTAAATTCCCTCTGAAGTGGCCTAACAAATCATTAGCAGTGGCTCAAGTGGAAGGCTCACATCACCATCTCAGAGCAACTAGTGAAAGGCAATAAATATTGACCTTGCTAATGTCGTACAAAGCCCAGAAAGGAAAAGAAGATTACAGAAACTGTCAACTTTCCATTCATTACAATGCCATATGAGGGCACCATTGCCTAAAATGAACATGAATTAATTTTTCAATTAACAATGTGTCCAGCATTAAATGAATAATTTTACATTGCATCTTTGAGATGCAACTGCATAATTTTTGCTAATGCCACCTACATTAAAAAAGCAGTTAATTTTATAGTTATAATACTTCCATTTTTTTTGTGGCAGTTTTACTTCCTTACTCATTTGTATATCAGATCAATACATTCTGGAAAGAAACAGGAAAGAATGATTCATGATAACCAGAGGTTATTATGTTTGATTCCAGTCTATAGATTTCAAGTTTGTCTCATCTACGATGATATATAACCTTTGCAGTTCTGGTCTTCTACAATTAAACTTGAATATGAGGTAGATTCTGAACGGAACATGGACAATTTTAACCCATTCTTGCACAATAGATGGGTTAACTTATGAACTGATGTAGATAAATGCAGGAGCCATTTCACCTACAGGGAGACCCACAAACAGTCATGGGATGGTTAAATGCCCATATTTTGTTCGTGGTAATGATACCAAAATTGTCAGCATTCACTGCCCTTACACCAATGAAACTGACAGAAACTTCTGGAATTCGCACGTGTGTGGAACAATGTGGATACCCAGTGGTGCTGTCAGTGATTGGATGTTCTTCCAGATGGTGCGTTGTTGACGTCCTCCATGAATACAATCCCTAAACAATTCGTGAATTCATCAAAAATTCAACGTTTATGCTCCAAGTCTGCCTGTAAAACCCAGGGGAATTTTGCACTCATTCAAATTAAGTCGAACTGAATTTTTAACAGCATACTAACAGCATAATTACCATAATTACTGTTAAACACCCTCATTGGCTCTGAACAGCTAATTTTATGTTTATGGAATGTTAAGTTTCTCTTTTACAATAAGAAATTCCACCTAGTTTTAAAATATATATTTTTAAATTTTGTTTATGTATTGTTACTGATATATATTGATATTTTAGTTTGTGCCTAAATCCAATTAATAATTTATTTTGCTAACGGAAAATTTAAATTAAGATGAAGTGCCTTTAATTTTCTGATTTGCTGACTATGGGAATACTTCAACGTGATTGGTTGCTTACCCTGCAATCTGACACTACTGCTGCGGCAGACCTGGAAATCAAAATTGAAAACAGAAAGTGCTGGAAAAACTCAACAGGTCTGGCAGCATCTGTGAAGAGAGAAACAGTTCAAATTTGAAGTCCAATATGACTCACCTTCGGAACCTAGAAATCAGTTTGATTGCCACCAGATTTTAACTGCCATTGAGAATGTAGAAGCCTACACCACAATGCTTACAGCAGAAGGAGCCTGATGCCTGTATAGTGTGGGAGGAGTGCCCAATCCTTGTGAGAAGTCCTCCAATGCTTGTGGCAGGAGTGGGGGGTTTTCTCTCTGTCCGTGGGGGTGGGAGAAATTTATTTTTGACGCAGATCATGGTGTCCTTTAAAGATGGCAGCCTGATCTCTGTGGAGCCAGCCTCTCTGGCTCTATCAGGCCCTGCCCTGCCAGAGGGATAGTGCAAACTCTGTGTACTGTCTCCTCTGTGTACTGGGTATCGGAGAATCTGGAGAGGAAACTCATCTGAGCAGCTGGAGAGCAACACACATGTTTTCTCACTGAAATTGAGAAATTCTGGGATGATTCCACTCATAACCAGAACTTTACTCTTTGGATAGCTTTTGTATAACATACTTGACCAATATTCGGGTTAAAATACCCTATTTCACAGAATCATAGAATGATCAAGTTCAGGATGCAGGAGCTATATTACACACAAGGAGAACTCACAAACGGTGATGAGACAAATAATAAACTAATCTGTTTCAGTAATGGTGCGTTGTTGGCAGGTCAGCAGAACAGTCTTTAATCTTCATTGAATTGCGACTTTGGGAAGTTAAATGTCACGTCAAAATCCGGAACAAACAAACTGAACCAAAGCTCATTGTCTGAACTGAAAGATGATAGGTGGAATTTTCCACCCATTCACGCCGACGGGATTTTCTGATTCTCCTGCCGTGAACGGAAAGCTGGCTGAGCGCCAAACTCTCCATCCTCACTTACAGCAGTGGCGGGGCATGAACGGCCGGAGAATTCCGGCTGATACCTTCAACAATGCAGTACTGCCTTACTGCAGGTTTGAAGCTCAGATCCTTCAATAGCATTTGTGGCTCGTTGTTACCAGCTCAGTCAGCATGCAATCATTTAGAAAATAACAACTCTCTAAGCCGTCAGGAGCTCTACTTATAAAAGAGATTATCCTCCAAGATGGAAAAAGATTCCAATCTCCAGAGTTAGGAATTTCCTTAGAGACTATCCCACTGTAACTTTGTTGGAAGAATGGAAACTGTGTTATGAGCAAATGGGGATTCCTTCTGGTAAAATTACCCCTTTATTAACTGTTTCGTGCCAAGGGAGGCACGATTTATACTTGGACAGCCATTAGTAATGGCTTAGGTCATTAGGCTGTTCTGAAAACATGCGCCCAAAGTTTTATTGGGGTTGTTCCTTTTCTGCTGACATAACGTCTTCAAATCCAATGGGGAAATGGCACTCGTTATCTTCCTGAAAGATTTAATTTCAAAGGCACTTTTAAATTAAGGAGGCTTTGCTTTGAAATTATTTTCCCTGGTAATACAATTCTGTGTTAACTAGCTATTATTTAAAACCATTGCATGATTTCTCAGAATATATGACATTAGAAGAATCATGTAGGACGTGATCTTACATCATGTCCCGCCCATTGTTTGGCAAGGCGAGGTGGTATGATCGGGGAGAGGTGAAAATTGAGAAATGCGCCCGGTTTCTCACCTCCCTCAGTCGTACTGACACTGTTCTGCCGGCGAAATCAACTTCACGCTCGTTTGTCTTTGTGGCTGATTAGTCATTACACATTTGATCACCAGTTGTACAGATTGTCTGGAAAAATACTCAGTAAATCATACAGCTTGTGAATGTGCTTTATTACTTCCCAAATTAGGGTTGGGATAAATTCTCCTTTTAATAACTTTGTTGAAAAAAGGCAGCCATAAGATTGCGACTTGCGGCTCGCCGAAAAAACAGGCGTGATTCTTTCCCTTTTTCTCTTCACTTACAATTTTTTAGAACATGGCTGCTGTAGCCCATCTAATGTAATGTAGATTGAAATTACCCCTTCAAATCTAACAATGCCAAGACTGCCACTTTAGAGATGATTTATCTGATCACAGCTGCCAAGATTGAGCTGTGATTTAAGGGAGTTCTGGTAACATTTACTTTGTGTCTCTGATTTGAGAAAGTATGACATCATTAGAAGTTAGTTCATCAGATTAATGTGAAAATTGGTCCAAAATTGAAAAGATGGTAATTATTCATATATTCTGAAACTCGTTTGTCTTTGTGGCTGATTAGTCATTACACATTTGATTACCAGTTGTGCAGATTGTCTGGAAAAATAGTCAGTAAATCATACGGCTTGTGAATGTGCTTTATTACTTCCCAAGTTAGGCTTGGTATAAACCCTCCTTTTAATACCTTTGTTGAAAAAAGGCAGCCTCCTTTCTTTAAATGCTAAACCCACGTCAAATGGTAATACAAGCATAGCAACTTGCTTGTGAGGTAGCGATAATCTTCCTTGTTTATTGTTAGAGTATGCAGATAGGATAGCTGCTCACTGTGCATCTGAGCTGCGTCATGTACCCATAGTGTGAAATGTACTATGAAGCACCTGTGGGTATTATATTATATTAAAAGTGTTATATAAATGCAAATTTTTGTTGTTGTGGTGTGCATGTCAGAAGTATTGGCTGGAACTTTCCCAGTGGCGGCGAGTGCATATGACATTAAATCCCCATTGACAACACTGGGGCCAGAGGATCTTGCCGTCTGCCGGTCAATGGTGGGCCGCCTCCATTGCAGCGAAACACACGTGGGAGGAGGGGAGGGCATGGGAGGTATTGTTATCATTTCTTTCGTCTTTCGTAGCTGCGCTTCTCCACCCATAATACTTCTCTGTATTTGGCTGCAGCCTTAGCATTCATAAACAAAGAGAACTCAGAGTGTGCTTTGCAATGAGGCTTCCCTTGCTTTGTCCAGTACCTTTGGAAGAAGTTTGGCAGAAACATGTGTAAATGAGGTTTCGTCCACTGATGGAACGTGAGAAGCCCTGAGAAAATTTTCAGAAAGACCCTGGATCAGGTGCAAATATCGATGTCAAATTTCACCAGCTTGTCATCGATGATTGCAATCCATCTCAGCTCTTTCTGTGTGGTGTCACCAGAAATGTTTAATTCCATTAAATAAAATACTCTCCTCCAAGAGATGTGAACAGGGAGAACAGTAGTATCTTGATGGAGACCCTGACCAACTTCTGCTGATCACTGCTCTTCAATTTCTCCTCTTCCCATTTTGGACACTCTGCAGCAGGCACTGAGCTGGCTTTTAGTCAATGCCTCTGGGGATGTGAAATTGGGAAATGCGTCATCTAAATCTTAAATTCTTCTGATCAATTAGAAAAACTGCTTATCAAAGTCAGAAAATATTCTGAGCTGACAATGAAATGTCTAGAATGTAATTGAATCAAAGAACATTGAGTTTCCATGACAACTCTCACCAGAGCTTCATGTTTGGATTCCAGCACTCAACAACATTATTATAAATGTGAAGCAATTTTCTACACTTCATAATTAATTGATACAAGCCAATCTCCTGTAGTGTTGAACAAAGGGAACTTTGAGAGAATTGAGGACCTGGTGGGGGGTTGGGGGGGAGGGGGAGGGGAGGAGGGGGGGGGGGGGCATGATGCTTTCCAGTCATCACCACACAATGTCCAGCACATCAAAGTTGACTTTTGCCAGAATACTTTTGGAACTCATGGCTTCAAGAAGGATACAGGCTCTCCTTGAAACCCGACAGCATTGACATTAATGATTGTGGAGAGCTTGCTACCAATCATTCAAAATGGTGACAGCTTGTCCAACAAGATGAATCACACTTTCAGTGACAACATCTTATAATGAGGCAAAGTGGCAGGAGAGAAGGAAAAAAAAAGGATCTTATTCCTACACTTCACATCCCACTATCTCATGGGACATCCTGCTCCATGTACCCAGAGATCTGTGGGTTGACAATTGGCCTGTTCAGTCACGTGAAGATCCATGGCAGAAACTCATGACCCTGTGTAGAGAGCGAGAGACAGCTGTCACCATCGATGACAAAGGGAATCAAGATCAAGTGTAGTTTTGAAGCACAGTGAGAAAGCAAGGAAAATAATTGAACCAAAACAGAGAAGGAGAAAAATAGGGGAAGCAGGACTAATAGGCAGGAAACAGATGAAAAGGAGAAAGGAAAGAAGGGAGGGAAGGAGAAAGTGGATGCAGAAAGGAAAAGGAGAGGAAAGGATGTTGGGGAGAGCAGACGATAAGAATAGTAGAGGAAAATGGGCCAAAGGAAAGTATAATGGGAGGAGGGAGCAGAATAAGGGTGAGTGCAAAAAGACAAGAGGGAGGGAGAGGAGAGAAGGACTGACAGGAAACTATCTCAACAGGATAATGGTTCCAATAAATCTCAGTAGAGAACAGGTGTAAACTAGCAAATTATCGGAATCGAGATTGGGGATTGGGGGAAGTGCCCTCATTATACATTTTTCAGCCCTCACAACCAGTTCAGAGTTCTGGATACTTCCTTGTTTTTGCAGGAGTTGGGCTCTGAAATTCACTTGGATTCTTCTAATCTACAACCAGGAAATTTTTCAACATTATTGGGGTTGATTTGGCATGTCCACTACGACGCCCACCAATTTTTACAAGTGCACCATAGAAAGCATCCTTTCTGCATATATCACAACTTGGCAGGCGTCCTGCTATGACCAAGACTGCAAGAAAGTACAAAGAGTTGGGAATGTAGCCCAGTCCATCATGCAAAACAGCCTCCCATCTGTTGACTCCATCTACACTTCCCTCTGCCTCAGGAAACCAGTCAGCATAATCAAGGACCCCACACACCACGGTCCTACTCTTTTCCACCTTCTTCAGCCGGGAAAAAGATATAAAAGTCTGATGCATGTACCAACTGACTCAAGAACAGCTTGTTCCCTGCTGCCAAAATAAGATAAGACTTTTGAATGGACCTATTACATATTAAGCTGATCTTTCCCTTCACCTTATCAGTAACTGCAACATTACATTCTGCACCCTCTCTTTTCCTTCTCCCCTATGTACTCTATGAACGTATGTTTTGTCTGTATAGTGCGCAAGAAATACTTTTCACTGTATCCCAATACATGTGACAATAATAAATTAAATCAAATGTTGTAATCCTGCATACAACAGGTCATTGGTACAGTCTTCAGAAGAACTTGCGAACTCATCTATGACCAAGATGTCATGTTATATTGTTGGTGCTTACATTTTACAGTCTTATTGGGAGTAATTCTGACTCTGTGCAATAATGAATCAGCAGAACATTTTACATCTCTCCTGGTTTTCATTTCTATTGACTTCCATTCACAGTGTGATAGTGAAAGATGGGTGGCAAAGTCAACATGATCTCCATTGAAATGTCTGAATAGGAACAGTCATTCAACCTTTAAACTGTCTGTGAACAGCTTCAATGAACTCAATGTGTCAATGCCAATTTTTCAGGAAATTGTCACAAAATGTTTTTCAAGGCTCAAGTAGCCCGGTAAAAATATGATTTCTTAAAAGCTTTGACTCCCACCAGGACTGCTGTAAAGAGAGATCAGAATTGAAGAGGCACAAATGATGTACTTTAGTAAAAGTTTGGGCCCAATGGAGATTTGTTTGAATATTTACTGACAAGTAGAATTGAAAGGTTTGGACAAATTAGAATGATCCCAGCTGAGTTTTATGACCTGCATTATACAGCTCCTCCTTCCCCAGATGGTAATGGACTGACAGCCTCTATAGCCCACAGAATTTGAGTGCTATGATGTCAACTCAGTTGATATTGTTTGAGACCTTACTGGAACACCGTGACAAAAATATTGGATTTGGGGATGCACTGATCAATCAGAATAATATCTGATATATTTTCTGAACATACCTCAGAGAGACATTTAGGGCTGCATGCTCAGGGAGTTGGGGAGAGGCCCTGGAGGGATGAAAATGTCAGCAGGGACCTGACTCCAATAGAGCCTTTTAAGGCAGGTTCAGGTCATGAGTTGTGCCCTGCACTCCTGATCTGACCAGCCACATTGCAAGGAGAGGCACATCCTAGCTGTCCCCAATTTTCATGGAGTCAGGCCAACTTTTCAAACAAATGTGTTTTTAGGCAGGAGATTCATTAACCATAACCAAAAAATCTCTACAGTGCAGAAGGAGGCCATTCGGCCCACTGAGTCTGCACCCACTCTCCAAAAGAACATCTTACCCAGGATCACACAGAGGATGGTGGGCGAGTGGAATCGGCTGCCGTCAGTGGTGGTGGGGGCGAACTCAATAGGGTCTTTTAAGAGACTCCTGGATGAATACATGGAGCTTAATAGGATGGAGGGTTATAGGTAGGCCTAAAAGGTAGGGATGTGTTCGGCACAACTTGTGGGCCGAAGGGCCTGTTTGTGCTGTAGTTTTTCTATGTTTCTATGTTTCTATCAACCCCTTTGCCGTATCTCAATGACCCCATGTATTTCTCATTGCCAATCCACCTAACCTGCACATCTTTGGACTGAGAGAGGAAACTGGAGCATCCGGAGGAAACCCATGTCCTGTGAGGCAACAGTGCTATCCACTGTGCTAACATGCCTACCCTGGGGGGAGGGTGAAATTGAAGGGATGAGATTCCCAGTGGCTAACTGCCCACCCCAACCTTGTAGCAATTTTGCACTGGGGTGGGCAAGGTCTTGAATAGAAAGCCCACCCTTGCCACAGTCACCAATTATTGACCACTTAAGGGTAGTCCCCATACCCAGCCTCAATTCTTAGGCTGGCAGGGATGGGTGGGGGTGGGGGGGGGGAGGTGGGGGGTCGGGGGGGGTGGGGGGGTGGGGGGTGAACTTGTGTGGCGGAAGTTAGATTTTGGGAGGGAAGTGAAGGAGTGCCTCAATCAGAAATCCCCTACTGACGTGGGCACTCTTCCCTTAATGCCTGGTGGCCTCAGGATCTCACTTTAGCACCCCCAACCTCTTCCCTGAGATCCCGATTGTCTGCTCAGGCCTTCCCTACCCTCCCCACCCTGGACCCATTGAGCTCACCACTGAATTTTCTGAATGGTGGGGTCTCACTTCCCATCATCCAAGGAGACCCCCACAAGCTTTGAGTGCCCACTGCCTTTTCACACTCAAGTGACTTCCGCCCCTCACTTGGAATGAAATCCCACCTCAGAGAGCTGCCGGCCATCTGGTTGGCCAGGAGTTCAGATCTAACTCCATTGATGATTGGGCTTTCACCGTGCATATTCAATCCCCATGCCAGCCTAAACATTGAGGCTGGGTGGGGAATGTGGCCAATTATTGGCCACTTAAAGGACTCGATTAGGGCAATGGGGGGGGGGGGGGGCTTCCTATTCGAGGTCTTGTCCACCCCAGTGAAAAATTGTTACATTGTTTAGGTGGACGGGTACTCGAAGGGAATCCTGTTCCTTTAATTACACACAACGCCACCTAAAAAGACACCGGTGGGGGAACATAAAATTCTGGCCTTGGTCTCCAGTGTTTGGATTTAGTGCCAGGCGTCCTCTTGCATTTCCTCTTCAGTCCACTGCTGCTCTTGTGACTCCCTCCAAGCAACTTCCTGGAACAGCCCGCCCCAGCACGTGGTTGACCCTGTGACTGCCTCCAAACCACTTCCTGGAACAGCCTGCCCCAACACCCAGCAATCTCTATGATTGCCTTCAAATTTCCTCCGGGTCAGTGGCCTGACTAACCCACACCAGCTCCCCTTGCCCTTCCCAAATGAAAATCCTTTCTTTCCTGGCACTTTCTCCCAAGGACCAGCTGGGAAATTTCCTGACTCCCTCTACCCACCTCGAAGATGAAAATCTAACCCTTACAGTTGCTTGGTTGATCTATTATTTTGGAGAAAGGAAAGTAAGTGAAGGTCTATGACCCAACACTAGCTCTGTTTCTCTCCTGATAGATGCTGGCGGACTTGCTGAGTTTTACCAGCATTCCCTGTTCTTGATCAAAATAAGATTCAAAACAATTCATTCTTCACATTTGTCATTTAGATGTTGTGAAAATTCATTATATAATCTTCAAATTTCCAGGCGGAATAGACTATGCATTAAGATATTAAGTAAATCTCAGCAGTATTGAATTCATTCCTTGTGTGTTGATAAACTCAATACCATCTTCATAGTTTGTCTACTTCCTCTAGTATGCAGCATTATAATTCTTTTTACTGTGTCTAACCCACTGCTCCTTATGTTACTGAATCTTCCGTTTGGTTTGCTTTTTTAATATTCAATTTCTTGCACACTTGACGAAATATATAGGTTTCATCTTTCACTTTTTTAATGTTTGATTATTCCTTTCCTTCAGCTCAATTGCACTCTCTATTTCCAGCTGGATAGCTTCCACTCCCTGAACTGATACTCATCTTTTTAGACTTTCCTCTCCACATTACTGAACACACTTCTCGAATTCCGGTACCAAGTTTCAAATTCCAATGGCCTTTGAGCTTATATCCATCAGTACACAACTTCGTGTTTAGATGAAATTAACAGTTCCAAGGAGAAGTACAGTTAATGTGAATGGTAAAATCAGTATTATGGAGGCTAGCAGCACATGAGCTACCTTGACAATCGTAAGCCAGGTCAGGAGCTAAAATGTAGCAAGGTTGCAACATGTGCTGGGGACAGAAACCACTGCCACAGCGCAGAACTCCATGAGTCACTGTGTATAAGTCAACCCAGCATAGAAGATGACCTAATTTTCCAGCCCCAAGAACAATGTTTTTGCATATGCTCATCACATTATTTGCCTCCTCCCTATCAGCCGTGATAAACTCCACTCGCACCAGTAGTCGGCCTCAATTCTTCCGCCCACAAGTGCATGTTTTACTTACTGGGACCTTATAATTGGGAGCAAGGGATCAAGCAGGCAATGCTGGCTGTGTTGCGTAGTTGCGCATGAGTTTAAAACATGTCAACTCTTTGCATCAGATGCTGATGACATTTCAAATTGGTGATCACCTACACCCATACCGCTGGTTCACTTTTATAATCCGCAGAGTCAACCCCCATTTTTGGAGGAATTATTCAAGGTTTGAAAGGTCGACTTACACTCCAACATCTATGGGTAAGGCAGAAAATCTTCATATCAGAATAAGAATAAATTTTGGTAGTAAACTGTCAGACAGGATATGCTTTTAGAACATCCATGTTTTATGCCCTTGATCGACCTGTGTATTTGCAAATCCTCATTAGTTTTATCTTGAATGATGAATTCTTAAGAGTTTTTCCAAAACTGGCTTTAGAATAATTGGTTTATAGTTATCTCTTTTTGATTCTTCCTTCTTGAATAAAAGTGTTAAGAGAAAGAAAAAACATTGCATTTATACAGCTGTTTTCATTACCTTACAATATTCCACAGCCGATCAAATACTTTATTTGACACATGGTTACCGTTGTCTTGTGGATGTACAGCAACCAATTTGCTCACAGCAATATCTCACAACTAGTCATGAGATAACTGTAGACCGCTTGCTCATGTGAGAACGTGGTGATGTGGCTACAAAGGAGGTCACATGGCGGGAGCGTGGGAGTTACTTGTCTCTGGGAGTGGGGACAGAGCACAAGTGTTTAAGTAGCTGTAGAGCTAGTGAGTAAACTACCTTGCTGAAAATATTTGTTGCCAGTGATTCAGGGAACCCACAACATCTATATAGTGTCAGACGTTGGCCGTATGAAACAAGAGTTTGGCTTCATCAATTCACTGAGAGGGCAGATGGGACTTTTACTTAACATCTCAAAAAAAGACTCCATCAGTACTGCAGAGAAGAGTCAGCCTAATCTCAAATCTTTACAGCTGGAGTTGAATTAATAACTTTTTGACTCTGAGGTGAGATTACTGATATTATTGAGCTGTCTTTCTTTCATATCCCTTTCCACTGTCTGCAGCCCCACACAAAACTTTGCTTTTCAATTGCATCTCCACTGCAGAGCAGGATTGAGGTGCCAAATGGCTTACTCATGCTCCAAACTTATATATTTGCATGTTTGTATCTGAGCAGGTCCACTTCCTGCGTAAGTCCTTTCAGAGTGAATGACCTCCACTGAGGAGAAATCATCATTATTGACCAGCTGGCTCGCCTCCTGCAGGATGTGGGAAAGCCTTATAGGAGATAAGAGACATGAATGAGTACTGACAAGCTAAGTAGATTTGATATTGTCATTATGCACATGATCACATTTCACTCGCTACTGAAATCAAATCAACATAAGTTAATATGGTCTGTCAGATGGTTGCCTGATATTTAATTCTGCCACCAGGCAACTGAAAGATCGCCATCACCCCAAGCATGCACGTATGCCCAGTGCTTCCTCCTCTGCACTTGCTATGTGTGAGGTCTATGGTGGACCCTCTTTGGTTCTCTACCTCTCTTGAGACGTCTGTGCTCCCTTTTCCTGTGAGGGAATGAAGGAACTATGAGCGGGAGCTATAACTCATGTTGTACAGATGGATGAAGTACATTTGTTGAGAGTCACTGTGAGGAAGAGGCATGATATTGGTAAGTGTCAGTGATGGATAGACAGGTGGGAATGTGAGGAAGTACATTGATAGAGATAAATGAATTTTTTGTTCTTTCACGGAATGTCAGTGTCCCCAGCAAGGACAGCGTTTATAATCCATCCCTAATTGCCCTTGAGGAGGTGGTAGTGAGCTGTCTTCTTGAAGCACTACAGTCCACCTGGTATGGAGTAGGCTTGAGAAGGCAGAGTGTGGGGGTTGGGGTGGTAGGCATACAGGATGTAGGTGAGCGTACAATTGCTCTCATCTTTCCTGGCCTGACCAGGTTATTGAACTGCTTCCCACATCGTGTGGAGGAAGGTGGCATTTTCTGACTTGTATTACTTCCAATCACATCTTCTTGGAGTTCCCTGCAGGCTTCTTCTTCCCATTGCTGGGTCCCTGGTGGCCGCTGCTGGGGTGTCCAGTGGCACTGCCGGATGGGCACTGCCCAATGGGCACTGTCTGGCATTGCCCCTGACCACCCAAGGGTTTCAATGATCTCCGGGTCCCCTGGCATGTTCATTGCGCCAGGCCTCCGCCAGTAATGATTTTCGCCGTTCTTGTGCGGTCCCCAAAGACCAGAAGACCCTGTGCACTGGGAGTTGAATGGGCTATGCATATTTAAATAAGCTAATCAGCCTCACACTCTTTCTGGGCGCGATCGGTTTGTGCCATTGGAAAGGTATGGGTACAATTACAAACTGTTTGGTGTCAGGTCCGAAACTGATTTTTGGGCCAACATGCTATTTTCCAGAACAAAGAACAGTACAGTACAGGAATAGGCCCTTCGGCCCATCAAGTCTGGGCCGACACAGATGCCCCTCTAATCTAATATTTTCTTGCCTCTATGTGGTCTATATCCCTCTATTCCCTGTCTATTCGTGTATCTACAGTAAGAAGTCTAACAACACCAGGTTAAAGTCCAACAGGTTTATTTGGTAGCAAAAGCCTGGTAGCTTTTGCTACCAAATAAACCTGTTGGACTTTAACCTGGTGTCGTTAGACTGCTTACTGTGTTTACCCCAGCCCAACGCCGGCATCTCCACATCATGACTATTCATGTATCTATCCAGATGCCTCTTGAACATTGTTATAGAATCTGCTTCCATCACCTTCTCCGGCAGCGCATTTCAGGCATTCACCGCCCTCTGTGTGTAAACTTTCCCCCTCTCACTTTCAACCAATGCCTTCGAGTAACTGACCCTTCAACCCTGGGAAAAAGACTCTGCCTGTCATAATCTTGTGAACCTCTATAAGGTCCCTCCTCACTCTCCGATGCTTCAATGAAAACAATCCAAGTTTGTTCAACCTTTCTTCATAGTCCAGATCCTCCAAACCAGGCAACATCCTGGTAAATCTCTGCTGCACCCTTTCCAATGCATCACCATCCTTCCGGTAGTGTGGCAACCAGAATTGTACACATACCCCAAATGCGGCCTAACTAAAGTTTTATACAACTGCAACATGATTTCCCAATTCCTATTCTCAATGCCCCGACAAATGAAGGCCAGCATGCCCTATGCCTTCTTGACCACCTTGTCATTCAGGTTCCCAAGTCTTGTCATCTTTATCCTTCATTTTTACAGGGATATACTTGTCCTGAATTGTTAACAACTGACTTTTTAAAGATTCCCACATATCGAATGTGGATTTACCCTCAAACAGCTGCCCCCAGTCTACATTCCCTAGCTCCTGCCTAATACTGTCACAGTTAGCCTTCCTTCAGTTTAGTACTTTTACTCTGGAACTACTTCTATTCTTTTCTACAAGAATCTTGAAACTGATAGAATTGTGATCACTGTTTCCAAAATGGATCCCCACTGAAGTATCAATTACCTGTCCAGGCTTGTTCCCAGAACCAAGTTTAAGATAGTTCCTTCCCAATTTGGACTACCTACATATTGCCTCAAGAAGCACTCTGAACAAACACACTGAACAAACTGTGCCTCTTCACTCACTGAACAAATTCTGCCCTGTCCAAGCTCCTGGCACTAAAGGAATTCCAGTCTATGTGGGGGAAGTTAAAATTGCCCATCAGAAAACCCTGTTGTCTTTACATCTTCCCATAATCTGCTGACATATCAGTTCCTCCACTTCATGCTGGCTGTTGGGAGGTCTGTAGTACAACCCCAACAGTGTGATTGCACCACTCCTGTTCCTGAGTTCTACCCACATGGTCTCGCTGCAAGATCTCACCAAGGTGTCCTCCCTCTGTATAGCTGTGACATTCTCCCTAATAAAGGCAACACCCCCACCTCTTTTGTCACCCTCTCTATCTTGCCTAAAACATCTAAATCCTCGAATGCTAAGCTGTCAGTCCTGCCCTTCTTTCATCCAAGTCTCTGTAATTGCCACAGCATCTTAGTTCCATGTGGTAATCCAAGCTTTAAGTTCATCCGCCTTACTTGTCATACTCCTTGTGTTAAAGCATCTCACACATCAGACCATCTGTCTGTCATATTTTGTACACTCTCCCTGTGTTTTATTTCTCTTAGCCTTACTGGATACATTCACTGAGTTCTCCATAGTCTCTACTCTGTACTGTGGCCCTTTTTGATTTTTGTCTTTGTTTTCTCTGCCTTCCACTTTTCCCCTTACTGCCTTTTGTTTCTGTCCCCACTTTACTTTCCTCTGACTTCTGCATCAGTTCCCATCCTCCTGCCACATTTAAACCCTCCCCAACAGCACTGACAAACACTCCCCCTAGGACATTGATTCCAGTCCTGCCCAGGTGCAGACCGTCCAATTTATACTGGTCTCCCCCAGAACCGGTTCCAATGCCCCAGGAATTTCAATCCCTCCCTCTTGCACCATCCCACAAGCCTCATATTCATCTTAGCTATTTTGACATTCCTATTCTGACTAACGTGTGCCACTGGTAGCAATCCTGAGATTACTACATTTGAGCTCCTACTTTTTAGTTTAACTCTAACTCCCTAAATTCAGCTTGTAGGGCTTCATCCCGTTCTTTTACCTATATCGTTGGTCCCTATATGCACCATGACAGCTGGCTGTTTCACCCTCCTCCTCCAGAATGCCCTGCAGCTGCTCTGAGACACCGTTGGTCCTTGCACCAGGGAGGCAACATGCCATCCTGGAGTCTCATTTGTGTCCGCAGAAATGCTGTTTATTCCCCTTACAATTGAATCCCCTATCACTATAGTTCTGCCAGTCTTTTTCTTACCCTCCTGTGCAGCATATCCTGCCATGGTACCATGAACCTGGCTGCTGCCACCTTCCCCTGGTGAGCCCTCGCCGCCAACAGTATCCAAAATGATATATCTGTTTTGGAGGGAGATGACCAAAGGGGACCCCTGCACTGCCTTCCTACTCTTCCTCTGTCTGGTGGTCACCCATTCCCTATCTCCCTCAGTCATTTTTATCTGCGGTGTGACTAACTCACTGAATGTGCTATCCATGAATTCCTCAGCATCGTGGATGCTCCAAAGTGAATCCATCCACAGCTTCAGAGCCATCAAGCGGTCTAACAGGAGCTGCAGTTGGACACACTTCTTGCACATGAAGGAGCCAGGGACACCAGAAGGCTCCCTGAATTCCCACATCACACAAGAGGAGCATGACACAGGGTTGGGATCTCCTGCCATGACTTAATCCTTAAGTTAACTTACAACAACAACAACAATACCAAGAGAAAAAAGAAAAGAAAAACTACTTACCAGTCACCAGCCAATCACTTACCTGCTGGTTGTAACGTCGCGGTTTGATTTCTTTCTCCCTCTCACTTCCCCTCGAGACTCCCTCGCAGGTCGGCCTCTCCGCTCCTCCCGAAGATGAGCACCTCTTTCCCATCAGCACTGAATTCCCACTCAGATACAAATTTCTGATACCCTCACTCTGGCTGAATCTCACTCCGGCTGCAGCCTCTCTCCCACTGGCGTGCGCAAGCTCATGGATTGGCGTGATCTGTGCCAGGCACGGCGCGGTCAGAAAATTGGGCCCACCTATTACCCCTTAATTAAAATTACTTTGCACCTTATTCTCCTTTGACATTAAATTCCCACTTTCACCAAATTCCCAATGTCATGCTGCTTAGAAAGCCACTTCACTTAGCAGATTGACCCAAATCTCACCTTGTTCTAAATTACATTGGCTTTGTGCTTTAGCAGATATCCCTCCAATATATATGTTTTGGAAACACAATAGTTATAATTGGCCATTTAACAAGCATCCACAATATTGAACACCAAGTCAAGGATCCAGTGCTGTGTGCAGCTCTTTTTCCTCTTTTTCTGAATGCAAATTTTTGATCTAAAGCAGAAGCAATAGTTGTGCCAGGAACACCCAACTCAGTCCTTTTTCCCACTCTGATATGGCACCTCTCACCCATACTTCCACAGTTATTATTGTTTATTGCTGTTTCTCGCACTGCACTCTTGTCCTGAACATTGTTCTATGTTTAAATGCATACACCTCAACCTTGACTTCAAGTTTTGGAACATTACCACATTCTTTTTTCTGCTTTGCTCATTTTAAGATATCCTTTGACCTGTCACTAGTCAAAGATTTGTTTCTTTCTTTTCTTCCTCTGCTGTTTTGTTATCTGGTTGTAAACTTAAACTTCTTTCCAGGTATTTATTTTAGTAAAACAAACCAAAAGACCCATCAACTTCATTTGAACAAACTTTCATTTATTTAACACTTTAGGCACCAAACTCATGAACTTACAACAGTTTCAACACTTTATTCATTTCATTTTAACATTAACTCAACTTTTAACTGAAAATGAATACTACCTGGTTTCTTGAGCTAACTGGCCAGACTGCTCTTCCCAATAGTGGTTCCTTTGTCTTCTCTGAAGATCTTCTCCAGGGCACACTTCACAATGGTGGGTCTCAAACCATCGCTGGAGACAAAGGCTGAAACACACTTCTTTATCCCCAAACTTTCCCAACCTTCCACAAAGTTCTCTAGCACTCAGCCAATGATACCAATGGAAGCCGATCACAATGTTCAATCATGACCAATGGAATTACTCGTGAACAACTTCCAAATGTTTATACCAAGCTGCATGTAAATTACATAGCCTCATCATATACGGTAACAATGGCTCCAGCATGCCTAGCACAGCCCTAACAACTATCCTTATTTGGTCAATGCAGGAAGTGTCAGGCTACAGCTCACAGTCCAGGTCATGAGTCACTGCAGCCTTCTAACCTCCATCTGCGTTTAATTTTAACCTGACCAAAGTTCCCAACATGCTTGACTCTCATTGTCACAATTGCTCTCACACCTAATATTGCCATTGTTACTGGAGTTGTTGCTGTAATCATTGTTGTAGCTGGCCCTCCGACCATACTTTCTTTTCCTCTTTCTGATTTATTTCAGCTCATTTATGCAATATGCAGCAGTTTTAGTGATCTGATACTTGTAGTCTGCTGCTTTGTTAAGTCTCCTAATCTCACTGATACTGATGGCATGTTCCATTTTCAGAAAGGCATAGAAATCCATAGATCAGTTCAATCATTTCCTTTTAAATTTTGTAATGACTTTAGCTTATAAACGTTCACTTCCACTAGTAATTTGTCAATTAAATGGAGAAACCAAAACTATGCAGTGGAATTAATTTGTTTCAGTTCCTTTTTAATTGGTGGATTTTTTTGATGTATCTTGCTTGATTCATTCTTCTGTTACGCCTTTAATTATTTCTCATCAGTGGACTTTGTATTAGCTTCCTCTCATTCGAATATTTTCCTACTTCCTCAGCAGTGACTTGTTGCTTTATGAATGCAAAACATGAACCAATTAGTCAAAATTTATTGCCTTTTCTGAAGTATGACATCGAAATATGACATAGGAGATGTGGAACTTTGGAGAAAGTGCGTTCGATGACTGAACTGGAAGTTTTTAAATATATTCAATACAAACCTTTACCATCTAGTCCACTGATTATAAAACCTAATTCAATATATTTAGTGATTTCATATGCACTCATTGCACTATCTGACACTAAAATTGCAATTTACTTCTGAAGATACTATGGAAGATAAAGATAAATTGGATACAGTCATTCACTTAAAACATTAATATTAAACATTTGAGTCAAGGACACATTTCCCCAACCTACAGCTGCATATCTCATTTACTGATGTGCTCCAGGAGCTTTGTGAAGATCTTGCAGAAAGTAAATTAAACTAATCAGATTGGAACAATTTACTTAATTAATTGAGTGCGCTAAATATTCTATTTCAAGTCAGTCTGAGTTTGGTGCCTTGCTCATCAATCTCTTTCATTCTTAATTTTTCCTTCCACCCCTCCACTACTGAAGGCAATAACAATAAATGCATCATTCATTATCTTCCACAGGTTTTCCAGATATGTGCTCTACCAAGATAAATTTAATGTAAAAACAAATTGGCAATGCACAAATATTAGCCAAACACTAGGTGGGGTACAAGTGGTTGCAAAGCATTTTGCTTTAGGAGTATAATTTATCTTATGTGATATGGTAAGTAAGGTAGGCTCGAGATTTATTCCTTTATAAAAATAATTTCTGTATCATATAAGTAATAAAGGATTGAAAATAATTCATGCAAATGCCAACTGAATATGTGAACTTATTTTAGGTTAGGTAACAAAGCAGCGTTACCTCAAACGCTGACAGATACATGTTTCTTACAATTTTTCTTCACCCAGAGGGTGGTGAGTGGGTGAAATTCACTACCACCGAATGTAGTTGAGGCCAAAACGTCTGATTTCAAGAAGAAATTAGATATAGCTCTTGGGGCTAAAGGGATCAAGGGATATGGGAGGAAGGGGGGATCAGGATATTGAATTCGATGATCAAGATGAATGGCAGAGCAGGCTCGAAGGGCTGAATGGCCTACTCTTGTTCCAGTTTCCATGTTTCTATGTAACGTTCCACCCACTGTCTCTGTGCTGCAGTGAGGAAACCATGTAAGCAAAGTGGAACATCAGAGTGCCACCTGAGGTTTCTCTAGTACAGCTCATAATGAACAAAAAACAGACTTACACTTTTGAAGCATCTTGACATGAATCAGCTTTGTAGAATGGTATCATTTTATCAACACTTGCATTGAGACTTAGGGGCTCAGAATGAATTACATGATACAAGCCTGGTCAAATTGAGCTATTTATTCAATTCAAAGAGTAATGTAAGCGTACATCAAGTATAACTTTACAAAGCCAGAACAAAATATCTGGATAATTTTCTAAATTTATTTACTAGGATTGAAACATCATACCTTGTATCTTAATGCAATTATAATTAAATGAAGAATTTTCATTTATATATCACAGAACCCCTGGACATCTTAAAATGTTTTAGAACCAATGAAATACTTTTCAAGTGGAGTAAGTATTGAACTGTCAGGAAAAGCACCAGTCAATCTACACACAATGTCCCTCAAAAAGCACTTAGAAAATTAAGCAGATAAACTCATTTGAATCTATTAGTTGAGACGAATGTTGAGCAGGACAATACGTCACATTCCCAAATATTGCCAACATAGTTTTTATAATCCATTCTGGAGAGTCCATTGGGCCACTACTTAACATTTCACTAGAAAGAAGACACAGCTGACATTGCAGCACTGCTGCCTCATTTAAAGTTTATTTATTAGTGTCACAAGTAGGCTTACATTAACACTGCAATGAAGTAACTGTGAAAATCCCCCAGTCACCACACTCTGCTGCCTGTTCAGATACAGTGAGGGAGAATTTAGCATAACCAATGCATCAATTCCCAAACATAGATTGGAATATCCCTAGGGTAAGGGGATTGGATGGGGAAGAGTTCATTAGGTGTGTTCAGGAGGGTTTCCTGACACAGCATGGGGACAAGCCGACTAGAGGAGAGGCTGTACTTAATCTGATACAAACCAATGAACCTGGACAGGTGTCAGATCTCTCAGTGGGAGAGCATCTTGGGGATAGCGATCATAACTCTATCTCCTTTATGCTTGCATTGGAAAAAGAGAGGATCAGGCAAGCTAGGAAAGCGTTTATATGGAGCAAGGGGAAATATGAAGACATAAGGCAGCAAATTAGAGGAGTAAATTGGAAGGAGGTATTCTCGGGGAAATGTACTGAAGAGAGGCGGCAGTTTTTCAAGGAATGTCTGTCTAGAGTTCTACAGAGCAACGTTCCGAGCAGACAGGAAGGAGTTGGTAGGTTAAAGGAACCGTGGTGCACGAAAGCTGTGCGGGACCTAGTCGAGAAGAAAAGAAAAGCATACAAAAGGTTCAGAGAGCTTGGTGAAGATAGGGATCTAGATGAGTATATGGCTTGTAGGAAGGGACTAGAGAAGGAAATTAGGAGAGCCAGAAGGGGTCACGAGAAGGCCTTGGGAGGTAGGATTAAGGAAAACCCTAAGGCGTTCTATAAATATGTGAAGAGTAAAAGGATGAGACGTGAAGGAATAGGGCCTATAAAAGGTGAAGGCGGGAAAATCTGTACGGAACCAGTAGAAATGGCAGAGGTGCTTAATGAGTATTTTGCCTCGGTTTTCACAGAAGAGAAGGACCTGGGTGGATGTACTGTCGGCTTGCGGTAGACTGAAAGGATTGAGTATGTGGACTTTAACAAAGAGGTTGTGCTGGAATCTTTGAATGGCATCAAGATAGATAAGTCGCCGGGTCCGAATGGGATGTACCCCAGGTTACTGTAGGAGGCGAAGGAAGAGATTGCAGAGCCTCTGACGATGATCTTTGCGTCGTCAATGGAGACGCGAGAGGTGCCAGAGGATTGGAGGATTGCGGATGTGGTTCCTATTTTCAAGAAGGGGAATAGGGATAGCCCAGGAAATTACTGACCGGTGAGTCTAACCTCAGTGGTTGGTAAGCTGATGGAGAAGATCCTGAGGGACAAGATTTATGCGCATTTAGAGAGGTTTAGTATGCTCAAGAATACTCAGCATGGCTTAGTCAAAGGCAGATCGTGCCTTACGAGCCTGGTGGAGTTCTTTGAAAATGTGACGAAACACATTGACGAAGGGAAAGCGGTAGATGTGGTTTATACGGATTTTAGCAAGGTGTTTGATAAGGTCCCCCATGCAAGGCTTCTAGAAAAAGTGAGAGGGCATGGGATCCAAGGGGCTGCTGCCCTGTGGATCCAGAACTGGCTTGCCCAAAGGAGGCAGAGAGTGGGTATAAATGGGTCTTTTTCTAAATGGAGGTCGGTCACCAGTCGTGTGCCCCAGGGATCTGTTCTGGGACCCTTGCTGTTTGTCATTTTCATAAATGACCTGGATGAGGAAGTGGAGGGATGGGTTGGTAAGTTTGCCAATGACACAAAGGTTGGTGGGGTTGTGGATAGTCTGGAGGGATGTCAGAAGTTACAGAGGGACATAGATAGGATGCAAGACTGGGCGGAGAAGTGGCAGTTGGACTTCAGCCCAGATAAATGCGTAGTGGTCCATTTTGGCAGGTCAAATGGGATGAAGGAGTACAATATAAAGGGAAAGACTCTTAGTACTGTAGAGGATCAGAAGGACCTTGGGGTCCGGGTCCATAGGACTCTAAAATCGGCCCCGCAGGTGGAGGAGGTGGTTAAGAAGGCGTATGGTGTGCTGGCCTTTATCAATCGAGGGATTGAGTTTAGGAGTCCGGGGATAATGATGCAGCTATATAAGACCCTCGTCAGATCCCACTTGGAGTACTGTGCTCAGTTCTGGTCGCCTCACTATAGGAAGGATGTGGAAAAGATTGAAAGGGTGCAGAGGCGATTTACAAGTATGTTGCCTGGATTGAGTGGCATGCCTTATGAGGATAGGCTGAGGGAGCTCGGTCTTTTCTCCTTGGAGAGACGTAGGATGAGAGGAGACCTAATAGAGGTATATAAGATGTTGAGAGGCATAGATCGGGTGGACTCTCAGAGGCTTTTTCCCAGGGTGGAAATGGCTGCTACGAGAGGACACAGGTTTAAGGTGCTGGGGGGTAGGTACAGGGGAAATGTTAGGGGTAAGTTTTTCACACAGAGGGTGGTGGGTGAGTGGAATCGGCTGCCGTCAGTGGTGGTGGAGGCAAACTCAATAGGGTCTTTTAAGAGACTCCTGGATGAGTACATGGGACTTAATAGGATGGAGGGTTATAGGTAGGCCTAAAAGGTAGGGATATGTTCGGCACAACTTGTGGGGCCGAAGGGCCTGTTTTGTGCTGTAGTTTTTCTATGTTTCTATGTTTCTAAACAGCACGTCTTTCAGACTGTGGGAGGAAACTGGAGCATCCAAAAGAAACTCACGCATACACGGGGAGAATGTGCAAACTCGTCACAGACAGTGACCCAAGCCGGGAATTCAACCCAGGTCCCTGATGCTGTGAGGCTGCAGTGCTAATCACTGTGCCACTGTGCCACCCCACGCCTCCTAAGATGGATGAATGTCTACTATTGCTACTCCAATCTAGATGACTTGATTAGCTGTGGGTCTTGGTAAGATGCTCTTTTGGAGAGTTGGTGCAGACTCGATGGGCTGGATAGCCTCCTTCTGCACTGTCGTGGTTCTATGATTCTATGAAACAGGCTGGGAGAATGGTGGCAGGAGGTATTGAGATGGGAACCTGAAATCTTGCCATCGGAGGACATTACCAGCAATGGTCATCTCAACAGTGCGACCACCTGTTGACTGAAGGCAGGTGGCCAATTAAAGCCCATTAATTAGCCAATTAATGAGCAGTTTCTTCTCCCACTGGCATTTTATCGGTGTTGTGAGAAGGTTTTGCTGTGTAGGAAGACTACCAGGTGAACCTTGGTATCATCCCAGCAGGTTCCTAGCCTTTTTGGCCCAGCTTAGTAAAAGAAATCTTACCTGGCCTCAGACTCAGCAGTGGCCATCGCTAACGCTGGTTGGCCTCTGATTGGGCCAGCAGCTCTGCTAGGTGGTCTCTCATATGCAATTAGACCGCTGAGCTGGGGCAGCCTCTTATTTGGTCACCACTGGTAAAACAGCACATGCGGTTCCAATGCCCACCTGCTCAGGGTAGGGCCCATGCAGAAAAATTGTGGCTAATATCGGTAGCAGTCTGAGTGACAGTACTGGGATCCAAGCTTAATTCAGAATGAAAAAGGTTTATAGCAAAAGCTAAAGAGGACAATTACCTCTTTATAATTAGGGTAAATTGTCCTTTAAGTGAACTTTGCTTGAGCTCAATTTGCCCTGCTCCTTGTAAATTTATACCAGTTTATGAAATGTAACAGATTCCTTCTGTTATGATGAATTCTATCAGTCATCGCAGCACCTTCAAACAAAACAAAACCTATCGGCTGTTTATAAGGAATAACATTCGAATTAGATTTATGTTTGTCCAGCTAATTTGCACTGTGATAATTTCATTTCAGTTGCCAATGCTTATTTAATCGCTAGACAGTGAAAATACTTGGGAATTGACTCACACTCATCATTTGTCACAACCAGGCTTCAGACTGACATGACGAAAAGTGAACTTTCCTAATCACACTGAAGACTTTGAGTAATGGATTCTTTTTGCCTTCATTTGCTTCAGATTCCAAAATAGCCCTCAACTGATGAACTACACCACGCAGTGAAATTAAAAATGTTAGGTGGGTATAAATCATGTTGGTTATGTTATATAAAATGATTTGATAGCAAAGCAGCATGAAAGTGTCTATAAACAGTATTGACTTGTATATTAATATTTTTTGCTCTTGTTAGCCAACAAGCTACCTACTCTACCTCTGGACTTTTGTTATAATTTGCTGTGATGCCTGTTACCTTGTGAGGTGCCCAAGCACTTAAGATGTAATTGGCCTGAATTTTGCAGTCAGTGGTGAAACAAGGCATAACGCACTGACCTTGAAGTAAACTGCCCACAATGGTTATAGTGATCACTGTGATGTGGTTTCACCCTCTCTCAACACCAGTTTAAAGGTGGTGCCTAGTTAAGTAAATGCCTTGGCACACAGCAACAGTCTTGTAAGCAAGCAAGTAAGTAGCATTCACTGAAGTACACACACATGGCAAACTGGGAGGTCAAAGGCACTTAATTTTTTTAACTTTTTATTGAAATTTTCAGATAGCAAGTGAAATGATTATTAGGTTAAGATAGAAGCTAAAATAAAGACAACTTAAAAATAATATTTTATAAATCCATGTATTATTCTAGAGAAAGTTGACAATTCACAAATAGATTTTCAGGGCCAGGATGGGTGTTTTGCAGTAATCCTGCAGTTAGTACACCATTAAACACCTCATTCAACAAGGTGTTATTGTCTCGAGGATTTTACAGCAAGACCAAGGGCATAGAAAGGGATTGTTTCATCAAATGAATGCAAAGGAGATTTCAGTCTTTGGGAACCTCGACAGAAACTGACAGCAACTATAAGAATTCTTACTTATTCAGGATAATATGGAAACCCAGAAGTTGCTGCAGTGAGTCCATGGATAAACTCACTGACAGGAACTTCTGGAATTCCATATTATCCTGCATATGTACAAGCTCCCAAAGTTGTTGTCAGTTTCAGTGAAGAAAATGCTGAGAGTTTCACCATTATTACCATGGCAAAATCCAGACCAATATAGGAGCATTAGTAATATTTCATTGTGTCTATGTGTTGATGGGGGCGAGTAATAAATGCAATGTTGCCATTTGTTAAATGCCTGTGTGAGTCAGCATTATGTGTGTTATGAGAAAAAGCTGAATGAAGTAAAGACAGTCAATTTGTAAAAGTGACGTTTTGCTTATAGCTCAGTCATCCTGTGCTGTGAATTCTAAACTATATTCCGTAAGATACAATCTTTGTTGTTGCAGTGAGCTTAATTTCCAGTTCTGCTGTAAAGTCAGAAACATTGGGTGGAATTTTAGAGATTTTTTCAAAGTGTCCAGCTAGTGTGAAAACGGGAGAGTTGCTGATCTCTTTCTCGGACGAGTTTTCACTCCCACTTTTATGCACTTGGTCTTTGAAAATATGGGCTGGGCTGTTTCTAGCTGTGAGAGGCAGTGGGCGGGGTCTATTTCGCCAGACAGCCAGCAGCTCAGATCGGAGCCACAAACTGCACATGCGCAGGAAAACCAGGAAAAAAACAACTCTGCTAACAGAACTACAGCCTCCCCTGCCCCCCACAGACATTGGAGACTCACCCCAACATTACCGACCCCCTTACTTCCCCACTCCACCCACCCGGCCTCCTCTGTCTGCAATTCATCCTCCCGCTCCTCCTCCTCAGCTGTAGCACAACCAAAAAAACAGCAAGATCAATGGCGTGCATTGCAAAAACTATCTCATCAATCTGAAGCGGGGGGGCGTAATTTGGGGAAGGGGAGAGACAGATGGAGAGGTTAAAGAACTCTGCTCGCCCCCAGGCCAGCAACACACACTCCCCATACCCCACCCCATAGCCCCCCAGCAACACACACTCCCCATACCCCACCCCATAGTCCCCCAGCAACACACACTCCCCATACCCCACCCCATAGCCCCCCAGCAACACACACTCCCCATGCTCCCCCACAGACCCCCAGCAACACACACTCCCCATACCCCACCCCATAGTCCCCTAGCAACACACACTCCCCATACCCCCCCATAGTCCCCCAGCAACACACACTCCCCATACCCCACCCCATAGCCCCCCAGCAACACACACTCCCCATACCGCACCCCATAGTCCCCCAGCAACACACACTCCCCATGCTCCCCCACAGACCCCCAGCAACACACCCTCCCCATACCCCACCCCATAGTCCCCTAGCAACACACGCTCCCCATACACCCCCCCATAGTCCCCCAGCACCACACACTCCCCATGCTCCCCCACAGACCCCCAGCAACACTAACTCCCCATACCCCACCCCATAATCCCCCAGCAACACACACACCCCATACCCCATCCCATAGTCCCCCAGCAACACACACTCCCCATACACCACCCCATAGTCCCCCAGCAACACACACACCCCATACCCCATCCCATAGTCCCCCAGCAACACCCACTCCCCATACACTCCACAGCCCCCCAGCAACACACACTCCCCATACCCCACCCCATAGCCCCCCAGCAACACACACTCCCCATACCCCACCCCATAGCCCCCCAGCAACACACACTCCCCATACCCCACCCCATAATCCCCCAGCAACACACACTCCCCATACGCCACCCCATAGTCCCCCAGCAACACCCACTCCCCATACACTCCACAGCCTACCAGCAACACACACTCTCCATACCCCCCCCCCCCACAGACCCCCAGCACCACACACACACCCCATACATCTCCTATGGACCCCCAAAAACACACACTCCCCATTATCCCTCCACAGATCCCAGAATGGTAACATCGCCCTCTCATACCTCCCAATCACAAACACACACCCAGAACCCATGCAGGAGTGGCCACAGACAGTACTGCTTGACAAGTCCTTCTGAGAGTTTCCAGCCCATCCCCCACCTGCAACAGTGCCTGTTGCTGCCTGCACGAGGACCCAGAGTCAGTGCTAAGATCCAGGTCAGAGTTCTGACCCGGGTCCGTGCTGGGAGTCCGAGGTTGGACCCCATGAGCAACAACAGCTCCCCATCCCCCCCCCCCCACACACTCGCAGACCCCCCAACCCGAAACGCAACATGGCCGCCATGGAACAAACCCCCCCACTGAGCAGCATGGAGCAGTTTGAACACAGAGACTTATCCCTCGCTCACCCTCACTGATCAAGCGCCTGAATGTGATTTTTACAGAGGTGTTTTCCTGACCGATCCGGCTGCAGCGAGCGAGGTGGTTAAGGCAGGTGAGCTGGGACGATTGGGAGTGAAGCTCACTAATGACATTGTGATGAATGCAAAAAATGCAAATTGACGTTTTGCCCGTTTTGGTAAAATGGGAATGGGCACGAAAACAGGCGCCATTCCTGCTAGCTGCTCTACGCCCAATTTTACGACATTTTCCCGCCACAAAATGGGTGCAATGAGGTCGTTAAATTAACTCTCCATTTCTCTCTCTACAGATACTGCCTGGCCTGTCGAGTATTTTCTAGCATCCTCTGTTTTATTTCATGATTTCTTAATACTGTACACGCACTACTGTATTCAGATTTTCATGTTGCTCACTCCTGGTTTGCACTTGCTTGGCTGTTGACACTGATGCCTGCAGTTTGGATTCCAACCAAGCAGAACCCAGTTTACACGACTTGGTTCCTGCCTCTGTGGAACTTCAGCTGTTCTATTTAGGAGAGAGCTCTGTGTCTACGTGGGGAGAGTTGCCTCTCACCAGTTAGCAAATAAATGTTCAGGGAGTAGGACAGGACTGAATCCCTGCTCTTTAGACATTTCAAATAAATCAGGTAAGTTTACAAGTTGTTTGAGGGGTCCAGTGATTCTCCTGAGCACTTTCTAAGCCTCAGATGACACCACATTTACCTTCTATACAGTCGATTGCTATCATTTGCTGTTCACACCCGGCTACTTAAGGATCGTTGAAGACAAGTCAGTGGGTGGGTGATCAAACTGCTCCGAGGAAGCTGGTTGATCACATGATTATTTTAATGAGGCTCGGAGCTTCACTCTTAACTTGTCTTAAAGGTTTGACTTAGGCTGGCTAAATTTCTCAGGCCTCAAGAAACCCAGCAGCTAAAGAGAGGCAAAGACACCTTCAGGAAAAAGGTAAGTATCCTCAAAGCACTGCTTGTGGGCTAGGAGGAGCAGAAGTACTTCCCCCTCCCACACCTCTCTGCCCAAACCCCACCAACACCTCCCCCCTCCCCAAGGCCTGCAAGCTAACCTTCCTCCCTACCAACAGACCCTCCCAGCTGTGATCAAACTCCTCTATCCAAAGACTCTGGGAGAGGGAATTGGACCCCCCCCCCCCTCCGTCTCAGAGGACTGAGACTCTCCTTCCCCCAAGGATAAGACCATTCCCCTGGATCAGACCACTCTCCAGGAATGGGAGTCTGTCCTCCAGAGCTGAGTATTGGAATCTCATTCCCAGAATCAGACTCCAACCTTTCATTCCCTCACTACAGCAATGACAGACTCCTTACCTGCTCCTGCAGTCTGCTGCAGAGTGCCCTCTGCTTTGCAGGGAAGTAGCCTGTCAATCTGGCTGTCTTCAACACAGGAAATCTGTAGAAAAAAAAACTTCACTGAATGCAGGAAAACCAAAATTTCTGCCCTCTGTTTATGAAATGTACGCTCTGTCAATCCCGGGCCACTGAAGCAGAACTTCTACTGTCTGGACAAATGAAACAAGCCTGAGAAAGTGTCAGCTGCTAATCTGCATCAGTAGTGTTAATCATAATTTCACCACTTGTACAATCAGGGATCTGTAGAGTAGGAATGGTTGAGCTGGTGCACAGCAGAGTGTCTTCAGTTTCTTGAATGTTGTTGCTGCTGTAGTCATCTAACCTCATTCTCCTGAGCAGAGCGTCTGGATAATGGTGAGGTCTTATACGCTCAGGAGTGCAGCCATTTATCACAATGCATTCAGCCTCTGCCCTGCTCTTGTAACTACATTGTTGACATTGCTGGTCCAGTTACACTTAAGCCCCCAGAATGTTGATGACAGGGGACTCTATGACTTGAGTTATTAATGGCCAGAGTGCACTGCTTGTTCATTGTATTGTTGGAGATGGGCAATGGCTGGCACTTATTTGCTACCTACCACATATCAGCGCAAATCTCAATGTTCATAGACAGAATCCCTATAGTGCAGAAAGAGGCCATTTGGCCCATCGAGTCTGCACCGACCACAATCCCACCCAGACCCGCTAACCCCTCTAATCTACGCATCTCAGGACACTAAGGGGCAATTTTAGCATAGCCAATCAACCTAACCCGTTTACAGCAGGGTTGTCCTAGCCCTGCTGTAAACTGGAAAAGGTTACTTCATTAATGGAGGAGTGGTGAATGGAATAGTCAGCAAACAGCAAGCCTGGAGGGAAGATAATGTGAAGCACCTGAAACCACGAATAATTCCCTGAAGAATGTTCTGCCCTAGAAGTGTGATTTTTGGTTTCCAATATAATAAACATCTTCTTATGTGTCAATCATGATTTTATTTACTCTCTTGAGATTTATCCTCCGACAGTTGCTGCTACTGCTTTTAAAACCCCATAGGTGCATGAACTTGCCTATGGATCTGCATCCAGCATGTGTGCCTGCTATTGATCCAAAATAAGGAAGCTTGGTGCTGAGGTGAAGTGCTGATAGAAAAAATCTGATCTGAGGAACAGTGAGAGACTGAAATTGTCCCTTATCTAATAAAAGTAAGGTATTTTTTGCATGTCTCTGACATACAATTTCAATGTATGACAAATCCAGTTCTAATGTGAGAGTGTCTCCAGATTCCACAAAGATTCTGTTCAGGTACTTTTCAATTTCTCTATTTCTTTGTAGATTCCAATACATTCACAATGGCCATCTACAACAAGAGAGAATTTAACCATCTCTCCTTAACATTCAATGGCATTACCATTGCTGAATCCCTCACTAACAACATCCTGGGGGATACCATTGATCATACACTGAACTGAACTAGCCATACAAATACTATGGTTACAAGAGCAGGTGAGAGGTTGGAGTTCTGCAGTGAGTGACTCACCAATTGACTCCCCAAAGCCTGTCCAGCATCTTCAAGGCTCAAGTTTATTTGATTTGATTTGATTTGATTTATTATTGTCATATGTATTAGTATACAGTGAAAAGTATTGTTTCTTGCGCACTATACAGACAAAACATACTGTTCATAGAGAAGGAAACAAGAGAGTGCAGAATGTAGTGTTACAGTCATAGCTCAGGTGTAGAGAAAGATCAACTTAATGCAAGGTTCAAAAGTCTGACAGCAGCAGGGAAGAAGCTGTTCTTGAGTTGGTTGGTACGTGACCTCAGACATTTGTATCTTTTTCCCAACAGAAGAAGGTGGAAGAGTGGATGACTGGCATGCATGGGGTCCTTGATTATCCTGGCTGCTTTGCTGAGGCAGTGGGAAGTGTAGACAGAGTCAATGGATGGGAGGCTGGTTTGCATGATGGTTTGGGCTACATTCATGGCCTTTTGTAGTTCCTTGCTGTCTTGGGCAGAGCAGGAGCCATACCAAGCTGTGATACAACCAGAAAAAATGCTTTCTATGGTGCACCTGTAAAGGTTGGTGAGAGTCGTAGCTGACATGCCAAATTTCCTTAGTCTTCTGAGAAAGTAGAGGCGCTGGTGGGCTTTCTTAACTATAGTGTCAGCAAGGGGGACCAAGACAGGTTGTTGGTGATCTGGACACCTAAAAACTTGAAGCTCTTGACCCTTTTTGCTTCATCCCCATTGATGTAGACAGGGGCATGTTCTCCTTTATGCTTCCTGAAGACGATGACAATCTCCTTCGTTTTGTTGACATTGAGGGAGAGATTATTGTTGCCACACCAGTTCACCAGATTCTCTATCTCATTCCCGTGCTCTGTCTCGTCATTGTTTGAGATCCGACCCACTATGGTGGTGTCGTCAGCAAACTTGAAAATCGAGTTGGAGGGGAATTTGGCCACATAGTCATAGGTGTATAAGGAGTATAGCAGGGGGCTGAGAACACAGCCTTGTGGGGCACCGGTGTTGAGGATGATTGTGGAGGAGGTGTTGTTACCTATCCTTACTGACTGTGGTCTGTGAGTTAGGAAGTTCAAGATCCAGTCACAGAGGGAGATGCCGAGACCCAGGCCACAGAGTTTGGAGATGAGTTTTGTGGGAATAATGGTGTTGAAGGCTGAGCTGTAGTCAATAAATAGGAGTCTGACATAGGTGTCCTTGTTATCTAGATGTTCCAAGGTTGAGTGCAGGGCCAGGGAGATGGCGTCTGCTGTGGACCTGTTGCAGCAATAGGCAAACTGTAGTGGATCCAGGAGTCAGGAATGTAATGGAATATGCTCCAATTGCCTGTATGAGTATCAACAACACTCAGGAAATTCAACACCATCCAGTACAAAGCTGCCGGCACCCCAGCCACCACCTTTAACATCTACTTCCTCTGCCATCGACACACAGTGCCAGCAGCATGTACCATCTACGAGATGCACTGCAGCAAGGCTCCTTCAACAGCATCTTCTAAACCCACAACCTCTACTATCCAGAAGGACAAGAGTAGCAGATGCATGGGAACGCCACCAGCTGCAAGTTTCTCTCCATGGAACACAGCATCCTAACACTACAGTTCCTTCACTGTTGCTGGGTTAAAATCCTGGGACTCCTCCCTAACAGTGCTGCTACACCATATTGACTTGCAGTGGTTCAAAAAGATGGCTTACTCCACCACCTCAAGGGCAATTAGAGATGGGCAATAAATGCTGGCCTAGCCAGCAATGCCCACATCCTGTGAAAGATTTTTAAAAAAATTCTGTAATGCAATTTCATACATCTCAAATATGATTTTTCAATGTGTTTTTTCATTTGGGAATACAACATCTCTCTACCATTTATCTTAAATCCATTCCCAAAAATTGAGGGTTCTGATGAATTTTAACTCTGTTTTCCAATCATTTATCAGTCGTATTCTTGCATCATGAGCTGTCAGATTGATGCTATTGGGGATTACTTATTGCTTATAGCAATCTAATAGTTTTGACAGGTGTACACATTGACCAGATTTCACCACAGTATTAACAGGAAAACTGTCAGTGTTACTGCCGTTATTCCTCTGAAACTGACAACAACTCCAGACTCCACAAATGTGCAGTTAAACATGGAAGTTGTCAATGATTCTACACATCCCCAAAGGGGGCGATGTTGTAGTCAATAAATAGGAGTCTGACATAGGTGTCCTTGTTATCTAGATGTCCCAAGGTTGAGTGCAGGGCCAGGGAGATGGCATCTGCTGTGGACCTGTTGCAGCAATAGGCAAACTGTAGTGGATCCAGGAGTCAGGAATGTAATGGAATATGCTCCAATTGCCTGTATGAGTATCAACAACACTCAGGAAATTCAACACCATCCAGTACAAAGCTGCCGGCACCCCAGCCACCACCTTTAACATCTACTTCCTCTGCCATCGACACACAGTACCAGCAGCGTGTACCATCTACGAGATGCACTGCAGCAAGGCTCCTTCAACAGCATCTTCTAAACCCACAACCTCTACTACCCAGAAGGACAAGAGTAGCAGATGCATGGGAACGCATCCCTGTCTGTGATAAATAGAAATCACTGAATTGACAAAAACTTGTCCTTTAACATTATCAGGGTCAGATTTGTGCGGTCCAAACTACATCCAAATGGAAGCAGACAGCCCTACAGAAATGAGTTTGTCATGCATAGCGGTGTCCTGCCCCCATCTAGACCTGAGAAATCTTTGAGAGGCCACGGGGTAGCGAGATCCTGTAAACTCAGCCACTCTCCTGAACAGGCCAGGTAAGATCACCAAGGGTTTGCTAAAAGCCTAACTCTCTGCAAGATTTTAACTTCAGTGTGGGGCAGCCAGCATCTAGGAGCTGTCTTCCTGAGGCCAGCTGAAGGCAGGTGTGAACCAATTTGGGGGCAAGTAAGAGGCCTGAAAAGCTTCTGAAGGTAAGCTGAAATGTTGATCATACCGGAAAGGGCGACCTCTTTGAATTTAAAGTTGCAGCAGCCCATTCACAGGTCAGGGGAAGAGTCATCCAGTTTAGTTAGTCAGTCAATCACCCAGCATCGCTTGGGCAGCAAGGCTGTTTCAACTCCACTTGAGCACCCAGGAAGACTGCGGCTGGAAATGGGTGCTGCACCCTCAGAAATCAAGGTTAGCAGAGATGCCTGCACAGGAAGGGCATAACCCCAGGCATCAGGAAGCCAGAGGAAAGTGATGAAGGACACGAAGCAGGAGAAGACATTATCTTGAGCGCAGCATCTGCAGGCAGAGGCAGATGTAACCGGGCATGGCGAAGAACCAATCAGGAAGGAGGCTGCAACACTCTAGGCAGGTGTTCGCAGAGATTGGTGTTGTTGTCCGTGCGGACCTCACACCCCGCACCACGGATCACCAGACCCTGCTAATAGTCAAGGTATTACATTCTGTACCCCATTCAGAAGATAAGTTTTCAATGACTTGCTTTTGTTCTATCTGTTAACCAGAGTCTTTTTCAAGCTCACATGGACTGCATTACAAGCACTGTACCAGGATGCGTCTGTATTACGGATGACATCCCATTCTAGGTAGGGCAATGCAAGAACATGACCATAATCTGCACTTATTGATGCAAGAGGCACATAATGGAGGATTAGTGTTCAACAGTCTGAAATGCAGCCGATCAATTTCTTTGGTTCTATTTAATCCAGTGCAGGCATATGTCCCGATCCAAGTAAAGTAGAACATATTAAAACCATGTAAACTCTTCAAGATAAGGATAATCTTTGCAGGTGGCTGACTCTCTTTAATTTCTTGTCTCCATACACTGCCAATTTCGCTCCATTATTGCCTCAGGCCTCTCACCAGATACAGTGATCCTAATCCATCCTGCCACCACCTCCCTGGGACAGAAATATGGCAGGTGGGAGCCCTGTTAAAGGAGACAGATCTGACAGGTCAGGAAGTCTCCCGACTCCATCTTCCTGTCTATTCTACAAAAATCTAGCTCCCAAACTTCACCGAAATGACCTCCATTCCTGCAGCCACTGGATTCTTATTGGACAGGGAACCTGTTTCCAGATCAGTTGAGAGCTCATTCCTGTAAAACTCTGAGCTTCAGTCAGTTTCCCACTGGAGGTGAGTTTCTGACTCAGGAACAGGTCCAGTTCTGTGCTGGAAAAATAACCAATCATTCTGGGATGAAGGGCATATCTTCTGAAAAAATGTTGAACTGGTTGGGCCGATACCTCGTGGAGTTTAGAAGAATGCGAGGTGATCTTATTGAAACATGTAGGATCTTGAGGGGACTTGAGAGGGTGGATAACTGGGGGATGTTTCCTCTTGTGAGGTTGTTGGAAAGTGGAAGAGGGGTAAATGTACCCTGACTAACCTTGACCTGTTTGCAATAACCTTTTTTTAAGTCAGGTGCTTACATGGTGAGATAGACAAAGGGGACAAGGGTCAGGTGAAGGTCCAGGACAACTTTATTGGACACTTTTATCAAGGAAAATCAATATTCAATTTCTTCACAGGACTCTTCAGAAAACAATCTTAAATCTCTAAGTAAACAGTCTCAATCTACACTAACTGTCTACTTCGAAAATGCGCTTTTGAGGATTTGCTAAACCTTAACCACACCCTATCACTATATTTCAACTGTTTGTCTGAAAAGTCTAGTAATAGCCATTCAATAAGGCGGTGTCAGGTTGTTCCTTGGTCTTTGAGATTTGGCTGATGTTTCAGGGATCGATTTGGGATTTCCATCTTGCCTAGGGCTGGTTCTGGTCTTCTGTTCGTTTTGCCAGGTGGTCTTCTGGGTATGGTCAATCTGATGATGCTCACCATGAGATGCAAGGAGCTGGTCGCTTTGCTGCTTGGCTGACAGTCGAAGGTGCTGTCTGGAGACACCATTGAAGAAAGTGCAGAAAGGCAGAGAGAAAGAGAGAAAGAGAGATAGCGAGGACTACAGGTTGCACTCTTCATGCCCTCCTCCAAGATTCTGTTCCCTGTGTCCAATCCTTCTCACATTATTCCTCTGGCCTCCTGGGTGCCACTAAGTCTGTGTAGCAATCTTTCCACAAAGCAGGTTCACTGGGGGTGTAAACAACGATTCAGTCTGAAATGATGTGGCCATTAGCACCTTGATGTGGAGATGCTGGTGTTGGACTCGGATACACACAGTAAGAAGCCTCACAACACCTGGTCAAAGTCCAACAGGTTTATTGCCAGGCAGTTCCAGGCCTGTCTGGTTTTGATGGGAAGTTGATTGTCCAAGGCCTGGCTACGTGAAAACTGTCTTTTCCAGCTCTGCAGTTTGCAAATTGCAGAGTCTGGCTGGGTTTAAACTTGGCTTCCACATTTTAAGTTTTTATCCATGCTCATGGAAAAATATCATTAATTCTGTAACAAACCTGGAGGTCATGGATCACCTGACCACAGGGCTGACTAAAACTACGGGACATAGTTTCAGAAAAAGAGGTCTCCCTTTTAAGATAGGGTTGAGGAAAATTTGTTCTTTTAGACGGTCACGTGTAGGATTCTTTTCCCTAGCTGCTTCTTTACATATACAGTGGAGCCCCGTTTTAACGCGATGGTTGGGGTCCATAAAATGTGATCGCGAATGTTATTGGGGTCGTGCTAAATCGGGGTCGCACTAATTCACTAAACCGGAAATAGTAAAAAAAAAGGGTCCGTCGTGCGATCGCGTAATATCCGATTTTGCGCAAAATTGAGGCGCGTAAAATCAGGGCTCCACTGTATATGAGGTCCCTATCTGCTTCAAGAAGACAACCATCATCCCGGTTCCTAAGAAAAACCAAGCAGCGTGCCTTAATAACTATCGGCCGGTGGCTTTGACATCCATCATTATGAAGTGCTTCGAAATGTTAGTCATGGCACGAATCAATTCCAACCTCCAGGACTACCTGGATCCACTACAGTTTGCCTACCGCCGCAACAGGTCCACAGCAGACGCCATGTCCCTGGCCCTGCACTCAACCCTGGAACACCTAGATAACAAGGATACCTATGTCAGACTCCTTGTTATTGACTATAGCTCAGCCTCCAACACTATTATTCCCACGAAACTCATTTCCAAACTCCATGACCTGGGCCTCGACACCTCTCTGCGACTGGATCCTGAACTTCCTAACTCACAGATCGCAATCAGTAAGGGTAGGCAACAACATCTCCTCCATGATCATCCTCAACACGGTGCCCCACAAGGCTGTGCTCTCAGCCCCCTACTATACTCCTTATACACCTATGATTGTGGCCAAATTCCCCTCCAATTCGATTTTCACGTTTGCTGATGACATCACCGTAGTAGGTCGGATCTCAAACAATGGTGAGACAGAGTACAGGAATGAGATAGAGAATCTGGTGAACTGGTGCGGCAACAATAATCTCTCCCTCAATGTCAACAAAATGAAGGAGATTGTCATCGACTTCAGAAAGTATAAAGGAAAACATGCCCCTGTCTACATCAACAGCCCCTTGTCTACATCAATGTGGACGAAGTAGAAAGGGTCAAGAGCTTCAAGTTTTTAGGTGTCCAGATCACCAACAACCTGTCCTGGTCCCCCATGCCGACACTATAGTTAAGAAAGCCCAACATCGCCTCTACTTTCTCAGAAGACGAAGGAAATTTGGCATGTCAGCTACGACTCTCGCCAACTTTTACAGATGCACCATAGAAAGCATTCTTTCTGGTTGTATCACAGCGTGGTATGGCTCCTGCTCTGCCCAAGACAGCAAGGAACTACAAAAGATCGTAAATGTAGCCCAATCCATCACGCAAACCAGCCTCCCATCCATTGACTCTGTCTACACTTCCCGCTGCCTCGGTAAAGCAGCCAGCATAATTAAGGACCCCACACACCCCGGACATTCTCTCTTCCACCTTCTTCCTTCGGGAAAAAGATACAAAAGTCTGAGATCACATACCAACCGACTCAAGAACAGCTTCTTCCCTGCTGCTGTCAGACTTTTGAATGGACTTACCTTGCATTAAGTTGATTTTTCTCTCCACCCGAGCTATAATTGTAACACTACATTCTGCATTCTCTCGTTTCCTTCTCTATGAATGGTATGTTTTGTCCGTATAGTATGCAAAAAACAATACTTTTCATTGAATGTTAATACATGTGACAATAATAAATCAAATCAAATTAAATCAAAAAATATTCAAGGCAGAGTTAGACAGATTTTTGATAGACAAAGGGAGTCAAGGGTTATGGAAGGAAAGACAAGAAAGTGGAGCTGAGACCACAACCTGATCAGCTTTGATCTTATTGAATGTTGGAACAGGCTCCAAGGACCAAATGGCCTACTCCTGCTCCTAAGTATAACGTTCTTTTGTTCCTCATCTTGTTGTAAAAAATAATTGAAAAAGTTATACTTTATTGAATGAGGTACAGTAGGGTTTTTTTTGTTCAAGATGATATGAGTTCAACGTTACTGCTGAACAGTCTGACTAGCCATGAAGAACTAATTTTAATGTTTGTAGGATGTCAGATTTCTCCACGTAATAAAAAAAATCACATTTTAAAAATAATATTTTTTAAAGTTTGCGATATTTCGGCTTCTAACTTAATCTGGTGTGTATTTCCCAATCATCTAGTGAGGTATAAGTAAAATTTTAATTAAAAATGAAAAATTCAGTATATCTTACTTCCTGGTTTGCTGTCTGTGTGAATACTGCAATGTGATTGGCATGTCAACCTGTTTGGTGACATCACTGCTGTCAGACACTGGATTTGGTACCTAATTCAAATTGATTTTGGAAGAGGGAATATTTATATCACAGATAATGCAAGGATGTTTGTGGGCAGCTTATTTTCAGGTCAGCAGTGAGCAATGTCACCTTGCTGTTGACTGTGAAATTCTGGGCCATTATCTTGCCTGAATGTGACATTTTAATCTCATTGTACTGGCTCAGGATTATTGAATAACATGTCAGGCACAAGGCAAATATCTGTCAGGCTGATGCCAAAGCATGTTCAATAGAAAGCTATAACTTACCTTTGGGGATATTGCACCAATTTGTAAATGTTTGAAAGTCATAGTGTCCCACTCAAAACGCATATTTGTCATTTTATGAAAAGCATCTTAAAACAAAAGTTCTCATGCTCGGTACCATAGTTGACATCTTTTGCTCTGTTTTTGCTACCAACACAAAGACATCACCACTGACTCTCTCACACATTTCACACCTTCATCTCTTTCCGCACTCTGTGCAGTTCACGTCCTCAGCCTTTCCACACATCCATTCAGCACCCACAAAAGGCAGAGATCCTTATCAGTTGTCTTGGCATCCGTCCTGCTCACACTCCGTAATATAAAGGAGATCGTCCACAACAGGGAGAGATCCCAGAATGGAGGGGGAATGCCGGTCAGGACCCTCACAGAGTTTGAAGAGTGTTAGCATTAGAAACGTGAAGAAATACTGGGAGTACAAAGGTGGCACAAGCGTATACTCTTTGCACATATGTAAATGTATTTCCATTCCTTCCAGTTCTCATGTTGTGTTATGCCTCTTCTTTCTGATGCGTTGCTTTGTGGCCACTCAGGTGTCACTGTCTCAGATGTACAGTCTCTACAACCATCTCACTACAACATCTACCCATTCTCTGCTGAGCGGTGACCTGAGTGAGAAAACCTGAGCCTCTAACAACTTTGTGGTTGGCCAGGGCATAATGAGTCCAGCCACAGAGGCTCATGTCGTGGTGCCTCATGAGTTCACATCCTGCAGGCTGCTTTAGTCCCCCATGTTTCAGCATTGCAGAGTGATCAATGAGTATCCTAGAGGATTAATGACCATGCGCACAGTTGGTGCTTCTTTCATTAGTCCTCAAGTAGCTTCTGACAGGCTTGCGTGTGCTTGACTTCAAAATGGAATCTCCCAGCTCTTATGTGCTTCTATCTGCAGCTTTATTTCAGATCCATTTGTGCATCTGAACATCATCCCAATATTAGCCCACCTTCCCATCACAATGATACAATGATACCTTACAGAAACATGCTTGGCCTTGCAATTCCTGCCAAAAAGTTTCAAGTGTTTAGCCCAGGATGAGAGTGCCGAGGCCCCAGATGTCTCCCTTGGACATGGCAGAATGTAATACAGGATCAGAAGGTGTGTCTACCATATTGTGATATTAACACTCTTCCATCTCTCATGTAGTCAATCGACATGGCGATGCGCTACTCGCAATGGCTGCAATACATCTGAGGCCTGTGTTTGTTATTAACGGCTTGGATAGAGTGTCAGCATTTTCAGGCCATTGAAAGTGACGGCTAGGCAGCATGGGATATTGGGAGACTGAAAATGGAGGCATGGTCATAACTGCCTCATATATCAGACTGCATCTCCTGAACCGTTTGCTCTCCACTGAGAGTTGAGTTGAACTGCTGTGTTGCATCCATCACTGAGAGTTACAGATGCCTGCATCGTGAGGATGTATGTAACACCAGGGACTGAGTAGCATAAATAGGCCTCAACATTTGTGTAATGGCTCAGGTCAGAAACTCCAAAGTGTTTTATCGAGCCTGCCTGGATTGTAAGTTTTGCGTCTTGAATTTGGCTAGGATAAGCGTGATATGTTTCACTTCGGGTATGATTCAAATGACCCACTAGGGAGTTTTTATCAAACAAAGTTTATTTATTTAGTTAACATGTACAGTAAGAATATTAGCAATAACTTTGATCAATTACAAACAACACCAAAACAACCACAGTAAGTATAAACCTTGACGAATTTAAGAGCTGTCCCAATCAAACCAATTCCATAAACAAGACCCTTCAAACAGGTTTAATACAGCATAGACGAATGCTCACATGATACTGGAATTGAGTCCTTTGGATGAAGTCTGCAGTTCTCTGGGTAGACGCAGAACAGTTTGAAGTCAGAACAGCTTCCCAAAACATAGTAGACTCTGGTCAAGCAACCGACAGCAGATTTTCTACTCCAGGAAGGCTTTCAGCTAACCTGCAGAATTTCCAAAAACAGGGAGAGAGATAGAGAGAGAGAGAGAGAAAAACGCTTCTTTCCAACTTGAAACCCCTTCTATAAGACCATCAAATCATAAGACATTGGAGCAGAATTAGACCACTCGGCCCATCGAATCTGCTCCGTCATTCAATCATGGCTGATATTTTTCTCATCCCCTTTCTCCTGCCTTTTCCCCATAACCTCTGATTCCCTTATTAATCAAGAGCCTATCTATCTCTGTCTTAAAGACACTCAATGACCTGGCCTCCACAGCCTTCTGCGGCAAAGAGTTCCAAAGAGTCACCACTCTCTGGCTGAAGAAATTCCTCCTCATTTCTGTTTTAAAGAATCGTCCCTTTAGCCTGAGGTTGTGCCCTCTGGTTCTAGTTTTTCCTACTAGTGGAAACATCCTCTTCTCATCCACTCTATCCAGGCCTCGCAATATCCTGTAAGTTTCAATAAGATCCCCCCTTATCCTTCTAAACTCCAACGAGTATAGAGCCAGAGTCCTCAACCATTCCTCATACAACAAGCTCAAGCTCTTCATTCCAGAGATCATTCTTGTGAACTTCCTCTGGACCCTTTCCAAGGAAGAAGTCTCACAACACCAGGTTAAACTTTAACCTGGTGTTGTGAGACTTCTTACTGTGTTTACCCCAGTCCAACACCGGCATCTCCACATCATGGCTACCCTTTCCAAGGCCAGCACATCCTTCCTTAGATATGAGGCCCAAAACTGCTCACAATACTCCAAATGGGGTCTGACCAGAGCCTTATACAGCCTCAGAAGTACATCCCTGCTCGTGTATTCTAGCCCTCTCGACATGAATGCTAACATTGCATTCTAAAAACTAAACTCTAACTGCAACCAAACAGAAAATGAAATCTTAAACTCATGTTTCATTTTAATTTTCAATTTCAGAAACAACAAATCTCAATGCTGCTCATGAGAAAGCTGTACAGGAAATGTCCTGATTAAAAGGAAAAAATAGTACACTGATGCTGGGGAAAAAACTGTCCCCAAAAACACATGATCGTCCTCCTAACAATGCAGAATCATAAAACTAATCCCAGAGTAAACATCAACAACCCCATTTAAGCAATAAAAGGGCTCCTCAGAGACTGCTGCTTAACCTGGTGAGATTTTTAGCATTTTCTTTTTTTAAATTCTATTTCCTCTGTAATTAGCTCTTTGATTTCAGGAACAGGTGCAGAAGGACTGGGATCATAGAATCATAGAATCCTTACAGCGCAGAAGGAGGCCATTTGGCCTATCGAGTCTCATACCCAGGCTTATCCCATAACCCCACTATTTACACCGCTAATCCCCCTAACCTATATATATTGGACAATTTAGCATGGCCTGTCAACCTAACCTGCATATCTTTGGACTGTGGGAGGAAACTGGAGCACCCGGAGGAAACCCACGCAGGCATGGGGAGAATGTGCAAACTCCTCATCGACCCCTGGTCCCTGGCGCTATGAGGCAGCAGTGCTAACCACTGTGACACTGTATTTCCTGCAAGTAACCATTGTCAGACATCCTGAAGTTACTGATCTTAATCATGATCAAGGCTCACTTTTGCTTCAAAATGATGTCAGGAGTTTGTATGTCTGAGGTTCTAGGCCTCTATCACACATCAAAGATTGGAGTGTGCCCCACTTGTGCCCTGATTAATTTCAATCCTAAAATGATTATCAGAGACCTTAGGCCCCAAATTGATTATTTAAAGATCCTACAATCTGAAAAAGGCTGACAATTTCCCGGTAGTTGGCCCCTTTCAAAACTGAGCCACCGTGTTTACTGGGACAGTCAGGCTCCTGTAACCATCCTGCTAATGGCAGGTGAAACAAACTAAAATCACTCCCAATGCCACTCTGTCAAAATTACATGTCTCATTTTAATTTTCAATTTCAGAAACAACAAATCTCAATGCTGCTCATGAGAAAGCTGTACAGGAAATGTCCTGCTTAAAAGGAAGAAATGGTACACTCTTGCTGGGGAAATTAAGCACACTTCATCGATATTAAGATCTTTTAAACGATTATCACCTCTGTGAATTGATGCAGTACATTAGTCTGTCATTTTTATTTGGTTCAACTTCAAGGACATGTGAAAACAAGCTGATGAATAAAGTAAAGTTTATCTATTAGTCACAAGTCAGCTTACATTAACACTGCAATGAAGTTACTGTGAAAAATAATATACTAGCACATACAACAGTTTTAATTCTACCACGCAGCATTCCTTCAAAGCTGCTGAAATGATCATGGTACCGTTACAGTGCAGAAGGAGGCCATTCAACCCATCAAGTCTGCACTGGCTCTCTGACAGAGTATCTTACCCAGGTCCTCTCCCTCTGTAACTTCACATATTTACCATGGCTAATCCATCTAACCTACACAATTTGGGACAATTTAGTGTGGCCAATCCACCTAACCTGCACATTTTTGAACTGTGGGAGAAAACCGGAGCAGCCGGAGGAAACCCACGCAGACACTGGGAGAATGTGCAAACTCCACACAGACAGTCACCCAAGGCTGGAATTGAACCAGGGTCCCTGGTGCTGTGAGGCAGCAGTGCAAGAAGTGCTAACCACTGTGCCACCATGCTGCCCTCAATCAATAGATCAAATAAGTACACTTTGTAACATTCTTGTTTTGTGCCCCTGGGATGGTCGAATTCATTAGATGCTATATCTAACAGAACAACTTGATCCTGCTTACCCTTTCAGAGCAAACTGCAGCCATACGTCAATGTTTGTTGTTGCAGGTCGCCCTAATTTTAAAATGTGAATAGAAGTTCATCCAGAACTCCTGCTCCACCTATGTGTTTATTGCATTTGTTGCTGCAATGGAGGATGGACCGTTTTCTATTAATAGCTTGCGAGCACTCCCATATCAGAGAGAGCACCAAATAACTCATTTCCTGATTCCCCAAAGCCTGTCCATCATGTGCAAGACATAAGTCAGAAGTGTAATGGAATACTCCTCACTTTCCTGGATGAGTGCAGCTCCACCAAAACTTAACAAGCTTGACACCATCCCGGACAAAGATGTCCACTTTGGATATGACTGGCACCCCATCCACCACCTTAACATTATCTCCCTCCACCTTAGCCTGGCTACCAGAGCAAGTCAAAGGAATCCTCTGAAGTGTAATTCACCTCCTAACCCCCAAAACCTGTCCACCATCTACAAGTCACAAGTCAGGAATGCAATGGAGTACTCTCCACTTGCCTGGATGAATGCTCAGGTAGCTTGGCATCATCCGGGACAAAGCAGCCCTCTTGATTGCTACCCCTTCCACAAACGTTCAATCCCTCCACCACCAACGAACAGTGGTAGCCATGTGTACCATTTATAAGTTGCACTGCAGGAACTCATCAAGGTTCCTTAGGCAGCACCTTCCAAACCCACAGCCATTACTGTCTAGAAGGACAAGAGCAGCAGATACTTGGGAATACCACCACTTGGAGGTTCCCCTCCAAGTCACTCACATCCTGACTTGGAAATTTATCGCTGTTCCTTCACTGTCACCGGGTTAAAATCCTGGAATTCCCTCCTTACAGCACTGTGTGTGTGTACCAATACCTCAGGGACTGCAGCGGTTCAGGAAAGCAGCTCACCACCACCTTCTGAAGGGTAGCTAGCAATGCGCAATAATGCCAGCAGCGCCCACATCCTGTCAATGAATTTTTAAAAGTCCTGACACACAATGGCAACAGTGTGTTCGACCTACAAGAAGCACTGTAATAACTCACCAAACTCCTTAGGCAGCAAGTTTTAAACCCACGACAACGAACATGTAGAAGAACAAGAACCACAGACACGTGGGAACACCACCACCTGCAAGACCCCTCCCAGCCACACACCTTCCTGATGTGGACATATAATGTCGTTCTTTCACTGTTGCTGGATTAAAATCCTGGAACTTCCTCCGTAACACCACAGTGGGTGTGGCCACACTACAGGAATAGCTTCTCTATCCTCATATATATGTAGGAAAATATAGTTACGTAAGTCCATAATATCTGAAGCCTAGTGCCTATCTTAAGGGATGCAAGTGATCTGTGTGCTGTAATTTTTAATCTCTCTACTCAAACACAGCGCCTGCAGTCAGCCATTGTTCCTGTGTTCAATACCCATCTGATTTGATAGAGCTGCAGTTTGTGAAAATATGAGGTCACGTGTGTATGCGTATAATAAAACTTTGACTGCAAAGAAGTCTATTTTGTTCAATGTGCCTGTGTTAGTTCTCTGAAAGAGCTATCCACTGAGGCATACTTCCTTTAACATTCTCTGTGCCATTTCATTTATATGTTTTTGAATATTTATGGACTTCTGCATCCATGATGATTTCTGGTAGAGTATTCTGCCTCTTAACAGCCCAGTGTTAGGTTTTATGATCAGCCATTGCCTGCAGTTCCCTTAGTGCACAATTACACACTTAGAAGTGTTGGTGATTAAACAGCTTATGAACTGCTTGAGAATTTGTATACAATTATCAGTGCAGACGCGGACTGATGGATTTGTTCCTGTTGAGTGAAATGATCACATTTATGGGTATAAATGGACTTGATGTCCATTTACAAGCACATTAATTCTTTTTGCTTTTGAAAGTAATGATATGGAAACTGAACGTCCTCTGTGTGAGAGCATTGAGCTAGCTTGTTTAAAGAACAATATTATTCACAAACAGAACTGGATGAACTGTAATATCTTTAAAGTGCTTAAAAAAACACACAGTTCTCACATTTTCAATCATCGCATACCTTTCTTATTAAAATATATTGTTTATTAGAGATGAGCCCTGAACTGAATTTCTATTCCTAAATGAACATATATTTGATCATTGAATTTTACCGTCAATTTGAGGGAGAGAATAGTGCATCCAAGACTAGTATTTTAAACTGAAATAAGGGCAATTATGAGGACATGGAAGTGGAGCTAGCGAGAGTGAACTGGCAAATATGCTTGATGCACTATCAATCGAGTCAAGACTAGTTGTGAGCAAGACAAATAGGCTTTTATTAGCAAGAACTTGGAGCCATTCCTGTCGGAGATCTGGTCTGAACTGAGGGCAAGGGAGAGGAGCCACCGCCTTTATACCCAGAACAGGGGGAGGAGACTTGGGTGGAACTGACATGGATGTGCCACATATACAGGTACTGAGAAATACTAACTACGGTGGTTAACCACTACAGATAACATATAACAGTGGTTTACCACAATGCTTAAGGGACTGGTCTGTAGATGTTGAGCGGCAAACATTTAAAGAGATATTTCAGAATACACAGAATGGACACATTCCAATGAGAAAGAAAAATTCCAACCTGCTGTCGATAGTCAAATAAAAAAGTTAAAGACGGTATTAAGCTTGAAGGAAGAGAATGGGCGAGATTTTCTTACCGCGCGCGTCCCAAGACCCGAAATTTCCACCTGAGCTCAACAGATCTTTCAATGGCCCTCCGAATTTTCTTCTCCTCTTGCTGTGACTCACACAATGGATGAGACGGGAAATTTCCGGCCCATATGTTTGCACAAAGATGAGTGGCAGGTTGAAATTTGGAAAAAATATAAAGAACAACAAAGAATGACAAAAAGATTAATGAGGGATAAACTAGAGAATGAGAGAAAGCTAACGAGTAATATAAAGACAGATAGGAGTTTCTATAGATATTCAAATAAGAAAATCGCTAACAAAGTAAGCATTGGCCCTATGGAAAATGTGTTTGGAGAATTGATAATGGAAAGCAGGGCTATGGCAGATGAATTAAACATGTATTCTGCATTGGTCTCCACTATAAAGGACACAAGTAACATCCCAGAAATAGCTGTAAACCAGGAAATGGAAGGAAGGGAGGAGCTCAGGAAGATTACAATCACCAGTGAAGTGGTATTGAGCAAATTGTTGGGGCTGCAGGCTGACAAATCCCTGGGAAAGCCAGTCTCCTTACATCGACCATCCCCCCACCCCCCCCCCCCCCCCCCCACCGCTGCAGGCCACCCCTTCCATGCCCTACAGCGGGTCATGCTTGAGGGCCTTGTGGTCCCCCACTAGAAACATATTCCTTATATCCATGTCCAGGATTAAGGCCTCAGACAGCCAGCAGTGCATGTCCTGCTCTGACTAATGCTGGAGACAGAATCAAGGGTGGAAATTTACAGTCCCTGCCAATGGATCTGAAGACGGGGAGGTTTATAAAAAGCAGCATGTGACCATATTGCTGCATACTCAGCGGCCCTGAACTGCCTCACGTTTTACAAGGGGGCGTGGGAAGGGGGGGAGTGGGTGGGTGGAGTGGTTGCCGGGTTTTTCTGAGCTTGCTGACGTCGGGCAAGGTGTGTGGCCTCCTTTGAGGGTTGTCTGTGCCCATTGGAGACCTCCCTATCCCTAAAGACATACCCTGCCTTTAACCCAGCCCAGGACCCTCAAACCCGACCCCCTACTACCCCTCATACCCTCGCTGGGAACTGACAGCCAGACCCACCGAAACCCTGGACATTTTGAAGTCTGGCCTTCATCAATTCCTCTTCTTCCGGGGCTGCCTATAGTCCAAGCAGTGGCCACTGCATAAACCTGACACTGCTGGGACTATAGAGTTGCTGGCCAATTGGATTGGCCAGTAGCTCTTTATGTGGGACTACCTCCTGAGTGAGGGTGGAATCCAATCTCCTGCCAGTTAAGGTTTTATTGGGCAGTAAATGGCTGGGGCTAGCTGGTATCAGCCAGAAAGCATTTCCTGCCCACATTTTGGGTGGAGGGGCAGGAAACCCCTTCCGAAAAATCTGTACCAAATTTTGTACACTGTCTACCTTAATGGCGTTTGGTGCAGGCAGGTTGTGGGCCATGACTTCTGTGCTGAAAAACAGGTCATAATTGAATATTTAGCCTATGTGGTGTGCTTGCTATTACTATTTCCAGTTCAATCTATATAAAAACAAAAACCTCAAGCTGAGAAACCAGAAAAGTAACAGTGAACATTAAGCAAGAGGTCTCATCGCCAGGGTGTATTTTAAAACCAACACTAATAGTTCAAATCAAAATTAACATTACTCTATCCTGTGCACCTCGTATTATGTTTTTGAATATTGTCGCCAATGACATATGCAGTAGCAGTGCTTTGGAAGTGTATCTGCATAGCAGTATGAAGAGACTGAATTACCACAGAGAGTCACTGCTTAAATTAGTGCTGGGTTAATCATGATCAATGATAATTATTCTCTCTAATATTTCATCTTGGTGTTTTGTTCATGCCTCTATTCCTGGAAAATGTGGAGATAAAGGTCAGCACACAGTTTGAAAAAAATGTAAAAAGACTGAAGTTAACAGAATGGACCATAACACGCTCATGTTAATGAGAATCATTTTCTACTATTTGAAAGCTAAGCTGCTTTTATCCTATGCAGGAGCTGTGCTAGTCCTGCTGGTCCCCTAAGCAGGGATCTCACACGGCTGATTGCAAAACATAAGTACACTAATCATGACTCATTAATGGTGGGAGCTGGGAAGATCCTTTTTGACATTGCGGACCACTTTTCTCTGCCAACATCATGGGCCTGTTATAAATTTAGCAAAAGGCAGAGTGGTTGACTTATTCAATCTTTCTTTCAGAAAAAAAAATCACCCAGATGCATTAGCTCTTTTGATGCCGTAATATTTAATCTAATGATAAATGGGGTAGGTTTCTGGGAGTCTTTTGAAGGTGGGTGTTATTTCTGCTGAGTGGACAGAGTTCAGACACTGTCTATTTTCCAGGAAGCAATCAAGAAACAATTCTTGGAAAGATATCTTTCAAACCTCTTTCTTAATTCTTTTGCTGAAAATAGGCACATCATCTCTGCTTCCATGCCCCACCATGCCCCACATTACAACAACACGATTTCAGACTCACTCTGAACAATGTCACAGGAGGTGCATTAATAATGATACAGTAAGAAGTCTCACAATACCATATTAAAGCCCAGCAAGTTTATTTGGAATCACGAGATTTCGGAGCGCTGCTCCTTCATCAGGTAAGATACCTGATGAAGGAGCAGTGCTCCGAAAGCTCGTGATTCCAAATAAATCTGTTGGACTTTAACCTGGTGTTGTGAGACTTCTTACTTTGCCCATCCCAGTCCAACGCTGGCATCTCCACATCATTAATAATGATATATATAGTTTCTGATTATACACATTTCCTGTTTCCATGACATCTCTTGTACAACATTTCTATAGTGTAATGTAACTTGAGCAAATTTCTGTGCCATACTGGTGCTCAATTTTATTATTCATAGTTCAGAGACATGCCATAATTGAACAAATGCCTATCATGCCAATCAACAAGTCAATACACAGGAATGAATTGTGTCTTAAAGAATTAATGTCTTAATTAAAACACTTTTGCCGTGATGTATTTTGTACAAATTGTGTAATAGAAACAAAGAAGACTTGACAAGCAATCTTTTATGGGGACCCATTTGATCAAAGTTTTGATTACTTCTGCCTTATTCATATGCCAAGGATCAAGAGGTAGTAACAGAATCCATCTTGTAAGGAAAATAATCCTTAACATATTAAACTCTTAAAAGCTTAGAATTAAAGCCCGCACACTTTGGCTGTCTTGTATCTCTGGACAGAGGACACAAACAGCCTGCTCTCGAGGTCAGGCTGTTTACATTATTAGTGATTTTGCATGCACTGAGACTGACTTATTTGTAACAAGCAATTTTGGGCCTCAGATCTAAGGAAGAATGTGCTGGCCTTGGCAGAGCAGGTTCACGAGAATGATTCTGGGAATGAAAAGCTTGACGTATGAGAAGCATCGGAGGACTCTGGGTCTGTACTTGATAAGCCCATAACACATAGGAGCAGAATTAGGCCACTTGGCCCATTGAGTCTTCTCCGCCATTCAATCACGGCTAATATTTTCTCATCCCCATTCTCCTGTCTTTTCCCCATTACCCCTGATCCCCTTATTAATCAAGAATCTATCCATCTCTGTCTTAAAGACACTCAATGACCTGGCCCTCACAGTCTTCTGCAGAGATTCACCACTCTCTGGCTGAAGAAATTCCTCCTCATCTCTGTTTTAAAGGATCGTCCCTTTAGCCTGAGGTTGTACCCTCTGGTTCTAATTTTTCCTGCTAGTGGAAACATCCTCTCCACATCCACTCTATCCAGGCCTTCTGTAAGTTTCAATAAGATCCCCCTTCATTCTTCTAAACACCAACGAGTACAAACCCAGAGTCCTCAACCGGAGTAAAGAAGGATGAGGGGGGATCTCACTAAAACTTACAGAATAATGAAAGCCCTGGATAGAGTAGACCTGGGGAAGTTGTTTCCATTAGTAGATGAGACTAGGACCCGAGGGCACAACCTCAGAGTAAAGGGGCGACCATTTAGAACTGAAATGAGGAGGAATTTCTTCAGCCAGAGGGTCGTGACTTTGTGGAATTCATGGCCACAGAAGGTTGTGGAGGTCAGGTCACTGAGTGCTTTTCAGACAGAGATAGATAGGTCCTTGATTGGTAAAGGGAACAAGGATTCTAGGGTGAAACCAAGAGAATAGGGTTGAGAAACTGGTGGAGCGGACTTGACGGATTGAATGGCCTATTTCTGCTCCTATATCTTATGGTTTTATGATGTATTTTATATCTTGTTAACCCCAAACAGTCACACTTGTGCTAGCTTCATAATATTGGATTCCATAGAGAAATTTGTCGATAAATGTTTTGGAACCATGCACATCTTGTAAGATTGTTGCATGCTGGTACAGTGTGTGTTCGAGTCATGAACTGCAAAGTGGATGGCAGTTATTGCTTTGCAAACAGTATAAGGTAAAGATGTGCCATAAGTATGAAGAAGATGAAGGTAAAGAGAGAGGAGAAAAAGTTGAGCTCAAGTGACTGTAACATGTCTGCTTTGACAGCAAAGCATTGTTTGAAACTTTTATTTAAATTCATTTATGGGATGCGGATGTCATTGACTAGGCCAACATACATTGCTCTTCTCTCATCGCCCTTGAGAAGGTGGTGGTGAGCTTCCCTTCTTGAACCGCTGCCCCCTCTGTGGTTTAGGTACACCCACAGTGATGTTGGGCAGCAAGTTCCAAAATTTTGATCCAGAGACAGTGAAGGGATGACGATGTATTTCCAAGTCAAGATGGTGAATGTCTTGGAGGGAATCTTTCAGGTGGTGATGCTCCCAGGCATCTGCTGCTCTCGCCCTTCTAGATGGTAGCTACTGTGGGTTTGGAAGGTGCTGCCTAAGGAACTTTGGTGAATTCATAGAATCATAGAGCCGCTGCAGAAGAGGCCATTTGACCCATCGAGTCTGCACCGACTCTGACAGAATTCCTGTCATGCATCTTGTAGATGGCACAGACTGCTGCCTCTCTATGTTGGTGGTGGAGGGATTGAATGCTCATGGACGGGGTGCCAATCAAATGGGCTGCTTTGTCCTGGACGGTGTCGAACATCCTGAGTGTTGTTGAGGCTGCACTCATTAGGGCAAGTGAAGAATATTCCATCACAATCCTGTCTTGTGCCTTGTAGATTGTGGAAAGGGTTTGGGGTGTCAGGAGGTGAGTTACTCACTGCAGAATTCCAAGCTTCTGACCTGCTCTGGTAGCCACAGTACTTATATGACTCGTCTAGTTCAGTTTCTGGTCAATGGTAAACCCCAGGATGCTGAGAGTGGTTGATTCAATAATGGGAATGCAATTGAATGTCAAGGGGCGATGGTTAGGGTATCTCTGATGAAGATGGTCATTGCTTGCCACTTGTGTGGAATGACTGTTACTTGTCACTTGTCAACCCAAGCCTGGATATTGTCCAGGTCTTGTTGCATTTGGTCGTGAATTGCTTCAGTGTCTGAGAAGTCGTGAATGGTATTCAATATTGTGCAGACATCCCTACTTCTAACCTTATGATGGAGGGACGGTCATTGATGAAGCAGCTGAAGATGGTTGAGCCTAGAACACTACCCTGAGGAACTCTTGACGTTGGCTGTATCTATGTTTGTTTAATCTTTAATAAACTGGAAAATGTTTTGATCTAGAATCTTCATTGCTGGCCCACAGAGTGTAGCATCTGACAAGGACAAAACTAAAGTGTGCTCCAATACATAAATTATAAAAAATATCTTAAGTCAACTGAGATGCTACTTAATTCTTTATGTTAAATGTTTGAACTAAACTCCCTGAAATGTTCACATACTTGCTTTGCAGTACTTAAGATTTATCCTCTCCAATTATTATCAAATATCAGCATTAATTATGTTGCAACATATCACACAGGACTCTGCAGCAAGATTAATATTCCTGTGGGTCACTGCATGTTGAATAATTGAATTTCCCCCCAGTGGGACTTTGTTAAGAATTCTGGGAAAGCTGTGATTGAATGGTATAGAAAGAGTATGAATAGGAATTGCAGATTTCATTCAAAGTTGCAGGTTGTAAAAAAATGCTTTTGGAAGATTGTTTTACCATACCACTGTGCTATCAAGTAAAGTTATAAAAAAAACTCCAAATTTTGTTCTTCTTTCTTTCTGTTTGTTCGGTACTTTCTTTCTCTCGAGAGCTTTTCTGTGTTCAACATGAACGTGTATTATTTCCTGTGCATCTGCTCTCATTCCTCCTTCCTTTGAGAACAATAAACTTCCTCTTGTCTTCACCTTCCATTCTATGAGTCACACCATCTGTCATTTGCAGCATCTACTCTGTGATCCCACACCAGACATCTTCCCGTCTGTGTTAAGGAGGAAGCACTGCTTGACTATGCCATTTCCAAAGAATGCTGACACTTGAAGCATTGAAGTAACCTCTTATACTTAGTTGCAAATTGTCGGTATTTTCTGTTTTTATTTACAGCTTTCTTCCTCTGTATCAGTGACAAAAATGTGGTTCTTGGTCTGCAAATTTTCTGGTAAGGATCTACACATGTTTCCTTCTGCTCTCTTGTATTGGTTCTCTCTAAAGCATTGCTTCCCAAACTATTTTCCAATACGACCCCATTTTAACACTTGAAAATTAAAGTGACCCCAAGAACAAAAGAGCACAATAGCATTCGGTATGATACTTTTAAAATTTCTGTGTTATAGATCAACATATAAACATGAAACTCATAGATAAATGATCATGTAAATATGAAAATCTATCGTTTAAAGTGCTTTGTAAAAATGTTGTTATTTTATGTATTCACCAGTCTATTCATCTGAACCATTTCAGCTCATGGCCCTTGGCTAGGAAACAGGGGAAGCACAAGTTGAGGTTCTTCAGGTGATTGATGTTGGAATTTAGGGCATTTCTAAGGGCCGGGGTGATGTGGTTGAGCTCAGACAAGATACAGTTTGGCAGTGGATGCATCATGGGTTCATGGTCATGCCTGGGCTTTGTAACTCAGTGATGCAGCCACTGGCCCCAGTAAAAAAGACCAAGAGATGTGTGGGACTGAATGCCAGTGCCTGGTACAGTCTCAAAGAGGGGGAACTCGTGACTCCATTTGTTGCTTCTGTGACTCCAATTGGGATCATGACCTATACTTGAGAAACACTCCTCTAAAGAAATGATCCCACTCACGAGTCAAGAACTTTAGTAAAGCCTTCAATAAGGTTCTTCATGGCAGGTTAATACAGAAGGTGATCATATGGGACCCGAGGTCAGCTAGTAAGATGGATACAAAACTGGCTTGGGATACAAAGCAGAGAGTAGCAGTGGAAGGGTACTTTTCTAACTGGAGGTCTGTAACAAGTGGTGTTCCACAAGGATCAGTGCTGGGGCCTCTGTTGTTTGTAATATATATTAATGATTTGGAGGAAAATGTAGGTGATCTGATTAGTAAATTTTCAGATGATACAAAAATTGGGGGAGTAGTGGATAGTGAGGAGGATTGTCAGAGGATACAGCAGGATATAAATTGGCTGGAGACCTGGGCCAAAAGATGGCAGATGGAATTTAACCCGGACAAATGTGAGGTGATGCGATTTGGAAGATCTATTGCAGAAGGAAGGTATACAGTAAATAATAGAGCCCTTAGAAATATTAGCAAACAGAGGGATCGAGGCATCCAGATCCACAGTTCCCTGAAGGTGGCAACTCAGGTGGGCAAGTTGATCAAGAAGGCGTATGGTATGCTGGCCTTCATCGGTCAGGGCATAGAGTATAAGAATTGGGAAATCATGTTACAGCTGTAAAAGACTTTGGTTAGGCTGCATTTGGAGTATTGTGTACAAATCTGGTTGCCACACTACCGGAAGAATGTTGATGACTTGGAAAGGATGCAGAAGAGATTTACCGGGATGTTGCCTGGTTTGGAGGATATGGACTATGAAGAAAGGTTGAACAAACTTGGATTGTTTTCATTGGAGAGTCGGAGGATGAGGGGGGACCTGATAGAAGTTTACAAGATTATGACAGGCTTGGATAGAGTGGATAGTCAGAGTCTTTTTCCCAGGGTCGAAGGGTCAATTACTCGGGGGCATAGGTTGAAAGTGAGAGGGAGAAAGTTTGAGAGATGTAAGGGGCAAGTTTTTCACACACAGGATGGTGAATGCCTGGAACACGCTGCCGGAGGAGGTGGTGGAAGCAGATTCTATAACAGTGTTCAAGAGGCGTCTGGATAGATACACGAATAGGCAGGGAATAGGGGGATATGGACTGCGTAGAGGCAAGAAAACATTAGATTAGAGAGGCATCTGTGACGGCATAGACTTGGTGGGCCGAAGGGCCTGTTCTTGTGCTGCACTGTTCTTTATTCTTTGTTCTCAGCTCACATATATGCTCGCATTATTCAAAACCACCCTTCATTTCTAACATGGAGGATCGGGGTAAAAAATAATTTTGTATGTGATTGCAGGTTGGCTTAGTTTGTTCAGGTCAAACGCAGGTTAATTGATATTTAGTCACTGCATCAATGCTATGGCAGAGATTTCTAATGACTGACTTAACGAGATGAGTAGAATTACTACCAGAAGAACCAAACCATTGAATATGATAATGAACAATATCATGACTATATCCTGATTATTGTAATCTTTGATTAAATAAACCATTCTCTCAATTTCTTAGAGGACAGCTTGTGATTCAGTTTCCAATTTAACTAGGGCTTCTCTCCAATTACTTTCTGAAACTACAGTACGGTTTCCAGACAAATTTATCTTTAACTGTGGTCGTTGATAAAATCAATTAAGTATATCGTATCCACAGAAAACGTGTAGTAAACTCCAGATATTAGCCACCATCTGTTTGTGGAATGATTTCTGAATTTCTTTATTAACTTCTAATGAGACGTGATCAATGCAAGGTTTCAGGATAGAATTAGATTTGCATCAGCTAACACACACAGACTGAATCAAATATTTGACCCGTAGCAGGAAACTGAAATACAATGGTAATTTTGTCTGCTCCCAGTGCAATCTCACTAGATGGCAGCACAAGTCACAGAATTGCCTTTATTTTATGACAGCCCTGTCACTGACCTTCAGTCCTGTCACACTGGGAGACTTGACTTGCAAAGTTACCATTTAGCATCCTCACATGGATGCACCAACTATTATCAGGCAATTTTAATGTTGACCTTTATTGGAAGGGATTGGAGTACAAGAATACAAATGACTTGTTACAACTGTACCAGGTTTTGGCATCTAAACTGCACTGTGTACATTTAAGAAACAAAATACTTGTATTGGAGGTAGTATGGGGAATGTTCACTAAATTGGTGTCTGGGATGAGGGGGTTGCCCTATGATGAGCGGCTGAGTAAATTGAACTTAGGTGAAAGGCGATCTAATTGAAACTTACAAAATTCTGAAGGGGTTTGATATGGTGGATTCTGAGACTGTTTCCGCTGGTTGGGGATTCTTAAAAAAGGGGGCACAGTCTCAGGATAAGAAACTAATCATTTAGGACTGAGATGAGGAGAAATTACTTCACTCAATGGGCGGCACGATGGCAGTGTGGTTAGCACTGTTGCCTCACCGCGCCAGGGGCGTGGGTTCGATTTTGGCCTCAGCTCACTGTCTGGGTGGTGTTTGCATGTTCTCCCCGTGTCTGTGTGGGTTTCCTCTGGGTGCTCCGGTTTCCTCCCACAGTCCAAAGCTCTGCGGGTTAGGTTGACTGGCCATGCTAAATTGCCCCTTAGTGTCAGGAGGACTAGCAGGGTAAATACATGGGATTACAGGGATATGGCCTGGGTGGAATTGAGGTCAGTGCAGACTCGATGGGTCAAATGGTCTCCTTCTGCACTGTAGGGATTCTATGATTCAATGGTATGTGAAACTTTGGAATTTTCTACCCCAGCGGATTGTGGATGCTCCACCATTTAACACATTTAAAGCTGGGGTAGACAGAGTGGGCAGGAAAATGAAGTTGAATTCCAAGATCAGCCATGATCATGTTGATGGCAGAGCAGATTCGACTGGCTGTGTCGTCTACTCCTGCTCCTATTTCTTGTTTGCTTGTGCAATATCTTTAGTAGGCTGGTGTTACTCTGAATGTTCTCAGGCAATGGATTTCTGTGCTACATTCTCCAGTAATTGCAATAATTTTCTCCGGTAATATCAATGCTATTTATTTTTCCTTTTTTTATCCAATTCAATCAAATCAAGTCCAATTCAGAGCCTCAACAAGTGAGACATTCCCGATCCAAGCTGACAAGACAGGGCTCTTACCTCCTGTCTTGGGCTTGATCTACATGATCCAAGCTGATTGGAGTAGGCATTGCACCTCCTCCAAGGCTTGATCTCATTTGCATCTTAGCCAAAAGGCCGAGATGCCGCTTTTAAAAATTGCTTCAAATGAAGCTAAAATGTAACCTAATGACTTCAACCAAGTACAGCATGTCGATACTACACTTGATCTTAGCCAAAAGGCCGAGAAGACCAAAAGGGCAGGATGAGTGATGTGGATACATGGCCTACCTATTACCAGCTCCATGTTATTAAGTGCTCTTTTTTAGTGAGCTGTGAAATAGGAAGACTAGCTGGTCAATTGCTGATTGATATTATATTACAGCTATTCCCTTCAGCGTTACTTTTGCACACACCATGTTAATTCTTTTCACATGTGCAGTGGAACTGAAGACATTGGTGATTAGGTGATTCCCTGAAGAAATTCTGCTGAAAACGCTGGGAGTTTTGATTTAATATCCCCTGAAAACTTTGGGTTGTAATAGCTTATTCAAATTGAATTCCAACCTTGAATCATGTATCCATCTGGATCTCATTAGAAGTTAATAAATACATTCAGAAATCACTCAGCAAAGCAGATGGTATCTAAATGGATCACTGCTCAGGGTTTGAAATGCTTAGCCATTAATGGCCAGAATATCTGGAGTTTACCACACATGGGTAATTTTGTAGATAAGACTGTCTTAATTGATTGTATCAACTATTTTGCCTCCCACAGTTAAAAAAAATCTATCTGGTAACAATCATAGAATCTCTACTGTACAGAAGGAGGCCATTCGGCCAATCGAGTCTGTAATGACCACAATCCCACACAGACCCTATTCCCGCAACCTCACACATTACCCTGCTAATCTCCCTGACACGAGGGTCAATTTAGCCTGGCCAATCAACCTAACCCTGTAGTTTGAGAATGAAACTAGCATTTGGATTCCACATTTCTGACAGATAGGATTCCCAAACAGTCATTCGTAAAATTGTCTCTTTTTTGTTGGCTTTTCCAAATCTTATGAGGGATTAAATTGGGCATTGTAGTGCCTGTTTTGAAGGTGCTTTGCACCCTCACAAAGACTTTAAAATGAAGTTCCAGAATGTTCACATTTGATGCGAAGGACGTGGAACACCATCTTGGCAAAGGGTTTGCATATGCGCACCTGAGGACCCTAAGGACCACGGGCAGCATGAAGAACAGCAAGATAATGGCTGGAATTCAGTGTTGTCGGGAACCTCTGGTCCCGTTGATGGCGCATCCCTGCCGTGGGTTTCCCAGCAGCAAGGGGTGGAATAAATGGGAAATCCAACATGACTGCGGCGGGACCAGAAGATCCAGTTGGTGGCAAGTGGTGCGTCGCCTCCTGCCGCAAGAAACATGTGGTGGGGGGCCAGAGAATCTCGTCCAGTGACTCGAATCAATGTGCGATGCTGATTTGAAGCCATCACTGTCATTTTCCATCTCCACGCTCCAGCCTGTCTTAACCTTGCACAACTGAACCTGATGTTAAACAGTGCTTTTTAAAGGAATCAAAGAATGTTTTCCTTACTCAAATAATGTCTTGATTGTAAAATTCTCATCCTTATTTTCAAAGAATTATAAAGCGTGTTGCAACTGTAAGGTGTTGGGAAGTTTCACCTGGAAGACCCGGGAGCCATATCCCGCCTTGCTCAAATAAAGGGGTTTTACCTCACACATTCCAGGCTGATTTTCTTCACATCAGATTTATTCAGAACTCGAAATAGTCCAATAAAAAGCAATTACAAATAAAATGATGAGTTGGTTGTAGCAGTGAAATGTTTTTATAAAATTTGTTCTCAGGATGTGGTTAAAACTGAGAACATTAGAGGGTGTTCCATGTTTCAATTCGAGTTTAGGCTAAGGCCTGATTTGCTATTATACTCACTGCCATTCACGAAGCAGGTGAGAAATAATTACACAGAAGTTTCTTTTGATCAAAACTGCATTTTGCCAAACTTCCAGGTCAGGGTGGATGGCACACGGGTGGGCCAGAATTTGGGGTAAAATTTAGATCCAGCTAAGATCTGCTACTTTCCAACTTTTTGTTATCACGTGATGCAGACCTGTGATGTGTTCACCTATTTACTGCTCGGAATATTACAATACATTGTGAATGAGGAACATTCCTCATTATATGTGTATCAGAAGTTGGCACCCTCGATTCCTTGGCATTCAATGTTGCTAGGGCTTTGATGCAGCAAGAGTTTTTATCATTTCCAGGGCTGTTTTGCAATTTCAGAGTGACCAGCAGATGAAATCTATTAATCAGCAAGTTTTTAAATCCTCAGCCCAAATCCCACTAATAATATAGCAAAGTGCTGTAGTGCGATTTCCCTTCCATACCCTCACAACCCCATTCCTTTCAGTCTCAATTGCCTGACAAATTATGTAAGCCAAACTATAGCCCAGAAGCTGATGGAGGAGCTGGGGATAAAGAATGAAGACCTCATGACTGAGGCTTACATGGACTTGATTGTAACCAACAAGTAGCTTCAGGAGAGATGGTTCTTCATTCATTGGTTGTGACAGTGGGCCAACCAATATGAACATGGGCCCAGAGCAATATTATAAAGGACAAGTGTGAAGATCACGAGATCACGTTCACAAGCTGATGGTCCATGATTCAACAATTCATGAAGTGGCCAAAACTATTGAAGGACTATTTCATCAACATTTTAATGAGCCACTCATGCTGTGTTATCAAATCTCACAGATGGGAAAATTCCAAATCTGATCTATAGTCTGAAAGTGTAATGGTATGACAATAGTCCTCGGAATCCCTGGTTAGCAAGTGAGGAAAGACTGTTTGGTTTTCCCTTTCTGGAAAGAATGAATGTCTGTCATTCTTGTGATTCCTTCAACTGTCAAATACCCTGCTAACACTCATGGTTGATGCTCGCATGTGAAGAATGTCCACTTAGGTGAGGTACCAGGAGGGCTCTTGATGGTTGTAAGGCCATGCCCCAAGGTAGATTAAAAAGGAAAATTAACAAGTGTACATTCAGATCACCAAATATTTTTCCTTTAAATTATTTTACATGGCTCAATGTTGAGATATTTAGCAGGGCAAGGTTCTCCTCAGTGGGTAGGTAGTGGTCTTGCTCCATCCACCAATAGTGCTACCCAAAGGCCTCCCTATGAATTTTGCTAGTTATATGCTTTTACCCTTTGTAAAAACTGAGAGAAGTAGATGGGTAAGAATGAAATTGGAGCATAGTTCTTGTCATTATCCACAGTGGTAAAGGTTGAATAAAACCCAAAGTCAACAGAAACCAATTAGTATCTGGTTTGCCACAGACCAAAATATGATAAATTAAAATTTGTTTCAACAATTTTATTAATCAGCAATGAAGCTTCAGTTGTGATAAATTCATTCAAGACATAGTCAAGACCTTTAATGGCACATTGTAACATTGTGCATTGTGTTAATTGAATGCAGTTTTGTTGACAAATCCAAGCTCCTTATCATTATACTGCGGCATTTGATATACTTAGGACCATGAATGTTTCCACCATTCAGGCAAACCATTAATCTGAAGTCAAACCTGCAGCCAAATTTAGAATTGATCCAGCAAGCAACTCAGGCAATATGTTCTCTTCCCCACCCTCCCATGTCCACCCCCACACTCGGTTCTGCTTTAGCCTTGCTGGAGGTCAGAAGCTTGTTGGTTGTAGATCAATATAAAGTTTACCAACTTACAATCAGGGTGCTAATGAGGTACTTTTTAAAAAAACTTTCATCAAGTAATGCATTTGGTGGCTATAAATTCAGCTGTTCCACTCCATCTAAGCTAAATAATGCAAATGAATTACCTCAGTAACTTGGAAATGAGCCACTTGGCATTTACAAATTAAACATTGTCTCAGTTAATGGTAAATCTGAAAAACCGGTGGGTAAAATAATAGTGAGGAAACGCTTCAGAAGAGAATGGCTAGATCCACTGTTGAGTCAAATTTTAATATGGGATAAAGCCATTTTTGGTGCCAAAAATATGTCCAAAGTGAATGTCTAGAGAACATTGTAGAACCAGAACAGAAATGTCTTGAATTTATATCCTCACGGCGACAGTTTTATACTTTAAAATATTTCTGCATTTTCTTTATGCCCTTTAAACATACATTTTTATATTCGTACTTAAGTGATTATCCAATATCCGTTTGAATACTGCAGTTTATTCAGCATTGGATGTCAGTTGTGGCAATACATTAAATTTCTGATTCTTTCTTGTGTGACAAAGTGGACAAGTGACTAATCACTGAGATGTGCAAATAGAAGACTATGACTTTACTGACAATCTCCAACCTCTGTTTGGAGTAGGAGCAATGACTCCTTTGAACAGAAGTCACAAAATGAATTGTAAGCAAATAAAGTTAATTACTTGGAAGATTAAAGTAAAACTGAACTCAAATAAAATAGCTCAATTTAATGTAAATACATGTCTTGGTCAGGAGCGCAGAGACAAGACATTTCCCCGCTCTACTAATTTAACCCAGGAGGGTAGGCGGGCTGGATTAGAAGTCAGGCCCATTGCCCCCAAAATGAGTCCTGAGGCTGCCAGATATGGAGGTGGGCTCTAGAGCAGGCCTGTTGTTAAGCACCTTTTGAATTTATGTTAAAAATGAACAAAACAAAATCAGCTATCTAGATCTGGGGCAGCATGGTGGTACAGTGGTTAGCACTGCTGCCTCACAGTGCCAGGGACCCAGATTCACTGTCTGTGTGGAGCTTGCACATTCTCCCTGTATTTGCGTGGGTTTCCTCGGGTGCTCTGGTTTCCCCCCACAGTCCAAAAATGTGCAGGTTAGGTGAATTGGCCATGATAAATTCTCCCTCAGTGTACCCGAACAGGCGCCGGAGTGTGGTGACTAGGGGATTTTCACAGTAATTTCATTGCAGTGTGGATGCAACCTACTTGTGACTAATAAATACATTTTATAAATAAACTTTACTCAGCTCTCACTCCCATCATCACCCACACATTACCCATGCCTGATCCATGCCAACCTAGACAATCCTATGCCCTTCTACTCACCTCCATGGCCCATCAACCCCCCATGCCACTCACGACCCTCTACCAATCCCCATGTCCCTTTATATCTCCTGTGCCAACCCATGCACCCCCAATCAAATTAATGCCAATTCATGTCTCCACCCACCATCCTTTTCCCTTACCCTCTCCATTCAAATTCACCCAGTATCTACCATGGGCAAACCTCAGGAACATGTTAACATAAAATAAATTTATGTGTTTATGTATGATGTCACTACTTAAAAAAACTCACATGGATATAAAAGCAATTTAATACATTGAAGTTCCTTCAACCAGTCTCTTATGGAAACAAATATTTCTATTCTATAGTCATTTGAGCTGACAATCAAACATGACAGACACCCACCCAACTGTGATAATGTTAGGTTGTGAAAATAATGCAGCACAAATCTTATAATGATACCCGTTAGGCTTATATAAACAGATGGTGTGAATTGTCAAACATTTTTTAAGCTCCATACTTATTTAAAATATTTAAAGTCCATCAGTGTTAAATCCTTTGTCAGCTTTGTTAGTTCCAATGAGTTTTGGCAGTTTCACTGTGTTTGACAATTCTCTGGTAGCTTTAACAGTTTTTGACTACTTTGACAGTTCCTTGAAAGTTTGACATTTCCAATGAGCTAATGCACTTTTTTACACAATCATGTCTACTTTTAATAATTCTAAAGGACACCCAACATGTCCCAAAAGATACTTTACCTCTCCCAAGGGTATCATGGGATGGTAGCCAAATCCTGACCATTCCAAAAGACTTCCCAAAATCCACAAACAGGACTGCTTGGTAGACCCATCGTAACAGCCCCAAGGAACTCATTTCTTCCTATGTCGAATCCACCTTCTCTCCCCTTGTCCAATCTCTTCCCAGCTACATTCATGATTCCTCTGATGTGCCACATCATATCAACAATTTCTAGTTCCCTGCTCCTAACTGCCTCCTCTTCACGATGGATGCCCATTCCCTCTATACCTCCATTCCCCATCAGGACTGTCTGAGGATTCTCTGTTTCTTCCTTGTGTGGAGGCCCGAACAATCCCATCCATCACTTCTCTCCTCCACCTGAACTTGTTCTATTACTCAGCAACTTCTCCTTTAACGTACCTCACTTCCTGCAAATGAAAGGTGTGGGATTGCTCCCTGCATGAGCTCCAGCTATTCCTGTCTTTTTGTGGGTTATGTGGAACACTCCTGGTTCCAGTCCTACTCAGGCCCTCTCCCATAACTCTTTTTCCGTTACATCGATGACTATATTGATGCTGCTTCATGCTTTCATCTGGACCTGGAACAATTTATCGATTTTGCTTCCGATTTCCACTTCTCTCTCACCTTCACATGATCCATCTCTGACACTTCTCTTCCCTTCCTTGACCTTTCTGTCTCCATTTCCTGTGATAGGTTGGACTAGGAGATTACAGGGACTGGGAACGTCCGACATGTGGAGTTTTTTCAAGGAGCAGCTACTGCGAGTCTGTGATAGGTATGTCCCTGTCAGGCAAGGAGGAATTGGTAGGGCTAGGGAACCGTGGTGCACCAAAAAAGTTTCTTTGTTGGTTAAAAAGAAAAAGGAGGCTTATGTTCGGATGAGACGTGAGCACTCGGGTAGTGCACTAGAAAGCTTTAGATTGGCTAAGAGGGAGTTGAAGAGCGAGCTTAGAAGGGCTAAAAGGGGACATGAGAAGACTTTGGCGGATAGGGTTAAAGAGAATCCTAAGGCGTTCTATAGGTATGTCAAGAACAGAAGGTTGGTTAGGGCAAGTTTAGGGCCAGTTATAGATGGCAGAGGGAAGTTATGTGTGGAACCGGAGGAGATTGGTGAAGCATTGAACCAATATTTCTCTTCGGTGTTCACGCAAGGGGACATGAATATAGCTGAGGAGGACACTGGGTTGCAAGGGAGTAGAATAGACAGTATTACAGTTGATAAGGAGGATGTGCAGGATATTCTGGAGGGTCTGAAAATAGATAAATCCCCTGGTCCGGATGGGATTTATCCAAGGATTCTCTGGGAGGCAAGAGAAGTGATTGCAGAGCCTCTGGCTCTGATCTTCAGGTCGTCGTTGGCCTCTGGTATAGTACCAGAAGATTGGAGGTTAGCGAATGTTGTCCCATTGTTTAAGAAGGGGAACAGAGACTTCCCCGGGAATTATAGACCGGTGAGTCTCACTTCTGTTGTCGGCAAGATGTTGGAAAAAATTATAAGGGATAGGATTTATAGTTATTTGGAAAGTAATGAATTGATAGGTGATAGTCAGCATGGTTTTGTGGCAGGTAGGTCGTGCCTTACTAACCTTATTGAGTTTTTTGAGAAAGTGACCAAGGAGGTGGATGGGGGCAAGGCAGTGGACGTGGTATATATGGATTTTAGTAAGGCGTTTGATAAGGTTCACCATGGTAGGCTTCTGCAGAAAATGCAGATGTATGGGATTGGGGGTGATCTAGGAAATTGGATCAGGAATTGGCTAGCGGATAGGAAACAGAGGGTGGTGGTTGATAGTAAATATTCATCATGGAGTGCGGTTACAAGTGGTGTACCTCAGGGATCTGTTTTGGGGCCACTGCTGTTTGTAATATTTATTAATGATCTGGATGAGGGTATAGTTGGGTGGATTAGCAAATTTGCTGATGACACCAAAGTCGGTGGTGTGGTAGACAGTGAGGAAGGGTGTCGTAGTTTGCAGGAAGACTTAGACAGGTTGCAAAGTTGGGCCGAGAGGTGGCGGATGGAGTTTAATGCGGAGAAGTGTGAGGTAATTCACTTTGGTAGGAATAACAGATGTGTTGAGTATAGGGCTAACGGGAGGACTTTGAATAGTGTGGAGGAGCAGAGGGATCTAGGTGTATGTGTGCATAGATCCCTGAAAGTTGGGAATCAAGTAGATAAGGTTGTTAAGAAGGCATATGGTGTCTTGGCGTTTATTGGTAGGGGGATTGAATTTAGGAGTCGTAGCGTTATGTTGCAACTGTACACAACTCTGGTGCGGCCGCACTTGGAGTACTGTGTGCAGTTCTGGTCCCCACATTACAGGAAGGATGTGGAGGCTTTGGAGAGGGTGCAGAGGAGGTTTACCAGGATGTTGCCTGGTATGGAGGGGAGATCCTATGAGGAGAGGCTGAGGGATTTGGGATTGTTTTCGCTGGAAAGGCGGCGGCTAAGAGGGGATCTTATTGAAACATATAAGATGATTAGAGGTTTAGATAGGGTGGATAGTGATAGCCTTTTTCCTCTGATGGAGAAATCCAGCACGAGGGGGCATGGCTTTAAATTGAGGGGGGGTAGTTATAGAACCGATGTCAGGGGTAGGTTCTTTACCCAGAGGGTGGTGAGGGATTGGAATGCCCTGCCAGCATCAGTAGTAAATGCGCCTAGTTTGGGGGCGTTTAAGAGATCCGTAGATAGGTTCATGGACGAAAAGAAATTGGTTTAGGTTGGAGGGTCACAGTTTTTTTTTTAACTGGTCGGTGCAACATCGTGGGCCGAAGGGCCTGTTCTGCGCTGTAATGTTCTATGTTCTATGTTCTAGACTGACCACCAATATTCACTACAAACCCATTGATTCCCACAGCTACCTTGGCTATAGCTCCTGACACCCCACTCCCTGTAAGGACTCCATCCCATTTTCCCAGTTTCTCCGCCTGCATTGCATCTATTCTGATGATGCCACCTTTAAAAATGGTGCTTCTGACATGTCTGCTATTTTCCTTATCCGAGGCTCACCCCCACTGTGGTTAACAGGGCGCTGAACCGAGTTCGACCAATTTCCCGTATCTTTGCCCTCACCCCTTACCGTCCCTTCCAGAGCCATGATAGGGTCGCCCTTGCCCTCACTTTTTACCCCGCCAGCTTTCACATTCAAGGGATCATCCTCCCCATTTTCCACTAGCTCCAGCATGAAGCCACCATGAAACACATATTCCCCTTATAAACTACCCCTCTCCCTCACCCATGTCAGCATTCAGCAGGAACCACTCTCCCTCCGTGGCACCCTGGCCCCTTCTCCATCGTGCCTAATTCCTCATCCCCTTCCCACAGTACCTTCTCTTGCAATCACAGAAGGTGCAACACCTGCCCCTTTACTTCCTCCCTCCTCTCTGTTCAGGCCCCAAACATTCCTTTCAGGTGAAGCAACATTTCACTTGCCCCTCCTTCAATTTGACGTACTTATCGCTGCTGCCAATGCAGCCTCCTCTACATTGGGGAGACTGGGTGACCACTTTGTGGAATACCTTCGATCAGTCTGCAAGCATGACACCAAACTCCCTGCCATTACAACTCAGCATCTTGCCCTTGTCTTGCCCTTGTCTCTCTCACCTTCACATGATCTATCGTGACCTGTAGCTCCAATGAAACCCAACGCAAACTGGAGGAGCAGCATCCTGATTTATCATGTTACAGCCCTCAGGTCTCAACATTGAGTTCGATAACTTTAGACTGTGATCTTTCGCCTCCATCTTAACGTGTTTTATTATATATCCCAAACACATTTTCTCTCAATACAAAAACGCTCCCTCTCCCTCCCCCAGCGAGCCGTCTGTTACTTGTTAAGTTTTGCTGCATCTTTGTTGCAATCTCTCCTAGCTGCCAATAATCACTGACCTTCTACTCTATTTCAGCCGCTCCGCCTCCTCTTATACAGTATACAATCCAACACAATTCTCCCTCTCTTCAGTTCTGAAGAAGATTTATACACACTCAAAGTGTTAACTATATTTCTCTCTGTAAAGATGCTGCCAGACCTGCTGAGTTCTTCCAGCATTCATTGAATCATAGAATCCCAGAATCCCTACAGTACAGAAGAAGGCCATTCGGCCATCGAGTCTGGTTGGGATTGTGGCCGGTCACAATCCCAGCCAGACCCTATCCCCGTTTCCCCACATATTTGTCCTGCTAGTCCCCCTGACACTTAGGGGCAATTTAGCATGGCCAATTCACCTAATCCTCACATCTTTGGGAGGAAACCGGAGCACCCGGAGGAAACCCACGCAGACATAGGGAGAACATGCAAACTCCACACAGACAGTGACCTGGGGCTGGAATCGAACCCGGGTCCCTGGCACTGTGAGGCAGCAGTGCTAACCACTGTGTGAACTGAGTAGCATAGGCGGCATTCTCTGTTCTTGTCTTCAAAAGAGTACTCTGGCTATCCAACGGAATCCATAAGGTTCAGATCTGCTGTTACCTGCTCTAATTTGCACAGGTTGGGTTTCGGACACCTACCTCACCAAAATTGCAAACGAGTGGAGGCAGCTGTTGAATTATATGGGCATCTGCCCCCATGAACCAGGAATATTCCATTTAGAAGCCCACCCCCATTCTCCACATACAAAAAAATGGCAGAGGCCAGCTTCGGGGCGGAACTTCCAGATGTTGGATTCTGTTGGTATTTTCACACACATGGGGAGGCCCTCTAACTGTGTGAAACTTCAGACCATAATGTCCCATTCCAATTCCTGTCAGTACTAATCCATACCATTTTCATAGTAGTTTGAAAAATAGAAGCATTTATTGCGGTAAATGTTCTGAGTTTGTATTCTCAGTGCAGAGATTCACTTGATGGGGGAACTGATTTGGGTACAAAGGTCACTGTGCCAATTTGTGATCTTCTTGATTTCGGCTCATTAAAGTCAAGTGGATAATTTGGTAGGGTCATGTTCTAGTGTGATGATCTCAAAGCTCTAATCATCCAGCTTTCCCTTTCATTTAGCATGGCTCTGTGCCAGGAAAATGAACTTGGAGTAATTTTCTCCATCATGAACAGTCAAAAATGCTCTTCACTCTAAAACTGATCATACTTAATGTGCACCTTGATTCTGGATCACTTTTTAATGTAGATAAGAATGTGAACTGAGTAACATAGGGTGGGATTTTACGGCCTGACTCGGGCGAGACCGGAAATTCCCGCCTGAGGTGAATGGAGATTTCCATTGCCGGACCCTCGCTCGTGCCGATTCCGTGGCGAGGTGATAGAATTCCTGCCATAATGTTCTCGTCTGTGAGGTGCAAATAACTAAAATTATCTTTGTTTCTGCCACCTTAAAATCACTTTGCTTTTGCAATTCCTAACATTAAAACCTTGCAGTAACCATTCTGCATTAACATCCAACAAGACCCAGCCATTCATTCAAAACTTTTCGATTCTATTTAAAGAATAATGGGGTCTAAATTAACATTGTTATGATCATTTCCCAAGTGTAAAACAATAACCGTTTAAGCCACTCAGGGGCATGTGCCCGATTTATACGGCTGTGCAGTTCTCACCTGAGGCCACCTGAATGAGCGCCGGCATAATTTTGATGTTGAAATGAGGCTTCTGTGCTTCTATCCATGCCAGTAACATATTGGCATGGATAGAAGATTGGCTAACTAACAGGAAACAGAGGGGAGCCATTAAAGATAATTTTTCTGGATGTAACTGGTTGTAACTAGGGATCAGTCTAATCTTCACATTGAGGAAATCTTCCATCATGTTGTGTGGTACTAGACTTTGAACAGATCTAGCCGCTCAAAACAGAGCACCCATGAGGCAATGTGGGCAATAAGCAGCAGCAGAATTCTACTCAACCAAAATCTTGAACCTCGTGGCCTGACATATCCCCCACTCTATCATTACCACCAAGTCAGGGGATTGACTCTGGTTTAATGCAGAGTGCAGGAGGACATGCCAGGAACAACATACCTAAAAATGAGGCGTCAACCTGGTGAACACAGGATTGCTTGCATGCCAAACAGTTTAAGTAGCAAGCAATAGACTAAGGAATTCCATAACCAATGGACCAGGTCTAAGCTCTGCAGTCCTGCCGTGAATGGCAACTCACTGGAGGAGTAGGCTCCACAAACATCACCATCCTCAAAGATGGAAGGCCCTAGCACGTCTGTGCAAAAGATAAGGCTGTAGCATTCACAATAATCTTCACCTTTTCACTGACATTCAGTTTAGGTTTCACCAGGATCACTCAGCTCCTGACCTCATTACAACCTTGGTTCAAACATGGACAAAGAGCTGAACTCGAGAGGTGAGGTGAGAGTGACAGCCCTTGACATCAAGGCAGCATTTGACTGAGTGTGGCATCAAAGAACCCTGGCAAAACTGCAGTCAGTGGGAATCGGGAGAAAGCCCTCTGCTGGTTGGAGTCATAGCTGGCACAATGGAAGATGGTTGTGGTAGTTGGAGATCAATCATCTCAGTTCCAGGACATCACTGAAGGAGTTCCTCAAGGTAGTATCCTAGGCCCAGCCATCTTCAGCTGCTTCATCGACGACCTTGATTCCATCATAAGGTGAAAAGTGGAGGTGTTCACTGATGATTGCACAATGTTCAGTTCCGGTCATGACTCCTCAGACACTGAAGCAGTCGATGTCCAAATGCAGCAAGTCTTGGACGATATCCAGGTTTGGGCTGAAAAGTGACAAGTAACATTCATGCCACACATGTGTCAGGCAATGACCATTCCAATAAGAGAAAATCTAACCATCTCCCCTCGACATTCAATAGCATTACCATTGCTGAATCCCCCACTTCAACATCCAGGGGAATACCATTGACCATAAACTGAACTGGACTAGCCATATAAACACCATGGCTTGAAGAGCAGGTCAGAGATTAGGAATCTTGCAGCAAGTAGCTTCTGATTCCTCAAAGCCTGTCTACCATTTACAAGGTACAAGTCAGGAGTATGATGGAATACTCTCTACTTGACTGGATGAGTGTAGCTCCAACAACACTCAAGATCAAGCGTCAGGTCAAACCAAAGATTGAGTGCAGTAGTGCCAGGGATGTGGGCGCAGAACTTAATGAACAAAGAAGTAGAGAACCACAGAGAGTGCAGAGGTATAGAAGATTCAGTTTACAAACCAGGAACTGTGAAGAATGCTATCGGTGTGAGGAAGGCCACTCCCAGGAGAAGTGCAGCTTTCGGGAATCTGTGTGTTATGACTACAGCAGGAAAGAGGCAAATAAGAAGCAAATGTAAGGCTAAATAGGAGCTGCCTGGTGCTAGAGGAAAAAACATTCTAGCTCCAGTGAACAGCGTAGAGAGAAATTCTGAAGAAGGATCAGATGTATACAGGCTGTGTAAGTTTTAGGGCAAATCCTCCATGATTAAAGAACCCAGGGATAAGGAAAATGGCCAGCTGGCTGTCAGGAACTTTACAGCCACATGAATATGCAAGAGGCTGGGAATAACGAGAAGGTCGAGGGATGATCTAATCAACAGGAAACAAAGGAGAAACCATGGCCAGCAGACGAGGAGTAAATAGCCCAGCAGCAAGACAATGAGAGCAGAGATCAGTCCATCCATGGACAACATAAAGACCCATCTCGCTGATGGGATACCAATCAGGCCGATTCAGAAAACATTTAAAAGACATTAAAATATCGATTAAGGGCGGCCCCAACAGTTCCGGCCCTTTGTTCCAGTCGATCGAAACTACCAGTGATCAAAAACTGTTTTATGCGAGAGAATCACCGCTCTTCAGCTCTCACACCACGTGTCCCCGCTCCTGCCCGCCAGCTGGACTCGCATCAAGACAAGTAAAGCCGCTCTCAAAGTTGTAAGTACCTCCGCTGGCTGAAGTTCCCGATATAAGGTAGAGGACGAGGGTTGAAAGGGGGTGGTGTTTAGTGAAGTTAAGTGTGATAAGACTGTGTAAAAGTAAGAATTTACATTGTGCCGATAGTGTTTCCTCCCATAGAAAATAGTTTAAAGTATAAGCTTTGTTATTGTATGGTGTGGTGTTGGGAAGGTTGATTTGCTGTTTGAATAAATTATTGTAACTTTGAAACCCGTTTGGAGCTCGTCTTGCTTTTCTGTTCTCTCATCCGTGTACTCTGGCGGGGTCACAATTTCAAGAGCTCTCACTGTAAATCTGGAGTCTAGAACCAAGGGTGATCTGAGCACCTCGAAAACGCTCACTCGGGGGAATCGACTGGTCAGGGATAAACAGTGCAGTTTCCCTCTTTCTCTCTCTCGTGGAAACTACCTGAGTGAGGTGGTTACAGGGTGGCCGTTTGCTCCACCAATGAGAGAGAGAATCACCCAGGTGTTGGTGGTGGTCAGGATACCTGGTGTGGAATAAGGTCCAGGTCACTGGTTAGATATGAACGGTGAGCCTGGCCCAGCGCTCTCTCCGGTGGAAACTGCCCCAGTGCGGCGTTCCTCGGCTTTGAAGTTTCAGAGCCCGCTGGAAAGAGACCCCCACAAGTACTGCTGCACACCGATACCAGCCTGTGAGTGGAGTAAAGGAAACAGACCCGCTACAGCTGAATAATATTAAGGTGGGCAAAGTGGCTCCCATCACAATCATACTGATCGCCAATGGTCATCCACTCAAATGGAGGTAGACAAAGGAGCCTCCGCATCAGTAGTGGGAGAGCAAATTTATTGATACCTACGAGGAGAGGTCTAGCCCTTGAGATAAAAAAACACTGCAAGCAGGCTGGTGGCGTAGAGGGGGGAGGCTTTATTGATTTTGGGAACAACAACAGCACCTGTAAGTTACAGACAGCAGTCTGCCCAACTGCCTCTTATTGTAGTGGAGAGCCAAGGGCCAAACTTGATGGAACGAGATTGGCGTCAGGAAATAAAATTTAATTGGCTAGAAATTTTCAAGATTAATGAAGGGGACTGACATGACATCCTCAGGAGATACCAGGAGGTATTTGAAGAAGAACTGGGCAAAATACGAAAGCCAAAATCTGTTTGCATCCAGAGGCTACACCAAAATTTTACACAACAAGACCCGTGTCCTATTCACTACCTGAAAGGGTGGAAACTGAACTTAGATGGTTAGGAAATTTGGGCATTATCAAGCCTGTGAAATTCGTGGAGTGGGCAGCTCCCATTGTGCCTAAACTTAAGCCAGATAAGAATATATGAATATGTGGGGTCTATAAAGTAATGGTCAATCAAGTGGCAAAATTGTACCTAAAATAGAGGACATGTACATCAAGCTAGCTGGAGGTCTAACTTACACTAAGTTAGACATGAGTCATGTGCACCAGCATCTGGAGCTGGATGGTGCCTCCAGGAATTTGGTTAGTATTAACACAAATAAGAGCGTATACCAGTACACCAGACTGCTATTCGGAGTCTCATTCGCTTGTGCTGCAATCTTTCAATGCACTATGGAAAGCCTGTTACAAGATTTACCGAAGGTAAATGATGATGTGCTAATCATGGGAGCCATAGAAGAGGAGAACCTAATCAACCTAGAGGAGGTTTTAAAAAGGTTCCAGGAAGCTGGAGTGAGATTAAAGAGAGGGAACTGCATCTTTAAAGCAAACAAAGAGACTTAGATGGCGATTCTCCCATTGCAACCCGCAGATTTTCTGGTGGGTCCGGTCAGGAGAATCGCGTATTGGCCATTTTGTAGGATTTGCGGATCCGTCGGGAACACATGCGCGTCTCCCAGAGCTGGAGAACAGTCGCAGTTGGGACCGCACTGGAAACTGGCAGGAAGAGAGGTAAGTCATTTAAATCTTTTTAAAATGTATTTTAAATATATTTTGCATGTGGTTACCTGGCACGGAACTTGCTGGGCCCGATAGCATCTCCCACCCCGCCAGGAGTACTTCATTCCAACGGGGTTTAGAGAAGCTCCACACATTCGGGGGACTAGTGAGAGACCCTGCTGGAGTGAAGGGGGGCAATTGGGGCCCCCCAGGGGGTTGGGAGGTGGGGCGTGGTGTCCCCTGGGCATGGGCACCCTGGCAGTGCCAGCCTGTGCCCTCTGGCACTGTCCAAGGGGCAAAGTGCCCATGCCCAGGGGGCACCTTGGCACTCACTGTCCAGCGGGCATCGGGAATCGCCTCCTTAATTTGGGGTTGAGAGTGGATGCACAAGGGTTACATCTGACGGAAAATAAAGTTAAGGCCATGAAAAAGCATCAACCCTAAACAATGTGGCAGAGTTATAGAGTCATAGAGTCATAGAGGTTTACAGCATGGAAACAGGCCTTTCGGCCCAACTTGTCCATGCCGCCCTGTTTTATTTTAAACCCCGAAGCTAGTCCCAATTGCCTGCATTTGGCCCATATACCCAGCTATATATTTATCAATTATATATTATGTTATATTATATTATCTCTATACCCATCTTACCCATGTAACTGTCTAAATGCTTTTTAAAAGTCAAAATTGTACCTGCCTCTACTACTACCTCTGGCAGCTTGTTCCAGACACTCACCACCCTCTGTGTGAAAAAATTGCCCATCAGGATATTTTGTATCTCTCCCCTCTCACCTTAAACCTATGCCCTCTAGTTTTAGACTCCCCTACCTTTGGGAAAAGATATTGACTATCTAGCTGATCTATGCCCCTCATTATTTTATAGACCTCTATAAGATCACCCCTCAGCTTTCTATGCTCCAGAGAAAAAAGTCCCAGTCTATCAAGCCTCTCCTTATAACTCAAACCCTCAAGTCCCGGTAGCATCCTAGTAAATCTCTTCTGCACTCTTTCTAGTTTAATAATATCCTTTCTATAATAGTGACCAGAACTGTGCACAGTATTCCAAGTGTGGCCTTACCAATGTCTTGTACAACTTCAACAAGACGTCCCAACTCCTGTATTCAATGTTCTGACCAAGGAAACCAAGCATGCTGAATGCCTTCTTCACCACTCTGTTCACCTGTGACTCCACTTTCAAGGAGCTATGAACATATACCCCTAGATCTCTTTGTTCTGTAACTCTCCCCAACGCCCTACCATTAACTGAGTAAGTCCTGCCCTGGTTCAATCTACCAAAATGCATCACCTCACATTTATCTAAATTAAACTCCATCTGCCATTCGTCAGCCCACTAGCCCAATTGATCAAGATCCCGTCGCAATCCGTGATAACCTTCTTCACTGTCCACTATGCCACCAATCTTGGTGTTATCTGCCTGCTATATTTTCATCCAAATCATTAATATAAATGACAAATAACAGTGGACCCAGCACTGATCCCTGAGGCACACCGCTGGTAACAGGTCTCCAGTTTGAAAAACAACCCTCTACAATCACCCTCTGGCTTCTGTCATCAAGCCAGTTTTTTATCCATTTAGCTACCTCACCCTGGATCTCGTGAGATTTAACCTTATGCAACAATGTACCATGCGGTACCCTTGTCAAAGGCCTCGCTAAAGTCCATGTAGACAACATCAACTTCACTGCCCTCATCTACCTTTTTGATTACCCCATCAAAAATCTCAATCATATTTGTGAGACATGATTTTCCACTCACAAAGCCATGCTGACTATTCTTAATCAGTCCTTGCGTCTCTAAATGCCTGTAGATCCTGTCTCTCAAAATTCCAACAACTTACCCACCACAGATGTGAGGCTCACCGGCCTGTAGTTCCCAGTCTTTTCCCTGAAGCCCTTTTTAAACAAAGGCACAACATTTGTCACCCTCCAATTTTCAGGCACCTCACCTGTGACTATCGTTGATTCAAATATCTCTGCTAGGGGACCCACAATTTCCTCCCTAGCCTCCCACAATGTTCTGGGATACACTTCATCAGGTCCCTAACTGAGTTAAAGAGTGAGATTCTCCAGCCTCCAAGCCACATGTTTCCCACCAGCGAGAGGTTGCGCAATGTTTGCTAGTGGTGGGATTCTCTGGTCCCGCTGTTGTCAATGGGAATTCCCATTGACGTCATCCCATGCTGGCGGGAAACCCACGGGTGCGGGTGTGCTGCCAACGGGACCAGAGAATCCCACCAGCATGAATGGCAGGAGAATTCCAGCCAAAATCTTTTTTGGGAATAGTAAATTATTATGAAAGGTTTATTCCAAACTTGTCTACAATATTGGCACCTCTATATCATTAAAAAAAACACCAGAGATGGTACTGGAGGACACAGCAAAAGAAAACCTCCCAACAAGTGAAACAAGCCCTGCAGTCACCCTGCCTTTTAGTCCATTTCAACCCTTCAAAAGAAATCATCCTCACTTGAGATGCATCTCCTAAAGGGATTTGAGATGTTTTGTCACATGAAATGGAAGATGAGTTAGGAAGGCCCATCGGCTATGCTGCATAGGCCTTAATTGATGCCGAAAATGTATACTCACAATCGGGAAAGAGTGGTTGGCTGTCAGCTTTGGGATAAAGAAATTCCACCAATATGTTTATGGACAACATTTCACCATTAATACTAATCATTAACCCCAGTTAGGCTTATTTAGAGAAGGTAAAGCCATTCCTCCAATAGTGTTTGCGAGGATGCAGTGATGGGCTTTATTGTTGCCCACTTATGAATATACCTTCCAACACAGACCAGGGTCACAAATGTCAAATGCAGATGTGTTGGGCCTTCTCCCACCACTGGAAAGTATGCTGATCCTGCCAGTGCCACAAGAAATTATCCTTGTCTTGAATTTCCTCGGTACGCTATCTGTGTTGTTGCCACAGAACAAATACTGGACTCAGAAGGATCCAATATTGTCCAGAGTTAAGCATATGGGGGCAAATTTTCCCCTTCCACCACCATGGAAATTCTAGTGGGCGAGGGGCGGACCATGGAAACGTCTGTTGACCTCGGGCGGAATTTTCCGATTTTGGGGCAAATGTGGCTGGAAAATCCCGCCCATGGTTCTTAATGGCTGGCGTTACAATAGAATTACTGAACAACTAAAACCATTTCAAATCCGCAATTGAGCTGTGAAGATGACGTCCTTCTGTGGGGAGTGAGGGTGGTCGCTCCCATGCCTGGCAAGAAGTTGTTATTGGAGGAACTACACACTGTCCGCGCAGGATGTCCAAGGTGAAAATGTTGGTTCACAGCAATGTGTGATGGCCCAGGTTAGACACAGGTATAGAAAGCATGGTTAAACAGTGTGACCAATGCCAGGTACAACAAAGGTTACCATCAACAATCCTGATGCAACCTTGGGAGTGGCCAGGTTGGCAGTTGGTGAGACTCCACGTTGATTTTGTAGGCCCATTCTTGGGCACAATGTGGACACAACTCAGAATGGCTAGACATCTATGAAATGAAGTCCACGACTTTATTTGCAACAGTGAGAAAGTTAAGGCAAACCTTCACCACCCATAGTTTGCCGGAGGTGTTGGTTTCGGACAATGGGAAGAGTTCCATCATTTCATGTTGTCAAATGGTATTAAGCACATATGTTCCACACCTTACCATCCCTCCTCAAATGGACTGCAGAGAGGGCTGTGCAAGCTTTTAAAGCAGCCGTGAAAAAGCAACCACCAGCATCCCTACAGATAAAACCAATGTATTTTCTTATAACCTGTAGAACGATGCCCCACGTGACCACCGGAGTAACTCCGGCAGAGTTGCTGATGGGTGGGTATATTCAAAACAAGTTGGACCTGGTGTTTACAAATTTGGCGGGAGGAGTGGATGCAAGGCGGAGTGTGCAAAAGAAACATCATGATTCAACAAAGCCTGAGAGAACATTTGAAATGGATGATCTGGTACATGTTAAAAATGTTGGGACTGGTCAGAGTCGGGTCCCAGGTGTTGCCGTGGCCAGGATGGCCCGGTATTGTATGAAGTAGAAGTTCAAGGTAAAATACTGAAGCAGCATTTAGATCACTTGAGTAGAAGGGGCTCGCATAGAGAACCAGTGGGGAAGTCTGCTCCCAGTATGCCCACCAGTGACGTTGTTGTGTTTGAAAGCACTTTGGAAACAAGTCAGCCTGAGGAATGACCGAGTAATGTTCCAGTGGGGACTGGAGAAGTGATCGGCACTGATGCACCTTTACAAGTTGGAAGTCCGATTTATGAAAGTTGAACCAAATCTGCCCCCACTGTGAGGCACCTCCTGTTGAGCTGTATCACTCCCAGAGGGAGAGGACATTCCCTGACTGACTTTATAAAGGATTGTGCAAAAAAATATTTATGGTGTTATATTGTAAATAGTTTAACTTTTGTTGGTATGTGTTAATAAGAAACTTCAAGGGGAAGGGATGTATTAGTGAGCCCCTTTCGGTGGTGATGTTTTGGAGGGTCATGTGACCAGAACGGCCAATCGGGGCAAAGGACGGAAATCCTGGGGTTGAGCATGGCCTCTCCTAAGCAGTCTGGAAACTGGAGTCGAAGTAATCGGTGGCATCCTTCTCAATCTCTGTACACAGTTTTACTGTTAATAAATAGTTCTATAATTACTCCAATTGGTGGTTGCCATGCTTTCCAAGATATTACACAAGGATACCCTCGAAATCTCCTTCACATTCTTCTGCAGCTCCAAGGGCATAGTTTACGCCTGATACCCTTGTTTCCTCTATTAAACTGTCTAGCAGTCACGTTTTGCCAAAGCCATTGTAATGTTAGCTTTTACTGACTCTACAGCCTGGGCTGTTGTTCTGCTATAAACCTTGTGATGGAGCCCTCAGCTCCCCACTAGAAGTCCATGGTACTCTCTTCCCCTTTTCCTGACAACATTCGATCACCATCCATCTCTACACGGTTTGTCTTCAAACCTGCATGCCTCTTATCAATGTGTTTACATATGGTTTCTTTTCATGGTCGGGCTTCCCTGCATGGTTTCGGCGACTGTCCTTACTGGTTAACTCACCAGCATGGCTCTGCATGAGGGCCAAATGCTTGCCGTTGCATTTTATTAGATTCTCAGATTTAGTGGCTAATAACTTTGCTCTTTCTTTGACTCAAGGAAACCAAGTATGATTGGCTCCTTATTGATCACAGCATAAATATTTAAATAAATTCTACGTTGAAAAAGGCTTTTCCTTGTAAATATGAAACTTAAACCTTTGTTGTAACCAACCAACGAGGTTGATTTGAGGGGAGCCAGTTCACCCCTTCTCACTTGGTCATAACACGAGTTATGAATAGCTTAAGGTTTGAACAACAAGTGGGCCATTGCAACACTAATTTGCCACTGATTTTATCAGTTAATGTGTTTCAAGTGGGTGTAGGAACTATAATTCCTCATAAATACTCTGAGTGACTGATTGCATTCCCTTTCAATATCCAGAATTGTTCGAAGAATAGTTATTTAGAGATCGAAAATGAAGCCCTTGCAATCATATCTGGAGTGAAAAATTCACTTCAAAACAATTGATCAAATGTGAAGTACTTTTAGCCAAAGCACAGAAGGAAGTTGGTACTCACCAGGTGTCTCAGGCATTAACATGAATAAGCACTCAGGTCTAGAAATCTGACTGCTCCCATTTTGTTGATGCGGGGTTTGCAATGCGTGGTCTACCCATGCCCATTCAGATTGAGATGGGTAGGACCCAAAATTCATCAGGAAAATCGCTATTACTGTCAGGGGTGAGCATGCCACGGCTCCAATAGGTGGCTCCGCAGGCATATTAAGGTCAATTGGCCATTATTTGGTTTAAGGTGGGAATTCTGCCCCCATCTGGGCTGAATGTCCTGCTTGAGAGCTCCTGGCCAATCAAATGGATAGTGCCTCTGTGGTCTTAGCAGTGCCATTGGGAGTAATGGCCACTGCTGAGATTTCCACCACATAATATTCATTAATTATGCAACCGGTTTTTTTGTGCTGTATTCCATGATGGGGCAGTCCTGCCATCGTATCCAGTCACCATAATGAAAAGGCACCCGACATCAAGAAAGAAGATGGACTTCCTGACAGTGAAAATGGTTCTCTGGGAACACGCTGAGGCCACAAGATGGACCTACGAAGAAAGAAGATGGATCGCCACAAAAGTTCTGATGCTGGAAGATGGACTTCCACGGTGACACTGAATCTGGAAGATCCACCTATAGATACTCCCCCCACCCACACCTGTGGTCCTCCAGGGCCCAGGGTTGCTGGCGTCCTCCATTCCAGACTCCGAAGGAAACCCCAGACATTGTTCAGGTGAGTGCTGATATCTACACTTCACCTTGTTCCGGACATGTTTTGGATGAGTGTGTTTTCCGACTGGCATTGCGGAGAATCGGACATGGGTGGAAGATTCCAGTCAGGCCTTCATCTGCATCTCATTAGTGGGAAGCAAATTAGTTTCACGCTGGCCTCAGGTGGGTTTCCTGATCTGCTGTGGTGGGCAGCAGCAGAAGATATCGTAGGAAATTCCCACCGGCAATGAAAGCGATTTTGGCAACCCTGTCAAATTCTTTCCTGCCCACCATTGAACCCATTCGTGGGGCCATGGGAGAATTGTGCCTAGGAGAGGGCGGTAGCTTTGTGTGCTTGCAGTGTGCAATTGTGCCTGAATTTATTTTATGGAAACACCCTTTGTTCTTTTCTCTGATAGATATAAATATTTCAATGTTCTAAGGTCCACCATGGACTAACAGCTCCTGTTGAAAACCAAGGCAGTTTTTCCCCGCAAGCAGCCACTTTGAGTTCTCAAAGTTTGGTAAAGTATTTAAAAGTTTATGGAAGAGTTCAAAAATATTTAAAAGTTTGCAATATGTTTTAAAAGTTTACAAAAGAATTTAAAGCTATGAAAAAGTTTTCAAATGATTATAAAACACTCGCCTGCCTTTCAACTGAAGACAGATCTCAATGAGTGTGTCTTCAGCAGGTGATCTCAGCAGGGGGGTGTGGTTTCACCTGGAATGTACCACCTTGTGTGGCTGCAGGCTATTCTGCACATAGAACGTGGCTTCCCAGGAGTAGGGTAGGTAGTGGTGGGGCCAAAATTGCAATGGTGCACTTCCTCTTGCCTGTCCACCTTGTCCACCCCTTGGTTATTTTACCCATGTTGGGGAGAGGTATTGGACAGCCTGCCTATCCATAAGCCAACTGAAGACCTGAAGTGGCGCGTTAATGGCTAGTTAAGAGACTGCACTGCAGTGGGGAAGCTGGTGCCATACCAGATCACCAGATAAAACCTGGTGTCATCATCCTGGGCAGGGGGTGACTCCTATTTGAGCACTAGGTGCCCATTGGAGGCCCACCCTGAGCCCCCCCCCGCCGCCCCCCCATTTCTCCCTCTGTTCCTGCCCTTTCAATCCTGATCCCCAATTCTCCTTCACTGGGCCTGTCATCCTGGCCCTGCTGAGACCCTGAAATCTGGGTCAGTGCTGTATCCTCTTTGTGACTGTCCATAGTCCAGCATTGGTCACTGCTCCAGGTGGCACTGCTGGGACAAGAGAGCTGCCAGCCAATTGATTGATTGGCAAATCTTGGATGCAGGTCTTTCTCTTGAATTCAGACGTAAGACCTGTCTCCACCCTACAGGGTGAGCCAACTAAGTTCAGACAGGCTGTCCTCTGACCTTTGCACTGGGGTTGCCCTCAAGGCCCCGATGAAAAATCTTGGAAGATTCATGAACATAAAGGGCTTCCATTACATCAGTCTGTGTGACCATCAGCCGAACATCATGCATGTCTGCGCCAGACACCCCAGCAGCATGCATGACAGCTTTATATTGAAGAGCTCAGATGTCCCAGAGGTCTTTGAGGAGGAGCCCAGGGGTGCAGTGATGGCTCGTGGGCACATGGGGTACCCGCTTCGGGCTTGACTGATGATGCCTGTGCGGAGGCTTGATGCTGAGGTGGAGACCTGATATAATGAGGCCCACACAGCCACCCGTTCAATAGGGGAGTGGCGCATTGAGTTCCTCAAAATGCAGTTTGGATGCCTGGACACTCTGGCGGGGCCCTCCAATATAACCCCCTGGTATTGTGGTGGTGTGCTGTGTCCTACACAACCTGGCGCAGCAGCGAGGAGACCTTTTAGAGGAGGAGGAGGTGTAAGTAGAGGCTGACCATCCAGGTGTCGCTGGGGAGGAGGCCACCCAGCAGGAGGAGGATCAGGAGGAGGAAGAGAAGGAGGAGAATGAGGAGGACGATGACGACAACCAACCCCACCCGGGCACGGAAGGGCTGGCAGCAGCAAGGGTCAGGCATGTGAGGGCAGAGAGGGAGGCCCTGCTCACCAGGCGCTTTGGTCACTAGGGGCCTGTGTTGCTGCATGTGGGTTCCATCCCCCCCACTCCCACCCCCATCCTCGTGTGTGCTCTGCTACAATCTCCTGGAGTCCTACAATCTCCTGCAACATTGTAACACCAGAGTGGTGGGCCTGGGTACGCTGTGTTAGTGAGTTCCTGTGACAGGCAGGAGGGTCATGGCGACTCGCTATATGCCACTGTGATGATGCCCTGGTGCAAACCATTCTGACCCCTAGCTGAGCTCTGCATTCACACTGGCACCTGGACCCACTTCTGAGTCATGTCACTCAGCAATCGGGGGCAGGGGGGTGAGGAGGGGGCCATCTGCAAGGCGGTCCAGGGGGTGAGTAAGGGGGTCAACAATGTTGGGGGGGGGTCCCCGATGTCTGTGGGGTGAAGGGGAGGTTGTATCTGTCCCGGATTGGGGGGGGAGGGGGGTTTCTGTCAGGAGAGCTGTTTTTTTCTGCTTTCCTGCATGTATGCAGTTTGTGGCTCCGATTTGAGCTGCTGGCTGTCTGATGAAATAGACCCCGCCCACTGCCTCTCACAACTAGAAATGGTCTAGCCCAATTTTTCAATGACTAAGTGCATAAAACTGGGCGTGAAAACTCAGCCAAAAAACGGATCAGGAACTCTCCTGTTTTCACGCTAGCTGGACACTTAGAAAAAACCTGGTAAGATTCAGCCCATTGTGTCTGGCATAGTTGTAAAGCTGGCAGTGTGTGCAAGGTTTGAGGTTTGTAGCAGGGCTAAGTGTGTGAAGGCAAAGTGATGAGTAAGGTGAAGCTATGAATGTGAGGTATGAGCTGTGGTTGATGGATATTATTGTTGGTGAATGGTGGGGTTTGGTGCTTGGGCAGTGAGTGAGGATTTTGGTGGAGTTGCTGGAATACAGCATTTGAAGACGCCTTAATTGATTTTGGATCACTCATGTTGAATTATGTAATTTTGGCACTTCTTCCAGGTGGTCATGGCTAGATGTCTGCTATAGGCCTGCACAGCTTTCTGCTCCTACTGCCTTTACAGAAATAGTCTCCTGTGAATAGAGGACTTCTCCCCTCCTGACCATGTCCAAGCTTTCAATAATGAGTTAGAAAATCTTGAAGCCCACTTGTAACATGTTGCCAGGGTTAGGACACTTCTGCAATGAATTTCAAGCCAAAATATGCCACTCACTTCAAAGTTGCTGGCTTGTTTTAAAGTAGATGAGGCTAGGTGGGGCTAGTTTGAACTCCTACTCTCCCTCATAATATTGTACTCAGACAATATTCACTCAGACAAGCAGCTATTCAGGGACACGCTTAGTGTTAACTCCATGTGACAATCATGCGAGCAAACAACACAAATTTTGTGCTGTCTAAATCACAATAAACGGGTGCAGATTAATTGTGTATTGCGATCTTGGCCCTAATTCAATGTTTTCTCCAGTTGTGTACCTGGACATGGTCTCCTACATATAAATGAAAGAGTGATTTCAATGGGTTAAATAGTGTCAGGAGCCAAGCTTGTTACATAACTGACAGCAGTGGCTTCCCTGATTTTGTCACACCAAGTGCCTAGTAAGAGTTTCATTAAGGTAGGAAGCTGTGTCAGCATATTGTGCATATTATGCTCCGGCAGTTTGTGTAGCCATGGTGGTTGTCAGGAAAAATCTTTCAAAGATGTAGCTGGTGGTGAGGTGTTAGTCATCTTAATGACTGAATCAGATTTACTGTGACAGAGCTAACCCTCAGCAAGTGAGAAAAAGATGACATTAAAGCACTGAGGCATTTGATGAATTTTGCACAAACAGAAGTGAAAACAGAGTAATTGATATGTTAAAACATAAAGCACAGAGTTAGCTGAGACATTGGCAATTCAAGATGTATCAGTTATGCTGGCTCAGTTACAACTGGCAGCTATAGCCCAGGGAGTCACAGGCAATAACAGGAATGGGATGGTTTACAAACAGAGAAAAACAGATTGAAACAAGAGTGAGAAGATGCTGGAAGAGCCTTGCATGCGCTTATGATCTCGCCATTGGGAGAAGTGGATCGCAAGCGATGTAAATTAAAAATGTATGAATTACAGGGAAAGATAATATCCAGAGTTCTCTCTCTACTGTGACTTCTGGCAATGGTCTAGCTGGAGCTGTGTGGAACAGATTAGTTATAGAAAATCAATATTATGATCAAGGCAAATTAACTGATGAGTTGGAAGGGTTATTCTGCAGTAAGAAGAAAAGGAATAAGGGCTTAATTAAAGAAGAAATGGAAGGGATAGTCTAAATTAAGCAATTTGTAAATGGGATAGTGAGACTAAGGATAAAGTTAATAAATTAATCAACAGCCAAAAGGTGATAGCCTTAAATGCCTCACGTGTGGTTGTGTGTGCTGTGGAAATATAGTAAATCAGTGACCAGAGAACTTAATAAATGAGGAATTACCCAACGAGTTAGCTGAGGAATAATTATAAAAACAGGTGCCGGGGGAGAGGTGGTTTAACAATTCATCAAGATCTGTATCATAGCAGCACCAGCTAACTATACAGCTCCTAGTGGGACATTTGGGATCTTTGTAAGGCAGTTTAAGGGTGATTTTGTTGTCTCAAATCTTCCTCATTGTCCAAGTAGTGGCTGTTCTGTAATATCCCATTTGGCGGGTTTGAAAGTTAATAAGAAATGTAAAACTCCAGTATGAACCACCAGAAATAATGGGATTGCTGGATTGTGAATGAAGAGAAAGAATTTCTTAGTTCTCAGGGAGTCGGCTGTAAGATAGCCTTCTTGTATATACAAAGGATCAGCGTGTTCAATCTAATATAATGAAAGTTTTGGTGTATTTATTTACTGAATGAAATGGTTAAAAGTTTTAATTCCTATGATGCTTTAGGGTTTGACATGTCAAAGAACAATTTAGCTGACTGTTGTTTATCCTCTGCTGGAAGTGCAGGGTATGACATTTGTGAAGCTTGACTTGTTTTAATGACAACATTAGCCCGCCAGGGCAGATTTGAGATTGGGAGATGGAAGAATGAAGGCAGCTTAAAAAACAAGTTGACTTCAGTTGTTTGTAAGAAACACATTGGCCGGGACTTTACTGGCTCACCCCGCATATCGATGGATGGCGTGAGCCGATAAAATCGTGCGAGAGCCCAAGAATCAAGATCATGCACAATTTCTTGGCTCTTGCGATTTTATGAGAGCTGGATTTCTGGTGAGGTGTCCTGCGGTGAGGAAAACACCTGCTTCCCATGAATGGAGAACAGTCGTGTTGGCCTTGCCAGTGGAACCGGAAGCCATTCAAGAACCTCAGGGAGGCCGATAGCAAGGGGGGTACCCCTTGGGCAGTACCTGCCCTGCAGTGCCACCCTGCCACCTTGGCACTGCCAGCCTGGCACTTGGGCAATGCCCAGCCGGCACCTTGGCACTGCCTGTGGTGCTCGAGGTCGGCTGTGAGCCCCCGCAATTGGGGGGGAGTTTGTTGAGGCTGGCTGCAGCAGCAGGGGCTGACAGCTATCTGTCTAGTAAGAAGTTTAACAACACCAGGTTAAAGTCCAACAGATTTATTTGGTAGCAAAAGCCACACAAGCTTTCGGAGCCTTAAGCCCCTTCTTCAGGTGAGTGGGCACCCACTCACCTGAAGAAGGGGCTTAAGGCTCCGAAAGCTTGTGTGGCTTTTGCTACCAAATAAACCTGTTGGACTTTAACCTGGTGTTGTTAAACTTCTTACTGTGTTTACCCCAGTCCAACACCAGCATCTCCACATCATAGCTATCTGTCTGTCAGAGCCCCCTGCTGCTGAAAATGCACCTGTGCAGCATCAGAGGTCTGCACATGCACAGTAGCTCCCATTTATAGGATGGCTGGCAAATTTTGTTTTTATTCATTCGTGGGACATGGGCATTGCAGGCTGGCCAGGATTTATTGCCCATCCCTAGTTGCCCTTAAGAATGTGGTAGTGAGCTGCCTTCTTGAATCGCTGTTGTCCATGTGCTGTGGGTTGACCCACAATCCTGTTAGGGAGGAAATTGCAGGATTTTGACCCAGCGACTGCGAAGGAACGGCGATATATTGCCACGTCAGGATGATGAGTGGCTTGGAATGAAACTTGCAGGTGGTGATGTTCCCATGTATCCGCTGCCCTTGTCCTTCTAGATAGAAGTGGTTGTGGGTTTGAAAGATGCTGTCAAAGGATCTTGGGTGAATTGCTGCAGTGCATCTTGTAGATAGTGCACACTGCTGCTACTGAGCGTCGGTGGTGGAGGGATTGAATGTTTGTAGATGTGGTGTCAATCAAGCGGGCTGCTTTGTCCTGGATGGTGTCAAGCTTCTTGAATATTGTTGGAGCTGCACCTATCCGGGTAAGTGGGGAGTTTTCCATCACACTCCTGACTTGTACCTTGTAGATGGTGGACAGGCTTTGAGGAGTCAGGAGGTGGGTTACTTGCCGCAGTATTCCTAGCCTCTAACCTGTTCTTGTAGTCACTGTGTTTATGTGGTGAGTCCGGTTGAGTTTCTGGTCAATGGTAACCCCAAGGATGTTGACAGTGGGGGATTCAGTGAAGGTTACACCATTGAATGTCAAGGGGCAGTGGTTAGAGTAACCCTTATTCGTGATGGTCATTGCCTGACCTTTGTGTGGCACGAATATTACTTACCGCTTGTCAGCCGAAGCCTGGATATTGTCCAGATCTTATCGCATTTGAACATGAACTGCTTCAGTGTCTGAGGAGTCGTGAATGGTGCTGAACATTGTGCAATCATCGGTGAACATCCCTGATGAATTAAGCCCAGCCCACTGCCTGCAGCAGCTAGAAACAATTTACACCATTTTTTAATGACTGAGCACATAAGATTGGATGTGAAAACTCTCCCAAAAATGGATCAGAAACTCTCCCATTTTCACGCTAGCTGGACACTTAGAATCATTCTCGTAAAATTCTGCCGATCCTTTCTAGGGATCATGTTCACAATGATTCCGGCAAGGCAATTATCAGCAATGTGAGTATTCTGTCAGAAGTGGTCTACAAAGATTAAAGTTTTCTTTAAAAAGTTGCAGAGGAAAGCAGGATTGGAAAGGAACAACAATCTTTAACTTGGGAATGAAGCCACGAGTTGCTGGTTTATTTTGCTGTGTGGAATTCAGCAGCAGGCACGGTGGCACAGTGGTTAGCACTGCTGCCTCACAGCGCCAGGGACCCGGGTTCAATTCCCAGCTTGGGTCACTATCTGTGTAGAGTTTGCATATTCTCCCCGTGTCTGTGTGGGTTTCCTTCGTGTGTTCCGACTTCCTCCCACAGTCCAAAGATGTGTGGGTTAGGTGAATTGGCCATGCAAAATTGTCCCTTAGTTTCAGGGGGACTAGCTAGGGTAAATGCATGGGGTTATGGGGATAGGCCCTGGGTGGGAGTGTGGTCGGTGCAGACTCGATGGGCTGAAGGGTTTCCTTCTGCACTGTAGGGATTCTATGATCAATGATTCTATGATCTACGGTAATCATGATATGTTTCTGGTGCAAGCAGCCCACAAAGTTTATGCTGCCTGTGAACTGAAATAATTGCTGCCTGTCTGGGTAAGCAGCAAACAATCCTGAGTGGATAGCATCAGTTAATACCAACCTGCACCTCTCAAGTGATGGGTGAATTTTGACTGGGACGGGTGCTAGAAGTCATATTACAATTGATGTTGTCCTGGGAAAGGTACAGGAATAGCATAACATGACATGTCAGAGCGCAGGCTTCAAGATAAATGATGCTGCCCTGGAGGCTTTGGTGTAAGAGGTGGAGGAGAGGAAAGGTATCATTTATTTCGAGATGGCTAGGAAGCCCTCCAGACAAACTTTGTGAAGGACTGGATAGACATGGTGGTCAATGCCAGGAGTCAGGCCCCAAAGACCTGGATGCGGTGCTGAAACCATCAACGGTGATAGTATACTGAATCCTCCTTCTCACACCCCATTTCCCTCATTTCACTATCTCTTCTGATTTAAAGCTACAGATGGTGTAAGCATGTGTTCTTGTTTTCCCCTTCTCCCCTCATCACAACTCTACCCTTTTGCCTTTCTCCTTTCAAATACCCAAGCACGGCAGCCAACTCAGTCAGTGATGGAAGAGCAGGAAGAATGCGATGTGGAAGAAGGACCCATTCTCATTCTCACAGCTACCCTGGACAGAAATGACCATTGATTAATCTAACTACTTTGAGAGAGAGGAATGAGTGGAGCTGCAATATGTTGTTATGAGGAATGCCGGTGAGGGTGGTTGTTATCGGTGTTTTTCCTGGTGTTGCTCCTGCTGACCCTAGTGTTGTTGTAGCTGTTGCTCCTCATCAGAGGTCAAAGGTAGACTGCACAACTGTTCCCAAAGCTGGTGGCAGAGTGATGCAGATGTAAATGGACAAAATCCAAGATAGATAAGACGATTTCCAAGAAGTAGGAATTTATCTTTAAAGCAGTGAAGCACACTCTCTGAAGGATTCCGGCGAGCACAAGCCTTTCACTTCGGGAAGGAAGCAGCTGTACAATTCCACTCTTTAAAGCTTTCTAGTCTGTCAATTTCACAAACTGATGAATTTCAACTGTGTTCTTGCTTTGTTGACCCTAGTGAGTTTCCTACAGTTTGGAAAATCCATGTGTTAAAACCAGAATGCTGGGTTAAAGACAGAATAGTTGATCCTTACATATTTAAATTGCTCTTTCTCGCACACCTTCAAAATGTCCCATAAAAGCCGAAAGTGAACAAGATCACATCAGGTTTCTAGCAGGCCAGCATTTTTGGAGGATTTAACCCCATTCCCACACACGAAAGTGTCCCCTGTCTGTTAAACGTCTACCCATTTATGCTGTGCCAGCTCTTTGAAAGAGATATCCAATTAATCACTTATCAATGTCGATTGCTATAATGTGACTCTAAAGACACTGTGCTGCCTAAAGGACCAGTGCCTGTGCTTCTAGAATCCACAATTCAAATCCACTTTATGTCATTCTTGTTCTATGGTGACCTTTTCCAGACAGGTAGCTAATGCACCCTCATTAATAACCCAGAAAATCATCTTCAGTCACGAATAGCACAATGTCTGGTACTGTCTCCTTGCTATCTAAAGGAAATGCATTTGTCATTAATTGAAAAGAAAATGTTTAATTTGTTTGAAGGAAAGAGTACATTCCTTCAAAGCTGACCAAAGCACCAATATATAATTTTGTCTATCATCCGTTGCAAAATAAAACAGGAACAACACAGATAATAGAACATTTTTCATAGGTTTTAATGTTGCAGTTTACATTTAAAAAGAGTATGGCAAAAATAAGTGACAGGATTCACACAGAGGGCAGAACTTAACGGGACTGTAAGCACAGTAAACATGGCAGGCAGGAGGACTTAATTAGGCAAGAGCTGAAATCTTGCTTTCCTGATGGTACGCTGAGATGTAGAGGTGGTGTTGCAGCGGGTCGAGACTCACACCATCTGCTGGCAGGTTCTCATTTTCACCCCCAACCCCTTCACCCACCCCACCCCCAACCTCTTAACCCTTCCCCATCCCCACCCCTTAACACTCCCCCATCCCAACTCATTAACCCTCTCCCACCCCCACCCCTTAACCCTTCCCCATCCCAACTCATTAACCCTCTTCCACCCCAACCCCTTAACCCTCCCCCACCACCATCCCCTTAACACTCCCCCACCCCCACCCCCAACCGCTTAACCCTCCCCCACCCCCAACCCCTTAACACTCCCCCACCCCCACCCCTTAACACTCCCCCACCCCCACCCCTACCCCTTAACCCTTCCCCATCCCAACTCATTAACCCTCTCCCACCCCCACCCCTTAACCCTTCCCCATCCCAACTCATTAACCCTCTCCCACCCCAACCCCTTAACCCTTCCCCATCCCAACTCATTAACCCTCTCCCACCCCCACCCCTTAACCCTTCCCCATCCCAACTCATTAACCCTCTCCCACCCCCACCCCTTAACCCTTCCCCATCCCAACTCATTAACCCTCTCCCACCCCAACCCCTTAACCCTCCCTCCCCACCCCAGCCCCTTAACCCTCCCCACCACCATCCCATTAACCCTCCCCCACCCCCAACCACTTAACCCTCCCCCACCCCCAACCCCTTAACCCTTCCCCACCCCCAACCCCTTAACCCTTCCCCACCCCCAACCCCTTAACACTTCCCCACCCCAACCCCTTAACACTTCCCCACCCCCAACCCCTTAAACCTCCCCCAACCCCTGAACCCTCCCTCACCTCAACCCTTAACCCTCTCCCACTCCAACCCCTTAACCCTCCCCCACCCCTAACCCCTTAACCCTTCCCCACGCCCAACCCCTTAACCCTTCCCCACGCCCAACCCCTTAACCCTCCCCCACCATCTTCAATGCCGGTAAAATCTAAAATCAAATGTTCTTCAAAATAGTAAAAGCGAGAAAAATAGGATAACATATTTTTCCACACGAAGCTTTGCACCAATACTTCATACTCACAACATTGACTGTGCTTCCGCTGCGTCCAAATGTAAATATTTATTTTGTTTTCACCATTTGAATTTGATAATTCTATTAATATATATAAGGAAGCATTTTCTACAATTTGTGAAATATTTGGTGTGTATTAAATGTATTTGATTTTATCCACGGGATCATCGTTAGTGAACAAGCTTGATTTCAATCTTGCAGCTCACTGAGATGAAGGAGGGCCATTCATAAGGCACACTCACCAGCCTAGGTTGCCCATCATTGCTGTAGGTGTAATGGCATTAGTCCCCAGTAAAATATGGGCCACAAAATATGTTGCTACAAAAGAGTAAAAACCTTCATCACTATTTTAAAAATATATTTATGAAGAGTAATTTTTAATCTATGGTTACTAATTGCTATGCTAGTCTTTGTCTAAAATGAAGTGTTATCTTCTATTTATCAATGGTACATAATATAGTTTGCAATTTAATCTCAGGTTTCTCTAGAATAAACACATCTGTATACCTTAATTGCCAATTTACGTTTCATCATTCAGTCATTGCCATGGAAACCAGGAGAGGGCCCAATATGTAATGACTCCAGTTAGGGTGTGGGTGGCAGACTGAGGCAACAGAATGCATTCAGCTCTGAGGGATCAGCGTAGAACAAGAATTTCCATTCTTTAAAGCACCACTAGCTTCTTTAAAGTACAGTGTTTAAGAAAATTAAGTGCTGTAACCCTGTGACTGTTGTTACGTGCTGGTCCACTACTTCGTGTTATATTAAATACAGAATGAAATGACAGCTACTTCACGTGAAATACTGGCTCACCAGCCTGTTGAGGCTTATTGATTGGCGACTAATCATATTCATGCACACAGCATCTTCCACCATTTTTATTAACAGCATTTCTCTTGTGGTTAATCATGGCTACCGCTACTGTTGTTGTCCCATCTGCCATTGCCACAAAAACTAAAACACCCAGTGGAATGCATGAATTCCCTTCTTCTGTTCTCACTTATTTACCACTTTTATTTTTTAAATAGTCTTTTGGCAAATGTCTTTGAAAGTCTGATTTAATTATTATCAAAACTATTTTCATGCAATTTCAATAGGATTCAATAGAACCCAATCGTGTTAAATGGTCTTTTGTTTATATTGCTATATATTTTAGGCAGGTACATCATACAATTATTACTGAGGAGAAACTACTCTGAGGAAATTCCAGTCTGTTTTCGGACATGTGGGAGTGCGGGTGTGAAGAGCTCAGAGAATCTCATGGGAGGGCAGGCAGGATGTCACCCACCCTGCTGTCACCTCATGGGGTCAAATGTCCGGGCACCTTATCTAAAAGGCACCTGAACAGATAGTCACTCGATACAGACCAGGAAATCCGCATTACTCCTCCAGGGTCCTTGTGGCTACAACCCGCATTGGAGAATCTGGCAAATGTGAGCAACCACATCCCAGGACATTTTTCGCTCATTCCTACTTAAGAATACTGCTGGAGTTGTCTGTCGGTGGTCTATGTTTGCTGACTTCTTACCTTCTGGAGGCCCCACTGCCTCTCGTTGCTCAGGCCTTTGCTTCTCCTGACCCTTTGCCAAGCTGTGATGTGCCCTCCTTCTCCCTATCTGGATGAGAGCCATTATCAAGACAGGTTGCCTGCACCTGCATCATCACTGCTTCAGTGGATGTGTGAATGAATTGAAGGTCAATATGAGACTGAGTACAGTAGCACCCACACAGTGATGTATGAAAGCACACAGCCCACAACCAAGGACAGGCTAGAGAAGGGCAGAGTGGTGTAAAGACCTAGGATGGAGTCAGCACCATACCTGTAGCCTCTACAGTATAAATGTACATAGTTATGACTAGTTAATAAAAACTTGCTGTTAATATACTCAAGACTGCATAGCCTACTTCATGGTGTCTGAAACAGGATTCTTCAACATCAAGAGGTGGATTAACTCAAAAAGACCTTTGGCCCTCAATTTCCTTGACTTTCTGCCACTGTGCAGCGGTACATTTGCTGCAAGTGCATTGGAAACTGCATTTAAATTCCAAAATTATGAAAATGAGGCAGCACGGTGGCATAGTGGTTTGCGCTTTGCCTCACAGCTCCAGCGACCCGGGTTCGATTTCGGCCTCAGGTGTCTGCCTGTGTGGGGTTTGCACATTCTTCACATGTAGGCATGCTCCGGTTTCCTCACACAGTCTAAAGCTATGCAGATTTGGTGGATTGGCTATGCTAAATTGCCTCTGTGCCCTGTGATGGACTGGTGTCCTGTCTTGGGTGTACCCTGCCTAACACCCAGTGTCCGTCGGGATTGCGACCCTGAATTGGTTAAGTGAAAGTGAAGTGAATTACGAAAATGCTGAAACGAAGATCAACACTAAGGAGTTAAGAATTCCATTCGTATATTGGGGAATCAGGTTCTTTGGTTAAGTTATATTCAAAATCAGTATGACACACCAAAAGCTCAGGCAGTTTCTCATTGGGTATCGTATGAATAAAGTTTTCACAGATAATGACTCTGACTTGTTGCAAAAATGCAATTTTAGTTGGCTGTCAGAGGAAAACAGACAATTACCAAGATCAATCTGAGACAGCTAATAAACTGTCTTATATTATTTGACATGAGACCAAGCATGAAAAGCTATTTCTTACACCTGAGCAATTGCTGTTATGGACACATACTGAACAAAGACTCTGATTTACCAGGTTCACTATTTGATCGGTATAGAGGTGTTTCGTGTTATTTTTACCATCGTCATTTTATGTGAGGAAGGTTTGTTTGAGTTTGGGAGAAATAATTCACACTGATGAGTGAGAAGAATGGAAAAAGAGAAAAAGGAAGATTTTATAACTAATGTAGGACTCTTATTTTCATATTTAAGCAAGGAGACATGTTGCTCCCCCATTTACAGGCTGAGATATTAAGGTCCAGTCTTATTCACCTTCTTCCAGGAACTTTCCAATCTCTTACCATAACTTAATCATCTGGTGAGGTGTATGAGCCTATCAGCTCTTCTTGAACTGTTCTTAGGTGGGGAAGATTTAGTCCTACCTATATGATTTCAGAAAACATGCTTATTTATTAGGCATTGCCTCAAGGATTGACTGACTCCTGTTATTTTTGCTGCCTTAGTCAGGTCACTGGCCCTCTTTCTAGTTTTCAGTCACTGCGTGGGAGTTTCTAAAATGTGGTATTAATGCCAAGGACACATCTTCCACAGTGCCAGGGTCTACCTCCAGTCCTCCTTTATTCAATTAAATCAATAACACTTACATTAAAGAGTCTGGAAATAAATGACTTTCACACCCTGGGGAGCCTTCAGCTTCAGAGAAAGCAGAGTGCCAAATTGGTACAGACACTACAAAGGGCTGAATTTTTGTGTTGGGTCAGAAAGGAGTTGGGACAGTTCCTGGGTGCTAATCCTGCCCTTGAAGCAAAAAGGAATGTTGAGCAGGATGCCCCCTTGATTGGCATGGAGACATGTGTCCAACGAAGGGAGGTGGCTGAGCTCTCAAAGTTGGAAAGCCAATAAGAGGACTCAGTTTGAGAGGAGCAGCAGGCTGCAGTAATAAGTAACTAAGAGGATGCTTCAACGTGGATGTGCCTCTCACCAACTTTATAAACCATTTAATCGAAAAAAGAGGAAAAGTAGCCAGACCAGCACTGTTGGTAGTTGGTTTGGAGCTCAGGGAAATCACAGCATTCCCCACCCAGTCAGGCAGGTGGGCCTGTAAACCTCCCTGTATCCCAATCTCCTCAATGACTTCCGCTGACTGTACACTTATAGGAACTGTTGCATTGGGAAACTGGAGGCGAGGTGGAAATTCCCAATGAGCAATTTTTACCTGCCTTGGCAAAAATGGCTGTTGCCGAGTTTGGAGTCAGGAGACCACTTTGTTTACTAATGTCAGTGGGACCCGAAAAGTGGCTGCCTTCCTCTGTTCCGCTAATGCAGGTAGGTTAAAAGAGTAACACCATCTTTTCCCAGCTAACCTCCCAAGGTTGATTCCTAATAACACTTCACATTCCAATATCAGCTTGAACATTTAATTAGGATCCACTGAGGGAAGTTGACAGAATCACACTATTGGGTACAAGCACAGTACACAGCTTAAAATAAAATCACCAGAGAGTTCTACATGAAAAGCTATTAATTCAATTCAAAGCTGTGAGGATTCAGGCTAAACTTTGAGAATGGATAAAAGCCTGGCTGAAGGGGAGGAAACAAAGTGTACTTTTGGTTATGAGTTATGTCTGAGTGGAGGGACAATCCATTGAATAGATTAATTGCCACAGGGCACATGTTGGGAGCCATAACTGTTTCAAATTTACATCAATGGACCTGGATTCAGAAACTTCGTGCAAAGTACTCATATTGACAGATAATACCTAGGAGAGACTTGTCCTCAGAATGTTTCAAAGTGCTTTGAAGTATTTATCAAGTGTAGCCACTTGCTATGTTGGCAAAATTCACACACAGCGGCGTCCCACCAATAGCCTTGGCAAGCACTTGAGCAGATAGACTGGGCCTCAGTTTAACTTCAAAAAAAAAGTATCTCTGACACTACAGCACACCTTCAGTACTATACCAAAGTATCAACTTACATTTTTGGTTTGAGTTTTTGGAATAGGGCTTTACTCAACAAGTCAAACTTTGCACGTTGAACAACTATCATACATAGCCGAAACTAGAGGGGACAGTGATCAAACTTTATAATATCCTAGTCAGACTTCATCTTAAATACTTTTAGTTCCAGTCACTAAGAAACAAAGCTGATATTCAAGTGCAGGATGCATTGCAGAGAACAGTCTCTAGGCTGATCCCCTGTGTTAAAAGTTTGAACTATGAAGAAAGTTGAGACAACTTCATCCACTTCTACTCCCTCCCAGTCCCCCAGCAAGTTGGTGATTGAGAATTTCAAGCCCTGTTAATTCTTTCCTTTAGGAAAGGGAAAGAAACTCAGAGACAGAATCACCTGAATTTTTAGGGTTAAATTTGAGGAGGAGGAGGTATAGGTTGGTTATGCCTAGGGTAGTTTAGTGAACTGGTTTGGATACTTGCATCCCAGATTGCTAAAGAATGTGGGGATGGAGATAATAGAATCATAGAATCCCTATGGTGCAGAAATAGGCCATTCAGCCCATCAAGTCTGCAGCGACAACAATCCCACCCAGGCCCTATCCCTGTAATCCCACATATTTCACTAAGTCCTCTAACCTATGCATCCCAGGACACTAAGGGCAATTTAGCATGGCAAATGCACCAAACCCGCACATCTTTGGACTGTGGGAGGAAACCAGAGCACCCGGAGGAAACCCACACAGACATGGGAAGAATGTGCAAATTCCACACAGACAGTGACCCAAGCCGGGAATCGAACCCAGGTCCCTGGCGCTGTGAGGCAGTAGTGCTAACCACTATGCCACCGTGCCACATGGAAGGGCTTGCATACTCTTCCAATTTTCCATATACATGCGGGTGGTGCTAAAGGACTGGAGAGGGTTAAAGTTAAAGTTTATTTATTAGTCACAGGTAAAGCTTACATTAACACTGCTATGAAGTTACTGTGAAATTCCCCTAGTCGCCACACTCTGGCGCCTGTTCGGGTCAATACACCTAACCAGTATGTCTTTCAGACTGTGGGAGGAAACCAGAGCACCCGAAGAAAACCCACGCAGACATGGGGAGAACGTGCAAACTCCACACAGACAGTGACCCAAGCCGGGAATCAAACCCAGGTCCCTGGCGCTGTGAGGCATCAGTGCTAATCACTGTGCCACCCACGTGATAGCCTTATGCAACAAAGGATGTATGAATGCTCCTGGTAACTGCCAAATGGTTAAAGAATGGTAGAACCATAGAGTTGTTACAGCTCAGGAGGCCATTCAGTCCATCATGTCTGCACTGACTCCCTGAATGAGGATTTCATCTGGTGCCATTCTCCTGCTTTCTCCCCATGACCGTGTAGATTGTTTCTTTTCAAATAACTGCTCTTTAAACTTGTCCTGCAACCTTTAATGATGTATTCACATATTCACAAAGGTCCTGAAATATATCACCTCACATTTCTCCGCATTGAATTTCATCTGCCACTTATCCATCCAGTCACCAATTTATCTACACTCTTTTGAAGTTCTACACTATCCTCCTCACAGTTAACAATGTTTCCAAGTTTTGTATCTACTGTAAATGTTGCAACTGTTCCCTGCACAACAACATCTAGATCATTAATATATGTTAGGAAAAGCAAAGGTCCTAAACTGACCCCTGGGGAACTTGACTACAAATCTTCCTCTAGCCTGAAAAATATCCATTATCCATTACTCTGTTTCCTGTCTTTCAGCCAATTCCATATCCATGTAGCTACTGTTCCGTTAATCCCATGAGCTATAACTTTTCTCAATAGTCTGTTGTGCAGCCTGTACCAAATGCCTTTTGGAAGTAAAGTTAGTGATTATTTATCAAATGCGTTAGTGATTATTTATCAAAACTCGTTGCATTCTGGGGTAGTGCCGGTTGATTGGAAAACGGCTAATGTTACGCCGCTGTTTAAAAAAGGAAGGAGACAAAAGGCGGGTAACTATAGGCCGGTCAGCTTAACGTCTGTAGTAGGGAAAATGCTGGAATCCATTATTAAGGAGGAGATAGCAGGGCATCTGGATAGAAATGGTTCGATCAATCAGACGCAGCATGGATTCATGAGGGGAAAGTCGTGCTTGACGAACATGTTGGATTTTTATGAAGATGTGACGAGGGCGGTTGATGGAGGAGAACCGGTGGATGCGGTGTTTTTGGATTTCCAAAAGGCGTTTGATAAGGTGCCCCATAAAAGGCTGCTGAAGAAGATTAGGGCACACGGAGTTGAGGGTAGTGTGTTAAAGTGGATTGGGGACTGGCTATCCGACAGGAAGCAAAGAGTCGGAATAAATGGGTGTTTTTCCGGTTGGAGGAAGGTAACTAGTGGCGTGCCGCAGGGATCGGTACTCGGGCCGCAACTGTTTACCATTTATATAGATGATCTGGAGGAGGGGACGGAGTGTAGGGTAACGAAGTTTGCAGACGACACAAAGATAAGTGGAAAAGTGAATCGTGTGGAGGACGGAGAAGATCTGCAGAGAGATTTGGACAGGCTGAGTGAGTGGGCGAGGATATGGCAAATGGAGTATAACGTTGATAAATGCGAGGTTATACACTTTGGAGGAAATAATAACAAATGGGATTACTATCTCAATGGAAACAAATTAAAACATGCTACCGTGCAAAGGGACCTGGGGGTCATTGTGCATGAGACGCAAAAGCCCAGTCTGCAGGTACAACAGGTGATCAAGAAGGCAAATGGGATGTTGGCCTATATTGCGAGGGGGATAGAATATAAAAGCAGGGATGTCTTGATGCACCTGTACAGGGCATTGGTGAGGCCGCAGCTGGAATACTGTGTGCAGTATTGGTCCCCTTATATGAGGAAGGATATATTGGCATTGGAGGGAGTGCAGAGAAGGTTCACCAGGTTGATACCGGAGATGAGGGGTTTGGATTATGAGGAGAGGCTGAGGAGATTGGGTTTGTACTCGTTGGAGTTTAGAAGGATGAGGGGGGATCTTATGGAGACTTATAAGATAATGCGGGGGCTGGATAGGGTGGAGGCGGAGAGATTCTTTCCACTTAGTAAGGAAGTTAAAACTAGAGGACACAGCCTCAAAATAAAGGGGGGTCGGTTTAAGACAGAGTTGAGGAGGAACTTCTTCTCCCAGAGGGTGGTGAATCTCTGGAATTCTCTGCCCACTGAGGTGGTGGAGGCTACCTCGCTGAATATGTTTAAAGCGCGGATGGATGGATTCCTGATCGGTAAGGGAATTAAGGGTTATGGGGATCAGGCGGGTAAGTGGTACTGATCCACGTCAGATCAGCCATGATCTTATTGAATGGCGGGGCAGTCTCGAGGGGCTAGATGGCCTACTCCTGCTCCTATTTCTTATGTTCTTATGTTCTAACATCAATAGTGGGTAAGGTTTATGAAACAATAATCAGGGAAAAAATCGACAGGCACTTGGAGAGGTTTGAGTTAAAGATAGACATGTATTTGTGAAAAGCAAATTTTGCTTGACTAATCTTTGATTTGAATTTTTGATGAAGTAAGAGAGAAGGTTTATAAAAGTACTATATAAAAGGTTGGTTAACAAAATGGAGGCTCATGGAATAAGAAGTCAATGTCTAATTGGATAAACAAAAATACCTTATGGACAGAAAACAGTGATATCTTAAATGGTTGTTTTCCAGACTGGGGTTCCCCAAGGGTCAGTGTTGCAACCTGCATTTAAACAGGAAAAAGATAACTTGCATGGTTGTCTATTGAATATTAAAAAAAAAAATGTAGACATAACTGTAAGAACCTATAGCTCTGAAAGGGAAGGATGATGCAAACACTGTGGGCCCGATTTTACCAAATCGCGGTAAACTTGGGCGTTGGGCCTATACCACGATCTGCACCCGATTCTGAGCAGATCGCGGCTTTACCGACACCCGAATCGGGCGGCTCGATGATTTAAATGCATTTGCATGCATTTAAATCGACTTAATGAACCGCGCGCCCAACCCTACCGCCAAATCCCACTTTACCGTCTTCTGGCCCGTTCCGCATCCGCGCTATAACCAACCTGCAAAATAGAAGTCTGAAGTCGTCGCTGCAGCTTCCGAAGAGCGGGGCCAGAGCCTGCAACGGCTCTCTGACCCAGGTCCTCCTCTGGGGGGGGTGGGGGGCCGTGCATGGGGGGTGGGAGGAGGAGGGGGGGTGGGACCCAGATCATCCTCTGGTCGCGAGGGGGCAGGGGGGAGGGTTGGGAGGAGGGGGGGCTGGGACCCAGAACATCCTCTGGTCGGGGGGGGGGGTGGAGGGCGGGACCTAGATCATCCTCTGGTCGGGAAGAGGGTTCCGCTGCCAGTCTGCGGCCGATCGGTGGGGAGGGAGGGGGCAGGGGGGTCCACCGCCACTCTGCGGGCGATCCCTCCTCCCCACTCGGAGGATCGAATCCCTCCTGCCGGAGTGGACGTGCGGCCATGCCATCCCACAAAACCTTCAGGATGAAGCGATTCCTCGCTAAGAAGATGAAGCAGAACCGGCCGATTCCACAGTGGATCCGCATGAAAACCAGCTACAAGATCAGTACAAGTCCAAGAGGAGACACTGGAGAAGGACCAAGCTGGACCTGTAAAGGGATACACCATCACTGGTACACTACCAGCCACAGCCATCTCTCCCGCTCTCTTGCCCCTGCAGGGAAGAGTAATCTGTGGCTGGTAGTGTTCAGGTGGAAGGAAGATATTGCTTTATTTTTCTTTATTCTTTCATGAAATGTGGGGATCACTTGATCCAAATCTCTAATTGCTCTTGAACTGAGGGCAGTTCAGAGTCATTCACATTGCTGTGGGCCTGGAGCCACACGTAGACCAAACCAGGTAAGACCCTAAAGGACATTAATAAATTAGATGGGTTGTTACAGCAATCGATGATGTTTGTTGTGGTCACCATTACTTGGACTCACTTTATATTCCAAATGTATTCATTGAATTCATTGGGCCCGATTTTACCATTGCGTCGTCCCCGGGCATGAAGTGATTAGCGCGATCCGCACCTGTGTCCGCGCAGATGCCCACTTTACCAAGGCCTGAAAATGGCCGCGATCTGAATTGTGCCCGAAATGGGCGCAACGGCGATTTAAATGTGTTAGCATGCATGTAAATTGAAGTAATGAACTGCCTGCCCAACTTTCCAGCACCTCCCCCTTTACCATCGCATTCGCCCGTCCAGATTCAGCGCGAAACAGACATGCTCAGCAAAGGTCTGTTTTGGGCGCTCCAGCTTCTGAAGAGGTAAGTTCAGAGCTTTCGGCGGCTCTCTGACTCAGATCGGTGGTGGGGGGGGTCAGATTTACCTTCGGTGGGGGGGAGGGCGGGGGGAGGAGGGAGGCCCGATCATTCTCTGGTGGGGGGGAAGGAGGCGGGTCAGATGTATCTCTGGTGGGGGGAGCAGGGGGGCAAAGGAGGTCTGATCGCTCTCTGGTGGGGGGAGGGAGGGAGGCCAGATGGATCTCTGGAGGGGGGGCGGGGTGGCGGGAGAGTCCGCTGCCACTCTGCGGGCAATCGGGGTGGGGGGGGAAGGGGGCAGGGGGTCACGATCGGTCTGGGTCACTGGGGAGTGGGTGGATAAGGGGGACAGTTATGTTGTGGGGATGGGGCAATATCTGTGGGGGCCATCACTTCTGCTTTTCGCTCCCAGGACGCTTTATCCGCTTCTTGCGGCCCTGGAGTGATGTAACAAGGGCACGTTTTTCAAATTTTTTTTTCGCTGCACATGCACAGTTGAAAGCTCCGATCAAAGCAGCAGTGTTTCGGGTGCGATAAGCCCTGCCCACATCATGATTCAGACTCGCGGTTTTTTTTTTCAGCCTAAGTGCGTATAGGGGCGCTTGAGAGCAGGTTTCCAAGTCGGATCTGAATTGCGCCCAGATTCAGCACTTAGAATCAAAATGGTAAAATCGGGCCCATTGAATTGAGTCCAAAGATGTGGGGGTTGGGTTGATTGGCCATGCTAAAATTGACCCTAGTGTCAGGGGATTATCAGGGTAGATATGTGGGGTAACGGGAATAGGGTCTGGGTGGGATTGTGGTTGGTCCGACTCGATGGGCCAAATGGCCTCCTTCTACACTGTAGGGATTCTATGGATTCAATGAATTTCAATTCCACTGGCTGCCATGGTGGGATTTGGACCGAGCCCCCGCTCACCAGGCTGGGTCTTTGGGTTACTAATCCAATGATACGACCATTACACCAGCATCTCCCCGATTACTTGTACTGTGTGTAATATCTTAATCATTAAAAAGTGTACAGAATGTTATAAATTGTTACATTTCAGATAGTATTTATGAAAACTCATCACTATGGTAATGTCTTTTCATTCTTTGGTAGAGGTTTTACAATTATGAGGTTTAGAAGGTTATTATGCTTTGGGTTTGTGCCTCTAAAGTGAAATGATGGGGTTGTGTGACTTGTTCTGAAATGTGCCTGACAGCAAGCTTGGGTGGTTTAATTCTTGGAGATTAAAGGGGGCCCAGATTGTTTTACTGGGAAGAAGTTGCAAGGTGTACATGAATGGGGGCAATGACAGCAGCCTGATTATTGACAGTGGATAGACTGTCAGGCCCAAATTTCCATCCCCTTGTCAGATTTGTTGAGTCAAGAGATTTCTGGGCTTGGTAAACGCAACCTTAAAAATGGCCACCCACAGATCGGATTTTTGTTTGAGGATGGAAGGTGGGGATATGGGGAGGGGGTGGGTGGCTGGGGTGGGGGTGGGTGGGTGGGGGGGTTGGGTGGGGATGAAAAATGATTTGAGGTAGTTGACCCCAGCACTAAAGGGCAGTCTGCCAGGTGCAGAGAGAGGCAGGCTGAGGGCAAGGCATTATTATAAAATAATAGGAAGTCAAAAAAATCCTTCCAGCACATACCCCAAACCCGCCACACCCCCCATACACTCCATACGCCTCATTTATGTCAATCTATGCCAACCCATGTCCCTCCACCCACTGCAATGGTCCCCATACCTTCATGTCAACCCATGCCACTCTACACATCCCCATTGCCCCCATACTCTTTTGCCAACCTAGTGCTCCTCTACCCCACTGTCCCTATAATCCCTATGTCAGCTTAATGCTAACTCATGCCAACCCATGCCCCTACCCACCACCCTTTGACCTTGCCCCTCCATGCCAACTCACCTAGAATCCATGGACAGTTCCTTGATAGATTTATCACTTTCCTGACAGCTTTGAAACTTCTTGAACAGCTTTGACAGCTGGACAGCTCTTTTACAGTTCCCTGGCAGCTGGATAGCCCTTTTCAAGCTCAACTGTTCCAACATATTTGTTCATAATCATGTTGACTTTTAACAATTCCAAAGAGTGCCTTACCTCTCCCAGAGGTGCCCCCAGACCCTATCAAAAGGGATATCTTCTCTCTCCAAAGGGTTATCCTGGCTATCTATAAAGAATATACCAAGTTCAGACCTCTCTAACCTGTTCTAATTTGCACACTTTGGATTCCACATTTCTTTTCTTCCACAATCCTACTTCAGTGGAGGTAACTGGTGAGTTAAATGTCGGCTGCCTTTGTGAGGTGCACATGCACGAAACCTGGCTCAACTCCAGTTCATTCCCCCATGAAGATGGGAAAGAATAGGTTTGTGGGTGGGTCTTAGAGTTTTCAGTCACCTCTCGGATTTTTGTCATTACGGGGAGGCGCTCTGAAATGCTGAAAATCTAGACCTCGGTCTCCAATGACCCAGCAAATAGTTGTGAACAGTTGTGCTTTAAACTGTCCATTTCCTTCCAATATAAAAGAGAGCTGTGAAATCAAGGGTAACTAATTAACATTTCTACCTGGTGTTATGATCCCAGTTAATGTTACTACCAGACAAGGCAGATCCCAGAGTAGAACTTGGCTTGATCGATCCACTTTTTAATTATAAAGCGTGGAAGGAAGTTACTGAACAAATTCACAGAAGTCTGAGGATGTATTTTTAATACAAAGAATAAAATGTTTATTGAAAAACAAAATGAACTATATTACACTGGACAAAAGGTTGGAATGATTTCAATATAGATACCAGAAAATGATTCAAACTCTCACTATTCCTTTTATCCCTTACAGATACAAAACTTCAGTGAGGATTTACCTCTATTTCAATACCAAGATTTGGATTGGCTCAGTTTCAAACAGTTTTCTTCTGTCGGGCTCCTGAACATTCATGCTCTTCCTCAGTTGGTATCTCTCCCTGAAAAGCCCAAACGCCTCACTCTAAACTCACTATTACTTTAATGTTAGACATAAACATGAGTTCCCTAAACTCAGTTGCCCAGCAGCATATCTTCGAGAGAGCTTTAGACCTTTTGCCTGCACTCTCTGCAGCCTAACTGACCACCCTAACTGACAGCCCTCTAGGTTTTCCTGTCTCTCTGTGTATCTCTGGGCCCCTGTCACTTGGCAACAGCACAGCTTTTATACTTTGTATTTCTTAAAACTTTACTAAACTACTAACCCCTTGGTAACCCATCGCTTCTCTTCAAAAGTTTTAAAATCTCATTAAAATGCATGTGTACAAACAGGGCAGTAAGAAGTCTCACAACACCAGGTCAAAGAGACTTCTTACTGTGCTTACCCCAGTCCAACGTCAGCACCTCTGCATCACATAAACAGGGCCCCAGCCTTGTCAGCACCCATCTCACAAAATAACTTAGACCCAGGTTTCACCTTTTTGAACTCACAAATAGAAAATAGAAATTAAACATAAAACTCTACATTGTTCCTAACCCGGGATACCAAGCCCATGTGATCCACATTGCCATGGAGATGGGTTTTGAGAGGGAGAGGATGTAAAATATTCTTGAAAACCCACAGGCACACTTAGGGCCCGATTTTACCATTTTCATTCTAAGTGCCGAATCTGGGCGTAGTACAGATCCGACTTAGAAATCCGCTTTCAGGCACCCCCATACGCTCTCAGCCATCTCCAGTCTGATTTGCACTGTGGGCGGGGCTTAGCGCTGCTGGAATGATCAGAGCTCTGAACTGCGCATGCGCAGTTAGAAACAAATTGGACAAAGCGCGCCCATGTTGGTTCGCTCCCGAGCCGCAGAAAGCAGAGAAAGCGGCCCGGGAGTGACAAGCAAGAGCGAGGGTGTATCTCGGGGCGGGGGGGGGGGGGGGTGCAGATGGATCTCTGGTGGGGGTGTGGGGGGCGTAGGGGGGTCCGCTGCCACTCTGCGGGCGATCGGTGGGGGGGGGGGAGGGGGACAGGGGTGGCGATCGTTCTGGGTAGTGGGGGGTGGTGGATAAGTGGGACAGTGATGTGTGTGTGTCCCCCTTATTCACCCCCCCACTACCCAGACCAATCACCACCCCTGCCCCCCTCCCCCCACCGAACACCCGCAGAGTGGCAGCGGACCCCCCTGCCCCCCCACCAGAGATCCATCTGCCCCCCCACCAGAGATCCATCTGCCCCCCCACCAGAGATCCATCTGCCCCCCCCTCCCTGAGATACATCTTACCCACCTCCCTCCCCCCCCCCCCCAGACAATGATCTGGCCTCACTCCCTCCCCCCCCCCACAGAGAATGGTCTGGCCTCATTCCCCTGCCCCCCATACAATGATTTGGCTCACCCCCCCTCACTTCCTACCCCCTCTGACAATGAACATGCCTCACTCCCACCCCAGAGAATGGTCTGGCCTCACTCCCCCTCTCCTCCAGAGGAACATCTGACCCACCTCCTCCCCTCCCCCCGACCAGACAATGATCAGCCCTCCCCCCCCACCAGACAGTGATCGGTCCTCCCACCCCTGCCCCCTCCGCCAGAGATACATCTGACCCGCCTCCTCCTCCTCCCTCCCCCCCCCCCCCCCCAACCAGACAATGATCTGGCCTCACTCCCCTCCTCCCCCCTCCAACCAGAGAATGATCTGACCCGCCTCCCTCACCTCCCCCTCCCCCACCACTGATCTGAGCCAGGGAGCCGTTGGAAGCTCTGAATGCGCTCTTCAGAGGCTGGAGCACCCGACTCAGACTTTTATTTAGCAGGTCCCTAAAAGCACGGTTCCGGATCGGCAAATGCGGTGGTAAAGGGGGAAATGCTGATAGAGTTGGGTGGGCAGTTCATTAATTCAATTTAAATGCATGCAAATGCATTTAAATCGTCGTTGCGCCCGATTTGGGCGCGGAACAGATCCCCGCCATTCGCGGGTCTCGGTAAAGTGGCGATCTGCGCAGACGCGGGTGCAGATCGCGATAAAGGCCTCACACCCGACTTTACCGCGATTTCGCGCCCGAAAACAGGCGCAAATTGTTGGTAAAATCGGGCCCTTAGTGTGACGGGATCCAGGAGAGGAAGATTAGCCAAAGGCATCACCCGTGCTATAGTCCACCACACAGGAATGTAGCTGGGAGCCTGCACTCGGATTGAAGCAACCACATTCAAGAGGAGTTAAAGTGAGGCAGGAAGATTTACCTCGTTTGCACCAGAGGAAGAATTTCTGGGAGTGGAGGAAATCTCACGATGAAAGACAGTTCTGGGATCAAAGGTTTCCAGGATAATAAAGGGAGATAATATAAGTAAACCTTCAGGAGCTAAGAATTGCCTTGGAATTGTTATGAGAGAATTGAATGTCCACTTAAGAGACAGAATAAAGTAAATCTATGAAAGGTGTTTACAGTTATGCTAAATGAAAAAGGGAATGTTCTGTTCTATGGTTTAAAGTGTAAGTTGACTACAAAGATAGTGTTCAGTTAAGAGCTTTCAGTCTTTTGTTACAGCAAAAGTATTAAATCTGAAATTTTGCTTTATTATCTTGTCACATATTTACTGGAAGTTAGAATTTCTTTTTAAAAGTTAACTGTCTCCACGGTGATTGTAATAATGTGCAGGAGCAGAGATATCTGAGGGTGAATGCGCATCAATCTTTGAAGATGAAAAGATATATTGAAAGAATGGTTAGCAAAGCATATGGGACCTTGGACTTCATAAATAGAAGCATTGGGTGGGATTTTATGAGATTTCTTCCAAGTGCCCAGCTAGTCTGAAAATGGGAGAGTTGCAGATCCGTTTCTTTGGCGGGTTTTAGCACCCAATCTTATGCACCCTGTCTCTAAAACTCTGCCTGTTGAGTACAAGAGAAGTGGGGGCGATTCTCCCCAAAAAATCCGAAGTGTCAAATTTGTGTGAAAACTGCCACTGGTTTTTTCAGTGGGATTTTCAAATGAATCGCCCACACTCTGTGCACTGCAGGTGTGGGCACTGGTGTGAATCATGCAAAACATCCGTGGGCATGGCCTATTTCCTATTCCGGGGGCGGGGCCACCGTGCATGTGCTGATCTCTGGCAGATTGCAAAACAAGTCTGCCCAGCATTGAGATCGCTGGCCTCAACCCCCCCACAGACATCGTTGGCCTCATCGCTGGCCTCAACTCCCCCCACGCATATTGCTGGCCTGATTGCAGGCCTCTCACTCCCTCCATGGACATTACTGGCCTCTCATCCCTCTTCCCCCCACAAGAAAATCGCTGGTCTCCTGGCCTCTCCATTCCCCTGCCTTCATACACAGAGCGCTGTGGTGCCATGCACATCCCCTGCCTACGAACATTCCCCTTCGTTGAGTGAGAGTCTTGAGCATTGCCATGCGTACATGTTGCAGCTGTATAAAACTTTGGTTAGGCTGCATTTGGAGTATTGTGTACAATTCTGGTCACCACACTACTGGAAGGATGTTGATGCATTGGAAAGGTTGCAGAAGAGATTTACCAGGATGCTGCCTGGTTTGGAGGATATAGACTATGAAGAAAGGTTGAACAAACTTGGATTATTTTCATTGGAGAATGAGGGGGGACCTGATAGAAGTTTACAAGATTATGACAGGCTTGGATAGAGTGGATAGTCAGAGTCCTTTTCCCAGGGTCGAAGGGTCAATTACTCGGGGGCATAGGTTGAAAGTGAGAGGGAGGAAGTTTAAGAGAGATGTGAGGGGCAAGTATTTCACACAGAGGATGGTGAATGCCTGGAACATGCTACAGGAGGAGGTGGTGGAAGCAGATTCAATAACAACATTCAAGAGGCGTCTGGATAGATACATGAATAGGCAGGGAATAGAAGGATATGGACCACATAGAGGCAAGAAAATATTAGATTAGAGAGACATCTATGTTGGCACAGGCTTGGTGGGCTGAAGGGCCTGTTCCTGTGCTGTACTGTTCTTTGTTATCCCAGTGACTGCACACAGCAGCCTGACCAGCACTCAGTAAAAGACCCCACAGAGACTACATGGAACATCCCTGGACCTGGGGACAGCACTTCTACCTCTCCAGGAACTTCCCCACACCAAGCAGAAATTTTCCTTGCCTTGTCTCCAACCTCCCCTGCAGTCGGGGGTTGCAGCCCCATAAAACTTATCTCCTTCGTCCTGTTCAAAGCTGCTACACCAGGTCCAGGCTTTTATAGAGCTGTTGTAAACCCTGCCAGCGTGACATCATGCCGGAGAGAGGGGAGACGCTAAGGGCGGTTGAGATTTTAGTCGCGGACCCGCTAATGGCATGCTAACGTATGTTAACGAATGCAAATCGTCGTTACACTGATTTTCAGCATGAGTCCGTTGACTCGAAAAAACAGGCTGGGAGACACACGGAGGCCCGGATGCCCAGCGTGAATCGGCCGCCGCTGATGTCTCCCGGCCCGCTGCGCTACAAAATCAGTGCAGTGGGATGGGAGAACCGCCCCTGTGAACTTCTGCTGAATCTTTATGGAGCTCTTGTTAAGCTTCAACTGGAGTATTGCATCTGGACTGGAACATCACAGTTTAGGAAAGATGTGAGGGTCCGCATGAGGGTGCAGAAGAGAATTACCTGAATGTTTCCAGGACTGGGGAATTTTAATTGCAAGGTTAGGTTGGAAAATGTGGGGTTATTCTCCTTTGGGCAAAGAAAATTGAGTAAATTTGATAGAAGTGTGCAAGATTATAATGGGTTTAGATTATGGTAGACAAGAAAAGGTCTGTTCCCATTAGTTGATGGTAGGACTAGGGTGTACATTGGTTATGTAATATATATGTGTACAATTGAGTTATGTTGAATTACAACTTAATTTTTGGTTTCCCAGTCTCTATCTGACCACCTGATGAAAACAAACAAATAGATTTATAAATAGCTTCTATCAATCATGCCTCGTAAAAAATGAGCAGAATCAATTTGAGTGCAGTCAAAGTAGAATCACTGCAATCTTTTCCGAATAATTATCTTTCCTTATCAATTCCTATATCGGAAAGTTTATTGTCGTTTACTATTCAGCTAAGGTATCCCCATCAGAATGAATCTCTGGGAATATGGTTGTCTATATCTATGAGAGAAGGCAGTTCCATTTGGCTGAGCAGATTGCTTCCATTCTCTTGGCTACTTCAGAATGCTGGGCAGGGGAAAATTGAACATTTCCCCTTTGGGATTTGGTTAAAGGAAAAACATTTGTACCCAAATGTCATAAATGATTGATTAGTAGTTTCTTTATAATTCTGTTATCCCTTTATACTTCATCCTAAACGTTTTGGTGAAATTCAGTGTAGGCACTGAAAGTGTCTTCGGAAAGATGGCTTGGTTTTCAAACACACTACATTGATATAAACTGGACCTCAACATCGGGCGGCACGGTAGCACAGTGGTTAGCACTGCTGCTTCACAGCTCCAGGGTCCCGGGTTCGATTCCCAGCTCGGGTCACTGTCTGTGTAGAGTTTGCACATTCTCCTCGTGTCTGCATGGGTTTCCTCCGGGTGCTCCGGTTTCCTCCCACAGTCCAAAGATGTGTGGGTTAGGTTGATTGGCCAGGTTAAAAATTGCCCCTTAGAGTCCTGGGATGTGTAGATTAGTGGGTAAATATGTGGGGGTAGGGCCTGGGTGGGATTGTGGTCGGTGCAGACTCGATGGGCCGAATGGCCTCCTTCTGCACTGTAGGGTTTCTATGATTTCTATGATCAAATAACCTGGATACATAGGTTATTGCAATAAAAATAAATTATAGCTTCCTGAATCTTCTCACTCCCCAAACAAAAGAAAATGTCAAATAATATTCAATAAAAACTGTTTCTTGTTTCAATTTTTATCATGTGCCAATACTCCTCTGTGGTCTAAAACAGTTGAGCTGCCTTTTCAATGTATTTTGCTCTGCTCGGTCATTTATTTACTGCTTAACAAACCCTTAACATAGGCAAAGAGATTAACAAAGGTGAATGCATACAAATGAGCAACATCTATTTACTCTCAGGAGTAATTCTGAGTGTTATTATGTCACTTATGAACATTGAAATGATTGGCACAGCCTCACGACTCTGTAAATTGGTTTCTG